>NC_081145.1:5817471-7111638 GCF_958295425.1 Solea solea | reverse complement strand
ACGGGAGGTCACACTTGTTCCCCACCAGCACCATGGGGACGTCCTCGGAGTCCTTCACCCGCTTAATCTGTTCTCTGCAATAGAGAGTTTATTCAATTATAATTGTTCAAAGAAACAAGAATTGAGTTAAAAGGGGGGGAATGGCCTCTTTTTCCTTTTTACTTTGCCCCATTTTTATTGAATAATTTGCAGAGCACCTTGAAGACTGATTGCATGATCCACCTGGAAACTTGTGTGACAGAAAACTGTTAACTGTTTTAATTGATTTAATTTAATTGTTTTAATTGTTCTGTTCTCCCCTTGTGCACATGTTAAATTGAGTACAGTGTGCAGTTTCTTGGCCGCAAAAAGGTTAGGTATAAGCTAATTAACGTGTGTAGTCCCTTTATAACATTGAATTTAGCAAGATATGGACTAAAATTTTTAATAAATCTGATCACTTCTTTGAAGAAAATATTTTAATGGTTTCTCAGTGGACAGTGGTGAGCTGGGAATATGGAAAACAGGAAAAAATTGTTAGAGAAAAGAGTAATGAGATGAAAAAAGTTCCTAACCAAACCTCATTACGACATCAGCACCTGACACCCTTAAGCTACTAAGACGCTCTGAAATTTTATCCCTTTTAGCTCAAATTAAAATGCTGCATTCACACTGGGTGCAAGGCCTCCTATCCTTTGGTCTCATGGCTCACCTATAGTGGTGAATGTCCTCAAAGGACTTGGTGTTATTGATGGCAAAGACACAGAGGAAACCCTCCCCTGTCCTCATGTACTGGTCTCTCATGGCGCTGTACTCCTCCTGACCTGCAGTGTCCAGGATGTCCAACAGACACGTCTCTCCATCAATCACTACCTGCTTTCTGTAAGAGTCCTGGAAGAACAGGAAAACAAACGTTATGAGGATTGTGTTGTTAAATGGATTTAAATGCCATTATCTCTGCACCTTCATGTTGTTGCCAAATCCTACACACTGTATCTTTACCACATTTAAATGACCAAGAGAAGCACGATGCACCGGCAACTTAACCGACTGGCATATTTTCTTAAAATAATCTTTTTTAAATATTATGTAGTTACAAGGTGTGTCAACTTATAGTAACATAGTTATTTTTATAACATGGTTCTGTGTGAAAATAGCAAAGGGCTTCATTTGATTATTGCTCCACTCTAGCTATAGTAGGGCACTCAAATTTCAAGCAGAGCTCAAATTATAATGAGGCCCCTATTTCCACTCCAGTGTTTCATCACACTGATGGGCACACTCAATCCAATTCAAAACAAATAATTGCCGTGTGATCCAGTGAGCAGCCAGCGTTTCAGATGTTATCTTGTATTCAAATAATCTCTGGTGAAGCTCTAACCTGCAACAGCACATCAATAATTGATTGCTGTCCTAATGAGACTATTCACTCAGTGTAGGCTAACCCCCGAGAAAGAAGGCAGGCAGACGTGCATGAAAAGTTATTAAAACCTGTTTGGTTTCTTTTTAAGCCTGAAACCAGAGGCACCTGCTGCCATTATGTTTTTTTTTGTTTGTTTTTTTACTTCCCGTTCCCTCTCCCCATAGCAAAATACTATAAAACCATTGGAAAAGAAATGGACACAAGTGCATAAACATTAACACATCATACAGTGTGTATGCATACATGCAAAAACATTATTTACCTCAATGGTGGGGTCATATTCATCTACAAAGTGATTCTGGATGAGTTGAATAGTAAGGGCGCTCTTGCCAACACCACCAGCTCCCACCACAACCAGCTTATATTCTGTCATGATTCACCTGCAGGACCAAAAAAAAGAACATTACGGCAAAATATAGATATTTCCACAGACACAGTCAGCGTCATTGAATCTAGGGCACAATTTAAAAAGAAAAAAAAATAGATCATTAAGACTTAAGATATTATATTGGGATGTGGATGATAAAACATTATTAAAATTTAGTTATTACTAGACATTTCAGCCAGCACTGTGCACTTCAACCATTAAACCACAAGGAAATCTATAACTTCAGGATTAGTGAAGTGGCATCATTCAGAAACAAAAACTCAACCAGCCCTTTACTGCTGATTGAAAATTTGAATTTCATAGTAACATGTCGATGCTGCTTTTATTTGAAAAGAAGGCCTGTTTTAAAAGCTTGCAGGGGGAAAAAACTATAATGATTAATCAACCAATGTGTTGCTTATGAAAACAGCTTCGAGACTAAAATAACAGACTTTGTATTAAAAACAATATTAATTATGAATACTGTGCAAAAGCAGCAACACATTCTGTGGCATTTTCTGAATCCAACTCAACGCACAACAGAAACTGGCCTCCGGCAGAAATCTATGTCATTACATTAATTCTCAAAAACTGTCAAGTAACTGGGAGGCTCTCCCTGCTGTCTGACTGCTTTGTAGAGCAGTGTCCATCATTAGCAGCAGCTGGTCTTTTCAGAAGTTACAGTTCAAACTGCTCACAGCACTGCACAGCCTGCAGTCAGGGAGGAGTTCTGCTTAACATTATTGCTTTGTTTAGACAAACAAAAAGGAGAATGTGGTTTGATAGGTACATGGCTAACAATGGTAAACTTTTCCAATACTTGCCAGTTTCCTCAATACTTATATTACATCCAACAACGGTCTGATCTTGTCCATTAAGAAGCAGCCTTATCTCTACCCCAGTAGATAAGAGTACTACCAAATTCCAGTATCACTTGAAAGTTGTCAGCCTCATACCTGTCAAGCCTGTAAATAATGACACTTTATCTTGTGAAGCAGTGAAAGTGCATTATTAAAGACCTGGATGTAGTAGGATTCCTAAATTAATCAACAACTATTTTAATAATCGATTTAAGGGGCTTTAAGAAAATATTCTTTCAGCTTCATAAATATGAATATCTTGTGGTTTCTTTGCCCTTTTATGAAAGTAAGCTGAATAGTTTTGGTTACTGAACAAAAAAACTTTAGAGGGCGTTGTCATTTTGAGATTTGGGTAACACAAATCCAATACCATTTTCGGACATTTTTATATGGATTAAAGCACTAATCATGAAATTAAATGGTTTTAAACAATGGTTGCAGACCAAGGAGATACTGCATGTAGACGTAGCTGTCAAGTCTACTCAGCAGCAAACGGGGTTGTAATGGTATGACAGTTTATGGTTCACTAGTGAGTAAACTTTCGACCCTTGTTTGAGTAGTAGTAGAGTTAAAATCGATTTTTCAGGTTTAGATGTTCACGTATGTTAACCGGTGGTAGACTGGTAAAGTTGTGACAATATTTAAATTATTCTTTTAACCAGTGCCAGTCGTGGCTGTAGTTTACCTTATTCTGACTGGAAGAGAGTTTCCCACATGTTAATTTGCTACACAAAGTGAAAACAAGGTTATGCCCAATGGTAAGCCACACTGTTTTTTACAAACAATTTAGCAACACAAACATCTGGGAAATGAGACATGCAAATGAGGGTTGACAGTTTTACAACTATGTGAATTAGTTGACACCTGTCACACTTTATTTATTGATTTAATTAATTGGAATTAATTTGTTTTTCTTTTGTATGCATATTTGATGGTTATTGGGGCTTGAAAATGTTTTTTCTATTACACACTACATTACGCATAACACCTATGGATGTTAAACTATAGAAATGTGATAGATGTTTATCAAGTTGTATGTCATTTTTTTGTCCAAAAATTTTAATACCTAATTTCTTGCATTTCACTCAAAAAAAACAGCCTTTGATTATCCGACATTCATCATAATAATTATCAATATTAATCGATTTGATTTCTTTATATACACATTTAATAACTTTCTTCCCACGTTGCACAAGAGCAAAGTCTGAAAGGATGAGTATGTACATGTGCAGGTGTGCATAGGTTCATGAGCTCGGGTAAACTCATACAAGTAGGATTATTATGGTTAGTGGAAGTATTACAGTCGGGTTGTTATTTTTTATTATTTATTAATCACTGTATGGGTTGTTTTTTTCCCTTTCATTACGCTAGCATTGTCCATTTAAATTAGAGTGGTTGTTTCGCTTGCTCCTCTTCTGTTGTTCTCTCCTGTTATATCTATACAATAACAAGAAATTCCACTGCTGTGTAAGTTCGGAGTTGCCAGATTAGTTGTAGTAAAAACCTGAGAACTGTGTTCAATAACCACTACACTCTGCTGTTAGCTAGCTTAGCATTGGCTCACTCCTAGCCCACATAAAGTAAGGTAACGAGCCTTTACGAGGCTGAAATGATGCGGTTTACGGAGAGAAATTGGTTTAAACGCCATTGTCTGCACCATGTGTCCGGACAAAGTCACCAATGATTCATTCAAACGGGAAGGTTAGAGATGTTGGAGCCGCCATTGATAAGCTAACCCAAAGGTCTGCATTGCAGGGCCAGGCGTTAGCTTAACAATTGGGCGTAGTTTGCACTAACAGCTCTGACAAACGAATATTTACACCGGAACAATGTTTCCTAGTGGCTAAACTACAGACGCGGTCACATCTCTCCATATTAAACCAAACAGAAATGTGTTGCAATGTACCATGAAGGGACACATGTATGACTCTTAACCGTTTCACTTACCTTTTAGCGAGTGGAGTTCCGCGTCTGAAGTAGCGACCAAACAAGTCAAGCTGATAATCCCCTCGTCTCACACGATCTCTGCATTTCCTACTTCACAGCAAAACGGCTGCATCTAAGTCGGTCTACCTCGTCACAGAAGCCAGTGGGAACATGCGAAAAAAAGTGGACAAATTAATCGATTGAACTTTCCATTTGATCCTGCGCCCGGGCCTAGCAGCTGTGGTTGGCCTCCTTTACGCGAATATGGGCGGATACCGGGGCGCACTTTACCCAGAAATCATAGCTGGGGATTTCAACCGGTTTCAGAGGCTTATCACTCCTAGTTCACTCTGTTGCGATATGAGAAAAGACCACGTTCTTTTATACTGTCTTTATATACTGTTCATGTTTTAGAATTTATAAATGTACATATATAGCCCGAATAACCCATATATAAGTTATTTTTACTACTGAACATATTTAATTTAATGTCATCTGAAACCACACAGTGATTCACATCCGAGCTTTTATGATCACACTTAATAATTAGAACTATGTGGGTCACATGGAGTCCGTTTGAGGACGTCTCCTGCTGCTGCAGCACTCTGCTGTAGAGTCAACAAAACCTAGGGGGCGACTCCACTATTTAAAGGATCTAAATATAACTGGAATGCGCTGGAGGGACGTCATTCCCAGGCAAGGAAATGATTTGGCAATCCCCTGTCAGTTTTCCAAAGTGTTCGCGAGAATCCCTTCTGCGCGCTTTATGCGCTTTATGCGCATACGAGCAAAGCTCAGTTTGTAAGCCAAATAATACACCAAAGAAACCTTACACAATAATACAGTGTACAGTGAATAACACATAACACATGAGTCATGAGCATTTCATAATGTACAAGTCAAAGAACTACTGAATCCATCTGAAATAATGATATAGGGGAAACATAAGAGGTCATGTAAGAGCTGCCAATCATGCCATATGTCTTTTGTAAAATAATGCATCAAGCAAGAAGGCAAATATAGGTGGAAACAGAACCACTTTCAATTCATTCAAAATTAATTCAGTATAACAATACACAATCACACAAATCTAACAACAGAACACTATCATACAGAGCAACAAAATACAATCCTACAAAACAACATTAGGCTCATCAAGTCACAGGCCAATAGTGGGCGGTTGTTAAGAGAAAACCAAGTGCCCAAATATAGCTGTGGGATTTGAGTGATTTTTTAAGCTGTATTGTGATATAACATGCCATTATTAATATTAAGTCATAACTTGATCTGTAAACAATACCTTTTGTTTCATTATTGTTGTATGTAAAGGGTCACTCAAGTAAGACTTTTTATTTCATGGCCTGAAATACTTTTTTTTTTTTACAGTGTATGTTACGATTGATATTTTTAATTAACGAATTGGGTATAATTTTATATATGAAATGGCAAGTAGGGTGGAACATAGAGGATGATTAGGAAGTTGAAGGGAGGGAAATGATGCAGCATGAGCAAGAGGACAAAATCCTCAAAAAGCTTTGTCCTGATGCTTAAGAATTATAAAACTTGTTCGTATTTTGACCCTCGTGTGGAGGAAAAGCGGTAGAACATGATTCAGTGAGTATTTATAATTTCCCTGTTTCACATCTCAAGAGTGGAAAAAGTTGCAGGACATACAAGAGGAATAAAAGAACATAACACACGAAAAGGCAATGCAGTATTTTCCACGATGTGGCAGGCACTGTAGAGGTCACTGTTGACTTGTTGTCTGGCAGTTCTCCAAACTGTGCAGTGGCGAGACATAAGCTACAGACAGGCAGTGGACATATTGTCTTTGTATAGTGATCGATCAGCTGCAACCAGCTTCAATGTCAATGTCTGAATTGACTTTTAATGTCTCCAGACCTCTTGCAATGGAGGTCTTCTGCCAAAAGATGCAGTGTTTCCTGACTTGGTATTTTCATGTTGGTGTAAATTACCCACTCATGTCCTATTGATGGGGGACCATCATCACCCTGGAAGAGATTACTCCCATCAGATTAGAAATGAATTTGAATTAGTCATTTTTGCGAGTGATAGTCAATTTGTTTCACTCCGTCAGTAAACATTTTTTCAGGAGTTAATGGTCTCAGTCAATAGTTTCATGTCTTTTTCAAGATGAAGAAAGACACATACAAGTGGACACCAGTGGGATAGACAGCTGGTATTGCTGTATGCCCACACACTCCACAAAACTGGAATCCCTTCAGCATGCAGGTCAGGAATTTAGGCCTGTAACATTCACAGGCAATATGGTGAAAGATGATTCATCTGAATGTATCACATCTCTGAAGATCAGTATCAGTCATGTTTGCACAACAGAACTCTGAACAGTGATCTTATTCTGCACTGACATTCTCAGTCAGTTGAAAAGTATTGGCTCTCCTCTGTTTATCCTTTCAAACTAAAGCGAAGGCATCACAGACGTCAAATGTGCCCCGATGACCATAATTTGTGCAATCACCAACTGTATTTACTGCCCACCATCTTAAATTAGAATCAAGTGGTCTGTGGAGCTGTGAGTTCTTTTATCTACATGTCCCTGGGATGCACTGCCTTTGCTTTGCCCTTTAGTTGTTTTGACATGCTAAACAGAATAAAATAAACGTTTATATTATTTGATGCATTGTCTGTGATTAAACCTTCCAACAGGAGTCAAAGGCACATGAAATAGAATAAGCCATAACTGTTTTCAAGCATCAGTGATTTCACATACATTGGCAGAAAGGTCACTTAAACAAGAACTCATTCCTATTACAATCACACATATTTATATCACTATGGATATGAAGTTTTATGTCACATAGATAATTCTGTTATGGCAGAATAAAATGTTAGTGTCAAATTAATCTCTGAAATGAGGCTCTCTACTTCATTGTTATTTACGTTCTTTGGGCAGAAATATTTCAATGCAAGTCAGTCATCATCTACCGCTTTTATCCTCAACCAGAGGGTCGCGGGGGGTGCTGTGCCAATCTCAGCTACATCGGGCGATAGGCGGGGTACACCCTGGACAGTTCGCCAGTCCATCGCAGGGCCACACACAGATAGAGACAAACAACCATTCACTCCTATGGTCAATTTAGAGTGTTCAATTTACCTATCCCCACAATGCATGTTTTTGAACTGTGGGAGGAAGCCGGAGAACCCGGAGAGAACCCACGCACACACGGGGAGAACATGCAAACTCCATGCAGAAAGGCCCTTGTTCCAACTGGGGCTCGAACCCGGGTCTTCTCGCTGCAAGGCAAGAGTGCTAACCACTACACCACCGTGTGCCCTTTCAATGCAAGTGGCAAATCAAAAATGTTAATATTGCAGGGAGTAAAACATCCTTATTTTGCAGACAGATGGCTTACTATGTGTGAGAAATAATAGTTTTATCACAAGTAAAATGTTTTTGAGGGGTATATATTTGTAAGGAAAAATCACAAGTGCATGTAGTGAGAAGAGCCACTGCTTTTATTAGATACACCTCTGCTTTTCCAATATGGACAGTTGAATGTCTCCTGTATAAAGAAAATCCCGTTAAGCAGCACTTATCACAGTGTTTTGTCATTTAGAATATTTATAAAAGCACTCAGCTTTCTTGCACAGAGATTAAAAGTGTAATCATATGGGAGCACTTACTGTAAACCTGCTGATAATGGCACCCTGAGCTTCTGGGAACAGCAGACTGCTGAGAAAAGAGACATGACAGGCCCTGCTGACACTCTATCACAGCAGGAGGTCTGTTCTGTCACAAGAGGGCAGTAAGCCTCCATTTATACATAGTACAGATGCTGAAATATCCACCGTTTAATCCACGGTTATATATTATTTATTTCATAATATGTTACCCAGTGGTTAATATGTTTTTAATAGTTTCAATAGTTTTAATATGACTTAACAGTTTCTTCTTCCTATCATTACTATTATTATAATTATTATAATAAATATTGTTTTTGCAGTAGCTGTTAACTGTATGGTATATTAAACTGTTTTAATATTTGTGTTTTATTATATATATAAAATAAATTTTGAAGTTGAACTGAAATTCAAACAATTCAAACTGAACTTATTCTGTAATTAAAAACCACCTCAGTTGCATATTTGACTGTAAACCTTTCTGTAGGGTCAGATATATAATGTATGAGACTTTTCATGTCTGAAACATAATTGGCTATATAAGTTGTCATTCTGCTGTAGGTTGTGTCAAAGTTGCGTTTGCACCACGATCCTCACAATTTTCTGCCAAGCTCTGCTGCACTTGAGCTGTGCAAACAGATGTCAGCAGATTACCTCTATTTCTCACTTTACATTTTGCTCAGTCACTATTTGAAAGCCCCAAATGTTCAGAGAAGAAAAGATGAAGAAAGTTTAGCCAAATGTCATTTTTAACTCACAGCATCAAAGTATTCTATTGTATATATTATTACAAGTTAACGTCTAGTGTGTAACATTTAAGAGGATTTTTAACGATAAGTATATATCGTATATATTATTGTTTTACACAGAAAATTGTTTGGTCTAAAATAAGCCTCTTAAATGTTTACTTTGGGCCTCGCTTGATTGAGGCCACCATCTTGTGCTGCCATGTTCCTACAGTAGCCTGAATGGACAAACTAGCCAGTCTCTTTTAATTTTCTTCAGCCATCGAAGAACAACAACTTCTTCTCTGGTATGTGAAGGGCACAGTTGTTTCCTGACGCGTTGGGGATACGGAGGGATGTTGTTGATGTCATTATTCTGTCTCTGTTTGGTCTTTGCGAAAAGAAACAATGTCTCATCATTTGTGTGCCGCCGTGTCCTTCATCTGAAAACAGGCTCTCTCAAGCAACACTATCAAACCTATAATGAGGGAGTGTTTGTGTGTATACAGCAGCAGCAGCACAGAGAAATCCCATCAAACTGAATGACCAGGTTTTTTGAGCGGTAGAATTCACATTTGAAACTTTTTGTCAGTGTGTCTTTGTGTTTTCGGTCACACTTCAACTTGTTTTCAGCCTCGGATAGACTCTACTCATTTTCTTGCTTTTCCGTCAGTGATGTCAGCAGACTGTGTCGTCACTGGAAGAGTCATGAGCCAAGTAGTGCTCGAACTGTGTAATAGAAAAAAACGCCATTAATCAGCAATGTGTGAACTCATTTGAGAATAGTTTGAATGTAACAAACATTGATTTATGTTTAAAGGTCGTGCACTAAAATCTCTTTCATGAGAAAATACATTTGTAAGTTGGAGAAATAAATTTTAATTTAGACCCCAAAAATTTGAGTCTTAAAACCAAAGTCTAACTGTGTAAAGAAAAGAGAAGGAGGAGGTAGTAACACAACATTACAGATGCAAAGTGCTTGAAAACAACAACAACAACAAAGCAGAAGAACTGCGGTCATGTTTCGGGGGCTTTGGGGCAGGCCACCAAATGCCAATCTTGCCAAGGACACCAAAATGGTTAGGGGCGGCCCTGCTCCATCCACTCATCCACCCCCACCCCATCAGAGTGTATTGCAGCTTTAAACGGTCCACAATGCCTTGCGGTGTCCCACTTCCAACGCTGTGTATTTACAAGCAGGAGTAATGAAACGGGGAGAGGGGCAATTTCCGCAGCTTATTAGAGAGACTGCAGAAGACTAGCGCACAAAGAGGAAGGATGCAAAGTTTCGGACCATCGATAGTCTGTCTTCACGCGCGTCCGCAGCCGTGAGTGTGTGTCCTGCTCTGTGTGTGTGTTTTGGGGCTTTTTTGTCCAGCAGCTGAACGTCTGTTACTTTGTCGCAGTTGGCCAGAAGTGATTTACAGGGTAATGCTGGAAAAGAGGACACATATTTTGGGGAATTGGCGTCTTTAACTGCGTCCTCCTCCACAAGTTCGCCTCGGACAGGGAGCACAGAGTTCAGTCGTGTCCGCATCACAGAGGTAAGATGGTTACACACGGACCTGGTTTTGAGCCGAATGTGCTGCGGACGGTGCTCGAGCTGGAGTCGCGACGCTGGGATAACGGAAACATTTGAGTAGTAGAAGAGTTGAGGGGCCAGTTTCCCTCTCAGCTCACTGCAGCTAATTATCCACATTCGACCAACCTCGTCCCGCCAGACACCGACTATATGATGTCGAGTGACGTTTTAGAAACACCTACGACACACACACAGCGAATGTTTTTATTCGCGTTGTGTGTGTGTGTGTGTGTGAACGTCATCACTTAAAAAGTACATTTCTGAGGCTGTAGTTTGTGGTCCACATAAGAACTGGAGCTGCTCTGTATCTTTATTTGTTTGTTTTTGCTGTAATATTTATGATTATAATTATTTATATATAGAAAATGCAATACAAATATTTTAAAAAAATGTTTTACCCTGCTTGCATGAGCGCACGCATAAAGAAAAGAATAGTTTTTCTGACAGGGACAATAAAGTTTTCCCTGTCACTCCTTTGAGAGCTGCATTTTTATGTTAAAATGGCCTCTAGGATGTTTAGTGCAGAGATATCACTCTTAACTGTGTCTGTTATTTCAAGAAATCAGAACACTTGGCTGCTTCTCCCCCACAATTATTGTGCAGTGTTGTTTTAACAGTCAAAGAATTGGGACAATGTAAGGTGATGATGATGATGGTACATTTCCATCATCAGGATGGTTGTGAATGGAGAAAATTGGAAATAGATTGTGTCGTGAGTGACTTGGATGCTGTCTATCTCACAGACGTGCAGTCGCAGTGATTTAGTTGAAGTGCCACACAAGTGGGAGCTTGTATTTTTCCAGATACAATGTAATAATGCATAATAGTGCATATTATGTAAGATTCTTGTGTTCCCTCTTTAAAATGTCCTGAGTTACATGTTTTTTGAAGCATTACAACATTCAGCTTTTCTGAAATATGGAATCAAATGAAGGTAGATGTGGATTTACTTAGAAAAATCTATACTATTGTACGTTAAAGCCGTAAAGTCGCTCTCTTAAGGTGTTTTTTTTTTTATCAGTTTGAGCATCTTCTGTGAACATGTAGTATGCCAGTAATCAATATCAAATAAATTACACTCATTCTATCTGCAGCCTCAGTCCTCTTCTCTCCACAGAAGCCAGGTGAAGCAGAACCAACCTGTGGAGTTACCGCATTAAGGTTCTGTGTCTCACAATCCTATGCTGTCTGATGTCCGTACGTTGCTTCACTTAAAATAAAGGATCATGTTATTAGATGGTCTCCGCTTTGTTTAACTGTGTCGTAGCACCACACAGACCAGACTGCAAAGATCTGCATATAGACTGGAAAAAGAAACAGTAAGATTTTCCCCTTTTCCTCTGTGTCTGCCACTACAGCTGCTGCTGTAAAACCATTTGAGTTCTCGGCATGCGTACGCTGTATGCAGGAGTGTGATTCAGCACCAGATGATGTTTTACTAACCACTTAAACATGTAAACCTTGGCCAGATGCCTCTTTATGCCCCGCTGTGCCTCTGCCCCAGTGCAGGAGTCTGCTGCCTGCCCGACTGGCTCTTCAAAGCTGGTTAGTGAGCAGAGAATATGGCAAGGGAACAAAGGCGGTATTATTGCTGGCTGAACGTGCCGTCCAGATGTTCCAGATCCTGCCAGTGCTGACCTCCCAAATAGGGGAGGCAGCTTGAGTGCCTAATAGTTTAATATCAGCCAGACAGACTGAGAAAGAGGCTTGCTGTAGGGCAGGGGGGGCCACTGGAGTGCTGGCTGGAGCTGTGGGCGTTGTGTGTGTGTGTGTGTGTAGCGTGACTGGATGTGGGTTTAATCCTAAACACAAGAAATTTGGAGCTGGAGCCAAACTTCTAAGGAAGTATCTGAATTTATTTTGTCTACATTTTGGGGTTACTTTAGTTTTGTATGTAGTTTGGCTACAATGCAGCATTTTCTAAAGCTTTACCATATTTCTCGACTCGGCACGTTTTCTTTTTTTGTTTTTTTTTGCTTTTCCATTAAGGAACCTCGCTTGGAAACTGCTCTGGCCAGGTTCCAAGCGAGCAGAGCCGATATATAGCCGATGTGTGTGTGTGTATGTATATATATATATATATATATATATATATAAAAATAAAATAAATATATAAAATGATGTAATCTTCCAGTTGTAAATGAACTCCTGTCTTGAAGCCTCGAGATTTGCGTCATGTCAGTTTTTTTGTTTAAACCCAAAGTTCACAGACTTCACTGTTATTATAACAGCTGTCAGTCACACAGTGTCCACTCACATGTGTCGTATTTTACCATCTGTTTTCCTCTGAATGGGAACATAATTTACAGAATTGACATCATGATCTACTGAAGAAGATGATTGTGACTATTCATTTCTACTGTCAAATGTAAAGTAGGCTCATTGTCTACGGTACAATGTGTATTTTTTTTTCGTCTTGCTTCCACCCAAGTTTGTAGGCTTTGCATTGCAGACTCAAGGGCTGTATACTTTTTTTTATATACCATCTTTGAGCTTTAAACTGAAAAGACACTGTCTTTATTACTTCTCAGAAATGTGGAACATTTGTCTGTAGGCTTTTGTTTAGAGGCTGACTGATATGGGTTCTTACCATAAGAAGTCAGGGCAGTCGATGGCAAATGGGTTTGTTTTTGTTTTGTTTGTTTGTTGGTTTTGTGTGTGTGTGTGTGGGGGGGGGGGCACAGTTCCTTATTTTCACTTTTCCTCCGTCTGACACAATAACAGTTTCATTGAACAATACTTTGGCCTGTCTCTCTAATCTGCACTGCAGTGCTATTATATTTTAAAGTAATGTATTAACTAAACATTACCGCATTTGTTAAAGGGGTAAGCGAAAAAAAACAACATTTTCAAATACACCTTTTGATGACATAATAAGGTTATAGTACACATAGCAATGTTTATCAAAAGAAAAATGTGAACATAAGTAAGTAATAATCTAATAATTCACTGCGCTTGCATTAATCCGTCTTGGTTTAAATAGTATGAATAGAAAAACCTTTGGAAACTTAAGTTCAGTGTTTAAATATTTCTGAATCACCAGCTTCAAGATTGCTCATTTCATTTTTTGACAATGTCATGATTAAACCCTTCCGTTCATTCAAGTGTCACTGCATCGCTGTGGTCTGCGTCATAACCGTGGCGACCACAGATAAACCCAAACCCCTCTTATCTCTTAGTCATGGGCTGTTGCATATTCACAGGCCAGGAATGCAAACCCTGGATGCTATCAGTTTATGCTTCAAAGGATCAAGGCTCATCACTTTGCCATGTTCTGTGATGTTTACATTCACACTGACTACTGTAGAAAGAACAACCTCACTCATGTCTGTGACCAGGAACTCCTTATTTTGTTCCCATGAAAGATCTTTAACATTAAAGTGCTGATCCTTACAGTGTTTCCTAAAATAATGGCACACCCAAATATGCTTCAGGCATTGTTCTGAGCTGTAGCGCTTGATAGTTCTTGGAACAACTGAAAGAGTGGGGTGGGGGGGGAGATTTACCCAATTTGTTCCAACCAAGTTACCACCAGTGCCTCCACAATAAACCGGCGTCTGTCTCTGGCTGCTCACAGATCTATTTCACAACAGTTCTGTTACCAATTACAGTGTAGTATAAATTGCTAGTAATTGCATGTTACGCTACAGGGAGTGCAATTTGAATTAAAGTTTGGTTAGCAATAGGCTCTGAGGTTTAAATACAAGAACAATCTGCTGTTGCTTTAGCCATTAAGACGTATCTCATCGTCTTTAATTAACAGCAGTGTGGGCGAATTTTGCTTCTTAGAAAGCCGATAATAAATCAGTTACTAGTTTTCATTAGATAGTTGGATGCAAACGGCTTTAAACCGACGACTAAACCCTCTGGGCTTCATGAAATGGCCGTGTTGTGAACAATGGTCAACAATTAGAACGGGAACCAGAGGGTAATAGCTTCCATTCATGGAGGTTATACTTTAGAACATTAGTGTTTTCCTGTGAGATCCTTTTTCTCGTTGGAGTAAAATTCACCCGTGGTTTTGTTCTTACGTAATGAGTGGCCATTTTGTTTTCCCCAAATAACCCCTTGTTCAGCCAACTGTAAAAGTGCACGATGCGCCGGTCAGTTTGTGATTCTTGGCACACGATAAATGACCAAGTAAAAAGTTGTGCTGATTTTAAAGCTCCGGCGTGGAACTAAGTGGTTCTGCTTTGCCTCCATCAGTGGTAACATAAAGCAAATGGCTGTCACTGGGCGACATGAGAACAAAACACCGCTCGCCTGAGAAACACTGGTGTAAATGTCACAGGCTTAGACTTCATCCATACAACTCTGTTTACATATTAAAAATGCATGAACTCTGTTCCACATATCCCTGTGGTCCACATTAGCCCAACGTCTTCCCCAAGACAGAGACGTTTAAAAATGCTGCTGTCTCTGTTTTTGTTTGAAAACTCCACAACTGCATTTTAGATGGAAACAATTTACCCTCATTTTTTCTTACATTTTACCCTTTTTTTTAAGAACCCAGCACACGCATGCCCACACTCTAAAGGTCACATGATTTACCTTTTTATCCATATCAGCAGGGGTGCTGATAACCTCTGAAACTAGGCTGAAATGGTAATCTGGAGGGGGGTCCGTCTTATTCTTTATCTGAAAACACCTTCTCTAATATAGACGTAGCCTTCCTCAGCTCCGTGTGAACACACTTGACAATGGCTTGAATGTAACAGACATTTATTTAGATTTCAAACTTATACACGATAGATTAAAGCTCCCGAAGCAAAGCGCGCTCCCTTTGCTCGTGATGTATGTTGCTGCAGTGTGTTGGTCGTGTTTGAGCCCCCACAGCAGCATATGGTAGGTTGTTTACACCAGCCTTTTCTCTGCCAGCTCTGTGAGCTGCTCCTGTAGGCCTGGAGTATTGTCACCAGCAGTCAGGCGTGTGGACAGACTGCTCACACACCTCACTGCGTCTTGAGTCAACATCACTCAACCAAACACAAGACTGAAACAAATGCATGCAGACGCCGAAGTCGCTGCACTTTGATAATCTCTAATCTGACCTTAAATAGAATCCACAGACCCGTCGTGGAGTCGTGAAATGCTTCTCTGGCACAAGATGAGCCGCACGAACCAGGGAGCGGGCATCTCCCCTCGCTGAGGCTTTGATGGGCCAGAGGAATGGAGCTAGCAGAGCTTACGGTGGCATTCTGCCTCATGCCACGGTGCCTGGTATCATCAGTTGGGTTTTGTGGGTAAATGTTAATGAATATACGATAAATGTTAGAAGCCTGGACCAGAGCGAGTGACATTTATAATCCCCCCTCGAGTCTTCTCGTGCGTGTGGAAGAAAGAGGCCTTAAAGCCTGATTGTTTTGTCTTTACTGCACTTGGAAATGTCTGGTTTTTTAATGTGTGTGTGTATGTGATGGTCTTTGACGCAGATGCCATTAGTTTTAAAGTGTCATACTTAATATTAATTAATATTTACTCAGTAACATTTAAAAAACAAACAAAAAAAAGCCGCCGACATGTATAAAACACAGGTGACAGCACAACAACACGTACTCTAACTATTACTAACAAGTAAGGATAAGGAAAAAGACCTAAACCTCAAAGAATTGTTCAGATAAGCCTAACAAGTGAAGCAGACCTTTACAAACCACAGGCACAGTCCTTTTAGACATTCACCTCTTGTTCCTCAGAGCCAATCGTTCCCCACTTCCCATCATGCTGTGCTGCCTTGCAGCATGTTTTTTTGACTGTTATTGATTGTGCAGTGTGCTTCTAAAGCAATTAAATTCAGTTAAGTCGCTGTTTTAGGTTAAAAAAATGAAATTTGTACTTTTTTGACAATCATGTGACAATCATTTCCATCCAAAGTCCAATAAAAATAGTTGGAAACATGAGAGCACAGGAAAAGCTAATGTCACTGATCCTCTTCTTCTTCTTCAAAGAATCTGCACAAGGGAAACGGTTCAGTGTTCTACATGTTTCAACTTTATAATATTGAACGTTTCTGGAAAAGGAATCAAATGGACATTTTATAGATCATTTTGAAAGGAGGCGTTCCATCGCACTAAGACATTAATCTTATCTTCACAGTAACAGCAGGCTGCATGTGGGAAAGCAATAAGGCCTCCATTTTTGCTAAATGAATAATTTTGGGAACATACTCCTTCCTGCTCCATTGTATCCAAATGTTCTTTCTGGCTGATTCCTCTTTGCCTGCTTTACATCAACATCCACTCAGTCGCCATTACTCTTTCCTCATTCTACCCCAGAAGAAAAGTTAAAAAAGAGTTAAAGACAAATGGTGACAGTGTTTTGGGTCACTACAGGAAAATCGTGTGTGCTGTGCATGTGTGTGTGTGTGTGTGACTGTTTTCCTCTTCCTCTCTAATCCGTCAGCCCTTAATGCCATTTAAGGGCCGTCTGAATGAAGGACAAAGGCACTTTCCAGCCAGCTGTGAATACGCCAAGATTGGAGTGATCAAGAGTCAAACCTCTGGCTAAAGTGGCAGCCATTCAAACACTGAGAATGTTGCTTTAATGGAGAATTTGAGCATTAACCGTTCGCTTGAATCTTCTGAAATATGAGCTTTTGTTGCCTGTAAAATCAGTGGGTTTTTGATTTTTCAAAACAAAACCACAATTTGAAACAATTAGTAAATCACATGGGCTGTGATTTGACACCGGGTTTATACTTAACTGTCAGTGGTTTCAGTCATTCAAAATGTTCCATGCTTCAATTAGATTATCATATTTTGATAGTATCTGATGTGATAGTGATCCATCACATTCTCAGTGTATTATAGAGAAAGAATGTTGAACTAAAGGTCATCATAAAAAAATATGGCTAATGATAATCATCTCAGAAAAATCCCCAAATCGGTCAGCCTTAGATTTTGACTGTAAATCAGGTTATTGAATACACGTGGTCATTTGTGAACTTACATAAAGTAAACAATATTTGAAATAATTCAGTTCTGCGGAATGCCATATGTGTAGAAAAGCGGTGCCTATAAGACAGGCCGGTGATTTTGAGTGTGGATAGAAAGTCCAGGAGCCAGTGAAGGTATAATTAGTGGGGGTTTGGAGAACAAAAGGACCCTTTGACTGAGTGGTTGAAGGTGCAGTGAAGGTTAGATCCACAGAGAGTGATATGGATCTGAAGAGATGCCATTCATTCCCTACTGTCCTTGAAGTGCGTTCTGAGGCCTCTGCTGCTTTAAATGGATTTTTCATACACAACCGGTGGTTAACCTTCACATTGGAACATGTGCTTTCTCAGTCTGATAAAGTGAGCAGTAGCCACTTCACCCTTTCACATCTGCCGTACGTCAAATCACCAAGTCTATGAATTTGTGAAAAAGTGATCATTTTAGACTGAATCAAGCATTAAGGTCTTTAATGCTTCTAGGACTTATTGTAACTGCTCTAATGACCCACGAGGCACTGGTGTTTCCTGTTTGAATGGAATTGAAATCGCAATATGACCAAGTGCAGTCTACGAATCAAAAGACTGCGATTGTTTTAGATGAAATTTGTGACCAAACGGTGTTATGATGAAACTCTGCAATGCCACAGATATCTACCAGCCCAGAAATCACTTGAATTTTGAAATGTATTTCCACAGAAATGGCAGTCTACATGCAAAAATGCTCCGCTGTATGAGAACTGGAAGCGGAATATCTGTCAGAAATAATCACAATATGATTTTTTTTTTTTCACCACATGGTGCGGTTTCTGTCTTCTCTGTGATAAATCTGTTTTCCTGCTCTGTCTTCACTGCTTCTGTTATTCCTTGTACAAAAGCAGGAACTAGGTCTGGAAACGTCTGCTCGCTGACTCTTCATGCACCTATTCATAGAGAAGAACAAAACAACAGTGTTAAGACCAGCTGGTCCCTGCACGGCTGGCTGTCTAATCTCAACTGGGCATTTCTTTACCTTAGCTCAGCTCCTGCAAAAATAGCCTGACTCTACCTTGCGTTTATGCTTATTTGGCTTGTTTATAAGTCGGCATAATAGGAGATGGAAGAACTATTTCGACTTCACTTTATCCTTAAGAGTGACTGAGCATTGTAACCCTGGCCATGAGCACATCCTGACTAACTGCTTCCTGTTTTCCTTTTTGTTTCCTCTCCAGTGAAGTAGCCAGAGGCGTTTCAACTGCACCACTGGAGCCTTTAATAATAATGCCGCGGCCAATGCACCACAACCGGCCCCCTCGCTTCTGACCCAACATGGAGCTCAAGGTCTGGGTAGATGGAGTCCAGAGGGTCGTCTGTGGGGTCACTGAGGCAACTACGTGTCAGGAAGTGGTGATTGCTCTGGCCCAGGCCATAGGTAAGACATTTGAAATAGTTCAGTGCTGCTTTTTGTTCATACTGTGTCTGTATTTCTTTGATTTGGGAAATAGTATGACGAACATAAAGGTACACTGATCCATGTTATATCATAGACATGTTCTTGTCCTTTTGCCTTCTGCTGTTGTTTATTTCCTCCTCCGTCTCACACTTACAGAGAGATTAGGAGAATTCTACCTACTGTGGTCACTACATTCCAAAACAATGGCATGTTAGTGGAGTGCAGAGGGAAACACAGGCTAAGCTTTTCTGTACTGACAAAGTGTATGTTGTCCAGAGGCTGCAAAACAAACTCATTTTGGAACAGACGTCACCTTGAACCAGGCACCTATTTGATGAAGGGTTAGGAAATAGTACAATAACACTATATATACAGTGCAGTTCATCAACCCATGACTGTAATTATTTTGAAAGTCCTCATGAGTCAGACAAGTCTCCTGCCTACATCTTCAGCTCCTGTTGAGGTTCGGTTGGTCATATTCAGAGGCTATATTGGAACGCTGAGCTCTCTCCTCTCCCATATGGCTCCTTCAGGAACAGGGGCACTTGAGCAGGCTTTATTGACATCACTTCCCACAAAACACTAGGTAGTAGGAGGGAAAGTCTGACTCATCCCTGTGTCTCCTGCCAAACTGAGAATGCAGCACTTCTGAGCCCCCTCCTCTACAAATACAGTCAACACTGATTTGGCTCTTATACTCTTTTAACTGATCTATTTTCCAGCCTGAATTTTTACTGTATAGACTTAAAAAATATATATATTAATTAGCCTAATTAAAAAAACACATACACACACATCTTTTCTTAAACCTTTCAATTTTTGGTGGAAAAATGAGGAACACGACACCAATGAGATGATAATATTGTGCTGTCTTATTTATATTTCAATAAATACATTACATGTCATTTAGCAGACGCTTTTATCCAAAGCGACTTACAATAAGTGCATTTAAACATTTGGGTACAAATAGATAGTGTGCCGAGTGTGTATTTTCCTTTAGAGTCTTTCCTCTTGGGCTGCAACTAACAATTATTTACATTATCAGTTAATCTTTGTGTGTTTTTCTTGAATAATCCAAATTAGTCATTTATTTTTCTTTCTCATAGTGGAGCAACAACTCCTTCACAACTTCCTTCTGGAAGCTCAAAAGAAATCTGCTTAGATGAATCTATTATTTAAATACAAAACTGTGCATAGGCAGCTTTATTGTTGGTCTTGCTGATGTAAACTGGTGATTTTAAATCTTGTGTGTGCTTGTTTTTGTTGAAGGTCGCACCGGGAGATACACTCTGGTAGAAAAATGGCGGGACACCGAGCGTCACCTTGCCCCTCATGAGAGCCCGGTGGCTTCTCTGAACACTTGGGGCCAGTATGCTGGTGACGTCCAGCTGATCCTGCATCGCACTGGCCCCTCCCTCACCGAAAGACCACCATCCGAAGGACCCACGCTCAGGGGCCCTGAACGCGGTCTGCATCGACAGAGCCTGCCTCCCCTCGCAAAGCTCCGTCATCCCAACGATCGCTCCCTCCGACGCCGTGAGCCGCGCCGCAAGTCTCTCACGTTCACCGGTGCACCCAGGGGCCTGAGGGATATCCTGAGTGGGGGCCGGCTTGGAGAGGCTGAGGCCAAACGTAGACTTTTTCTTGGAAACGGTGGGACTCCCCACCATGGAGGACCAGCCATGGGGAGTGCATCTCCTGGCCTGTGGGCCTGTCGCATGGAGGATCTGGTCAGACTAGTGGGTCTACAGAGAGAGACTCTCAGCATGCTGGAGAGGAAACTCGGGGCGTATGAGGGCGAGCTGCAGGTCCGGGCCGAGGGCAGAGGGGGACAGGGGGCAGTGTGCACTGAGGATTCATGTGTTGGAGGGCTGATAGAGGAGATCCTGAGGCTGGAGAAGCACCTGAGGAAGAATGAGGTGGAGATGGAGGAGGAGGAGTTTTGGGCCACTGAGCTGCAGATCGAGCTAGAGAGTGAGCGACAGTTGGAGGAGAGACTACAGGAGCTACAAGGACGCCTGCAGGGCTGTGAAGTGGAGATTGAAGAAAAGCTGGCAATGGTACAGGTGTGCTATCTGTGGGATAACAAATGCATTTTTTAGAAGAAAGCTATATATATATAGGCTATTCCTAGTTGCTTAATTAATTCCATCTGTTCTGGGGATATTTGTACATTGTAATGTTTGGCCTGTTTCCTGAGTCGTTTCTCTTGTTGTCTCATCAGGGTGTGGAGGTAGGCCTGGAAGAGGAGAGGCTGCAGAGGGAGCGGCAGGAGACCCAGTGGGTCAGTGAGGCAGAGGCTCGGGCTCAGGTCCTCAAGGTTAAATCAGAGCTGAAATCCCAGGAGAGACAGGCTGTTCAGCTGGAGACCAGCTGCAGAGCTGTGGACCGATCACTCGGACAAAGCAGCAAAAAACTGCAGGTAAGATGCATTCAGGTGCTTATCGTTTATTGCTCTTCTTTTCTTTTGTTTTTGAGGAATATTACTGCAGGTTAATGTAGTTAGAAGAAAGGCTATTAAGAGTGAGATGATGGTCCTTTATTGATCCCCATGACGGAAATTGTTACAGTGAAAGTGCAGAATAAAAACAGCTAAAAACAGAACGAGGTAACAAACAAATGAATAATTAGACATTATATAGCAGACAGCTAGAGCTGAAACAATTACTCGATTTCTTGGTTATTCATCGATGACTTCATTAATCGCCAACTATTTTGATAATCGATTGAACGTTTGAATCTTTTTTCATGATTAAAACAAGATTTCTGATTGTTTCAGCCTCTTAAATGTGAATATTGTCTGGGTTCTTATAACAAAGAAATCATTAAAAACTGAATTATTTTGGTTTGTGGATAAAACAAGACATTTGAGAAAATGTCTATCTTGAAAATAATCGTTAGTTGCAGCTCTAAATCACACTAAAATAAAGCATATACACACAGTATTGTACCGCAATATAATCTAGTATCTAGTACATTGTAGTTATACTATACTATATACTAATATACAATACCATTCATCTGTTTGTCATTAATTACTACATTATAATCATATCATCACACTCTGATGTATGGGATGTAGATGGCATTTAATATTGACTGCATGTGCACGTGTGTGGTTTAGTATAGAATAGAATAGAATAGAAATATTTTATTCATCCCCAAGGAGAAATTGTTTCACCATAGCAGCAATACTAACAAATATTATAAACATAAAATGTAATGTAAACATAAAAAGTAAAATGTGCAACAGTGGGGGAAAAAATAGTGCAATAATTGATTGATAGTAACCTGTAAACACACCAGCACGGTTGGTAAATGTTTTTTAAAGTGTCAGCATAAAATGTAGCGTCGCTCTGCGATGGCATGTGTGATCACTCTCTCAGCTAGTTAGCATTGTTGACATAGCTGCACCGCGCTGGGACTGGCCATTAGACTGTTTTTAAAAACAAGACCTAACCACTGCGGTTTCTAGTCTAACAACTATGTGTTTGGCAAGTGATTTGTGTCTTTATTGTGGCTTTTGTGTCCGGAAAGACACGACAAAGAGAAGGGAGTGAAATCATATTTGTGTCACTGCCAACGGGTTTTTTCACAGGGAGGGACTTGTATACATTCACATGAATTCACAAGAACCGACACGCACAAACTCCCAGACTGGCTAACAAAACAAAAACACTGAGATGCACAGCTCAGAACCCACATAACAGGTGATACTTCATACTTTACAGCAGTGATTGCACCAAAGTGTGAGCTGCGCCCCCTTGTGGGGCTGTGAAGGTACAGCAGGTGAAGAGTGAGAGGTTTTTAACTTATTTTTGTAATCGAGCATCAAATAACCCTGCATTATATGCAATCAATATCAAGTAGTATGAGGAGGTAAATAATTGAAATAACAGCTCCCTCAAATTCACACTGGAACATATCTCTTGTTTTTGATGGGGGATCATATTTGAGGAAACACTTATTTATGGGCTGGGTTTGAGTGGTAGTTCTCAGTGATTCCTACACACTTGGACCTTTAAGTTTGGGAAAGGCCGTTTACACAGTTTACCGTTTACAGGTCCTGCATTTTGTGTTGGTCTGATTTTGTTAAACAACATAATAAATACAGAAGGACCATGTTTGTGCCAGCGCAAGATGTCAATCTGTTTTTGATCTTGTTTGCTGTGATTGAAGGACATGCAACATGAGCTGGAGCAGTTGACCAAGGAGCTGAGGCAAGTGAACCTGCAGCAGTTCATCAAGCAGACGGGCACCAAAGTCACAGTTCTGCCAGCTGAGCCCTCTGAGGATGAAAGCAGCCACAGCAGTCATGGTATACAAGTCCTCCTTTTAATCCTCCTTCTAGATTATCAAGACATCGCTGTCTTTTTTTCTTTTTTTATCTGTACCAACAGTAAACCGCTCTGATGAGGAGTGTTTCTAATCCCACTGAGGAGTTCTAGTTCATCGAGCCCACGCACTCTGCTCAACTCTTACTTGTCAAATTGACGATAAAGACTGTTGACCCCTAATCTCTCCAGAGAGAAACGGAGAATTGCTGATTCACTTGTTCCTATAGATTCAGAGTTAAATTGCAGGTACCTGGGATGTCTGAATGTCTCGGGCTGCCATTCATACTATTCAGACAAAGTGTATAAAGTGCACGTCGTCAGTGCTTTCTGTTTCATCAAGGCACCGATTAAGGAAGTGTAGTAATAGTTTTTTATTGTCTCCATGCCAACAGCTGCCTGGATACAGACAGACCTGGCGTCATTTATTCACTGCACTCTCTGTTCTTCACCCCTTCCATCACACTTTAAATCTGTCACATGCTCGGCAGTTTGTGTGATGGACTGATTGGACCGAAGCTCTGTCGTCCTACAGGAAACCAGCTGATATCTGCCACGTTAGACTGAGAGCACTGAATCATGGGAGAACAGTCACACACAGCAACACAGGCTGTCCACAGCGAGCTGCGTACACAGTAATGTAGAACCTACACTGTCGTCGTTCATGAACTCTAATTAAAGGGGACATATTATACCCTATTTCCCCCATTAAAATAGTTCCCTGGTGTCCTAATGAACATGTCAGTGACATGCCTTGGTCAAAATACCATAAGGATGAAGCATCATAGCAGTTCAATAACCCTGCTAAGCCCGCCCCTTTCAGAACGCTCGGTTTTCGTGCATGGTCCCTTTACATGCAAATGAGACACAGGCAAACACACACCCACTTCTTCCAGGGGGTTTCTGATTTGTCCTCGTTACAGCGCTTTACAGCTCTATTCGTCTCCCCCTCCCTCCACTAGTTCTCTGACAATATCAACATGGCAGCGTGCGCAGAAAACAGCCAGAGTGCCGTCACAGGAAGAGACGTTCTACATAAGGATCGAGCCGAACAGTGCCGAACTGTTAATCAGTTAAAAACACTTAGGAACAGCACCACTGATCGCCAGCGGCGCGCGGCGAGCTGCATAAGCTGGCGCTGTATGTTACTGTATCAGACCGGTGACTATGCTCCGGAGACCTCGTCACCGCGGCACCGCTGATCGCCACCGCGGCACCGCTGATCGCCGGCGGCGAGCGGCGAGCTGCCTAAACGCATACAGCGTTTAGGCGACTCGCCGCTGGCGATCAGCGGTGCCGCGGTGGCGATCAGCGGTGCCGCGGTGGCGAGGTCTCCGGAGCATAGTCACCGGTCTGCACCGGAGCTGGCGATCAGTCGCATACAGCGGCCGTTTAGGCGGCTCGCCGCTGGCGATCAGCGGTGGTGATTTTCACAGAGAGTGCAGCACCTCTGCACAGAGAGTGCAGCACCGCTGATCGCCAGTGGCGAGCGGCATAAACTGCCGCTCGCCGCTGTATATGTGATTGTATCAGACTGAGTCTGTGCTCCGGTCATGGAGGACGTACTGAACAAATATTTTTAATTAGGACGTGTCAGAATGGTTAGTTATGAGCTCTATGTGACCTTTTCTTAACAACGTGTGTGTTTGTACGTCGGTGAAATACGTCCCCTGACTAAATACGGCGACCGCTGTCTAGTACGAACACACGTTTGCTGACTTTATCCGGCACATTAGCTTCATATATCAAATCCTCTGAGGCTGGAAGTTTGTGTAAAACACTGTGCTCCACTGTGCAGCCACGAACAGCACACTTGTCCCTCCGCGTTGACATAATACCGCTCTTCCTCCCTCGCCTGCACTCTCGCAGGGACAAGGTGGAGCTAAGGTGGAGCTCTCGAAGTAAACTTACTGGTGGGCGGTAACATTCGCGGTGAAATGCGCATGCTGACGTCATAAGCGCAGGGAATTCAACATCGAGTGTTTTATCGCCTATACTTACACTTAGGGGAACCACGAAAACATGACGGAGTATTCTTTTTCCACACTTTGGTGACTGGTAGGGCCCCCAGAGTCCCAAATATAAGTATTAAAATGGTTAAAAAGTTGATTTTGCGTAATATGTCCCCTTTAAGATTAACTTCAAGAAGTATGTGTTGTAAGTACATTCACATCCAAACTTGGGGGGAAAAAAGGCACAAACTTAAAAATAAACTTTTGGTCACAGAAATAAATGTATGGATCTCAGTGAACAAGTATGGACATTAAGCTAAAGCTCTATTATAACATACCCTTGAATAATTTAGTAATCCCAGTTCCTGCTGCTTAAAAAGCCTTGGGAATGAGTAAATGTGGTTTATTGGATTTGGTGTTCTAATTTAATCCACTCCTAAATTGAGTGCACAAGCTGTTGGAGATAAGCATATGGAATGGTGGAAACAATTATTGATAACTTGATTTCATTTTGGTTCACATTTCTCGCTCAACAGTTACAGTCTAGTCTATTTAGTTTGAGTAACTTTTATAGTTGACCTCTTGGATTTCTCTGACTGCATGAAATATGCTAGATTGGTGTATTATTAAACTTGAATGCTAATGGTTTTCAATTATGAAAAAATAATGAAATAGAATGCCCATGTCCTTCTAATGACCTTCCAATTCATGTGTGTACAAATCAGCAAGAGCTTTTGTGCCGGGCCATGAAAAAAACCACTGCAGCTGCTGATTTACTGCACGGCTCGATAGTGACCCCTGGTGGCTTCATTGTGAACTGTTTCCTAGACACAGGAATTATTTGTAATTTATAAAAACAAAAAGACTTTCATGGATGTTTATATGAAATTTGCACCAGATAATTTAAAAACAATGAACATATTTACACAGTATTGCCTCACAAATAAGAACACAACGTAAAACACAAATAAATAGAAACATAATAGTAGTTTAGTTTGGTAAATATGAATCAGGGCAGTGTGCAAAATACAGTAATCTCAGTAAGAGAAAAGTGTTGTACCAGATTTAGCTTTGGTCCAATGAATGTGGGAAACCTGGGTGGATGTTTCTTGACAGAAGAAGAGAGTTTACAGTGGAATAATGGCGGAGAAATCTGCGTTAAGAGATGCCCCATCCACGTTCAATAAATAAATAAATAGAGAAATCCTGCACTTAACTTCTCACAAGCGTTTTGTTTTCTTCATTTAAACAGACATTGTGATGCATCGCTATATGATTGTCTTGCAACATATTGATGATCACAGAATTGTTGTATCGTGATATTACTGGTAGTGGTGTGCGATATTGATGAAAATCAATATCCCGATTTTTTGGGATTTTGCCGATAACGATAATTGGTGAAATTTTGCAACCCTCAAAAATGTGTTGTAAGTATCGAAGTTGAGAAAGCGTAGGAGAAGCTGTTGTACCAGCTTTCTCTTGTTAATAGTATATTAGATGTTAATGATAACATTGACAAAAACAACTTGTTCAAGAAAAACAGGTCTTATTTATTAACTTAAACTTACTAACTTAAATATTGCACAACGACAAAAACTATCATGAGAGCATTTTAAACTGACACTTCCGCCTAATGTAAACAATACTCATCCTATTTGAACTACAAGGCATTAACATGAGAATGTGGATACACATTTAACTGCTGCTAAAGTTTGCTGAGTGCGTTTTCTGGTCGGTACCTTAGCTGGCCGGTCGTGGTCGACCGCTGACTGACGAAGCTTTTCATATTCGTTATATTCTGTGCGGTGGTTGGTGGTTAATTCGCTGATGGTGAAACAAATTCGTAGTCGAGCTGTCTTTGACGGCAACCGCTCCCGACATAGTTTGCAGATACATGCAGCTACGTTAGCTTTGTTGTGAAGCGTGGACATGGACACGACTTGTGTTCTCAATGCGCATGCGCCGCATTGCCTCTGTCCTCGCGCAGTGAATGTGTGGCCTCTCAAAAAGGCGTGTTTTGATTGGTTCTTGCAAAATGATTTCGACATACTCCATATTGTAATTTCACACATCGTTAAAACAACAATTAAGATACTACCGTAGACGATATATATCGTAGCCACGTTTGCTATTTTGTGAAGTAGAGCAAATGTACGTCAACAAATGTAAGTTCTTAACTGTCTGTACTGTCACGCCGAGACAAGGACTTGGACCCAATTGCATGACTAAGTGAAAAATAAACAAACTTTTATTTTCAAACTGCAACAAAAAAAGAGGGAAAAACTACTAACAAAAAACAGCTAAAGCTAACAAACAAAATCACCCTTTCAAAGAAATCTAAGAAACAAAACACATTCTTTCGAGGGAAAAACTACAATAAAAAAAAAAACAAGGACTTGACAAAGTAGTAAACAAAAAGTACAAAAACCTGAGGACACAGTGGCATGGAGCAAATACTGATAATTCCTGTCAAGACAAAGGCACAGGAGTTATGACAAACTGGCAACAGACAAAGGGAGACAGACCATAATATACACACAGTAATGGGGAACAGGTGGAAACAATCAGGGCGGAGCAGACAATCAGACTGGCAGGAAAACACAAGGGGAAGGGACAAGAGAGAAATTTCAAAATAAAACAGGAACCACAAGACGACAACTAAACACCACCAGCTTTCTTGGTCATGACACCATGTTTCACAGAGGTCTATCAATACCTTACTGTCTTAATGAGTTAATAGAGTTTACTCAGCTGTCAAACATAGTTTTTTTTCTAATTTCCTTCACTTTGTGTTCTCCTCAGTTCCACTCACTGGCTCACTGAAGCGGCCCGTGTCGTCCCACACGATGTCCGGTCACCTGCGGGTCCTGCACAGCCCTCTCACTTCTGGACTGAACCCAGAGGGCATCTATGTGTGAGAGCATCCAGAGTGGAAGGAAGGAAGGAACACGTCATGTCTCCTTTCCCAACGCTCAAACCACTCCCCAACCCCCTTATGTGTGGAAACCGTAGTACAGGATACCTCAGTAGCACATTACTATGCACTGTTGTCTCGGTCACATGGTGACAGCCTTGAGTGTGAAGACTCACTGTAGTGAAGGAATGATGTTTGAATGTTGAAATGGAAGTCAGTGAGCACTTAGTGGGAATGGAAAATGATCGGGGCCATGAAGGAAAAAGGCTTTTCCTGACGCCGTCAGTGCACTGGGAACATGTCAGGACCTTGTGATGATGGGGCTGTCCTGTTGTGAACTTCGTGTGATAACATATCCACGTCATGTACACTTACTCTCACTTTAGTACCTGCTGAATGATTTGTATGTTTTCCTCACAAGCATCATGATTCAGAGCGTTTGCCTTTTTGAACAATACTCTATTCAGAAACCTGTTATGTGAATCTATGAACTCTATATCTTTGAACACGTGTGTTATCTGCAGTAAATGGAGTTTATCTGGCTTATTGGCTGGTTGTTATCTAAGATAAAAAAAAAGAAAATCCACTTGTGTCTGTTGGAAAACTTTGTCTTGGTTTTAGTGTTTTGCATATCAGCATTTTTGCATTCCTGTTGCTCTGACAGTGTGTCCACATTCAAACTATGCACAAATGGTTAATAGTTTTGTTACCCAAGAATGTTACTGTACCAAAATGATGGCTCAGTGTATACGTTTCCTTCATTTCTTTATCTCTATTCTGTGAATGATTGTGTTTTTATTACAAACCGGTGCATTCAGATGGAAACATGCAGTGCTCACTACACTCCTGCAGTATTATCTGCATAATGAAGCAGTGTTAATGTTTATTTTTGTTTGTCGGTGAATGAGTTCATAGAGTATTTTTGCCAAATGTATTGTGCTTGTTTTTTCTCCAAGGATTGGAGGCCAAAGATTTGCAGGTCTTGTTGCATGATTCATGATTGTGATGTTACTATAGCCATATGAGGATGTGCAGAGCACACGTATTACACATTACAGTATATAAAGTGAGTGAAATCTAGCAATGGTGGCATGAAGTAGCACAGTAGAATATCTACAGTCTCAGTGTGTCTGTGATCAAATAGGTGTGTGTGTGCAGTCAGAATAGCCAAGATTAGAAGCCCATCTTAGGTCGTAGTTCAGCTACTAATCACATCAAAGTGCCTTATACGTGAATACAATTAGTGTAAGCTAAAGAGTAGTTATACGGCGGGTCACGGCGTGGAAGCTATTGAAAGAAATACGTCTTTTTTAACATTGATGTTCATATAAAATATAAAAAGAACCTGTCAAATGTTTGTATAAAACATAACGCGCATTTAAACCCACAGAGAGTTTTTTAGCCCAAAGTGCCATGTTTTATCCCGCAAAGCAAAACCTTTGCTGGGTTCACATCACACACACACACACACACACACATGCCGTTTTTGTTTTTTTATGTACTTTTGTTGTGAATGTAATACTTGACTGTATCGTTTGTTTTGTATCAGCAGATTGAAAAAGGCTATAATGGACCGCAGTGAAGGAGCAGAGTGGTCGAGACAGTGATGTTATACAATATACTCTTTATTAACCAGTAATATTTCCTGCACAGATAAACGCTAACTGAAAAAGAATGTGAAAAGCATTGTCTTGGTGTCCACTACGAACTGTGACGCTGTTTGTGATGTTTATAAGAATCATGTTGCTGCATAATATCTGTGTGTGAATACCTAGAAACTTAAGGGAAGATTTAATGATTTGAATGGTATGTTAACATTTTGTAGGAACAACATTTAACAGTTATGTTAACAATAGACACAACAGACATCAAGACACTTGTTATTGTACAATACATGAGCAAACTAAGACCAATAAATAAAGCTAAGTGCGAGGCCATTAGGCTGAAATGAGTAATTAGCATCCTGATGAATGTGTTGTGATGCTTCAGGTGGAGCAGAGCTGTAATATAGTGCGTCCCCAGCTGACATTCATTTATATAATTACATGGTAACTGGGGTTAGGGCCACTAGGTGATCGTCATTAAAGCAGCTGACTTTTAGAGCACACGTACAATGATGGAGCGTTTGAGTCATTTTGGGATGTACAGCCTGAAGGGAGGAGAGGTAAAGATGTCTGTAAAACTCTTCAGCGTGAGGCACTGACAGCCTTCTTCATCCTGGGTGTCACCAGGTGGAGCTGTGTGCGATGAATGAAGGCTCTGCCTCCTCTTCCTCAGACAGAGGCAGACGGGAGTTATCCCCGCTGCTCTGTGGGTCAACACGTGCAAAGAAGTGGTTCATGGTGTCAGGGAGGGTTCTGTCATGGTTTCAGTACCTCTTATATTCTGCAGCGGTTGTGTTTACAAAAAGCCTTTAATGTACACGCAGTTCACCTCTAATGCCCTTCTTCAGATCTCTAATCACTTTGAGTTCTCTAGGCGGTGTGTAGTTGGTAGTATTTCTGCAGTAATTATAAAATATAATTCAAAAGTAAAGGGATTTTTCAAAAGAAAAGTGCACAGCATAGAACAGTCGTTGCCAGAGACTGGGTCAAAAGGGTCACAGGGTCTTCGGGGATTTATTTTCGCCAAATATGAGCAAAATGTTTTTCCCGTCTTTCATTTTTCTTTATTGAAATTACATTTATCAAACATTGTTCTTGAACGTGGTTAATTTACACTAGATGTGACAAAGATTTAAATAGAAAAGCAAAATAGTCTTAATGTAGCAATAGTAAGAATGTGCACAGCGTTGCATCTTGGGTCTCCGTATGAAAAGTTTGGGAAACACTGACATAGAATATCTGTACTTATTTACTTATTGATTAAGTGCATTCATTTATTAACATTTACTTTTTACATTCACTTTTTTCTCAGTACTTAGCAGCAACAACAATTCCTAGTAATATAACAAAGTATTTAACATGACCTGGATGCACTTACGGTTGTAAAACAAGTGTTAGTGTGTAGGAGTTCAGAGGATCCATGGACCAGAACCTCTGTATTAAATGACCTATAACAAATGACACAGTTAAATGACTCGACAAGGACAACGCTATAGTACAGAGACACAAAGAAACGTCACAATGACAAGGAAGTATCACAGACTGTCCACAAAGAGAACCAGAAAGTATTAATGAAGTATTCTGGTTCTCTTAGTGGTCAGCCCATGGTCAAGAGATTTCTTGTGTGGTGGTGTGGTTGTTTTCCTTCTATTTGTGTTGTTTTGTGTCTCTTTACTTTAGCTTTGTCTTCATCTAGTTATTTAAGTGTGCAATTTAAAACACGTATGGTTACCGGTCACTTTATACAGAGGCCCTGGCCCTGGAACCCTCTAAACTCCTACAACCTGAGACCTATGTAACAGTCGTATGTGGTTTTTATTTCCCTCTTTTCTCTTTTAAATCACATTAAGTATATGACATGGCTGTGAGGAGCCTTTAACCGTTTCATAATCCACATGCACTTAACTGCAGAGAACAAACAAAGCAGATTCATTTGTCAATTTATATTTAACCTAAAAATGTCCACATACTACAAATGAATAAGCTAAAACAGCAGTATCTATGGCAGGCTAAACAATTTGACCTTTTCAAGTGAAGCTAAAGACTTGAATATACCCTCTAAATGTTTTTTTTTGTAAACTGAATTCAATGTTTCTGAATACTGCAAGTCCTGGTTTTACCCTCAGTCAACTGCAAACCTACGATAAGCAAGAGAACCTGCATTCAGGACTTCTCATACTTGTTGTCAGTGTTCACTAAACATGTGAGTCACTGAGAAGTAAGCGTGTGCTGTGAAATGCATTCATATTCAGCCTGATCTGTTTCCCGTGTTGTGACAGATCGTGCGTACACGTGGAGTTTGGATCAAAGATGTCATTGCCACACATCTTCATTCAGAGACATGCTTTAAAAATGTCTGATTGTCTATTTTGAGGTGCAATTTTCCACACTGGGGGGTGAGACATAGCCACAGTTGCTGTTTACAGCTGTATATGTTCTGTGGAGAACTCTTGAGATGTTGACTTTACGTGACCTGTTTACCCGTTTGTTTGTTTGTTTTTTACCCTTCATTAATATACTGCAAAGTGTTGGCAGATGTATGGCTGTGTCTGGATGCTGCTGCCGATGTGACCTGGATTGCATGATTCAATAAACTGGCAACGTTATGTGTGTCCTGGAGCTCATGATTAAACTGTAAAAAGAACAGTAAAGTCATATGGGGTTCTGAATGCTTTGCAAACTCTACACCAGTAGGTGGCGACATGCACTCAATAATGACAGAGGCATGCTTGAAGAGAAGGAAGGGAAAACCACTTTCCCTCAGACTGAATTCATGAAGAAGTGTCAACGTATAAATACACATTTGCACAGTTGGTGACTAATTCCATGATGGTTTATAGTGAAACAGACACCAAATCACTCCTGTTTGAGATTTCAGAGCTGGGTGAGGTGAACGAATAAAAGTTTACAAGACTGTTTATGGAACGTGTTGAAAAACTGACCAACATTTGACCAAAAAGAGCTGCACCTTAAAGGTTCAGGGTGTAAGAATTAGCGGTATCTATGAGGTGTGACTGTAGACTGAGAACTATGGTGGCCTTCATATACTACTATACCTCAATTTGTACTTTAACCCGTAGTGCTCACGCGGCAGGGATCTGTGCCGCAGGTGCACACGTGGTAATTTGCCGTGGGAACAACACACAACTCCTTATATGGACATCCTGGGGGTGTGTGTTTATAGGTCACATATTCAGGCTTTAAAAAATGCATTTTTTTCGTCTTCTTATGTGTTGAGGAGTCAAAGTTATGATTCATTTTATATCGCATGTTTAGTAGTGATATAAAGTAGCAATAATTGTGCAGATGTCACAAAAATACAGCGATTTTCTTTTCTTTTTGTTCTAAACATTTGACTTTTTGCTAAGTTGTGTTTATATAGTTGGTGAAAAGGATTTTTTTTTTCATCAGATTGTCTAGGTTGTGCTGAAAAAAAGGGATATAAGACACTCTATATTGCACATTCTTATAGCCTCTGTATATACAGTATGTTTTAACATAGTAATGGAAAAAAAGCACCTGAAATGCTATGTGTCGTAAGGGTTAAAATGATGAAAATGCACAATCTGACTGTCTTTTCTGTTCAGGCTGCTGTAAAAACACGGCATTTGCCTTGAGAATAATATAAAAGTCTGATTCTAATGCTACAAAAAACATTATACTTATCATCACTTTCTGCCACCTTTGACCTTTGATGCTATAGTAATTTTCAAACCATTGTCAAATGAGTTTACACGAAGATGATTAGACCTACGTATATCAGTTCCACCCAATATAATATAGTATAGTATAGTACAGGATAGTACAGTACAGTACAGTATAGTACAGTACAGTATAGTATAGTATGGCAGTGTTTTGTTTTCATGGAGACAAGAAGAAAATGTCAGAGGTCCACAGGGGGGTGATAGAAGTTCCACAGCTAACACTTACGTATACTTTGAAGAAAACTAGAAAGACATAAGTCAGAACTGGTTGGATTTGTACGTCATTATGAAAGCACAAAAACCACAAGTGATGCTGTAATAATTCATCAGGATTAAAATAATATGACAGTATAGTATTGTAGTTAATGGCAACAACAACAACAACAAATAACCAGATCTGAGCAGGTCTGAGGTTTTTGACTTGTGAGGAGGAGGGGGTGGAGGAGGAGGAGGAGGAGGAGGAGGAGGCTCTGTTGTTTTTCATCAGCCTGTTCAGGCTGAGGCTAATCTCACTTCATCATCCTTTTATCACATGACATTTGTTTAAAGCCTCGCTTTCATTACCGTACTGTACATTCCTCCACTGTGACCTGTCAGCTGATCAAGACTTGGGAACAATACTTTTCAGCCTGTTACTGTAAATCTGATGTGTTGTTGGGGGTTATTTGTTTGTCGTTGGAACACAGTCACATATAATCTGTGCAGAAATAAGAAGAGGCCTGCATCATTCAGTTTTGATATTTATTTTACAACTCATCAGCAATAATTTAGAACAGCATGTGTGTAAAGCATTAAAGAAATGTGCAACAGTTGCTCAGTTTTATCTTCTTTAAAAAAAAAAAATCCATAGACTTCTAGAACAGTGACACAGACATGTATACGTTATGATATATTCACAAAAAAAAACACTATTTACAGACGCACATGCCACTTTATATAACAAGTCGATTTGAGGCGGGAAAACCAGCCGAGGGAAAAACAACAAAAGCAAAGTCGTTTGCAAAGTACAGTGAAAGTTGTGTGTTTATTCAGTCACGTGTGAGAAGTTGAACAAAAAAAAAAAAAGAGCGGAACAACACTTCACCTGCAGGGGTGCAGGTTTCTCCCAGAAAGTAGAGCAAAGCAACAACAGTCAGAAAACAGATGGTACACCGTGACCACACTGTGTTTCCCACTTTTTTTTTCTTTTTCTTTTTTTTGAAAAGTAAGGATTTACATTATGAGAGTAAATAACACAGAATCAGTGATAGTCCCGCATTTGAGAATCCGATTATGGTTGGAATATTTTTTGGCCTTGAAAGAAGTGGAGAATAACGTCGCTTTTAGTAACTTTACACCCTCTTCTGATTTGATATATATTTATATATAATTTCAAGAAAAGTCCATAAAACAAAAGAGAGGTTGAAAGAGAACAACAGTTACTGACTTTAAAAATGATACGCTGGTTGTTGGGGGTTGGGCAAAAGCAGGAAAAAGTGCACTTTACATTTCAAAGAGTAAAGATCCTTCTATACATTCAGTATCAAACACCTCTAAGGTACTATACTACAATAATGACTGGAGGTAGAGGTCACTGCATCCTCATGCAGAAATGCCTCATTCAGGAGGATTTTACAATATGTTGGTCAGGCAGATTCACAGATTTCTTCCTCATGATTGTTTTTCTGTCTTTTGTCACAAAGTAAACTGAGCAAACTCTGGTTTATAAAGATGAGATTAGGGGAAAACCCAGCACATAAAATACCTCTCCATTAATCTCATTATTAGAAATGTGTTATTAGTGTGTTTGGAGGGGGGGGGGGGGGGTGTTCTCATTAAATTAATCTCTTCTCAGGAGGGACAGTAATGTGCCTCTTCTGTACCCCGTGCAAACTTTGGGAGGAGGTCCTGGAGCATTAACTTCCAGGAGCACTTCCTTTGTTATATATAGTGCACATTTACATGGTAATGAGTCAGACTGTGTTTCAGGTGATAATATTTACAGTCACGTCTCAGCCAAGCTCTTAATAACCTTGGTAGAGGTCAGTTGTAACTTCATACATCAAAAAAAAAAAGGCTTGCTGATTGGGATACTGCATCTATATTGTGAAAGTTTTGGCACCTGTGCTGCCATGTCTAAAATATCTTTTATCAAAGAGGATAAAAAACTAGCTTCAGCACAACACAGTCGTGCACATAAGTGTCAATCATTGTCGACATTCATTCGGATTGATTAATCGAGCAGAAGTGCAAAAGGCACACAGCCACCTGATCCACCAACTCCTCTGTGAAAACCTCATATTTAAAGACAGGAACGCAGGTGTTCCTGAGCAGAGCAGAGCGCGCGCACATGGTAACACACATGAGACAGATTAGCTGTGTTCACAGGCAGACAGCTCATCATGGCAACTCTCCTGGCTGTTCTCCGCTGCGTCACCCTCCCCGTCGTCACTCGCGAGACTCTCCTCGCGCTCGTCGGGTGACGATCCTGTCTCGGCGTCGTGTGACCCGTCGCTGTCTGGACACTGCGAGTCCTTGGCTTGAGAGGAGGCGCTGAAGTGCGCAGACAGACCGGGGAACGCGGCGGCGGCTGCCGCGGCTGCGGCCGCTGCTGCTGACGCATGTGCGGGGTAAAGCCACGGGAAAGGGGACGCGAGAGCTGCTGCCGCCGCTGGATACATGTACTTCTCAATGTTGCTTTTATCGAATAAAGGCATATAAGGCGCCGCAGCAGAGGGGTTAATGAAGTAGAAAGGCATGCAGATCGGTGTCTGCTGTCCCGCACTGTTTATTCCCATCAAAGAGTTCATTAACGCCACATCAGACCTGCTGGACTCTGCGGCCCCTGATCCGCTGCCACACCAGTTCATCTTTGCTTTTTTGGCAGCGCGTTCATCTCCAAACTCTTGCTTGATCTTCACTGCCTTTGCTCCCGGCTGCGCCTGACTGCGCTCACACTCTTTCTCTTTGCCGTCGCTCTTTTCAGCCTCGCCGCCGTATCCACTGTCCGTGTCTGTGTCGTTCTCGTTAAGCTCCCCGCCTTGGGTTCTCTGGATGACCGGGACGCAGTTGGTTTGGCCGTCAGCTTTGTGCGCGTCCTGTGCGTCCCCGGCGGCGGGTAACTGGTGCTGGTGCTGGAGCGGCGGCGGCGGTGGCGGCGGCGATGGCTGCGCGCCAGGCTGGAACCGCGCCAGCACCTCGTGAAGGTGGCTGGTGAGCTGCGCGCACCGCTGCTCTCGCGTCGTCCAGTTCTCAAACCGACTCAGGTACTGCAGAACCTCTTTGGCACAAGCCTGGAATCCGGAGTGGAACGCGTCCAGATCTGCGTGAATGGACGACTTCATGGAGCGGTCACCTGCGAGACACGCGTGCAGTTCAGAGATTAACGGGGGATTGTTCTGGAAAGTGTGGCTCATCTCATCCAATTACACTGTAATCTAAGCGTATTGATTAAAACAACACAACGTGCAGCACGAGCCATTAAAGAGATAAAGACCGAGATGAAGAGATAAGACAGACACGCGTGACAGCACGTGTGCACGTCTGCGCTCTGTCTGCACAACAAACACTCACAAAGTACACAAACCCTTTACAAGCACACTCTCGTCCCTTTCTTTGTTGCAATAACAAACACAAACTGATGAAAGTTTCATGAAGTTCAATCATCTGCACTGATGTCATCACTTCTAAAAAACCTAATCATAAATCACGTCAGGGTTGTCGCTCTTACCATTCTGCAGAGCGATGATCTTCTGGTGCTGCTGCTCAGTGACAGCAGTCAGTGCGTTCAAGTGCTTCAGTGTTAACTCCAGAACAACTGCCTTCTCCAAATGCCCGAGAGTCTGTGGATTCAACATTAAATAAAGGCTCAGTTTGATGGGTTTTTTTTCAGTAAAGGTACAAACTTTTTCTTGTGTCGTCGTTGTCTCACCGACAGCTTCAGATGTTCTGGTAACAAATCCTTCAACTGCCCGATACATTCGTTGATCCTGTCTCTCCTCTTCTTCTCTATCAACCGGTGTGGTAACTTGTACGCGTCCTGTCGGCGCAAACACAACACAAGACACAATTAAAGTTACAGCACGCGACATTCATATCGTGTTAATGTGTTGATAAACACGTATATAACTACAGGATTCCCCGCAAGAAAGCGCGCGCTCACCTTCCCACCATCCTCTCGTTTTATTCCTCTTTTGGATTTGCACATGTAGATTGAGGGATAATCCATCCTGAAAGTAAAGAGGCTCAGATTATTCACCGGACTCTCACAACACGTTATAGTTTGACAGAGTTTGCTTTAAAAGAAACACTCACCCTAAGAAATCAGCGTGTTCCATGAACTGTCTGTCCTGTAAATGTGGTATTCTTTCATCCATCACTTGTCTGCGGCTCCTCAGCTGCTGCTGCTGCTTCTTCGTCTTTCTTCTGGAGACTTGTTTGTTATGTTAGAATCCACGCGCGGGCGGCTGTGCCTCTGCTGCTGCTGCTGCTGTTGCTGCTGCTCTGTGTGTGTGTGGGGAGGGAGATGATGCACGGTGCGTGTCCTCCAGTGGAGCTGCGCCTCAGACTGATGTCTATAGTTCCTGTGAGCAGCCACTTTGCAAAGCCGTCGTCGTCGTCGTCGGCGCGCTGTGGTCAGAGCGCACGCGCGCCCCCGGCGGGGGAACAAGCTTCCGACTCACGTGTAGCCTGCACCAGCACTAAGTCCAAGTAATTAGAGCTTCTCCTCTGTGTTCCACACAGCCGCGGTGCCCACTGCGATGTAGTCCAAAGCATTCTGACCTGCGTGGCTGCGGAAACGTGATGAGAGCCGTGCGCGGAGTGGCTCGAGAGCAGCAGAGGCGTGAAGAGGGGATTAGTTCACTTTAAGAAGCAGCCGCTGATTCTGGTTTTCACTTGATTTGTGTCCAAAACGTGTGCCGCTGATCTCTGACACAAGTTAACACAGTTGTTTATGAAGACATTCATGGGTTTAAAATAATAATAACAATAATAATAATAATAATAATAACAATAACAATGATAATAATGCAGCAGCACAGAAACAATAATTTGGTTTGGGGGACCTAGATTACAGATTACAATTTATGTGGAAAAGTAAATACACTATAAATACAATTAGTACTACACCTGTTTACTATAAATACTTGTTTACACTATCGTGTTTGTACTCTCAATGACCCACTGTGCTGTATATACTCTATTAATATGAGTTAAATCTGATTTATATATTATTTATGTAATATTATTATGCCCCTATACATTTTATACATAATATATATATTATATTACATTTGTAATGTCTCTCCGAGTGCCATCAAACTATGTTTTCTATCTATCTATCTATCTATCTATCTATCTATCTATCTATCTTTCTGTGCGCGCGCGTGCCCGGAGGTGCACTCGTGCAGAGGAAGGTTTGTTTTTTTTAACCTCCTCGTCATCCTCACATCCAGTCTTCCGGAGCTGCGTTGTCAGTAACCATGGCAGCGGCTCAGCTGTATGGGCTGACACGTGCATCTGAGCTCTGTATTAATCTCAGCATGAGCTCAATATTTTTCAGAGTGTCAACAATAATATGAATAAAGATAATGTTGGGGAAAACGTGAACAAGTCACAGAAACTCAACTCATGATTTGGTTTGTCACAGTCATTTAGGATTAATATGAGAACTATTTGGATAACTCACTCCTATATCTTTTACTCAGGATAATCAAAGATCCTTTGGTGGCAAATATGCCTCATATTGGATGGTTAATAGTGTCAGATGATTTGATTAAAAAGAGACTTTAATACTATCATAAACAATGCTGTTAATGGCCTGTAATGACATCAATGAATCACAAAGCCTCAGTAAAAACCAGAGTCTCTAAGCCCCAAACAATGGATGGACATAATCAAAAAGGGTGACCTTGGGTTTAGAGGAGTGATCTTTCCCAGAAAATGGGAGAAATTCATATTTAGTTGAGTTTCAGGATGTGATTTACCTTCACCCGGCTGACCCCGGCACCGGGGTCAGTAAAACTCACTCCGACACACACTTATCAAAGTCACGGTTACCTTTGATCAATATCGACATGCTACATACCCACAAAAAGCTCGTAAACTCGGCTAAAAGCTCATAAAAAACATTCTTATGTTCACCACACACAGACTAAACCAACACAGCCGAAAACACCATAACAGTGTAAACATTTAAAAGCGGCACCGTAGAATCAGAGTCTTCATGTTGAAAAAAACAAAACATGTCTGCTGGATAGTAGAGACTTCACAGATTACAATGCTAGGCTACCATTTATAAAAGTCACAGATACAGACGCCAAATAAGAGCAAAACAAGAAATACAACCAGAAATGTTGTCTTACCTTTGTTGTTGAGCAAAACAAGCTGTTTTCACCGCAACAAAACCGCTTCTAACGGAGAACTAGACTTCCCAGCATGCTTTGGGGCCTGTTCCTGGTCTGATTGGTCATTCGAGGCCATTAGCTTGTTTTGATTGGAGAAGGGCGAATGTCCGTCAAACTACGTCATACGCATTTGCATCCTTCTGACGTGTGAAGGGAGGGAGCTACGTGCAGCCTGATCCTATTGGCTTAGAGGATTAAAACGAGCTGTCAATCACCCCGATTGGCTAATGCTAGCTGCAGCTATGGCCCTGAACAGGCTGAGGCTCAGAGAAAAGTGCCTCAAATATATTGATTTTTTAATTTTTTTAATTCAAAATAAGTTTTTATTAGACCAATAGTGAGATGTAAATAAAATTAAATGGGTTTAATAATTTTTTTTCATATATTTTTATAGATAGTGCCAAACTAGAGTCGCCTCTTTACTAAAACCTCTGTAATTTTACTCAGCTTCACTTCAGCATCATCAGACCTTGCACAGCTAATGTCCACATGTTGTTACATGACTTCCATGATTTTTTAAGCTCCTAATGCACATTTTAATGGTGATATTTCTTTTAAAATGCAATATTTCTTTGGGCGAGGGAAAACAATCCTTCATTTATTGTGGGTCCCATCTGAATTTGCTCTGGCACAGTGGTATCTACAGTGAAACTTACACTCTGGTGGAATCTCACAAGTGTTATCTTTATTTTGATACCAAGATAATTCACATCGAGCTTGTAATTGCAGAGATATACTCTATTTAGTTTCAACAACCAAAAAGAGGGTTGGGGGGGGAAGAGGGTTTTAAGGACTCACATACACGCGGTTACAGTGTGAGTATATATTGTTGGTGAGTCGTCTCCTATAGTCAGAAGAATAGAAAAGATAAGAAACTGAATAAATATCAAAGCCATATACACACTGTAAAACTATAAAACACCCTAAAATACAGACTATATTTGTCTGGATAATCCCATTTATAAAAATTAATCTGATGTGAAATGACACCTGTTCCCTTTTTGGAGCATTAAAGTGTTGAAAAACACCCAGAGCTGAGGCTGTGTAATGCCCTCACATGCCTTATGATCACATTACTTCTTCCTGTTAGTCATGTGACTTGTCCTCTGGCAGCATATGGCTCTCTTGTGTAACAGTGCTGACAACGAATGATCCAATCACTCCAGATCTCAAATGAAGCGTGACCTCCTCTGCACTGGCTTCTCATTAACTCATACCTGCTGATTCACCTCTGGACTCTCGCTTGCTCGCGTTCAGTCGCAGCCTCGCGTGTCGTATGTTAGAATACCCCTTTCTGTCCTCCTCCTCCCCGCCCCCCCCCTCCCTTCCTTTTCTTCTTCCTCTACTCCACAGTGTGCTGCCTGCTCTATATGTGGCACTAGGGCGGCTTTAGGAATCCGCTCCAAATGTTTTCCATATTAGTTCAGAGCCTCCTCTGTTTCCAAATAGCAACCAAGCCGGGCTTATGGTGAGAGGAGGCCTCAACAGGGAGGGGAGGGGAGGGGAGGGAAAGAGGCAGACGGGCTCACCCAACCCTAAACACTGCAAGAGTAAAAGTTGAGAGGACAGAAGAGTGTGAAGACAGGAGGAGAGTAAAATGGGGCAGAAAGGTTCCTCAGACAAGAAGAAGGACAGGAGGAGCAGAGATGAGAGTCCAGCGCCAGAAGATCGTAAGAAGTGCAGAGGCTGTTGCTTCCCGCTGCTCGTTGCCCTGCTCCAGCTGCTGCTGGGGGTCGCGGTCGCGGCCGTGGCCTTCCTCATGTTGGCCATCAGCCCCTCACTCCTGGCCAGGGAGACGCCACACTGGGCTGGGATCATTGTAAGCTCCATCCTCACGTCTCTGCATGCACATGTCTGCATGGAACACAGCAGTGTCTGATTTTCTTTCTGTCTCGCTCCATCCTCACCTCACTGTGCATGTCAACACTGGCCCTGACTGTCTGACTGTCTGACTGTCTGACTGTCGTGTTCTGATACATCTCCATCGACGTCTCTCTGTCTCACTCACATGAGAAGGTGTTTTTGTTGCATGACCAGCAAATCCTCAATGTCAGGGCAGGTAAAAAAACAAAACAAAGCAGACCACAAGGTTCCAGTTTGACCTTTGAAGCACAAATCAATGCATGTTTTTATTGTCACATTCACAGAGGAGGTTACGTTTTCACTAGAATCTGTGAATCTATGACCACTGTAGTGTGTAGCTTTAAAATATAAACTAAACCACACAGGAAGTGATTTGTTTCATGTGAAGACAGACAGAGGCAACAGCTGTTAACAAGAAGTGTCCATGAAAAGTTTCAGAGGGGAATGTTACTGCTCAAAACCCCCACCCGCCCCATTCTGCTGCTGTTTACACACAAACGCTCCCTCCTTCAGGTCTGATAGTTTTGCTTGAAGGATGCCTGAAGGATGCAGTACATGAATAATGTTACATTAGAAGATCAAACACAGGCATAATAAGGATCAGCAACATCAAAATTCACCAAAGTTTAACATCTGTAACTCAAAATATTAGTGCACATCCATATTAACCTTTTTTATATATATGTATATAATTGTCTCTGACATTGTCAGATAAGAAATATCCCGTCTTAAAACTTCAAAAACAGACCAACAAAAAGTGATAAAAACATACAATAAAACATAAACCCAAATAAAAGAGAGTGAGACACGCTTCGCTAATCAAGACTGAAAATACATAATTAATAAGAGAACCACTGTACCAATACTAGAACAAATAACTACAGCAAGAATAGAAGTTCAGAACAAATATAGCCATGAATAAATGATAATGTGAAAATGAATTGTACAAAAGCTGCTGGAACAAAACAAATTTTACACCTCAGGACTGTTTCCTTTGCTTTTGAAGTTGTACATGTGAATAACTTTTTAATATCTGTAACTTTAAAAAAAAAAGCAAAAACCTGACCTCAATATTATGACTCAGTAACCAAAGCAACATGTAACACATCTCAAACCTTTCACGACGCTCAGTAACAAACTGTGTTTGACGAACACAGGGTTCGAAGAGTTCTGTGAATTTTTAGTGGCGGAATTGGCTGAAATCATTTCACCTTCATGTGCAGCCCAAGTGAACTGTGAGCAGTTAAAGTCTCATTTGAACGATTGAATATCTCGAAACGCTGAGAGGATTTGCAATTAAATTTGAGAACTCCACAGAAAGCTGAGGGCTGTTAGAGAATGACAAGCAACACACTTAAAGCAACCACAGTGTCACTGGAAGTGTTTCAATTTCAGTCGAACGGTAAGTTAATGAGACAGCGTCTTCTTGTAGAACTGTTCAAAATATGAATACAAGCGTCTTTGTGAAGTTTCTATTAGAAAACAACGAATTTTGATTCTCATGATGTGTATACTTGAACGACATGAGGGGGACAAACACAGTATCACAGACAGACGCCATGTTCCATGTCTCAATAACATCCCTGGACGTCGGTGCATCCCGAGGCAGATGCTCACGAGATTGAGCCGAGTCGAAAAACACTGAGGTCATCAGGAACTTTCCAGAGGATCCTGAGTGCTTAACAACCTGGGGAAAACAGTTAAATAAGATGCTGAACGTTAGTCACAAGACTCCAATCGCACTGAAGAGACAGAGCGTGAGTGTGTCTGTGCGAGAGAGAGAGAGAGAGTAATGTAATCTCGCAACAGCTTAACTGCTGAATCATGCAATGAAAAGCCTACAGCAACAAGGTGCAGTGGATCTGCCGTACCACACAATGTGATAAAGACATGATATGATACAATGTCCTCAAAAGGTAATTGAAACAAAACATATATATAGCTGCTTTCTTTATTTATTGGATTTGTGTTGAGTCATCAGACTGTGGTTGCTGTTGTTGTTCAGACTGAAGACACAAAAACACTTTGAGGCCTGTGGCAGGATGAGGCTGTGGCTGACCGTGCTCCCGATATCATCAGTGCATGGCAACAACAAGGAATGGCTCCGTCGCCTGCTTTGTGACCATGAAAATCCATAAAACTGAGCATTAATCCCCCCCAATATGAGTTCATCATCTAACCAAAACTGTGTGGCAAATGTTTTCTGGTTTTGTTGTCGCTGCTGCAGCTGTGTTTAGTCTCTATCCTGGGCTTCATCCTGTACTGTGTCACCTACGTCCCGGATGAGAGGACGACTCTGCAATTCATCGTCAAGGTGAGTGTGCGCACGTCCTGAAACGACTTCTGCAAAACACACTGGGGGAAAAAAGAGAAAGAAAGAAGAAAAGTAAGGGAAGCAAAAAATGCTTCTGACGCACAACAGGACTCTTAAAAACTGCACAAGATCACAAGGATCAGTCTATTTTACCAGAGGCCACCTTTGCAGGGAACAATAATGTTTTAATTCCGCAGATGAGAGGGAAGCTGCCTTTGTTAGTCGCATAGCGATGAAGGCATTGAGCCGCACTCCTGTGTAAAAGTGCTCTGCAGGGACTCCTTATGGGTGCATCATTAATGCTGCTGGACTGTGCAGCTTCGTTAGCTATACTATAAATGCAGCTGGAATTTCACGGCAGAATCAGAATGGGTTAAACCATTGTTTGCCGCTGAGAAGGAGGTGTTTGAAAGCAGCGTCGTGAGTTTTAAAATGGTCTCTGCAGAAAAGGAAGTGTTTTCACTTACAACACCGTCACATTCTCTAGGTCACCGCCCATCTTAATGTATAGAACATTTATAAAATATTAATGTATGTATAAGCTTATTCTTAAACTTGACTAAAGGTTCTTCTTGTAGGAATATAATCATGACGTTTAAACTGGACCAAAATGAGGACACATTTCATTTTATTATCATATAAGAAAACAGTGGGTTAGGGTTAGGGTTAGTTTACAGCAGGGTCTTGTTCTGCAGGGTTAGGGTTCTGCAGGTTCTTGTTCTGCAGGGTTAGGGTTCTGCAGGTTCTTGTTCTGCAGGGTTAGGGTTCTGCAGGTTCTTGTTCTGCAGGGTTAGGGTTAGTTTACAGCAGGGTCTTGTTCTGCAGGGTTAGGGTTCTGCAGGTTCTTGTTCTGCAGGGTTAGGGTTCTGCAGGTTCTTGTTCTGCAGGGTTAGGGTTCTGCAGGTTCTTGTTCTGCAGGGTTAGGGTTAGTTTACAGCAGGGTCTTGTTCTGCAGGGTTAGGGTTAGTTTACAGCAGGGTCTTGTTCTGCAGGGTTAGGGTTCTGCAGGTTCTTGTTCTGCAGCACATAGAACATAGCATAATACAGAATAAAAACCTAAACAATTATGAGTATGATGACACATGAAATGTTATTTCTGTAGCCTGTGAAGTGACAGACGTGCAGGAGATGTGGCGATGATGCCGTCGCCTCCCGCGTTGTGTCGTGCGTATGGAGAGAGTTACTGACATGGATTTAAAAAAGAAAAGAAAAAAAGAAAAGAAGACGAGATTAATGGATGGATCAATTGCACAGTGGTGGAAAGTCGGAGCATCAGAGTGTGAAAGTGCAGTGACGAGGTTTTCATTAGGCTGCAGTAACAATATAACAATAATGTGGTAATGATGTTGTAATGGGGGAGTAATATTGTTGTAGCACCATGTTATTTCTTTAGTAATCGCCATGTGATAGCTTACTAAAAACTATGGAAACCATGTGTGGGAGATAAGGGATTGTGAATTTCAATTTATAAACTGTAATTACAAGTTCTGATGACCTAACATTCTACACAGATTGTAGCCTCATTTCCAAACTATCACTGTAGAAATGACACGGTATTAGTGTGCTATTACTCCACTATTAATATTCTTATAACCAGGCCGGGGATTTGATTAGAAATAAGGTGAGTTTTCTATCATAGTACATGTTTCAACTGTGACTTTATTTTTATTACATCAAATTACTCGATGAATCCACGTCCACTTGTCCCTGGCTTATGGACACGGTTTATGTTTTTACAGTCGGTTTGATGGATTTATTTTATTAATTTGGCTCAGCTCAGTGTTTTCACAAGGACTCCGTGAGTAGAAAATGTGCTGTAACTGGATATAACTACTATGATATTATGACTTTACCCACTAACACATAGTGTAAGAGATTAGTTACAAAACAGTGACAATATTGCAATTGCATGAGTTAATGTGTTACCAGATCATGATTTTCAGATGGAGTTATGCCAGGAATATGCAGAGAAAACAGTCAAAGGCTGATGTTCTGCAATGTTTGCAGTTTTTAAATCAATCAAATGCGTTGTACATCACTTATTAGCAAACAATAAGTGATATTACTGATTTTACATGTGATAGGGTAACTGTGTCACAAGGAGGGAATCAAGCGCCGGAAACAACACAAAAATAAATGTTTACCGGACAAAATAAGGTTCACAGGTACAGGGGGTCAGTCAAGCAAAGGTAAAAAAAAAAAAACTAAATATAAGAAGGATAAAAAATGGACAAGAAAACTAAGACTAGAGAAAGTTGGAACACTCACAGGAAAAGTGAATAATCTGAGGTGAGGTAACAAGAACCAGGCGCATGTTCAATGAGAGACAGTGGGGAGTATTTCAAAATAAAACAGGAAGAAAAAAGAAAACATGACCTGAGACAGATGTGATAGAACATGTTTGTGCTGTCCCTGTTCACTCTTCCTTTACTGTGTCCTCTCCTAAGTGTGAGGGTGTCACGAGGACAGTAAACAGCAACATAAATCCCTCATCCTTAGACATTCTCTCCTGCGTCGCCATTTCACTTTATATCGACGTTTCCTGAAAAGCACATAAAACTCAGCAGAGGACACACGGAAACAATTACACTCCAGACGGAAGACAGCTGCTGCGTTGCCGCTCATCACGTGCAGGATTCCATAAGCAGCATAAAACAGGGAGGACAAACACACCAGCCTGTTACACGAGTGGTGGATTATAAGATGGAGGTTTAGTGTTACTGAGACCGTGCGTTTGCATAAACTTGGTGCAGCCTCGTGTCACATTTTACAGCTGTATTTTTAGACGCGCAGTGGCTGCAGCTGCAGGTCTGTCTAACACGTCTGTGCTGAAAGTTGGGCTCCAGACTCTGAGGGTCAAAACCTTGCTCGGGAGCGTTGTGCTTAATCTCTTACAAATTGAATTTACCATCAGCTGTGAGCCAACGTGTGGAATCCTAAGATACACTTTTGGCTCTCCGGGTTAATCACGAGACAGCAGATTAAAGCAGGAGTCCGATTTCTAGGGTTGAAGATGCAGAGCAGGCCAAAGCTTTTCAGGTAAAAGTGCACAACCCCCATCCATTCTCCTCTACTTTATTTTTTCATTTTATTTATCTGTTCAGTTTAACAGGGACACGACACAGTGAACAATATTTATGGGTTAGTGAGAGTTCAAAAGTAACAGCATCGTCCTAAAAACAGCATAATACCAAATGTTTATTGGTATTCCCCAAACCTCCGAACGACGATTCCCCAGATGTCTTGTTTTGTCCACAAACCAACATTTTTAAGTTTGAATCATTTCTTTGTCAAATGAAGAAATGAAACCAACCAGTTTACAACATTTTGAGTGAGAACAAAAAAAAATGTTTACTGACTTTATAAAGTGAGCTCTTTTTCCTCTGGTGGCTAACTGCTACTTCCATCCATGCGTCCAGGGCTACACTTTTCAAATTAAAAGCTTACCAATCAATCAAACTGTATTTATATAGCACGTTTTATACAAGGCAACGCAACTCAGAGTGCGTCACAGGATAAGAACATAATCAAAGACAGCAAACCACCATCCCAACTGTTTCAGCCCACAAATGTCTGCTATTATGTGTTAAAAACAGCAATGGAGAAAGTGAAGAAGTGAGGAAAAGAAGAGAGGAAAGGAAGTAAGGAAGTCGTGGAACTCACAAACACTGGAGACTGAAATACTGATGGGTGATCAAAACAGGAGGTAAAAAAAGATAAAGGTATAAGAGAAATAAACAACATAAATAGTAACAGGTCAAATGTAATGACATAGATAAGTAAATCACTACTTAAAGTAAATAAATAAATAAATAAATAAATTAAAAACTAAACACGATAAAATAATACCCTTAAAGGGTAGAATAATATAATTTGTGTCAGACCCTAAAATGAAATAAAGGACTATAAATAATTGAATAAATCTCAGGTAAAAGCCAGGTTCAAAAGGTCGGTCTTATGTTTGTTTTTTAAAAAGAGTATGGCACCAAAGACCTTACAATGAGCTCTAAATAAACTTCTTCTTCTTCTTCTCCTCCCTCCCGCAGCTCCTTTACTTCATCCTGTGTGTCATCGGCCTGGTGATTTCCGTGCTGGCCGTGGCTTTCTCTGGGTACCACTACAGTCAGACCAGCAGCTTCAGCTGCGTGCAGGCCCGCGACACGTGCGTGTGCACGCTGGACAAAGACGACCCAATCGCCCGGACCTTCACCTACGAGGGAGTCAGCGACTGCGAGGTGATCACGGGGACTCTCACGCTCTACTTCCTGATCCAGATCATACTGAACCTGGTCCAGGCACTGGTCTGTGCCGTCGGGGCCTTCATCATGTGGAAGGACCGTTACCAGGTCTTCTTCGCTGGTCTTCAGATAGGCTCCGCCTCCACGCAGCAGTGGCAGAAGGTCTAACGTGACCAGTACAGTTCCGTACACTCTGAAGGACAGGGAATCTTACTCTCTGGTGTGTCAGCCTTAATGTGTGTTCTATTTGATGTCAGTTGTATTATATAATGGCTTTTTGCACATATTTTGTATACCATATTTAGTGACTTTAATGTTATATTGATATCGGGTTAATGTTTGGAAAATCATTTCTATTTATCTTGACCTCTGCTCACATGACTCAGCAAAACAGTCACACTTAAAGGTCCAGTGTGTAAAAGAGATTGAAAATACTACCCATGAAGTACAATATGTTTGTGTATAAGTGTATCATAAGCATCTTTTGGTTTCAGCCTTTTATATGTACTTTTATAAGCAAGGGCCTTGTTTTACAGAGGCGGCCATGTTTCTACAGCAGCCCAAATGACACAAAAGAAGAAGAAGAAGAACATTCTTTCTGGTTTGCCAGGGCCACCGTACTTTCCCACTGAAGAGAGAGAGAGAGAGAGTGAGGTGTGAGTCTTACAATCTGACGTCTCACCCTCAGATGTCACTAATTCTTACACACTGTCAGATTTGGGTATAGTTACTTTGGAAAGTACAACGTTACTGTCAAATAAAAGTAATCCGTTACGTTACTGCGTAACCTATGAATAAAAGTAAATCGTAAGAGTACTCATGAAATGAAAATGCCCGCGCCGGCTTATCTGACCACAGACACACGCTCCTTTAACCCTTCTGTTACCAGTCACACCAAGACCATTTGACTGGTGATCTGTCCAGGGTGTGACCCTGCCTATAAATCCAGGCATAAGAGGGTTAAATGTACAGAGAAGTCCCGACACTTTCAGGAGGCTAAAAATAACAGGAATGACGGACAGCAATAGTCCACTTAATAGCACTTTAATAGCACACACATGTGGGTAAACAGGAGCTCCAAACCAGGTTATAACACGTGAGAGAGTGATCTAGTGATCGGACCCAACGTCTCCTCCAATGACAGGTGCAGGCGGCGGTTCCTCAGGCAGTGGACGTCCCATGCCGAGCACACAGCACTCGGCAGAGAGCAGCACCGTGGCAGTGTCTCTGCATTCGGGATTTTCTTTTATGGATTACTTATTTTCAAAACATAACTAAGTTACGGATTACTTAACGCGCTACGTTACTCACTACAACAAAAAAGTAATCTGAGCACTCACAACACTGCGCACTGTACCTTTAAATTGTAGAATCTTTCAAAAAAAAAAAGTCCTTTGCTTTGAGTTACTGAGGTTTGGCGACAGTGATGCCATGGTTTTGGAAATTGAATGGAATTGAAACAAAACAGTAAGAAAAGTCCTAGTTTGATGATGTCAGGAGGCAGTGTGGCATCATGGGAATTGTAGTATCGTGTGGTTTCTTTGTTTGTTTGCACTTAAACGGGAGAATTAAAACATGAAATCTCCTTCCTCACTCTTTTCTTACATACATGGTTTGCTCAAGAAATCATTGCAGTAACAGTGAAGTGGATTACATCATTGAAGGCCATTAAAAGGATTTCTATGGATTTAAAGAGTGTTCTTTACATGACACGTCCTCAAGCTCTGAAGACAATATTCACAAAATGTTCATTAGTTTGTTGTTTTCTATTCAGAAAATGTAAGTTGTGTTGTCACAGAACAGTCATTCGGAGGACTCATTCCACATTAAGGACAGTTTTGTTTCATTATCTGTTGTAAAAACATGTGCAGTATTTGATCAGCTCACAGTTATAGTTATTACAGAGTCAGAAACTCATCCCGACAGCAGTGAAACAGCAGACGATGACACTGGATCTGCACTGAACTGGGCTGTGGCTGTAGAGGGTGGAGATGCCAGGTCAGTGACCAGAATGACTCCAACAGCCTGTAGGAGTCAAAAGAGACTGCAGCCACACGGGGAGGAAGGAGGGAGTGCTGGGGGCAGGAAAGGGGGGACTCAGACAGGCGACTGCACTGGAGCACAAAAACAATCATCTCTCCGTGTGTTTATCATTTATTTTTCTTCAAATGAGAACAAGCAGCAGAGTTCTTGCCTTTTACTTTTAATTTGTTTCTAACTCTCATCTCAGTCTGCACTTACTTATGCTGTGTATGTTACAGATTAAGCACTAGTGTGTGGTTTTGACAGGAGATGATATATAAAAACTTTAAACTTTATATGTGAAGCCCTGACAAAGCCTCAGAGGCTGGTCCAGTGACCACCTCTATCTATCTGTGTGCACAACATAAGGGTCCCGTCAAACACGAGGCCAGAGTTTGATGAGAACATGCAGGAGACTAATCTGTGACGTCAGCGCGAGACAAAGTCGCGTCTGTTCTAGTGATCGCCGCTGCTCGTGGACAACGTTAACTGCTCCTCTTTTTGCGGAAATGTTTCCTCGAGTGTGTGTTTATGTATTTTATGAACGTTGCGTGTCATTTGATTTTATTCAGACTTCACGAACATCATCACCACTTGATCAGTGACACTATCTAGTGGATAACAGGCAGCAGAAAATCACCAAAACATTGAAATAACTTGCTGTTTTATCTCAACAAAAGCCTTTTTTTTGTAGGAAGTGAAGTTTCAAACCAGCTCACTCTCCCGCACCAAAGTCCATAAAGAAAACCTGTGTTTTTAGCTCACGGGGACACAGGAGCTGCAGGTCTCCTGCTGCCTTGTTTGGTGATTTAATGCTCTTAGTTCAATCTGAATGAAGACTTTTAAACACCGACATCACAAGATAACATTTTGTGAACTTAATGATGGAGACAACTGTGGATTAACACCTAACTGTGTGCTGAGATGAAAAATTGCTGTTTTTTTCGATGGAATTTGGTGCAGAGAGCGTGAGAGCAGTTCACATTACACCCGTTTCCAGGCAGAAAATCTGTCTAATGACAAGAAAAAGCAGCAAACACACTTAAACAGGTTGGCATCCATCAATGAGAGCGAGGACGGAGGTGCACTCCATGAGCTCAGTGTTGATAACGTGTAATGCATCACACAACCACACTTAAAAAAAACCCTGAAACCTCCCTTTAACTGTAACTGTGACTCCATACTGTGTGAGTAGGCCTGTCTGCTGTGCATTTCAGTGTTGTTGTGATGATGATGATTCATAACGTGACCGCACACATGCAGGAAGTCACATGGCAGTCATCACGGGGTCATGTTTATTTTTCAGCATGACAGTGACGAGGAGTGACCTTCCACCCTCCTACAGCACTTACTCGGCAGCAAGTCTCTGTGTGGTCTGATTAACTTTTAAAGTCAAAGAAAAACCGGAGAGAGGAACTGGACACTTTCACTGTGACTTAAAAGGAACCGAGTATTTACGTTTCACGCCATTGTCAACTCACATTTGAATTTTATTTGCGTGTGTAAGACAGAGAGTACTGTGTAAAAGTCTTACGCCATCATTAGAGTTGCTGTTTGAGCAACGCTATCATGGCCACACTGTATATTTATTTCCTTTATGACCTTACACTGGCCGACCCTGAAATCTGATCATATAGAAGACCAACTTTCAGTCACAACGTTCCAATCCAAATGCACATGATCACAGAAGTTTTACTTTTACTTTTACACAGTACTGTATATTCATGTCCTGTTAAACATAGACTTTATCCTAAAATTACAGTCTGAACCTAAACTTATCTTCCTGCACAATGTCATTTTAGTGTGGTCCTTTCTTTCTGAGCACAGCGTTTTTTGGATGTTGACTTGTACTTGTTGACTCGCACTACTGTTCTCACACACACACACACACACACACTCTGGTTTCCATGACTTCAAAGGACATTGCATTGACTTACATTCATTTCCTGGAGACTGACTCTAACCTTAACCAAAACCCTAACCCCAGCCTGAACTTAAAACATGGCTTCACCTTAAATTGTTGTCATTTACATTATGGGGACTTGATTTTTGTCCCTTTAAAGGAAGACAAATCCCCAAAATGTGACTGTGTAAACAGATTCAGGTCCCCACAACATAAAGAATACCAGGCAGGCATAAAACACTGCGTTGACGTCCATTCATGTAAACAACCTAAACTAAGCATTGATCCTCTAACTTTAACCAAAACCTGTTAATGCTTCACTCTAACCTTAACCTAACCACAACTCATATCTTTGCCTGAGGTTCTGTTTCATCAGGACCAGGTTTCGGTCTCCATGAGGACTACTGGTCCTGATAAGGTCTGCGTTTATGCCAGAAAATGTCCTAGAGAGGTGAGAAATACAAATACACACACACACACACACACATGCTGAGCATGTGACTCTCTTCGACTGTGGTTGATATGATCCAAATGTGGCAAAGGTTGTGCTCAAAGGTAAATAACACACTGCTCACATGCAGATGACTGAATATTTTTAAGTTTGTCAGAGTACAAGACTCAGATGATGATGTCGCAGCTGTTTGTTTGGGGTCCACCACGGCGAGGAGACTTAACTGCTCCTCTCTCTTTCTCTCTCTCCGGGTCCAATCCGTTCCAGTCATGCTGCACTTTACCCTTGTTGTCGATGCAGTGACAGCTGCTCACCATTATGGCCCCGCGTGAGCTAATTTTAATGGCTGTCACAGGCAGCAGGAGCAAAACGCAGGCCTGCCAGCGTAAACAGTCGAAGGATGGGCCTCTCTCTAAAGGGTAAATGACAGGGCAGGATCAAATAAAAATAAAATAAAAAATATCGGATTCATTTATCAGCTCAAATGTGTCACACAAGCACAAGCATACGGACGGACGGAGCTTTGAATGATCCAGAATAATGAGTGTGGATTTAATAACATGACATCAAAATAATGCAAAGCCTATAGATCCATGGTTCTCAAACTGTGGCACGTGTACCACCAGTGCTACGTGAGCTTCCACAGGTGGGACTTGGAGGAAAATCAGAAATACTGTTCTGCTGTTGATACCAGGTATAAATAATAATAAACACAATGAATGAAAGCTTCTTCTTCAATACGCAACACACATGCTAGTCTGTCCATTTGGCCTCGTGTAGCAAAAAGGTGGCACAAGATGTAGTATATTCAATTCTGAGAAAACCTCATAAATGTTACATATTGGATCTTTATGACACTTTTTTCAACCTTTTCTTCTTTTCTTAAAATAAAGTATTACTTAATTGAATCTAAATGCAAAACAAGGAAGAGCTACTTTAAATGGTGTTTCCTTGAAAAAGTTGACCCTAGAATAATAATTTCTTCATGTTGAAGCATCAAAGTTTGGATTCTTGGTACAGCCAGTTACAGCAGTATTAATTATTACTTCAAGCTATGTCTAATATACAGTATGAGTCAAAATACTGACATTTAAAAGTATTTATCTTAAAGTGATTATACACAAACATAGGTCGTATAATTCAGTTTCTGCCACTAAACCCTGCTAAATGTTACACACTGGACTTTAAACAGACTATTACTGTGGACCGATGTGAGGGCAAACATTCAGTTCACAAGTCTGTGCTAACTGCTAAATTAGCCGCAGTGAAGTAACAAAAAGAGTGAAATTAAAGCCGTGCGGCGATGACCGTGCGGCCGCCATCGTCTGTCTGACGAGCCGCGTGGCATGAGCTGAAATGTGATCACGGCTGAATGAGGAAGGGTCTTTTCCTAGGTCGTGTGTTCCCTTCATGGACAAGTGTGAGTAAACACTGTGGGTGGGTATGTGCAGAGTGGGTCAGTGTGTGTGTGTGTGTGTGTGTGTGTAAGTGGGTGGGGACTTCCATTCTTAACATACTGAAGCAAAGCCGTGAGTCTTGTCGTTACAAATTTATTACAACATCTGAAAACATAAAATACATTTGTTTTTCTGTACACTTTGTTTCCACAGATTGTGACACAGGACAGTTACCATCGAGTGCAGCGATCTGCCGTCTTTGTTTGTGCAAGTTTTTAAGACACGCGCTCAGACTCAACTGATTGCCGTCAAAGAGACTAGTAGAGATGAATGACACTAAAAGAAACAGTAGAATGTGATGGTGTGAGCAGATACAGTAAATATTACAGTATTACTGACATCTACCCAAACATGAGCATGTTTATTTTGTCCTCCTACCATCTTCAGTCAGTAATACGTTAGGTACCAATATAAGATTTAGATTTAAAAAGAAATTTCAAGTAAGTTATGGAATAAAGAAATCATTATTTTCATTCACATTTAGTTTCATATAAATCTGTAAAAAGGCAACTGAAACGGTGCAGTGATTGCATTTCAAACGCACAACAATCCAACAATAACCCAAACTAACAACTGATTCCAGATACTTTTTTTTTTTTTAAACCCTCATTTTGTTTTCCTTTTCTAAAAAAGTGCACTTCCAGTATTTGCTGTTAATGAGTGAGGCAGCATGATCCGTTTTCCAAAATGCAAAAATAATACTCCAGTTTGTTAAATATCAACAGAAATCTAAAAGGCAAAGAAGAGAGAATACCTGACATTAGTGCACGCTCTCTTTTAGAGATTCAAGAAATTCCCCAGCTTCTATTTTCACGAGTGACCCCTGACCTCTCTGCGGCCTGCCGCTCAGCGCTTCCACACAGTTGAGGAATGACGGCGGAGACACGGTCATCCACAGACTTGACAAGCACTGAACCACTAAACTCACCATAACATTTGCCTTTCTCTCTCTCTCTGTCTGGCACGCTCGCACAGCATTGGCAGATGTGTGCCGTGCCAGGCTAATCAGTCACAGAGACGAGTGACTCTGTATACAGCCGGCCTGGAGAGTGTCCTCCGATTAGCCGAGGGAACACCGAGGGCACAGTCTGCATCCAATTCAGCAGTGTTAGGGTCATAAAGAAAGGCACTGTGTCAATAAAACAAATGTGTCTGGCTGTCATCGGTAATTGCAGAAATCTATCGGAGCACATGCATTGTTCTCAGAGCTGGAGTTAGTGTGAATGCATTGTTTTCTGGTTTCTATCACAAGCCTGCAGTCGAAGAGGCGTGCGTGTGTGTGTGTGTGTGTGTGTGCGTGTGAGTGTGTGTGTTCTGCATAAACTTTAAAGTGTGTCAGTGAGCCGGGATGTGATGGTTTGGCTGAGGAGGACCCAAGAATCCCAGCCTCTGTTTTTTCTTCCTCTGTTCTGTCATCTGTGGAGGAAACAAAGAGAGAGAGAGAAAAACATCAACTTTATGTATTTTGAGTTTTGCCTATGTTGTGTTTGTGATATATGTTTTTCCTCCAGTGGAGAAAATGCCACAAGGAAGTATACATAAAAGTGCTTAACTTTAAAAGGCTTAAATGTAACTAAATTAAACGACATAAATGGTCTGTCTAACCTTTCTGCAGAGCACGTATACGGCATCTTTTAAACTAAAATAATGTACCAACTCAATATCAAATACAGGAAACCAACGGTTTCTGAAAGCTGAGAAGTTGCACGTCAAAGCCAACGTGTGGTTATTACGGTCATTTCACTCGCGCTGTTGCAGGAAGCTGACGATTCAGCGTCACCAGAGAGGAGAGAGGTGGGAAAAAACTTGTGTACATTTTCCATTTTTTGGACATTGAGACAAAGACTCAAACAAATGTTATTTTAAATATGTTTTATACTGTTCAAATTTACAACTACAGTGTTTTTTCGCTGCGAAGAAGACGGAGTTTACAGCGTGATAATGGCGGAGAAAGCTACGTTAAGAGATGCTCCATCCACGTTAAATACATAGACTTTATGCACTTTGTTGTAAACAAACAAAGAAATCGGGCACTTTTAACTTTTCATGGACGTTTTGTTTTCTTCAATTAGACAGATATCGTTACGATAATTGTTGTATCGTGATATTATTGGTATCGTGAACCCTGTATTGTGTATCGTATCGTGATATTATTGGTATCGTGAACCCTGTATTGTGTATCGTATCATGATATTATTGGTATCGTGAACCCTGTATTGTGTATCGTATCATGATATTATTGGTATCGTGAACCCTATATTTTGTATCATATCGTGATATTATTGGTATTGTGAACCCTGTATTGTGTATCGTATCATGATATTATTGGTATCGTGAACCCTGAATTGTGTATCGAATTGTGATATTATTGGTATCGTGAACCCTGTATTGTGTATCGTATCATGATATTATTGGTATCGTGAACCCTGTATTGTGTATCATATCATGATATTATTGGTATCGTGAACCCTGTATTGTGTATCGTATCGTGATATTATTGGTATCGTGAAACCCTGTATTGTGTATCGTATCGTGATATTATTGGTATCGTGAACCCTGTATTGTGTATCGTATCATGATATTATTGGTATCGTGAACCCTGTATTGTGTATCGTATCGTGATATTATTGGTATCGTGAACCCTGTATTGTGTATCGTATCACGAGGTACCCTGTGATTCCCACACCGTACATGTGAGGATCTGCCGACCTCCTCACTCTTCTTCATTGACTCCTTTTCTTTGACTGCGCCACCAACTGGACTGTTAAGTGTTGTGCTACAGGAAGCCTTCATTCATGAACGTAAAGCATGTAAAGCAGCTCATGTTTGTCTGCAAAGAGTTCACACGTACTCCTGTGGACATGGAAAGTATGACCCAGGCCTTAACCCCAAATTGCCTCTATCCAGCCACTGGGGTGCATATGTGCACAGTCAGTCCTGGTCCAGAGATAAAAGAGATAGATCAACAATATGGACAGGAAGAATCTGCTGTGGCAACACCTAATCAGGAGCAGCTGAAATAAGAAGTAAGAGTTCTTAATACACATTTATACAATCAAGAGGTCACCATGATCTTTGACTTCCTAAATCTAATAACTTGTACCACATCATAAGAAACTTCCTCTCAATGTTGCGTTCACAAGTTCAAACTTGTGTTTTTGTGATGTCACGGTGACCTTGATGTCACGGTGACCTTGATGTCACGGTGACCTTGAAGTCACGGTGACCTTGAACTCTGATCTCTGAAGTTCTACCGAGTTCATCTGCGAGTCCAACTCAATGTTTGTCCCAAACGTGATGGCATTCCATGGTGGTTTGTGGAATATCTCGGTCTCCATGCATACATGTAAGTGTTTTGTGAGAGCACAGTGACCTTGACCTTTAACGATCAAAGTTTTAATCCGTTCATTCACAAGTCAAAGTAAAAATGTTTGTACCAAAATGTGCAAACATTCCCTCAAGGCACTGTTGAGATATTGTGTTCATAAGACTGGAACGTCGGGACAGATGGACGCCAGCGGCTTTCACCAAGTGTGGAGGCACGACTACAGTGTTATTTCTTGTTTTCAACATTTGAAGAAGCCGTGCACAGAGAGGTGTGAGATTCTCATTCATTCAACAAAATCTGAACGTCAGTGCTCATGTTTTGGAAAACGAACAAAACTATTGACTCGCAACAAGAAAAGTCCAAGGAAAAATGGAATGTGGGGTTTCTAGAATGTGACACTGGGAATAAAAGTCCCAGCAGCCACCCACTGATTCTATTACAATGACAGAACGAAAGAACTGGACCCAAACCAAAAGTGAAACAGGAGTCACTGAATGAAAAGAAATGCCAAAAGAACAAAACAACTTCCTACACACACTCGTCTCAAAGGCGAAAAGACAGGAAGTCAACTGAAGGTGTTGACTCTCTGGAGACACAGAACAAACTCCAGCCTCGTGTATATAACCTCACAGCCAGGCTGATTGCCTTCAGCTGTGGGAGAAGAACACAGGTGAAGCCAATAGCTGGTGATTAGCAAACAGACCTGTGATTCTGGATCTCTGTCCATAAAAGTCTGTCCCACAGTAGAGGATATTCAAATCTGACAAACTTTTCAATGTTTTAATCCTGAAAAAGCCCAGACTAGATTTGGGATGTCACAGAAACTGGTGTGATTATAAACAGACATGGAGGCGGACTGTCGGCAGTGTCAGTTAATAGCTGTTGAGAAACGTCACGGCTGAGAAGTCGACATTGACTTATTATTAATTAAAGATATTGAAATATCAAACATGTTTGAAACTTATGATTTGAAATTGGGAAGTTAAGTTAAACTCGTGTCTGTTAACCTTCTCACACAACAGCATAATTTGGCCACATCATCAGCTCAAATCAGCCTCACATATGAAGGCACCCACGATTGTCAGAAGGGCCAGATCTGGACTGAAATCTGGCCAATTATCCTCTTGTGTTACTTGCTTTATTAAGCTTCACTGACATGACTTGAGGCTAAAACGTTTCACAGTCGCAACTATGATCTGCAAATTTGGTGTTGTACAGGCGTGAAAGGAAGATTCACAACGCTCACAACAGTCAACGCTTTCACTGGTTTCCATGTTGATGTCAGGAATGACGGCCACTGGTTTTTAAGCTGTAAATGTCGAGTACATACAGATGAAAAGGACAATAACCACTCTGTGCAGAGACATGATAGTGCCACACACACACATACTGTATATAGCCTGGTTTTCACCGTGCAGTACAGTGCAGTTTAGCTCACCACGGTGTGGTTTGGAATGTTACACTCTGATTTGGCTTGTGTTTCCGCCGTAGGCTGTGTGGGCTGCATGTGTTTAGCCCCACTCCTTAAAGGCAGAACCACTGTGCTCCATCAGAAGAGTGCCAAAAACTGAGATGTTAAGAATAACTTAAAGGAATACTTCACCGACTTGCATTTAGCTTTGTATTACTAGAATAGCGGAGGTATTTTTGAAAAATTGTGCTTCTCAACCTCAGTTTCCCCTGAGTTCTTTTTTTGGTTACGTACCCACCAGTGACACTTGGTCCTCCAAGCCTCGGACCAAGTGTCACTGGTGGGCATGTAACCAAAAAAGAATGAAGATATTTCTCCACTCAGGGAAAACTGAGGTTGGGAAGCACAATTTTTCAAAAATACTAGCCCTATTCTAGTAATACAAAGCTAAATGCAAATCAGTGAAGTATTCCTTTAATTTACCTTCTTGATGTTTGATGATAGAAGCACAACATTTTTTAAAAAACATCTTAACAAATGGGACCGTGCACAGTGTCTGTTGTAACAGTGTCAAATGTCAGGGTCAGCAGAGATGGTGATGAGCTGGTTCTAAGCACGTCCACACTACTATTTTTGTATAAAAACTAGAGCTGTCAAAGTTAACGCGGTACTCGTTGCGAATAATACAGCCGAGATCAACGCGATAAAACAATTTAGGTTTGTTTACTTCTGGTGTGCGCTGACCTCCAGATAGAAGAGACTGAAGCTGAAGCTGAGCGACGGAAACCTAAAACTATGATTGGAAGTTGTGATCCTTTGCCTTGACTGTCAAAAAAACAGAGGCGCAACTAATTGCTGAGACTTGCGCAGGGGAATTCCTCCACATCGCCAACGAGTGGAAAGTAAGTGGCAAACTTACCACTCTAGGCACCAATAGTGCCCGTAATATTCCAGCAGCTGCCTGGAGACTTCCATTTGGACACCAACCCTGCGTGACTGTGCTTTCATTCTCTCTCACTTTATCATGACACATGTGAATGTCAAAGTTTCTAAGGACATTCTCAGGTGGATTCTTTAGAAGTCCCATCCTATAAGTAGTTTCTGAAATTCTCAAAACAACCATGCCACATTTTAAAGTCCCTTAAATCTACCTGATTCTGATGCTTGCTTTCAACTTCATCATGTGATGATTGGCTGATTGGATATGGTGAACAAATGAGCCTAAAATAGTGGCCGGCGAGTGTGTCTTCCTCGTGTACCAGGAGTTCCGCATGGGATTGAGGCCAGAGGGTGAGCGGTTACAGACTTGACTGCACACAGAGGTTGACAGAGGTTGTTTGTTTACTGATGTGTGAATGTTCCTGGCTGGAGTTGTTTTCACACATCTGGCAAAAGAGGAACAAGTAGAGGCCTGTGACTGGAGTCACATGCAGGGGAGGCAGGTGATGAGAGTGATCAGTCACACTGCAGCAGCAGCAGCAGCAGCAGCAACAGCAGCAGCAGCAGCAGCAGCAGCGGCAGCAACAGCAGTGGCGGCAAAGCTAGTCATCCAAACAGCCAGAGGCTCAATGGTGGCTCTAACTTGTACTGATCATTGTTGTGATTATAAACCGTCATGCCGCGTTCAGGAACATCAAAGCTGATGTAAATTTATGAACTCAGTACAGGGATGGATACAAAATAAGACTGCTGATATGGACACCTCCATGTGACCTTTTGTCCTGAGGGAAGGTTTTGGATCAGGTAGCACGTGGACTGTAAATTCTGCTTCAGCTTCACTAGTGTTTGCTGTGATCTATGCAGATGTTGCATTCACTGGTACCACATGCAGCCGGAATAAACGTTCAAATCTCAATTTAAAAAATAAAAATGCAATTAGTCAATATTTAAGGCTGCATTTTAATAGTTCTATTTTTTATTGTTCTGTTTTTTTGCCAATTGAAAGAACAATATTTTCATTATAGTCCACAATGTAGAGCCACACCGTTAAAAAAGAAAAGAAAACTGGTTTTAAAGTTATGGCTAATGAGTGTATTTTATTGAAAGAGTTCAATTGGAGCCACTAATCATATGATTTCAATCCTGTTTTAAAGTTTCAGTTCAAATACAAATGTATGTCTGCATGTAATCTCATGTAGCAACGCTCCATCTTATTTTAATGGCCTGGAGTGAGTGACACAGTACCTGTTCCTTGAGCTCAGACAGCTGTGCCGAGAGCAGAGCCACCAGAGAGACGGTGCCTTCCAGTCTGTCCTGCAGGGAGCGCATCTCATTCTGCTCATTGTCTCCCTCACTGCTCACCAGAGACATGGCTCTCATTCGAGGGAACCACTCCAAGTTCTTCTCCTGAGAGGAGAAAGGGAGAGATTGATAATGTGAGAAGAGGAGTATGGAAAACTGAGTCCATAAGGTCAGCGATGACAACAGCACAAACTGGACAATTTGCAAAGACATACAAGAAGCATTACAGTGCTATAGCCAGACTGCAGCAGACAGTAAATAGAGAGGTTTTGGTGACTGGAGGCAGGCGTGAAGGTTTTATCTTAATCATTCCATCAGTGTAGAAGTCGTTCTCCATTGAGCGCTTGACAGAGCGAAGTTTTAAAGCGGCACCGTTTGTCTCTGGGATACTGTGGGTAACAATTATACACTAAATGAACAGTAAGTGGCATTTCAATTCTCACTCAGTCCATAAACATTGTTGATGTGGGGATGAGTCACTGTCTACCGTCTGTCCAGAATACAACTGGGACTTTGTGTGTGCTTGTGTCTGTGCGTGCATTCATCTTCAGTAGAAATGACATCAAGACAAACCGATGTTATTATCGGTTATACCTTTGTTTTATTTTAATTGTTTTGATTTATTGTAGTTACTGGTGTTGTGTTTTTGTCCTTGTTTGTTTTTTGTGCATTTCCTGTTTTATTTTGACACATCCTGTTTTGTTTTGATACTCACTTTATCACTCCCTTGTCTTTGTCTCCTTTCCCGCCTTTTTGATTACCTGCCCTGTCCTAATTAGTTTCACCTGTGTCTCGTGTCACACTCTTCCTAGTGTGTATATCAGGGTTCCCACACTTTATCTTCAGTAATATTCTTTTGCCAGTTCATCTGATAAAAATTGAAGATTTGAGTGGCATCACAGTGAGTCCAGTGAGAGGAGTGAGGTGTTCTCCCACCTACTCTCATACAAGAATAGACTGGAGGGATAGAAATGGAGTGTGAGACTCTGAGGACAGAGAAGAGGACGTGAGGTGTGAAGAGTCTGTGGATACAGAGTTATGTGGAGCACCTGCATCATTTGTTTCTGTTTTTTAATGAATATGTTAACTGCACTTTGTTGAATGAAACATTATATTTGTAAAAATAGAAATAACTTATTGGGGGATTCCCTTACTCATCTGGGCCAAGAAGCAACGTTAGGAGAGTAAAACTCAAATTATCATTAGATAATGGAAATTACTGACTGCTGTTGGCAACAAACTTCTGATCATTATCAATAATGTATACCAAACATAAAGGAATTCATTGTTACGTTGCTGTCACCACTAATTTGAGGTAAAATAATGACAAGAGTTAATGTCACAATATCAGCCCTGTTAGGATTAAACCTTCCTTCACGTCTGTATCAGCTCAGTATGGTACAGTAGAAAATGTTTCTCTGCTTTAAGACTGTTCTCTAGTATGAAACTGTTCTCTGGTATGAAACTGTTATCTGCTTTAAGACTGTTCTCTGGTATGAAACTGTTCTCTGGTATGAAACTGCTATCTGCTTTAAGACTGTTCTCTGGTATGAAACTGTTCTCTGCGTTAAGACTGTTATCTGGTGGGAAACTGTTCTCTGCTTTAAGACTGTTCTCTGGTATGAAACTGTTATCTGCTTTAAGACTGTTCTCTGGTATGAAACTGTTATCTGCTTTAAGACTGTTCTCTGGTATGAAACTGTTCTCTGGTATGAAACTGCTATCTGCTTTAAGACTGTTCTCTGGTATGAAACTGTTATCTGCTTTAAGACTGTTCTCTGGTATGAAACTGTTCTCTGGTATGAAACTGCTATCTGCTTTAAGACTGTTCTCTGGTATGAAACTGTTCTCTGCTTTAAGACTGTTCTCTGGTATGAAACTGTTCTCTGCTTTAAGACTGTTCTCTGGTAGGAAACGGTTCTCTGCTTTAAGACTGTTCTCTGGTAGGAAACGGTTCTCTGGTAGGAAACTGTTCTCTGGTAGGAAACTGTTTTCTGGTTTAAGACTGTTCTCTAGTATGAAACTGTTTTCTGGTTTAAGACTGTTTTCTGGTAGGAAACTGTTCTCTGGTATGAAACTGTTCTCTGGTATGAAACGGTTTTCTGCTTTAAGACTGTTCTCTGGTATGAAACTGTTCTCTTGTGTGAATGGTTTTCTGCTTTAAGACTGTTCTCTGGTATGAAACTGTTTTCTGGTTTAAGACTGTTCTCTGTTATGAAACTGTTCTCTGGTATGAAACGGTTTTCTGGTTTAAGACTGTTCTCTGGTATGAAACTGTTCTCTGGTATGAAACTGCTATCTGCTTTAAGACTGTTCTCTGGTATGAAACTGTTCTCTGGTATGAAACTGCTATCTGCTTTAAGACTGTTCTCTGGTATGAAACTGTTCTCTGCTTTAAGACTGTTATCTGGTGGGAAACTGTTCTCTGCTTTAAGACTGTTCTCTGGTAGCAAACTGTTCTCTGCTTTAAGACTGTTCTCTGGTGGGAAACTGTTCTCTGGTATGAAACTGTTCTCTGCTTTTAGACTGTTCTCTGGTATGAAACTGTTCTCTGCTTTAAGACTGTTCTCTGGTAGGAAACGGTTCTCTGGTAGGAAACTGTTCTCTGGTAGGAAACTGTTTTCTGGTTTAAGACTGTTTTCTGGTAGGAAACTGTTCTCTGGTATGAAACTGTTCTTGGGTATGAAACTGTTCTCTGCTTTAAGACTGTTCTCTGGTAGGAAACTGTTCTCTGGTATGAAACTGTTCTCTAGTATGAAACAGTTTTCTGGTTTAAGAATGTTCTCTGGTATGAAACGGTTTTCTGGTTTAAGACTGTTCTCTGGTAGGAAACTGTTCTCTGGTATGAAACTGTTCTCTAGTATGAAACAGTTTTCTGGTTTAAGAATGTTCTCTGGTATGAAACGGTTTTCTGGTTTAAGACTGTTCTCTGGTATGAAACTGTTCTCTTGTGTGAAACGGTTTTCTGCTTTAAGACTGTTCTCTGGTATGAAACTGTTTTCTGGTTTAAGACTGTTCTCTGGTATGAAACCGTTTTCTGGTTTAAGACTGTTCTCTGGTATGAAACTGTTCTCTGGTATAAAACTGTTTTCTGGTTTAACACTCATCCCTGGTATGAAACTGTTCTCTGGCATAAAACTGTTTTCTGCTTTAAGACTGTTCTCTGGTAGGAAACTGTTCTTGGGTATGAAACTGTTCTCTGCTTTAAGACTGTTCTCTGGTAGGAAACTGTTCTCTGCTTTAAGACTGTTCTCTGCTTTAAGACTGTTCTCTGCTTTAAGACTGTTCTCTGGTATGAAACTGTTCTCTAGTATGAAACGGTTTTCTGGTTTAAGACTGTTCTCTGGTGTGAAACGGTTTTCTGGTTTAAGACTGTTCTCTGGTAGGAAAATGTTCTTTGGTATGAAACAGTTTCTGCTTTAAGACTGTTCTCTGGGATGAAACTGTTCTCTGGTATGAAACTGTTCTCTTGTATGAAACGGTTTTCTGCTTTAAGACTGTTCTCTGGTATGAAACTGTTTTCTGGTTTAAGACTGTTCTCTGGTATGAAACTGTTCTTTGGTATGAAACGGTTTTCTGGTTTAAGACTGTTCTCTGGTATGAAACTGTTATCTGGTATAAAACTGTTCTCTGGTATGAAACTGTTCTCTGGTATGAAACTGTTTTCTGGTTTAAGACTGTTCTCTGGTATGAAACTGTTCTCTGGTAGGGAACTGTTTTCTGCTTTAAGACTGTTCTCTGGTATGAAACAGTTTTCTGCTTTAAGACTGTACTCTGGTATGAAACTGTTCTCTGGAATGAAACTGTTTTCTGGTTTAAGACTGCTCTCTGGTATGAAACTGTTCTCTGGTATGAAACGGTTTTCTGGTTTAAGACTGTTCTCTGGTATAAAACTGTTCTCTGGTATAAAACTGTTCTCTGGTATAAAACTGTTCTCTGGTATAAAACTGTTTTCTGGTTTAACACTCATCTCTGGTATGAAACTGTTCTCTGGCATAAAACTGTTTTCTGCTTTAAGACTGTTCTCTGGTATGAAACTGTATTCTGGTTTAAGAATGTTCTCTGGTATGAAACTGTTCTCTGGCATAAAACTGTTTTCTGCTTTAAGACTGTTCTCTGGTATGAAACTGTTCTCTGGCATAAAACTGTTTTCTGGGTTAAGACTGTTCTCTGGTATGAAACTGTTTTCTGGGTTAAGACTGTTCTCTGGTATGAAACTGTTCTCTGGTATGAAACTGTTCTCTGGTATGAAACTGTTCTCTGGTAAAAAGCAGTGTTCTAGTATCTCACTGCCCTGTGCTGAAAACGGTTCTTTGATATGTAACCGTTCTCCGCTAAAAAACAGCTAAAACAAATGCAGCTGTGTCGTGTTAGCCTCCTCTGTGTTTTGCTAACATGCTAATGTTATTATATAAACATATACATATACTGTTACAAACTAAACACAGTAGTGTGTTAAATATAGCATTTAGCTACGCTAAACATTTGAACTGTTGAAGCAAAGTGGTCAGCAGGCATGTGAGGACTGTAGGGCTGACATTTAACTGAATACAGGTGCAAACATTGTTATTCCTGAGTAGTTTAATGTGTATTTGCACATTATAAAATGACATAATTCTTCTATGATTGTTTTAGTAGGTGCTACATTATACTTATTCATTCTAAAATCCAAATCAAGTTTGTCTTTTAACTTTTTTACTTTTAAGGTTGTAGTGACAATGCTACATTGTCATCATATGCAGTCACGTATATACACTAAACTCATATTACTCTGAAACAAAAAGAGACTTCCCACACCGTGGTTCACATGCAACTCAATGACTTTTCAAGGACTTTCCAGGACCAATTCTCTCAAATTCTGACAGCTTAAAATGGGAGGGCAACTTGTAAGAGCTGCCTCGCCCATGGCGTCCACTTTTATTGATTTGCAGCACGCTCTGCATCTGGACTCAGTGATTGTCCTTGGGATCTTGGTCAAAGTCAGCTTTTTCTTTGGTGAGACAGAGATCTTGGAACTTGCATTTCCCAGACATCACGTCATTTTCGCTCTCTCTTGCTTAACGTTACTCGCTCATTGTTCTGCACAGAATCTCACGTCAACGACATAGCGAGACAGTGGACAGTGTCCACAACACCGCTACTAATTATGACTCAATATTTGTTCTGCAAAGGCCTAGTCTACGTACATCAAGCAATGCAGGGCAATGCAGTGTCGTAAAAAACACCTAAATATCAACTCAAAGCGCTTTCAATGACCGATGTCTATTTAGGGCAATCTTCAAAAAGCTTTGAAGGACCCGTGGGAACCCTGAAGAAGTATGCGTTTTCTTTAACTTATTTTCAACATTTTAATGAGCTGAGACTAAAATGCTTGTTGACCAAAGAGAAAGCAGTCACACTGATTAGAACTGCTGAGCTTCACTATATGAATCGAGTCATTCTGTGAAAGCTTGCCTGAAGGGTGGCACTGAGCGGCCATTTTGGTCAAATTTTTCCAAACACTACACTATATTTTACCAAGTCATCCATATCTAATGGATTACGTAATGCAAATGATCAATTAAAGAGACCAAAGCGATGAACACAATGTCCTGTTTGAAAATACATTACATCATCTCTGGATTAATGAGTTAAAGTTTAACAGTGGCTGTACTGATTCTGAATATCCCGTTAATATCTGTTGCTATTCATTGAAACATCCAGTACAGTCGTTCATTGTGTGAGACCGGCTTTATTCTTGTCACATTTAAACACTTCCCTGAGTGGGAAGTTATAGTTATTCTAGTATGTATTACAGTCAGAGAACAAAAAACTTATCTTTTAACTGGACACAGTTCTGATGAGATAGTTCATGTCAACTGTTAAAACATAACCACCATTTCTGCTGACCCCTGGGAGTCTACATGTTGGGACACCTGACCATTTTACCAACAGGGCCTGTAATGCCCTTCTTCTTGGAAGACTGTTTCTGTCTGAATTTGTGCCCATTCATTCTGTAGAGCTTTTATGAGGTCAGGCACCGATGTTGGACAAGAACGCCTGGCTCCCAATCTCCCAAGTTCCGTCTGTGTCAGAGCTCTTTGTGGGCCAGTCAAGTTCTTCCAAACTCAAACCAGGTCTTTAGAGTCCTTGCTTTGTTCACTGGGGCACAGTCAAGTTAGAATAGAAAAGGACTTTCCTCAAACTGTTGCCACAAATTTGGAAGCAAAGCATTGTCCAAAATGTCCTGGTATGCGGAAGCGTTAAGATCGTCCTTCATTGGAAACAAGGGGAGGGCCACACGGTTGGTGTAGTGGTTAGCACTCTTGCCTTTGCAGCAAGAAAACCATCCTAATGAGATCCATATCTGAAGTAACCTGGGTCAATAAGAACACTCCTGAAAACATACCACGTGAGGTTGATTCTCTCCTCTGCAGGTGTTTGCATGGTTAAGCAGTTGTGGCAGAGAAGAACAATCAGGAGATAAATGCAGCCCATCTTGACTAAAACACGGCTCTGGGTTAGGGATCAGGTTTTGGTTTGGTGCTCCTAAACAAGGATAGCTACACAAACCTATGTGTGTGCATGTTGTCACCACCAGTGTCGAGCCTGATCTCCATCATTTTCCAGTGCACTGACATGTGCCACAATTTAGGGCTTCATCCACACTATTACACATTTGTTTAAAAATGCATAAATTCCGCTCTAGATACGCCTGCCATCCCCATTATCCCAGCATTTTAGAATCTCAAATGTGAGAACTTTTGACACAACACTGCTCAGACATGAGGTTTTGCCTCATTATGACCAGGCTTGATAACCAGTAGCCCTCATGGGAATACTGTTTATAGCAGAAGAGGCCCTAAAAAGGCAAGAAAAACATGTGTACACACATATACCTGCAAGACACACACCGACTCAATAATGAGTGCATCTGTTTGGGTAGGACAGTGATGTGGTGCCAGGAAAAAAAACTAGGATTGTGTTACACTGAGTGCCTGTTCCTCTGGAGCTGTGGTGTGTGTGTGTGTGAGTGTGTGAGTGTGTGTGTTTGTGTATCAGTGTGTGGGGTGTTTGTGTGTAAAATGATGACAGCGACTACAGGCCCAGCAGGTACTGCAGCAGCCACAATGCTGTTACATAACCCATCTCAAGTGGCCTGCTAATAGCTCAGCCCTGGCTGCCTGGCACGTGCTCTCCTGTCTCGCTTGTGTGCAGGCACAGACACACACACACACACACACACACACACAAAACATGAACTCTGTGACTTTTAAAAAGTACTCAACTGAAACGTGAGTGGAAGAGTGTGTTTTTGTGTGTGTTAGTTGCACGTTTTTCAGCAACATCCATGCCACTATGCTTTTTAATAATAATTTTAGTCTAAATGAGCATTTCAGCTGTGCATCAGAAGTAACCTGCTGCCATAGTAACACAACAAAAACAACCACATATCACATATACACCTGAGCAACGTCAGAGGAATCAGCTTCCAACATGTGCAGGCCCAGCGTACCCGAGTGGTCACACGTCTACGTTTTCAGTCCGATGCTCTACAGCCGTTTTTTACGACTTGCTATAGAACATTTTTATCACTCCTGAGTTTCTTTTATGAGTCCAAAGAAATCATTTTTATACAACACATAGATGCTTCATGAAGATAAACTGATTTACAGCGCGTCGACTTGGACGCCGAGTCTGTTAACTTCTCGCGTCGTCTCTTCCACGGCATACTGAGGAACTACGAATTTCTCAACAGCACGCTGACCTGGCTTCAAATGAGTGACCTGAAGGAAGACCCGCTGATGCATATTAATACAGTTTGTCATGCTAATGCCTCACTCTAATGTGACCATTCTTATGCCCATGACAACTGAATGTTAATCACAAAATGTGCCACCGGGCTCGGAGGCTCCATAGGAATCCATTAACGCCATAAGTTACCCTCATGTCCTTCAACTTCTTGTCCTTGTGTCACTGCAGCAAGTTCCTACATTGATGATAATGGACCTGGACGGGGTTTAATTACTATTTAGCCACAGAGTGTCCCAGCAGGTTAGGAGCATCATGAAACTCAGCATAGTGAAGACAACCTAGTCACTGAGAGCCATCTCTCTCTCTGTCTCTCCCTCGCTCTCTCTCCCTCCCTGTGTTTCTCTCTCCCGCAGTGAGGAGGAAGCAGAATAAATTGGGATGCCTGGCACAGGCCCAGAGGCTCAGTCGATCACTCGTCTGCTGTGGAGGCACAAGCCTCTCTCGAGCACACTGTGGAATTCTGTTCACTGAGGACAGCTGCACAACTTTAAGACTCCAACACTGAGACATCTCTATGCCTGAGTGATACGACTCGCCAGCAAAATATGAATTAGGATAAGAAATGAACGTGTTTATTTGCTTCCATATGTTGAATATGGATGCAAATTCATCAGGCTCGAGTGTTGTGTTCATGTTCTTGTGCAGTTTTAACTCCTATGTTGTATTATTATTAATATTATTGGAATGATAATTATTTTCTTAACGTGTATTATTCCAGATAATGTTTTTTTGCCGTCCACTGTTGTAACAGACAGACTTTTTTTTATGGATGACTGATGTGTAGAAGTGCGTGTCCCCCACGTTACCTCTTCCCGTTCTGCTGTGATACGTCAGGGAAGAGGTGCGTGACTTTTTCGTGCCTTGTGTCTTTTGCTGTAATTTCCTTATTTATTTCTTGCTTATTTATTTCCATGTTTATTTCCCCAGCTTTAAATGCACAGAAATAGCATTAGCACTGCAGCGTGGGCTTATGTGTGTGTGTGTGTGTTTGATCTACTAACCGCGATCATCTGAGCGACGTAGCTCTCGGGGCCGGTATACTCCGTCGGATCCTTCACTCTCACCAGGACCAGGAAGTAAAGGTAGTGCCACATGTTGTGCTCAGATTTGATGTGCTCTTCGAAAGACACCGTCTTGTTGTCAAATTTGTCCCTTTCCAAGCCTGAAAAAACATTTATACATAACACTGTTACCATTACACTCTATATACTATAGCATTGAGTGAACCGCAGATCGAAAGTCAAGACAAGGTACATTTATTTATATTTCAATGTGCTTTGCAAAGAAAAACACACACATTTTATACGCATGAAAAGTGATCTATAAATAAAGATTGATTTTTGTTGATTCTATTATTTGTATGACGCGTCCTTCATGTGAAAACAGGCAGTAGAATTAACGTCTGAAACTTTTCATGAGCACTTTGCTTTAACTCCAACCTGACTTTACTTTAGCTCAATGTTGCTGTTGCCTCCATCTCTCTTGACATGAAACAAATCACTTCCTGTGTGCAAAGTGGAGCTGATAGACTTCCTCGGCATTGTGTGAACTCATTGTCGCTGCATTTAAAAGTTACACGTGACAGTTTTAAGACGCATGATACTTTCGCACGGGACTGCTGAGATGAGATGACTCACCACAGATGAAACATGTGGTTTTCAGGATCTCCTCCTTCCTCTGTTTCTCACTCCTCAAGTCAGCAAAGGTATCGATGATGACACCAAAGATGAGGTTAAGAACAATGATGATGACGACAAAGAAGAACAAAAGGTCGTAGACCACCCGGGCGGCAAACAGAGGCTCCTGGATGACGCGGTCACAGGTGAAATACAGATAAAAATGTCATGTATGAAAGTATGAAACTCTAAAAAAAACCTGAAAACCAATGAATTTGTTGATCTTGAGGTTCTCTTACCTCTTTAGAAGGTCTCCTGAGAATGTCTCCGACACCTCCTCCATTACGCAGGCCCTGGTTCAGCACTGTGATTATACACATGAGCAGAGTGTCGCACACTCGCTCGATCCCGTCATCCTCGTCTGCAACACAACACACAAACACAGAGGACACGTGAGCGGCAGGTGAAGGGAAAAAGAAAAACAGAGGTTATTCAAATAAAACGAGCTCATTAAGTGAAATTGTATTACAGTAGAAGGACGCACTTCAGTCTAACAATGTACAACTCCAATAGCACTCAGTGGAGCACATTCCACTGCCAAGGCCAAATATCTTCTACCACCCGACGAGAATATTCTTATCATTATCGTTCTGTGGATTTGTGTAAAGAAACTGGCACAAAGGTCCAAAAATGTCTGATATGAAGCGATTTTGAAGAATTTAATTGAATCAGCAGGCAAATCATGTAATGAGGTCTTCCTGGATCCATGCTCCATCATCCCTCCACCAATCATTTTTTTATATTATCATCATTATTATTATTGTTATTATTAGAAGTATTAGAGACGATGCTGTGGGCCACCTTGTGCAGTATAACTCAAAAATGAAAGGACGGATTTTGATTACATTTCCTGGGGATGTAGGCAATGTTTGAATTACAGCGCGACAGTGTGGGGGAGCCCTATTTTTAGGTGGCACTGTTACTAAACATGTCACATGCACATATCCCCACTCCAGTGTATTGATACCGTGGCAGAGGTTTGTTTCCTTTAGTTTATGTAATTCTACTGACAACAAACATGGTGGAGACATGGTTGCAAGAACTCCTCAGAACAGGCAATAAAGCTGATATTTACACAAGACTGAACTCAAATGAATGAACAGCAGCAGCATCTATTTTCCGTGATTTTTAGCTCGTTCTTTGATGACGCGGGATGAAAATTGATCAACATCACTTTCACGATCGCAACATCTGATTTAATTATCCCTACTGTATTATCACACTGAATTTTATTAAAATGATAGAAATAGAATTCAATTAAAGCTGCGGTGCATAACCCTTGGTGTTTTTCTTGTTGATGTTATTATTCTGCCCCTGATTTTTGTCTTCATGAACGGAAACATTGTTAATGTTGCCTCCTTCTCTCTTGACACAAAACGAATAACTTCCTGTGTGCAGTGCGGAATGTCACCGGGTGACACGAGATTTAAACTCAGCTATACGGAGTGTAATAGCCATTTTTGTTACTACACCACTTGTTATATATGTAATATTGGACTGTGCATAAGAAAGTTCTTTTTGGTTGGATTAAATTGCATGTTTAAGTTTAAAGAATTAATATTTGGAACTTTTGGAGAATACATTTTTTTTTTTACACAAGTCAGAACTTTAAGTTAATGGTGATTATGTTTACAGATGTCTAGTAAATAAACTCTCTTCTGTAAATAACCCGATGAAGGTGTGACTGAGGATATATAGATATCTCCACCCCCTCGGTCCCTGCAGTTTTAAGAATAAAACGGTGAAAATTAAGTGCTAAAAATGGTTGATGAAACGCTTTATTTATGACTGAAATGTGACACGTGAAAAGTTCCTATACGACGGCATCAATAACAAATGCCGTGCACAGCGTGACAGCTCAGGAGGAGGAAGGAGTGAAGGATGTGGATGAGATCACGTGTGTGGGCCCTTAGTGCAGGTGATCCACAGAGACTCAAGAGGACAAGCAGCAGTGAGTCACCCAGTCTGCCTCATCAAGTTTCTTTGTGTGCATGCCTCTCTGTGTGCGTGCGTGCATGTGTCTCAGTGTGTGAGTAAAGTTTAAGGAACTGACTGGTCACATAAACACCCAGACATTTCAAAATCATAAAAATTATCATAGTAGAATTATTAAATCATTTCACAAATGTCACCACTTTGTGCATTCGGACCTTGATTAATATGGAGAATATTCTTCTTATAAGCACATTTTATCTGATTTACTCGTGTCAGCAACTCTTTGTTTTACCTGTAAAATCAATTCTACTCTTACATCCATTAATCAATGTGTAGGACCTGAGCTGTTTGACACTTGTTTTTGTTTCAAATGATTTGTGCTCATGCTCAATACATGCTGTAATAATGTGTTTGTTTTTAAATGATTTCATTTCATTTATTTTTAGAAACCTACCAGGAACAGGTTTGGGTGTTAAATCGGGGCAGCCGCCGTCTTTCATACATGTGCCAGTAACTCCACTGTTACTCAGTAAATCCGGTTTTCCTGCAAATGAAAAAAAGAGCGAAGGGGGGGGGGGGGGCAAAAAAAGATAAAAATGAGTATTGATTGAGAATGTACGGATGAAACAAGAGTTGATTAGATTGTGCTCTGGCATTAAAACACCTTTCTGATTAAAGCTCATCAGCAACAGTAAAATCAGTAACAAGGATATATGAAGACAGACATTATGTAAACGGAGGCAGCAGCTGCTGAGTGGGCGGCGAAGTGTTGCTGAAAAACCCTGAACAAATCATTTGCACACCAGCAAAACAGCGGAGGAGCTGCACTTGAGTGATCAGCTCGGGCAGATCAGCAGAATGAGAACTGTTCACAGTGTCACCAAAAGGCGCTTTATCCCTGACGGGCTGAATCACAGAGGGTAGGGAAGGAAGCGGCGGAAGGGAGAGGCTGAGGAGCGGAGGAGAGCGTTGGGCTGAGTCGGGGGGCACGGGCCACACATTGTGTGCACCTCAGCATCAAAGAGCTCCAGCTGTGTCTCAGCGAACAGACAAACAGGTTTGAGCCGAGCTGGTTACATAAGCCACTACTGCTTAGCTGTGTCTGCTGTTCTCTGTTCAGCAAAACACAGGATGACGCGGCCACCGGCTTATGCAACAGGTGCACATGTGCCGGCGGGTTGTCCTCCTGACCGCCGGGGCTCATTAACACCACACTGCACAGGGTTTTCTGTGTGTGTGCGTATGTGTGTGTCCGGGTACGCACACACACACACACACACATATACATATAAATATACAAATAATGTATAAATATAATATATTGTCAGTTTTCTTAGCCTTCTTTGTTTTGGCCCCACTGCTGAGAAAGTGCCTGCCGCAGGAGATCAGGTAAACAAACCCAGGCTTCTTCTTTATTTTTTTTTGAAAAAGCACTATGTAAATAAATAAATAAATAAATAAATAAATAAATAAATAAATAAATTAATTAATTAATTAATTAATTATTATTTATATATGTTATTGTTTATGTTGATATGCACTCACCAGCCACTATATTAGGTACACATGTCACCTACAAAAGTGGTGGGAGCGACAGAGTGGTCTTATGCGGCCGAAGCCCATCTGCTTCCAGGTTTGATGTCTTGTGCATACATTAGTGTAAGAGAGCGATGATTTGAGTCACTGTTGCCGCTCTAACATCGCAAACCCCTCTGGCCGTTGCCGCTCAGTGGATATTTTTTTTTCTCTTATCTGACCATTTTCTGTAAGTAAATCAGCAGGTTCTAAAATACTCAGACTGTGTGGCACCAGCAACCATGCCATGTTCAAAATTGCTTCAACCACCTCTTTCCCATGCTGATGCTCAGTTTGAAGCAGCTTCACAGTGTCTACAGGCATAAATGCATCGAGTTGTGGCCTCAAAATCTGCCAATTTCTACCAGTCATCCCTAAGATGTACAATCTCTGAATGACTGATAAAGAACACACAATTATACACAGGACCCACAAAGTCTTCGAAGTAAAGCAGCCACAAGCAAATCCATTCCGATTAAAAGGTCTTAGACCATTATGATAACAGGACGACCCATGAAAAAGAAATTATTATCAAGTATAATCTATTACAAGGTAGAACGTCTGGTCCCTTCACTGAGTACAGCACAACAAAACAATGAGTCTTATAGCTCAGTGAGTCCAAACCTGGTGCAGGAAGGCGGTCCACCTCCATGCGGAAGTCATCCTTCAGGAACAGGAAGCCAATGATTGAGAAGAAGTAGACGAGAAAGATGGCCAGGAGAGCCGTCAGAATAATGGAGCGGCCATTCCTCGTCACACTTTTGATCACATTGAGCAGCGTCTCCTCCCGTATAACCAGGTCAAACAGCTGTGGTAATCAACATCACATTTCAAAAATCAGAGGTGTACTGTAATGGAAGTAAAACTGCGTAACATACTGAATCTCTTCTTACCAAAAAACTGTAGAAGAACTCGTGCACAAAGAGGCCGAGGACGCAGATGATGGCATAGCTCAAATGGTAGATGAAAAGCATGTCCATAACAACGGCTTTGTAGCCTCGAGTAAACGTTCCCTGGTTCCCCACAAAACTCACGAGAAACACTAGCTTGTTGAACAGCTGAAAAAAAGAAAGAAATACGGTGTAAATGAAAAAAGAAGTGAGCAACTTTTGATGCATACACAGGAAAGAAAGAAGGGACATATTTCTACAACGTTGAGTCTAACCTTTACCATGACTTACATTGACAGTGCCCAGCAACAACAGAGCAGGTCCCAGGCCCATTGTGTAGATGGCACGTAAAACAAGGGAGACCAGGAAGAACAGGATGGCCCACGGCTTGGGTAAGACTGGAAGGAATGCAGTGAACACCCCCAGTGCCACCCACAGTAAGATGTTCCAAAACGGAGGCAAGGTGCCTGGACAAGAAGAGTAAAATATCAACTTCATTAATGCTGTGAAACGCTTTAGAGTCTCTCTCATGAATTATTCACCTGAGTTAAGCCCTTAACTCAGCACCACACAGTCAGAGGCAACATATTAAAATGTCAAACTGTGGTCTGAAGGGACAGCCACCTTCATCACGTCTGTTCTCCGGCTCACACTGTAAACCATCGAAGCCCTTCTCAGGAAAATCCAAAGCTCCTCTTGTTTAGATTTTTAGACAACACAAAACATTTTTGGACAAATGAGTCTGTCTGGAATAGACAACCTTTGCAGCTGTCCATTAGTCTAGTGATCCAGTGTGGAACAATTAGTGACATCTTACAGTGGGACGGCAGAGTGCAACAAATGGAGCACTCCTCCACTCACACCTCCCTCTCCCAAGTGCATCAGGGAACTCTGATGACAGCGAGCGCAGGACAGAGAGCAGCAATCCCCAAATGTGAGTATATTAATAACATACAGTGCTTTCTGCAGCTTAAAAAAGCATGTGTGTCTGTGTGTGTGTGTGTGTGCTCTGCTGAAATGCTTTAGCGACCGATCAGATGGTCTGTCACTGAGCAGGAAGCAGCTGCTACCAACTGCTACCAAATATAAAAAACACAAAATATAATGGAGTCTTGTTGGAGGATTAGATTTCACCGACAAGCCACTACTACGACTATTACTACTATTGATTTAATGGTCCAGTGTGTAACATTCAGGAGGGTTTAGTGGCAGAAATTTAATATACTACCCACAATTATGTTTGTATAAGTGTATAATTGCTTCAAAATAAAAAAATGTGTTTTTTGTTCCATGTTTTTTTTTTACTACCTGTGCAATTGTTTTGTTTTCTAATTAAGTATTTACCCTGTGTTTTACGTACAGCATATTTACACTTTCTTTTAACTGTTTGTTATTTTTAAAACTTTAAAATTTAAAAAATGTATGCACTGAAAAGGAGAAGCTCTCCAATTTCGTTGTACACTGCATAATGACAAAAAAGGGCATTCTATTCTATTCTACAGTAGCCTGAAAGGACAAAGAATGGCTCCACCCACATTAACCTGATACATAAACCAACAAAGAGGAAACAGTAGAGAGAGAGAGAGTGGGAGTGTGGAGAGAATTGTCAAAGAGTGGTCACATTCTTTCCAGGATGCAAAGGTCACAGTAGTTCCTGGAGTCTCCAGTTTGGTGCAATCTGCTGTCTCACCACTAGATGTCACTAATTCTTACACACTAAACCTTTACACCGATCATTGGCAGTAGCAAATCCGAAAAAAGAAGTCCCCTCTTACCTTCGTCTCCATCATCGCCAAATGGGTAGAAAACAGCCACGGCGATGTTGAGCAAGCAGGCCAGGTAGAAGGAGATGCTGCCCCAAAGAGAAATCTGACGCGAGAACCAAAACAGCGCCGTATTTTCTGCACAAACACAAGAGGGAAACGCAAGCTCAACAAACACACAAAATATACTGCAGCTCCTTCAATTTATTCTCGAAATAACAACAACCAGACACTCTGACCGGATGATAATCATGACTCACTATCCTGCAGCCTGCCTCTGCTGCCAGCATCATTATTTTCCAAGTGGAACGGATACAGAAAGTAAAGACAGACTTACTGCGGATCTTCTTCTGCCACCTCATCTCATTGTAGAGGTTGTCAAACTGCTGGAAGAAGTCGTTAACCTTGCTGCCCTGGTCGTCTCTTTCGGTGGTGGTGAACACGCGCACCTTAGACTCCTCTGTGAGGTACTTGCAGATGTTAGGGACGGGGAAAACGATCTGCTCCATGCTGCGGTCATGACGCACGATCTGAGGAATAGATATATCATATATATGTTGACATGACGGGTGAATTGGATTGGGTTTAAAGATAGACGGGACAAATGGGGAGTGAGGTTTACCTCTATCTGAGCCGTGTGGTTGGCGTAGTAATGAAGGGCATCGTCCTTTTCACTGTCGGGGTCCACACCGGCCCCTTGTCCCAACACAGAACTTGGCCTAAGGCTCTGCTGCAAGATCTTGTTGTGCCTGGCAAGCTAACATCCACAGAGGAAAACAACTCATTTATTTCCATATTAATCGTGGGAAAAATGTCAGTCACAATTGACAAAAGCCTGCCAACTAGTGGTCAGAGGCTTAAATACAACACAAAATCTCAGTCAGAAAACCACTGTCCCAAAAATATTCCCATATGGATCCAGCGCTTTACAGTCAACAGTATCACTAGGAATGCACCGAAATGAAAATTGTTGGCCAAAACAGAAACACTGTGTGTACTCAGCGGTGAAGTAAAACGCTGCAGGTGCTGCTGCTGCTCCGCGCGCTAAGAAGACTCGCCATCGAGCATCGAGCACCAGGAAGGAGGCTGAATGGCAGAGCCGGAGCTTCTGCTGGACTCCAATATCCGACTGTGGGTGGTACTGCCCATTGTCATACATAACCTTTCTTGTTGGGGTGATACGGCATTATGTCTCCATTCTTCTTTAGAGTGACAACAAGCTGACTCTAGAACAGGTTCCTGACAGCCAGGTTCTTATTCGGAGCAGAATTCTCAGAGAAAATAAAAATTACGTTCCCATGCAGGAAGTTCTACTTCAATAATCAAGAAGATGGATTTTTCAAGAAGACCAAAAGAAAGGTTGTTCCACCCTCTCCAATGACAGATCCCAGCATTCTGTGTGTACTTACCTCACTAAGGTCAAGGCATTGCAATAATAGTATAGTATAGTATATTCTATTATATTATTCATTATTCATGCTTCAAAGAATAAATGAATTAAGAATCTATGAAAATATTTAGGAGGATCTCATTGAACATATCAGACAACGAGGGTGCAGACAGACAAGACTTTTTACTGCACTGCTTTATCCCCACAGCCAAATAATGATCTTTATGACGAGGATCAAGTAAAGTCGCGGTGAAGTGCAGGGGATCCGAGTAGATTGACAGACTCTTTTCATAGTTTTTACTCTGTGGTCCGTCTCAACCTCTTTATGCAGAGGACGCTTTAGTGCGGCAATTAAGGGAAGAACGTGTCTGCAAGAAGTGAGAGAATGTGTGAAGTGAATGTCGCGGGGAGTTCATGTGAAGTGTATGGATATTTTATTAAACCCCTGATAATTTATGTTGTGAACCCAAACATTCCAAACTTAATTAAAACATCTTATGTGTGTGTGTGTTTGTGTGTGTGTGTGTTATACTCAGGTCAACAATGAATCAACAGTGTCAGAGTCAAAAATAACTTTCCTTGCCATGAGGAAACTTGTCTGGTTGTTTGGACAAAAATACTCTGTCTGACACGCAAAGCAGAAATGAAAACTCCTGACACATGATGCACTTATTATTCACAACAAAACTACTTTCTCAGTAGCACCAGAAACCGCATCTCTTTACCGTCGGTACTCTGCTAAACCACATTTGTTTAGTCGTGGCGCGACTAAGTGCCTCAGTGAGCACTTGCAGAAGCGTCCTATAAGCTAATTTAGGCAAACCGGCGAAGTGGTTTATTCACAGAAGAGCAGTCTTCCATCATTTAACGAAGAAAACACACACTTAAGCCTCCGTCACACTAAAATTAGCACGTTCACCAGAGATTTTTGAGCCGGCTAAAAGAGGTGATAAACACCATTGCCACTGCAGTGGGTTTTTTCACTCCCGCATCACTCATGTGTAAAATGTGACTTCACAAACTCACCAGAAACGAAACGAGTGGGAGGGAGAAGAGCACAGGAACACAGTGGTTCTCAGTGATCATGTTACAATTGTTACTATTTTTTGCTTTTCCTTTCAGTTCCCTTGTTCAAACTCAACATTTTAGTGAAGGATTTTAGTGAACTCAACCTATTCAAGTTAAATAAGATGAAACATAAATAGTGAGCGCTGTCCCAAGTTGTAAAAAGAAAGGTTAACTGAAAACATTCATGGCCAGTGGCTTGACTAATGACCGGAAGATGAGTGGGCATCTTAGCAGTGCGCTTGAAATGATGCTGGAATTTACATCGCTGCCAAAAACGGAGCAGACAAAGAAGAAATTTGGCGCGTTCATGCAGGTCTGACATTCCCTCTAATGCCAAGAGGAGCTGAAGCTGATAAAAACCTGCAAGTCATTTAAACTGGGAGTGCAAACCAGTCACCTGCGGATCTGTCAGTCATCATCTACCGCGTTATCCTCCACCAGAGGGTCGCGGGGGTGCTGTGCCAATCTCAGCTACATCGGGCGATAGGCGGGGTACACCCGGGTCTTCTCGCTGCAAGGCGAGAGTGCTAACCACTACACCACCGTGTGGCCCCTGCGGATCTGATTCACGTTCAATATCTGGTTTAATGTTTGTGGTTTGGTTGGAATGGAATAGAAAGTCATGTGCATGGAAATGGGAGGTAAGTGAGCACAGCTGCATCAACTTGCCACTGTGTCTCCGTCGTGGACGCGAGGATTTCTGAGATGCAGGTGAAAAGTAACAGCGGCAAGTCCACGTCCTCGCCAACAGTCGGACAGAGGGGAAATGCCACAAACAAAAACAAGGGAAGGCACTTTTTACTACCTGGTGTGCCAGGATGTAAATGTTGTGTCCGACGTCTCTGGGCGTGATCTGGTCTCCAACACTGTCCTCGTCCTCCTCGCTCTCCAGACTCTGTGTGTAGGCCTCCTTCATCACATCCACCTGAAGCACAAGAGGTCACATTTGTAAAGATGACACACAGGACACACACACACAGACACGCACACACTTACGAGTTCAGTGGGCCTCATCTTCAAAAGGATCTTCTCCGCATTCTCACTGTCATGGCGGCTCTCCATGATGGCCAACAGGAGCTTGGAGGCATTGTTCTAGGACAAAAAGGTTGTAGACATGACCACACTGATTCAGAAACACATGAATCATTCTTTAATTACACATTTGGATGTTGTAATTACGCTTCAGAGTTCTTATATTGAAATCCTCTGCAGTCAAACTGTTGTAATAGCATCAGAGGGGAAGCAAATACAGACCAATACAGCTCCTTTAACTCATTATATTTTGCCATATTGCTCTTTCAAACATTGGTCATTTTGTAAATCTACTTTAGTCAACTTGTTACCAGTCTTTACCACAATAATAAAAGGAAAATGTTTATCAGTACCCCAGGAAAAGAGACTACACCTTCAACTCGAATGCCCATGATAACTATTCTTTAATAGTATAGTATAGCAGTGGATTTTAATGGCTTTGCATCATTTGGCCATCAGGGCCCCCAGAGGAACATCCTGCTTACCTTGAGCTCCAGCACCAGGTCCAGGCGATGCTTACCCAGGGGATTGATTGTGTTCACAATCAGTGCTATGATAATGTCAATGCCATTTGACTCGTGCTTGGCTATACACGTCTGTGCAATAAAAAAAAAAAGAGACACAAATAACTATGAGCAAATCATGTGTTGGACAGTCAGATATAACGTAAACTTGCCCAGTCCTCTCTCCGTACCTGGTTCTCATGGCAGGGTCCCTGGCAGTACTCTGTAATGGTCTCAAGGGTTTGGCGAACCAGATCGACATTGTTCTCGTTAATGTAGAGGCCCAGCAGCCCGAGGCCTCCAGTGGTGCTCCCACAAATACAGTCCAGGAACTGGAGAGTCTCGCACACCAGGTTGTAGTTGGTCTTGTTGTTCTGGTTCCGCAGAAAGTTCTGGATTCAGAGCAGAAAACAGCAGTCAATCAGAAGTCAAAGTGAATAGGAACTGGAGTTAAAGTATTATTGGATTTAAAGTCCAGTGCATAACATTTAGAATGGTTTATTGGCAAAAATGGAATATAGTACCCATTGAGCATGTTTGTCTTGGTTTATAATCACTTTAAAATTCAAAGCATTTGGTTTTCGTAGCCTTAGAATAAGCCTTTTTAAATTTACTTTAGGCATGGGCCCTGCTTTATACACGCCATTGTTTCTGCTGCAGCCCAAATGGACAAACTAACCAGATCATGCATTTCCCGTTTTGGAGCAGATGCTTTCTATGCAAACAAAGAAGAGCAACATCCTTTCTGGTATATGAAGTCCACCGTAGTACTTAGTTAACGTCTAATATTGCATATGAAGTACAGTAAAATGTTCTAAATACAGAATATTTTGTGTTTACACAAACGTGGGGTCACCCTGTTACAGCTTTTGGATTTGGAAACACTTTTTTATGTTGTAATAAATCAATAAATTAAAGTAAGGACAGCTGAGGCTCAAGGACATAATTCTTATTTTGTCTTCCACCAGAAAGGGTGAGCAGAGTTTGTTGCAATCTGCAGTCTCACCATTAGATGTCACTAACTCTTACACACTGGACCTCTCGGTCTCAACGAGGTTGCCAGTACCTGCAGGTCTGAGTTGTGGTTCTCACAGAGCAGCTGTAGGTAACGAAGGATAGGCTTCATAATGGTGATGGTTGGGCTCATCTGTGTTTCCTCTGAAGCTTCTTCAGCTCCGATGATCTCGGTGTGTTGGGCGAGGCTCTCGAGGTCGGGATCCAGCTCTTTTCTGAACGCAGAGTAGGCCTTTGAGGTGAGTGAGGAGGCCTCCTTCAGCTGCCCTCGCATGTCCTCCCTCATAAGAAGCCCCGAGTCTTTCCCTACAGCAGGGAGAAAAACAAGGAGCAGGAGTCAGTTTATGTTGCAGTGAGGTGTTATTCACAGAAGATTGTCTCAGTGCATGGAGGTTCATTTTACCCAAACATTCCAAATGGTTTTGCAGTTGCAAATGCACCTGTACTATAACATCCAAGACGTTCAAATTTAGAAAAATAAAATCCAGAGACCCCCGGGGGAGTGGAGTGTTACTGATTGGGGTACTGTAGCATGAAGCCATTCAATCTCGATACAAAGGTCTTTTGATATGCTCGTGGTGTGGGCCGTCACATGGCCTCGAACATGTGACTACAGTCTGCACAGAGGTCGGCACAGTCACAAAGATCTTTCGGATTTATTCGCCACTACTGTTTAAAGTCAAGGTTGAGCCGAGCAAGACCACACGTACTGTAAAACTTTCCAAGTGTATATTTGCGCTGGGGTTGTGGGTTTTTTTTCTTTTTCGCTCACTCCAGGCCAAATCCATTTCTATGGAAACCATCATCTGTGGTCTGAGCATGACCTCTATGACTCAGTGTTTGTCATGTTTCAGTGCTCATCTCTAGGCACCTTTGACATTATTACCCAGCGGCTTGACTTTAAATAAACCCTCCTTTACTTACTTTCACCTTCAGCCTCACACTGTGGCTCACATGCACGCTCCAGACGAGAGGAGGATGAAAAACACCGTGCTTTCTGGTCACACTTGCAGCACAAACAACACGCAGATGAATCACAAGTCGACTGTACCTTTCTTGAACCTGGTGCTACTCATGTCAGTGTCGTCGTCCCTTTTCCTGCAGCTGAGCTCGAACATGTTGACAGACACGGTGGCTCGGATTTCTTGCTGCGCCAAATGCATGCGGTCGAAGAAAACCTTGAAGAAGCGCTCAGATTTCTTTTGCTTGTATAGCTGAGTGTAGAAGGAGTTCTGGGCGGAAAAGCAGAGCGGGCGATGAATCCATCAAAACTGTATCCGTGTTCTTTACTAAAATAGTTATTTCCATGACCTGTTCTCTGTATTCAATATTTATATTCATATTGGGAATGTAGAAGTGCACTGCAGGGTGAGAAGTGAGCATGTTCAAGAGCAGTTTGGAGATAAAGTAAGAGCTGGCAAGGTTGAGATGGTTTGGAGAGGAGGGATAGTGGTTATATTACACAGCGGATGTTAAAGGTGGAGCTGCCGGGCAGAAAGAGAAGAAGAAGACCACAGATGATCCGCTGTGGTGACCCCTGAAAGGGAAAAGCCAGAGGAGGAGGAAGAAGAAGAAGAAGAAGAAGAAGAATGCAGACTGGAGACACAACTGCAGTTGAATAAATGCTTTTGTATGTCATTAATTCTCACATTTTATCAGATGCAGGAAATAAAATGAAACATATTGGCTCAAATAAATCAGAATCCTAAATCAGCCATCAGCTAAACTGATTCCTAAAGATCTGCCTTGGCATCAGACGCACATTAGTTGAGTTCAGGGACTCAACTAATGTGCGTTAGTTGACTTGGAGAGATAAAGACTTCCGGTGTTGCCCACCTGTATCTGTGTGTTTCCACCCTGCAGAAGTGCAATGCCCAGCAGGATGCTCTCCTCAAACACACAATCGTTCTTTGTGTTGACGATGAGATCGATCACCAGCTCCGATGCTCCGACATTGTCCAAGAGACACTGGATCTCCACCATGCTGCTGCTCGGCTTGTCACTGTCCAGCGTGGGACATCCTCCTGCAGAGATTTAGCAATTTAACAATACACACTAACATAGATGTTGTGATTCTGATAACTATATATCCCCCAAAACAGAAATAACTGTATATATATTTATTTTGACTCCAGTGATTCCTAAAGTCTGCCAGTGAGTGTCAAAGAGTGTTTCCCCTCAGAAGCAGAATGGTGTCATGTTTGCCGCTGTGGTTTCCTTCTGCTCCGTGTAGCTTTTTTATTGCAGTGTCTGCTGGGTTTTTGGACGGCTGGATTTTTTACCTCCGGATGACGCCTTGACGAAGCCGCCAGATGATATGTTTCCAGTCCCAAGCTCTGGCTTGGAGAGAAGCTTTTGATTTCCAAAGTATCGTGTGAGCAGAATCTTTCTCAACTCGTTTTCCTGTGGAGGCAGAAATCACAACGTATTACTGAGTCTGAGAGGATGCAAAGCCTCAAATAAAAAAAACATCTGACAAAGTTGCATTCTGTGAGATACAAAGATAATATCCAGAGGGACAGACTGATTAACTAAGATCCAGCCAATCATTCCTGTACAGCCTGAGCAGATGAAGGGATGGATCACTATCATCCTGCGACGCTTTCTCTTCCTTAATCAGAGCGATGACTTGTAAAATGACAACAAAGCATTCAGAGTCTCTCATTAAGGAGCATGAAAATAACAGCACTCTACAAGGAATTGACGCTCACTGAGCTTTTATGAGATGCTTTCAGTTGACAGTGGAAGTTAGACGAGACAATGTGCGAGGAAAGAATCTCCCTACGACGGTTGTGAAGCAACGAGCGAGTGATTGATGGGTGCATTGTGCTCATCAGTGGCACGGCAGTAACGGATGAAGGACAGGAGGGGAGGCGTGTTATAAAGAAGGTGAGGACACGGTGGTCAACATCAGTTTCTATGGGAACCTGACAACTCAACATGGCCTTGTTGTTATTGATCAACAGAGTGGCAGGGTGAATAGATGGATACACAGAACGGATGAAGGGGGTGGAGCAAATGAATAAATAATAAATACAAATAAATAAACCTGTGGTTTCCATGGAAATGTAGTAGAAGGACAATTAGTATTCCCCCAGATTAAAAGTGATCTGAACTGTATCGGGCTGAAGACACATTCACATTGTTACAGTTACATTGTCATATAGTAACCGTCACATTGTCATGCAGCGACTAGCATTGTTGCAGGAAGAAGGTCACTGGTTCGGATCCCGGTTCAACCAAGGGCCTTTCTGTGTGCAGTCTGCATGTTTTCCCCATGTGTGCACGCAGTCCAAAAACATGCAGACTGGGGATTAGATAAACTGGACGATCCAAATCTGTCGGCATCGTGTACCTCTCCTTTGGCTCCAGCTCCCTGCGACCCTCATGTGAACGATAACGTCGTAGAAAATGAATGAATGCTTGTATCAGGCTGAAAGGAACACTGCTAGATGCTCAAGGTTGTGATAAGAGAATAAGTGAGAAGTGTGAATGTCACGCTACCATTAAAGCTGATGTGCTAATGGGTATTCAGTTCAATATAACTCATTTGTGCGTCTGTTTTTGTAGGTGCTGTTTGAAATACTGTGTGGACACCGAAACTGAGTTATCAAAGATTATGCGCTCGCTGGTGATGGTTTATTTATAACAAGGATCCAAACGGCACGCTTCAAAACACGCCAGCAATTATTTGACAGCGAGAGATCTGATAAATTAGGGACCTCTGCGTCTGACAATGCTGGGGCCGATCGAGGCAGAGTCCGGCCGAGGAGCCTTGAACTGAGCACAGCGACGAGCGAAGCTGTGGAGGAGCACGTGTAGCCGACGCTTCCTGTGTCAGTAAACACTCCATCTCATCTGCAGTCAGCAGAGACGCTCGTCTGCCTGCACTGTCTGGCTGAGCTGTCTCCCAAACACATACACAGACACGCACTTAGTTCTTGAACTGAAGGTGAGGATCTACTGAGCCAATCTCATTTTCACACACACACACACACACACGCACACACACCAAGTGCAAATACAAACTCAGCACCTCAACTCTATAAGGCAGTGCATTCGCTTAGTGATCATTGAATCGTGTTTAAACTCATCGTTTCCTCTGCTTGAGACAAAGGACGTGTCGGCTGTGCACTGTTCTCAAACACACACACACACACACACACAAACAAAAGAAACATTCTGGTGGGGGGGGGAGTTGAAAGGGGGTGCGGGTGACAGGTTTTCACTTGTGCTCGCCCGCCGCAGTCGGCTGGTGAGAGGAGAGGAGAGGAGAGGAGAGGAGAGGAGAGGAGAGGAGAGGAGAGGAGAGGAGAGGAGAGGAGAGGAGAGGAGAGGAGAGGAGAGTCATCTGAGCCTGACTCATAGACTTGCTGCTGCATTGACAGGAAAAACTCCCATCAGGTGATGTAAGAGCCACGACAAAGACAGAGCGATGGAAATAGAGGTTGAGTAACTGACATAAGTAAGAGAGGGTGGAGAAAGGAGGCGACTGCCGAGGGGAAGTGAGGAGGAGGAGGAGGAGGAGGCGAGAAACAAACAAAACATAGCAAGTAGCAGAGAGTCGTGGCGATTTTTAAAATGTGCCCCGGCACGCCACACTGCGGCTCCGGTGTCCGAGCTGGAGACGAGCTGCCAATCCTCACCTCCAGTACCATCACACTACACTCCCTTAGCCCCCTCTACCCCCCCCCCCCCCCTTGGAGTTGTGCTGTCTGCAGATCATGCCAACTCTGGAGGGCTACACGGAGAAAAAGACAAAGACACAGCCTGCCCTGTGCTCCTTTAGGTGGTCTGAAAACTCACGCAGGCAGCGAAGGGCAGCACCAGCTGTGAACCAAGACAGACAGTGCCAGAAACAGGCAGGAGGGGGGACGGAGAGCTCGAGCAGCTCAGGTCAGACAAGGTCGGTTAAAGCAGAGACTGGAGCCACAGAGGAATGGAGCGCTGCGTTACCCAGACAAAGTTCAAAGCTGCAGGGCTAATATTTTGTTCCGTGTTATTTTCTCCCACGTCAGAAACATGAGAGGACGCCGGGTGTGTGCATCTTTGGTAAACAAGTGTGAAAACACAGATTAAAGTGTAATGTGACAGTGACACAAGTCAAGTTTCACCGCACGCCATGCAAGAGGAGCCAGGTATCATTGCAGCCAGGAGGCTCCATGTGCAGTAGACCACAGCAGAAACTTCAGTCAACACACATTACATATCATTTATTTTAAACATCTCACTCATCATATGCAGCGTAAAAGCATGTGATGCTACGGCTGAAGCCAGTGTGGTCTCTCAGGAAATATTAAGTTTGAACAAGGACGGAAAATGGAAAAACCTCTGAAATGTAATCCATGAATGCAATGTTTTCTCACCAGCAAATAAATCAGAATATCTTGCTGATTGTGTGCTATAAAGAACTATGTGGGAATAAGAAAGGGACTATAAAAACTCTACACCACAAGTTTCCGACTGAGAGTAGAAAAAGAGCCCTGTCAAAGTATTTAGACCTTCATATTTGAAAATAAAATGGAAATACTTCAGTTTATAGATCTATAATTTCCTCGCCGAGTTCCTTCAATGCCTGGAAGTGTATGATCTAGTACTAATGATGAAAAAACACCTTATAAAAAAGTGTTATATATACATATATACACATATATATACATGTACACATTTTAAAAGAAAAAAAAGGAAGTTAGTTCAAGATAAGAAGTAGATGGCTCAAAATTGTTAATACTAAGCACTAAGTAGAAGACTGTTGTGGCTTCCTCACGTGCCGCCTTCTCGTCCGCCATCTTCAGTCACGTGATTTCTAAATGTACATTTTCTGATGAATCCGTCTGCATAGAGCTCCACACGTCACGTGACTCAGGTTGCTTACAACTGCCATGGTGGCGGGAGACGCGGCTGCAAAAATGAACAGCACCAGTGCCGGTTTCAAGCCGTCACTGTAGATCCATGGAGATCCAGAGCAGGAGATCACAGACCCTGACAGACTGAACACATCTGACCCTTACAATAACCCTGCTGTCATTCTGACGAGTATGAGAACAGCCAGAGCGGACATTATTACAGACATCCACCACTGTCATGCTGTTTAATCATTTACTGTAATTTATGTAATTTATGAACTATTACAGTGGCATCTCCTCTGTTTTATTTGTCTCGCTGACCTTCTGTAGGATATAGAAACATTTCCTGACCCAGGCTCGATTTTAATGTACCAGTGGGAAGTCTACAATATTAAAACATTACACACACATCCAGTGCGGCACAAAGGAGTTTCTCTGTACCATCTGTCTGAGCTGAACCTCTGTGTGAAGGGCATGGGTTGGGTATGAGATGATCTTGGAGAATGGGGTGCTGACGGACCATCGTAAAGTATGTTAATCTGGGCCAGATTACCAAACTATGCAGAGATCGTGTAGAGCAGGGGGCTTCCCACTACAGCAGAGTAGAAGAGGAGGCGGCGGTGCAACTCCTGGGTAATATCAAAAGGTTCAGAGCTTCCACAGGAGGTACAGATGGTACAGGTGACTTCCACATAGGTCCTTCCTGCACACTCGATTATAATCCATGTGGACATCCAAGTACCAGCGGGAATCAATGTCCTATGGTCTAATTATGAATGGCCACTGGTGAATGATCACCATAAGACTCGGGGTCAAACAGCATCTCATCGGATTTGTTTGTGTTGAGGATGTGATGGTGTTTGTCACACCACTGTGAAGAAAGTGGTGAATGGCAGCCTTGTACCAAGGGCCAGGAAATTACCGTGGTACAAGCATCTGACGGAACTCGGCAAGGGACACATGTGCAGACGCACGCCGCATCATGTGCCGCCATTTATGCTGTTTCCAAGCCGCGGTTCCACAGCACATAAAACGCTTTTTTACTCAACGAGCAAAACAAATGATGCTCACATGTGAGGAAAGGAATTAGCAGAGACTGATTACAAGACCAGCTCGGTTAAAAAAGAGCTGTCTGGTAACGACTGGTACCACTGCATGTGTCTAAGAGAAATAAGAGAAAGACCTTTCAATAAAAAAGTTACTCAAGTGCCTCAATAACTGCTTGATGGACTGATGCCATTCCTTGCCCTCAAGGAATGAATCCACTTAACTTGATCAATCTCCTGTCTTTTCATCAGGTCACAGCCGTCACTGATCTTTTAAAATAATCCATCATTGACAGACATTCATGGTTCCCACATCATGAATCCCAAGAGTGGACGGATCCCTTTGCATGAACTGTCTAACACACCTTCGGATAGATTGTCAGCAAATGTGGACCTGGATTTGTCCAATTCTGACACAATAATTCAGCTGAAAACACAATGTAACAGCATCGCAGGGCTGAAAACGAGGCTGTAGATTAATGTGAGGTGTTGAATTCAGTGCCTAATTTGCAGGCGCATTACAGCCGACTCACACGTACGCGACGGAGGCTCTAATTGAAATGCTTCTCTTTCATGTTGAATGGAAAGCATTGCCGCACTGCAATGTGGGTCCACCATTCCTTCGCTTTGCTGGCATTGCATGCATCAAAATGCTGAGAAAACAAGCGTGGGCCAGTCGGATCACATTATATGCAAATCACACAATGTAGGCTGTAGCCATCGAATCACGTTTATGCCCAAAAGCTACTCAGACAAGGTCGTTCTCCTTGTTTTCTGTGAGAAGACGTGCTCCCGAGAACGATGGACGATGGAAGTGACTGTCACGTTGCCACCGTCGTTAGCAATCACTGCTACATAGTTAGTCATGACTGACTGTTACGGCCCCGTACAGTCCAGGGGATGCGGGGAGTAACAAGGTAAAAACGAAAACCTCGGGATCTTGTTAAAAGAGGAAAGACTGAAGTACAGCAAACGTAACCATATGTAAAGAGTTTTATTTACTGCTAGACTGCTTCTGTATCATAATCTAGTAAGACAGCCTCTAGCACACCAGGAATAAAAACATTTAGGATTATTTCCCTTTTTCAGGAGATTCTGTAGTTGGCCAAAATGGTTTACCCAGGTTATGCCATGACACAAACAGACCGACACTACAAACCACAACCTGACAAAAGGTCAAGTATCAAATTATATGAAATTCAACAAATGGTTGATTTCCTCTCATTGCGTTGTATGGAATTCTGTTTCTACTATTTTGCCCATTAGCTCTTATCATTAGCAAAACTAAATGCTAGAAGCAATCCATGCAAACACGATGCACTTGGTGTAACTCCTCCCATCTCATGTCATGTGCCTCGTTGGTGCTGGTGACCAAACTCACATGCAGCCAGCCACATTCACATAACATGCTGTGGGCTGTGTCCAAACACTTTTCCACAGTCAGTGACAATCAGTCTCATTTATAGTGGCCCTTAATTTGTGTGAAGTGTTTTTTTTTTTTTTCTCTTTCCTCCACGGAGCTAGACACGGAGCGATGATGCTTTTCGGTCTAAGGGCATTTTTACTGCAGGTACAGAGGACCAGTCAGGGCAAGAGCAGAGACATAAACAACATGTGCTATTCCCCCATCGCTATGGAAACCAAAACAACACTCAGCCAACCGACACCTGACTGATAGATCTGGAGAAATGAAAGCAAGAGTGAAAAACGGAGATGAATAATACATTTTCAACGGTCAAACCAGAGTCAGCATGACCTCTGCGTGACCCTGCACCTGAGCCATGTTTCACTGACAGGTCGTCAGGGAAAAGCCTGCATGACGAGCTCACACAGGGACACCGCATGTGCGTGTGTGTGTCTGACGTACTGCATTTACATGTGTGCATGTGATGCACTTAGAGGGCGGTAATCTGTAAATCTGCTTTGCTTTTGGCAGGTGGTGTGAAACATGGCAAGAATGACAGGCAGGAAGGGGCGGGGAGAGGGTGATGGACAGAGAGGGAGAGAGACAGACGGACTGTGTGAATGACAGGGGTGAGTGTGAAAGAGAGGGAGGAGGGAGAAAGAGTGTGAAAGAGTGTTTGATATTACATAAGTGGCTTTTCAGACTGAAATAGGACAACACGCTTTCGACAGCACATACACAGGTGTAACATGTGATCACAGAAATAACACACGAAGGAAATTGTGTTATAGGACTTAAACGTGTATACGTGTATACATTAAATTGCACAATTGAATGGCATTAAATATTACAATCTGACAATCTTGCTAATAATTAAAGAAAAAAATGAAAATGTAAATTTTAGAAAACCATGTGAACAAGTATATACATATTTTTTCGGGAATGTATTAAAGTGAAAAACAAGATTGTGAGTTCCTGGAAAAGTGGCAGAATAAATCGCTAAGACTGTATGTTGGTGATCTACAGTCCAAAGCATTTTCACATGAAATTTGGGGGAAAATTGGGGGGAAAACCATTCTTAAAATATGAATTCCATGAAATGATTAAATCCAAAATAAAAGTCTATGGAGGCACTTTGTGCTAATTTCTGCAAATGTAATATTTGAATATGAGTTCAGAGACTTTTCCCCAAAAGACTCAACTCACCCTGAGGGTAAGTGGGATCAGAAATTTTATTTAAGTTTATACTCGGGTTGTTTATAAGTGTGTATAATGTTTTGAATGTAATGTATGTATGAATTGTTGTTTTCATTAGCGCAGAATGAGCCCTTTATATTTACATCGGGGGGGGGTCTGCTCTATGAAGGTGGCCATGTTGGATTGTCCATGTTTTTAATGGACAAAATAAACACAGTTTGAGTTCTGGAATTGAAGTGTGCGGAGACAAAGATTCAGCTTTGAAACTTCACCCGTAGAAGTTGCTAAATCGCACACACTGTGCCTTTAAATGTTCCGTTACCTGACAGTCAAAACAAGTTAGGCAGAAAAATAAGAGTCTCCTGACCAGCAACCCGAGTATGACCCAAACAAACAAACAGCAGCGCTTCGGTGAGACCAGAGAGGAGAGAGAAAATAATTCAAGCAGGCAGACAGAATGTGATAGACGGAGACAAAGCACGGAGGGGGCAAAAAAAGGAAGAGAGGCAGTGGACAGAAGAGTGAGAGTAAGGAGGGAGGGAGGGAAGGAGGGAGGGAGGGAGGCAGGGAGCGAGGGAAGGAGGGAGAACGTGATGGTACACGTGACGCTGGCTCAGCCACTGCAGGCTGTTACGTAAGCGCACCCCCTGCCCTCTCTCCTCATGGACTGAGCAGACTCTGCTTCTCTCCAATCCCTCACCCTGCAGCCGCTGCCCGCTTTTTTTTTTCCCTTCCACTCACATGGCTCCTCACATGGCTCCCTCCCTCCTTCCCTCCCTCCCTCCCTCCCTCCCTCCCTCTCTCAATATCACTCTACCACCATTGCTTTCTCTCACTCTCCTCCACCCACCTATTGCACCCCAGGGGAGCCACCAACCTCTGCCGCCTATGCTGTCACTCTCTCTCTCTCTCTCTGTCTCTCTGTCTCTCTTTCTCTCTCTCTCTCTCTCCTTCTGTTTTTGTCTGTCGGCCTCTCCCTCTCTCATTATTTCCATGAGCCGTTTTCGCTCCTGAGGCTGCAGCACCACGCTCAGGGCGACGGGGAAAATGACAAAGAGAAGCTACAGATGCATGTGTGAGCACACTCACTCACTCACTCACTCACTCACTCACTCACTCACTCACTCACTCACTCACTCACTCACTCACTCACTCACTCACTCACTCACTCACTCACTCACTCACTCACTCACTCACTCACTCACTCACTCACTCACTCACTCACTCACTCACTCACTCACTCACTCACTCACTCGCTCACTCACTCACTCACTCACACACCTACACAAGCCGACATCTCACTTATCGTTGTCTGGCTTTTTGGGAAAGTGCTGAGCGGTTTTCTTAGAAAAGTGACTGTTATTCCACACAAAAAATAAAATACATAATAATAAACACAACAAACAACAACTTGGCTGACTGACTGACACAAGTAGAGAAAAGAAAACTCTGACTCTGACAAGTTGCTGTAACGGACACCGGCTGACTACTATATTGAGAGAGATATCTTGGCAGGTTCACGGACGCAGTTTCGCGGAGAAGGGCGGTAAAGGCACGTACACAGAATCACAAGAACTGACTGAAATAGAGACAGCGGCACACATGACACACCTTGTCTCGATCCCGATGGTGTAAGCGTGTAAGAATTAAGCCCCCATGTCACTAAAATGAGTGGGTAAACCTGAGTGAACCCACCTGTGTTGTTTTTTTCATCACCTGTGCGTAAAATGTGACGTCACACACTAGAAGAAAACCAAAGTTGTTACTACTCCGTCGCACGTCTTTTAACTGGCGCTCGTATATGAGCACATTTCCCCCCCATCTTAGCTCCTCTCCACTGGCTGCCCATAATCTTCAGGATTAATTTTAAAATGTGTGTATTTGATTTCAAATCCCTTAATGGCCTTGCCCCGTGCGACCTCTCCGAGCTGCTACACCCTCACACACCTGCCCAGCTCGCTCAGGTCAGCTGATCAGCTGCTCCTGAGTGTGTGAAAGACTTCACACCACACGCTCTCGCTGTTGTGGCCCCTAAACACTAGACTGATCTGCCTGTTCACATTAGACGCACCTCCTTCCCTGTCTGTTTTTCAATGTATTCTTCAAACTCATCTCTTTTCATTAGATTAGATTGTGGTTCATTGTGTAGCTGTTATTTTAACACATGTTTTATGTCTTTTAATTTATTTTAGGGTTTGTTTTTTTTGGATGTATTTTATTGCCTGGTGTGAGCTTGTATGCCTTTTAGTTATTCTGCCTTTTATTTATTATTCTGTACAGCACTTTGGTCCACTGTGGTTGTTTTAAAGCGCTTTACAAATAAAGTTGGATTGGACTGTTCTGTGCACTTTACTTAGGTCCGTTGTTTATGCTCAACAGTGAAATTTAAGTTGCTAATAAAATGAAGAAAGACAAAAATATCGAGCGCAATCCCAAGGTGTAAAAAGTGAGGTTTGCTAAAACATTCATGGTGAATGGCTGAGCTCACAGCTGAAGATAAAACTTAGCGTTGTGTTGAAAATTACTCGGACTTCGAATCCCTACGAAACACGAAGGAAAAGAAGAAAAAATGACCCTGCAGAAAATCCGTTTAACCCTTCTGTTACCAATCCTTCGCATGCGTACTTCTCATTACCGTAACTCCTAGACCGTTTGTGATACCTAGAAAATTCAGGGTGTACCCTGCCTTTTTTTGACAATACTACAGCCATAAAATCGAAATAAATCCAGACAGCCTGATTATCATGACGGTTATAAGAGGGTTAAACTGCAGATTTCATGTTTGTTTGTTTTTTACCAGTGAGAATGTGTAGTACTGGCATCTTCAGACCTCTCCGCTTATCCCGCCCTTTCCCAAAATGGCCTCCATAAAGCAAGGCCCTTGCCTTAATTACAGATAAAGGGCATATTCCAAGGCTACGAAAACTAAATGATTTTTATTTCATAGTCGTTAACACTAATACTTGTTTACTTTCTGCCAATAAACCCTCCCAAAAGTTACAAGCTGGACCTTTAAGTGAAATAAATGGAGCTCCAATTGTTTGGCCTTGTTTTTTCTCACTGATTTCCTGATAAACACAGACTGACTTCTTGAGTTCAGTGAAATCACCTGCGTCTCCAAAAGTGATTACAATGCAAAGCTGACTTTTTTGTTTTATCCTTTGTCCGTTACCACCCACTCCTGCTCTACTGCACACAAACACACACACAAACAACCATCACCTTCAGTCTCCTCTACAAACTCTTGTCATTCACTTTCCAACTCTTTGGCTGGGGGGGGGGGGGGCGGGGGTGCAACAGGACAAAGGCTGCTACACCAACCAACCACCCCCCCACACACCCCAACACGCTGCAGTATTGATTTGTTTGTTCAGTGCATACCCCTCCATACACACACACACACACACACACACACACACACACACACACACACACACACTCTTCCTTCCCTTCCTTCCTCCCTCCTATTCTCTCTCTCTCACAGTGTGAGTGTGTCCTCAAGTGCCTCCCTGCCTTATGTAAGAGAGGAAGGCCCACAGCATACTGATGAAGGGGAGTCTGGGCTCTGGGCCGACAGACCAGGGAGAAAACAAGCACTGCACTGCACTGCTGATAGGTGCACAGCACTGCTGGCACATGAGGACAGGAAATACATCCACAGCAATGTGATCAGTGAATTGTAGGATCCTGACCAGGGTCGGGGTACTCACAGACTCCTGAAGACATTCCTTCTTGTCCAGCATCTCTCTGAGTGTCTGCAGGATCTTGATGCACAGCTTTTCCTCTTTGTCCATGAGCTTCTTGGTGTGTTTGATGAGCCTGGCGGAGTGACAACAAGTGCTCTTTCGTTTACCATGGCTGTGCGGCCGATGCAGTCACCGTCTCTCACAAGTGACAAACAAAGCAATTTTTACAGGTGAAATCTCCTTTTCTGTTCTCCAGGGAGGTCAGACAGCAGCAGCTGCTGCAGCAGCAGAGTTACAGTGCCCCTGGAGGTTTGATCAAGTACTGCATATAACTATTTGTAATATGTGTGTTACTTTCAGGAGTCCACCATAAATGCATTAGATTAGATGAAGTAGAACAGAATTTTTAAGCTAACTATTTTACATAATAAAATAATAATAATTATAATTTTCTTCACTTCCATATTCTTTCCAAATCCTCTTGCCTTGTTAAATAAGTCTCTGGTAGTAATAATGCTGCTATTCCTCTCTATGGTGTGCCACAAGGTTCCGTGTTGGGACCATTCTTTCTCTCCCTATAAACGCTTCTCATAAAAACACTATGTCAACCGACACCATTTCTACCATACCGATATCCATTTTTACACTGATGACACACCGTTATACATGGCCATCCCATCATCAGACCCAAGAATAGTCAACTCTTTATTTAACTGCGTCTATGACATAAAATTGAACCAAACCGAAGGCATAACAAATTCTGCCATCTACTGGCTCCCTGTGGCAACACGTCAGGCCAACTCTCTGGATTCATTCTGTCTGGTTTGATAGCAGATAGAGTCATTTGTCCATGCTTCTATTTTATCCCACCTGATCCACTTTAATAGTCTTCACTTGCCTGTTTTTAAAAAGCAGTGGATCAACTACAGACACTAACTACAACTAAGAAATATGATCATATCACCACCATTTTAGCTTTCTCACACACTGGATCCCAGTCTGTTTTAGAATTAAAGATTTAATTGATTACTTTTCAGGTTCTCGGTTTCTGACTCTCTGACTTTTAGTACCATATGTGCCTGTGTTTGTGTTTTTAATTGTAATTCTGCTTTTAGACAGAAACTCACTTGGACATGAACGCTCCGCTCTCACAGCGTAACCGTGCAGCCTCTGGAAACAGCAGCTCTGGGCTGTAAAGAACATCCACCAGCACTGAAAATTCTGCCTGAACCTTTGGGCTGAACTGCTCCTCCAGACAGGACACAACCCCCTGTACACACACACACACAGGATCAATATATGTTCTGCAGAAAAAAACATAGACATTACCACAAATTCAACATTTTAGAAATGTTAGCCATGCTGTGATTGGCTGCAGCATCTTAGTCCACGCACCTGCAGCTTCTCAATGATGTTCTTGTAATCGGGGCCACCCAGTGGCTCCTTGCGTGGTCGTGAGCGAGCAGAGATCCTCCAATCCTTGGCTGCCCGCTGCACCATGTTGCTGTGGACCTTGAGAGACAAAGTGTTGACTTGACTGTCCAGGTCCACTGGGATGGCTATGGCCCGTGCTTTAGCTGTGGAAGACCATAAAGGTTTTTTTTTTTAAATTCTATTCAGAGGGAACTTTAAATGCTTTTTTTTGTCCATCAAGGCTGCACGAGCAACACTCACCCACATCCGCCAGTGTTTTGATAGAGCTCTCAATATTAGCTTTCTGAGCTGAGTTGATCCAGATGCAGTTATAGATCCTGAAAGACGACTGGAGCAGCTTGATGAAAATAGACTGGTTTGTCTGTCAACAAAAAGGCAGATTTAGTTGTTTTTTTTAGGGTGCAGGGAAAGAGTGAATCATTTATGCATTTATGCAAGGTTTGGATGTGCCATGAATGAGCCTTTCCACCTGAGGGTCACAGGAGGAAAACATTACCTGAAGGTTGGAGTGGTTGACAGAGAAAGGTGAACTGAAGAAACTCTTGATAATGGCCATCACCACCTCTGTCACGTACTTCTCCAAGGCCAGATCGGCATGGTTGCGGTCTGTTGTTGTGTTGCATACCTTAAAAGCAAAGATTAATCCACAAATCACACTTACAAGCAATGCCGTGTGTATGTTGACACAGACACTGCGTCATTAGTAAATATATCTGGCATACGCTTGTGACCTTATTAACAGAGCCTTACACTGGACATGTCAACCAGGAAGTTGTCAAACAGTTTCCAGATATGGTTGGAGGTGTAGATCTCCTTCATTTCCACCTCAGTGTCCACGTAGCAGTGATTCACAAAGTTCACATAAGCTGTTTTCACCTACAAATAAAAGGAAGTGACGGTCGATTACTTTCAGATAAACAATGTGAGTTTTAACTGTAGCCAAAAATTGTAGAACATTTCAACAAAATCCTATTATATTTGAAGCTATGTTATAATTTTCGAGCGTGTAATGTTTGTTCATATATTAGGCGTTCAGTTTTCTTCCTCTAACTGTGCCAAAGTAAACACTTTAACAGGTAGGTAGGGCCTTATTTTTCTCATAAAATGAAAAAATACAGGATTCTCCAGTCTTTTATGAAATATGATGGATTTAGCTTATGCTAAATTGTGACTAACAAATGAATGTCTACCTTTAACAAAATATTGTATTCCATGGAATCACATTGAATTGTTCCACAACAAAACTCTTGGTGTCAAAAAAAAATTATAAATTAAAATAGAAAAAACCACAATACAGAACAAGAAACAATGTCAAATTCAATTCAATTCAATACAATGATTAAAAGCCAAGGATTATGCAATAGTATGGTGATAATCTTGTAATATTGTGTGGTAATTAATAGATAATATTACAGTGACACCTCCAAACTATTCAAGTAAAAGCTTGGTAATGAGAATTACTATAGGCTACCATCAATGTAATACCATCACATTAAATTATGTGAATTAAAATTGATAATGAATGACCCAAAAAGTTGAATTTCATCCGCCCTCATATTTTTGCAATGTTATTACCAAGCTTCAACTTTCTAATTACTATAGAAATAAGTTGGTATTACCTTTTTCTTCCTATGAATGTTCTTCTACTACACTAGTACCATGTTGGCACTGTACTGTAATGGGACCATTATATGGGCAAATCTAGTTATAAAAGTGCAGGAAAGGCAGGGATTCAATGGCTGTGTATTGACACTACCTCTGGTATACAGTTGACATCATTAACAACTTTGACTATGTCGTCCAGTGGCAGCAGAGAGTTGCATTTCAGCTCAGTGTAGACGTTCTTGCCCTCGGTGCAGGCAGCCAGCAGCTCCACCAGCGTGTTGTGATAGGCCAGCGCTCCGTCCTCGTCGGTCCGCTCCCGCTCGGAGCCCATCATCTGCAGCAACACCGGGAACGAGGAGCGGTCGTTGTAGAACACCAGCACGTCCTCGCCTCCGTTCACCAGCTGGACACACAGAGATGTTAGAGGTTTAACTGGGATCCTGCCACTATCACTAGCACTTTTAAAATATCAAGAACTCAGTTATTTGCTTTCATGGGCTAATATTTCTTAACAATTGGAAATACCAGCATGTGCTACAAAGAGGTTTTAAAAAGCATTGGAAAAAAAGGGTATATTCTGATTAACTGTACTTTATATCATATTGCATTCACCTGGAAATAAGCTGTTATTTTCTGAATTAACACAATCATTTTCCTTACAAAATAAGGATAAGGATTAAAAACAAAAATTAAAATTAGGTTATTGATTGCAGACGGACGAATCGAAACCGAAGATCTTTCCAACTTTAACACAAAACAAAGGGACATGTTTGCTTCACCCAAATTGAGCTCTAGATTTTTGAAGTACCAAGTTAATTCAGATAAACAAAGCTGCATTTGTAGTTGTTGTTTTTAATATACATTTTTTTGATATTGCACAATATGCATGTACTGTACTGTATGTGTGCTTCTATCCACCACTGTTCAGCGAATATTGAAAGTTACTTCACCGAGACACGCAGCAGGTGGATAAAAATGTAAAGTCATCACAAAAGGACAACAAGGCAAAAGGTGGATGATGTAAATAAAGAGCAGCATTAATAATATTGGTAATATTTGCTTTTTTTCCCCAGTGCAGTGGAATGTGCACTTATTTGTATTTTTGTTTCATTGACACGCCAACTTGTGCATAAAAACTATTTCCAAATGTTCTGTGTTTCCATTCAGGTTTATCTATGCGCAAATGGAAAATGAGCATAAACGCATGCTGATGGAAACCCACAGATTGGCATGGTTGAGTATAACCGAGAAAGATTCTATCCCATCAAGACTTCCCGTGAAAAGATATTCTCTCCGTGTCTCCAGCGTTTCACCATAAATAAACTGTGACCAAAATCCACGTAGTGTAGGATTAAATGTGTTTAAAATACAAATAAACCTAAACTTGAGTAAATTCTCACCTCAGTCATTACTTTGTCCTGACATTTCTTCACATACTTCCCGTCAGCTTTCACAATGGTCGACAAGAACTTGAGGTACTGAACGTGTCGCCCGTGCGTTTCAATGCAGTGGACAAAGTGATGAACCACTCGGTCGCTGATTTCATTGCACAGCTGGTAGTTGTTCATAAAGATGTGACGCATCGTCTCAGCTTCCAGCAACTGGTGAGGGGGAAAAAAAACAGAGGCCAGAATCTTCAGACAGACAGAAGATTGGTTTCATTTTCACAGAATATTGATTCCTTTGTGTGACCGAGAGAAGACAACAAAGAAAACCGTCTCAGACGTCATATTACTTTCTCTACTGACAGGCTGTTGTTGTTCTGGACTCTGTATTTTTCATTATTGATAATTCTGCAGATACGTCTGTACACTGCACAAGAGAAGAGGGCTTTTTTTTTTTTTTTCAAAAGTAGGACAAGTCCGCTGTAACTAACTTTTAGTGCCATAGTGACATAAAACTGATTCTAGACACTGAACCTTCCAGAGCTCTGAGAGTGAAATTATAGCAATTATTAAATTAAGACATGTTGACCATGATGCATCATTGGAGATTAAAGAAATATGTTTCACCGAATTACTTATAATCCATTATTGCCACGTAGTAATTTCCTCTCATCGTGTGATAATTCTCCGCTGCTGCTCTAAATCTAGACACACGTACACTTTCAATCCCTGGCCAAGTAAATTCAAATAAATACCTTCAATCTAAGTCGTCACAGACTCCACTGGCAAATATTCCCAAACATACGTATATTATGTGTTTACACCTGCTGGACACTATCTGTCTATCATGGTGAACTAATGTTCATCACAAAACTCCTTATTCACAACTGCCTTTTGTTACAGCCACCTTCATCTGCCTATAAATCCAACCACTGGCATATTTGTATCTGCGTAGCCATTTGGGCTTATTACCTCCTAACTAGGCTCCTACATTCTTCTCATAAACGGTGGACATTAATGTCTTCACTGGCAGGATTTATTTTTTTTACATGTTCCACAACTCTGGACTAAATAAGGAAAAACGGAGTTCCACTTTGCTGTTCCATGGGCTTGGAATCCTTTGTAATGAATGATCTAACTGGATGCTCTTAAATGAACACTGACGTTTAGAGCTGCAACTAACGATTATTTTCATAATCGATTAATCGATTCATCTTAAAAAAATGTTGATCGGTGTTCGTCAATCTACTGACGATAGATGTCTCAACTCATACACACAAGGTTTTGGAGAACTCTTGTGTGGGTTTTGGCATTTTATGGTTCTTTAAATCTGACTGTAATTTTTTATTTTGTCCGTCTGAAACGCTATTAAATTTACTGGGTTTCCACCGAGCAAATTCCGACGTAAATTGAAACCAGGATTGATGCGGCCGCAGAGATCCGTGATTTTTTGGGGGATGTTCAGGCCCTCAAAAATGTGAGGAAGAAGAAGAAGAAAAATATATATATATATAATGTCAAAAGAAAGGACAGTGAGGGGATAGTGAGTGACATACCCCTGGAGTGAGGAAAAGGTTAAGGTGTTTGTGCAGCAGAACTTGGTTCTGAGGATTTCCTCTGCAGAAGTTCTGCAGAAACGTATGTGCCAGGGTCATGATCTCATTCATCTTCTCATCGTTCTGTTCAAACGCAGAGATGATTAAATATCAGACATCAGGAAACATAAAAGCTGTCATATTCAGATTTTTCCACCAACATCATGTGGGAGGTGCCAATTTTGTTGGCTGTCATTTTGGCGGATGCTCACCTGCTCATAGGGGATCTGCAGCAGGTCCAGCACCACAGTGTGGGCGCCCATGTTCTTCAGCAGTCTCTGCTGCTGCACACGGCTCTTCTTACTGGGAAAACACAGCTTACTGAGCCGCAGCAGGATCTGCATATGACACAGAGGGATATTTGAAAAAGTGGGACAACAGCAGGACAAAAAAATAAATAAATACATCGCACAAGAATAACCAGGGACATGGACCTCACCTCTTTGACAATGTTATAGTTGTTTGCCTTATTACTGTCAATCTGAGGTTTAATATCACCATCCTGTACTGGGCTCAGGACGACCTCCTGGAAAAAACACACAAACAAAGAAAAACACTTTAGCTTTCGGAACATTCGCCTAATCTTTGAGACGGAGCAGCATCTGTATCCTGTTTCTAATTAATGCACATTTATCACACTGTCAAGTGGAAAATCTCTGCATTGATCTGAGCCATTACTTTTCTCTCACAACAAAAGTAAAACTAATGTTCTAGAGGCAATTCCAGTCACAGGCTTGACTGTTAAAATGGATTTAGAAGTAGCTTCCTGTTCTGACACCGCTATTCATTATAGTAGAGAACACACTCGGAGACGGTAAACTTGTGCCAAGTCCACTCATATTCCAGCAGCGTCAATACACTCCCCCATCTCACAAGGTTAATAACCTTTTTTAAATAAGTTCCTTAATCCATATCCATGTCAAAATCAACAACAATATCTAAAAAAATCAATCAATAGAATATTTCTGATTCAGATTCAAAAACAAACAAAAGCAGACAAAAAAATAAACACCTTATGGACAAGATATTAAATGTCCCTGTAACTGGAACTGTTAAAACCCGATCAGTGGACATGAAGCACGTGCCGGCAGAGGAACCACAACACTGGGCCCATTTCTTTAGATCCAACTGTGACTATATTTCAGACAGTCAGTTGATTTTTCCTTCTTTAATACTTAATACATTTCTGACTTTGACTTTTTCATTTTACTTCAAAAAACATCGAGTGCTTCTAGTGACTTATAACCAGCTTGTAATTAATTATGTCCGTCTACAGCAGGGGAATAATCACTTTACATAAAGCACCAAATGGACACTTAAAAATCACATTATACTAGTGACTGTGATATAAAACACTGAGAATTCTACTTTGCAAAGAGAGTGAGGGATCAACAGTGCGTCAGTGCCCCATGCTGTGATTATTATTGCGATAAATGAATCGCTTATGAATGGTTATAAATATATGCATATTAGACACATTAGACATGTCATAGTGACACGGTGTTTTGATAAATATAAATAATCATTACTGTGTATATAGTATATCATTACACAGCTTATAATGCATTATAGATGCAAGTTTCATAGAAAGTGTTACAATATTCCATCATCATTATTATTATTTTTATTAATAATTAGTAATTTAGTCATTTATTGGCTAAATTATCTACATTTCAGATCATCAACAGTGCAGCCCAGGATCCTCAAATGTATCGGGCATTATCATTATACGCCCCTTCACTTGAGGAAGGACCCGCTGCCAAAACAGAACCTCCTTGGCAGCGGTCATAAACACACGACAGAAGCATATGCACTTTGCTTCGCGACAACTTTGATTGTCACTAACAAACAAAGCAGCAGCTGCTCACGGTGCAGCTGAATGACTGATGGCGGTAAAGTAACTTCCTGTGGATCTTAAATGTCACAGTCAAACTTTGCTTTTAGGAAACGATCAGACAGCACCTCAATGTTCTGTTCTTTGCCCTGCCTGGCCACCAGGTCTTCACTACTGTAGACGCCACTCTTCTCCACCCACAGCTCTGACTTCTCCACAGTCAGGCGCAGCTGGTCCAGGTCCGTCTTGATCTGCTTGTAGTTCTCCACATCCTGCTCTGACACCAGCAGCTGGACCTGGAAATAGCACAGACACACACAAACGTGAAATAGACCAGACACAGAAGCTATTGAAAGAACAAACATATGTGTAAAAAAAAAGCAAAATCCCTGCCAAGTAGTGGAGAGAGAGCCTCTCAGCTGCTTGGCCCTCCTCATCCAAAATAAAAATCCCTTGACTCAGGAAGTGTCTAACGCAGCAGTTTACAAACAGTCAAGTGTCTGTGAGGAACTGCTTTGTTCTAACCTGTTTGAAGGCCTGCAGCAAATCAGCTCTCTGGCTGAAGTGTTTGAAGTTGAGTTGCAGTGAGCCAGACACCAGCGGAGGATAGTCTTGCATGATGAGATGGATCAGAACCCTCAAGAACGTCCGGCCACCCTCATCGTCCAGCTCCACTGCGCCCAACTCTGTGCTGGAATCAGAAAAATATGCACATTTTTATTTGCACTTCCAATCAAAATGTATTTTTTAAAAGCAACACTGAATCTATACCCTCAATAATGATTATTAACCAAGTTATGCTGCATGACAGACAAAACTTCCCTGACCAATACAATATTTTATTTCTTCAAGATTATACTAAAGAATCACTTTTAGAAATATAACATTTATATAATGTGTAATCCTGCAACACTTTTGATTGTCTGGCATGTAACAAGCAAAGGTGTTTGCAATAAAAGGGCCTACAAAAGACAAAAATAAACATATTATACAGTACAGGGTGCCACTTATATGTGCTACAGGTGCCTGGCTGGCCATTTTTAACTCAAGCGTTGCAAAAGTTAACTATTTATATTAAAAAGACACTCATTTTGTGCCCTGCAGTAACATTAAATGACAGGATACACAAGCAAAAAACATCAATAAGACACAGAAAGGCTTGGACCTGCACTTGTGACCAAAGCGTTGTGTCAGGAAGCGAATCTGGCGTAAAAATCTCTGCCAAATCAAATACTGTATGTGGCGAGAAGCCAAAAGACCCTAGAAGTTATAAGTTATAAGTTTACATCAACAGGTGTTGAGGCAGGTCAAATAGATCGGGTAAAGCGACACCATCAAGAGGTTTCTGGTGGAAGCACCAAATAAATTTGCAGTCAAGGTTGGGGGGAAAAAACCTCAACTCAACTCAAACTCTCCGATGCAATGTTTTCCTCTCTTGAACAATTCTACAGTGGAGGGAAAAAAAAAGAGAAAAATCTCAGCTGTCTGCACTCTGCCTCTGTTCGCCTGCGTCGACAATGGTCTGAATTACATACCATAATTAAAGGAAAATAAACTGCCAGGTGGTAAATATAGCTTTATTTAATCATTTATTAGCGTCTTTCTGTTATAATCAAGGGGCGGACTTGTGGACATGCATCAGCTGATTGTCGCAGCATCTGTCGCTCTCTCTCTCTCTCTCTCTCTGCTTCTTTAAGCGAGACAGTGCTACAGGGTCTCTATAGTCACAGCTGTCTGTCATCTCCATGTTGTCAGGATCATTTCCTATAGCTGCATAAAGCCGAGCTGTAAACATTGTTTAAATAAAAATAAAAAAAGCAGCTGGAGGCACGGACAGATGGTTGCTGCAGCACATCTCTCTCCGTTTCAGACAGCGTGGCTCTGTCTCGGCCAATTTTTTGTTTTGTTCTCCACACAAGTGGGATGTACGTGATTACTGCTGGACCGAATGACACGCTGTTTTTCTGGTGTTCATTTGTATCAATTACAGTGATTTTATTCTTATCCCTACTTAATGTAATCAGAATAATAACAAAAATAATAATACGGCTTATTTATTGGGTGCATTTCAAGGAGCTGTAGGTAAATGGTCTGTATTTATATAGCACTTTTCTAGTCTCGAGTCTCGACTCTCATCAATCTATCTTTCATACCCATTCACAAGCGTCTTGAGACGAATCGAGAAACATTTTACAGACGTCCAAAGGAGACGTCCAGTGACGGCATGTAGCACATTTCCAAAAGTTCCTTTGGTGAGAGTTTGAGACTCAGTGAAGCGTCACCTACCTTCCAGCAAACATGCTCTCTGCTTTGGCTGCAATCTCGTCTATGTCTGGCTCGGGCGCTAAAAAGACAAAATAAATTCAACAACACGTCAGTTTAGTTTGACAGAAGCACTCAGCAGAAGCTCGAGCGTCTGATTCAGAATGTGAGAGGGAAGATCCGTGTCTTACGTGTCACTAGAGGCAGATCAGCCACTGACACAGAGCTGTCGGTGACGCTTTTCTCCCCAAACTCTTTCTTGTAGATGGACAACAAGTATGTGATCCTGTAATCTAACCTCACGCTCAGGATGAACTGAAACAGGAAGGGGAAAAAAAAATAAATCCATGATGAGACGGATAAAAAAAATAAAATGTTAAACAGCACTGTATACATGCAGAAAGTGACGCCCACCTGCAGGATCTCAATGATCTTTAACTTGGTGTCCATCACCATGACATCCTCATTATCCAGCAGGAAGTGGCCTTTACTGTAGCGCAGAGAGGGAGGGGTGTCGGGGAGGCTGTGTGGCACACCGCGACTCATCACCATCTGAGTCATCATTTCTCCGACGCCGTGGATTGTTCGCAGGACATTGTTGCCTAAAAGGAAACATTTGTATTGCATTATTTTTGCTTCACCTACGCCCACTGCGGAGACCGCATCACCCGTGTCCCCCAGGACCTGGAGCTCCCCACTTCAAAGTCCATCACCAGACCCCCACTCCCACTTCACTGACCTTCTCCACATCTACACTTTGTCTCGCAGCCTCTGCTCCTGAGTTTCTAATGTCACATATTACACACACACTCTTCATTTTATGTTTACCTCTCTTTTAAATATTCTCCTTAACACTTTACAATGTCTCATTTGTGTTGTTCACATTATGTTCAATGCAGGAAATAGTTTTTCCTGGAAATATAATCCATAATCAGTGCTGCAAAATGCTTCTCTCACACTTACCTGCAGTGAACATAATGTGAAAAAACACAAATGAGACATTGTGAAGTGTTAAGGAGAATATTTAAAAGAGGTGTAAACATAAAATGCATTGTTATTATTTTTGCTTTGCGCATGAAAGTGTGATCATAAAGTCATACATTGAGCCGGCAAAAGTTTTACGACATGTAAAACACAAGTTAAAACAAACACATTATCATGTTAAAGTGATAACAGCTGTTTTATATAGTCCAACACTGTGTTTCTGCAAAGTCTTTTTTTACTTTTAGAAATAAAAGAACAGCACAACATATTTGTACTTTTTTTTTTGTTTTAACAGCTGCATTTAAAAGGTAATGATTCACTTTCACAGCGTAACTGCACTGACCAGCCTCCGGACTCTTGTTGAGCTTGTTCATGAAGGTGAGTGGGTGCTGGACAATATCCAGAATGGCCAGCAGGGTGCGCGTTAGACGGAGCAGCTCACTGAAGCTGTAGAAACCAAAGTAAACCAGGTTACGAGCCAGATTCACCACCTGGAAGAGAGAAGTGAATCAAGCTCATGATGAGGAACTTTAGAGTGGCACATAAACACGGACCAGTGAAGTACCTTTCTGCTGTTACCGTCCTGTCAATGTCAGTTTGTTTTTTTTCTTCCTCAATAACATGCATGTCCTCCTCTATTTGTAACTCTGTATGTGTTCTGCATGTTTGAAAAAGATAAACTGTACAGATGAACCATGTCGACTTTATTTTACCTCTAGTGTCAGTTCATTCTTGTCCTTATCTCCAAATGGAAAATGTTGGCTGACGACGTCTTTGAGGTATTCTTCCACAAACTCCATGGTGGGAGCAAACTTCCTCTTCATCTCCTCCCTTGAGCTGTCGGTGGACTCGTACTCAAAACTGAACACACAGATAGCGACGTCCTGCGTTAGGTCACTCCAAACGTACCAGACGCGCCACAGTCGCTCACACACACACACACGCACACAACATGTAGACACTCACTCATGTTTAGTGATTTTGGAGGGGATCTCGGTCCAGAGGCGAGCGTAGCGCACGGGCACCACGGCCTCCTGCGGGTCGCGGTCTACATGCATGTGCAGCATGAGGCGGCAGAAGGAGGCTCTGAGGTTGAAGGGCAAGCAGTCGTCGAACATGCAGCGCAGGATAAGATCCACGGGAAGCTGACAGGAGATCTGATTGATGGCCAGGTACTGACGGTCCAGACACATTTTAGCAAATAGGTTCAGCTGGTATCTGCAGAGGAGGTGAAAGACATGAAAAGAATGTTAAAAACACACATTTATGTTGCGAGGTATGTTAATAATACTGTTTTCTAAGCTGTTTAACTGTACCCCAAAGGCTTTTGAAGGCAAATTCTTTCAACCTGGGCTCTAAAGGGTGTGTAAGCGAATCATATTTTTAGAGGTGGTCCAATGGTTCTGTTCAGCAATGGCTACAGTGTAATCTGTAGTGTCCGTATTTATATTAGGGCTGCAACAACTAATCGATGAAACCGATTCAAATCGATTATTAAAATAGTTGGCAACTAATTTAGAATAGGAATAGTTGGGTCTACGTTATTACACGTACAATTGCTACCCACTAATGTGAGGCAGTAAGCCAACCAAAGCTGTGGCAGCAAGCCCCATGAAGCAGGACACTGACCGCCATAAAAGAAGAAGAAGAAGAAGAAGAAGAAGAAGAAGAAGAAGAAGAGAACCAATGCCAGGCCTTGTGTAGCTCATGTGACGTGATTCTGGAAGAAGCGTTTGAAAAATGGCCAAGTTCTGGTTTTGGTTGTGATGTGTCCATGGATGAAACTTCAGACATTAGGAGGATTTCACCCTCCTCACTCTCACTCTCACTCTCAGTCAAGTTTGCTACTTAGTCTTCCTTCAACAACTCGCAGGTGTCTGTGTCTTTTGACAATTTGAGTCATTTATTGGTAATTGGCAAAAACAAAAAGCACTTTTAGTGAATAAAACATAGGATGTCAAAGTTGCCTCATAAGATTACATTATAGCCATCGCCTCCAGTTCCATTGAACCACTTCTAAAAGGCTTTTGTGAGTAAGATTCTCTGACACACTAACACACATAGATCCCAGGTTTAAAAGCCATAAATTACCTTTTAACAGCTGGACAAAACCACAGTAAGTGCACATGAGTGCCCGCATTGGGAAAGTAGGTTTATCACACTGGTGGAACTGAAAGCACGAGTTCCACTGTCACCTGTAGTAAGTGATGATGTCTACATCCATCTTGTGGTTGCCCTTAGCGTCCTGGGCCAGGTGACGGATGGATTTGCCATGGGGCTCCTTATTGCTGTCGATCCAGTAGAGCCAAACCTCCTCCTCCTCCACCTCCTCCTGCATCAGAGAGGTCTCCAGGGTGTTCTCAGTGTTAGAGATGAGTCTAGGGGATGAGGAAGGAGGCCAAGAGTGTGACATAAAGCTGTAACAAGGCAAAACTGCACACATCACAGTATGTCCTGGTATAGAGCCGCTGCTGGAAATATCTATTTCACGAGAGCCACGCTAGAAGAGGAGGAGGAGGCGGCAGCAATCTGACATGCCGTGGAGAATATGAGCATGTTTAAACACGCTGTAAAAAAAAAAAAGCGTGTGAAATGTGACAGGAGCGGCCAGAGTGATTTTCAATGCAGAGATTGCAGCCGGAGTGTGACTCACTTGGTCTGGATGAGGATGTCTGCATTGGTGGGGTTGAGCATGAATTTGCAGATAAGCTCCTGTGTGACGGGGATGGCGGTCTTGTTGGACACACAGAGATCAGAGAGATAATCCAAGAATCTGGAGGAGCAGAGAAATGCCACGCTTAACAAACGCTTTCAGCACAGAGACACGCACGTGTTCTGTGTGTGTAACATACACATTAAAAGGAACACCTTGTACGACAGCATGGAAATAAAGTTAGAAAGATTAGATTCACGCGTTTTACGTGATAACGTGCAGTCACTGTACTCTGGTCAGAGTGGTTCAGAAACCGCTGATGTACTAGAATTTTCCTGGACAACCATCTCTGGGGTTTACAGAGAACGGTCGAAAAAAGAGAAAATATCCAGTGAGCAGCAGTTCTCCGGGAGAAAAGGCCTCGTTGATGCCGGAGGTTAGAGGAGAACGACCAAGCTCATTAAAGTGTTCCCTTGCGTGACTGACCTGGGTTCCCTGTTGCGCCTCAGCAGATTCACAAACGTCTCGATCTCTTTGGCTGTGATGTGTTTCTCCAGGAGCTTGCGGTTGTTGTGCAGCAGGGCGGTGATCGTGTCCTCAGCCAGGATCTCATACCCAATCTGGGACTGCATGATCGAGAACTTTTTGGCTATGTATTCCTATGTGGAACAAGATACACATGGTTTTAAACTCTGAGAAGGTTCCAGTGTCCAGAATTTAATTACAGGTTCATCTGAGAGCACACTGTTAGATAAAGGTTCGTTATTTTGATCATGAAATGACAAAAACGATGACAAGCAACCTTAAAATGTCTGAAATGCCCAAGTGAGTTGACAAAAATCCTAAAATATGTCATTTAGTATCAAAAACATGAACACATTTTCATATTTTAAAAGGTGACATTAACATTAAGTTATTACAGAATACAGTATGTTGCCATACAATTAGTTGGCCTTTCATGGCCTTTTTCATGGTCCTTTGGCTTGACAGCCAGTTATCATTGATTATGCTATTTATACCAGTGTTTTTTATAGTTTCATATCAGATTTACATTTCTCATATTTTTCATGTGACATTTGTTCCGCTGACAGAATGTGAAAGAACTTCCAACGGTGTGAAGCAGTTAGAAAGATTTATTGGCAGAGATGTATACTAACCATAAGTGTGTTTGTATTAAGTGTATAATCCTTTAAAAAATAATAACGCTATGGTTATGGTAAGCATATGAAAAAGTCTTTTGGCAGAGGTTTACTTGACAGGGATGAGTAGAGGACTCTTATGTTTGTTGCAATCCACAGTCTCACCATTAGATGCCACTCATTCCTACACACTGGACTTTTAAAAATGTATTATTCTGGTAAATTACATTACGTTGACTTTTTCTAATAAATCCACACATTTTGTATCCGTGATGGGAAAAAAAAGGCAGCTTAAGAGCAGTGAAGTTGTTTGAATGCGAGTTTACTGACTGTTGATCAGGTTTTATATAACACAAGTAGTAGAAAATTGCTTTATTATGGAGCCAGCAAACAGCATTACCCACAGGTTGTCCTTGCCCAAGGAAAACTATAGCACTAATACCAATGACCTTGTGTGAGAAAAACTTTGCTGTGCTCATTATTTATCTTGTTGTAAATTATTCCTGTCCATCCACTGATGTATCAAAAGACTGTTTGAGCACTGCTTAAGTTTCTTCATTACAAAACTACTACAGCTGCGATCCCTGCATAGATTTTCCAAGTCCCTTTGACAGAATCTGTATTTATAAGCCACCTCCTGATCCCTTGAAAACAAGCATCAGCATCCTGCTGATAATGACGATATAAATTAACCTCATGGCAACTAGAGTAAGTGTTAAACCAGAACTACGCAGGATTTCTACACTCATTTAACAGCTTTGGAGTCACTGCGATGGTTAAATGGCTTGTTGCGGGGAGACTGGCGGCTGTCTCCACTCCCCCTACTGTCTGTTAGTGGAAAATCAGCCTTGCAAGATAAGGGCTGCTAACCCGGAGTCCTCAGAATCAGAAGGTCTCGTGAAGTCTCACTGGAAACACACAAATTGCGGCACTACACATACACTCCTCTCATCAGGATCAAGGCAGCGATATTGTTATATTTTCAAAAAAAAGCAGAGGAAATGGAAGCAAGGAAGAGGAAACAACTCTCTGACCGAGCGAGGGGCCACACACGAGTAAACACTAGACCTGTATACAAATACTAGTGTCCAGATCCGTGGTCATCAACTTCACCTCACTTGCATGCATCCATATGATCACTCAAATATCACTGATATCGTGATAATCGTTAGGAGTAAGCACTGGAATGAATGTGTGCATAATATTCATCATTAAAATGGTAAATTGCATTAATTGCAATTGTTAATATGGTAGCCCTCCATATTGTTCTGTTAAACTGTTATTTTGAGGTTTTTAAAGTCAAAATAAAATAAAATAAAATAAAAATATTTACTCCAAAACTGTAGGGGGAGCTCCACAAAGTTATAGGCGTAAAAGCGGCTAGACAAAGCTCTGTTTTAAGACTTGCCTGGTTCTTGCGATAGTCCTGTTGGGAATGCCGCAGCACCCTGTAGCAGAGTCTCAACATGTACTTGAAGTGAGCGTATCGCTGGTCTCCCAAATCCTCCAGTCTCAGCATCGCACCGTCGCCCTGATCCGTGAACGGTGCTTTCAAGATGCCAAAGATCTAAGAGAGTAGACGCCCAAACACAGTAATGAAGATCTACGGTCAGTAGATGCACGATGCACTTCTATAAGACATGGGAATCACAAATGCAAATATAAAACAATCTTAAAAGGACAGTATTTGCAGTTGTGCCGACCTGAGCGAGGATGTTCTGCTCCCTCATGAGTTTCTGCCGCTCTCGGTTGGGTGTAGAGGTGACGACAGATAAAACATCCTGCCCGTTGTTTGGTACCACGCACACAAAGAAAGCCAGGTCCTCCAGGAGCTTAGTCACAAACCTATTATAAATATATATATATATATATATATATATATAAAAAGCAAAAAACAACAACACGTGAAATCCTAGAGAATGCACGCCACCCTGTATGGCCTGTGTCACGCTCACGTCTCTGTACCTCCTCTCATTCTGAGTGATGTTGCCGTACTGAAGCTTTCTCACGGTGGACTCCAGAACCTTGCTGGCGTCATTGGCGAAGTCCAAGTCCCGGACCTCCGAGAGTGGAACGGACACGATAGCAAAAGCCTCTTTGTCCTCTTTCGTGGGACAGGTACCAATCTGATGTGACAGTCAAAATCCATTTTACAATAATATACTGAAATAATAACAGACTAGAACTGCAGCTAAGGATTATATTCATAAGAGATTAATCTGTCGAGTATTTTCGAGTAATTGTTTGGTCCATAAAATGTAGAAAAATATTGATCAGTGTTTGTCAGACTTGGAAATGATGATGTTCTCAAATGTCTTGTTTTGTTTACAAATGAAAATGATTCAGTTTTAATTCTTCTTTGTCATATGGAGCAAAGAAACTGGAAAAAAAAAATCACATTTAAGAAGCTAAATTGTTTAGAAATCTTGTTTAAAGGCGACATAGAATGCTTGTATCACACATATATGTTAGTTATGGAGGTCTACTTACATATATTAACTTGTTTTCATGATTAAAATCCTCCTAATCGCTGCAAACGAGCCGATCAAAATATCTCCTCACTGACGCTCTCGTCAGCCGCGCTGTTTCAGACCAAAACCACACCCCCAGAACCAGGACTGTGTTGTGATTGGCCAGCCAACGAGAGCTTTCCTACTGTCCTGTGATTGGCCAGGTATCTGGAAGTGACGTAATAGATAGGCCAGCTCTCAGATACACAGCCCCCCCCTCTGGCAAGGTGGATGCTCTGCATCTCAGCAGCTACAACGAGACTAGTTCTTCTTCTTCTTCTGCGGTTGAATGTACGCAACCGGATGTGCCCGGACTAGTGCCCGCACCGGGAGGCGCTACGGTGGTGAGGATTTCTGATGACGACATCAAATTAAGGAAGTGTCGATCCGCTTCGCAGAGCCCAGGAAAACAATACAACACTATTTTCTCAGCAGTGGCTGAACTGTTTGTTCTGAAACTTTAGGGTTTCATAAACGAGGTAATGACGCAGATACACACACAAACGCAGCGTTAATTGGAGCTTCCGGTCTATGTCACCTTCAAATAATAAAAAAAACACAAACTGATTAATCGATTATCAAAACAGTTGATGAATCATTTAGTAAGCGATTAATAATCGATTAACTGTTTCCGAGTAACTGTTTCAGCTCTATAAGTGACAGTGTTTTATGTGGAGCAGTGTGTCTTTGTGTGTGAGTGTGTTTCTGGTGTAAACACAGACTTTTTTAGGACCAACAGCCAAAACCTGCTCCTAATGAGGCAGAACCTCATTTCTGAGCCTCTAATTAAAGATAGAATTACAATTTCAACAGTGGTTATAGATTAAAGTATAGATGCTTTGTCCTAACAAGAGAACCTGCATGAGGGTGTGTTTCTTGTACTGTGTATCTCTGTGGGGACATTTTGCCTGAGCCCAACAACTTCAAAGGGCTTTTTCAGGGTTAATTGTTAGGGTTAGGCACTTAGTTGTGATGGTTAAGGTTAGGGTAAGGGGCTGCGTCCTCACGAAGATATAAAACAAGTTTGTGTGTGTGCATGTGTGTGCATGTGTGTGCGTTCAGACCTTTAGCATAACAGGTCGTTCCTCTTCTGCATCAATGGAGACGTTGGTGCTGGTTACCCAGGTGTTGGTGCACAGATGCCTGAGCCTCACGTACGAGTTCCTGAAGAAGGACAAAACAAATCATTGACAACAGATAAATGATAGTTGATTATACAAGACTCTGCTGCTGTTGCTGCTGCTGCTACTACTACTGCTAATAATAATAATAATAACACACAATACAATATGTGTATGTCCTAGCCGTCATATTGCGTTTCATTTGTATATTTAATTTGATTTGGAGTAAATGATCCTTGTATTAATATATAATGTTTTATCAACACTAGCAGGATGACTCTGACTGATAAATATAATCTATCATGAAATTAAAGCGTCCACTTCTCCAGTGAACTGGTTCAATATGTTACTTGATAAATTGACACAAACCTCGTCGCGGTTGCTCTGAGAATATCTGATAGCTGCTTCCTCTCACGCTGACATGAGGTTTATATTTTTTTTGATTGGTTTTTAATTAGATTAAAGTAGAATTTCTCATCAACTACAGGACACGTTCCTCTGGTACGGACATTCATGTTGCCCTCCAGAGGAATTATAACTCTGATTTTTAATTGAATGCCTATAATTAATGACCGCATGACTGCAAAACATGTGATATTCCCATCAGTCACAATTCTGCTTGCTGTTCATTATGACTGCACACATTTTTGCACAATAAGATTTTAAAATAATGTTAAGATTACAGATAAAGTAAAGACTAAAACATTATCCCTGCTGAATATTTCCATCCAAGTATTTTGTTAACACTTAGTTAATCCCACCTGTAAAATATGGTCCACACAAAAATCAATAAAAAATATTGTATAACAAAGCCAAGGTATCTTCTGGTGTGTTTCCACCAGCTCATAAAAAGTACCTGGTACTTTTTTTTTAGTACCTGGTCTGGTGAGGTTCCAGTCGAGCTGAGGTGACACTATGCGTCACAGGAAGAGTCATGAGCGCCGACGTCAGACACCAGAATCAAGCCGAACAGTGCCGAATTATAGATCAGTTAAAAAGACTCAACGATCCTCAAATTTGGGGTTAATCGACAACAATTCCGAGGGAAATGGTCTAAAATCTCAATATTTAACAGAGGAGTCTCTGGTGTATTTAAAAGGATGAGAGGACGCACAGTAGCTGTAGAGCAATTTATTAAGTGACAACAAATGCAGACTGAAAGTTTCAGTTCACATCGCTGCGTCTTCACATTTAACTGCTTCAACAAGTTTAACTTTACTTTTGAAGTTGTCAGTGTAGTTTAGAGATTAGCAAATCTCTAGTTCATTCTAGCTCTAAGCATGTTGTAAATAAGGAAGGCTTCGTTTAGAATGAAACATCTGCTGGAGAGTAAAAATGTGATGTGCTGTTTGTTTCATATATCTGTTATTCTAGCTCTCTCTGTTGTTAGAAAACACGTGACATACCCTGCCATTTTGATTTGATTGTCACGTATTTCAGATATTCACGCAGAAGCACATCAAGTGTCATTATCTCCCCCAGAGGCAGATTTTGTTGTTGTGAACTCGAGCGCAAAGTGCCCCCCGTGGTTACAATCACAGCAGATGCAACGTGTTATTGTTAGTGCTGCCCCCGTGTGAGTCACTGACCTGGGCACGAGGCAGTCGGCTCGCTGCAGAGTGGTGGCGTCCAGCTCAAACAGGGAGGCAATGTCGTTCCCGTGGGGAACAGAAACCAGGGTGAAAGCAATCTTCTCTGCTGCTTGATGCTTCCTCTTGGAGAACACGGTATCTGTCTCATTCTGCAGCAGCACGCACACACACACACACACACACACACACAGAAGCAGTAGAAATGATATGATATAGTGCAGATACTTTTCCTACGTTAAAGTTGAAATGCATAACTTTTAATTATAAACAAATGTCTGTCACATTCAAACGAATCCACGCAATGACAATTAAGCCTCCACAGCTTCACATTAAGCTCCCAGTGTTTCTCAGTGTCGTTGTGTTCAGATTCCACGCCGCCCTGCGACTCGTCAAGACAGACAGAGGCAACAGCAACATTGCACTACTCAAATGTCTATGAAATCTATTCAGCAGTTTGAGCGGATAAATGCTACTTCATTCCACATCTACGCTGCTGCTGTATGCACACAACAGCTCCCTCAGTCAGGTCTGATGGTAATGCTTGGCAGAGCCTGTTTTCAAATAACCCAGTTTACAAAATATTGTCGCAAATTACAAATATTGTTACATCAGTTCTGTTTGAAGAAGACTAAAAAAAAACACCTGAAATAACCAAACATCACCGCAGGTTACACACTGCAGCTTTAATTCAATCTTTGTGAGTGAGTCTCTGTGACCCTTAAAACCAGCATGGTCAGGTTTTGTGCCAGGTTGCCATATTTCCCCGTTAACACTGACAGATGAGCTCAGCTGCTGATAAAAATCCATCAGTGAGCGCAGACACATGTGAGCCAAAACTCTCCTGTCACAGATTCTTACACTAATGAGGCACCAGATTACACAGAAATGGCACCAGAGAGCCATAACTTCTCTGTGTGGCGCGTTCGAAGCTGCCGTACGTAGGCACCTAGGTACAGTGTGTGCAGTGCAGATGCTGCCGATAATGTAGACGGGCTAATATCCCCACGCTGTTATGTGCAAGTCAATGGGAAGGTCCCCAGAGCTGCTGCTGCTGCTGCTGCTGATGCTGCCGACTCTACACGCCTCAGCCTCTCTGTCCTCCCACTCCCTCCCCGCCGCTCCGCTGGTGACTCACCCCACCAGCTTAGCAGAGGCGAGTAGAGCAGAGCAGACAGCACGTCTGCCTCCCCTCCAGCCCTCTCTCGCAGGGCACCCCCACACCCAGATGTTATGTAAGGAGCCCCCTGTGTGTCTGCATTTCAGCGTGTGCATAGAGAAGAGTGTGAGGCAGGGGGAGAGTTTTTGTGTGTGTGTGTGTGTGTGTGTGTTCCCAGCATTGCCAGAATACAAATGTGCGAGGCAGCTAAGAGCTGAGGGAAGTATCTAGATATAGATTCAGAGTTTGGCAGAGTTTGTGTGCCTGTGTGTGTGTGCGTGTGTGAGAGAACTAGTGATCTTGCATAACCTAAGGACGGCGAGACGGAGAAGTGTCTGGAATTGATTAAAAAACGTACAGCGACTGCGATAATAGCCCTTTCCACTAAAACGCTTTTAATCAAGTGCAATCTGATTCATTTATGATGTAATGTTCATGTCTTACGCGGTTTAGATAATGATGTATAGATCTGTCAGTAGAAGTGAGCGAGACCCCGCGGTCTGAAGTCAGCTGTATGTGTGATTTTGTTTAAATGTTTAAATGTTTAAATGTGCTAGTTTGAGTGACTCACCTCTCCTTTGGTCTCCACGGTGTTATCTTTGAATTCAGGATTCACCTGAATAGAATAGAATAGAATAGAATAGAATAGAATAGAATAGAATAGAATAGAATAGAATAGAATAGAATAGAATAGAATAGAAAAGAATAGAACTTTATTGTGCAGCCGGAGCAGAACATTTTTCTTTGGGCTCATCATAAAAACCACACATAAAGATGATTAAGAGCAATAAGAATAATAAGAAAAATGTCTTATTATCACTGCAACAGTGTCCAGCCTCCACTCTAAAATGTAATCAAGTGTCGTGGATTTATCACAGTTACTGCATTTCTGACAAAAGCCCCTTTATAGAACTTTAATCTTTGCCTTTGGCTTTGGATTCAACTGAGTGATCATAAAGAGCCTTGATGAGCATGATCATCGTCTCATTATCATTCCCATCAACTAAAAACCAAACTATTCATCAGTGGTTTGGTAGGATGTGTGACAGTGGTCATATCAATGGGAACACTGCCACCTACAGCACATCACCCACAGTCCCCCGTTCAACAATGCCTGTTCACACACTGGGAAACATGTACTCTCCTCAGGTGTTTAGAAAGGAGAATCAGGCAGAGGCACCAACACAATTCAATTAAATGAAAGCAGTGACTGAGGCTGGAGAGTGACACTCACCTCAGCTGCGAGGTAATTCCCAGTCGCAAGGTGTTTAAAGCGGAAGAGGCTGTTCCACTGGCCGGCTCCGCCTCTACAGGGGTCATAGTGCACGACCTGCCACGACAACACAAAAGGTTAAATGATGCACAGAGAAAGCATCAGGTTTTGCACATGCTGTAAGGCAAGAGTAGGAATCGGGCCGGAATGAAAAGAGTCTATTCATTTTTCAGATTTATTGCTATTATTATTCTGGCATTACAATACATATGATTTCTCTGTTGTTCCCTGCTCCTTCAGTGTCACTATTAATTCATGAAACCATTGAACAAAGCCTTTTCGGCAGCACTTAACGCACTGACGTCGGCTCAATCACTGCAGTGTCAGACTGAGTCAGAGCGAGAGTCATCGTCTCTGTGCACGTTTGTCATGCTGGAGGAGCAACATGTCAACAGCTGATAAATGAAGTACATTCTGGCACACGCTGCAGAGGGACAAGGGGAAATTCAATTTAGTACGAGCTGATAAAGAGGAAGACACGCTACAATGGACTGTGGATTGCACAGATAAATCACTTGCGCTGTGAAGTCGAACAGACCGGCATTAGATAATATGTCAAATTAAAGGGCAAACTAGGGCCTTAATTTGCGTGTAATTATCCCTCAATTATGATGAAAAGTGTTGAATTAATGAAATAACATTATTACAACATCATAACAATGCATCAACCATCTGCACAGCACAGTTACGCTCACACCCCTGTTCATCTATACAGGACAAAAGTTAAGTTTAAGTTTTACCGTTTTTGTTTTTCTTTACTTAATCTGCCTTAATGTGTATTGAACCAGATACTTCCTTAATCTTATCTTACATTGTTGTTATGCAGAAAAACACATTGTATGTTTCAGACCTAGTTGGTGATTAAAAAGATTCAGGTTCTAATCAGGTCAATTTAACCCTTTAACTCCTAAGCCTCAAAATGCTTATTTTAACCATAAAGGGACCAGAAAATGTCCTGTGAGTCAGTGCTTTTGCTCATTTTTCCACAATAACTTTAAATATCTGGCAGATATTCACAGTTTACTGCATGTTAAAATATAGTGTATTAACAATTTAAAATGGAATGGTACAGTAATATAGTTGCAGGGGTGGGGGGGGGGGGTATGATGTTTATACTTTTTATACTATTATTTCTGTTCCCCCATGCTTCTGAGTGTATATACCTTGTACACTATCTATCTATGTATAAATATATAAATAAATAAAAGGACTTAGAGCAAAAATAACTATTTAAAATTAAGAAAAACAAAAAGTTTTAAAAAAACAAAAACAAAAACAAAAAAAACACTGCAGCTGGACATGAACACCAGATTTAGCATGTTGAGTTTTTCTCTCATTGTCCAAAACAGGCTAAACAATGGAAACAATGTACAGGTGTTTTTTTTAGAAGTGCAACTTTCAGAGACCGCCGGAAGTTTTCTGATAGCATAATTATAGTAATGCAAAGTGCGCCTGTACAAACGTGCTGTCTGCGATGCGCTCAGTGTTACCATGTTCAGGAAATCTGAATGTGTTACAGAAGGGAAATACATACGAGTCATCACAACGTGACGTCAACATTATTTCTTTCCATCCTTCAACAAAATACAGACACTAGCTAAAATTAGCACCAAAGGTGTTTCCAAATGGAGCGACGTTATTATTATTATTATTATTATAATCATTTGCCTGTTGTTTACCTCGACCTCCCACAGAGCCTTGGAGCTGGTGGCGGAGGTGGCAGACTGCCTCAGTGTGGTCCTGAGAAAAACATGCTGCTGCTTCCTGTACTCATCACAGGTGAGAAACTTCTCCTGCTCAGCATGAAACAGCCTCACCACGTCTCCCTGACAGAGCACACACATACACAAACATGAGACTGCTGCTGCTGCTGCTGCACAATACCTGCACGTTGTTTGTTTGACTGTGAAAAGGAGAAGAAAAAAAAGAGAGGAACTTTTGCAAGAATACTGCCAAAAAAAAACAACTGATAAAAGGAATAAAAACAAAAAATACCCCCTTGAGAATATCTTCCTTGTAGTCGCTGAACTTCATGAACAAGGTCACCTTCCAGCTGGTGTTACAGTTGACAGCATTAACCTGCAGGATAGAGCAGAGTGTCACTGACAGACACAAAAATAAAAACATGTTTTCTATCCTGCATAAGTCATACGTTGTCCTTAATATTATATTATATACAGTATATATACAGTAGCTAAAGTACGCCACTACATTATAGGACTGTTTAGAATATCACAAACTAGCTACATCTATATATTTGCATTTTAATGAACCACAGTACTGTGTTGCACTTGTGGTTAGATGCTATCTGCACTCTGTTGTCTCTGTACCTGTACTCAGCACAATGATAATACTGTTGAATCTAATCGAATCTAAACAGATATCACAAAAACAGCTTGATCTGCAATAAATGTAGATTGTTCCTTTAGCTAGTTTTGTTTGGTCAAAAACTCTTTTCTTTATTTTCTCCCAATAACCCTCATAACTTAACTATTTGATGACCTGGTGAGCCTTTGGCAATGAGAGACATAGCAGTTGAATTTAAAATATTATATTTATCTTATATTGAAATTGTAGCTCCAGATGCAAGATGCAGGCTCATTTTCCATCCAACGGGACTTCTTTGTTCAACCCCTGAAGTCGCGCCCTGGTGGCTATTTAATATATTTTTACTTCACGCATGACTGACTTCACCAAGGAAAGTGGAAAACTCCACAAAAGCAATAATATCCCAATACAACAATTCTGTGATAATCAATATATTACAATACCAGTAGATTTCTCCATTTATTCACAACATCACAAACTCACAAACTCCAGTGAGTGAGAACGACAGTTTACTTTGGAGCGGCTTAATTTGTTCATTAAAATATAGATATTTGTCCTGGCATATCGATTATCATATAGGAAAGATGACGATATATGACCAAATCAATATGTGGTGTTTAAATTGTTTTTGTTTTTTCTGATCTAGTATAACAGGTGTCTTCATGTTCACATGAAAAGAATTATTTTTTATTATTTATTATTATTTTTATATATATATATATATATATATATATATATATATATATATATATATATATATATATATATATATATATATATATATATAATTACATTATTACAAGCTTCTGAAACTATTTAATAAACTACAAGCTTGGACACAAGCTGTAGTATCCTCAGATCTGATTACAGAAATCCCATCCGGATGTCGGTCTGAAGACGCGTGTGGCCGCATGAAAGCAATCCGTCCTCAGGATGGATTAGAGACCGCCTCCTCAGCCGACATCCTCTAATCCACAGTAGTGTTTTTTGCACTAATCAGCACTCAAATGTTTATTTATGTGCAGCCTTGAGACCTTTGACACACACACTGACAACAGTGATGACATCAATGTGTGTTTGAGTGAAGGGCGGTGGACACCAGACCCCATCACACGTGTGAACAGTCTTACTTAAAGCTGTCGGAGGAAAAACGGAGGAAAAACGTGTTGTGAACAAAGTCATGTGTGAAAACGCTCCTCCCACCTCTTTACAGCCCGGGTTGTCGAGCAGCTCGATGTTACTGGCGTGAAGAGGCTGCCCTGCGTTCACCGGCATCAGCACCACCTTGTCTCCGACCACAACCTTAAACCAAATTACAGTGACAGTTAAATCCCAGCAGGGGACACACCTTTGTAAATCTTCCACTAATGTCCAGATGGATTAAACTAAAAGAAAAAAAACACAAACATGAAGAGTGTTTCCATGCAAGAGGCTTTTCTCATGTCTGCAAACATCCACTGTTTTATGAGCAGCAGCAGCAGCAGCAGCAGAGATTCACAATAGAGAGTCGTTGAGCTGTTTATTCATACCATAGTGAGCGGAAATGAAAGCAGGACCCTTAGACATGGTGACTGAAAAGTAAACAACCCGATATTGTATCAATGCTTTCATAATACGTGCACATTCTATGTATAATTAGGACTTTAAACAGTCACTGAGCCGCTGTTTTTGACGTGGGTGAGGTTTAGTGCTGGAATAATGCTATATTTGGGTAACACTCTACATTAGAGCACAGTCACTATATGGTCAGGGGGGTAATCATTTTGTAATAGGTAAGTAATATTGTGGTAGTACCATCTTATTCATGTGGTAGTTATCAAGTAATAGCTTGGTAATAACAATGAAAAATGCTTAGGTGACAGAAGAGAGGATGAACGTGAAGGTATTACAAGCTGTACATGAATATTACTTTGGAAGACATAAGGTATTACAGCAGGGGTTGTCATTTATCATTTTAGGAGAGAAAATGTCCTCATGTACGGTCCACAGCATCATTACATTTAAAATGCATTATCATTTAGTTATAAATTACAATTCATTTATATATATTGAATTGGCATTGTCATTGTATCAATATCTGCACTGTGTGAAGTCAATAACTAAACAACAAAGACTTGGCTGAAGATAAAAATCAACAATACAAGACTACAGGCTTTGGTGGCGTCTGAGGGAACACTCAGTAATTGTTGGCCAGTAAATGAATGTTAAAATCTTTGACTCCTCTTTGACTGGTCATAGTCGGCTCTAAGATCACTTGTTTTCTGGAGCCTTTTATCAAATGTATTTTTATGCTTGGTTTTGTAGTGGCGTTTTTTAAAATTCACACTTTTAACCACCATCTCAGAGCAGATGAGACAGAGCAGTTTCGAGCTTCCTAAGGAAAGGATAAACATGAACGCCTCGGCCCATTCCGGATAAAAAGCCCAGTTTTCTACACTGACTCACGTTCGCCGCTTCTCTCCCTCTCTCTCGTCTTCTCAATCCTTCTTATTTCTCTCTCCCTGTCACCGTCACTGCCGCTGTCAAGAGTGCCACTGTTTTCCTCGCTTCTACGCAATGAAGGCCCGCCCTACTCTGCCTGTGATTGGCTGAATTACTGGCCAATCAGAGAGCAGCAGGATGTCCCTTTCACTGAATAGCGTGTAGAAACACCGTCAGAAAAGAATCGCCTGTCAAAATGTAATCTCCGCCAAAAGTGATTGAAACTTAGTGACACGACGGTTCGGACACAGACTCTAAACCACCTATTAGTGACCCCTGTATTACAGTAATATTGTCTCCTTAAGTGCATAATAAATAAGATGACGTTACCATAAAATGACCTCCCTACAACAAAATGATTACTGTACTGTCACCATGTTGTTACTGGACTTTGGTGTAAAGTGTTACCTGAATATGAAATTAATAAAACAACAACAACAATGCAACACAGTCGACAGGAAGAAACAACTAACTTGGTTTCTAGGCTCAACCTGAAAATCTACATGCAACAGGAAAACCGGTGCATCCATGCGTTCACACAGTGTTCTGTGTCTGACCTACTGATGCACAAACACCATGCACAATCAAGAGCAATACCTTTAACCATAGGATGCTGAAGCCAAAGGGGGAAGGACAAAATCAGAAATGTTACTGGAAGTGGACAAACAATGAACACATGACAGTGTAAACAGATTTGTATTTGTACAGAAGCGGACATTTCTCTGTCTGAACGTGATTCCAGGTGAAGGAGGGGACCTACATTGTCTCCTTCGCTGCGGAGCTTCCAGAACGGCTGAATGTAGAACCAGGAGCCCTCATTGCCGGCAGGGTCCAAAGAAACCCGCATGGCGTTCTTCTCCAGCAAAGCAGGAAGACGCTTGTTCACCGTCAGATACTTATTACTTTTAATGTGCAGAAGCTGGGAGATTAAAAATAAATAAAAAAAATCAGGCAGTTGTAATTAAATATATATATATACACATATACATGTTTGTGATGTCAATGTAGCTTCTTCTTAAGATGATTAAGCCATGAGAATAAAGTAGCTCATGTTTGGTTTCTGAATCACCTTCTCCCTTTGAAGCACGTTGTTTGCACTTTTTTCCCCAAGGGCACTATACAGATAATCCTTTTTGCACTTTGGTTGTCACCTGGGCAACCAGTTCATTTTCTATTTAAACTGGTTTAGAGTAGAAAAGCTGGAAGTTGGAACTAGGGATAGGAATCGGTCTGATACTGCTCAAAATGACCGGATTAGATACCGAGAGAGAGAAATGTTTGTAAAATAAATCTGCAAAACCATTTTAGCTGAGTCATGTTTGGGCTGTTAATGTGTTGTAAACAGCTTCAGACTTTCATAAATGTTCTAAAATTATTGTATGGGACCGATATCGGTTTCGAACACAAAAAGTGGTATCGTCCCATTTTTGTTAATTTTACAAAAAATAATAACGTTAATCTTCTGATACTCCACTAATCAATCAATTGTTTTCAACTCTACTTGTATATTTTGAGTAGTTCACCTCATATTTGACAGGATTTCGAGTCTGAAGCTGTTACAATAAAAATGGACTTCTCTCTGACTTATTGTGGTATATAATTGTAAATGTAGGTCAGATTTATAGTTCCTCTCACCACTTCACAAGAGTAATGTATAGAACCAAACAAGGAGAGGTTGTTTATCTTGTCAAGTGGAATGGATTCAAAATGAGTGGGTTACTATTTCACTCAGAGGAAGTGTGTCTCAGCACGTGTCACATTTCCTGATTTCCTTTAACAAGGGGTAAATTATACCCTGACAGACTGTTTACTGAGGGGTGTATTTACTGGCAGCAACAACATGATAGAGACAGCAGTGAAATATCTGGTTCATCCCCTAAAAACTGGAGCTCATTGCAGACTTTTCCACAAACTGCCTGAGGTACGAGGGATTGAATCACAGTAACACAACCTTGGTTACACAGAAGAACACAAACAAAGCAGCGACGCCACAGGTGTTTGCTGAAGACGAGGCCTGTACCTGGATGACACTGCTGTACTTGACAATCTCCCCCAGGAGCTTCTTGTTCTCTGACTCATTCTGTTTCTGCTCCAGCTCCGCTGCATGCTGAGGAATTAAAGAGAGATTATTACAAGATGCAAACAAAAAAGAAATACAGGTCTAGATGCAGACTGCGATAATGAAAACAAAGGACCGACCTGTAGTTTCTTGAACAGATCTCCCTGTGTGTTATTTCCTTGTTTTCCTTGTTTGGCTTTCCAGAACTGCTTCTGGGCTGAATATCTGTTCATGGGACACACCTTGAAGAGGCAATCTGCAGTGGGAGAGGAAGAAAGAGGGAGACATTCACACATGGCAGGAGTCACTCTCTGTGAGTGAGTCAGGTTAAGCGCCAATCAAGGGTCTTAATGTGGTGAAACTGCACATTTTTGAGGTTAAAAGTTGTTTAACCACCTGGAGTCTTTGGAGCCAGTTAAACCCAGAAACGTACTGAGTCAAATGTCAAATAACACTCCAGGGCGGCTTGATAGAAGTCCAATGGAAGGTATACCTGCTGTTCTAGCTTGAATCCCAATCACATTACCTGCGTGTGTTTCAGTATTCAGTATAAGTTTTCTTTTCTAATGTCTAATGTGTCAAACGACAGATCTCCTGTGCAAAAAGTGTAGTTCTGTTACAGCAACAGTAAAGCAGAGCGAAGGGAAGTAAGAACTACAGAGATCATCATAATGATATTAAAATGTCTATAAATGATCGTTTAAAAACAGTCGACATCAGTGTTAGTGATGATGGGGAAATTCTAATAATAGAAGTCGTAAAATTGGAGTCTGAGCATTTTTTCCTTGTTGGTTTATATCGAAACTGAAACACTGGATGTTACCATTTCTCAGCTCTTCATATATATAATCTGCAAACCTTGCAGTTAATGACATGTTCTGAGTGCAAACCTGTTTGAATGGGAAAGTGATATCACTTTCAGATATGAACTCCAGAGAGGTCGGTAGATTAGGGTGTGGAAATTCTCCAGAGGTTGACACTTGCCTAGTCCCTCACTGTTTCTCCAGCTGAGTTCTCTCATAACCTCACTCAGAAAGTATCCAGAGATTAGACGGGGGGATTTTCAGGAGAACATCCTGCAGACATAAAGTCCCTCTCTACACATGCAATGTCAGGCCTTCAGTAAATGGTCTTTACAGTCGTATAGAAGACCACTCATTCTATTCTTTCATTTTATCATACCATATCACACGCTACCAGCACAGCCATCAGGAGCATCTTGGGATTGAGTGTCTGGCCCAGACTAGACCAGCGGATCAATGACCTTCTGGCTGGAAGACAACCTGTTCTACCACTGATCCACAGCCGCCAGCATGTCTGAATGTTAATTTATTAATTATTAGTGTGATTATTATATTCTTACACACCTCTGAACTTCTTAGGTGGATTGGTCAGGTCTCCAGTATCAGGCTGAACCACACACCTGTCATCAACAAGCCTGTAGAAAAAGAAAAATATACAGAAAATATGAATTAAAATACAATTACTTACATTTATGAATTGTAGATATGGGTGTAATAATTCAACTTTTTATTAACTTGTAAAGCATTATTTAGTTGTACTAAATGTTTTCACCTCACAGAATCTTGAAATGAATGATTATTATATGCATTACATACATTACGGTGTAACAGGCCAAATGAACCCCTGCCCAGAATAAACCCAGGTTTATATATTCAATATATATATATTATATATATATATATATTCAGTATATTCAAGGAATAAACTGCCCTAGGCCAAACTATACCTGAGGCTGGAGTATACCTCTCTTGTGTAAAGAGATTTTCATTGTATTAACACAGTATATTCACTCACTAATATTTATAAGCAGGAACATGTATTTACCCTGGAAAAATCTATATTTTAGCTGAAAATGTTCCTGAAATTAGCTTTTTTTCATCGGCAACCTCACAAAATGTAAGATATAGAATTCATAGTCTCTACTTACTAACAAACTTTTGACATTTCACATTTTCTTCTGGTGATATTGACGTGGTGGATTAAAATGCTGAACAATTAAGTCATTCTTGTGTAAATAAGTGTAGTCTGGAACTAGGCTAATTTATGCTCCAGGGTTAAAGCAGCCTAGGCCACAATACACCCGGGGTATAATCTAGCATAGGTCGCTTTAAACCCACAGGTTTATTCTGGACTGAGGGGTACACTATGGCCTGTCACACAGTTGGCATAGTGGTTAGCGATCTTGCCTTTGCAGCAAGAAAACCTGGGTTCGCGACCCGGTCGGAACAAGGGCCTTTCTGTATGTTACATTACTAACTGTAAAAGTAGAGTCATGAGGGTTTGACAGGTTGCAGCAATGTCAGAATTCCATTGATTTGTAGTACATATACATACATATGTATCTATAATATCTATACATATGACTGTCTACATTAGAATTGTTACAACCATAATTTTATGTCAGGCTAAACAGGGTAAAATGGCATTCGACTTTCTGTGGTTTCTTCCATTAGAAAATTGCCACAAAATGGCTGCCACAGAAAATAATTGGAAAATATATCAAATACCAGAGAAAGCACTCAGAGGGTGCAAAGCTCCGGCAAGGTTACTGTTTCTCACTGTGTCAGTTCACTCCCCTATCTCGCAAGTTGATAATTGTTTTAAAAAAAAAAAATCCTATTATTTTTCTCTGGACCCTAACCTACCAAAAAAATCCGTCAAAATCTGTCCCTTACTTTTCAAGTTATGCTGCTCTCACTAGGGCTGTGTAATTAATCACAAAATAATCAAAACTGCAGCACAAAAAAGTGCAATATCTAAAGTGAAAGTGAAACTGCAATTATTTGAGATAAAAAACAGCATTGCGATGAATTTCTACAGAGCGGTGGGAATTCACCAAACAATTTGCTCTTCAGATAAGAGAAAACAAAGTTTTTTGTTGACAGATTATTATTTGAATATTTTCGTAGAAATGAAAAAATATCAAAGTATGAAATGCACACATACAAACAATGCTGACAACGTAACCTCCTTGGTGGAGGTAATCATAAAAAGATGTAACATTTATAAACTCTAACATTTCTTTCATAACACATATAACCAATACAGATATACCACATGCATAACATTTAAAAAAAAAAAAAAATTATGTGAAAATACTACAATAACATATAAGAGTCTATACAATAAACATCTTAACGAATCTGCCACGGCCACTCAGCTTCACTTATTATTAACACACTTCACTATCAGATTAACAAGGTTCATTATTATTTTTATGAAAAAAATAGGTAAAACATGTGTATATATATGTATATATATATACACATGTATATATACATATATGTATATATGTATATATATATATATATATATATATATATACATATATATATATATATTAATTTATTGCCATGAAATAGTAATTTGTATGTATTTCGTGGTAACAAATTAGTATTTTGTGCACGTTTTACCTATTTCGTGGGAACAAATTAGTATTTTATGCGCATGCTTTACCTATTTCATGGGAATTAATTAGTATTTTGTAGAGTTTTTTTTTCCCATGTCACACTAATTAGTATTTTGTGCACATGTTTTCCCTACTTCGTGGGAACAAATGAGTATTTTCGTGGCCACAAATTAGCAGTTTTTTCCCCACGTCATGTCTGGGGCTCCGTAGTATTACACCAAAATGTGATCATTTCTTCCTGGAACGGTAACCTACATCTATGTCACACTAATTAGTATTTTGTGCACATGTTTTCCCTACTTCGTGGGAACAAATTAGTATTTCGTGGCCACAAATTAGCAGTTTTTTCCGCACGTCATGTCTGGGGCTCCGTAGTATTACACCAAAATGTGATCATTTCTTGCTGGAGCGGTAACCTACATCCCCACATGCTGCTCACAGTAAGACAAGCAAACGCACAGTCATGGCCACAAACATAGCAGAGGTCATTGCATGTGTGTGAAACATAAGATGAGGCTTTTAGAAACAATATTGTTTTGGTGACTGGGACAAAGTCAACTGTATGTTCCTGGAGTGAGCACTGAGTGCAGTGGGCTGCTGCAACCAGAGGAAGCCATGTGGTTTCTGCACAGGCTTGATTAGAGGGAATTGGAAGGGTGTCGCTTCCAAGTCGTTCGAGTTATTAACCGTCTTATTACCCACATCCTAGTTTGTTTTTTTCTCTTCCTGTTGCTCAGTATTTTACTCAGTGCTTCATTGACAGAGAGTTTTTCGTGGATGCACAGCAGGTCAATGAAGCTCACATGTACGAAATCTACACAGCTGAGTGTCAAAAACCTGGTGATTACAAACAACTAGAGTAACTGCTTTACTTTATTGGAGATGACAGGTGATGATAAATAATGCAACACAGCTTTTAAGTAAGTCTAATAGCAAAGAGAAAGGTGTCTCTAACTTGTGAGCAAAATCTTGATTGCGCAATGTAGTGACTGCAGAGTAATGACATCATCTGGGTCTGAGTTGACTTTCACTCTGTCATTCGGTCTGCATGCTTAGTTAGGGCACAAGTCTGCTACTATGCAACCAAAACAGGAAGAAGAAAGAAGATAGTGATGTTTTTTCCCCACTAGCTTCCCAGTTTTCCCCTGATAGACGGAACGGAGAATAGAAAATAACAACTGAAGTAACTGTGGAATGTCTATCCAGCAAAAGAAAGACGACTGAAGTGATCTTGCAACTCATTATGTTGTGAATACCCAACTCACAGAGAAAACGTAAGATCATTTAGTTTAGTTCACTGAGTTGTAAATCCTTATCAGTGGAGCTGCTTATTGCTCTGCATTGAAAAATATCTAATAATCCATTTATCTTGTCATCAAGTTATACCTGCCATTAAAGACTTATTCAAAACTTTATTTTATCCTCCTTCAAGAAATCAATTTGTTAAATCAGAATAGGGATACAGATATCACACGCTTTGAGTGTCTACCAATACCGATATTAGTCCGATACACTTATTTTAGACCATTGATGAACTATGACACTGTTTGTGTCTGTGCATAGTACATTTTTTGTGTCGTCTGCCTCAATGGATTAAATAAAAACTTAAATATAATCTGCTCTAAAGGGACATTTCAATCTACTGCTTGGTTCAGTTCATAGATGAAAAACCAGTTATGGACAAAGGTCGTTTGTTACATTCAGAAGACTAATTGCTTTATAATCACGGATAATTGCAACCTGCTCAAAGTTATTTCGTGTCACCAGCTTGTCACCGGCATGGAACAACAAGCAAAAAAAAAATAACATAACATAATTTAAACAGGTGGAGCCTTGTTCTAAATAGTTTTACTTATGTTGCCAAAGAAATGTTGCAAAATATCAATATTTCAAATAAATAAGAATGCATACTTACATTACAACATATAATGTTTTAAATGATAAGACAACATAATCCTTTCAAATAAGATTATCTTTTCTTAGTCCCACAATGGGGAGATTTACGGATTCGGTGTGTAACATTAAGGAGGTTTTATTGACAGAGATTATCGTATAAATGTAAAATCAAATTTCTGCCACTACACATCTCTCTCTCCGTCTCTCACACTAAACACTATCAAAGCTCCTACACCTAGTTTGATGATCCACTCAGTCTCTTGTTCCCAAAGTCACTTAGTATTCCAGCTTTGTTTTTAAGTTGCATATGCCAAACGATAATCAGCTTAAAAAAGTGTGACACCAGCCCACCGACTCACCCTCCCTCCCCTGACTCTCTCTCCAGTTGCTACTGACGAGTATGAACGGTCGCCTCACCACAGCTGGTGAATCTCAGCACCACTGAACAGTAGATAAATGTCTTTATCTGCCGCATGTCACAAACACGGCGCGTCCTGTTCCCATTTAATTGTAAAAACACTCCAGCATTTCAGCAGAGTCCATTAATTTTTATCAGGCTTTTATTGTGAAATATTTACAAGACCAGCTGAGGAGTCATTTGGCATTTTACTGAGAACGGAGGAGCATTTAGAGCTTTTTATTTATATTTTACTTTTAATTTATAGCTATTATGGAAGCCACACTCTATGTTAAACAGCAGCAGCTCAGCCAAGCAGATGACGCCAATAAAAGATGACTGAAATTAATGAAATGGTCTGTTACCTTCAGTATAAATACAGATTTCTATCGACTTATGACTGTTGGCTAATGTAAGTAAGATAGCGCTGTTGCATAGTCCAGTTTTCCTCACACAGTCTAAAAACACGCAGAGGTTACGTGGACACTCTAAATTGAACGTAGGTGTGAATGTGAGCGTGAATGGCTGTTTTGTCTCTGTGACTGGTGACCTGTGCAGGGTGAACCCCGCCCCTCGCCTTCCGCCCTGTGTCAGCTGGGATTACATTGGTTAAACATTATAAATATCACATATTATATCCTTAAATTAGCAGAGAATAAAAAATGAGGCGCAAGAATGACCGTAAATACGCAGACTGGCCCTTGTGGTACATCAAAATGAATCACTTCTATTCATTATGACTGTATCAATAAATTTGCTAGCCTATTCATCACTGTATATCCTACAGTACTTTACTAAAGCATAGGCGACTCTCAGAGTTAGTCACTGATATTGGCTGTTAATGTCACCTCACACTTATAACTTTAAACACGTTGATTGCTATTTATCAGTTTAAATATAGTGGTCTCAGGGCCATCTTTACTCATTATTGTGTCCTGTGTTTTTTTATCATGGCATTATATAGGTTCACTGCAGGGTAGTAATATTTGAGCCTATTTAAATAACTCAAACATAGCCTGATTATGATCAGTGCTAACATTTACATTGCATCATATAAGAAAAAAAAAAAAATTGCTACAGTATGTACTGTAGTACCAGCCTTTCTTAACCGATGTCAGTGCTAAAATGCACATTCTGTCATGTTTTAGATTTTATTTGCCTGCCTATACCTTCATGTTGAATGTGCTCAACTGTTTTCAGTGGCCAACGTTATTAATGACCCTTAAAACACAAACATGTCCACAGAACAGGCACATACTGAACAGTACTGCACCAGTGTTGATGGGTTAAACAGCATTTTGAAGTCGCTAATGTAAAATACTAATGATTTTCCCCATCCACAAACATTCACGAACATCATCACAGTAAACACAGATCAACATTTTTCAGCATTTTACAGATTCAATGAATCGATGATGAAAATACTTAAGGTGATCGCTTTTTATCTAATCGCATGATGGTATTATTGTCTCACTCGCTTTGAATCGCTGTACGAAAAAAAATAAAGACTCTCTCCCGCTCCCTCTGTCCAATTTTCACCAAAGGTTGAGATACACAAGTGCATCCATTCATTCCATCCTCAGAAGAGAAAGATAATGTGACGCACAATTCCTCCGATTCATACAAAGCTGGCAGCCATTTCCTATTTATTCCACCTCACTCGATCAGTACATGGGGTATGTGTATTATTTCCTACTCTGTATCAGAGTCCCATCTAAACGAGAAACAATTGAGTCGAGCAGGAAACATTATCAAGTGTTAAATGGCTGAACAGGAAGGCCCGCTGGAAAAGGCCTTTGAGCTCATAAATAAGTCATCTCAATGCCGGAGACAGACTGGTTCAAACAGGACAGCTTTGACGGCGCCTGACACTCACACAGCGAGCGCAAGAGTTTTCTGTGAAACTGAGTTAAACATGAACCAAAGATAAATCTACCAGGCTGGACACTGACAGGCTAATTATAGCACCGTTGCTCGTGTGGAGGGGACTGAGACAACAACAAAGCAGAAACGGGGGCAGTGTGTGGAGAAACAGGTCAGCGATGTTTCAGTGCAGCCCCAAAAACAAAATGAATCAGGAATAGGAGTTTTTAATGTGTATATATGTGTGAAAACATTTATACAACAAGTTTCAACCTGCTGACAAACAGCCCACTGAGTCATACACTTCCTTATTAACATATCCTGTGAGGTATATGCTAAATGAGTATGAAGCCATGCATTTCCCAGTGTGCGACTGTTAAATATAAACAAACGTCTGTTACATTCAAACCATTGTTAAATGAGTTCACACAGCGCTGATGAAGCCTGACCAGCTTCACACATATTATTTCTCTCTTGTGTTTCTCGGCATAGCGGGGTTAAGATATCGTTACGCCCTGTGAAAATCCTGTGATTCATTTCATGTCACGGCACAAGGAGGCAACAGCAACACTTGCACTAAAAAGGCAAGATGACTGCAAACAGGAGTTGGAGTATGTGTGAAAAGAAACAAAGAGGCACCCACGAAAGTTTCACAATTCTGCAGCTTAAAAATGGCCAGTCCTTCGGCAGTTTGATGGGATAACCGCCTCTCTTTCCTGCTGCTGTGTACACACAGACACTCCCTCATGACAGGTATGATAGTATTGCTGCACAGATTCCGTTTTTCCCAGCATACAACACCACCGAAAGTTGTGCACTGCAGCTTTAAATGAACAATAACCCATCCATCCATTGCCTATCCCTGTACCCTCCACATGAGGGTTGCAGAGCTGCTGGTGCCAATCCCTGCTGACATAGGGCTAAAGGCGGGATACAACCTGGACAGGCTGCCAGACCTGTTTCTGTGTTTCATTCTTAGGAGCAAAAATGAACTGATTAACAAGAGAAAGCACTTGGAGAGCACAAACCTTCGCTAAGGCCTCTCAGTTTCCTACAGTGTCAGTACACAACAGATCCAGACGACACAGTAACATAGACTTAGATACGTTACGTTCAACTCCCTTATCTTGCGGACTAACTAATTGTTTTAAATCTTGAACCGCATCCAGATCACCACCAAAAATGATGCTGCTCAGAGAAAGGCAGACAAACGCAGCCAAAAACCTAATCTCTTTGACCTACCATGTGGGAAAGCACAACATCCCAAAGGTCAAGGTCGGTGGTGGATATGTGTGTTTTGCCTGCGTGCCCTTTACGTTCCTTATATGGTCATCTGGTTTTTGAGTGTTTACAATCCAAGGTGTGTGAGGAACTCTGAGATTCTTGATTAATCCCGAGTAAACACGGGCATGAACAGCCTTGTGGAGCTGAGGTTACATTGTGCTCAGCCTCGGGAAGGTTGCTGCAGACGGAGCAAACTCTTTGCTTTAGTGCCTTCTCTGGACCTTGGTGATTCCTGGCACAGCACAAGCCCTGATAAAACACTACGTGCTCCTGTCAAACCACATGAGTTATTGAGGGCTGATAAGAATTTCACTTCTTTGCTGCTTTACAACAACAACAACGGGGCGGGTGGTATGAACAATTGCCACGATGAACTTCTGTATTTTGTCTGCCCATGTGTGAGCCGCTCACATATGAACAGCCACAGACTTTTCCAGTAAAGGGAGTTTTTCAGCTAAAGAAAGTGGGTCGTCTCGGAGCTCTCCTGCAGATAGTGGGTCGGGGAACATTTCTGCATACACGAGTAGGCCGTAAGTCAAGGTGCAGATATACGTAACCTCTCACCTCACTCTTCCCTTTCAAGCATGGAGGAGAACCTACAGTAGCTTTTAGTTTGCACATTAAATACACAGTGATATAAATATAAAGGGCTCATTCTGTGGCAATGACAATTACAAAAATTGCATACTCTCGAAATAAAACTGGACCGTTTAGTTGTCATTCAATCTAAATACTCTTTCATTCATGAAGAGGCGTTTACGTGAAAATTCTACAACCTCTGATAAAGTTACCTCATGCAGGAGGAATTTGAGGAGAGAACAAGAACGTGAGAGACAAAGTAGGAAACTGCAAGTGAGGTGGGTGGGGCAGACTCGTTCTTCAGGGCCAGATGATCCTTTCACACTTGTTCTGTAGGTTTCGAGTTTATCTGGAACCACTGAGGCTTTCTGCACAGCAGGTACTACAGCAAAGCACTTTGGTGGGGTTGGGGTTTTTTTTGCACTAAGTGGAGAATGACACAGTGAAAAGTGATTGTTTCCATCACACCAACTCAAAGCCTTACATGTGAAATCAGACTGATATGGACAACATCATGAGCTATGACACATGTCATGAGAACAGAGAAACCGCTGTCAAGTAGCGGAGCCCAAACCTATTTTTACTCATAAGTGAGCCTTAAAGGGAACTAGAGCAAGCACTTATAGTGCAAACTTTCACAAAGGCTGCTCAGTTTCAATGTCAATGTGTATGACAAAAGCAAACTAGCATTTTAAGCACTTCTATAATCCTTTCTTCTTTGAGCCATAACCTACATCTTAGAACAATTTCATCAAAATCCATCCTTTACTTTTTTAATTTATGCTGCTTGATCATTTTACTTGATTATTATTAGTGACAATTACAACTTCTTACACAGAAGAAACGGACTCAGTCCTCAGGATGCAAAACAACCACTCATTCCAAGTCTTTATCAACAGAGCATGATGAATTATGTCACCATTTCACATTCTTATTTATTTATTTATTTATATGTTTTTTTTCGTTCATGACATTTAGATCACTCATCACACATCAGTGTAGTTCACACAATACACATAACCGAAAGGGAAAGCGGGAGAAGCAAAAGCTTATCTAGTCTCACCCCCATTATCATCATACAATACATAATTATTCTTTTCTTATGACATTTGACAAAACTCAGAGGGTGTGTAAAATCACAACCAGTTGTAAGCTATTAGCCGAGTTGCCTCCTGGTGGACCTCTGCAGGTAAACTTTGGCTGAAACGTTTCAAACATATGAGCCTGAACTGCATTACAACAACAGTCAGGAGGTGTATGTGTAACTGCACAATGCTCTCCTGCAGATATTGAGTTGGGAAACCTTTTTGCATACACAACCAAGCTCTAAGTCAAGGTACAAATACACAATGTTAACATTTAGTACAACCTTTAATGTGTTTCCCCCTTACTCCTGTCCCATCCTGTGGAAAAAGCTGGGTCTCCCCATCACCCAAATACCTATAATGGCTGCTGAAACATCAACATCTTGCTATTATATAATATGGAAGCCCCAAAAGTTAGGGTTATCCCAATAAAATATTTTCAGATAGTCAATTTCAATAATTATACTTAACAATCATGTTTGTTTTGCTGTTAAGTTGAAGTTAACGGTGGTTTTAAACTTCTTTATGGACAGAAAACAACAAAAACTGACCAAGGTAAAAACATTCAATTGAAGAATGTGTTATTTCTCCAAGTGTCTTTGGTCAATGAATATAATTATATTGCCCTACACTACTTTGCAGTAACTAGTGGCTTAACTTGGAAATATTTCAATAACATCATATATGTTATAATATAATTTTCCTCCATTGTCCAAACACACAGACACAACATGCCCCACATTTGTGAAAGGTTTCTCTGTTTAACAAGTGTTTCTTGTTTTCTGTCCATAATAAAGATTAAAGCCATAGTGAACTGGTTTCTTCCTCTTTCACTCAGGAGCAAAAGTTCATCTTTAATTACCTGACATTTTATCTGGAAATGTATTAATATTTGAACGTTTTTTAGCATGGTAACATTTTTGGCTGTATCGCCCAGGCTTACTATATGGTAACGCATCAGCACAAATGTGTTGTTAACAGCTTAGTATTGGACCTACATCAAGTTTGTGGTATCAGACACTTAAACAAGGTGTTGAGTCATGGATATAATGTACACATAATAGACCATATATAGAAAGATGGTCTAAGTGTACCAGTTTCCTTCCTGGAAGTAGCTGTATACTAAGGAGCCACCTGACGTAAATACACTGGCTGCAAAAACAAGTCAGTTTGAATGGAAGTCTTTGAGCAAATGACCTACTTCTCACTTGATTAAGTATGTCATTTCTAGTAGTAGTTCTAGTTTGATGTCACTTTTGTGAATTTTGGTCGCACTTTTGGTGAAAAATAGACAACAAAGTAAAACATATGAGTGGACTCCAGTGGTATTGGTATAAACCCTCAACATAGCACCTGCTAATTTGCAATTCTGGAGGCTTCAAAAAAAAAGTTCAGATGTTATTTGTGATGTACCGTCATGTGCCGCCTGCATATACACATCTGCGGGATGTTCTAAAGAGAGATGTGTGATGTTTCTGATCCGATACATTTATCACACCCTTGATTATTTACTGATCCCAATATCAGTCTGAATTAGTGTTTTAAACAACATGTGTTGACGTATTCACCACCCATCTACTGTATAATCAGACATTTCAAAAATCCCATGTTCCGACTGCGTGGCAGATATTTGCATCCCTCACTCACATCCCTGTCACATAACGGTGGTGGTGAACATCTGTCTTTATAGCATGTTGCCAGTGTTTAGTGAAGCATTGACATCATATTTAGGGTTTATCGTAGCAGATTTGACTTTATTCCTTTACTAATATCTGATCCAGTGTGAGTCTGGTCAGTAATGGACAGATACTGAGTATCATTTCGGCTCATTCCTAATCAAAATATCACAGATTGACATTAGATTTGGGTATATAGTTGTCCTTCCTTGTGCAATATGATAACGACACAAACACAAATAAGGGAAATTTGGGTGGAAATTACCTGGATAAAGAAGAGGGAGTTTACAGTGGGATAATGGTGAAGAAAGCTACATAGACTTTCTGCACTTTGTTCTCTTATGTTGTGAATAAACAGAGAAATCCTGCACTCCAGACGTTTTGTTTTCTTCAGTTTGACAGATGTCTTGTTGTATCGCTATTTGATTGTCTTGCAATATATTGATTATCACAGAATCATTGCATTGAGCTATTATTGGTTGGCCACGCATTGTCTCATGAGGCACCCTGTGATTTCCACCCCTGACATCAAATATTGATATATATTTTGAGTCACCAAAGACATTAGCATATTTCTTATTTAGTATTCACTAAATAGCATAGATGCTTAAAAAGAAGTTGTGATTCATTTGTGAGACAGAAATAATTTCAAAATGGCTGATTTGTCTCTTCAAAATAAGAGCAGGTGTAACAGAAATGTTATATTTTGCAAAAAACAAATTGCTGTTGTCAGAGTTTGTATTGTGAACTGGTTCACGACAGGAAAAAAGTGAGTTCACTGGACCTCAGCGTCACCATTAGCGCATTGTAGCTGAGTAACTCTCTGCTGCTGCTTTGCATTCCTGTTACATTTGCGTAAACGTGAAGAATTTCCTGAGCAGCAGCAGCAGCAGAGTGTGTGAGCACTGACAGACACACACTGACAGGCCTTACGTACTTACTTACTGCCCTCAACAGTCCCACACTAACTTTTCCCTGCATCGTTTAAAGTGTCCACCTTTAAGTCCCAAAGTGTTTGAAACAGGGTGCAATAAAGTCATTTTAGACTCTGCAGGGTGTAAATAATGAGACGAAGTAGAAGAAGAAGAAGAGGAGGAGGAGGAGGAGGAACATACATACCCCAAAGTACTGATGAAGCCATTCACCGAGCCTTCCGCGTAAAGAGACACAATGTCTCCGATGTGGAGGAAACTGGATCTGTGCTCTGACATTTTTCTCCTTCTTTGTTTTAATCAACTCGAGATGCGTTTAAAGATGTGTCCTGGTCTTCCATTTATAAACCAGTGCCACTTCTCTTCGGCTCCAGTCAATAATCCACACGTTACAGCGGCTCCACTTCAGTCCTCACGTTCACCTCCATTCTTCCACTTCAGCGCTTCAACACGTCGACACAGACAGAGAGGAAGAAAGTGCAAAGCAGTAAATAAGATTAAAAAGAGCTGCTGGCGCTGTTGGAGAAACTGCTCGGGCTTTTTCAGACTTAATATTCAACTTCTTCCTGTATGTCAGACAGCAGCGAGAGTGCTCCTCTTAACATCCACGCCAGGGGGCGGAGACTGCTGCCGCTGTCAGAGCTGAGAGCTAATTCACTTCACTGTCATGCTTTTGTTTTTATTCATTAGCACAAAACTGCTCTCAGGTCTGGACTCCTTTAAAAAATCACCTTCTTTGTACGTGCAAACTGCACCGAAACTCGCAATTTCAAATGTGATAATTGTCAATGGCGTGCACAGGCGTTTTGGGGAAGCAGGGGCTCAAATGAAAAAAAGGGCACCTCCACCTCACCGTAATTACCATAACAATCAGTGTGTTTACGTACATGTTAAAAGTATTATAGAGCTAGTCTTAGTCGGACTAAGACAATCATTTAGTTTTCTTAATGTCATGTAAACATGTTAGTCCAACAAAATCCAGCTAGTTTTAGGTAATTTTCCCACCTAATAGTCCGCCAGACTCGTAGGATTGGGGACTCAAACCTTTTGAATAATGTATTTCCCTCCACGCCTGACGTGGCGCTAAATCAAGAATTAAGGAGAAGACCAGAAGATGGAAGACTAACAATGAACAAGAAAACTGGCTCAACTATTGGTTAATGCACGGCAAATTCTGTTTCCGCCATACAAGAGCACAAACATGGAGCTGCATCAAATCCTATTGGTCTTGAGTTTTTTATTTTGTTTTATGCAAACATATAACATACATATGCTGCAACAGTGGGCTCAGCTATTTCTCCCGGCTATCGTTCTACATGTGCATATGTTTGGGTTGTGTTTTCCCACAATGCCCTGCGTTGTCGTCTGCTTCCTGCTTTTGACACAAACTGAAACCCATGTTTTTAGGCAGACCAGAGTTCACTTCTTTGGTGCGCATCAGAGTTCAGTTGCGCATTAACACCTCCTCAAACGAACTACGGTTCGATTAAGAAGAGCTGATGTGAATGCACCCTTAGTCAGACTAAGACAATAATAATGTTAGTCCAACACAACTGAGCTAGTCTTAGTTGGACTAAATATACCCGGATAATGCGATTCATAGTCCGATTACTCCTGCATGTATGTCCGATTGTAGTCGAACTACGGCCTTAGCTTGATTAAACTGTGCATGTAAACACATTTTGGCATTTAAAACATGTTACTGTAATCCGAGTTCACAACATTTATACCCAGCATTACTCTGTGTTCTTGCACATACATGACTCTCTCAACATCTGTTTTATTTAATATACACTGAAACTTTTTTGGCATGACAAAAATAAGCATGAGCAACAAAATCAACTCAAATGCAATTTTTGTGCATTTTTAAACACTTTCAATTGACAATTCATGCTGTGGGCCACATAACAAAATGAATATAAAAATATGAAAAACAAAAACTACTTGTCTTTCAAAGGTGACCTTTACCGAGTCAGAGAACAAAGGGACAGGTGCTGGTCTAATCTGTGCACATCCATGTCCTTTTATAATTATGTTGATCCTTTAGACAACACCAAATTAATTATATTGTTATTTATGCTAAATGTTTTATTCACAAACAATCCTCTAAATCACTTCATCGATTCGCTTTCACTCACTAAAAAAACAACTCTATATCAGATCTCTAGATCTAATAGACAACAAAATAATGAGTTAAAATTGCTTTTGTAATAATCCAGTGCATCATGTCTGTTAATCTTGTTTTGTTTGGTACACCTTGCTTTATATTATATTTATTTTCACTATTGCAGTTTATTCACCACTCCCCATTTCTGTTTTTAAGACTGGTATATTATTTATACTCATGGTTCTCAAACTGTGGTACGTGTACCACCAGTGGTACGCGTGCTTCCTCTTCTGGTACTTGGAGGAAAATCAGAAATACTGTTCTACTGTATATACCAGGGTATGTGGTCGGAGCGGAGCAGAGGATTTTTGACTGGAGTGCATATACAATGAAACAAATAACACAAATAAATAAATACATTAAATAATGATAATTAGATTAATTTTATCTCTTGCTCCATCTTAATCTAATTCCACTATACCAGTGTGTGAAGTATATGTGAGGAAGTGGAGGGGGATGATGAGAGAGCAAATTGTCTTATTGGGAATAAATCTGCCTCCTGTGAAAAGTCTATAGCTGACTACGTTGGTGATAATGTTGTTACTTTATATGTATGCATGTATAAATATATATACAGTATGTATGTATGTATAAACAGTATATATATATATACACATATATGTTTATGTATATAATCTATCTTCATTGAAGTTACTGACCAAATAAAACTAGCTGACAAACCATCTACATTTATTGCAGTTCAAGCTGTCTTTGTGATGTATATACTGTATAGTGTTTGCCAATATGTAAATTGCACATGTTCATATTATGGTGGCAATAAATGCTTGATATATTGTGCATTCCCAGACTCACAGGCTTGTCAACAGTACCAACTAATCTTTAGATACACCCAGAGGCAGAACAAAGCACAATAATGTTCTTCTTTAAAGTCTCTGGTCTGACACACCTCATAAATAAATAAGGCTAAGCTAAATGGGAGTTGATACATATGAACTCAATTCATTTCATAATAAAAGCTCTGATTCATCCCAAGAATGTGTGACAATAGCCAGCAGGTACCGCTGCATGCGTTGGCAGAAATATAACATTTTAGCGACTATGATAAATGTGCTCTTTTACTTTTAGACAGCCTTGGCCAGAATAATCCCAGAAACACCAACAAGGGCTTGTCAAAAATGTACGACTGTGCTGAATTCAGCAAAATGTGATATGTAACTGGAACCAGTGTGGTCAGTGCTCAGCATTCATAAATGTATGATGTGTTCCAAGCAAAACAAATGGGTTTTTAACAGGGTGGTTCTATTTAATATTGAAGTACTCGGTGGATCATGGCAGCATAACTCATGGGATGGTTCAGGTTCACCTGATCCGGCTCTCACTGTGTGATTTATCAAAGCATGGGCTTCTGAATGTGTGGATCGTGGGGAAAAAAGGCAGAGAAACAGCAGCCAAAATTCTCACTTCTATTACAAACAACATCTTCCAGTGTCTTGGAGACAGAACTTGGCAGCTGTGTTTTACAGCAGTTGGCATCTGTAACGCTGCACTACTGCATTCTTCTGGATTTAATCTTCTGTTTCCTCTCCATCTTCTCTCAGCGTGTGGCTTCTTCTCTGGGGGCCAGAGCTTTGATGAGAAGGCAGAACATGTTCATGCATCTCTGTTATGAAAACTAAACTCGCTCTAATACATATTTGGGAGAATAAACTGTTTGCCAAAAACAAATAGAATAAAATAAACATTTGAGATGGGTCAATATTATTTGAAACAATATTTTGTTTGACTTCCACTCACAATGTCAGAGTTTATTGCAGGACAAGGTTTTTATATTACACATTTTTGATTGAATAATCGATCAGATGATTACATACTACATAACTAAATTGTATTATTTAGCCTAATACTAAATTCCTTGGGATTTAAATAGGCATTCAGTGAAATGTGAATGTAACACACTCAATTACACATCAGAGGTCGCTGTTGGACACTCAGCGCCAGATGTCACGCACGTGTTCCCATTATCTGTCCAATGTCGCCCTCTAGCGTTCACCTGTCCTCGGTGAACAGGTGACGTTGCTGCTCCGACAGGTTTGTGTCTGTGTTGAATACAAACAAGTGCAGCAACAACGGTTATTGCACACATGTGACACAGGGACTGGTACCAATCCTCAGGCCATAGAAACACACCGTGAGACACACTGACACACTGACACAGCAGAAAAAGGTCACCACATATTACTCCTGACCTTTTCCTGCTGTTTGACCTTTCAATGTTGGCAAATAAAGAATATTTAGTCCTTTACATTATGTTTGCAAATGATACTGTAGTAGATATATTCAAGTGCAAATGTGAGGTGTTGTACTGTTGTTTTATAATAAATAAAGGGGGGGTACATGAACTACTTAACAACACAACAGATCTCACACAGAAGAGAATAACACATATTTGCAAAGAATAAACAAAATGCAGAGAATAGATATGATATATGACGTAAGGTGAGGTGTTGATGTGAGAACTATAATAACTGTTATATATCATGTAGTCTGCTGTACACTGTACTTATATGTAGTACATTAGGGAACACAAAAAAGACCATCATTATGATTGCCTACTTATTGCATTTGACTAACTACAAACCATGTAATACGGGTTAAGTAATCAGTGACTAGCATGATTAGGTAATGATTACTTAATGATCATGTGTCATTTTTGCCTTTCCCCCACTGTATTGTTATATGGACAATTATAACTGAGACAATGGTTCCATATTTGTGTGTGTGTGTGTGTCTGTGTGTGTGCGCATGTGTTCTTTAAAGGGCGTTTTTGTGAGGACCAAAACGCTTATAAACCTAAGGGAGTGGGGACATTTTGGGAAAGTGGGGACATTTTAAAAGTGGTCCTCACATCTGGTCACCCTTTTAAATACTTTTTGGTGGTTAAGAATTGGGTTTAGGTTAGAGTTAGAGTTAGAGTTAGGGTTAGGCATTTAGTTGTGGTTAAGGTGTGTGTGTATGTGTGTGTTCTCCTTTTTCTCACTTCTTTAGGATCTTTTCTGTACAAACACAGACTTTTTCTGGGCCAAATGAGGCAGAACCTCTTTCTGAACTTTCTGGATAACTGGTGAAGTGACTGGGTTAGTCATTATTAACTAGTTATGGTTAACGTCAGGGATAATGCTTTTTGTTTCGGCGGTTGAAACTAAATGGAGTCCCTAAAAGCGCGTGTGTGTGTGAGTGAGTGAGAGAGAGAGAGAGAGAGAGAGAGAGAGAGAGAGAGAGAGAGAGTCACTCGCACCTTTCCTCCCACAACACGAGAGACTCCACTCCTTCTGTTTCGCGGTCACCTGCTGTACTGTAGCGTTCACTCGTGTTTTTTATACGCTTTTTTTAAAACGAGTTTGGACGGATACTTTATCCCTGTGCGCGTGGGTGTGTGTGTGTGTGTGTCTGAGAGCTCAGCCAAACTGTGTGTGTGTGTGTGTGTGTGTGTGCGCGCGCGCGTCACTGAGCCTCACGACTCTTCTCTCCCGGTCACACTTCTCCAACATCGCTCGTGCGGGTCGTCGTGCGGTGGTGAATGTAAGTAAACAAGACTTTTTACATTTTAATGAGCGTGTGTGTGTTCGCGTGTGTGTGTTCGCGTGTGTGTAGCGTAGTGTCTGCTTTCACGCCGGTGATATTTGTTGTCGTTGTAAACTTTACTCGTTTCTTCCTTCATCTTGGCTGTTGTGTGGTGAACGTGCGCAGTCAACAGCTCTGTGGATCGACACTGAATTAAACTCACATGGAGGGAAAATAGGAATAAACGTGATATTGTAGTAGTGGTAGCTCACTACCGAAGAGAATCCGCAAACCAACAGCAGGGCTGCATCCAACGATTACTTCCATCATCGATTATTTTCTCGATTAACCGTTGTTTTGAGCACACAACGTCACAGTAAGTATATCATTGTCAGTCTGTGTTTTCTAATCTTTTAAAGTACGGTGTCCTCGAGTAAAGCAAATGTGTGTGGTTTGTTTGGCAGCAAAGGAAGACAGAAAATATACACATTTAAGAAGTTGGAACATCTGAGACCATGTCTATTATTTAATAACTTGGTGATTCATGCAGCAGTCTGCTAATAACAGAACAATAACTGTACATAACAGTACATTCGGGGTAAATAAAGTTTGTCATTGTGACAGATATTGAATTATGATCTTATAAGTGAGATAATGTTGTTTGTAGTAGATGATAAAATGTAGAATTTGCAGCATTTGCGTTTTGCTAATTGCATTGTTTCAAATTACGATTTTATCTGGAAAACTATTAATTATTCAGTCAGAGACAGAAGAGCTAAAAACCAGGTGCACTGTCTGTTTGACTCCACACTGTACACACAGCACGTTACACAGGTTTAGTCATTAATGCAGGTTACACTGTAAGTTTGTCAGTAAGTCTGCTTTGCCAAATGACCGTTTTCACCCCGATCAAATCCCCTTTCAGGAGATTATGGGGTGAGTCTGTGCCCAGTCTGCTTTATTTTGTGTATTGACACATTTCTGCTTTTTTTCTTTTTCTCCCAGAGGCTTGAGAAGCGAACGGTGTGAAAAGTGTTGGAATGCAACAGGATTATCATCTGACCTTAACTCAGAGGAGGTGAACCGACCAGACCATTAGATCACACTCTCTTTTTTCCTCCTCCTGATCTTTGCACTACCATGCCTTTGAGGTTACGATGTCTACGCTGAACCACATCTTTCTGACGGACAAGGACGAGGACGTCGACAAGAAACTGGACTGGAGTTACATTGAATGGGCTGAAAATGAAGTTGTCGCCACAGGTGTGGCACACGCACAGACACAAACAGACCGGGGACCCGTCGAGCACAAGGGGAGTCAGACCACCAACCCGGTATTAATGCACATAGACCTGATACGGACTCACTCCAAGCAGAGACACTTGTCTCTGCCGGATGGCGACGGTTTGGTAGGACCTTTGTTCCAGTTCGACCGACAGGCCCCGGCTCGCATCTCCACATCTCCCACTCTGAGGAGGATGAGGAGCACCAGACGTCCACTGATGGAGTCTGTGGACCAGCTGATGATCACACAGGAGGATCCTTCGCCTGCATGCACGGCGTCCTCCACAAGCACTGTGTCCCCGTTACGCAGAGTCATATCTCCCCTCGCGGAAAACCCTCCCTTTGACGGAGAGATCTGTCACCATCATCAGTCTGTTTCATCATGTGGCCGACAGAGAACCAGATCACATAGATCAAAGGCGTTTGAAAATGGTACTGCTTTCCCAAGGCAAGAATGTCTCAGTGCTCATCCTATTCTTACTAAAGAGTTTGGATTTCCTGACGTGGAAGTGCAGGTGAGCGGTTTCTTGTGGAGTATAATAAAAATGGCCATAGTTCAGCATAGGGGCGGCTGATAACGATATCATAACCTTGAGTTACGTCTGATATTATACAAATACGTCTATTTTTCTCTAAACGGGGACATATTTAAACATATAAAACATATAAAATTGGTTATTTTGAAAAAGACGTGAAAACAAGTGATTGAGACTATTTACTTCCATTCAAAGTTTTGCCACCCTAACCCTAGGCTTCACTTTTCTAACCTGAAGGCTGTGTCCAATTTTTATATATATAGTATAAGCATCATAATTACAGATCAAAGATCTGATCCAGTGATTTTGGGCGGTATCAGACCAATATGTCAAGGTGAGACCACGAGTCATGCGCTGTGGCCTGGTGTGGAATTTTTATCCAGACTCTCAAAAAATTAAATGGTTCCACATTCCTCCCTTTCCTCGTGGAATACTTCTCTCCCTCATTCTGCGTTGCCTCCCGCGGTGGTCACTCACAATGCAGGCTTTTGACAGCAAATGAATCAGCAGTTACATGCACTGACAGCTCAGGCCAAGCCCACTGCCTGGAGAACCCTGGGAAGTGCTCTCCTCGGGCCCCCATTCACCACAGTCAGCAGTCACCCAATAAAAGAGGGGTCAGTGAGCGATGGGAAAAGATAATGGGGAGATCTATTCATCAACTCGCGGTATTCAAGCCAGCACATTCTCTATAGAGTCCTGACATTCTCCTCAGATATCAGAGGCTTTTGATTCCAAGCGGCCACTTAAAACAAGGATTGAAATTTGAATGTCTTTGAAAATGATATAGTGGTGTTGTTAGCAAGAGGAGGTGCTTTCACTCTCTCTGTTATATACCCTCTATATACAACGCTGAGTGTACAGTAAAACACCTCTAGTCAGTGATTTAACTAGTATAATTAGAGTTTTGGAACTTGAGGATTCCAAAAAAAGTGTAATGGTACGTATTTATCTTATTAAAGTTGGATAGCACATTTTTTATAATATAATCAAATATTAGTTACAGTTAATCTGAGGCCGGATGATTTGGGGAAAAATATCTAAGTGATTTTTTTCTGCCAAATATTGCAACTTTTGCAAGCTTTTAGAAGTCCAATGTCAGTTCAGTATGTACCATTCAATTAAAAACATGATGGAGCAATACTTCATTACTACACCATTAAAATATTAGCCACTATAATGCAAGAATCCATCCATTGTCTCCCGCTTTATCCTCCACATGAGGGTCACGGGTCACTGGAGCCAATCTCAGCTGACACATGGCGAAAGGCGGGGTACACAGGCCCATCGCACAGAGACAAACAAGCATTCACGCTCACATTCACACCTACAGGAAATACAGGAGTGTCCAATTAACCTCTGCATGGTTTTGGACTGTGGGAGGAAACAGGAGAACTCCGTGCAGAAACAAACTTGTCATCAACTTAAAGATATGAATTGCTCAAAATATGTATATGTTACATAAGACAATAACTTTTAATTGACATTATAGTATAAACTCTGAGCCGGCTGCACTAGACATTGAAGTATTTCCATAATTTGCAGTTTGATATTGTGATTCTTACGCACACGACGCTGAGCTCCACATGACTCTCTGTGTTTAACAGCGTAGTAGTGTTTCGATTTCGTTTCGCCCACACACGACAAACCATCCCTCAGTCAGGTCTGATAGTATTGCTTAGGGATGGATATCGGTATCGGTCCGATATTGGTCAAAATCACGGGATTGGATATCGGACAGATAAAAATCTAAAATCCAGTGCAATCCAAAAATCTTCAGTCAGCACAAATGTGTTGTTCACAGCGTCATAGTTCACACAAATGGTCTTAAATGACTGATGTATGGGACTAATATCGGTATCGGTAGATACTCAAGTTTGTGATATCGGTAAAAAAAAGTGGTATCGTCCCACCCCTAGCATTACATGACAGAGCCTGTTTTTTAGATGAAGAAAGCAGCACATAAATAATGTGACATCCTTTCTCAGACGCTGAATAATAACATCAACACCAAAAACATTCTCCACTGCACCGTCTCCAGCAGCTGTGCTGTAATTCACTGAACAGTGATGTATTAATCTGTGGTGTGGTTACAGTGTAAAAGTTTTCCATTGACTGATGCAGTGTTTTCATCTCTCTGCAGGAAAAAGACAACTGCTACACACGGTAAGTGTACCTTGGACTGATTTGCATGTCGTCTGTGAAACAGCCCGACTACTGTGAACATGTTTGCATGACGTGACTCTGGCTGATGTTTCCTGTATCTGATAAGCGCTCACATTTGTATTTTTGGCCACGTGATTAGAAATAAAGTATCAGTAAAATCCTTTCACTGAACCCAAAGATCCGCACTGTAACGCCTCATCTTCAGCATCGTGTGCCTCTGCCTCGTGTGCCCGCTGGACACTCGGGAACCCCATTGTGCATTCATCGTCATTTATGCCTTTGTTAATGGAGCATAAACATGGTGTGTTAAGTTTTGAGAGTCCCATGGTTATGTACATGCTAGACAAACTCTCATTAAGGGTGTTTTCTCGTACTGCCAGTCATACCCCGCCTAATGGGCTGCCTGGGCTCTTCCCTCCGCTGGATAATTAGGCAGCTATTGTCCCAGTAATTACATCCTGGCAACGTGGCTCCTACAGTGACCAGGCCCTGTAAGCCTATGGTTGGGAGAGTTTTGTTTTGGAGCATCATTATTTCTCTTCTTATGCCGGGAACAAAGCACCCATTTTTTTACAAGTGCTCTCCGTAGCAGAGAGGCTGACACAGATAAAGCTTTCTGAGGGACCACAAAGCGACAGGATTGTTATTGTGAAGATGCTGTGGACTGAACTTGCAAGGAAGCACTGACCTGGTTTAGACGAGTACCTCTCTCATTCCCTGTTCCCATCAGTCAATAAAACAGTTCAAACCTGCGTTAAAATGGGGTTTCGACCACCAGTGTGTCAGAATCGTTCATACAAACAGTTCAAAGCCCTTGAAAGGTTTTGAAAATCTCACTAAATAGACATGGGTCATTGAAAGTGCTTGGATTTTGTGCTTGTGTCAGTTACCAGGAAGAACAGTTGGCGCTTTCAACAAACCCACCAGGTTTCTCCTGTTTACCAGATAAACTCGCCGTGTGGCCTGTGGGAGAACTCCTGTGCTGACATGCAGGATGAGAGGCTTTATCATTCAGGCAGACAAAAGCACTGGCTGACCTTTACCTTGTTCCTCTTGCTTGTTCTTGAGCTGTGGTTTATTGTATTGTTTGGTCAATATAAACAGGGATGTTAGCTGTGAAGCCAAACTTCCTTATGATCCCCTTTCATGTCCTGATAACTAATCAGCCAGACAGTGTTGTCATTTACTGTAAAGATGAGTCTTCAAACAATCATTTACTGTTATTGTTTATCTCTCCTGTCTCGCTCTTTTTCCGCTTCCCAACTCTACTTTTTAAAAGCAAAGACTCGTAAAACTTGAGACGGGAAACTGCAGCGCATGACGGCACGGGTCACCCATCAAGCTGTCAGTCGTTGCCAGTGTGAAGAAAGTGAATTTTATCTTTTGATCATGTCCACAGAAAAGTGTCTGTTTGAGCTTTACCTGGAGCCAAAAGGCAGGTGTGTGTTTTTGTAGCCGCAGCAATGCCTTGGTCACAAACTATGAAAAGGACACCGAGAGGATTAGAACCGGCAAACTCTTGATAACGCCTTCACACAAACCGAACAATCCATTAATCAGCAGCTATTCCCCCGTAAGCCCGACACATAACACTTATCCTTTTTCATTTCTGCCACTCGTGTTAATCACCAATTTGCTGCACAATGCAGATGATATTTCAGTGGCATTTCAGCCACGTAACGTGACAAAAGAAATGATGTTGTTTCCAGTGGCTTCTGTTCCATTTGTGCCGTTTTTTTTTTTTTTGAAATTATCTTTTTATTCAGAAAGGCAAGTTTCCATCACATACAATAAATACAGCTGTAGTCATTCAAGGTCAAAGGAAAGGATGGATTCAGAAAATCCTGATGATTTTGTCCATATTGCCCTTCTGGAATTTACTTTTACGGACCATTACTTATCTAGTTGAGAACAATAAACTCACAAAACAAAACTGGGGAGCGCACCATCTCAAAGAAACAAAACATCACTTAAAAAAAGGTCAATTTCACACAAAGCACAAATACAGTCAGATGAAATCAGATCTGATTGGTTTCACATACTCAGTCCATTTGGACCACATCTTATAAAATTTGTCTTTTTCAACTTTGAGAGAAAAGGAGATCTTCTCCATAATATAAATCCCATAGACAATTTCAATCCAATCATCAATGGTGGGTGGTTCTACTTTTAACCATTTCCTCGTAACGGATTTCTTACTGGCTGCCAACAGTATAGCCAGCAATTTTTTGTCTCTGTTGTTCCATGTTTCCAACAACAGATCGCCCAAATACATAGTTTCACATTTAAACGGAATATTTACATTAAATACATTTTTAATATGTTTGTGGATCTCTACCCAGTAAGATCTTATTACCTGACAGTCCCAAAAAATATGAAAATGATTAGCTCCATTCGACCCACAGTGTCTCCAACAAGCATCCCCCTTGCCCTGATGTCTTGTCTGAATAGGTGTAATAAAAAATCTTGTGGTGTTTTTCCAGCAGAACTCCCGCCACGTGTTTGACCCGGTCGAGACCCATTGTAGCTGGCATATATTCTCCCAGCTCTCCTGTGTGATCGTTACATTTACTTCTTTTTCCCATTTCTTTTTAATGTAATCTGTATTCTCCTGTTTAGCTAATTGTATGGCATTATATAACTTGGAGATAATTTTGTTGCCTGATCTGGGTTTAGTTAATGATAAAAATACCTCCATGAGCCCTGACTCACCTCTTCCTAACACCTCTTTAAGATTTTTGTTAAAATAATGTCTCACTTGTAGATATCTAAAGAAATCATCCCTTCCTAGTCCATGATCCTTCTGTAGGTCTTCAAAACTTCGAAATGTCCCTTTGTGGACAAATGTATAATAGGTAGTTAAACCTTTTGAGATCCATATCTTAAATCTGGCATCAATTCTATTTGGTGCAAAGTCTGAATCATAGGCACACCACCTCATCATTTTAGATGCTTCTCCTAATCTACAAATTTTTACTATTTCCTGCCAGGGTTTCAGAAAGCTGCCAGTTATAGAGTCTTCTGGAATTTCCTGTCCTACTTGTAATCTGTTATCACATAGTAGGGCTGTTATTGGGATTCCCTTTATTACCGTGCCTTCTATTTCCTTCCATGCTGCAGAGTATGTTGGTGAACACAGACAAACTAAAGGTCTCATTTGGGCTGCAAGATAATATTCCTGTAAGCAGGGAAGGCCCATTCCACCTTTTTCTTTTCTTAATTGCAGCGTCTTAAATTTAATTCTGGCCTTTTTCCCTTGCCATAAATACCTCGCTATTATTCTGTCCCATTCTAAGAACTGCTTAGATGGTATTTTGACTGGCAAACACTGAAAAAGGTACAGCATGCGTGGAAGAATATTCATCCTGATTGATTCTATCCGGGAGCTTAAACTGAAAAAGGGAATAACATTCCATCTACGTATGTCAGACTTTATTCTCGAACTTAATGGGCCGTAATTGATATCATACAATCTCGAGAAGTCTCTGGGCAGTGAGACTCCCAAATATTTGATGGACTCAGCATCCCATTTCCAATCATACCTGATCTTAATTGAAGATGGAGGGTCATAATTAAATGTTAACACTTGAGTTTTGTTGATATTAATTTTATAACCAGAAATGAAACCAAATTCCTCTAGCAACTTCATCAGATTTGGGAGTGTCCGTGTAGGTTGTGATAAACTTATCAATAAATCGTCAGCAAATAGAGCCAGTTTTTGCTCCCCTGAAGTCATCGTCACCCCCTTTATATCGGATCTCTGCCTAATCAATTGACTCATGGGTTCTATAAACAAGGCAAAGAGGAGTGGCGACGCACAACACCCCTGTCTTGTTCCTCTTTCCAGAATGAATGAATCGGTTAGATCTCCATTGATTTTAATTCTAGCTGTTGGTTTGTTGTATAATGCTGCAAATGTGTCAATTATAGTTGTATGGAAGCCGAATTTTGAAAGTACCTTATATAAGAATGACCACCTCACTGAATCGAATGCCTTCTCTGCGTCCAAACTCAATATCAGTGTCTCCAATCTTTTTTGTGTGACTTGTCTCATAACGTGCAGTGTTCTTCTGATGTTATCTTGGGTCTGCCTTTGTCTGACAAAGCCAGTCTGGTCCTTGTGTATTAATACTGGTAATATCAATTCTATTCTTTTAGACAATATGGATGTGAATAATTTATAATCATTATTCAGAAGACTTACAGGACGATAATTCCCACATTCTGATTTATCTTTCCCCTCCTTAGGAATCACTGAAATCGTCGCCTCCTTCCATGAGGGGGGGATGTTTTTGTTTTCCAAAACCCAATTGAACGTTTTTAATAATGTTGGAATTAGTTGATCTTGCATTGTTTTGTACCATTCTGTGGGAAAACCATCTGTCCCAGGAGACTTCCCCCCTTTCATCTTCCTGATTGCTAATTGAATTTCTTCTTTTGTTATTTTAGATATTAACTTTTCATTTTGATCATCAGTGATCTTCGGGAGATTTATCTGAGCCAGAAAGGTATCAATCTGGTTGTCGTTGCTTGCCTGAGGTTGGGAATATAATGTTTTATAGTAATTTCGAAAGCACTGCTTGATTTTCTCCGGACTAGTTTCTATGTCGTTTGTTGCTGAGTTTTTTATTTTATGTATAGTTCTATCTGCTTGTTGTTTCTTTAACCTATATGAGAGAAGTTTCAGTGATTTTCCACCCACCTCATAGTATTGTTGCTTTGTAAAGAGAAGCTTTTTTTGAATTTCCTGAGTATTTATCTCATCTATTTCCTTTTTTAGTTTTTTAATCTTACATTTGTCGTCAGTTTTGAGAGACTTTGCATGTTCTTTCTGTAATCTCTTCAAGTCCTCTTCTAAGTTTTTAAGTTTTTGTTCCTTAATTTTCTTCTCATATGAGCAGATGGCTATTATTTTACCCCTAATCACCGCCTTCAAAGCATCCCAGAGGATAGGTGGAGTCACTTCATCATTATCGTTATTCTCCAAATATGACTGAATTTCACCTATCAACTTATCCTTAATAATTGGGTTATTCAGAATGTTTGAGTTCAGTCTCCAGAGAGTGGACTTCTTCTTATTATTATTTAGATGGAGTGACATATAAACGGGACCATGGTCCGAAATGGTACTGGGTCCTATTTCACAGTTATCCACCATAAAAATATCTCCTTTAAGCATGAAAAAGTAATCGATTCGTGAGTAGACGTTGTGAGCGTGTGAGTAATGGGAATAGTCTCGGCTTGTCGGGTTTAACTCTCTCCATACGTCCACAATCCCCACCTCATTCAACCAAGTGTTTAATCTTCTGCTATTGGCGTTTGCGTCAGATTTCCCGTGTGACGAGTCAACTTTCGGATTTAATCGGATGTTAAAATCTCCTCCACATATTAAAATTCCTTGACTTTTTGTTGTCATTAGATCAACTATATGTTTGTAGAAAAACCAGCCACTACCCGGAGGAACATACACGTTAAGGAGACTTATCACTATTCCTTCTATTTTACCTGTAACCATAACAAATCTGCCTTCGTTATCTTTGAGTTCTGATATGTGTTCGTAGTTTACAGCACTAGATATCAGAGTCGCCACCCCTCTCCGCTTCCCAGACACATGGGAAGAAAAGAAAACATGTTTAAATCCTGATTTATTCAATTTAGCATGTTCAGAGTCATTGAGGTGTGACTCCTGTAAGAAAGCCACTTGAATTTTGTCTTTCTTTAATTTTGAAAAGATCTTCCCTCTCTTAACTGGATTGAGTACTCCATTTATATTAAATGATGCTATTTTTAAAGACCTGTTTTGCATCTATGTGATTCCCCCGTTATCTCACTAAAAAACCTGGTGCGCTTCCCCCTCCCTGCAAGAACCGGCAGGGAATGAACAACTAACATATTGATAAACATCCCACTAAACACAATTTGTCCGTGTGACTCCCTATATAGGGGTCTATTAACCTGACCCTGTTGAGCCTTCCAAGGTGGCTCGAAGGGAAAAGTCTCCCTCCTCAGTCTGGAGGGAGAGGCCCTTACCTGCGACAGTCGCATACAGGAAAAAAGAAGAGAGAGAAAACGGAAAACAAATAATCCAAGGACCCCGAAAGAGCCAGTCTATTCAATAGTGGATCTCCACCAATTTCATAGTTGACTCCGCCGTCCTCGAGCTGTGGGTTAAATCCTTTATGTCCCGGAGGGGGCCGGTGATGGTCTTCTGAAGGCTCGAAGCTTTTCCTTGTAGCTAGAATCCCGCCCGGTTGTGCCCTTCATCGCTCGTCTGTCCACTCTCCTCCAGGACAGTCGTTGCACCTGCTCAATAAGCGTCTCCGGAGGTCTGGTGGTTGTCACGGTGTAGCCTCTTCTTAGCAGGTCCTCTGATGCCTCCTCTATAGTATCGTAGGTTCTGGTTCCGTCGTCATGTCTCACACGCAGCCTGGCAGGGAAGAGCGTCTGGAACTGAACTTTGTTTTCCTTCAACACTTTGCGTATCTCTGTATATTCTCTCCGTTTTTTAAGTATTAGAGGTGGATAGTCGTGGTCCAGGTTTATGTGGTTTTCTTGCCAGGTGAACCCCTTCTTTTGCCATGCTTTGCGTAGTAATGTCTCTTTGGTTTTAAAACTTAGAAACTTAATTATGATGGAGCGTGGCGGCGCATCCACCGGTGGCTGCGGTCCCGCGGACCGATGAGCCCTTTCAATCTGCAGGTCGGGCATGTCTTCAGTTAGTTCGAGACCCTCACGGAGTAAATTTTCCACAAATGAGACCATCGATGCTGATTCCTTCTCGGACCCCTCCGGCACCCCGTATATCCTTATGTTCTCGCGTCTGGAGCGACTCTCCAGATCCAGCAGCTTGTCCTCCAGCTTGGTGTGCAGCTTTAGCATAGCCGTGATAACTTCCTCTGTATTTTGTAACCTCTCTTCTGCTTTCTCAATTCGCCCTTCCGCTTCGTCCAGTCTGGTATTCACCTTCCCAATTTCTTCTTTTATTGTCTCCAATTGTACTTTATTCTCTTGGCGAAACCCTCTTAGTTCACTGAGAATCAGTTCCAAGTCGGCCATTTCTCCGTACCTCACCGCGTTATTTGCCAGTTTAAGCCTGTTCGCTGCTAATGTTGCTACGTCCCGACTTTCTCACCCACCTGTCTTCGGACGTCGTTTATTTCTTAGTTAGTGGAGTTATGGATTATATCCCCTGTCTTATCGTTATTTTCGTGGAATGATTTATATGGTTTGTATGGGGAAATTTCTCTAATTACGCTGACTCAATCGGGAGCTCTCTCGCTATGCGGCCATCTTGACGGTGTTCCCACCGGAAGTCCCCATTTGTGCCGTTTTACAAAAGACTTTCACCTGTCTGCTTCTCTCCCATCAGGCCTCAGGAACGACGACGCAGTTCTGTGGTCGTCAGTTTGCCAGGACTGGACGTTTCACCGGGAGACTTGTTTGTATCTAATGGAGCAGCTGGAATATTAAATGGTATAAACTTTTTATTATCCCATGTAAAAATAGATATAAACTATAACTTTCTGTGATATACTTTAGTTAAAATAAAGACATCTTACACAGCAACATCCTTGTGTGCCACAGGAACAAAAAAAGGCCTTTGTTCAAACGTGGCTTCTTACAGGGTGCAAAATGGTGGACTGTTATCAGGCAAAACATTTTCATCACTTTCATCGTCTACCACTTTATCCTCCACATGAGAGTCAGTCCCATTAGACGCAGGGCGGAAGACGGGTTCACACAGCACCAACACACACAGACAAACACATTTAGAGTGTCCAATTAACCTCAGCATGTTTTTGGACTGTGGGAGGAAACTGGTGTACCCGGAGAAAACCTGCACACACACACACACACACAGGGTGAACGTGCAAACTCCACCTGCACTACATTTCCCCCCCAAATGTATTAAATCGCTCTATATTCTGTGTTTCCAAGAAACCTTTCCTCAACACTTTATCTAATCAGGAGCCAGAACTCCAACTCTCTTTGCGTTTTGCAAGTGGATGTAGGGAGGAGGGCGGGGAATGCCTACAGTAACAACAAGTGAGCTGTAACCCGCCCTGAAGTGTAACTATGGCAATCCAAGCAGCAGGTGCACAACATAGTGACTACTATTCATTCTGGGGAAAACGGCTGTAAAGAGTTGAATGATAATGATGTTTTGTATAAACACATAAGCCTGTTGTGAGTCTGTAGTGATGCCATTTTCATCACAAACTTCTTAAAAACTGTCAGTTGTTGGGCACTCGTGCAAATGACCCCATCATGAAAGCATGTATTTTCCAACTTCAGACTTTTTGTTATGCTTTTAAACACGAGACTGGAGGACTCAAATGCACGACTCAGAGTCAATGTAAAGTTTTAACAAAAGGTTTACTTAATAAAAATATAAAAAATAAACACTCTCAAGGAGGACCAAAAAACATTAACATAAGGCACTCTTCAGGAGGATCAAAAAACATTAACATAAGGCACTCTTCAGGAGGATCAAAAAACATTAACATAAAAGGCACTCTTCAGGAGGATCAAACAAATCTTATTTCAAGTAAACTAAACCAGGTATACATGAATGACTTGTTATGAAAAACTAATCGACGTAGCTAATGGACCAACAACCATACAACTGGTGACATGATAGGGGAAGACCAGGACTATTTATACAGGGAGTAAGTTGTAACAGGTGAAAGCGATCAGGGGCGGGGCAGACAATCATGGTGACGGGAAATCACACAAGGGGAGGAAGTCATGGTCTGAAACGAGAAGGAAAGGTGAATACAAAATAAAACAGGAAGTGCATATGAAAACAAGACGTGAGTGCCTAAACTTAACAAATTTGACGTGATATTACACTTTTATATGATTTTCTGGGCAAACCCATGAATATCTTGAATGTAAATGCACTTATTTATTTTATTTAACATATGTTTGACAGCTATGACTACTTTGAAAAGTATAAATTGAAAACGTACATGTTTGTCTTTTAGGCTCAGATAAATGGGAATTAAAGTTTAAACTTTAAACCACCAAATACATCGAAGGATTTGCAGTATCCTTGTGTCTATTTGTTATTTCCGAAACAAAGTTAACACATGGACAAGTCATACACTGTTTGTGTTCTTATTTTGTGTTTAGCCGGCGATGTTTTTCAAAAATAACTGAATTACTTCCTTGTCTATCACAGTTTTTATCCCAACACACTTTTGTTTGTTTGATTTCAAAACTTTTCCGCTTACCTTTGTTACTAATCGGCATTATATGCTTGATTTCTGCAGATAATAAGAAGACAAAGTGGCCTTTTTCTCGGCGAAATACGGTAGGTGTGCTGGTTCTTTTCCATTAGAGGAGGATGTTGTGTGATCGCCGCTGTTATGCTTGCATTTTGTGATGCACTTTGTTCTAGCAGGGAGAGCAGTTGGTGTGGACATTGTTCCCTGACCCACTTCTCAAAGCAGATTAATGTGGTTCCTCTTATCCCTTTTGGCCCTTTTGTAATTGGTCAACACTTGAATTGCGGAACTTCAGCCAAATCCAGTTGGTTTAAGTTATTGAGAATGTGAGATTGTTACATGTTACATAATAAAAACCACAACGACGTGTTTAAAAATCCATTTGTCTGAATCAGCCAATGTCATTATGCATTATTTTCTTTGATCTTTTAGACTAAAGGGAAGTCGCAGACGGGCACAGTGTCAGATATTGAAAAATATCTGTCAACAGCACAGATTCAAGACTGGAGGAACAATGAACTTCAGAAGTATAAGGTGAGAAAAGACCTCTGTCAACAGCGAAAGCCCTTAAGCATCCTTTCAGTTTCTTATGTAAATCTTCATGTTGGTTTAATCTACAGAGTGGAGTTTGAACAAATACTGCACGATATCCAGATTTCCTGTTCAAATAGCTCAGTGTTTAACAAGTGACTCAGAAATAACAGGACGGCAGTCAGAGGGACGATGTGAAAAAACCAGATTTTCTGGGGCGAAATGTTTCAGGTCAACTCTGAGCACAGATATAAACAAACACTGACACACAGCATGTGATGACGACTTTTCTCAAGACTCGATGAAAAGACACTCCAAACTCAAAAGGTGCTTGACTGTGAAGTTAGTTCCCAGCTTCATCACGGTCTTTGTGAGGGAGGAAAAAAGCGTCAAAACCTACACAACACATTACAGATATAATAGGAAATCGTGACAGAGCCACCCCCTTAACCCCATTTCTGACACACAGATCTGCTGCTGGTTTTGTGACAAAAAGAGATCTGGAACTGATCTGAGACAAATCACGTCCCAAGTTACTTTTAAATCACGTATTGAAACCTTGTTTTTTGTTATCGAAGCTTATGGGAATATTTGATTTGCTCATATCTATCATGTCAAAGGTCAAAGGAAGCACAGCCTGCAGCAACCTAAAATAAATAAAAATAGACACAAACAACAATTACAATGATAGAAACACGACAGGCAACGAAACAAATTATTCAACGACAAAAGAATTCTTGTGTCTGTACCTCGGCAGTCATCTGCCACAGGATGTCTGGGTTGAGCAGGAATTGACCTGTCCTTCTTTAAACCCTGGACTTGTACATGTGAGAGAGATTATTCAAGGTTGAGCGTCTGTCACTTTGCAGCACACCTTTACAATTCCATCTAAACTGGTCCTGTTCTTCTGGTTCAAGAGGCCGTACCAACAGATAAAGTGAAGGTTAAAACCGATTCAATAAAACACCAATAAAACATTTCAATTAAAGTTCTGTCAACACCAAAGTGGCAAAACTTGAAAAGAAAATACAAGCGCTGGTGGGCTTTCTTGCAAACGTGAAAATCATGTCATTTTCATTTATTTCTTCATGTATTTTCATCAATTTATTAATTTTTTTACTATTATTTTGACACATTTTCATTGTGCCCCATGTCCTTTGAGTCAACTGCTGTATACAGCAAAGAAAATGTGCACTTAATTTGTGATTAATTGTGAGCTAACTCTGGACAGTGAGTCATGTGATTAAATATTTGAAACGACTGACAGGTGTGACTGCCCTAGGTCACATACTTTGTTTTCTTCTTGCCGCCAGATGACTGATTTGTTTTTGTGTCCAGGACTTCTCTCTGGCAGAGTTCCTGCGGGACCAGTCTTCCCAGGTGAGCGCCACCTCTGATCCACAGGGCTTCAAGACACACGAGGCCATCTGGGAACTCTTCACCAGTGAGTGTGTCTACTTCCTGGATCAGCTCATGGTTCTCAAAGAGGTGACTCAAAATACACACACTCACACGCACACACGTAAATAAATAGACCAAAACCCAAAATGAAAGCCAACACCCTCTGCTTTGTGTTTGTCGTCCTGTCATTGAGGTTCATGTAAAAAGTCCTTCTAGGCTTTTTCTTTTCTTGTAGTGGGTTAAGAAATTTGATGCTTGCACAAAACACATAGCCTGAGCCCATTCTGTCTATGACCTCTTTTGTTGCCCTCAGGTGTTTTTGGCTACGCTCACAAACCTGCACATAAGGAACTCCCTGGCTGACGTTGAGACCTGGAGGTTGTTTGCAAACCTCAATGAGCTTTGTCTGGTGAGACACAAGAGTTTCTAATCAGAAGCACGAGCCCTGTCGTTTGTTGATTCACTCGCTCACTTGTATTAAGGTCCCGTGTGTATGAATTAAGAAATTGAGTAACTTGGAGATAAATGTTGATACTCCCTTACATCAACTGATTATGCAAAAACATTGGAGCATTACATGGAGTTAGCATCTAGCAATGAGGAGCAGGTCAATAAGAAGAAGAGAGGAGCTTAAACTTAACCACCTCAGGAAGGAGGAACATTTGGAGTCGGAACCCGGACACAGTAAATCAATCACACACATAGTATTGATTCATTTTAACCGTAACCGTGCTCAAAATACAATGCAGCGTGGTCAACTGGTATTGCTAACAACAGCTAGCGAGGGATACGTTTCCTACTTCTCAAGAGGAACGTGGTGAACCTGCCACGTCCAGTTCTGACTTCAGCGTTTTAAAGTAAATGGAACGCAGCACTTACCACTTAGCCCTACCCCTCCACTTTGTGTGTTTGTGTGTAGGTGTAGGGTGTCCTGATATTGTATAGATTGGTAGGTTGAAGTGTAAGCGCTAGCTAGCCCTTGAAAGGGAAACTTTTCAGGAGAACACGTTCCCAGATTAGCCAAGTCCAAAGAAACAAACGCTACCTTCATTAAGTTAACATTGTCTTATCATTTTGTGTTGCTATTCTAACCACAACACAACACATAAACTGGTCCACAAATATTCCTAGGTGTTGAAGACATGTTCTGACATGTCTCTGTTTTGATGCACACGAGCGCATAATAACAGCTGTAGTCCAAGGTGGAGAAATAGCAACAGCTGTCAATGGTGTTTTTGTTTATCTATTGTTTGTTAGTTTGTTTGACAACAGCGTCTTGAATCGCCAGCAAAAAACACTGGCTGCTTACGTGTCGACATCACGTATTTGAAGGGGTGTCCTATTTCGCCAGGGTGGATTTAAACTTGCTTGTAACTTGAGCTCCAAGGGGAAGCCTGGGTAAAAATGAGACGTGGGATTTTGGGGCCTTTTTGTAGGAGTTTTTGTAAGAGAGTTTAAGATTTAAAGGAAGGTCACATGTGTTTGTAAACACACCGAGCTGTGTGCGTTTGATAATATTTTAATGTCATGTCGTCAATGGCACACATTCTGATTGGTTACAGAAGCAAATGCTGTTATTAGTGTGCGAAAAATTTGGTTTCAAAAAGGCCTTTAGTGACATCTTATGGTGAGACTGCAGATTGCTCCCAAGTCTGTTAGGAACCTACGGTGTCCTACGCACAAGTTGTCTGTCAGCGTATGAGTTTCCCATAGACACAGTGGTTTTAAAGTTTAAAGTTTAAAGTTTAGGAACATGGCAGTACGAATTTTGCTCAAGCCACATATGAAATAATTTTTTCTATACATACAATTATACACTTCTACAAACACACTTATGGGAAATAGATTACATCTCTGCCAATAAACACGCTGGACCTTTACTGTACCGTTTCACAGCTGTCTGCTCGCCTCTGCTCTTTTACATAAGGGTTTTTATTCCACTGAAAGTGTGTGAGGTATGTTAAGTGTCTCGTGACTCAGCCTGTGACACTTGACACTGAGTGTTGTCTGCTGCAGGTGAGCTTTGGTTTCCTGAACAACCTCCTCCGCGTCATAAAGGACACGTTGGTGATGTCAGAGGGCGGCGGGTCCACCCTGCCCCAGCTGCTGAGCAAGGCAAGTGTGACATGTGAACGCACACACACACACACACACACACACTGACACTTAAAGCACTTCTAAGTATTTGCTGTAGAGGTGCACACATAGTATAGTAATGCGGAGATTACAGATTAAACTGGATTGTATTTTAATCAAACTCTATTCACTTACAGTCATGCTCAATACTAAAAACTTATTTATGAATTTGTAGTGTAAACATAAGTCTTATTAATTGATTTGTGTTGGATTTTTGACAATACAATATGAATGCTTGAATGTTAATTAAGTGGTGCATTCATTCATTTGTTATATGATTTGATTAAAACGTAGTTTCAGATGTATTAATGTACTGTTTTCTTGGTTGTGTACTTGTCATGAATCTTAAGAAATTGTGTGCATTATTTTAAGTTTTATTTTAAGGTGTCCTTGAAGAGTTTGTTCTTCCTTTGTCCCTCCTCTACAGTCCTTGTTTAATGTTTTATCTTTGGATAATAAATCATTCATAACTACAAGGTTCAACAATACAAGAAATCAGCTGAGTGAAAGAATTAAACCATCATGACAAAAAACCTATATGTCACACACAGGTGTTTTTTTTGTGTGTGTGTTTTCATTCCGAATAGCATCGTCTTGTTTCCAAGTGAAGTGACTCAGCATTCTGCACTGTGTGTGTAAACTGCAACTGTGCACCTCTGCTTTGTGTTGGCAGGCCTTCCAGGAGAGCATATGTCACTGTCTGCAGAAATACTGCCTCAACTACTCCACTGCTCTGCTTTATCTGGACAGCCTGAAGCCCAGAGAGGACTTTAGATCTTACGTGAAGGTACAGGAGTGCAAATGAGCTGTGCGTGTGTGAGTCAGTGTGAGTGGTGGCAAGGACACTGTGTACCTTGACAACAAGGAAGGCAACTTTTAGCCAAGAGTGAGAGAGGACACGTGGCAACATTATAAACAACAACCAATTCAGAGGCACCAAGGTTTGAGAGAGGAATGTGACCATTTGTCCCTTATGCAACCGTCTGATGTCACACTTATTTACAGTGGTGAGGACAACAATGTGAACCCTGTGGAAACACCTGGTCTGCATTGGTTATTGACAGAGTGCTTAAATCAGTGATGCAGAAACAACTAGAGAAAGCATTAGAGCGCAAACCTCTGCCAAGGTTGCTCAGTTTCCCACGGTGTCAGCGCTCCACTATCTCATGACAAAGTTTACAAATGTTTTAAAAGAATCCTTGTATCTCGGGGATCTGTATCACCACAAAAAAAATCCTTTTCCTTATGCTGCTCACAGACACACAAACTCAGACAAAAACAATAAGCTCCTTGGTGTGGTTGTGTATTGAGCACCAGCTTCCACTTTTTTTTTTGCTGCATCACCCAGAATGTACTGCATGAGCTGGCAGAGAGCCATCCTGACATCACAGTCTCCACCAAGGACGTGCGTGTGTGTGTGTGTGTGTGTGTCTGACTTTAAGAAGGATAACTCAAAAGGAAAGAGCATATTTGGATGAATATTTCTTGGGATGTAAATTCTGATAAGAAATACTGATTCAACTGGTGATGACCTGGATTTGGATTCAGATTTTCTTAAACAACTGTTAACTTTGTGGCATCTTTGGAAGTCAAGTCAAAGTTTATTTGTAAAACAGCCAACACAAATAAAGGAAATAACCGAAATTAAGGAAAATATATTCAATGAGATAAATAGAAGAAAATAAACAATAGAAATCTGTCCAGAACACAACAACCAGGAAAAACAGGTGTGTAATAAATACACTTAGAATAGAATTAGTTAACAAGGTGCAGGTGCAACAGGAAACTGAAGAGAAAACAAACAATGACAGGAAGTTAAACACTCAATAAATGGGAAGAAATTTTCAAAATAAAAGAGGAAGTCAACACTAAAGACTTCCTAATTTTGTGTGTGTTTAAGTTGAAGTTGTTCCAACCTCCAGCTCCAATCTTGTTTCATTAACTTGACTTAACAAATCCAATTAGAATTGAGGTTCAAATGTTTGTTTTCTAATCGACAGTGAATATTTAAATGATTTAATATGAATAAGAACAATAGGTGATTTTTGTGTTACTAGTTTAGATTGTGTTTATCATACATGTAATTTAGAGGAAAGTTAAAGTGTGATTGTGTTTTGGTCTTGGGCGTCATTTCTCTTTGCTCTCATTTCACCGCCCATCCCCCCCCAACTCCCCTCTGTCTCAAAAAATACACCGTGACGAGCTCTTTCACCCCTTTGACCTCTCACCCTCTTTTTTTTGCCTTTCTCCCCCTCTTTAAGTGGTGTGAGAGGAACCAACATTGCCGGAGGCTGCAGCTGCGCGACCTGTTGGTGGCGCCTTTGCAGAGGCTCACTCGATACCCGCTGCTGCTGCGGAATATCGCCAAGAGATACGAGACGGAGGACGAGACCAGAGGCCTGCAGACTGTAGCCGAGCAAGTGGACACATCGATATGTGAGCAGCACACGGCACAGCCTCTACCTGAAGTGTGTGAATGTGTTCCCTCACTACTACTGCGTTTAAACCAGGAGAAACTAGTGAGCAGCAAATAGGAAAATCCCTTTATGTCCAGGCACTGGTGGCGAACTGGTGAGACTGATAAAGAATGATATAGGTGCAGGTGCAGGGTGTGTGAGACAGCAGAGTGAGAGAATTAAGGCATAGAAAAGACAACAACGAGATAATCATCTAATGACGCAGGCAGGTTGTCACGCTATTGTGACAGACAAGACTAGCTGATAAACAGCCGATTGCAGTATTGGCACCCTGGGAAATAACAGCTAGGAAATGACGATGTTGATGCTTGAGGAGATGAATACAGGAAGTACTAAGAGACTATGATCAAAGCATATGATCAGCAGACAGAGCTGGTGAAAGTACTTCCATTCTCTACTTGCAGTAGCAGTGTGGGACTTTTAGTGTTGGTTTTGTTGTTGATGTTATTCTGCATGTTGGGTTGATGATGATAAGACCTGGCTGAGGGAGCATTCTGGTGTATACAGCAACAGAGCAGGTTCATGTTGGACATTTACTGCTGACAACATTTGGATTTTTTGAGTAGTAGAATTTACTTGACGCAATTTCTTTTGTGGGTGCTGTGTTTTCAGTCATGCTCCAACCTGTTTGCAGTGATTCTGAATGTTACCTCTGCCGTATCAGCGGCAGAATCACAGTCACAGTGAGTGAGCGTGTTGTTGCACGGCCAGTTGTATGACTTGAACCACTTGACACAGGTCGTGTCAGCTGATGATTACGGCGTTTTGATTGTCAGATGTCGTTGAGCTCAGGACTGAAGTCTGCAGGTGCCTTTTCACACTCATTACGATCCTGGCACGGTGTTTAACGCATGTCAAGAGAGACAATCTCTGTCAAATGAAAACACAGCAGCTTCATGCCTTGGACGAGTGCCTGCAACCCTGACGGTTTACTCACTGCACCGCAGCCTGTCTCTGCTTGAACACCTGTTTACTCTAAAACTGGACAGGCAGGCGGGCTGTGGGAAGCTGCGTTGAACTGATAACGAAACTGAACAGCCGTCAGAAATTATTAATCACGCCCCGATTTTTTTCCTATCACCGTCAATAAAAGGTGTGGCAGTGCAGCAGAGGTGACAGAGCACAGAGATGAATGGGCCAATGTCCCCTGGGTGTGGAGTTAAAGACTTCTTTTGAAAGCTGCAATCGGTAATGGTACGATCACACCCCGTGTTTGGCAAACCACCAGCGTTATACGGGAATAAAGCAGTGTTTTATGAGCTTCATTATCACACTGAATAATAAATCAATAAAAATGTGTCATGTTATGATTTAAGTCTGTAAATATACCCAGGTACAGAGCAACTTCACCTTAAAGGGATATTCTTCCATTGTTTAGTAAGTTACCTCGCGCTTGTTTTCACTGGGGGTGCCATAGAGAAATGGTGGAGCAAGATGACGGTCTCTACAAAGCAAGGCACTTGCTTCAAATACATATAAAACTCTTATTCTAATGCTGCAATGGCCAAAGTAATTATATACTTAAACATATCATGGGTAGTACGATCACTCTCACTCGTTGTGGGAGAAAATGTGCACACAGAGCGAGAACATGCAAACTCCACACAGAAAGACCGGGATTCAAACCGATGACCTTCTTCCTGTTAAGGCAACGGTACAAGCTTTTATTCCCCGGTGTGACCCTCAGTATAATCGATTTCTGACATTTCTATTTTAACAAAGTGCAGCTAACAGTTGGCGACGTCACCTCACCATCACTATAGCAACTGTTGCTCTGCTCTCCTCGTATACCACCATCAAGTGTTAACCGTGAATGTTACACACTAGACCTTTCAAACCTCACATTGCTCATGTTTCAAATGATCCCTCTCTTTTCCAGGTGATTTAGAGGGAAAGGTGAAATGGTTGGATAACTACCAGAAGGTGAAACAGCTGCGAGACGCCCTGGTGTGGCTGCCTGTGTGGGAGAGAGACAAGCGCTCCTTCGTCCCTGAGGTCTGTCTGCTTATCAATTATCCATTGATGCAGCTGGTTTCAGATCAGTCTAAGCATACGTCACATTTTTCACAAAGGTTAGGACTCAAATGCAGGTTCATACACAAAAATGCCTTGAAACAAGGGAAGAGAAACACTGAACAGGACCAGGAAAGCATGAACAACTCAGGAACTCAACAAGATGAACTGACAGGGACTAAATGCACGAGGGAGGCAGGTGAAACTAATCACACACAGGTGAAACACATCGCAGAGGGAAAACAGGACAGGAAGTAACACTTACCAAGGAAATACTACAAAATAAAACAGGAAAACAGAAAAGCAGACGCTTAAAGGAAACAGAACAACAAGGAGGTCACGTGGTTCAAATCCCAGTTAGACATGCAGATGAATTAAATTGACACTTGTTTGTCTCCGTGTTGCAGTGGTGACTTTGCCTTTTGCCCGACATATTTGTGCAGTGCTGAGTCATTTTATTGATATATGCTGCTCTTAAACCAATTAAGATCATTTGTTATTGCTGTGGGGAATTTTTATTTCACTTGTATTTTACCAGGAAGTCAGACAGGGTCAGTGTCTGTCGGAAACTGGCTACTTATAGTTAAGATGCAAGGGTAACACTTTATATTAGGGAACACATAGTTCAAAATACGAATAAAATACTTTATTAGTAAATATTAAGCACGTATTAACACCTTATTTAGGAAAATTCTTATCTTATCCAGTCTTACGTAGAATAAGGTGTAGAATAATACGTGCTAGTTAATAGTCAATATGTGTTCCCTGATATAAATGTTACCGGTGCCAGATCTTTGTTTACGGAGCAGATAAGACCTTAAATACCTTCTATGTTAAGTAAGCTGATCCCATCTTTAATCTCCATGTAAAATCACATCTTAAGAAAGCAGTCGTTACTTCAGGATCACAGAGTCACATCACGTGTCACCAGGTGAAAGTGTTTTTGTTCTCCTCTTTTCTGTTTTTATAGAATCTGAAGCATCTGTTAAAGACGGTCACTCTGGACAATCTGATCTCTCACAGAAGTCTGCTGCATGAAGGGAAGCTGCTGCTCATAGGTACAGTGTGTGCGTCTCCAGTTGCTGTGTTGGTGTCAGACTTGGATACAGGATAAGAAATGAAGAATATGGACACAGGTGCACAGATGTGCTCACCCTCAGCACACGGTGCTTGTCATTAGTCTACTAATGGGTTTATCTTTCTTTTTATGTTTGGACTCCAGTATTTTATCCTTTTTGAACAATAAAATAACTCACTCACTCACTCACTATGTTTTATGTGCTCGCTGATTCGATCTGAATGAAATCTGAAGTCTCCTCTCTTGAATTCCTCACCAGAGAACACTAAGCTGATCGACGTTTATCTGTTCCTGTTTGACGAATTCTTGTTGATCACGAGGCTAAAGAGAAGCAAAAAGGTACGTCACATTTTCTTGCTTCTTACGTCCTACTTCCACACATCCAGATCATTCTCTAAAAACTCTATAATTATAACTCTATAATGCTCAGACTGGACTGTCAACGACGCCACACTCAAACTGAGTTAAATCGCCTTTCTTCCAAGTTCTGACGCTGTGTTTGAACTTCAGCAGGTTGTCTTCACCGTGTCTTCATGCCTTGAGTCGCTGACATGCGATTAACTCATTAGATATTTGCTTTGACAAGCAGTTGGACGGGTGTACCTAATAAAGTGGCCAGTTTATTGTTTAGGAAGTGACATGGCACACTTCACTTCCATTTCCTCCATCCACTTTTCTTTGCTTATTTTAACCATAAAAGGACCAGGAAATGTCCTGTGAGTAAGTGCTTTTGCCCATTTTTCCACATTAACTTTGAATATCTGGCAGTTAATTACAATTTACTGCATGTTAAAATAGTTTACTAACAATAAAAAATGAAATAAAATAAAACAAAACACTGTTGTTGTACACCAGATTTTGTGTTTAGTGTTAAATTTGAAATTCTAACAGTATAAAACATATTTAAAATAACATTTGTTTGAGTTTTTGTTTTAATTTCCAAAAATGGGCCAACAATTAGATTATGTACAGGCGTTTTTCCAAAGACGCTGATTCTCAGGCTTCCTGTAACAGCACGAGTGAAATCACCGTAATAACTTCTCAGCTTTCAGAAACCGTTGCATCATCACAGTAATGCAAATGTGCGCTTTTTTCAAACGTGTCGTCAGCGATAAGTTCGGTATTAAAGGTTCTGAACCAAACCACATATGGACAGTGTCCGAGACTCTTAAAGCCTTGTTGCTCATCTTCCCGTACAGAAGTCCACTGGTCCAGAACAGAATCCTCTGAGGCTGCCACAGAACCTGGAGCTGGATCAGCTGCTGAAGGAAGGATGCACGTTCACGGTGCTTGACCAGCCCGTCTCTCTGGACCGACTCCAGCTCAAGAACATCGATCAGCTAAATGCCTCAAGTAATTAGAACAGATCTTACTTACTCTGACACTGGGTTAGGGTTATGATCGTGCCTCCGTCTCAGATAAGATCAGAATGTTGAGTCTGATGTGAGTTGAATCCACAGACGACTCACAGTCTGTTCTCTCGTGTTTGATGTGTTTTTAACCGAGTTGTTATTCTGTGCTTCGGTTGCAGCATCGGGGCTCCCTCACTCTTTCATAATCATGCACCAGAACCGCTACCAGCAGTGTATCGGTGCGTTCATCCTCCAAGCCGCGTCCGAGTCTGTCAAGGTAGATCAAATCAAATCCATCACAGCGAGTGTTTCTGAGAAGCTTCTCAAAGAGGCTGTAAACACACAGCACAGTACACACACACACACATATGGTCATTATGATAAAAAGCACAAAATGTCAGCACTTCAAATATAGTATTATTACAATAGCAGGTGATATGGTATCAGGTTTTGGGGCCAAGAACTTCTTCAGACTAAGAAATAAAAATAGATCATTGTTTTTATGGATCATCATGTTTGTGTTCAAACCAACAGAGAAACACAACAATAAAAGTTATTGTTTTCTTAATAATATATAATATAATATCTGTAAGAGAAGTTTGTTTGTGCTAGTAAATGAATTTATATGAAAATAAGGTTTTATATCTGAAAGTTATTTCCACATAAATTAAGATTTGAGTTAAATGCTCAGTTACACCAAATCCCATTGAAAATGTGTCATTTTTTTTAAACAATTTGTAAACAATGTTTTCTATCATCAAAAATAGTGTGACTTTTAATGTTCAATGTCTTAAGTTCATTTACTTGTACATATAGATTTATTTTGAATGCTAAGTTGCACCAAATCCTATTGATAATATTGTAATATTTTAAATGTTTTATATTAAAATGTATTTACGCACACATTTAGATTTAGTTTGAATGCTCAGTTCCACCAAAACCCATAGAAAATGTTGCCATTTTTAACATGTTTTATCTCTTGTTTTATGGGAGTTTATATCTTAAAATCTTGTGAATATTCCATTATAATATAATTTCTGCCCATGTCTTTAAAGTCACATCTTTACAGAAACAAATAATAAACAGCTGCTTTTAACCTTTAACCTTTAACCTGTGTGTTTTGCAGAGAGTGTGGGTGACAAAGATAGAGGAGGCTGTGATGGCTCTGCTGAAGCTGGACTCTCAGCCACCGCGAGTAAACAGCGCCTCACTGTGGCTGGAGTCGTCACAGATATGAGTCCACGTCCACGTCCTCCCCGTCAACTGTGCACTTCATCATCATCATCATCATCATCATCGTCGTCTCCCAGAGTCTCGTCACTGACTGTAGAAGCACTTGGATCGTTTTGTAAACTCAACGTTTGCCTTTGAAGGCAACTGCCGCATTAGTGTACATTAATTGAATTAAATGAATTGTAAAAGAAAGTGTTTTTGTTTAAGAACGCACATCAGTCTCAACACAAGGACACGCGGTCAGTCAACTAGTTTAAATGTTTGTTTATATACATGAAAACAAAGTTCACCTTCAAGATAAAAACAAAATACACGTTCATTTGCTTCATTAAATGCCAATTAAACACAATTTTCACAAGCCTGGAAATAACGTCAGGAAGATTCATTTATTTAATATTATTTGTCCTTTATTTAGGTTCTTGCTGTGGTTTACTGCTCTGTATTAATTTATATAATCAGTCAATCATATATTTAAGACATTGTGGGCAAGAAGTCCTTAAGTTAAACAAAAAGGTTTTTTCTCCATCTGCTGACAAAGATCATGTGATGTAAGTTTAACAACTTTAAAGGTCAAGGGTGTAAAAATGAGTGACACCTAATGGTGACACTGTAGATTGCAACGCCTGCGCTCACCCCTCCCTTTCCTGAAGTACATCAGAGAACTGTGGTGGTCTAAGCAGAGCGGGATTATGTCAGAGACAACACTTTACAGAGTTTAAAGTTTAGCAGCAGCTGAATCTCCCGTCACCTCAGCCTTTACTTCCAAGTGTATTGGAGAATGTATGTAACCTTTAGTTAGCATCAAAACTTGTTTATCATGGGCTGTTGTGAAGACATGATGGTCCAAAATGCTCCTGATATCAAATATAAAATTTCATCCCAGATTCATGAAAAACAACAACAATTTATACAATCTGATTATTGTACACTTAAGAAAAGTATAATTAAAATAGAATTATTCTATTTTATAAAGTCGTATTATAAGCAAATACTTTTTTTATTTTTTTTTTTATTTTAAAGCAATTATATACTTTAACAGGGCTGAACAATTTGGGGGAAATATCAATTTGTGATTTTTTTGACAGATATTATGATTTGCAATGTTCTTTTTTTTAATAACAATAGATGAACAACATGATGGAGCGTTACCACACTTTCATGATTAAGAACTTCAAGATATATATATTTATATACACTATACAATCACTCAACTCCAGTAGTATATACAGGGAAGGCCCAAGCTTTCATAGGGCCCTAAGCTAGTTATAACTATTGTCACTCTTTGACATTGAGGGCAGTAACATCACAACAGTGGAGTGTGATACTGAGCTGGAATTAAACAAGTAAACCACTTTAATGACTTTGGTTTTTAAAACAGAACAGTCATCAACCCCAAAAATAAAACCCCTTAACTTAAGCTCAACACTATTTTTCCATTACACAGTCCGAACACTACTCGGCTCGACTTTTGTTCAGGCTGAACCGATACTAAAATGCGACGTCGACAGACTGCCGACCACCGATTGGTCAGAGAGCGTCGTCACTGGAAGAGTCAGGAGCGCGACGTCCGACACGAGAATCAAACCCGTCGACGAGGTGCAGACGTTCCTGCGTTCGGTGGTTTCTCGCGTCAGTGGTGGAAAAGTGACGGAAAACGATGCGTCTGATACCAGACCGAGCAGTCGAGCCGTATCTGGAGAGCTCTTGGGCCATCTCTGAGTATACAATATATACTTTGTGCTAATAAACCCTGCTCAATGCCACACTATGGACTTTTAAATACTCTTTCTTGAAATCCACACACAAAATACACACAAGAATAGAAACATACTGTGGGTTTTATTTAGGTTTTGTCATGACAATATTAGAAAATCAACTGGTACATGTGAACATAAATAAAGATGATCTCGTCCCTTCAGGTGAACTGAACTCACCGCCACTCGCCGGTAAATACACCAGCGGAGCGGCGACGTCCACGATGTCGGCCTAAGGCACACCTTCACAATCACCACATCTGACTCCAAAACATGGAGAGAACACGAGCCAGTAAAAGTCATCATGCATGATAACTGAAAACGACGCCAAGCGAAGCCACGGTTCACCGTCTACATGTCTGTAAAGACGAGTTAAGACGCCGGAGAATCCAACACACGCACCGTGTTCTAGATTTCCGTTTTTCTCTTTCATTACAAACATTTACAAAGATCATTTTGACAGACTTTGTGTGGATGCCAAGTTAAAGAGATGTGGGGTAGAAAAGCTCAAGCCTGAATAAAATTGGTGGTCCTACATTTGAGGCTGGGTTCCCATAGGGAGGAGCCCAGATTAGATTAAGGTGCAAATCATCTCTACAGGTTTAAGCGACTGTACAACTTCAAATTCTTGATCAAATGCAGGTGATTTTTTTTTTTTTTTTACAACGCATGTGACATCTAAGGTTTGGTAATAGTGCTTTTCCTGTGCCAATCTGAGGTAGACATAACAAAACTAATGCAGTGGAAAAACAAACAAACAATAAAGAGACGGCTGTATCTGCAAGTTTGCAACAGAGATGGTGAAGCATAATCGAGCTACTTTGGTTTAGCCCGAGTCTGAAACAAGCTCGCAAAAGAAAAGTGTCAGAACAGCACTGCACTGTCACCTGGCTTTCAGTGTTAACCCCTCGCTCCAGTCTGGAGACAATTGCACAAAAGATCTTCCCAATATCTGTCAACTAGTAGAAACTTAAACAAAGCAGGAATGAGTTTTTACAGCAGTGTTTCTCAGTCCCTGGTCCTCAGGACTCACTGCCCTGCATGTTTCAGATGTTTCAGCTCATCATCGAGCTCATCCATTCGAATCAGGTGTGTTGGAGCACGGAAAACCGTCTAAAACACCGTCTCAAGCTCATGTGAAGTCTGGTTTTTGGGAAATAAAAAACAGCTGTCCAGTTGGGGGGGGGGCGGGGTTATGAGCTTAAAAATTGTATCTTGATGTTCCGTCATGTAATGTATTCCACATCATTTCACAATAAAAGTGTTTGTTTTGATTTAGAACTACATCTTGTTTACAATAAAAACAACAACAATTTAGGATGTAAATGAATCGATAAAATCATAACGATACTGAGTGGCAGGTTTGAGACATCTGCTCTAAAACACGCAGGACAGTGAGTCCTGACCCAGACTGAGGGACCCAGTGTTCTCAGCTGCAGGCAGAGAGGAGACATGAACGGCTGCACCTGAACGCAGCACCAACATCCTCGCACACATCCAAACACACACACACACACTGTGCAGCTCAGCAGACGCGCACACACACGCACACACACACATACACACACACACACACACAGAGTATGAGCAGCAGTCAGTGCTTTTTTATGGATGATACAAGCAGCAATGGGAAAAAACAAAACACACACTAAATAAAACACAGACACAGTCAATGACGCATCGACAGGCCGCAGAAAGCACCAAAATTAAAAAACAAAAATCAACAAAAATCTTGATATAAAACAAGCCTCTCAGATCGTCACACGTCTGTTCCAGGTAAAAATGTGCGACCCTGTGATGATTTAAAACTCGAAAAGCCGCCAAAAGAGACGCTTAGAAAAATACTGAAATATGAAAAAACAAAGCCAGGGGCGTTCGTCTGGTCTGTTATTCCTGCTGCAGACATTCTTTGGTCATGAAATAGGCTGAACACGTGCACATGAACACGCTGCCGCACAAAGGAAACATGCAGTAACTGACGTACAAACCATCGCCGGTGCATCAACTGAAGGATGAAGTGAAATGTTAAAATCGCTCTTTTTTTCTTTTTTTTACAGTTGGAGATTCATAATCCAAAAATAAAAACCGCTCCATTAGGTGAGTTCTTCCCACAAACACAACATTAACGACATGGAACCACGTTAAGTTACACAACAGAATGCAGCTCTAAGAAATCCTAACTCTAACGTCGGCTGTTAAAGTGACAGGTTCTGGTCGTGAGTCTTAAAGTTTCGCTGTTGACAGTTTAAACGCTGGCTTCAGAAACACAACTGCATCCACACGACAGGCTTTAAACGCACTCTATCAGCTAAAGAGCTAAAAGCTGAGGAATTTACAAAAATATTTTTAATACTAAGTTTCTCTTCCTTGGTTATAAAAAACTTTTCTTTTCTTTCTTTTTTTTTTTAGATCTATTTGATGTATACACCGAGTTATGGAGAGGAACAAATGTGTCGTTACGTTAGATTTACAGATGGGGGGAAAATAAGTTACCTGCATTTAACCTTTGTTAGGCAGCAGTGATTTTCAACATCACTGACCACGTTCAGACCTGGTACTAACACCTCACCCATCCCATAATGATCACATCTGCACATTATTGTCCTCATGTGTCCACATTCCTGAGCTGTAATCTGTCTTCAGGACAGATTAGAGACCGCTTCTTCAGTTGATGTCGTCTGACCTGTGGCAGCTTCATGTATGAACTCTGACTATTATATGATTAATCCAAGGGTTAAAACAAACACACACACACACACACACACCAGGGTTCCCACACCTTTGGTTGACAACAAATTCTAGGACTTTCCAGGACCGATTGCTTCAAATTCAAGGATCGAATGGAAATTTGTAAGGGAGGGAAACTTGTAAGAGCCGCCTCGCCACTTTTCTTCGTCCAATTTCATCGAGTTGCTCTGCATCTGGACAAGTGCTTGTCCTGGGAGTCAGTTTTGGTGAGACAGAGATCTTGGATTTTGCATCACGTCATCATTTACGCTCTCTTGCTCAACTTTACTCGCTCACTGTTCTACATGGAATCTCACGTCAGCGGGCGGAGAGAGAGAGTGGACAGCGCCTCGCAGGGCGTGAAACAGTAGGTGGTGTCATAACAAACCAGGGAGACTTTTACCTAAATACCAACTGGACTTCTTTCTTGCTTTCAAGGGCTTTGAAATTTCAAACGTTCAAGTATTTCAAGGACCCGTGGGAACCCTGAGAGCCACAAACACATCTGTATCGTCATTCATTGTCCAACACTTTATCCTCCACATGAGGGTCGCGGGGAGCTGGAGTCAATCCCAGCTGACAGAGGGCAACATGCGGGTACACCCTGGACAGGTCGCCATCAACAGTCCATCACTCTCAAACAAACACATCACTCACATGAAGAGTGATGACATCCATGAAGGGACGTGAGAAGCCAAATCTAATCTCACGTGGTCACTGAAAACACATCCAGGACACATTTTACTGCCAGCTGTGAACAGTCGTACTTAGTGCTACCCACATCGGATTAGACCAGGACGGACACTAAGACCAGGTCTGAACAGGGCTACTATCAAAAAAGGTTACTTCCCCATCCTTCACTCTCTTCACTCTCGCACTGTCACACCGACCTTCTTCTTCTTCTTCTTCTCCTCTTGCTCTCCTGACAACAGACGTTTCACAAAGCAGCCACTGAATGACACCAAACAATGATAAGAGATGTGAACACAAACTCAAAGAGATAGATGGTGCGTGGTTCTCACTGTCTCTGCTCTCTGGCAGTCCACAGGAGCAGCAAAGGCACAAAAACAGATACAGACAATCCTGACCAATCCCCAACCACCTCCTCCCCCTCCTCCTCCTCCTCCTCCTCCTCCTCCTGTCACGTGGGCTCTCTGTGTCTCTGCCATTATTTCCCTCCACACCAGAGCCACTGGCTGGACTGGGGTCTGTCCTTTATAGTGCACGCTAAATATGACAAAGACGCTCCTTCTGCTCGCTGGAGTAGGAGAGGGAGGGGGGGGAGCATTGGGGGGAGGTGGGAGTGTTGGTTTTAGGAGAAGGGAGGAGTGGGAAGTCAGCCTTGGAGCTCCTCGAAGCATGTCTCACACACCCGTACTGGTTTTTTGGAGGACGGCGTTCGGGCGTTCCTTGACGAACACTCGGCACAGAAGATATTTCCACAATGTCTGCAGTGGTGCTGAGTGATCACAGAGGAGAGGAGATGTCAATCAATCAATCAAACAAACAAACATGTGGAGGAAAACGCAGATGCACCATCAGCAAGATGGTTGAAAGAGGCTGGAGTACGTCTGTGGATGCCGAAAAGCTTCTATGAAAAGTTTCAGATATTATTCTACTCTGGAATACACACCTGTAGCAACTTGAAGAGGCTGCTCTCAAAATAAATAGACACACGTTGAATATGCGTGTATCGCATATTCAAGGTGTATAAAAATGTCAGCAAATGCTGTGAAGGTAGTCTTGAGACATTAAGGTACAGCGTGAGGTCGACTGACATGATGCAGAGCACATGGTCTCCTTTACACCTGGCATTAAAATGTGTCTTCGGGAGGTGTTCGGTGGCTTATTGTGACCACACTGAACAGAAGTGTAAATGCAACGCGTCTCCGATGTGTCTCCGCTCCACCAACAACATCTATGTGAGTGGAAATACTCCGCACAGCTGTCACTCCACTTGTTCTTCCCTTGCCTCGGAAAGCAGAGGAGTCAATACAATAGCACGTGTGGCTAGCGTTGTTGATACCGAGGCACAAAGGATGTGACGCTGTAGTCTGCTGCAGAAGAAGAGGGGGAGGTGACGTACGGGCGACAGCCGTGATCGGATAGCAATCGGCTGTTAATGTGGACACGGGAGACCCATGTTAATGCCGGGTGTAAAGGTAGCCTATGACAAGACACTGTATCCACTGCTACTGAAGCTAAGATATGGATGGTAGAGGTCACTTCAAGTCTGAATTTTATTTCCGTTTTATTGATTTAATTTTATTTATTTATTAACATATTAATTCTGATATTAAAAGAGAATATGTATTCAAATGTTTAAAGCATTGCCCTTGCTGTTAAATATTAATAACGGCTGTTGTAGTAAATTCAGTGTAGCATATGGTGATTATTAAAAATAAGTGTGTATGGCAGTGTGCATCATATCATGGCCTCTGTGTGGTCATAAATATCATATTTCAGGGTTGTAAGAAATACCGTCAGAGCACTTAACAGCACAGAGGTTTAAAAAGAAATTCATTTTCAAGAATGTTTCATATTTACCTTCCTGACAGTGACAGTAAAACCTTTCCCACACGCCATGCAGTTCTGCACTTCGTTATCCTCAGTCCACTTCCTGGTCAGACTCTGCGACTGCTTGATCTAAACGCACCAACAGAGACAAAGTCACTTCACTCTGAGGAAATCAGCACCGTCTTCCACACGTGTACAATTTTGTTTTTTATGTTTTTCTGTATAACGTGCGATGTACAACCTGAGGCACAGCAGAGCGGACAGCATCAAAACACACAGAACTCGCTTTTTTAACAGTTTTTTCCCGGCCACAGTCAGACTGATGGCAAATCAAAACCACTGAACTCTGTAAAATAACCAGACACTACCTCACCTAACCACGTGTAATATTATGTGCAATATTCCCTGCCTGATAAATGTGCAATATCAGAAATGTGCAATACACCCCTGTTATGCTGTATAACTGTATATTTCTTTATTTTTATTTTTCCACATCTTCTACATTTTTGTTAATATTACTTTACACTCTGTATAGACTTTAATTTGAGGTCTACTTTTATATTTATATTTATACTTAAGTGTGTTTATGTTTCCTACAACTGACTCGTAGAACCCGCACAAGATTTCCAATGTGCCTGGACTGTCTGTTTAAGCACAAATGGCAAATAAAAACCTTGAACCTTGAACCTATATACTCGTGTTTGGTGACTAACCTGGAGCGACTGGTTCTCTCTGCCCAGCTCCTGCATGGCTGCTGTCGTATCGTCCAGCTTCCTCCTCAGCTCCACCATCTTGGCCTGCAGTTTCTCCATCTCACCCTCACCCTTCACACACCTGAAACAAAGCACACAATGCTGATTATGTCTGTGCTCTCAGATCTATCCATAACTATGGTGATATGGTTATATACTGCATCATCTCCATTACTTCATTTTTAATATGTTATATGACAAGTTAATGTAAGGAGCTCTTACATCAACAACAAGCTGAATATTTCTAGAATGAGATAAACAATGAAAAATGCCCTGAAACATGACGACATAACAGGTTTGCTAAGTAATACTTTTAAAGGCTCAGTACTTCGACGAATAATAATGATTTTTATTCACCACAACGCTCTTTCAAGGTGTTTCAACCTCAATTCAATTGCATTTTACACAGAATGAAACAAAGTTCTTCAAAAACAAAATTATAGATGAGTGAATTCAAAGTTGTAGGCGATATATACACATATGTATGTATATAATAACAAGCTCAGACACACATCAGAACAAATACCAACTCACCTTTCCAAAAGAGCGCGTCTCTCATCCTGGTTGTTCTGTACTGTGGCCTCCAGCACAGCGATTTCTCCTCTCAGCTCATCCGTCTGCTTCTCCAGCTCACCCACTCTCCTCTGGCTGCCCTGCCACTCACGCTTCATCGTGGCCACATTCTCGTTCAGAGCCGTCAGCTGCAAACCCAGCTTAGCTTCAGCCTCCTCCCCGAGCTTCACCTGCTCCTCTTTGGCTCTTTTCTCTGCTGCCTTTAGGAGGAAACGCAAAACAGAAGCACAAAAGAAGAGTCACGACGGTGAGTGAATGACATTTAATCTGTTTATTTAAACTAGATTTGGTTGGTGAGTGAGTGAGTGAGTGAGTCTACCAGCTGATCCTGGACTTTCTTGTTTTGGGCATGGAGCTGCTCCTCTCTGTGGCTCCTGCTGTCCCTGGTGGCCTGGTGCTCTTTCTGCTCTTTGTCCAGCGCAGCCTGAGCAGCTTCCACCTGACCCTGCAGCTCCAGCTTCTGCTGGATCAACATTTGTTTGGCTTCCTGCAGGTCACCCAGCTCCTGAAAGAAACCGATAATAACCACAAGCAGAACAGTTGGTTTTGGTTCAAGAAAGAGGCAGCACCTCACGTTTTTAAGATTAGACTGTAACGATTTTACACAGCCTAGTCAGATCTTCACATTGAGTTTAAGATTTGTGCTCAGAGTGTGTGATTTGTACTTTTTTTAAAGCTTCATTCCAAAGAAAAAAAAAATCCAGCACACTGTCAAAGTGCTCCACTCAAGCGTACTCAGTTATGCTCCTGAAGAATGTGGCCTCAATGACCTGTGGTGTCCCTGCATTAATCTGTTTATGTCAGACACAATCATGGGAAGAAGGTCATGCCAGTAAGACAAACACAAGTGGAAAGATCCAGTGTGTAACATTTGTGAGGGTTTATTGGCAGAGATTTAACATGCTACTCATAAGCACGTTTGTATAAGTGTATAATCACTTTCGTAGTCTTAGAATAAGACTTCTGTATGCACTGTAGACAGGGGACCAAGCTTTATAGAGGACATAATGCAGCCTGCACAGACAAATACTACAGTGCGTTAATTTTATGTTTTGAAGCAGAAGCTTACTACAAAAACAAAGAAGAACGACATCCTTTCTGGTATGTGACGGACACTGTAGCTCACCGACACTCTTGGGAGAGTGAGCAGGGAAGCAGAGGAGTCAGAGTCTCACCATTACACATTTAACAGTTGAATTATTTAGCATTTGAGGTAGAATTTAAATTGTGTCCCCTCTTTTCTCCCTGAATGAAAGGGAACCTGGCGTGACTGACCTTTTCACTCTTCTCTGTTCGTGCTTTTAAATCCGATGTTAACTTGTTGTTATTCTTTTCCAGGACACTCTTGGCTGTGTTCAGCTCTTCCACTTTGCTCTTCTCCTTCCCCAGTTCCTCCTTAATGTGATTCTGTTCAGCACAATTGAAAATGAATTATCCTAATCACATTATGTCAAATGCATGTGTGTGTGTATGTGTTCTTTCTGACCTGTTGCTTCTGTAGCTCTTTCAGTGTTTGCTCCTGCTGCTGGTGCTTCTGCTCTCGTTTAGTGAGCTTCTGCTCCAATGAGCCGAGGCTCGTCTTCAGTTCCTGGATCTGAGCCTCCAAACCTGTCTGATGGGTGTGGTTAGCAGCCAACTCCTCCTGTGCTAAGCTCAGCTTTTCTTCTGAAGCCTTCAGTTAAACAAAGTTCAAAAGAGTCACTTAGAGTAAGAAAATAAACCTTTGTGCTCCAAAGAGTTTTATATCAAGGACAGAATGCCACTGGGCAATTTAGCAGCTTTTAATGTTTCAGACTGAGGTTGAGTTTTGCTTCTGACAGGTACACCTCTAATCAAAGTGCACGTTGTTGGTGATATGGTCTTAAAAATATTCAAAAAAGCAAATGTTTTCAACACACAGGGTCTTTCCTGAAACAGAAAAGTGGAAAAGTTTATCTGGGCATTTACATACCTTGAGGTCTTGACGCAGAGCAGAAACTTCTGACTCTTTCCCGTAGAAGTCAGACTGAAGTTTAGTGAAATTTTCCTGACTTTGCACCAAGGTCTTCTGCAGCTCTGCAGTCTGGGTCTTTTCAGAGCTCAGCTCCTTGCTGAGCTCGGACATCTGGGCCCTCAGTTTACTCTCCTCCTCTGCCTGAAGACAGATGTGCACATTTACTAAATGTATACACAAATACATTTGAGGCTAGACGATTATCTTTATTATCAAGCCTTTAAAAAGGATGGGCACAGTATTTACATAGTCAAGTAGACTGAAAATGAACGTGGTCTACAAATGCCTATTTACCTTCTTGACACCGACTTCCTGTAACTCTGTCACTTGTCCCTTCAGTTTCTTCTGCTCCTCTTCAAAGGACCCCTGAGTTGTCTTCAGCTGTGCCTGCAGCTTCTCCAACTCATTCTCCCTTTCCTTTAGTGCCTCCTGAGTCTTTGAGTGCTTCTGCTCTAATGAGCTCAGCTGTCCTTTCAGCTTCTTCTCCACCTGGACATTCAATAGTTGTTGAGGTGTTACATTCAAAACAAAAATACCTGGTGTTTTATTTTTAGGAGCTCACCTCTTTAATCTGCTTTAACTGCTGTTTTGTATCTTCCAGTGATTTTGTACTGGTCTCATTATTCTTTTGAAGTTCCTGTCGGGCCTTCTCGTTGGACTTTTCCTGAAGATACAAAACAATGTGCCAGTGATGTTATTTCGTATTCCAGAAAATCTTCACAAGTTCTACTTATCTCTGTCTTAAGATTTTCAAACCTACCTTTTCCTCCATGGCTGACTTATGGCTCTTCCTTTCTGTGTCCAGTTGACTCTGATTCTCTTTCAGTGCCTTGTTAGCCTTTCCCAGGCTCTCCTGAGTCGAGATAAGCTCCTTCTTTTGAGCTTCTTTCTCCTGTTGAGTCTTTTTTAGGTCTGCTGCCAGACCCTGGGCTTTCCTGTCCAGCTCTGCATGCTGAGTCTTCCCCTCTTGAGTCACCTTGTCCAGATTCACCTTCAGAACAGCTTTATCTTGCTCGCAGTGCTCCAACTGCTGCTGGATGTCATTTAAAGCCGCCGTCTTCTTCTTTAAGTCCTCCTGTAGTGCTGCAGACCTTGACAACAAACAAAATGTTTGCTACATTAGGAATTGTAGTAGAAGACCTAGTCATGAAAGAATCACATCAATTTGACAGATTAATCCGTTAGATATACAGAGCATGTTTGACGGGCCTATTTAGCAGCTTACTGAAAATCTATCAAACTCCATTGACTTTTGAGTCATTTACTTGTCCAGTTTTTTAGTAGTAGCAACAGTGCCAGGTATTGTAACTCAGAAAGACAGTGTATAAACATAATGCTTCTGGCCACTAGCTGCCACCAGCATTAAGGCATAAAAAGAGTGCACACTTTATCTTACCCGGTTTTCTCTGTTTCTAGCGAACGATGCAGCTCCTTAGCTCTCCGTTTAATCTCCGCCCCTTCCTTCTGCAACTTCTGCACCTCCTGCTGCACCTGGTCTCGAGCGGCCTGCAATTCCCCAACCTGCGACTCCAGTTTCTGTCCATTTGAAATGTCAAATTAAATCAGTAAGTATACACAACTAACAAACCTGAAGAAATACAATACAAATAAGGTGCGCATAGTAGTACTGTGTTATTAAGAGGGTTAACTGGCAGAAGTTAAATGTTTGTAAAAATACTGTATTAGGGGTGCAAAACCGAACTGTAAAAAAGCTAATCGTTCAATACACAAGTCAGCATGGATTGGATTGTGTGCGCAACTGTGTTTTATCCCACATTTATGAACGCAACACGAGCAATTACCGACCAATTAACTGTCACAATAGGAATGACGCGTCACACAATGTTAGGGGCGATGGAAACGAAGCGGAAGCCAAAACAATATAGCGTTAGTGTCAGCAGAGAACGGCGAATGGAGGAGAAAATCAAACGTTTGAGGAACCACGGTCTATTAAATCCACTGTGTGGCTCCATTAGTGTCAACTGTGACAGTGACGGAGAGAAAGCTTGTCAATAAAACACAGACCCTCTGCAGGAATTGTTTAACGCGAGTCAAGTCTCAGAGTCTGCTCAGGAAATGCCTGGGTAATGTCCATTTATGCCGGCGTCACCCAGACATTTACGTGACAAGGAAGAAGTTGGACTGAAAGAAACAAGTTCACTTTCCCACAAATTCAGACAAAGAAATAACAAAAGCTGTTGGGCTGCTCATAGCCAAATATATAAAGAGATTAGCAGAGTTGTAATTACAGTTAAGTCATTTAAGACAAAATGTACAGTGTATTGTGAAAAATGCAGCCATACTGGAAGTATTTTTGTTTGGAATGAAACCATAAACAATGTGACTTTTTTTTTTTTTACAAGTAATGCCACTACTGGCTAAATTTATTTAGCTTTTTATGTTGCAAAAACAGGTGGAAGTATTGCTGAGTCATCATGTCTGAATAGAGCATCAATTCCTTCAAACGTTTTTTCCTCACCTTAATGTGCAAAAAAAAAAAAACACAATACTAACTGACCTTCACCATAAGATGTCACTAATTGTCACTAACCTTATTAAGACCTTCGACCTGCTCAACGCGCTGCTCTGAGGCCAGAAGTTTGTCTTTGCATTCCTTCAGACAGGTTTCCAGCTGTGTGCACTGCTCGTGTCTCTCCTTCAGCCTTTGAGCTTGCTCGTCCACCTTCTTCTGAACTTTGTTCAGCTCCTACACAAGAAGAGGATGCACAAAGACGTTAAGGCACGAGTGACGTGACGGGTGAAGGAAATGTGTTATATTCCACGCGACGGGGATCACCTGCTGCTTGTCCTGCAGTGCATGCTGGGCAGTCTCCAGGCTGTTCTCCAGGTTGGCCTTCTGTGCAGCCTTTGCTGCCTCTGCAGAGAGCAGCATCTCTGTCTTTGCCTTCAGCTGCAGGAAACCAGGCACAAATTATCACCATCAAAATGTAATACTCTTATTATATTCAACATATTTTATGCCCGGTATACATTGTGTGACTTAGGTCTGTCCCAGATAGAGCTGAAACAATTAATCGATGAATCGATTATTAATCGATTACTAAATTAATCGACAACTATTTTGATAATCGATTAATCAGTTCAAAGCTTTTTTCATGATTAAAACAAGATTTACGATTGTTTAAGCTTCTTAAATGTGACTATTTTCTTCATTTCTTTGCTCTGGATAACAAAGAAATCATTAAAAGTGAATCATTTTGGTTTGTGGACAAAACAAGACATTTGAGAACATCATCATTTCCAGGTTTGACGAACACCGCTCAGCATTTTTTAAGGTTTTCTGATCATTTATGGACCAAACGATTAATCGAGAAAATAATCGACAGATTTATCGATTATGAAAATAATCGTTAGTTGCAGCTTTAGTCCCAGACAATAGATGACAATCATACTTTAATCATGGCTCAAAATAATTGGTGCAACATTGTACTGTGAGAGGGCAGCTTCAGAAAATTGTCCGACAGCATTTATGATGACCATCTCACAGTGTGTACTTCTACGACATCTACTGACGAGCCAATAGAAATGCAACCTGATATCACCAACTGATCAACACAACATGGTGTAGGAGCTAACAATTTGTGCTTAAGCTGTTACTACATCATTAAAAATACTATATGGATGCAATTAGCAGCCAAATTGCAGCTGCCGGGTAGGAAGCATGATTGACCTTGCTGATCCTGCTGTTTAGCACTAGCTTAAGCTAATGACATCTTAGGTGTCATCATCATGATCCTTATACATTCTTCACACATCATACTTGACATCCAAGTTATTAGATCCATGTCACACATGAGTGATTTATATAGAATGGCTTGACACAAACATGGTTGTTCTTCTCCTCTGCATACCATAGCAGTTGAGAACCCTCCCCACATGCTTATTTACAGGCTTACCTGAGTGTCTAGCTGGCCAACTTTCTCCTTGCTGTCTGTGAGCTGAGTGGTGAGTTCAGAGACTGACGTCTCCAGGGTGAGGGCTCGGTCCTGGGCCGAACGCAGCAGCGTCTTCTGCTCCTGTACCTGCTCATGTAGATTATCCTGAGCTTGCTTGTTGCTCTCCGACTGGTTCCTTAGTTTGTCTGTCAACTGTGTCACCTTTATGATGCAGAAAAAGTAGGGAATTGGTGTGTGTTATTTTTGTTGTTTCACGTCTGCACTAGAGACATGTAGACCTTTTAAGCTACCTGTTCTTGTAGTGCATGGTTTTTCTCTTTAAGCTGTTTAAGTACAGCCGTCTCCCCCTCGCCAGCTTGGATCTTAGCACACAAGTCTTCTCTCTCAGCTTCCAGTTGGCTCACAATGTCTTTGCTCTTCTGCAACAGAGCCTCCAGGTTCTGGATCTTCTGGTCCTTATCACCAATCTGACGCAGCACTTGCTCCAAGTCATTCTACAGCATGACGACAAGCCAATAAGAGGGAATGGTTAAAATATGTACCCCACCATAGTTTACTGCACTGGGTTCAGTCTATTAAAGCACTGACACACACACAAACAAGCACTGCATAAGGAGAATCTTACTGCAGAGCAAAGCTTCTACTGGCTTCATGCTACTGTTAACAATGCCTCAGATGTGTGGAACAGACCTGTGCCTCGCGGAGTTTGCCATTGGTGTTTTGCTGCAGCGCCTGAAGCTCCTGGTGCTGCTGCTTTGCTTTCTCGAGCTGGTGCTGCAAGTCTGTGCTCTTACTGGTGCCCTCCTTCAACTGAAAATGAAAACCATGTTTGTAGTTTATATACAGTATATTTGAATCCCATCCAGTTGGACCATCTACGATCCTGTTTCCAGTCTCTCTTTTAATGTCTATATGCAAATACAGACAAAATAAGGCAAAAAATAAAAAATACTTCAACCAATACCACGTTTGCATAACTTTAACTGTTCATTGCAAAACTTTTTTGTGCAAATGTTGTGACTCTTCCGTAGCATTAACTCCCCTTGCAGTGATGAGTCATTTCCTCTGATGCCTACCTGTTCTTCTGCACGTGACAGTTTTAGCTGCAGGTCGGCCGCCTGCTGTTCACGATCTTTGAGTTTCTCCCCAGAGAGCTGCCTCTGTTCTTTCAGACGACCTTGCACTTCTCCCAGCTGTCTCTCTGCCTCCAGCAGTTTGGCATGAAGCTGGAAAGAGTGCATTTATATAATTTGTTATGCTGTGCTGCATACAATAGTCATCATTTGTGTCAGTCTTACTCACCTGACTGATCTCAGACTGCTGCTGAGCGCCCTTGCTCTCTTTTTCTTCCCTTTGCTGTTCAAGTTGTTTCCTCTCGACCTTCAGCTCTGCATGTTTCACCTCAAGCTCGTTAATCTCGCTCCTCAGCTTTGCTACCTCCTCAGTCCTCTCTCCAAGCTCTGACTGTCTCTTTTGCAGGGAAGTCTCTGTCCCTGAGACCCGAGCTTGGAGCTCCTGGACTTCCAGCTCCCTCTCCCTCAGGCTGTCTTGAACTTCCTTCTTGGCAGCTTTCTCAGCACCCAGACTCTCCTCCAGCACCTGATATTCCTTCTCCTTACGTAACAGTTTTTCGGACAGGCTCTGACAGAAAAAGGAGAAGACAACATCTGTCAGATGAGCGCCATCTGCTTGAAATACGGGTAAAAAGATTTAAAATTAAACACAGTTTCTAGATAGAGCAGTGTTTCGTGAGAAAAGATGAAGACTGATGGGGGGGGGGGGGAATTAATTAATCCACAGTGGGAAAGGGAGCAAGGAGTGTTCTAAATTAAAACAGTTGGCATGGTAGAATCTGCAACAAGGCACGGACACTCTCACCTCATGTGATATAAGCTACAGAAAAGAACAGACGACTGTCAAGAGTCAAGAATAAAGTGAGGTGTGGCATTTCTAATGGGAACTTGATGACAGAGGAATACAGTGGTATGTATGCAGCACTTGTCCTGATGTCAGCTCTGGCAGTAAACTTGGCAACAAGGTGATAAAGAACAAAATGTTGTTAATAGTTGAGCGTGCTGCTAACTATGGAGTATGACAGTTCAACAGGACTTCACAGACTTCCAGGAAAACCCTGCAGGCCATCGGAGCAGCTGGACAACATTAGCAACCCTTGCTGTAGACTTTGTTCACTCATATCCTCATCTTCCTTCTATTGTGTTAACATGAAATGCCCAAAGGTGGAAAATGACAGATTACATTTATTTGCTCTACTATATTTAAGTATTTTGTTTGTGTAAAATCTGTAATTTTTCTTTTACTTGTTAGTGAATAAAGGTAAAATGGTCTACACCAGTGTGACAATTCTTCATGACCCAATTAATCAAATGTTTTCTAAGAGATATAAGTTAAAAAAAAAAAATTGTATTATATAAATAAAACACAAATGTCCACTCTCCACTAAAAATGACATATTATACCTCCCTAAATGTTTTAAGTGATGTACGTTTTACTTGTACTTGAGTAAAAGTTCATTAAAGTAATGGTACTTTGACTTGAGGAGATTTTAGTCCTCCCAGTCTAAGGGTATCCTGTTGCGGGGGGTAGTGTGGAGTGGGAGGGGTAATGCACTTGAGATTCCTTCCTGTAACACCTACACCCCCATCCAGTAAATTACTTGTGTGCCTCCATTCTCCAGTTCCCATTGCAGGGTGCAGGTACCTATATTTGTATTTCACCCTAACTGACATATTGGCACAATCTCCCTCCTGCTGGTTTAATTATAGAGCTGCCTGTAATTTTTTTATCAACACGTTGAGAAGGCTGGTGACGGCAATGCATTGTGATCAAGCCGCATGCTGAGCATCAGAAAACTAACCCTGTGCTTAAAGGTCCTGTGTGAAACATTTAAGAGGGTTTATTGACAGAAATGCCTCTAAGTGTATTTGTATATGTGCATAATCTCTATCAAATAAAAATAATTTAGGTTTTGTGGCCCTGCAATAACCCTTATAATATAAGGGCATATGTACTTTGGGAAGGGCCTTGCATTAGCCAGAGTTTGCTTTATGGGGCACCTGATGAGACTTACACATTTACAAATTAAAGTAAACACTGCACAATACTCATAACAGACATGTTTGTGCCTGCAGTGATCTGTTCAGAGTCATTTAATTGTCACATGATCATTGGCAGTGTACGCTTGTCCTTTTAAGGTTGTGAGGACATTCTGACCAGTCCTCTCAACTTCAATGGATTTATACAGGATGGATGAAGACTTAAAGTTTTGTGGGTTAAACTTGTTTCGGGTTAAAGTTGCGGTAACAATTAGGCATTTAGTTGTGATGGTTAGGGTTATATCTAGAAGTGGCCTCAGCTTTAGAAACTGTGTGTGTGTGTGTGTGTGTGTATGAGTTACCTGGCTTTGCTGCTGCAAATTATTCAGATTGCTCTGCAGCTGGTGGATCTCTTGGGTGTAGACAGCTGCTTCTTGAGGACCCTTCTCCAGCTCTGCTTTCAGTTGTGATATGGTCATCTGCAATACAACAGACAGGAACATTAGACTCTCTGGTAAAAAGATTGCTGTACAATCATGGAACAGAAGAATCACTGTGAAGGACTGAGATTAAAGTAAAGCAAAATCAATCAAAACGCCATGGATTAGTAATGAAGAAGTATGTATCAAACAAAAAAACAACAAAAGTAGGATTGTCCACTACTACAGCAAAAAATAAAAAAGTATGTCAATTTGGGGACAACTTGAATTTTACCTCCAGTTTACGGATCTTGAAGAGGGATAGAATATGTGAGATGCAGAAGAGGAAGAGGAGGGAAAGAGACACATGACCAGGGGTAAGTCACCACATAACAACAAGAGGCAAGTCTACAACACAAGTCTTTACACCCACTACTTAATATGGGGACATGATGCAGAATATTTTACAGAGAAGAAAGGATGCTGTGTAAAGTTTTTTGTGTATGGCTGCAGGGACAGAAAATTCACATTTCAGAAGTCTACTGCTGTAGTTGTTGTTCTTGGTGTTTCACAGCAGTTGGCATCTGTAATAGTGCATTACTGCATTCTCCTCTTTCATTTCGACCAGAAGACTTGCTAGGTCATTTTAAAATGTGTTCAAATAAGTGCAGGAAAAGAGAAGAAAGCTATACCGAGTGAGAGGTTCTGGTTCTTTAGCTGTATGATGAAACACAATAAAAAACAAAAACACAAGAAATTAAGCTGAATTATACCTCAGACATATACTAATAGGAATTTGGCACATTGACATCAGATATGACATGAATACAGTCAATTATTAACAAACTATTCCATACATTTTCCCACATCTAATTGAATAAGAATCAAAATATCTTTTCATTTCCAAAAACAGTGCAGTGTAAGGTCTGTGTAAATAACAAGCAAAATGGACAGATGCTAAAATCAGAACTAAACTTTATTTCTATTCAGCACTATGTTGAAGATGATTATTTAAACTGTGGTTAGTAACGAGCCAATCGATGTGCAACACACTGAGGAAAATCAGGAGAACTACATTTGACCGTCTGCAAGACATAACACGGTGAGCAGCCTCACCTCTGCGGTGGTGTAATTGGCCTGCAGTTGCTCATAGTGGTTCCTGAGGCATTCAGACTCATCCTCCCTCTCACGTGTCATCTGATCCATCAACGTCTGCACCTGCACCAGCTCTGTCTTCAGGACGTCCACATCCTCCACTCCTGGTCGCTGCAGCTAGAGGGCAGTGCAGAGGTATTTTGTTGAGGACATGGAGACCGGTGTTGAGCAACAGATGCTGTGATACTACTATATATCAATTATATTACAGAATAAATCAAAAGGCCAGACAGTTTTGGGAAATAGCCAGTCCAGTGTAAAATGTCAGACATCACCAGCTGCTCCCCTCTACTACAAACTACAAACCTATAATGAAGGAAGCTTTTTCAAACCAGACCAGTTTACAGGTCAACAATAGCTTAAATGCTATTCTTAAAGCATATCATTCAGTTATGCAAATCTCAAGCCGAGTAAGAAGAGAATAAATACCAAGAGATACTTAAGTATGGGTTGTACCAGCTCTGTTTGGAGTCTCTCATTCTCCTGCTTCTCATTCTGCAGTTGTTCAGTCAGTTTTGTCAGCCTCTGGTCAGCTGCCTCCCTTAAGCTCTTCTCCTCATCATATCGGGACTTTAAATCTGTCAGATTCAATAATAATAATAATAATAATAATAATGATAAGACATCCTTTAATAACAATTGAAATCAAAACAGATATGCCTCTAATCCAATTTTCCCAAACAGATCAAAGGAGTTCAGTTGGAAATAAATGAAAAAGAAAGAAAAAGGAAAACACAGTGGGTGGATTGAGCTCAACAGTTCATTGTTCACTGTGTTAAATGATGTAGACAAAGATTTTACAGTTTCCTGGCCCAACACTAACCTACTATCTCTGTGGCCAGCTGGGCAGCCTTCTGCTCAAACAGGTCTTTCATCTGTTTGATGTTGAACTTTTCTGTCTCTGCTTCATTTAACTTCTTTTCAAGGGCTGAGAGATGGAGAGAGAGAAATAACACATTTACAGACATTGACATTTTTTGTCTCAGATACTCTTAAATCAAAAATGTCACTGACCTAAATCCTCTGAGGTCTGCCCATCATTCTGAGAACACAAAGAAAAGACAGGTACATGTACAGTAAGAGGATGCATCACCATTGTGTTTTGTTAAACAGTGTTACATTTAGAAACTCTCCGCAATTAATCGAGTTAAGTAACTTGAGGGAATTACTTGCTTCAGATGTCCTTGGACTTTGTCCAACTCCTTCTTGAGTTCTCCAGAGAACCACCTTTCCTCCTACATGAAGTGAAAACACAAACGTGCACACACAGAGCGAAGTCATTGAATGAACCTTCCATTTCAACAGCCACAGAATTAAAACTCAACTACACCTTTAGAGAGGCATGCAGGTCCTGAACTTCTTGCCGCAGCATTGTGAGGTCTTCCCTAAAAAAAGGAGGACAGCATGCAAAGACAAAAATGAATGAGTAAAAAGATGTCAGAGGTCAGACTCTATGTCATAATTGATGTAACTTTAATAGCAGTATCACCGAGTGGGCGCCATGTGAGCTGGGAGGTCTCCAGTATCATGGAACAGCTCATAGTGCTTGAAGAGCTCCTCTGCAGAGTTATGAGACTTCATGCACTGAGGACAGATGAAGCCCTGAACATGGAAACACACCAGGAGAGTCAACCATGTGACAAACACTTATCAGACAGCTTCAATTCAGCACCTCTACATACAGAGTACAATCAGGTGCAAGTTATCAATACACAAAATGGAAAGTTGCTTGTTACCTCAGACGTCTGGTCGTGGTTAAGGTCTGTGCTTGGCTGCTCCGACTCTGCATTCTGGGAGCCTCCCTTTCCAGGAGTCTTAAAAGGAGAATATAAATTGAAATATAATGAATGCATGTACGTACTCGGCATATCCAATTATGCTTGCACTCTTTCTCTGTAGAGTTTGCAATGATTAAAAGTGGGTAATCACACTCAGAAAAAACACTTCATAGATCCCTGCAGGGAAAATTCGTTAAAATTGAAAAGTACCACAGTCTCTGTAGAGCTGACATGGCTCCTAATATATGAAATATAAAAGGCTCATTCAGGGGTAATGAAACTCATATAATCAGATGACTGCACTAGGGCTGCAACTATTATTCAATTATTAATTGATTACTAAATCAATTGTAAACTATTTTGATAATTGATTAATCAGACTGTTTTTTCTCCGATTTTTCAGTGAATATTTTCTGGGTTTTTTTTGCTCCATATAACATAGAAATCATTAAAACTGAATCATTTTGGTTTGAGGAGGACATGATCATTTTTCAGGTTTGGTAAAAACTGATTAAGTCTTCAATTGATCGAGGAAATAATTGACGGATGAATTGGTTATGAAAATAATGGTTAGTTGTAGGCGTAGACTTTACGCACTGGACCTTTAAGTCCTTTAAGTTCTCCATCAGCACATCGCCAGGGCTATGTATGGAGATGAGCTACTAAGCTTCATGAATCCTATACATATATATGTATAGGACACATATGACTTCATGATTTCAATTAATTGAAATAAAAATTGATAATTACAACATTAAATGTGCAAAACCTGGCGTGTGATGTAGAACCCACTAGCGTCATTAGCTGGATCATTTCCACGATTGGTCTTTTTTTAAGCATTTTTTCAAAAGCCACAATGATGCAACTGGTGAAACACCTAAACATAAGTCTGTACAGTGTCTCCCATCCAAGTAGTAACCAGTCGTAGCGTCACCCGTAACAATCTGAACTCCCATTTTGAGATCGATATGAGCTCACTCGAGATAGATGCCTACCATATTTGAAGACACTGTAATCAGATGTGCACATCTGTGCCATGCATTTTTATAATACTCGCTACTTTCCCCTGATCTCTTCAACTCTGTGACTGAACAGTCTATGACATTTGAATTTAATAGGCAGCATTTCAGTACGTAGTCTTTGGCATAAAGTTTACTGCAGCACTCCAGAAGCTGTTTAGTCATAAAAGAGGCCGTTGGCAAGACAGGCTATATTAAACAGCACGCCCAGGCATTGAAAAGGGAGAAGGTAGAAGTAATCTCTTAGCGGCTCAGGAAGAGGTTGAGAAGTGGTCACTAGAGATCAGCTCAGTCCATTGGACAAAAACACACACAGACTGAGTGGATGTGGAAAAAAGTGTTTGGGCTGACAGTTGTCTGCATGAATGAACTAGGTCAAAATACAGGAGAGTGTGTGTGTGTGTGTGTGCGTGTGTGTGCGTGTGCGTGCGTAATAAGATAAGGACTTTGAACCATTCAATCTTGGAGCATATTGGAGGGCTGATCATACCACTTTAAAAGAACACTGAACATTCACATCATGGAACAAAGTTGACACCATTCAAACAAACATAATGCATAATCCAGCACTGCACTGATTTTCCCACAATGAAAATATTACTAACCTTTAAATAAGCTACTGTTTTACTATATAAACCTTAGCACAGCACCCATATATAACTGAGCTATTAACACTATCAAAGGAATTACTATACACCCTTGAAAGAAGTCTTTCTAAAATATATAAAGCTTCGATTTGGAAATAAATATCATTGGGAAGAAGCAAATGTTAAACAAACGTATAGCTCCAACTAAGCATTATAAATCAGAACCCATATAATTGTGTTTCATGTAGTAAACAATTGCATAAATGCATTTTAATTATATGACTATATAGCTATCTTTCAAATAATTGAGATAGACTGTTCAATAAAGTTATAGCCGTGTTTTTTCGTCTGGAATTTGTGGTTTAAAGGGTATTTGGTCGAATGTGGATTTCCCCGGTTTACAGGCCGAGACGTCAAATATGCGGCCAATAATGCACCGTGGGAAATGTAGTTCTAATCAGAAGCTAGCCAAGAAGCTAACATCTGTTAGTGTCACTTTTCACTTGAATGTCAAGCAATGTATTAATCCCTACAAAAACGCAACTGCTCAAATTGATATGACCCCGTTTGAATAAAGCATGTAGTGTAATATTACATGTTTTTGTTGACAGTGGACTTCACAACAGTCAGTGGCTAATGTCAGTATTAGCACATGATAACTGGATGATGAATTAACCTACAGCATAGCTAGCACACGGTAACCACAAAAACGAAACGATTCACTAACAAATGTATTTAGCTGGGTAAACCAATCTTTCCTTCGTTAACCATGAACGACGACACATTAGCCAAGTATGTACTAATGCGTTATACAATCGTTAGATCTCGGTAGAAGCTGGCAACCATTAGAAACAAGCTAGCTTATCGTGGCTAGCTGTGTCAATCCCACGTAAAGGAGCGTTTGATATGTCCACTAAAACCTGGCGGGGTGGCGGGACTACGCCAATGGAGCGACCCTTTCGCTTACCAATAAGAACCCCGCCCACCAAGGACACTCTGTAGTTTTAAAACGTACATCCCCAACATGGAAACAGACAAGGATAGGCCCCGTGTTTCCAAGGAAAACGACTGAGTGAAACTAAACCGCAGCGATACGGTTACCTTTGTCGCCTTAAAAGCTTACCATTTGAAGTATCCGCCTGAGCATGGCCGCGGCTGTATTTGTCCGCTCACTAAATACAGTCAATTCCACAAATACAAAGCGCCCGTAGCTGCAAGACTAACACCTGACCTAGCTGAGGGAGCAGCGGCGAATGGGCGGGTCAGGGAAGGAATGGCAGAGCGGTGTCTACAGTCAAGATAGTACTTAACAAGTGCTCCCCCTGTTCTGCAGCACTAAATAAAATACAGAGACAATGGTCAATAAACAGTTTATTTAAAAGGAATTATATACAACACAGTGATGGACAGTAGAATATTACAGCCACGTGCACAAATAGAAATCAATGCATGATACTTCCCATGCTCCACAGAACAAGAAGCACTCTGAGTAAATAAACTGGAATTATAAATTGTTGACCATAAAATGTCTGACCAAATAAGGATCAGGCTTTGTAACTGACAGTTCATTGTTTCTAACAATAGGAGAGGATATTATCCCATGAAACATGAATTAATTATTTGTTGGTATGTACTAAATTATAACATGAAATGTCCTTAAATAAACTTAAATAGTTCACACTTATCCAATGCTGAAAAATAAAATAGGGTTGGTTTCAGCATTGTGCACTGCTTCCGGTCAGTGCTGCAGGATGTATACTGTACATAAAACTATTGTGTTTGAAGGCACTTAGAAGAATTATATTGTAGCACAACACATTATAACCCTCTAAAACCAGGACCTCCTCACTCTTTGTGAGGAGGTCCTGGTGAGGATCCTTTACTTTCTTGAGTTAAGCTGCTAAACAGACAAGCATAGCTGAAAATAAAACTGGGCAGAGTTCATAATTACAGCATCTGCAGAAGACACATATTTTTTATTTAATATGTCCTTTCAACTGGGAGTTTTTGTTTTGATTACTTGACTGAGGCTCTGTTCTACTCTGCACAAGCTGTCATTTAACTTCACAGTGTCAATATACTGTCTCAAGCTAAATGTAAAAGTCAGCCTGACTACATTTACAATATGAACAAACAAAAAGATAATGAAGCAGGACTATCTAAGGCTTTGTTTCCAGTCAGTGGCTACAAATATTCCTCAAACCTTTATTACAGTGTTACTAGTACTTCATGATGATACTGTAAACTGACAGCTTCGTCAACTTTGCTTCCCAGGCTTCATAACAGTTCACAAAAAAAAATATTAATGTACATAAAGCTTCTTCAGGACCGATAGGTCTCCCTCTCCCTCTGCGACACCACTTTCGAGTACTGGCCTCCAGGAAACCAAACCATCATTGTGTGTACTGCCAGTCAGTTATTCAGCGTGTAAGACATAGAAGAATCTTTACAGTCCATAAGCAGCACACGGAGAACAATCCATCTAAAGCTGATAGATTTGGGACCAGAGACAGTTGGTAAAAATATACATATAAAATCTTAAATATACTTATAAACCTTTGGCACTCTTTAAGCCCACTTCAATGTGGTTTCACATCAACTTTAAGAAGTCTTTGCTGTGCATATTAAGAGGCTCCATTAGTGTTTTTCAGAACATACGTCTTCCAGATATCCTTTCAGAAGAACGGCTGCTGCTGCTGACGATCCTATCTGTTCACTTGATCTGTGCTCTCTGTGGAGCAATCACAGTGAGGAGGGTTGTTGTCAGTAATTTGGGAGCTCAGGTTGTTGTTGTTAGTGGGGTCACACACGGAACTGCAGGTTGGACTGCAGGTGTTTGGGAGTTGGCGTAGGTATTCTGCATGGACAGGCTTGTGGCTCTGCAGAACTTTGAGGGCCTCATCAACCGGGAACCACTTTCTCTTTCTTCCTGCAAGAACAGCAAAGAACAGGACAAAGTGTAAATTGTCTGCATTTGGGGAAGATGAATGAACAAGTTCTTTCCAGTTAACCGTCGGATGAAAGTTTGACCTCATCCTATTCATCTCCAAACAGCATTCGCTGTGGCCTCCTGTGATGATCAGAGGGTGGTGTGCGAGAACAGGATCTGTCCGCTTTATGTCGGCACACTCAAGTGCACCCTAGCTGGCCTTGCAGCAGAGGGAAAGAGCAAATTAAATGAAGGGTCCTGAACTCTTCCTGCTCAGTGTCAGCAATAGTGCTGGGAAAAAGAGGACAAGTGAGGAGGGGGCTGTGGTGAGTGGAGATAACTGGAGAAACAAGTGATCACAGCAAACTTCTCTGCCCCGTCTGAACAAGCTCAACTCTATCTAACACTATTTCTGTGGGAGAAGGGAGTAAATTTAATGATCATAAACAACTATTTTCTATTCCATTTAGAAATACATAACAAATACTGGTCATCATTTTTGGACTTCAAATACTTCACTTCATGCCAATAAATCCACAGTGAAAGCGAAATTTGAAAAGCAGCGGCATATGGTATGAGACACTGGAATACTAATTAACAATTCATTTTGTCAGAGTTTATCTGCTGATCTTTTCATCTTTAAATGGCTGAACAAAATGTTTAGATTTTAGTAATTAACAAAAGTGTTGCATATTCCTCATAACTAAGAAGCTAAAATCTATACACACACACACACACACAATTATGCACTCCAAAATATTTGACAGAACAAATATGGATAACGTCATCAATGTGTAGCATTATGATAAAGAGCACAGGTGGAGTAATACCCAACTCAAACAGGTAGTTCAATTATTAACTTGTGTTTAAGGGAGGAAGACAAAACACCATGGGTCAGGTGGTTTGACTTCATTGATAAGACTGTGCGCCAGTTTCCTATCTTACAGAGGCCCGAATATTAATATATTATATTAATAATGAAAATAAATGGTCAGCAGGAATTATGTACTGATTTCAAATATGCGTGTTATGATATACAAATCAAGCAAAAACCATTACATTTACACTGTGAAGTTGCTTCTTACACACACGCCTTGTTTTATGCAGAAATGGTGGTGACATGACAGAGTGAGCTTTAAACATAGCGGCATACCAATGTTGACTGAATCCTCCCAGTCCTCCAGTGTCTCTGTCACTATGAGGGTGTAGACGTATGTCCTGTGCTTTCTGTCCTGATTATACTGCAAAGATTTAGATGAGGCAATAAAAAATGAGTCAAAGTCATAACACATTTAATATTTTTTTTAACAGTTTACTCATGGTTTCTTTTTAAACTATCTAAACTAAAGGACTTCCCCCTCTCAGGAGTGGTGTATGATAACACAATAGCAGGTTTAGCAGCTCAGTTGACACAGGATTTTGAACAGTGTTAATGCCATTTGAGAATTTTTATTACCTTTTTATGGCAGTTTGACTATCTTACCTCAAAAATCCCAAGCAGTCTGCCAAGCTTCCCCTTAACACCCGCCTGCACACACATAGAAAACATGCAAAGAATAATTTAACATATTTACAAACCAGATACAGGGTTGTATAAACAGTTAGGGGGGTTACTGGCAGAAATTGAACATACTGTGTGTATATGTAAAGCCTTTTAAATGTACTTTGCTTTATGGAGGGCACCATAGTGCGATGCAACATTTCGTCAGCAGCCTTTTTCTTTCCATTGTAGTTCATATGGAAGGATACATTTGTCCTTGCAAAACAAGCAATGCAACATTTTCATACAGCTAGAACACAGCAAGAGCTTATGACCTGTTATTCAGACCATGCACATTCTCAGATAAATATTTTTTTAGAGCCTGAAGAATATTAATTTGGTCCAAATTAAGAAAGTAAATTGAATGTTGTAGGTCTATTTGTAAAGGAGCAAACATGTCTGTTTACCTGTACCTGTGCAGGGGATACCATGCATAATCATATAATCTCATTCAGGTGCACAAATTAAAACTATCACATGGATGTAATATTGATGAATGTGTTAGATTTTCAAACACAACGTTTTGAATGAGTGTCTTGCCACAGTCTCTGGTTTACAGCTCATCTATATTGAGACACATGTCTGGTCTGGGGAGCACAGCAGGTGGGTAACAAGAAACCCTTCCCAAATGTCACTGCCATGCTTCAAAGCTGTCAGCACACTGGGCAGAAACACACACTCCGCTGTAGACACTACTGGCCAACTACCAGTGACTCCTTTACTACACCACAGGACAATTAAGCGGCCTTTTATGCATTACTGCCAAATATTTTTAGCCCTCATCAGGATGTGGCTCGCAAAACATTGTATGTTTCCACGCACAGTTAAGCTACAGTTGAAGCTGGACCACGCCATCTATTAACAAAAGTGTCCAATTCTTTAAGCTGAAAAAGCATAAAACTGGTCTCCTCAAAATGTAGTGGCCTGAATTTTGCAATGTTGTCTTATTCTTCTGTGGACCAGCTTCTTCTACTTACTATAATGAGTCCTACTGAAGGTATACAGTATGTGCAGTAGTAGCTCAAATTCCAATCATAATTGGTACAATTAGTGCAATTTCAGTCAAACAAACAAGTTTATGTGTATTTTACGTGAAACTCTGCTTTTCTAATGTCAACATTAGAACTGTGAATCTGTGGCTACGACAATGAATTTTTGTGCCGTGAACCAATACATTTTGGTTTATATTTGGTCAGAATGTGCAGTCATGGTTGGTAAATGATGTCACATAAAACAAATGGTTAAGTAACAAGGCCAAATAATCATACCAGTGTTTGCTTCTATGTGAAGGTTGTAATCACATGGCAATGCAGTCCTGAGAAATACATTCTTTAAAAAATGATTAATGCATTCACATGGTTGTGGGAGCTTTCACCATGTGAACAACTGCCACACCAGACCTTCTCTGAGCAATTTTGTGTGGTGAGGGTGAGTTTTTTCTTTAAATAAAAATAATTTAATCATGAAATAGTTTCAGAAAAGGTGAGGTGGAAAACTGTTAATAGCTCAAATATCTTACTCTGTCACATAACTTCATTGTAAAAAGGTCCTGTGTAATAATCAGGAGGTGTTTACTGGCAGAACATGAGTATCCTACCCATAGGCATGTTTGTAGTTAATACTCAAGCTTTTTTCACAATTTGAGCATCTCTGGCATAATTGTCATAAACGCATCAGTCCCATTTCGGTTTCAAAGTAAAAGCACTGTAGCATTTCAGTTCCTTGACTTCATTCATTTTTGGGTTAGGATACTGGGAAGTTGTGGCATTTTGTTGAGTTCAGAGCAGCTGCCACACATCGCACATGCATCAAGTGTGAGCCCGGCTTTAGAATATGCCTTTTAACATGTATGTGCTTTAGGCAAAGGTCTTGCTTTATAAATGCTGCCATCTTGCACTGCCATATTTGTTTCTACAGCAGCCCAAATGGACAAACCAGCCAGAGTAAATGATTTGCTTATATGCAAATTAAGAAATAAATCATCCTTTCCGGTATGCTAAGGCCATTGTAGCTCCATGAGGAGTCTGTGAAAGAGAGCGGTGAGTGAAGGAGTTCTCAATTGTCCTAGTCAGCAGTCTAGATTATTAGATAACACTTATTGTTACACACTGGACCTTTGAACAGAAGAAGAACTCCACTCAATTCAAAGTCAATCTAAAGTACGCTTCTGAAACCAACCAGTCGTGATGTGAAATATGTAGTAAAACATGCAAATACATCACTGTGTAATTACAGACTTAACTAAATATTTGTAATTGGTGCCAACCACAAAGAGTAGACCGTGCATGCCAACACTTTGTAATGGTGCACGATGAGCTCACCTCCTCAAACACCTCCCTGACAGCGGTCCCACACGGCTCCTCCTCTGGCTCCATTCCCCCTCCAGGCACGATCCATTGGTCTGGATGTCGACTGCTGCTCACCAGCAGCACCTGCCAAGTAGGAAGGCGTTTTGTCAGGTATCTGTAGCGGAGTTCAGGGTTTCAAAGAGTTTATCATCACTACAGGTGTCTGGTGGCAGTGGAGCATGATGTTATTCATTGGCAGCACATGTATTGAATGGCTCACATATCATTCACTTCATTTACTTAATGCAACATGAGTGTGGTGTGAATTGGTTCTGTGGTGCCTGTCACACTCTTCACCCCATAATTAAAATAAGTGAATGTGAGAAACTAGTGTGATTTTTTTAATCTATAAACCTGCTGTTGCATGTTCCTACATCATAAGCACCGACTGACGACGCGTTTAGTCGCCTTTGCTATTACTGCGAGTGAAAACACTATATTTGATGTTATTTTAACTCAAAGAAAGGATCACTACTATCTACATCAAAGGCAATGTTTTAGGCCAACCTTAAGCATAACAATTACATTTCAAAATGAAACAAGAGAAAACACTCCCCACAGCGTTCATACACTCCCCTATCTTGCAAGGTTAAAGATATAATAACATTTCTACATTAAATTATCTTTAAAAAAGACAAGACTAATGTTATATACATTACTTTTTTGAGTAGTGTACTTGCATAGCAACTTATTACACTACAAATTTCCCTTTCATTTTTAATGCTTACTTAACATTAAGCTTAGATTTTTTTTTACTATGGAATATAAAGGTGCTAAATATACAGAATTTATAAGCAAACCTAAAAGACACAGGCAATAAACTGTTGTCTGTGTCACCAGTACATAGTCCTTCAGGGCTGGAGAAACGCTGGCCACACTCTTATGGGCAATTTTACACAAACAGCATGTGAAACACGTAGGCAGTAGCAAATACACAAGTACTCAGAGCCAAAAGGCTTTTCAAAAACCACTGGATCAGCAGCTGCCTTTCTGTATGAAAACAACAGAGCTTAGCAGAGAAGGTTAATGACCCCAACAGGCACCACACACTTCGGGCATGTCCACATCCGCTTTTAGTGATGGCACTGATCACAGTCCAGATAAAACACTTTTGACAGACATTATTCTCACACAAAGTAATGAGGTATTGTGGTGTAAGAAAAGTAAACAGAAACCTGTATGAAGTTTGTTTTTTTTCCACATTATTATTGTCAATTCTGACATGATAGAGTGCTTGCAACCACTGATAAACACCTGCACAATATAATGCAACATGATAGAAATACTCAAAGTATAATTTTAGTGGAGTACAAGTACAAGATGTTTTACATCTAAATGTAGTACTTTTTGTTAATGTTCTATGGAACAGTTACACAACACTATTGTTATAATACTTAAGTACACTGATGGGTAAACACAAAATATAGAATGGAGAGACATACTAAAAGTGTTGGAGGCGTTCACACAGTAATGATTAAGTCTATCAGCTCCACACAACTGTCTGTTTTTCTCTATAACGGTGTTTAGATCTTGTGTCACCTGGTGACATTCCCACACTGCACACAGGAGGTGATTCGTTTTATGTCAACACAAGCACAAGTAACATGAGATAACGTTCCTTCAGTCAGGTCTGATAGTATTGCTTGACAGAGCCTGTTTTTAAATAAAGGACACATCATTCAAATAATGTTTCGATGTTTCTGTTCACAAGAACCAAACAGAGGCAGAATAATAACATCAACAACAAAAATGACCATAAGTTTAATAATAACATTTGTTATTATTAAACTGGAAAATAATTTCATCATCCCTAAGCCCCGATTTCTAAAGATTAGAATCAGCCAAAGAAAAAGCTATAAGTGTCCAGCTCTAAACATAAGCTGTAAGGTGAGAACAGACAGATGACATCTTTTTCTTCGGACATGTTCCTGTCCTCCTAAACTCCAGCTGACATGTTGAGGAAGTGACAGTAAAGCAGGTATGCAGACTGGGTGGATCGTTGACCACATAAAGCCTGTCTCACACACACAAATAAAGACAGTGGAAATCAGTGTTGTATACGACGCAGGAACCTTTCCATTTCCAGTCAGACCAACAATAATCAAAAGGTACCGTTTAGTACATGTCAGCACATATATCACACATGGATTGCACAGAGAGAGAATGAGAAAGAGAGAGGCAGTGTACGGGAAGGAGGAGCAGGGAAGCATATCTGTCAGGGGACAGCAAGTCCCTGCACCTTGTTTCTATAAATTGCAGCTAATAGGTCACTTGGTGTTTAGCACTCAGTGTAACACTCAACCCTTACGACCCCACTCCCCTATCACATGTGGTCCTGAGATGGGCTGCCGTCACTAGGCAGACACGTCGTGATCTAGGACACCCCTGTGCCCCCCATGCACTCTGTCACTACATGTTGTATGCAGTGGGCATGGGACGACATGAACATTTGCCAGATAAATGTGATTCTTAAATATAAAAATGTACAAAACCTCCCGAAACTATCTTAATCGTATCCGTAAGCTTTCTGAGAATGGGCACAAAAGAAATATCAAAGGAAGTGATGTAACCAATGTTACAAAAACATGTTACAAACTTCACCCTAATATTGTGTTACCAAAAATATTGTACTGTTACAAAAACATGTTTCACCTTAAAAGAGATCATTACAGATCATGAAGTCCTGGAATGACTGAAACAAATGTAGGTGCCCCCTTATAGCACTTCAAAATAGATTGACTAGGACTGTATGTTTGCAAGCTAGACAGCATTTACAAGTCACTCACTGATAAAATACAGTACTGATGATAGTCTCCATTCATGATTATTGTAATAATGAAAATTCACGGCAATCAACTTATTGTAAGGGCTTTTTATCATGATGCACGATAAAATCGCACATGTGTCCCATTCCTCGTATGTAGCAGCAGAAGAGTGCAGGAGTTGCAGAGGAGTGGTGATCCCAAAGGCATGTGTAGATATTGAAATAATCTTGTAATTGCATTTGCCACATCAGCTCATGTCAGTGCAAGTGTGAGTGAGTTAGTGAATGTCGATGGATTTTTTAATGACAGGTAGTAATTACAGACCAGGGTGTGTTACATTAATGCAACTGTGCACCTGTAATACTTAACTTAACTTAACTCAACTACAAAATGATGATTGTTGTCACTGGCATTGCACAGTTAATACTGGAGGATGCCTTTAGGTGTCATGAGCAATCTGGACAGGAAATGAACATGATGGTGTCCTGCAGCGAGATCTGGTTACAGTGGGTGCAAGACCTCATGTAGTTTAATAGGTCAAATATTTGGCACTTTAGCTGGGCCCGGCGCCACGAAGGGGCATTAGGGGGCTTAGCCCTCGTCAGTTGTATCTCCTGTTCCCTCTGTTTAAGCCTAATGCAACTACAGCAAACAACAAAATGATTGAATGAGAAATGTGTGACAACAGGAAGGGAATTGGGCTTGTTACCTGGAGGGTCACTGGTTCAAATTTCGGGACAAGTCAAGGGTTGTTGACTTGCTCCTGCATCTGGTTTGTGTGTGTTCACTACTGGTGTGTAAAAAAGGATTGATTAAATCCAGAGGTCAAATTCACAAACAGTGCCTCTCCCCCTGCTAATTTTGACTGATTCAATTCACAAATAATAAAAGTGCTAGGCAGGGACATTGGAGGAAGATTTTAAGGACCCAACACTGAGAGGGGCCCACCTTCTTATCAGTAATGATGTCATAGTGAAACATGGCTGTTGCTTGTTTTACAAAGATGCAATGATCACCCTTTTTCTTGACCTCTGTACTCACATTTAATAGTTCAGTCTTGGTTTGCTTTCTGTCACAGAGCAAATCATAGCTTCACAGTGATGTTATTATATGCTTAAAGAATCAATAGTTTGAATGATAAATTACTCTGTCATCCTTAATTAATTCAAACTATCTAAAAAAAACATGGCAAAAAGCTGGGGGGCAGTTGGTTATCTATTTTTTAGAAAGAAAAAAATGGCTATTTGCAAACCCTTATTTAATAGCTGGCTAGTTGAACCACTCCTTAGTCTTTAGTAGTGCTTCTACAAAGAAGTTGTAAAATTGGGAATTGGATATATTTAGGTTTGTGTTTTTCTATTTTCTAGCAACGCCCCTGGTGCTGTGCTACGTTTTTGTTCTTTCGTAGGTTGTCTCCTCTATTTGGTGTTTAATTAACTCTGAAACTATAGGTTGATGTTGTTTAACCTTTCTCAATCTGTTGTATGGTTAAATTAATTAATTTAAGTTGACTGAAAACACAATTTTAAATCCCTCTCCGCCAGGACAGCCTTCCATCTCTGCCCAAAATCTGACACGTGAACGCACCATCTTGCACACATAACCGGTGAATGTGTGTGACTGAGGTACACAACTGTATGGTGGTCAGCGAAAACTGAGAGCATAAGAAGCTAAAAAGAAAATAAATGCCTTCTTGGTAAATGTCATCAAACCTCAGCCGTAGACAGACTCACAGTCGGACAGTAACGGTCAGACACACTCGGCTCACCTCGTCCTCTTTCTCGTTCCTGAAGCACAAACACGCCGCTCTTCTCTTGAATCCCTCGCCGTCGTACGTCCTGGTCTGGTTGGGCTTATATTTCATCATGAATATGTCCTCAGTCGTCCAGTGCAAGGAAATATCCCGAGGAAAGGCGAAAAATATTCTTCAAACAACTGGAGAAAAGTGAAGCGAACGGCAGGAACAGTTAAGTCTGATTTACACTACGTCGCGCGACACTTTCAAAAACGTTAAAGTAACTGACATGGACAGAAAAAAAAACCCGTCGCTCACATTTCCCTTTCATGTCGCGCACCTGTGGAATTTTCTTGTACCGCGGACACCGTCACATTTTGTGGTCTCCGTGTCGACGTGTGGAGACGTTACATCTTCAACTGTCTGACCAAAACATATTGTCCCTGCTGCTCTCGTGACTGATCCAGTGACGTACTGAAGACCTCTCCCTCTTTAATGATATCAATATCTTCATCATACTCATCCACTATCAAAACAAAGAAAAAGTAACATATACCTCAATGTACAACTAAAACATTAACAGTGTTTACTTTTACACAAACAAGTATTGCTATTATTTATGACTGGATTTTATGGGGAAATTGCACGTTCTATACACCAATTAGTGTCACTCAGTCATGTTGCACCTGTGCAAGTTATTTATTTTGTTACCTTTTGTGCTAAGTTTCTTTGCAGAGTTTATATAAAGTTATTATAAAACGTAAATCAGTTACTGGGACTGTTTGTGCTATATTCAAAAACAAAAGAACAAATGTTTTATCACTGATTGCATATAAAAACTTTAACTAATACTTCAACTCCCACTTAATTTGTTGTACGCCTATTATCACAGGGTGGCAGGTTTACAGAAGTGAGGACATATAAGAGATTTCTTGAAATCATCTTAAAGCTGATCCTCTAAACTCAACATTGAAGATCACACATGTGCAAAATACGGCACTGGGGCCGGCAGCAGCCCACAAACCAGGTTTTTCCGGCCCACGGCTCCCTTCCAACATTGTGATATTAGCAGTTGTGATGACTTTCCATTGTACAGTTCTTGCACTACTCGGCTTTACTCAGTTTGGAGTTTGGTATCAGGCACGTCATTTTCCATTATTTGATAGTAGGTACCTCTTCAACTAGGCGGGGGTGGGGGGGGTCATCGTATTGTCTGCTTCAGACTTCACCCCATTCACGCAACTAGCCTCTGTTGGTCATATTGGTGGAAACACAAACAGACACACAGAGCCACTAAAAACAATACTTCACTCCGTGGGTTGAAGTAACTAGTGACAACCAAAGCAGTTCTTTTCAGTGTACTGAATCATTAAAAAGATTAGTTCAGTAATTCCTGCATGACCAGAGCACAGACTCCGTCTGACGCAGTCACTGAAATGAAATATGGCTGAACGGGTTGTGATTCAGCTCACGACCACTGGCTTTCAGCAGTGCTGTCGCTAAAAACACCAGACTCCTCTGTTAAATGTTGAGATTTTAGAAATGTCCCTGCTAACTGTTGGAGATTAACACATGTTTCGGGACATGTTTTAGACATTTATTTTGAAAATATGGGTTTAATGATTATTATTTCTTTAAAACCTTTTATTTGTGGCCCTTCTCTTGCTTCATGTATGTCCATGTGGCCCTGTGGAATTTTTTTTTTGCCTAGCCTACCCCTGCTTTAGATCCTGCAGAAGTGATGACATTTACCAGGGTCTTTGAATGCATCTCATTACTTGCTCCCATTAGGTCAACTCACTGTGAACCCTGAATTATTGTTACTAGCTCTCATGTACTGGAGTTCAGATTATTCTGCTGAGCCACAGTTTATATTATGTTATATCTTGATAAACTGTATTGTAAAATGTAGCTAATTCTGCCTCTTGTTTCTACAGGCATGAGTCAGGATACTCTTCAAGCAGGAAGTATCAGCAAAAAAAAAAAATCTGTATGTTTATATTGACATCAATACATTGAGAAGGTTCATTATGGGCATATAAATTGTCATCACATTCTGTGACAAGCCCAGCTCGTCCTGAATACCTCACCCATCATTATCAGCAGAAGCTCATACATTAGTTTGCAATAATGTTAAAAAGCTCAACAAGGACTCCCTCTAGTGGATTACAAACGACATTGACTGACAAGCTGGCAGTCGTGATCTTTGAAGACTAACATTAATTTGACTACAGTGAACACAGAAGGTAGTCTAAAATTACTGTTATTATTGTTATATCTATTATTTACTTATCAGCCTATATTTAACTATATATGTATTTGTACATATATAGTTCTATTTTTCAAAAACACTTTATTAGAATGATAATTCTCTAATATGTTTGATATTTTTCCTTTTATTTTTCAGTCTATTCCTATTCCATTTCCTTCACCATTCTATTTTCACATTTTTTCAGAACAATCTTTTTCTATTCATTCCAGGACCTCTCCGTTGAAACTATGTACCTTCTCATATTAGAAATTCCACCAGTCTGATGTTATGCATCTTTTTGTTCCAATATATTTGTATGTATTATGAAGCCACTCATTAAGAGGGCCTCATATGAAGTTTTGTTTGGTACGATGTGCATTTATCTTCCTTTTATTCCTTTAATCTTTCATAAAAAACTATGACGGAGGTGATGCTGACCTAGATCCAAACGGGGTTACATTTAATTACCTCAATACAATTTAATGGATTAGCAATATAACGAAGTTCAATATCTAGCACTATGCTATTTTACATAATACCAACACCTTTGAGACACTTAAACACATGGTTTGACTAAGGAAAAAATATACTCCATTAGATCTTTTTAACTGAACCTTGAAGGAAGAACTTTTACTACTCGATTATTTTTTAACAAAAGTACTTATAACAAAACTAATTTTGCTTATGGGCATTCATACCGTGGTCTTAAAAGCCCACCTGCCACCAACCTTATCCAAATACCAACACACATCAGCAGTACTTGTCACATCAAGATTTACAAACAGCAAGTTATTAATCAATATATTTTATTTACACAGCATGACAATATGCAGGTGAACTGTTCCAAAGCAATCTGAGAGCAGCACATCATTTCCTCCCTGGATTTATAGAAATAATTTACAAACAGTGAACTGTATACAGACTTTTCGGCAAAAGACCAGTTTACATCAATCGAGTCTCTCAGCCTTCATTGAACTTTTGAACGTTTGTTAACATTATGTACTTTGCCTCAACTCCCCTGACACCCACTGTTATCATAAAACAACCAACAGCTTACATACTCCTCACTTTGTGAAGTTAATGACTAAGGAAAAAGTAAAACCTCTGTCTTAGAATTAGACTGTGATGATGACAATGGGGAAACAAGCAGAACAGTTAGTATAGGAACAGTAAGATTTATTCACATATAAAAGACTGGATATGGTCATAAAACATACACTAGGTGCTAAAAGTAAAGGTCCAAAATGTCCATCTAAACCCTCCACATCCCCTCAGTTTGTTTCTCAGTCATTATTTTCTAAATTTATGAAGCCAGATGCGGGTTCAAAATGCTTTTTTGTCCTGCTGTGACATCTTTGCTGGAGAAAAAAAAACTCTAGCCCAACTTCAGGTGAGTGTCTACATACGGTGGGTTAGAAGTAGTAGTTAGCTCCGTTTCATAAACAAACAGCAAGACAATAAAACAAAGTTAAAAAAACAGTCAAACAAACTTAAGATATATACCATATTCACCACGTCTCAACAGTCTCTCACCCATTCCACACACAGGATACAACCACCCCCCCCGCCCCCCGCTTCCCTGTGAACATATCTGTTCAAGCACAGGTGATAAAAGCCTTCCAATTATCAATGGACAGAGAAAGCCAGGTGAGAAAATCTAAAACCTCGGCCCCATGCATTTTTGAACAGTAGCGGGTTAAGGACAAAGACAAGCTATTTCATTACTTAAGTGCATTTAAATCACCAGCTGTCAACAGTTGTGTTTTCTTTTACAATATACTCAAGTTGAATGTTTCATAAGTGTGTGTATACCGTATAAGAATGTGTCCTTTAAATGCAAATGGAGTAGGAAGAACATGAGGAGTTGTGTTCACACACTTGACTTCCATTTTGCGTCTCATTGCACTTGGGCTGCTCTATATTTCATTTTTGCTTCCAGCGTAAAGCCTGGTCCATGACTTGGCTGTGGAGAGACAGAATAACAACATGAGTCCAATTTAGCAGCATTACTGCTTAGCTTGCACTGTGAAAAATTTACTTAAAAGACTTAATACACAAAAACTCAACAACAGCAACAATCCTCATGGCATTATTTTAAAGGTCCAGTGTGTACAATTTAGGTAAAATTATTTCCATTCAGTTAAGATAAAATATTTATACTTCATTTGTATTAGTGCACAATTACCTGATTGTAGGAGTTGTCGTTTTTCTTTATGCTAGAATGAGCCTTTAATGTTTAAATTAGAAGCCTCGTCAGTTGTACGGAGGCTGCCATATGTTTTTACAATAGCCCACAATGGACAAACTAAATATTTTAGATTTCTGAAGCTAACTGAAGGCTACATAGATTGTTCCACACACTTGAGCCATGTTTCCACTGAGTGGAATGGTTCGGTAGATAGTTTTTTGCTATTGCATTAGGGATAGTACTAGAGTAATGGTGCAGTACAGGTGGAGCTAGACCCACAACACTCAGCTGATTGGGCGACAGAAAAGTGTTAATTCTTATTCAAAGCTTGACGTCTTGTTGAAAAAACCAGCAACAGCAACAGCAACAGCAACAAACGAAGCAGGAAAAAATTAGCTGCTGGACTTCCTCCATTGTTGTCTGTTGTGACAGATTTGATGTTGTTCATTGTCGGCGCAACGCCGCTCAATGTATATCGCTGACACGGCCATTGAGCACAGCGCACACTCTGCCTACCAAGTATGTATGTACGGTTCTCAGCTAAAACGCAAGCCTGACCAAGGGCTTCACTCTTCTAAATTGAACTGGACCATAATAGAAACACAGCATTGGAAAGGAAGGGTGAGGACATTCATGCAACTTCATCAATAAATGTTGCTAAATTTGACACACTGTACTGGTAAACTTCATTGTAAAAATCCATTGAATTAGCTGCTATGAATTATAAATGACGTCATCAAGTGAGAAACTACCACAAGGCACTGCTCTTATGGCTCTTTTATGACCCTGTATCCAGTCATAAAGAAGTATAAAAGATTAAATATTCATTATATTTCACTCACTGAATATTTTGCAAAAAAAGTGGAATAGGGAATTCTCCTGAAAAAGCAAAAATAAATCATACTTTATGTTTTAATTTTGTGTAGGTACAGTATTGTGTGTTGTGGCTGGATATTGGTTTAATTTAAAGTGACTAACAAAGGCAAAAATTTTAAGTGGTTTTCACCTATTTCTATGGCTTCAGCTTCATTGTTCTTCCACTTTTCTGCAACATCATTTGCTAGGGGATCATCAGGGTTGGGTGCACTTAGTAATGCCTGGATTGAGAGCAGCACTGTGCGAATCTGCAGAGCTGGTGACCATTTATCTAAAGGAAGGGGAAAAAAACAAAGCTGTTAATGAGTGTAAAATTGATGCAGCAGCAGTTAGAGGCTACATACTGCCGTTTTTCTCTTAAAACACATACATTCTATTCTGGACACGCCTGTTATCCACCATGTAGTTTCAAAAACATTCAAAAGTTCCAAAACATCCCTGGCTCTATTTTTGCATGACAATGTTGTGTTTGAGCACAGATGAGCAACATTAAATGTTATAGTAATAATAATAATAATACATCATGGATGTAGTTAGAAGCTACAGATAAGGGTCAGTGTTATGTAAATTCCTTTATTCACATACCAAATATGTAGGCTGACTACCTTTTTTCCCCCAAAAAGGTGAAACATTGTGCATACCAGACATAACTGGACATGAGTTCAGGGTCATCCTCATGAAACACAATCTTCTATGTCTGAGCAGTGAACAGTGACATGAACACTTAACTGACTTACCTTTCAAAATGTCTAGACATATTCTCCCCAACTTGTCTACATTGGGATGATATATTTTGGTCATGAAGCGCACTTTAGGAGCTGCCATGGGATATTCCTCAGGTAAAAAGAGTTCAAGTTTAAATGTGCCGCCCTCAAACGGTGAGTCCTGAGGTCCAGCAATGACCACGTGAAAGTAGCGGGCGTTGCTCTCATCGGGCTCTGCCTTGATGCCTGGGACAGGCTCTGCAAGCAAACGCTGCGTTTCCTGGAATACAAAAAGAAACTAAGAAAATTGAAGAGAAAACAAAACACCAACACAACAGTTTCGATGATACAATATCCAGTGTTAAAACAGTCCAGCAGTGAAATGAGTGTTGGCTTTTTTTTTTTTTTTTTTTAAATGGCAATTGTTATGCACTTGCCATTTTAAAAGACAATTACTAGACAGTTCTTTAAAAAAAAAAACAATTACTAGACAGTTTTTTGGAAAATGTTGCTATCTGCTAGAGGTGCAACTAACAAATTATTAGTTCAATAAATTGATTAATCATTGATTCAAAGCAGAAAAAGAAAAATAGTCTTACATCTTATATTGACTGACTAATAATAGAAAAACCAAAGGGAAAGGAAAAAAAACCCAGAAACATGAAACACAAGAGCACATTTAAGAGCTTGTTTTTAGTTATTGTAATAATATATGTTTATGTTGGCAAATGAATTATTCTAATTCATCATCAGGCTAGAGCAGAATGAATGTCCTTTTCTACACATGATCAAAATACTGGCATTGTATTAAAAAGTAATAACCAATAATAAATAATTATCATTATTGGTTACTGAAATTTGAACACTAACATTTAAGAGGGAGGCAGACTTTAACTGCATGAGTGACTCAGTGCTGTGACTGAGGACACACTGTGCAGCAGGCAACTGTCTATCTCTAAAGGTGACACTGACTCAGCCACCCGCCCGCCCCCCCACAGTAGACAATTACTGTCATTCCCATCAGCCACTGCAGTAGAGCTACTCCCATCTACTCACCGCTGAGTGACCTACAGAAACACACACACCCTAAATGAAGAGCAGATACCTGGGGTGTGACATGCACGAGGCAGGACAAGTGACACGCACCTGACCCAAATGATGCCTTCAACAAGGAAACACATTGTGCCTGTTTGACATGGAGCCTTTTATTTATAAACTAATTGGTATTAGGCCGATACTGGTCAAAATCACTGGGTCGGATATCAGACGAAAACATCATTAAAGCATCAGCACATATGTGTTGTTAAGCTTAAAATGTGGTCTTGAGCGATACCTGTATGTGTAATACACACATTAAAGCTGCCTACAACAGGACAATAAATAAACAAATCTGTAAAATGAACTATAAACCATAGCATATCCAACTGCCACCACTCTTGTTGTTCTCCTGAATGCAGCTGGGAGTGAGATTCCTGAAATATTTCAGATAACCCACAGACAAAACCATGCAGTGAAAACACAGACACCAGAGGGGCTCCCAGTCCCAGTCACACGCTCTGTTGTCTCAAGGGCTCTGTCCACAAAACTTCAACTTCCAAACTTCCCACCTTTTCCCACCAACAGCCTGTGTCAGTCTGTGGTTTGCTTATTCACCACCTGCACAAACCACTCTTAAGATACATTCATGTTCCTGAGATATCAGCCTCAACATACTTACAAGTTCAGCTCCTTACAAGTGACTTGATTCAATAGCAGAGAAAATGAACGAAAAAAAAGGTATTTAACAAATACAAATTTCAGCTAATAAATATCCTGAAGAAAACCAAAAAGGTTGCACGCTCCCCCTTGTGGCAATTGGAAATAAATCATTAGGACTGTATGGAATTGAGATGGACAGTCACTTTGTACTGAAATATTGAAGGTCCAGTCAGTGTGTAACAATTAGGAGGGGTAAGTTAAATAAAATGTACGAGTATGTTTGTATAAATTGTTTGGTTTATATGTACTTTAGGCAAGGGCTGCCATCAGGACAAACCAGCCAGAACAGTTTAGAGTGAAAGCTTGCTACACTTATGAAGAACAATATCCTTTCTGGTGTGTGAAGGCTACCGTAGTTCCCTGATCCACTTGGGAAATAGAGTGGAGTCCTCCTCCATTTGTTACAATCTGCAGTCTCAACATTAGATATCACTAATGTTTACACACTGGACTTTAAATTATTTTCTCCATTCATGATAATCCCAGTAACATACATTTGCCACAATGCATTATTAGGAGTGTTTATTATATGTCTCATGTATAATATCCTATATTTTCCTGTCTCTAAACATGAGTTACTGATGCTGTCTCATTCAGTCAGGGGCCATACAATTTCATCCTCCTGCTTTTCTGCTGGAGTTAAAATTCTAATAGAAATTCTAAAAATTCAAAAAAAAAACTGTCAAATGAATAAGTAAAGAACTTTATGAGAAAATAAAAAGGTTGCTTTAGACTGCAGGTTCGGTCATATCTTTAAGTATAAAAGTGAGAATGTGGGATTGACAGGACAGTGTTATCTTGTCAGATGCTCAACAGAGCTAACACAGAATTAGCTATCCTGGCTAGCCAACAATTCAGTTAGCACCAAACAGTAAAAAGTTCAGAACACAAGCGTATTTATTACGTGTATTAAACACAAGACGAGCTCCACATAGAGGAAATTAACTGTCTTATCAACACGGCGCCCTTGTATTGTACCTATTCCCCTGCGCTATGGGAGTGAAACGGAAGTTACTTTAGCACACTAGCGTTAGCCAGCTGGATGCTAACGTTAGCACAAAAAAGTGCACACCGGCGGAGCTTTGGGAGTTCAGGTTGTGCGTCAGACTGTGTGTGTGTGTGTGTGTTGTCCAGCTGTAACTGTGAGTCATACACGCAGCTGCTTAAATGTGAAATAAATACTTGCCTTGGTTATCCTGCGGGGCAGTCCTGCCATCTTGAATTAAATGCGGGCGTTTAGCTCTCTCTCGCTCTCTCTCGCTCGGTCCCTCTCTCTCTGAGTGTGTGCTTTTGTGTGTGTCGTTGTCGTCGTTGTTGTTGTTGTTGTTGATACTGTCAGCTAACACGCGTTTTCCGGGTCCTTTGGCGTTGACAGAGGATGGAGGGCAGAGCAGCGACTCGCGTGATTAAGTGGAATGATGTTCTGCAGTTGTATTAAGATTAATCTCTCTATTAATTAATTCAAGGCTTCTCTCTCTCTCTCTCTGTGCTACTGTCTGTGGTCGCGTCTGTCAAAGGCAAGTCCTTTGATGACTCCTCCGCATGCCTAAACAGAGTCTGTCCCTCCGTCTGTGGTCAGTTCAGTTGAACAGTTTGCTTGACAGGCTTCAAACATGGCAGGTGACTCATTAAGGTCACCAGTGCTTGTAGTGTAGTGTAAATGTGACAGATATAAACAAATTGTTCTGTCTGTTGTGTTGTAACAGGTACATGTTTTGTGTAGAATATAAATGTGTTTGAGAAACTTTGTCTTATTGTATTGTATTTGAAATGTGAAAATCCTCTGAGGTCCACACCCAAACCTTAAATCACAACTCTGATTAAGACTAGGATCAATAGTTCCCATATGTATTATTGTTTTCTCATGGGGATACAAAAATTCAACTTCATTTCTGAACTTGCATCTTTCAACACGCGTGTGGTTATTACAGCTGGGCTCCATGTCATATTTGAAAGGTTTGGCTTCACAACAAAGTGCTCTCTCTCAAAGTGTGTAATTATCCATCAACATAACATAACAAATTACGGATTAAAATTAACATTGAGTGCAAATACTGAAATGTTAGGTTTATATGCTGACTGGCAGACACTGGATACTTACACATAAAATGACACAATATTGCTGCTATACTAGTTCAGATAAAATAAATATACATATAATTCAAGCACCATGGCTTTTTTAAAATACCTAAGTATTTCTTAAAATCTATTGTACATTCTTAAAATCAATTTAAAACTTAAATACAAAACTGAAAATTAAAAACATTTATTTATATTAAAAATTAATTAAATTCACAGCCCACCTGCAGTACATCACGGTCGACCAGGGGGCCGCGAAATGAAATGAAAGAATAAGATTAGATAAATAAGAAAATATGCTATGCAATGTGCCTGACATGCAAGTACTGCACTAGAAAATGAATTTTTCTGTGAACTAGTATAATAAATAGTATTTTTTGATTTTGGGGAAAAGTAAATGGACACTATGCTTCCCTCTTACGTATTTGTACTTTATGTGGAAAGGGAAATATTCAGTAATCCAAGCCGTCCACCAGTTTCTACATGAAATAAGACTTTAATTTCAATCACTGAAATGCATGACTGAACAATCCTCTTTAAAACTTATATTAAAAATAATTTTGAATGTACATATACCCTCCCTTTTTCTGTTCTTCATCTCTGCATGTTTGCTTTTTTCCCCCTTGTTTCCTTCTGCAGTTATAGATCAGGAGCAGTGTGGAAGCTCCTCCCTGACATATTCATGTGGACAAAAGCTTTGTCTCTCCGTGTGTTACGTGAACATTAGCTGTGCGCTAAACTAAGAGGAACTTAGGAAATTTCTAATTTTCTGTCCAGCATGCAATTTCTGCTTCAACACAGCTCGACAGGTGGGTTTGATTATTATTATTATTGTTTTGTAATTGCTGAATCTTTCTTTAAATTGTTCTGTGGTATGATCAATTTAGTGTTTGCTACTGCAGGAGTGTAGAGATTCTTTTGTTTTTTTTCCCAATTTGCCAGAATAATAAGCTATTATATGATCTCTTTCATGGTGCTCACAATTCTTTTCACATTTATGCCATGCAGTAAAAATAGAGTATGTCTTATTGGAGATCGTTTTGAAAATACTTTATTTATACTTTATTATCATTTTTGACGAGTATCTGAGTATGGGCTATTGTGGCTTTGTCAGTGATAGTCATGGCTAAACCTTGACCCTGCATTCCCTGCCACTACATGGCATTAAACATCTGTCATTGACTTTTTATAAAACATGTGTATCACAGTCAGCAGTACACAATGTGAGCCTGTTATTAACTCATTTACATTGAAAAGGTTTCTGCTCATTTGGCCTTAATCGGCCTTAATTTTGGCCTTAAAAAGGCAGAATTACTGGAATATAAATACAGTAAAACCCTAAAAATATGATTCATATTTGCAATTGTGTCATTTATGACAGAACAAAATGATTTGCGGTCACTTATCCACACTTTCATTTATTCTTTGCTGCAGTGTCTTTTCACTTTCTGCCCCTCCCCACTTTAACATCCCTCCAAAAACTTTCCATTGTTCAACGCACACAGAAACAGATGAACCAGCGCTTAATCTGGTGCCGTCTCTCAGTGCACAGAGAGAACAGACAGTATCAGCCACATTACAGGGGCTGCTGCTCACACTCACACACGCCTTGATCAGAGTGTGAAGATCTCTTCTGACAGGGATTAAACACACTGGGAATAATTTACTTAGATACAATAAAGTCAGCCTGACACCAGAATTACTCTTCAAACAACTAAATATGTAACTTACATGTAGTTATCAATATTTAGGGTTCGAGCAACAAGGTTGCAAGAACCCTCTTGAAACTGGAAGGATTATTTAGCTTATTTCTTCTTAAAGTCACATTGTGTAAGAATTAGCGATAACAAACGCAGGACTACACTTACCTTACCTTTCCTCAAGCACGTCAGGGAACTACGGTGGCCTCCCCATATTAGAAAGGACACTGTTGTCCCTTGTTTGTGTCCAAAACCTCTGCTTTAAAACACAGTTCAGACTTCCGTAGAAACACGGCCTCTGTAAAGTTGCCTAAAGTACATGTCCAAGACTTGAAAACTAAATCATTTGTGTACTTTTTATGGCAATGGCAGTTGTATTTAGATAGACACAAAGTGTCTAAGAATGAAAACACTGGAATTAAAATAGAATAGAAAGTAGTATATTCAGTTTCTGCCAATAAACACGTCTATCTTCTGTAACTTTGTAGGATGAAGGTGTCCAACCTGAACATCAGTGTCAGTGAAGAAACGCTTAAAACATGTTTGTTTTTTGTATGATTCTGTCATTTTCTTTCATTTTATAATTGTATTGTTTCATGCATGGACAGTATATAAAAAAGTTGACATGGTCTTCTGGTTTACAAGATCAATCCAACTTGGAAATAACACTATATTGAACAGCCAGCAGGGGGGAGCTTCACTGGCTGCAATAAGAACTGAGCTTGAATGGGAATCTGTGGGAAAATGAGTCTAACTCTCACTTCATCAATCAATAAATTATTTATATTTATATAAATGTTGAATTAATTCATTCATTAATACCAGTGAACATCTGATATACCTGAGGAGCTAATGGTCTCAATCCTTCGTTTCAGGTCTTTAATAGAACATGCTGTCAAGTTTGTAAACCATGTTGTTAAACCAAGGTGTGTGCACATGAGTGGACACCAGTGTGATTGACAGCTGGTATGTTTTTGTAGTTATAGATTAATTTTTAGTTTAATATTCATCAACACAGACACTTTTATTTAGAAATTCTGCGAAATATCGTCACATATTGTGATTGCAATCTCATGATGGAATATTGTGATATCATTTTATGCCAATGTCGACCCTGTTCTGACCAGACGAGATGCTCAGTGGCCCCCAGGTTATTTGATGTTGCTACTGTAACTATAACAACAAAACTCAGCAAAATTGTGGACGAATATTTTAAAAAATTGTTTTTCTAATTGTGAATTTTTTTTTCGACTTATTTATTAAGTCATCATGTTCTAACCAATATTTACAGTGATGAATGTCTTTCATACATAACGGTTATTTCCTTGACTTCTTTTCTTTATTCTTAGCTCACTGGAGCACACGCTACATCCTGCCGTGCATATTCATCATGATCGCCTCCTCTGGACCAGTTTCTGCCTTTCACGCCCCTCCAGTCACGACAGGTCTCCGCTCAGCTTTCTCTGCCACACAAACCACCAGCATAGTGGGAGGCAGGCAGAAGGTCGTGACCTTCGACAGGCTCATGGTCAACATCGGAGGGGATTTCCATCCGGACAGCGGCCGCTTCCACTGTCGCATCCCTGGGGCTTACTATTTCTCCTTCTCCGTGGGGAAGTTTCCAAAGAAAATACTGTCAGTCATTCTGGCGAAGAACGGGAAGGAGGTGCAGGCTATGGCGTATGACGACTACCTCAAGAAAGGGAGGAAAGTTCAGAGTCAAAGCATCATGATAGAGTTGAGGGAGATGGACACTGTTTGGCTGCTCTTACAGCCGTCTCCTCAGTATGCTTTGTACAGCAATGCCGGGCCTTACATCGCCTTCTCTGGTTACCTCATTTACCCCGATGTCTCCACAGCGAGCTACATCAACAACCACCTCGCTCCACCAGGCCAGTCCTACCCACACTGCCCTCCTCCTGCTGACCCACAGGTCAGAGGTCAGACGTCAGTGCAGCCACGGTCAGCTTTCTCTGTGGCCCGGACGTCCACGCTCATAGGTCAGAGCAGCAGGCAGCAGAACAAGCGACCTCTGACCTTTGATGTGGAGTATATCAACATTGGGGGACATTTCAACAAAACCTCCGGCCTTTTCACATGTCGCTTCCCGGGCGCTTACTTCTTTGCCTTCACTGTGGGGAAACACCCTCGCAAGGCCGTTTCTGTGAAGCTGATGACCGGGAAGGGAGACGTGCAGGCGATGGTGTTCGACGACGACACGTCAAAGAGACGGGAAATGCAGAGTCAGAGTCTGCTGCTGTCTCTCAGGAGAGGCGACACGGTTTGGCTGTACAGTCAGCAGGATGAACGTTACGCCGTCTACAGCAACCAGGGCAGGTACACCACCTTTTCTGGATTCCTGGTTTATCCTGAGGCAGAACTCTTCACACCGTCGACGAGCTGAAATACAACTCATCTCTGAATGTGTTTTTGTTAAAGTAGCAGAAAAGACAAAAAAGAAACAGAAAAAAAAGATTCTGCATCACTGTAGAGCGAGAAAATTCACTGCTTTTTGTTTGTTTGTTTGCATTTTATGTCATTCTCAGTAAATAATTGAATTCCAAATTACACCACAAGATGGTGCTATGACACAATTAAGCACATTAACCAGTGTGCAACATGGTTATATTTGTTCCTGCTCAAAAACAAAAGGATGTATGTATTATTTGTGTTTATGTATAAATTATTGGTGAAGTCCAAATTGTTTTATTATCGTTTAATTTTATATTTAATAGTGTGGATGCTCTGTATCTGTGATGTTGCTATTTTATGCTCCCAGGCTAATCTAAAAATAAATGTATACACTTAATTCAAAAGTCGTATGTTCCTTTTTTGGCAATTAATATAAAATGTTTTGAGTGGGTTTAAGAAGTGTTAAATAAGTTCAATCTACTGACTACAGTGAAAAATCAAGTGAGTTTACTGCTACAACTACATTAATAATAATTGGCATTAAGCAAATAAGGAAGGAAGGAAGGAAGGAAGGAAATGGTACATGAAGAAAAGACGGAATAAGGAGGAATGCAACATTTTGGATATCAACTGTCATAAAACATCAAAGAAAAGAAGTAGTAGAAGGATTGAAGGAAGGAACATTATTCAAAAAGTCAAAAGGTCAGTTGTATTTTAAATAAAAAAACAGGCTAAAACAAGGGAAAGCACATTGATGGTGTTTTAATTAAGACTGTTTTTCTCAGAATATAAATATTGGCAGAGTGGTAAATACTGAGGCATAAAAAGTCAATGCTGTTATAGATATTTAAGTTACATAATTTAAGTACATATTGGACAATTGAAAAATTGAAATGAAAGCTTTCAGATGCAGCTGTTTTCTCTGTGCTGAAAACTCATATCTTTTCCCTTTTAATCAAATGATTTATTTAGAGGAAGAACACAACACTTCAATGCCACACATAGTATGCAGACTAACTGTTAGAAATGAAAAATAAAAGAGGCCATGATTCCATTGAACCTCACACTTTGATTGTGTTCCAGTGTTTGTACTTGACTAATTGCATTGGGTCTTTGAGATGTTTTTACATGATGTTCACAGGTCTGGTTTCCGCTCTGTGCTGTAAACACTGTCATTTCAAATGCTTTTAAAAGTCTGACACAGGAAAATGAACACACTGATGGTGTGAGCCATGAAGAAAGTCCACGAGCGGAGCGATAATCTTAACTCCTGGAGTCCAAACATGACTAATGTCATCAAGGTCAAACAAACTTGTGCAGGAATTTCATTCCAGATCATGCAGTGAGACCATGAATAATATGTTTTAGAGGTCCTTCCCGGTGCTCGTTGCGTTACTCCACGTCCCATATCTCGCAGAGCAGCGGGGTGAATTTGTGGTCGTTCATTCTCCATGATGTGAGCATCTCTGCGTGGTAATGGTTGAGTGTTCTCAGCTCCGTCAGGCGGCCCAGGAGACGAGCGAAGTACTGCGGCTCCTGTGGATGCTGCAGGACACACAGCTTCCTTAGCACGTCCAGCATGGGCTCCTGAAGTCTCTCAACAGCCTGCTGCTCTTTCACATAGGGCCGGTCTGCAGAAGTACATTAGTCTTTCAGGGCAGTTGTTCCCACAGACCGGGGTCAGGAGACATTTTTTGGGGTCACTAAATATATTTGCCGGTATTTTATTTCCAGAATTTTAATTAAAGCTGCAGTGTGTAACTTTTGGTGATTTTTTTTGTTGTTGATATTATTCTGCCTCAGTTGGGTTTTTGAGAACAAGAATAATGCATCCTTCATCTGAAAACAGAATCTGTCAAGCAATACTATCAGACCTGACTAAAGGCCCCGATGTACTTCCGTGCACAGCGCCTGCGGACATGTAAAATGCGTCATTAACGCGTGTTGGGTGCGCGTTAGGTGCGCGTTAGGTGCACATTGGGTGCGCGTGAACAGCTTCTTGAATTTAAAATACTATAGTTTATGTTACAGATTTAGCTATATTTATGAAATAGCACATGCATAAAATTAATGACTTCAGAACACATTTTCTCTTGTCTCAATTAATATTGTGAGTCAGGTTGTGATAGATTGTCATAAAGTTTGGGAAACACCGTTTTTTTTTAGGCATCAAAGATAATATACCGTCATTAAAATACCCTGTCTGGATCAGGTAGTTGTTAAAAAGCTGTGTTACCTGGTGTCAAGATGGCAATGGCTGTGAGGAGAGCCTGTTCCTCCTGCATCATGTGGAGTTCACCAATGCTCTTGTAAAAGTTGAACATGGGCGTCATGAATTCTTCTGAAATACCTGCAGAAAAATGACAGGAAGTATTATTTTGGCTTCATATGCAGTCTAAAAAAATAAATAAAATAAAAAATATTGCTGGAGCACTGGCTTCGCAAGCTCTTCTTAGAGCACCAGAGTGAAAGACTCATGGACATCTGATGGTGAGACTGCAGATTGCAAAATCAAAAAAGAAAAGTAGTAAATGGCCTTCTTGAACAGTTAACTTTGAGAAAAAGACGCAGGAAATGCAAGAGAATCTTGTCTTACATAACAGTCTGAACTTTGAACCGAGACATTCAATCAGCAGATGTGTGCATTTTCAGGAGGTAGATTAAGATGTTGCTATGGAATCTAGTCAGTTTGCTCTTAAGAGTCTTAAGAATATGTCATAGGCCACCCCACTTGTACAAATCAAACTTAGCTTAATGACCACTGGGCTGAGCTGTAGGTACACGGTGGTGAGGTGGCTAGCAATGTAGCCTCACAGCAAGAAGGTCACTGGGTTCTCTGGTCCCCTCCCACAGTCCAAAAACATGCAATATGGGAATTAGGTAAATTGGAAACTCTAAATTGACTACATTGACTAAATTGACCATAGATGTGAGTGTGTGAGTGAATGTGTTTGTCTCTACATGTGGCCCTGTGATGGACTGGTGACCTGTCCAGCGTGTAGCCCGCCAGCGACCCTCATGTGGAGGATAAAGCGGTCAAAGATGAGTGAGAGTGAGAAATTCAATTGCCTCACAGACGATTCAAAGGCTCAAACACTAACTATGAAACGCTTCTGTTATTATTCAGAGGGTCACTGAGGTGAGCACTATCAAAGAGGAGGAGTAACTGTGAGAGGAAGAAGAGAGAACAAAGACAGACACATGATTCCTTTATGAATATTTTGTGCTGTATATTTGCAAACCACAGCCATTGTAAAAGGAATAGTTCAGGGTTTTTTTTGAAGAGTGGTTGTAAGAGGTATTGCCTAAAGCGTGCCACTGTACCAGCCTAGTATTTGGACGCTCACTCTCAATGTTTGCATGGCTGCCTTCAGGGACACAAGGAAAAACAGATTTCAGCCACAGGACAAAGGTCTCAGCTAATAAAATCTACACTTGCTTAAGTCTATGCTTTCTTGACACTACGTTTTTCCTCTCTGTAAAACAGTTGTGGATTAACAACTCTTTTTGTCCTGTGATGCAAAATTCCTGATTTTCTATGGACTTTGGTGTGAGGAGTCAGCACTTCATTAACTTAAGTTTCCAGCTGTAAAATATTGTCTTAATGGCATTAACAGTGGCCAACATATTTTTAAGATAACATAAATCTCTGCACGTTTTCTCCGAGATAGCTGTGTGCTTGGCTACGTCAATGCTGTGTTAACACCTTATACAACCACAGCTATCCCTTCAAATGAATGCATTTCACTTTAAATGCAGTTCAAGAGAAGAAAAATGGGATTGCACTTCAGACAAAAATCGTTGACCATATGTTTTCATACATTCAAGCATATTAAAACACCGTAGTTACATAGTAGGCTCTGCAAAACCCTAGATACATATAACAAATATAATCTTCTCTGATTTTCTTCTTTACATTATTATTCATAGACATGAAGAATCATGAGCACAAAATGCTCTCTCTATGATTTGCACTGGGGGAGAAGACACTGTCTGTCTGTCTGGACACATCAGCAAGCAGAAATCAGAAATGCCAGTGAGGTTCAGAGGCAGAGAAGTGGACAAAAGCACTCTCGATGTTTTGATAAGAAACAATGGTCTCCTCAGACAGCTCTGCTGCCTTATACTCCCAGACTGGCCTATAGTGTGAATATCTCCCATCGCTACTATTCACACCAGCGATGTACCAAGGGACCCACTGAGGCACACACACACACACTGCTACTGTCTGTCTAACTGTCCAGTCTGTTGACAGAATGACACCTCAGATACTTATAAATTATTTTTATTTTGCCACCAGTCGCCCAGCCTGTGGGACTTTACATAACAATGTATTTGTGTTGTAAATTAAACCCAATTCCATGGAAGACCTGGGTTTATTTTACCCACTCTAATAGGAGAGTTGTGAGTGTGAGTGTATGAGACATTTATTAATTCTCTACACTGACTAACAATTTCCATGGATCCACCAGAGTGGGACACTTCTAAACCTACAATATTTTAAGAATATGTTTGCTGTTTATTCTCACTGTCAGGCAGCCTATTTCAGCTGGAAATGTACGTTTGTATAATGCTCACTCTGCCTGCACCAAAACATATAGAGAAAATCAGCGATATTACATCACAGCACACAGGAGTTTTTCAATCCACTGCTGCCTCTATCAGTAAACTCAAATCTGTTGTTTCACGAGTTTGCTGTTTGAAATCTTTTGTCCAGATTTACCTAAGACTTACCTCAGCGACACAAGCTGACCAAACAAGGCATCAGTAGACCAGTAACTCTATTCGAAAATGTATTTTCTCTAATGACTTTGGTGCAGGGGAGAAAGGCTGTCTAACAGTAAAAACAAACAACAACAAAAAACGTAGCAAACTTATTTAAGATATTGTAGACTTAAGCGGGCCTATATTTTATTAGTTGAGTCTTTTGTTTAGTGCTCAGTGAATACATCGCTGATAATTTGTCAGTACCTCATGAAACCATACTTGCTGAAAAACCCTGAACTATGCCTTTAAGTGGTAGTGGTAAGCATGCCAACACACAGACCTTAAAAAAGAGTGAAACTCTACACATGTGTGTCGGTGTAATCTACACCAAACTGGAGATTAACAGGCCAGCACGCATCTCGCAGCTGCATCACAAAGATCAGGCCCATCAATTATTAAAAGGAGGATCCGACTGGATTTGGCTGCATGAGGAACTACAACCGAGTGTCGTAACGATGCAGGTTCACCAGCGACAGGTGGAGCAAAGGCCCCGGACTCTTGAAGGTCAACAGCTGTGGTTATAATTTAAAAATCGAGAAGAACTTCGAAGACCACAGTTATTTTCACCAAGTTAGAATCCCAGTTTATTTTTGACTCACCACTCTTGCGTATCCTCTCCTCTAAAACCTCCGTGTGTCCGTTTGGCATCTTTCTGCTGAAAACCTGGGCTGAGCGCAGAAACATGGCCTCCACGGCTGAGCCCTTCAGCAGAGCGATCTGATCTTCATGATTCAGAGACAGAAAACCTGCCACACACATCCAGAAAATACTCACTGCAACATGCAAGGAATGGAGTGTTTGCTACCATGGTCCCTATATAAAAAAATAAGAAATAAAAGTCTATATTTTCTGTGAACAATAATACCTGGAATATTTTTTGTAAACTCCACCAGAACTTGAACTTGACTAGTTGCCATTTCTGTCAACAGAAGGAAGTTCTCCTCTTCACTGTATTGTTCTTGTAGCTGCAGAGGAAGAGACGTAAGTCGTTACTTTATGGAACTGTTTCATTGTCAAAAGGTTGTTGAGGAATAAAAATGACTGCAAGTTCCCAAGTTTTGGCAACCTCAGCCAGAAGTAAATCCTAATCTGCCTTTTGTGGTGGGAGCTACATAAATGTGTAACAGAAGCTGGATTACTGTGCTTGGTTCCCCAACGAAAAGGTGCCAAATCAATTATTTTGGTATTCTTCTCACTGTTTGAGTAACATTTCGAACCACTTGGTGGAAACAGGGCTTCTACTCAACTCCACTCTACTCAGTTTGGTATCAGTCACGTTGTTTTTCCATGACTATAGTACCTCCTCAATGTGGGCAGGGTGGTCATAGCACGGCCGTCAGACGTTGTCCTCCAGTGATGACACTCTCTGACCAATGATTAAAGTTATTAAGGGAAAGTATAACAATGTACGACGAGGAAAGTATTCCTCTGCATTTGACCCATCCTAGAATTAGAAGCAGTGGGCTGCCACACTGAGTAGCGCCCGGGGAGCATTGGGGGTTGGGTACCTTGCTCAGGGGTACCCCAGCCATTTTTGGCCAGGTGGGGATTTGATCCGGCGACAAGTCAAGTTCCCTTTCCACTTGGCCACAGACTGCCAGTAGTAGATACTTAAAAGGTACCAGGTACCATCACTAATGGAAAAGCAAAAAAAAACAACAACCAAGTAGAGTGGAGTCGTGCTAGAACTGTAATGCATTTCTATTATGTTAATTGTGGAAACCAGATCCGGGTTTGCTGCTCTAAACCATACGTGATGAACTGAAATGCACTGAACCGCTTCCTGTCTCTCACACTGTGACCCTCGTGGAGGATAAAGCAGTAGAAGATGAATGAGTGAGTGAGTGAGTGAGTGAGTGAGTGAGTAAGCAAGCTTGATGGAAACTTAGCTAAAGCTGTAAAATAAAGCACTTTGACGAAGCTCATCTGTTTACATTTTTGAAGACCAAAAACAAATAGAACAAAAAAGCCAAACACTTTGGAGAAATATGAAGTTAAATGTACCAGTTTTTTGGCCACATCTTGAGGAATTTGATGTCTGTTATAAGCTTCTACAACGACTTTCATGAGCGCTTGCTGCTCTTTGGTGATTTTAACTTTTTCCTGAATTTGAGAAAGCCAAAAAACAACAACAACATCAACACGTGTATGAAACATTAAGTCACAGATCTATTAAATGAAGGCGAGTGTGTGATGATCACCTTGAAGAGTCTGGTGGTTGAGGTGACCTGTTTGTTGTCTGTGTTGTCCGCCGCCTCTGTCTCGTCTCCGGTGGACTGTCCCGGGGAAGCCTTGGTGTTCTTCCGTAGCCTTTTAGATTTACACTGGATCTCTGTCAGCAGGCCTGCCGGCGGTGACAGAGCCCTGTTTAATACCTCACAGCTCATTTTTCATTGTCCATTTGAGACCATATTAAACCTGCACACACTGCTGAAATCTGGAATTTTTTGTTGTACTTTTGTTGTCATTTTAGCACAACAGGGTTTCAAATGGTGACATGATCTTGAGCTGTGTTTCCCAACCCTGGTGCCCGGCATGTTTTAGATGTTTCCCTGCTCCAACACACCTGATTCTAACGGTCAGCTCATCAACAAGCTCTGCAAACGCCTGATAATTACACATTTATTTGAATCAGGTGTGTTGGAGCAGGGCAGGGCAGGTTTTTGCAACATAAATATAACAATTCAAGATGGTTTAGAATTAAACCTTGCAAGACATGGGACTTAATACAGTTATAAAACCTTATCAGTCTTATTTCTAAGTACCTATTTACATAGAAGGAATTTGCTTTAGTGGTTTGTCCATAAACAAACACAGTAACAAGAAAATAAGAATAAAGAACAGTCAGGATCAACATTAAATAAAGACATTAAACTGTACACAAATAAATACTTAAATAAATGAAAATAAGACTCGAATAGTGCAGAATATGAATATGTGCAGAAGCTGTGGTACAGAACAAATTTGGTTACACATTTGCTTTACTACAATAACTCTAAAGTATTGTATGACATTTTCTAATCGTCATAATAATAGTGCATGTGTGAAAATCTTTATTCCATCCCATTTCTATTTCTCTGTTTTTCGCAAGTTCAAACAAGTGAATGATGAAAATAAGTCAGTGGAAAGTCATCAAATATTAAAACAACAACTTCTCCAGTAAATTAAATATGTGTCTTTTCATGCGCTGGTGAAAAAAAAGGGGGTTTAATATGTTGAGCTGTGGTTGCGCCTGCAGCTTCAGTGCAGCCTGCAATATTCATCGCAACATCACTGCACTATTGATGAGCAACAGGAGTCCAGTCTTTCCCTCTGCTCGTTTCAGCCGTCAGCTCGTAATAGACTCTATAACTAATAGAGTGAGCACATTTATCACACACACACACATCTATATATATATATATATATATATATATATATATTTATATATAGTGCCATTTTTTTCATATATTATATATATAAATCCTGAAATTCCAGAAGACACAAAGCATCACTTTTAAGACAAATTACTTTTTCTTAAATGAAGCCCTTGGTGTCCGCCTACTGCTTCTATTCCTGTAATGGCAACAAAAGCTGAACCTCTCCATTGTCTAGTTAGTGATATTCAATCCACAGTAACAGTCACCGGCCCATGTCAGAATGGAAAATGAGGGCTCACCAGTGCAGCCTCTCTTGACACTGAACAGACATGTAGGTGGTGCGCTTCAGTTTCAATGAATGCATGACAATTCGTTACCGTGTTAATCACTGATTGACGGTTTAATGCATCGCCTTGAGTTAGTCGTCGAGTTTTGATACTTACATTCAGCCAACATGCCCATCTCTTTGCACTTCCGGAGTCGACACTCCTGGCATTTCCTCCGCATGTACATGTCCATCTCACAGTTTCCACCGCTCTTACATTTGTACACAGCTTTCTTCGTTATGCTCCGTCTGAAGAAACCTGTGCATTGACAAGGTGCAGAAGGTGAGATATTCTATACTCTTTGCTATGTACATAGAAGACACACAATTCAGGATACTTTTGATATTTGGACCCAGTTTTTAGAGATGGCAAACTATCGTGACCTCATTTTTACTTCTGTAACACTTAGTGTTATTCTGAATAAGAAAACCAGAGCTCAACAAGAAATAAATGTGAATGAATAACAAATGAATTTACATGAAAGTCATTTGACCTATATACATTTTTTACATGGTCATATTTTGATAGGTAGTAATAAATACAGTACATTGCTTTAAATAGTGTATTTAAGTATAGCGTAACTTGTGCAATTTAATGCATTTGTTAGATATAGATATATTTTTTAAGTTGGATAAAAGAGGATAATTATTTATATAATTATCCTCTTTTATAATAATATAAATATTTTTTCTTAATTTTAAAGGCTACCACAGTATACCTTTAAATTTTCTTTTTTTCCAAAAAACAACCTTTGTGACATTATTACATTGTGAAAGAATGATAGACTGAGTGGAACAAAGTTGAGACTGAAGCTGTCACTTGTTGTTATATGTTACAAAGGTCCCAGCTTGGCCTTGAACCACTTATTACAAAAAAAGTACTGTAGCTACTCTGCATTTTTAACATTTTGTTAATATTTCAGCTGACATATACTGAAATATTCATATATCTACAAACAGGAGAAATTTAGCTCCTACAACCAGCTAAAAAAGTGAAATGTTGCTTACATGCATTAATATGCATATATTTTGGTCACTTACTTCCTATACTGAATATTCTATTGTATTTTTTATAATCTTAACTTTCAATATCTTATCTTATCTTATCTTATCCTACCAATAACAGTGACAATCATAAAATAATTGAAGACACATTGGATACTTAGCCCTGCCAAGGAAGGCAAATGTTTCCCAGCCAAAGGATGGTGGATTCAATTTTCTGGGAATGTAGGTCATAACCCAAGAAAAATAACTGTTACTTTATGATGGTTACTTGAGCTTGGTGGAGGTTTGTGTTCTCTGAGTGCTTTCTCTTATATTTGAATGTGCCTTTAATGGCAGTGTCTTGTTTGAAATGGTGAATTCTGCATTTAATATTTTCCCCTGACAATTAAAACTTAAATGCATATCATTATAATTGGACGTATGAGTGAAACAATGCTGTTTTAATGCTGTTATGGAATCCCGTGAACCCCACTGGGTTCATGAGAGACAGAGACACACACACAGAGAGACAGAGAGAGATTCTGAGCTACAACATTTAGCACAATGCCATGCATTAGCGTAACTGAGCTCAGGTTGCTCCTGCATTGTACGGCAGAAAGCTGAGAGGCAACCAGATCTGACAGCGGCAGCAACACCAGGTTAGACCTGAGCCTCTTCTCAGTCAAATGGCAGGATGGAGCAGCTGCTGCACTCCAGCCATTGTCCTAACCTTACAGTGTGGAATTACACTCATATCCATTCACCCCACTGTTGGCATGAATCACAGCAAATTCACAGTGTCGTCAAACATGTGGAGGGAGGAGCAGCTACGGGTCACGACGACGTGGTCCCTGACAACTTACACTGTACGCGGAAATGGGTTTTCCTGTTATACAGTATCTTGAGATACATATGCAATATTCTCTATAAACCTGTCTGAATGAATATGAAGTATATATTTGAAAACTGCATGAATGTCCTGTTCACTATGTTCAGAGGTGGTTGGGGCAAAAAGTAGGGTAACTGTGGCTCAGTAGGTTAAAGGCTCATCTAGTCTAAATGACTCTTAACCAAAAAATGTGGCTATACAAAATATATAAAACTGTATATAGGCTTACATCACATTAGCATTACCACAACATAGCATTACCCATTCCAATTTAGTATCCAAATCAACACAGATGAGATTTGATAATTCACATTCATAACTAAAGACACATGGACCATATACAGACATAGGGCGAAAGCCGTGGTACACGCTGGACAGATAGCCAGTCCATCACAGCACCAAATAGAGGCAAACAACCATTCACACAATTCAAACAACCACCTAAAGTCAATTTAGAGTGTCCAATTTACCTAATCCCCAAATCTGCATGTTTTTGGACTGTGGGAGGAAACAGGAGAAAACCCCCGAAAAACAAGGGGAGAACAGGCCAACTCCACGCAGAGAGACCATTGTTACAACTGGGGTCGGAAAATCTTGCTGCACAGGCAACACCAACTGTGTGGCCCAAGTCACACAAGTTTGATAAGAAAATTCAAATCGACCATCAGATTTCTTCCGTGCCACTTCAGCCTGTTACTCTGCATCTAGTCCTTGAAGTGCTGTTTAAATGTGAGTGTAAGTGGATGATTGTCAAAATACATACAGACCAGTTACCATTTAACGAAATATTGGTAATCAAACCATATTCTGTCCTCACCAGAATGTCTTAGCTCTATAAGTAGATTACACATTTCACAGGATACACACTCACATACAGCTGCTGCTGCTGCTGCCGTAGATATGAGCAGGCCCTGTCATGTGTGGCTCTTAAAAGTCAACAGCTAAAAACAAGACCTTAATCTCTGAATGTGGGCCAAATGTCACTCTAAATCAGCACTAATGTATTCTGTCATATCCAGAGACCTGGATATACAGTTGAAATACAGCCTTGATTAAATAAATACACTGAACATTTTAAAAAGTTGATCAATTTTCTTTTGAATGAAAGTAGTTTTTATTGCACAGGACACATTTCTCCATTGTGTGCAATGATCAACAGTCAAATTGTAATAATTTGTGGCCATAATGAAAATAAATGACCACTGGATAATGCTTCAGTGTGAAAACAAGCAATACTGTCAGACTGAGGGAGCGTTTGTGTGTATGCAGCAGCAGCAGCAGCAGCAGCAGCACAGAGGTGGGTGGAGGCTAGAAGCGTTTATCCAATCAAACTGCAGAGCACCTGTTTTTGTTGTTTGTATATTTAGTTTTTTGAGCAGTAGAATTCACTTCTTTGTGTTTTCAGTCAAACTCCGACCTGCTTGCAGTCGAGTCGCTTTACTAGCGCCACGCTGCTGTTGCCTCCATCTGTCCTAACACAAAACAAAATCACTTCCTCGGTGCAGCACTGGAATGTCATCGGGCACGTTTAAGCACTGGAGCTTTAAATCCTATTTAGGATGTTGAATGTCTCTGAAAAGTACATTACAACGTTGATTTTTCATATTATTAACACACACATTCTCATATTTCTTTCATATTTTAGGACCTCATACATCCTCTCATACATTTGGACAGTCTACCCAAGGCCTTATCCCTAATCTTAACCATACCCAGTTAATATCTAACCTAAATCTCAACTACAATTCAAATGTTAGCCCTAAACTCAACCAGCTCCTCAGACATGAGGTTCTGCCAGGAAATCTCCTACATAGGTAACAAACTCACTGAAATCACTGTAACTACAGCTGAAATGAACACAGTGTGGATGAAAGTATGATCTTACCTTTACATCCCTCACAGGTGAGAGCGTTATAGTGGTATCCCGAGGCTTTGTCTCCACACACAACACACAGTTCCTCCCCTTTCACCCTTCCAGCTTGTGACATGTGCCGGGTCCTCTTGCACACGGTGGGCACCACAGCAGACGTCTCCTCCATCTCAGCATCATAGCTGACCTCCAGAGATCCTTTCCTCAGTTCATAAATCCCTGTGTTTGAGTACCATTCGTCTCCATTGTACTGAGGGTAGTAGTTCTGACTGGAGTAGTACTGTGTGGACGACATGGTCGGCTCCATGGACTGGTACTGCATGCTGGGATAGCCGGTGAAGGGTAAGACGTCAGGATCCTGCAGGAGAGGACTGCCGTGATCTGCCAGAATATCTGGGACGAGAAGAGGAGAATGATCTCACAGATGTTTGAATGAGAACATTTTATATGGAAGTATAGCTAATAACATCCATCCATCTTCTACCGCTTTATCCTCCAACATGAGGGTTGCTGTGCCAATCTCAGCTGTCACCAGCCCATCCCAGGGCCACATAGAGACAAACAACAATTGACTCTCACACTCACGGTCAAATTAGAGTGTCCAATTTACCTAATCCCCATATTGCATGTTTTTGGACTGTGGGAGGAAGCCGGAGAACCCGGAGAAAACCCATGCACACACGGGGAGAACATGCAAACTCCATGCAGAAAGACCCTTGAGCCGACCGTGCCGCAAACCCGGGTCTTCTTGCTGCAAAGGCAAGAGTGCTAACCACTACACCAACCGTGTGGCCCTAATAACATCTAATGTAATAATAATAACTATATTTTGCATGGCTTGTCATGGCAACAATTTAATTTCTATAGCACTGATAAAAATAACAGGTTGAGAAAAAACAGGCATCTTGAGGTCTGGAGAGAAACAAGAGGAACACAAAGGCAAAGTCATGAAATTTCTCCTGAACAAGATCATAAACTATTGTTGAGAGCTTTGAAAATACTCATAAATGGACACTGAGTAAAGATTATACTGCACTTTTCAAGGTCAAGGATGAACTTTCTCATGTAGATAACATACGCAGTAAAAGCTGGTCTACGAGCTGAGCAGTCAAGTACTGCAGGATGTACAGTAAAAATCATGTTTAATCCAAAAGTTTGCCTAAGAGAATCAAAGTTGCAGAGCTGAGAATGCTGCTCAGTGCACCTGAGAATAATTCAGTGTTGTTGTACTGAAGATCACTTTTTAAAAGTCTCGTTCTTGTCTTGGAGTCTGACATGTTCACTCGATTTCTTTCTCTGTCTCGATCAATAGAGGATTTTCTGGATTTTATATCAAGACCACAACTGACTGATTTTGTACAAATTGTTATTGTGATTAAATGGAAAATCCTTTATCTTCAAACACAACCAATAACATAAGTACTCGAAATTATATTAGATATAGATATAGATATAGATTAGATATTAGCTGCCACCACTCTTTCACACAAAGTCTGGGAGAGAAATGTCAACAAATTGTTCAAATCCGCTTTCCTAAAAACACAAATAACTAATTTGCATAACAACATATTCAGGAAAAAACAGAAAACGGTCCACGGTCCACATTGCTGTACCATGCTCTCACTTGGGAGAGAGCTCTCATGATGTGGGATCAAAGAAAGGTTTTGATTCATTTGAAGAATTACATGTATAATTACGTTTTTAATAACATGCATAAAATTAAGTTGTAATTCATTTATAAAATCATTTCTTTACCAATTCAAAGTGATATTAGGTGTTACAGCTATAGTAGTATAATTGTGATTTCATGATTGAGTACCATCTTTAAAAATGGGTCCCCACATAAAAACTTTAGGACACAGTGAATTACTTTTCCTGGGAATTAGCAGATAAGACATAACATTATAATTGCTAACAATGTCATAGTGTCCTGTGTGTTTTCAGTGTTGTGAGCAGGACCAGCTTTTGGCATGGCTTCTGTTCTTTGTAGGAAGACAACTTCAAATACAAAATTAAGTATTAAAACATTATTGCTGTACAACCTCTTTGAAAGGCAACCAATCCTGGTTGTGAGACAAGTAGATCAATATTGGCCTACTTACTCAGATATACCTCTATATGTTGTCTGATATTGGCAGAACATAATGCAAAAAAGGTAATGGTGAGTTATAACTCTCTAACTTCTAGTGGTTTTTGGTAAATTAAACTTAACCAAATATCTATAAAATAGAGCCCAACCAGTATTATATAGTGCTCGGTCTAAGCTCGTCACAGTCCATTAAAGCAATGGTTTGGTCTTGGTACACTCTTACACTGCCTTAAACACTACAGCATTTATAATCTGTATAAAACACAGCTCCTTCTGTCCTTGAACTTCAGTTTTATTGTGGAAAGAAATCTCTGTATCAGTTTTGTTTGACGTCTATAGAAGCCGGTGAGAGTAGAAACAGTCTCAGCAGTAGTCTGCAATGCACACTACATACTATAAACCTGTTAATGATTAACAGTTTGCTTGCACAGAGCACACTGTGTCTTTTACCGACATCGTGTAACTCCACTCCAAACAAGTTACTTTTGCAACTGATGCAAGAATGTCAATAGGATCCTAATATTGTGCCATGGTATGTTCATCACATTTCCTTTAAAAAATACATAGTTATAAGAACACGCTATAAAAAAGAATCCCTTTACTGTACAGAAATATCCTCATGTATTTAAAGCAGACACTGTTAATACAAACAGAATATGTGTAAACCACTGACCTCTTGAAGACTTGCTCTGGACCATGGCCATCTCAGTGTGACCAAACACGGTATTCAGAGAATTTACTGTCTGATCTCAGTCCAATTCTGTATAATAGGTCAATCCTTCTCTCCATGCCTGGCTTAAAAAAATCAATTTCTCTATTCTGATGGAAACGTTTCCTCTAAAGTCGAGAGAACAGATGAAGAACCAAACCTCTTGGTGTTAGCTTGAGAAGTGCCAAGGGGAGCAAAGGTTGCGACAGCTACTCATTAACATCCAAGATGCACGTTCTTACATAATTACAAGTAGCTGACAAGTGTGTAAAGTCGTTGTCAGATTTGGACAGTGGTACCATTTGGCTGCTACTGTTTGGTGCGTTTGGATTTCTACAAACGTGCACTTGCATGTGGAAACATCTGGAGTTGTGTAGGCAACTGGCCTTGCTTGAGTTCCTTGAAGATATTATCAAGAAAGGTTGTCTCAACAAGACGTCAAGCTTTGTATGAAAATAGACTGCATGCTTTTGCCTCGAATTCCATGGGATATTTACACCAATCGCCAGGGAGTGACGCTTTTTCTGTCACCCAATCAGCTGTTGTTGACCGTACAGCACAAATGTACTCTGGTACCTCTGGTAGGGCAGGGTGCCAAGGAATGGTGTGGTTGGGGCTGGTTATTTTGGTACTATTCCAAATGGAAAACGCAAAAACATACATACCATACTTACAAAGGAACAGTTCCACTCAGTGGAAACTTAGCTAATGACTGTGATCAAGAGAAGACAAAAATCTCTGAAATGCTAGTATTAGCGTCCAAAAATGGTAGCCCAAGATGGTAATTATAGTCAACATTTACCTGCAGCATGATGTTGTCATTGTTAGCATTTAACTAACATCACTGCAGCTATCTCTTTCCTTGAGCTAGCTTCTGCCTGGTAGACTCACCAAAAAAGTGGGCGCTCTCTGAGATGGAGTATTCATCGTTGGGCGGGATTTGCAGTGGTCCCACCACATTGATGTCGGGGCCCACCCACTCATTCATTCAGGAGGGTCGTCGGGCACCAGCGCAGGGTTAGCAAAGAAATGTTCCCCAACGTAATGGTGTGCCTCTGTTTACCTCTGTAACAAGCATAGAAATAATGTGAGTTGTGGGTCATAATGAGAGGAGAGCTCGTATACTTGCACCAGATAGTAATTAAACGTCATCATGGGAGTCTCTGCATCAACACACCTGACAAGTCTTCTCTCCCACTCAGGGATAATGTATTCAGGAGCTGCTAATGAAGAGGTTGGAGGTGGAAGTCAGGCTACAACACGGCCTCTGTGAGAGCACATCAGGAAAGAAAATCAGTTTTTTAAATGTCCTGTCCCATTTCATATTCAAATCCATATTAGTCATCAGGGTTGACTTGACATGATACATGACAAAATTAGTGTTAACTAAACATAATCTATGAAAACTTTCTAGCTTAGTTTGAATATAAAGCTCATTTAACAATATCATGAAAACATGAAATGAATAGCAGTAGAGTTAAAATCTCTCGGAAAATCGTTTTTAAACTTTACTTGAAACAATACTTTCATAAACCTCACAGGCCACATTTCCTTTTAATTAGCTCTGTGTAATTTCCCCTGAGATTAAAAAGCAACCCACACCTATACAGAAATCTCCCGTCCACACTTCCAGCCCACACAACGGTCAAACATAACTCTCTATACGTGTCAAATACATAAGCTCCCTTTGGGCTCATATAAGAGGGCACTGGCTCATGAACATGAAATACATCAACACTCAGTCTTCTGGCTCTTACCTTATTCTGGTTGGTTAATGTTTTATTCCTGTGTGGTAATAATTCTCTTCAGCCTTTGTTTTTGAGCTCCATTAATAGTAGCTGATGTGCATCAAGCTGCATGTGTCTGGACTTCAGTGAGAGAGCATGTGTGACCAGTTTAGGTCAGGGAGAAATGGATGGTTATTAATTAAACTGTCCATTCCTGTGCATGCCAACCCCCTCCTCCATCTCCGTTTAAAAAAAAAAAAATCCCACTTTATCATAACAAGGCCTGCCTCACAAATCCAATCCAGCAGACCATGGTCAGAAATCCCACCCACATACACAAGCATCACGCATGCAGCATACATGCAGTCATTAGTATTACACAAACATCTGAGCAAGCAGAGCTGCTATCGCTCTAAAGTCCACTTGTTTCTGTGTGAAACAATGTTTTATTTATCTATTAGTTTGCTCATATGGATATATCATATATATATTTTCATAAGCATCCCGAGAAATCGGATATCATAAAACTCCTGAGCATGTGTGTTGATCATTGCCATTCGTCCTTGAAAACCTCAAAGCCATTTCACCATGTGATTGCGATGTGCAGGGACCAGTTTACACCAGATTTGTGTACATTGGCACTCTGATACATGAGTGTACCTACCCTGATAGCTTTGTGTATTCTAAGATTATCCGAAATTCAAACCCCTAATGTCTTTATGATCCTTGATTTGTCAAAAAAAATACAAACAATAGTTTAATCATTGATAGGCTGTTGCTCCATCCACAGGCCCTTCTGAGTCAACAGACGTCTCTTTGAAATAAACAGAACCTTTGCCATTGGTTGTTTGTGGACTATGTGGTCTCTGTTTGACACAACATGTGAGGAATGAGGTGACAGAGGTGGCTTCTGGGAAAAGATAGACACGTACAGTAGTCAAAGTTCTAACAAGTGTGGATCAGGTTGATTTCAAACTATTTTAAATCTGTCTCACTGTTTGTTATTGTGAAAAGTAGAACAGATATTAGGTGTTGGTTTTGGGCTTTAGTGTTTCCATTCACGGGATTGTGAGTGACACGCACACACTAAAACAAAAACACAAAAGTGACATAATCAGACACATGCTCTCGAGGACTTGATGGCACTGTCAGGATGACCAGCAACAGCGTCTGTAGCCTTGAAAACGTATCATTGACAGTGTAAGAGGGAATAATCACAAGATTTCATTAATAATTACTAAGTTGTTGTGTATATTTAGACATTTTTCAGTTCTCATCTCTTCTAGTGGGAGTAGTTTGGAGGAGTGAGTTTGACACGCATGAGGAATATCCTGTCCAGTAATTATGTCCTGTGGTGAAAATGAAGCAGAAGGGTAAAAAGCAGATAAGACAAAGGATGTTTACCACAGGGTGATGGGAAACAGAAACAGTCTTTGTCAGAATATTTAAAAATGTCTAATTTAAGCATGCTAACAAAAACAGGCAGTGTTAGGGACAACTTAAGATAATGAGAATGTACATCATCATGCCCTCGTGACAGACAAGAGTGGAAATCAGCTACAGAGGGGGAAAAAGTGTAGAAGGAACAAAGTGCTTGATTATTTATTTTCAGCATGTTTTATTTCTTTCTCTGCAGCTGCAAGGATGAAGGCAAACCTCTTGGATTGCCGTCTTGATTCGAGACTGAAATACTGTAAAACAGTTATTATATACACAGGTATTTATTGTCACCCGAGGATGGAACCAAATAACATTTTCGGTTTGTAACACTTTTCTCAGATGGTAATTTGAGAAAATGTAATTTACAGTTACAATGCTACACTTCTTCATGTTAGCACTGTTAGCGTTAGCATGTTAGCAAGATATCATTAGCATGTACAATCTTACAGAAACCTGCTGTACACTCTCGGGGGGCCTTATCTTTCACTTAGCATCAAGTAGGCACCTTCCCTTGGTTCAAATTAACACTTTCCGTCCGGAGCCCCATGTAAAAACAAAAATAGATGCACCTGTGCCATGTAAGTAGCATATGTTGGTCTTAAAGGTCCATTTAAGAATTAGAGACATCAGACAGAAAGACTGCAGATTGTTGTCAGGGAAACTAAAGAAAGGACCCCATTTTTGTTTCTGTAATAAACATGTGCAAAGGGCATGCTCTGGCTAGTTTGTCCATTCAGGCTGCTGTACAAATATGGCAGCAACCATATAGCCAAGCCCTTGCCTAAAGCACATATATAAAAGGCTTATTCTAAAGCTATGACAACCAAACAGCTTTTGTCAACCGCTTATCTGAGATGGGGGATTCCTGGCAACATCGTTCAGCTTTGACTGGGGGATCCCCAAGCATTCCCAAGCCAGTGAAGAGATATTATCTTTCCACCTTGTGCTTGGTATGCCCCTGGGTCTCCCTACAGTCACCCATTTTTAGAAAACCCATTTTTTGCCGCTTGTACCCAGTGATGAGCCATCGCTCATGACCAAAGTTGAGCTTCGCCTTTTGGCTCGGCTGCAATAACTGCCTGGTTTTAAACAAATTATGCACATATCCAAATAAACTTATAAACTTATAAACTTCTGGAAATGTGTGCCCTAAATGTTGCACAGTGGACCTTTAAACACAGGTTTGGTCAAGCTTGTTTATGCATTTGAGGCAGCCAAAAGCAGAGATGAATATTTTGTTACTACCTGGCAAATGCCCCTTGTTGCAGTCCACCAAGGTGCAGGTAACTGGTTTCATGTGTGTTTTTTAAATACACTCTTTTTTTTTACATTACACCAACTGAACAATTTGCAATTTGATTATATCCTTTTATAATATGTTTTTAATACACAAAATAACACATTGAATAACATCATTCACATTACTCAGTAATCCAGAACAATTTTATGTTTCTAAATGATCATAATACAGAATAGACATGTAGTTCATTCCATCTCCTGTGTGTTCAAGTAAAGTGCAAATCAAATCAATGCTCTCTCACACAATATGATAATAATTGACTGTACAAAATTGACATTCTCTTCTTTAGCAATAATGAACAGTGTAAATTTCTAAAGCTATTCCGTTACCCTACATTGTTTAGCAACAAACTGCTTCTCCATGGATCAAACATTGAAGAAGCTGCAAAAAGGACAAACACCAAAAGAATGAATAGAGTTCCACTAAAAGCTACACCGAGTAATGTCAGCACTGAACTCACCCTCCATTTTGGCCCATTATGAGCTCAGAGTGCTATAAATAATGGAGGTGAAATGACGCTGGAAGACGTGGCTCACAAACGGATGGTGAACTTTGTCTGAGCGCTGCTCAGACAAAGGGGAAGCCAGCAAAGCAGTGACAGAGCGTAATCATTCGGCAGCAGCAAATACATACAAGGAAAAAAAAAACATTAACACTGTCATCTGATGTCAAAGCCATTATTACATTCATGTTGCATAGCTGACATAAAAAAAAGGAAGTGACATGAAGTTGAGTCAATGTTTGCGTATGATCAGTGCAGTCTGGTTTGAAAGCTGATATGTGTCATTATCACAGCATTAGCTGGTCCATGGATTTTTATCTGTGGGTTACTTTCTTTTTTTGGTAAGGATACTAATCTACAATGCACTGTATGGTTGTGGGAAATATAATTATTGATCTTGTTTTTGAGGATGATTCTTTGTTATTTTTGTTAATTTGTTGTGCCTTTCATGTTTAATTTTAAGATTTTTAAAAATCCAGTGTGTAACATTTAGAAAGTTTTGCTGGAATAAATTGTATTTACTTTTTATAAGTATGTCTGTAGAAGTGTATAATCTTTTTCAATTAAATTTTTTTCAATAAAATTAATATTTTAGGCAAGGGACTGTTTTAGGGGCTTTTTTCTGGTATGCAAAGGCCACCGTAGGAGTGAATGGAGGACTCCTCCATTTGTTACAATCTGCAGTCTCACCATTAGATGTCACTAATTATTACACACTGAACCTTTACAATATCTGTTCCTATATTATTTTTTGTTCTGCAGTCTTTTGATTGCAGTGCATTATAGTTACACGGCTGTATTGAGCAAAAAAAGGCAGTCCTTCGGTTCTTCTGACATTTCCACAGGTGTGAAATTCCTTTTCACTAAATGTGATTGTTTGGGAGGATCCAGTCTCACTGGTACTGCTCCTGGTAGTCCCCATTCCCACAGTGTTCCTCCTCCTCTTGCATGGTTACACCTCTCTTCTTTTTCCAGCCATGTTTTCGGCCAGATGAATTTTCCGTCGTCCCGTAAGTCTTTTTGGGGGCCACCATGTTTTCGCTGGTGAGCTCTGACTCCTCGGCCAGCTCGTCCTCATCGATGATGCCACATTTGTCCTCACTTGTGCTCTCGGGGTCGGCCCACTCCTGCTGCTCTCCTGACGCAAAGATGGCATAGAAGATGACCCCAGTGTAATGCACCATGGACGCAATAACAAAGACGTTCTGCCACTCCAGACGTGTCTGAGGAAGGATGAGGAGAAGAGTCAGTGATCTTTCCAAGATATGCCACTGACGAGAAGCTGTAAATCCCCTGAATTGCTCAAGGCAGAAGGATTTTAACAATGGGTATAATAAATTCTGCAGCTCTGTAAATTACAGGTCCAAGATTATATATAGAAAAACTCTGTGTTTCACCAGAAAGCAAACATGGTATACAATATTTTACATGCAACAGAGGAAAATGTATATTATTTCAGTTTCTTTCAATTGACAAGGTCATGATGACTTGATGATTAAAATGGGGATGGCTTGATATCACTTTTTCATGTCAGATCACAACATTACAGCCTTAAGTAAGTCAGATAAAGTCTTTTTCACTCAGTCATTTTTTTTTATTATTATATATTTTTAATGTCATCTTAAAATAAGCTCACACCACTGATATGATCCCTGCACTATGACAAACATTATTAGCTCACTTGTAATAATAAATACATGTTAAAATAATGTACAATTGCTGTACCTTGTGTATAGTCAAAGCTCCAACAATCAAGGGACACACCATTCCAGACAGAGTTCCCACCCCGTTAGAGATGCCCATCAGGATGCTGGCATAGCGAGGAGCAATATCCAGATGATTCACATTAAAACCTAAACACAGCAAACAAGTATTTCATTAGCGTGAAAGGTGAGAAAAGCAATTCTGAACATGGTTCAGTTCTACAGGCACATTGAAATGCTTTACATTGCAATGACAAAAATGTATAAAATGTTCAGGTGATGTGTTTGTGGAAAGGTAAAACACATTTAGAATGCATGACAAAAACCCCAAAAGTTGAACTTTTAGACGGACAAAAACCTAATATAACAGCTTGTGAGTCGCAACGTGAATCGCTTTACATTAACATTATTTTAGACGTTTATTGTGGCAGAGCCGGCGAAAAAGAAGCAGAGAAAACCGCTGTTGGGGAAAGCGAGGAAGAGGAAACGACACATGAGTAAACATCGCCCTGGCTTTTTCAAATGGCAAGAATTGAAAAACATAGAGGCAAGCAAAACTATGAGAATATACGACAGACAATGGATGGATGTTTATGGGTGTGTCATGTACTCCGAAACTGTAGGGGGCGCTCCGTAGAAGAAAAAGGCGAAAAAGAGACCTGACTTGCAAAGTTCTGCTTTAAAACATAATGATGTGGTGATACCTGAGATGGCAAATCCACTGAAGCCCACGGCCAGAACAAGGAAGGAGATGGCGACTCCTCGAGTGTGAGAAAAGCCAACCACCAGCAGCAGAGTAGCCTCCATACCAAATCCTGGGAAAACACAAGGCAAAAGAATGTGCAGCATTGGTATTAGTATAACTATAAAAAACCTGTTTGAGTGCTAGATTACTTGTTCAAGTTTCAATGTAATTTTAAAGGTCCAGTGTGTAAGAATTAGTGGCATCTAATGGTCAGACTGCAGACTGCAGACACCCATGTGGGTGAGGAAATTACGGTGGACTTGACTCCCTGTTTTATTTTGTGTCTTGTTTTAGTGATGTTTCTCATTCGTCGATGACATCACCCGTGTTGCATTAGTGGCACCTGCTTCTCCTCATCCCCACAGATCACTATATATTCTCCACAAAGCTGTCACTCCACACTAGATTGTTCTGTCTGTTTCCTTGAAGCATTCTAGCCATTTTTGTCATGCCATCCACATTGTCTCATGATGAAATTTGCAGTGTCAGGATAATTGCGAGTTCGCCTTAACATACCTCCACAGTTCATGAGTTTCCTCACATTAGTGGTAGACATGATTTTGTTGCTGCGTAAATAGTCAGCCAGCTGACCCCCAATAGGAACCACGATCGTCATCACCATGTGAGGGACAGCAGACAGGAGCCCCACCTGTCGAGTTCAAACATTCAGAAATCAACTAAGTAAATCAGTCCTTTGAGGAATAATGTGTCCTGTGAATTGCTGAAGTGAGAGTTTAAGACTAACCCTGCTGATGGGGAAACCGAAAACTTCCTCAAAATATGCCGGCTGACTGATGAGGAGCAGGTAGAAGGTCCAGCTGCGGCAGAAGTTAGCCACAATGATGGCATAGACGGGCATGGAGGTGAAGAAACGACGCCATGGAGTCTTGAACTTCTGTGATTGTGAGACAGAAATCAGCATAAGCCCTGTGTGTCGGAATTTTAACCAGCTTAACCAACAAGTGGCGGAACACAAACCTCGGTTGCACTCAGTTGCTTCATCGTTTCACCAATAGCGGTCTCAATGTACAACCTCTCCTCGTCTGTGATTGTCGGATGAGCGGCGGGACTTCCATACGCCAACAGGAGCCACAGAACATACCATAGGATCCCAAACACACCTTTCAAAGCAAAGACAGAGACAACATAGCAGATTAATCCATACATGTGCACTTAAAGATCTTTATCTCAGTGGTGACGACTTTTTTAAGTGTCACAGAGCAGCTTGAGGGCAGCACTGACTAATTAAAATAAAACAAGCCCAGACCTTCTGTGGACTGCAAGAATTTTCATTATTAAAATTAAATGAGTTGGTCATTAGTCACAGAGTCCAGACAGGAAAATGCAAATTTACACAGATAAATCAAAAGATAATATCACAGCTGAAGCAGAGCAGATTTTTATTAAAACACATTCGGCAAAAGCATGAATCATATGTGAGTGTTAATCATTGTAATCCAACTCAAAACCAATTCAGATAACACTTATTGTGCAAAGTGTTACTGCGACAGCGCAACATGTCAGTAAGGGATTAACAAAAACACTTAAAGGACACTGGATATTTACTGACACAACATCTGATGAACATCATACATGTAAACATTAAAATATAAGGTTTAGAATTTGTTATCAATATTTCTACAGATGGATTACAGATGAGCTGTAATCCATCCTTTCTTTTTGGTTCTAATGTTGGTGAATTATTAATAATTACTTCTCTAGAAAACAGTCAATCTGCAGTTATACATGTTAAGAATTACAACATGAGAGAGTCTTGAGAGTAAATGAAAAAAGGTGGACGATATTCCACAACTTGGCAACTCACACCCTGTTTTATTAAATAAAACACATGATTGATTAGCCATCAGAAAAGCGATCAGATGAGCACATTTTTCCACGATTGTATTGAGTTTGAACATGTGATTTAAATCCAACTCACCATAGATATAAAAGACAGAAGGCCAGCCGACGTACTGAACCAGCACTCCAGCTAAAGGCATGGCAATCACTGCTCCTGCATACGATCCTGTTCACAAAGACATTTATGAGATTTAGCACAACAGAGGATCTCACAGAGGGATTTTCACAAGTTTACATATTATAGACAACTGAAATGCTTGAAGCTACATTACAACATTAAATGGTGTCTTAAATACCCCAAAATGCAAAAATACTTCAATGTATTCATGTGATATAAATTAAATATCATCGATTTGATATCGACTCAAAAAGCCAAAATGCAGAGAGTCAAACCAGAGTCCAGGATTCAGAGTTCTGTCTATGGTTGAGCAAGTTACTCAACAACAGCAATATGAAACATGTAGTTCAGTTTAAATTCAAATGACTCTTTCTGCATTGAATATTTTATTAAGATATTAAACTAAAATGTTATAGCCAAGGCCTGCCAGTGCTTAGACATACATATAGTATAATCAATATTGTGCTGTCATGAAAAAAAGAGAAAAATTCCTATCCATGCACTGTACGTACATTATTACATATTAATATGAATAAGATAAGTAACTATAATAATTCATGTTTCATGACGGTGAAAGTGGGTTGCAAACCCACTACCCAACTACATTTGTCTGTATGTTGCTGTGACCATGTACATGGATATATTACATTTTGTTGGTGTGAGCGTGAGTCATTGGCACGGTCTTGATGGGAAAAGGTGTTTTAATGTGTTTCCTATTATCCTACACATTCATGAATACAGTGGTTTTGAATAGAGCGGGGAGAACGAGAGTGTTTTTTTGACAGTAAGCCATGAGACACTTCATTCAGGTGAATGGATGAAGATGACACAGGTGACCGGTGTTCATTAATAAACAATGTTAAGAGGGTTTGGATCCATGCGTTGTCATGGCATCGGTGTAGAAAAAAAAAGCTCTGTCACAGCTCGGACTGATCAGTCCCATTTTAATGTTATATTAGGAGCATTTAAATGTGGATTTATCAGTTATCACTACAGTGTTACAGTGTTACATAAAAATATGTTACTAACATTGCAAAAACAAACTTACATTATGAAAAATGTTGTAATCTTACAAAAACAGCTTACTAAAGGTACATATTTCTTAGTGGACATTTTTCAAGAATTTTAACTGAGGTTATTATAAATCATGAAGTCCTGGAATTAATAATTGTAGTTGGCCCCTTACTATGGCACTTAAATCACCAGGACTGTACAGCATGTGGGTAAACTGAACAGCAATTTAAAGTCATACATGTGTAATATTAACAATTTTCACCATTCATGATTATCCAGAAAAAGGAATATTGCTGTGTGCAAAGATACCTAAAATACCCTATAGTCCCATCCCTACTCACCACAGAATGAGGTGGTGGCCAGTCGACTTCGTTCAAGAGGTGGCGCCCATTTGGACCACATCCCATGGCAGGCTGGGTAGGTGACACCCTAGGAGGAACAGGTTGTGGAAGATGTCAAGGGTCAGAGACTGAACACGGGAACCATATGGCAAAGTCGAAAAATATCATTTTTAGCTCATTAGATGATAAAATGTATTTTGTTGTAATAAATAAGCTGCGCTTTAAGAAAATGTCAGAATGTAATATGTTAGACTATATTCCCACATAAAACTCAAAAAACCCATATCTTACCTCCACCAGGCCCTGCAGGATGCGAACAAACATGACACAGCCATAGTGGACTCTTGCTGCTGATGGGATGAACATATTCAGCACTGATGTCAGGAAAATGGCCGCCCCAAACACCCTGAAGACAGAAATTATGTTTTTTTTTAATATCCACATTTTAAAACCAGCCCGGCGCAACTCAAATGCTAATAAAATCCACCAGCCCGTACCACAATATCTTATCAGTTAATTTGTGTCAGATTTTTAATTCCCACATAATTCGCCGTGTTATGAATACATACATTTTGTTGTGTAAATTAGACTAAATGTGATTTTGTTGACTTCTTTGGACAGCTGGTAAACGCACTGTTCCCTTTTCCTTCAGCTAGCTAGCTATAGTCTTCAGGCTAAGCTAGCAAGATACAAATATGCTAGTTTCAGTGCAGATTGAGTGTCATAAAGCTATTTTTCTACAAACATTAAATGGTTTTTGATTCCTTTGCAAGAGCAAATATTTTCATTTTATCGATAGAGAAAATGTTATGTAATAATACTTTAGTGCTTTGACTGTTGTAAAGAATGATATTATATTATTATATTATAGATGTATAATATTGGCTGTCAGTCAAAGCATCTCAGTCAGTTTCATAATGAGACAGATCTCATGCATCTCAGAGATAAATACATCCCTTGAAACCCACAAGTTTCTCCTTCATCACCACCACACGACTGAGCTCCCCTCTGTCTTTTCTCCTTCACCTCATCCCCCCTTCCTTCTCTTTTTCCGAAACAGTGTGTAAGTGACACTTGTAATATTCCAGTGGCTGGTGTTGGAGAGAGAAATCAGAGGTAGGATCTTTCATTATTAACTCTGTCAGTGGCGTGTCCTCTTTTCCTGTGAAGCTTTTATTACAGGACTCCTATCTGCTTCATCAAACCCGCTCACCTCACCGTACAGATTTAACCCTTTAACTCTCGTCAGCTTCCCCCAAAACCTATGTTTTCAGATACTTTGTCATGGCTGCAATGATTGTGATCCACATGAAAAGAAAAAAACAGCATCAGTGTTTGCAGTTTCTGTCTCATTGTCAACAGCATCCATTTTCTGTGCAGTGAGACTGGAAGTGTTTTCAGTACTGATTAATCACCTGCTAATTAAAATGTCAGACAAAAGTAAATTATCATCATGAAAGGTCTTTGTTTCTTGGTACGCAACAATTTTACAGTAAAATTATGGGCTGTCATGATGTCATTTAGTGTATGTGACCTGTTGGCAGAGAGCTTGTTGGAGATGAAACCACCGGGGATTTGTGTGACAATGTAGCCCCAGAAGAATGAGCCGTGGATGAGCCCCACTGTTTCTGGATCCCAGTTAAATTCAGCTTTCTGGCGAAAAAAGAAAAAAAGAAAAATGTATTTCATTACAACAACCATATTCTGAGAGTAATTAAATACAACTGCTATGCGTCTGTTCCTGTTCTTTCTCCACCTTTCCTCTGCCCTCTTCCCCATTTTGTCCTTTCACCCCAACCTGTCGAGGCAGATGGCTGCACATCTGAGTTCTTTTCTTTTTCTTTTGTCTACTTTGATGCCAAGTGTTTGCGTTTTATTGTATGAACTGTTGGATTCCCCTGTAATACTGTAAGGTCTTGGCCCTACCAAATTAGCGGAACATGAAGAATTGTATGTGCCATTTAATAGAAAGATAGAAACAAAAAAAAGTTTGAAATACATCATTCAATGAGCCTTTTGCACAGTGGCCATTATGACAGGTCACAGGTCCTCCATTTCACAGTGCAGGCTGGTTGACTTTCGCACTGTCCTGACTTGCATTACCTAAACAGAGGCATCGTTAACCTAACCACTTACACCTGTGCTTTTCCTGCTAAAACATGTCGAAATGTTCACCCCGACACTGTAAGCCAGGGGTTATACGGTCTTCTAAAGCTCCACATACCTGAAGCACTGGAGTCCCATTGATATAGACAGTGTTGTTGTTCACCATCTCCACAATAGCCACACCGAGGTTACAACGAATGCCAAAGGAGATGCAGAATCCCAGTCCACTGAGGATGGCGATGATGTAGCGTTTAGGGAGACCACCACAGCTGCAGTCCAGCAGCGGTTTAGGACGCGGTGCTGATGCCACTGGACGCCCGTCCTCCGTCAGCTCAATGTGGTCCTCTTCCTCTACATTGCTACCATCCATTTTCCTAAGGAGCAAATGGCAGGGGGACATTTGTAACTGTGTACTTCATAATCTTCACATAAAAAAATGCTCATCTCTTTGGCAGAGGGCAGGGGAGGCACATTTTCTTTTCCTTTTCTTTTTTATAGCCACTGAGTATACTCCTATAGCATGTTATATTTATATTGCTATTTCATTGCATTTATTGTTTGGGATTTTATATTTGAATATGGTCTGTCTGTCTGTCTGTCTGCATGTGAGTATCTACAAACCAGAAGAAGCTGGGCTCGGTTTTTCAAATGCAATCCCTCCCTTTACTCCTCTGTCTTTGATAGTGTGGTTTATTGTGTCACATTCAGTTTTGTGAATTAAGAAGTAACTCCACAGTCTTCAGTGATATGACCAATGCTATGATGGAGCAGAGTATGCACACTGTTAACCTTAGTCTGTTTTGTCTGTATTTGAAAGAATGGCCCTGTTGTTGTAAAACAGCCTATAGATGGCTGCAGATAATATTATTTAAAGAGGTAATCTGCATTACAGGTCAAATAAATGTGGTTATTGTAAAAATTGTTATTCATATATTTTTGATGCCTGGTGCAACAAGTTTGTGATCAACGTAAAGCTTTTGTACGTAATTTACTTTATGTGAAGGAAGGAAAAATGCAGGAATATAAATCACTTTAGCAAATAATAGATTTTTCATGTGTTCACTGCCTTGCTACTCCACATGAATAAAATACACCCATGTAAATGACACACGAAATATATTCTTACAGGAAATTGTCTACTTGGTGCTTTATCTCCTGCCTTCATCAAGACACACACACACACACACACACACACACACACACACACACACATGCTTATGTGAAATATGTATCAGATATGAAATATGTATTATGTCTTAAAATAAAACGTGTGATTACTTCTCTAGGATTGTGGGGCAAGCACGAGAATCAAATATTTATTTAATGTCAAAATCTATGAGAACATGGTTTGTTTCCAGACTCTGTGACGGCAGATCTTTCTGCTCACTTGTTTTAATCTCTGCAATATGTGAACAATAAGAAAAACATTCATAAAATAATTAAGCTATATAAAAGGTGTGGATCACACATCCTGCTCACACACAGTCCTCATGTATCTCCATATAAACCAGCCCACCTTTGCAGTTTTCCTAGAGAGTTGCCTACTGAGCTCTTCACTTCGTGAGTCCCAGGTTTAAAAACCTGCTCCTTCAAACCCGTTAAGCCACCAAAAGGCATTTTTATCTAGGTTGTCTCTGGATTTTCTTCACAACTTATGTTAAAACTGTGTTTTCCTTGCACACTTTGTTCTGATAAAAGAAAAAAAATCCTCTAGAAGCTGTTCTTCATCCTCCCTGAGTTTGTAGCACCAGTGGTTGGCTCCACCTTTCAGTGGCGCCAAGAGTTCCTCACAGGTAACAAGGGCTTTCTATGCTTTTCAGTGATGAAGTTGAAGTATTCCTCCGTTCAAAGAACCGTTCAGTCAGAGCCTCAGGAACTTCTTTAATCTCCAAAAGATCCATCCAAGGTTGATACATAAGGAGAAGAGCAAATAAAAGTGTAGGATCCAGTTTTTAAAGTGTGAGCATCATGATCTTTTGTCAACAGCTGAACTGAATGATCCGCTCACATCTCCTCTCCATCTCATAACTCCTCCAACCCTGGTGAGGAGGGGCAGGTGTAGCTGCCTTTTCCAAACCCAGCCCCTTGCTTCACACATCATCTTCCCAGTCAGCATCACCATCATCATCATCAGCACCACCTCCCCCTTTCTTCACAGACTTATGTTCATCTGATAGCAGCCCAGTGGACAAACAATTAAATATGCACGAGCTTGACAAGTCGCTTTGAGGAAACACAGGAGCTGCAGAGCTGCTGAGGTGTAAAATGTGAAATCTAAGACAGAGCCGTGAAGTTTACAGGTTTACACTCGCCTTCTCTGCTCAGCCTTTTCACACTGGCTTTTCGTGTTTTACTTAACTGTTGATGTGATGTTTAATTTGTGGATATATAAACATGAAAAATTGATTTTTGCCAGCAGGTGGAAAAACAATCTAAATTTCAAATGTAGATCATTAAATATACCATTTTTTAAAAGGTAACCATTGAGAGAAAGTGCATGGTGTTTGTCTGAACACCCAGAGTCTGTTTTATCAATGACTGCTGTAGAGAGACAGCTCAGTGCTCCACAAACTGAGTTTGGGCCCAGAATTTTTTAATTCTTGCTCTTATTTGGCATGCATTGCTGCCAAACAAGCTTTTATAATATAATGATGTCAGTTTACACTTTTCTATAAATAATTCTTTATAAGATATAACCTTCTCCTGGCTTCTCCTTTTGTACACAGTATGGAAATGAGATGTCTGTCTGTTGTTTCAGCTGCATGAATATCTTTAATAATGTTTTTGATGAGGATGAATGTTGACGTTGCTGCTAAGCATTTGTCACTGAAACACACTGAGAGTCATTCATAAACGATTAAAGAGATGAACTCAAACAGAAGCGAGGGAATCAAACTCTCACACATGACTCTTCACTTGGCAGTTTTCTGGGTTCACACAAATTGTTTATTAAGCAGCTGTTTGAAAGGAATTCAGTGGTTTGTGTAATATTGATCATTTCATTTTAAAAGCAAATTTAAGACCCACATTTTGAGCCTGGCTTTTTTTTATTCATTTATTTGTGCATTATTTTACTCCATTTTACTCCTCAGCACATCTTTTTTATTCTACTACATTTAATCCACTTAAACAGCATGTTATTTATTTTTGAAATAAGTCATGATTATTTTCTCTACTCTTTTACACGTTTTTTTCTTATTTTACAGTTTGTTCTCTAAACTGAACATTTATTGAATTTGTATATTTATTCTTACTGTATATTAATGTTTTTGCCATCATTTTTTGTTTTTTCATGCATTTCTGCTGTTTTCCGTTGCTCATGGCATTTTCTCAATTCTGTTTCTTGTGTTTGATTTTGTTTGTTTAATGTGTTGTTAGTGGAGGGTAGTGTTCTTTCTTTGTAGTAACATTTGTTTGCATTAGTCTCCAAATCTGAATGTCAAATTTAATTTACCACCATCTGTAAAACTCTATGAATAGTATTTGGCTTTTTTAAAAATTGCTAAATAAATCTTATGTTGGACTGAATTTCATTGATGTGAATATGAATTTTGGTGTTCTAAATAAGACATGTCTGCCATCTAGTGTTTGGAATGAGGAGGTGACACATGTGATCGTTCAGAAACACATTCACTCCTGAAACTGTTATTCTGATATTTGTCCTGTGCAGATTTTACTTTTGGATTTAAGAAATTATAGTGGTATTTTTGCTGTAGATCTATGTATGTGTATAACACCAACTATAGATGAGACCATTGAACATAGGTTTCCTCATCCTGTGGCCAAGTGGAAGGGAATAGGGAGAGTAATTGGAGCATTGCTGGTTTGAATCCTGGGTCAAGGACTGGGCTGCCACTGAGCAAGGTAGACCAACACTGATTCCTAGGGGCACATGTGTGCTGGAAAACAAACTATCTCAGTGAAGATATATCTTTGGATTTTGAATTGTGTAACAAAACTTAACTTATTGGGTCAATTAATAGATGGATAAAGGTTTGTTGGAATTAAACAAACAAACAAACAAATGTACAAAAATAATCTAATATGGTTTACTGTATATTTAACTGAGCTCAGACATGGTGGTATTAATAGCAATTGAGAGAGTGTTCTTTGCATTTGAGACAGTTGAATAATGTGCAGGAAATGTTCACAGTAAAGATAAGTTATGGCGCTGAAACAGAAAATATGGTGTGTAGACTTTCAATCTGTGAAGGCGGACAGTCATCCGGGTCATAGTCATCTTCAGTAGTTCAGTAATTCTCTCCCCAGGTTTTCAGGATGGCTGATCTGCAAAAGTGGGCCGTAGTTCGAAAAAAATGGTGTGTCTACATGGGTCTGGGTTCTATTAATAGTAAGAATTGGTGGTAGTAAAATGCTATTTTCCTGATTCACACCCCAGTCCAGTAGATGGCAGTAATGTACATTTAAGTAATTGTAAACAACAAATGTAGAAGAATGAATATTTCCCAACAGCCGTGAAGGCATAGCGGGTGAAGCGGCAGCAGCAGAGGTAGCGGTGACTCCGGTGAGACGGCAGGAGGAGACTGCGCTCTGCCTTCCGTGTTGTCAAAGTTTCACCTTTCACCGCATATTGTTTTCCCCCGAGCCAGAGTTTCCCTCCGTTTTCTCTTTATCTGCGAACAAATAAACAACATTATTTTTGCTTGCATGTCGTCTCACTGAGAACCGGCCCTGTCAACACAGAAACAACTCGGAGTATAGTCAACCGCCTCATCCATGCAGTGGAGTGCTGGGCCAAGGCTCACCGGCCCCGGCTCCAGCCATGTCGGTCAGGAATACATCGGCTGGTGGCGGTGACAGAGTGGGAGGCGGTGAACCGACAGGTAAAAAAAACAAAACAAACAACACACACACGCTTTTCCCCACTGTTCTAATTGGGAGAGCAAGTGTAAAGGCGCCGTGTATATTCACCTTAAAATAGATACGTGCGGTGGTGTTTTTTTCCACTGGTTGTTTTTCACCGGCTTACTGTAACTTTGCGCTATTTCAAAACTAGGTCAGTAGAGCAGTAGAACAAACTCGCCATCTACGGGGTTTATATAACACCGCATGACATCTGTATGTCATACCGTAACTGTATTGTGCAGAATATGTCTTAATCTAAGGTTGTCACGAGTGACATCGTTATTTAACGTGAATTGTGTGTGGGTTGTGTACAGTGTCGTTTGGCTAGTGTTAGCCAATGCGGCTAACCCTGGCGAATGCTAATATAGCAAAAGTAGCACGGCCTGTTTACTGAGGCAAATGTCCCCTCAAAGCGGCAAATGATGTCCCCGTTTACTCAACATCTTATTACGGTTTCGTCATATAGTTTTTAGTGCCAATGAAGCACCCTGGTTCGTGAAATCACCGCTGTCACACTGGGCAAAACAAGCGCCAACGTTTGCTGCAATTTAGGCCTTTAAGTAAATATTCAGTCACTGCTTAACCGTTTATCTGATGTAAAGCTAGGTCAAATCAGAAGTACTGAGTTACCTGTATGTTTGGGAAATGTGTCATCCACCCAAGACCCTCAAACTTTTGTGTGTACCTGTTAATATTTTTCTTTCATTGGTTTCTTATCTATAAGCTTTCCGAAAATGGGACAATAACAATTATTTGGTGTATTGAGAATGGGAGACCTTATCACGATAAAGTTTTCCGGTCATTCATTATTGATTATTGTTGCAATAAAATGTCAGACATTTTCAGGTTATATTTTGTTTGTGAGTGAAAGTTGAGGTAAATCAGTTTATGGTTTATAAATTCTTTATGGACATAAAACCAAACACTCGACGAGCACTCTCCTTGATCAATGTAAGAATAATGTAGTAATACAAAATCAGTAATATATGATTGAATGATGATTTAAAATCCTACTCCTTTCAGACACAGAAACAGATGTATGTTGTCTGACACATTGTGAATGAGTTAAATAGTTTTGTTATTTGTTATTATGTAGTTTCAATGACATGTATATTTCAGATTTGTAATCATAAGGTTAAGACTATGAGATTGGCATAGTTACTTAAGAAAATGTCGTCTCTGTTAGGACTAAATGCCAACACCGCCTGTTTGCTGTTACTTCATTTAAAATGCCCACTGTTCAATATTACTTGGACTCTATAAAGCATCTGTCCAGCACCCGCCCTGAACACACTTTTACAGACGTGTATCGTCAGGAAACTGATGTACAATGTAAATCAGATTACATCTTTTCAATGGTTAGATAAAAACAAGCTTTTACTAGAGGAGATCAGACTTTTCTGTGATGTAAAGGAGTTATTTTCATTTCAAATAGAGTTTAAAAGTTTAGTCAATTATGTCAATAGTCATGCGTCAGAAAATTATGAAAAATGGAGCTAGATCATCGTCAAATCATGCATGAACAATGTGACGATGTGTGTAACATGCACTTGGCATGGAGTCTGTCAAGTGTAGCAGATGCTCATTGAAAGACTGAATGAATGAGCTAGTTAATGAACGCATGAGCTGGACAGAGGGATTGCGGGAGTTGGCAAAGGGTTGTCTGTTTGGCGTGATGTCCAGTAATCTAGTTGTCCTCTTTTTAACCCTGTAATCCAACAGATTTTTATAGTCGGAGTGGGATTATAAATCAGGTTGTTATTAATCTTTTTAGGGCTGCAACTAACAGTTATTTGTTTGGTCCGTAAAGTGTCAGAAAATGAGAAATATTTATAAATGTGGAAACCTGGAAATGATGATGGTCTCAAATGTCTTGTATTGTCGACAAACCAAAATTATTCAGTTTTAGTGATTTTTTTTTTGTTATATGGAGCAAAGAAACCACAAAATATTCACATTTAAGAAGCTGCAAAATCTGAAAGTTCGTTTTAATCATTGAAGAAAAAAAACACCTAACATTTGACGATTAATTTAGTAATCATTTAATAATCAATTAATTGAATAGTCATTGCAGCCCTAGATCTTTTTAATGGCTATGAATGTATTTTGTGAAGCAAAGATACAGAGAGGTGTCACGAATACCATCATTTACCAAGTAAATTTAGTTTGCATTTACACTTGGTATTGGCTGATACCCAGGAGTAAAAAAACTGGGCGTAAAGACATCAGGTCATGACTTGTCATAAGTTTAACAGCAGACAGCAGTCAGATGAACTTAGTGCTAGCTTTAGAGAAACTTGAAAGCAGCCACACTAGAACAACCAGTTATGAGTCTGATCATTGGCTGCAGGTGGGAATTGACAGACAATAGAAGACATCTGGTTGAAAACTTGACTGCTGCATAGTCACAATGTTTTGCAGATCTGAGCTTTTGTGCTTTTAGCTCCTGATTCTCTAACCTTAAAGGTGACAAGACTTTTTGAACGATCTAATATGTAGATTTGCATGGGGCCATTTGAAGAGTGATGTGACAAACACTCAGTCTGAGTTAATGGCTAATCGAGGACACTTTTGTTTTGGCAAACATTCAGTATAGACTGTAGTCCACTGGTTCTTAAAATAATGGTGAAAGAAGCTGATTAGTGAAAGTTTGGCACATTTTATAGCTGATTTCAAGCTGAAACTCTGAACGTAACCTGGACTGGACCAGGTTGTATCTGGTATGCAGCGTAAGTTGCCATGGTTATCTTGTCAGGTTAAATGTGAGCCTGCTTTGTCACAGAAAACATCAGCAAGCCAAACAAATTCACTTATCCAACTCAGTGGTACTCCCCTCTGGTTATGATCAGTCGCAGTTCATCGTTTATGTTGTTGTGCTTGTTTTTCAGAGGATTTGCTGGTTGAGGAAAACCAAAGCAGCTGCATGTCTCTGTCCAGCCTGATGACCGCGTCCTCAGTTGCTGGCTCGTCCATGAGCACAGAGATGCCCCGGAAGCGTAAGGGCAGCATGGACAACCAGTGAGTATGCAGATGATTTGTTTAAAAGCCATGGACTTACATTGATGCTAATTGTTATTGATATTGATTTCTCTTCACAGGGATTCAAGATCTGCTTCCATCCCTGATGTAGATATGGAAGATGACCAAAACGGGTACTGTGCATAGAGCTGTATTGGATTGGTTGATTGAAGTAAATATTTTGTAAAGGGATTAATTGCTTTTGTTGTGTTTATCTTCTTTACAGGTCAGATGGGGATGACCAACATGTTAAAATGAAATGCATCAGGTATCTTTATTATTTTAACATTTTAAGTACTTGTTGATGTTTTATTGTATAATAATACACTACAATTCACAGACAAACAGTAAAATCAAAGCAGGAAACCTTTTTCTGTTAAATGATTTCTGATTTCGTGCCTCTGCAGGGAACCACACAGCCAAATTGAGAAGAGGAGACGGGACAAAATGAACCACCTCATTGACAAACTGTCAGCCATGATCCCGACTTGTAACCCCTTATCCCGAAAGCTGGACAAACTCACTGTTCTCAGAATGGCTGTGCAGCACCTCAAATCTCTCAAAGGTACACAGTGTTTTTCAACTTTAGAAAGATAGTTTACAGTACTGTAATGAATGCAGCAATAGCTGAAATTTGAATAAACAACCCAACAGTTAGCCAATAGTCTGGAGTCCTTTACTTGGGAGTAAAACTATGAAAGCTCATGCTCATGTCCTTTCACTTGCTTACTATGTAAATTGTTCCTTTAATGTATTGATCTGACACTGGAGTCACAATCACTTTATTTTCAGGTTCATCAAGCTCGTTTTCTGAAGCTCACTACAAGCCTTCGTTCATTCCAAATGAGGAGCTCAAACATCTTGTCATTAAGGTAAACATCCCACTGACATTGGTAGTTGACTATTTTACCTTTTAAAAAGAGAGAAGTAATCTGATGAGAAGTTAATGATGACAATTAAAGCCCTAACTTTGACCAGTTGCAAACCTCATAGGCAACCGGCAATTGGCAATGCTTCTGCTTTACTGTGAGTTCTGCTCAGCAGAAACAACACACAAAAAGCTCACCACATTTTTTAAAAGCTTTTTTGTATTCTTGATCCTAACGTTATAAAAATGAAATTCTATGTACATTTTTAAGTTTTTAAAAATTACTTTTTTAAACTTACTGTCAAGTAATGTAATGCACTCATTTCAGTACTGATTTTGAACTGCTTCTGTTTGTTTTTTTGAAATAAAAAAATAAATATAGTAAAAATATATTAATTAATTCACTCAGTGTCCTCTTTGTCTTTGGCTCTTCCTAATCTTGCCCATGTCTTTGTGTTGTACAGGCAGCAGATGGGTTCCTGTTTGTAGTGGGATGTGATCGTGGAAAAATTGTTTTTGTCTCAGAGTCCGTCATGAAGATATTAAATTATAGTCGGGTAACACTTTTACATTTGTTACTGTATCTGCAGAGTCTTTATTTTGGAGGGAAACCCTGGACACACCAGATGGTTTACATTGTCTTGTCTTGGCAGTAATGTTGATTAACTCGAACACGTTTGACATCATGTGCACACTGAAGTACTGATATTTGCATTGTCATTTAAGAGAGTGCATCAGTGTGTCTATGTAAATTACTGTCAAGATGAAATTAAGATAAACCTTTGAACTGTTTTTTTTTTTTTAATTTGAATTAAAGGAACAAGGCGGACAATTGAAACCACCTCATAAGTCATGTAACAAAGTCGGTTTCCTTGAAATTGATTTGCAAATATGGCTGGTATAGTTATTACAAAACTGCTGTCACTGTCATATGGACCCGCAGTGTCAAAGTCAATAACAACTTCAACTGTTTTAAGCGTGTTTTCTCACTTTGAGACCTGTGACTTTTCCTCTCTCTCTCTCTCTCTCACTCTGTCCCTGCGATGGAGCTTTATGGTCCACGGCCAGAACAGCCGATCGTATAAGGAGGAGAATTATCTTATTTAACATCATATGGGCAGAGTTTATGTGTACAACTGTTTGTATTGCAGTCATTTACACCGCACATGTCTGTAATTAGAAAGAATTGTGCAGTGACTCAGCAACAGAGCACCAGGGAAACTAAGGGCTGCTTAATATCACAGATATAAGAAAACAAAATCAACACTGTGACAGCCTTGTATGCTAATGCTGATGGAACACCTTTGTTCCCAATAGTGAGGATATTTAGAAATGGACGTAAAAATTGTCATTCATATATATTCCTCAAGAAAATGGTGAGAAATAACCCATTGCCTCTGTGCTTCATTCCTACTTAATCTGTTCTTCTACTCTATACAGTATCTGGTGTGCTCCGGGGTCAACAGTTCATAGTTGGTGTACTTGTCAGCAGGAAGTACTTTAGATGCAGAATAGAGTTAATATTTCTGTTTTTATCAACATGGGAACGCTATTGCTGTCAGTTTAATGGGCTGTTTCATATTTTACAGGCGGAGCTGATTGGACAGAGTCTGTTTGATTACATTCACCCAAAGGACATGGGAAAAGTGAAGGAGCAGCTGTCAGCCTCTGAATTATACCCTCGTGAACGACTAATAGATGCTAAAAGTAAGTGTGTGTCTCTCTCTCTGTTGGTTTGTTTTTAGGCGACTTAAATCAGCTTAATTTGAAAAGTTTGAAAGTAAGTAGATTGTACCACTTGTAGGTTTGGCCTTTGGTAAAGAAAATGCAGGTCACTACTGGTAAACACTTAGTTGTTTTCCATTAAAATGCTTTGCAAATATTCACATTTGTTCATGTGTTTCCATCTACTGCTGTATTTTCGTCTCCACTCAGTGTTTTTATGTGCACATTAAAAATGAGCACAAAAACAGGCTCACCTAATGACTCTTGGTGTATGCATGTCTTTGTATGTGAGTGAGGGAGAGCCCACTAACACTTGTTTCATGTCCTCAGCCGGTCTGCAGGTCCAGGCTGACCTCCCAGTCGGTGGAGCACGGTTGTGTTCAGGTGCGCGGCGCTCTTTTTTCTGCCGCATGAAGTACAACAAAATTTCTGTAAAAGTGGAGGAGAAAGAGTTCCAGGCCAGCTCCTCCAAAAAGAAAGGTGAGGACATGACACAGCCTATCACTTTTTTGAAAACATATGGTTTGTATAATTTAATGTGTGTAATCTGTGTGTGTCTACAGAGTCACAGAAGTACTGCACAGTTCACTGTACAGGCTACATGCGCAGCTGGCCAACCAGTCAGTTGGGAGCAGAGGGTGAGGGCGAGGCAGAAAAACAGGACAGCTCCCACTTCAGCTGCCTGGTGGCAGTGGGACGTGTTCACTCTCATTCCTCTCCCCAGGTGAACGGAGAGGTCAAAGTTAAATCCACAGAGTTCACCACGCGCTACACCATGGATGGCAAATTCACCTTTGTAGATCAAAGGTAAAACTGAATATGCAGGAGGGAGAGTTTGGTATGTGGTTGAAATGTGTACATGCAGGATCCATTTTTGTGGTCTTCAGCACATAACTTATCATCTGCAGAGCTACAACCATTCTTGGTTACCTTCCCCAAGAGCTGCTAGGGACATCATGCTACGAGTACTTCCATCAAGACGACTTACCACATTTAGCTGATAGACATCGAAAAGGTAAAACATGTTCTTCATCTCGTATTCTCCTAGTGTTCATGTTTTCACATACTATCTTGAATCATTTGTTAGCATTTTTCAGTGTCGGCTAAAGTCTTCTTGAGCTATTTTGTTTTTAATGGCTGATGCATGCAGCATCTACAAACACGTGTAGTGTGAATTTAACCAAGATGCTTAGGCCTAGTTCACACTGGATGCATGGTGTGTGCATTGCTGCTGTGTGGCGCCACTGCGCCATCTTGTTCATGTGTTTCCCCACACCACCAATATGTCTATGTCTTTAGTTTCTGATTTATCCCTGACAGAAACCATCACATGGTTTTTGTTTACTTAGACAGACAGACACCGAGAGGGAATCTGCATATTAGAATTATAATATTCATGTTTTTAATGTAATAAGATTCAGTCTAAACTACTGTGAAAGGTGTCAGTTTTATGTTATCAATATTATCATCACGCTGAAACTTAAAAACTGACAGGTGCAGTATGAACACTCTAATATGTTAACATTAGAAGCGCCATACTTTAAAAACGTGAGCAGTTACACACACACACACCATGTGTCCAGTGTGAACCAGGGGTTAGGGGTTGCTCTCCTTTTACATCTCTTGTTGCTAAGCAACCAAAGCCTTGAAGCTGCTGAGACTGACTAAAGTTGCTGCAGCCTCGTGGAAATACAATCACGTATGAAGAAAAATCAAAACAAAAATGATTTTATCAGCATTTTCCTGATGGGTGGGTGTGGAATTCAAAATAAAAAATAACTTTGCTGTGTCTGGGCAGATCCACTTCTTCAAACCAGATGAAAACACAGAATGTCATTTACTGGGTGCAAGTCTGCAAGTATCTAACATTTTTTTTTTTAATGTTGGTGTGACACAGACACCCCCAGGAAAAATCCATGAACAATAATGTATTTTGCTCCTTCATGGTCATACTGGTGTCCCGTTTTCCTCCATTTACCTCTTAACTTTGTCCTTTTTTTTTTCTTCACAGTGCTGCGGAGTAAAGAGAAAATTGAGACCAACTGTTATAAGTTCAAAACAAAATATGGCTCTTTTGTCACTCTGCAAAGTCAGTGGTTTGGTTTTGTAAATCCCTGGACCAAAGAAGTAGAATACATAGTGTCAACGAATACAGTCATAGCGTGAGTACATGCTTTCATCTGATTGTGCCTAATCGGAATATCTTTATAGCCTTCAAAGAATCCCATTCATCAGTGCTGTTTTTCGTTTTCCTGCATGGTCACAGTCAAGCCAGTCGATCAGGAAACAAGTCTGAACAGTCGAGCAATTCCAAGACTTCTGAGGGTGGGTTCAAGTATAAGAAAAAAATGGATGTAGTGGTGACAGTACAGTTTTCTGTCCTGTTGTGTTTAACTTCATGTTTCTGTTAGAAGATGGTAAGAAGTCCCTTCCAATCATACCAGGCATCTCCACCACACCTGGATCTATGATTTATGCTGGAAGCATTGGGACTCAAATCGCCAATGAGCTGCTGGATTTCAACAGGTCTGTGTCCTCACTTCTTCTTTTTTTTTTTTTTTTTTTAAATCACTACTATTTGTGATTAATCTGCGTCTGTGCTGCTTTTAGGATGAACTCATCACCTTCCAGTGGCAACGTCAGCCCTTTCAGTTTACCACTGGATAAATCTCCACAAATTTACAATCAAACCAGCAACAATGTAAGTTTATGTACATGCATATTTGTACTGGTGTGGTCTGTCCCAGTTTATTGCTTTCCCATTCATAGTCTAAAATATTTTTGAGCACATTAATGTTCCAGCCTCATACCACCATCATAATTGAAGTTAAAACATTGTCCAACTTTCTAACTGAAGATACAAACAGACAGGAGCCATTTTAGCTGGGAACACCACAAGTGAAAGACTGTAGGTTATGAACCAAGAAATAAATTATTAAGTTTTGGTGTTGTGGTGTTCAGAATTTAAGATTTATTTAAGTCAATTGTGAGAAAGAGGAGAAGTCACCATTTTTGTTAATAACAGTTTTAGTGTATGGACAGTGGGAATTTGAGTTGTCCTTTCGCTCACTTACACTTTTAATTTAGGAAATGACAATTCAGTTTTCAAGATTACTGCAAAAATATTACCTGAAAGTGGTGAGATATGTTTGCAAGTAATGCCAAACATTTAACAGAAAATCTCCTCTGATGTGCAGTACCTGATAATTATTTACTACTTGTGTGGTTATTATCTGCAATGATGTTTTAACTAACCCTGCAGACCATGTTGTATTGTTTTTTTTTATTAATAAGAAACACACCTGAAACTGTAATTTTTCAGACGTAAAGTTGAACATTTACAGTTTGGAAATGACTGAAGTTCCTCCAGCGTTTTAAAGGCAAAATTGAACCATGACAGTTTTAGTTCTCTCCTTTTTTCCCCCTGGTGACTCAACTCCTTCCATGCTGCTGCTGCTGCTGCTGCTGGGACTATAATTTTCTCCTCCTTTGGTCTGTAGGTGCCAAATGGAGAGGCAACAGATGTGGAGATGCCAGGAAAGTCCAGCTCAGAGGACGAGCCCCAAGGTGCTGCGTTCTCAGGAGGAGAAACACTGATGGGTATTCTTTCTCATGTTAAATAATGTTCACTGATTCTCAACGGTTTGGACAACGGCAATGTGCACAATTATAAAAAAAAAAAAAAAAAGAAAGGGGAATGATTTAAACAGCAACAAAAAACATTGGTGGTAACATGTAGTTACAATCAGCTGAGATTGGCTGACAAGCTGCTGAAAAAGGTGATTAAGACAATATCCATTGCTATAGTGTTTGTTTGTCATTTTCACCCCTGCGTAAATGTTGACATCACAGACGTGCCAGAAACAAAATGAGTCGCAGAAAAAAGAGCAACTCTGTAGCCCTCGGTGATGTTACAGTGGGAATCATTTAGACCATCCAGTCGATGATATTGAGTAGGAAAAACCTGATCGCAACAAAAGTGTGGAGACTCCCTCAATACTTCCCAACGCCCAATAAACCACCAGCAACACACTAAACAAACCATTTAAGAGGTTTCTTAAAAACAAGCACAAAATGTTGTGATGTGTAGTTCTGTCCTCTTTACACCTCCATCAAGTAGTCTTGTTTTTCCCCTGTCTTCCAGCTCATCTCTCCTCAGGTGAGAATTCCCAGCTGGATTTGGACAGTGTGGTTGGACCAGGCCTAAGTAGTCTGAGCAACGATGAAGCAGCCATGGCAGTGATCATGAGCCTCCTGGAGACAGACACAAACTTGAGCGATGCTGTGGACTTTGAAGAGATGCACTGGTCTTTATAGAATCTGTTCTTGCAGTGTGACATTGTAGCACACTGTAAAATATACTTTTTTTTTTCTTTGGTAAGATGAACTGCTCGAACTCTTACACCACATTTGATTTTTAAGGACTTTATTTATTTGCTACCTATTTCCCCATATAAGCTGTGTAGTCTTCGGACGGCTGCTCTTACACGTTCAAGGTCAGTGACAATTAAGGAAAAAACATATTTCCCTCTTCAGAAGGAGGATTTGCCTCTAAAGCCTTACAGCGGTCCTCCTGCCCTGAAAACACTGTTCCTGACTTCTTTCCTCACATCTACTGTTCATCCTCTGTTTAAATGAAAAGGTTTAAGGTTTTAAAAAACCCAGACAAAGCTCAGATCATGACGATTCGAGGGTTCTGCTCGTTTTTCCCTCACATTGAATCAAAGGTTGGGAGTGACAAAGCATAAAAATGCACTGAAAAGATACATTTTTTTTAATGTCATAGTTTGATTAGGTACTGTATGTTTAATTAAAAATGCAAGAAAGACAACTTGACAACCTGGTCCCCCACAGGATCCAAAACTGTTCTCAGGCAGTGAACCATGTAAAACCACACCTCCATAACCTCTGACTCTGAGAGTCACTCAGTGATGTGCTGCTCAGAGATTTTCCACTTATCTGTATCTGAACATTTACTGCGAAACAATCCAGTAACCTCACTTAAACAAACTGTATATGTGCGCAGCGCTGCAACTGACTATTCTTTTCATGATTGATTAATCCGAACAATAGTTTTGCCATTAATTGATTAGTATTTCCTCTAGAATCTTTTTCAGCTGCTCTGCCACTGCATCAATTAAAAAGGGCCTAATAATTTTTAATTTGCAGCTTTGGGGGCTCACTGGTGTAAGTCACTTGTGACAGTGAGTAAAATTTGAGCAGCTACTAAATGAGTGTAGAGGAGACGGGATCAAATCCTGTGTTCACCAAACCTCAAAATGATGATGTTGTCCACAATCCAAAGATAATAAGTTTTTTCTGTTTAATTTGCTAATTATCCATATTAACGAAATGGGAACTTAAAAGAAACACACTTGTGACTGATTACTTGATCATAAGAAAATGGTTGCTGTTGCTGCCATGTTTAGTAATCTTAATAACAATTTTTTTTTGTGTGCATTTGTTATGTAGCCAACACCATGTCAGGCCATATCTACTTTTGTTTGTATAGGAATAATAATTTCCATATTTACTAAACCCTTAAAAACTGCCCTTGTTTTTAGATCTTAGCATTTAACCCTTTTGGACAGAAAACATCCACCTTCATAAACAAATAAGTGAGAGACATGAACTCTTGGATTTACAGTAGGTCTGAAAGGACACTGAGGCGAAAGGTTTGAGCTGGACAGCCGAGTCATTTCAGGTCGAGTCTGGTGATAGAAGTGAAAACTCAGGGAGCGACGGAAGCTTAAAGCTGCCTCACAGAAACACAGTGAGTGTTGCAGTGTTTCATCCTTCACTCTATGCTTTTGCTTTTCTTTTCGTGTGTCTCCTTGTATACTTACTCTCTGCTTTATATTCTGGAAGGAAAGCCATAAGTGTACCCTTCATGTCATTTTATGCACTGACAGTCTTTGAAAAGACATGTCCATGGTTCATGTGCTTCTCAGAAAGACGGCGTGGTCATGCACCTGCATTCATTTAAAGGGATTATGCTATGCAGAGCTATCATTACATCATTAACAGACTTTAAGGTATGTCTCTTTCTTTCATGTAATTAACACTTATTTCATACCTTTCTTGCAGAAGGCCCACAGTGTACTGCTGACTTGTGAACCGTGCATCCATTCCCGTACTCACAGTTGCACAGTAGCCTCTATGTTAGTGATCATGTGGCAGTAGCGTAGCCTTTATACTTAATGTCAAATTAGTTAAGTTAAATATGTGAAAAGGCACTTAAAAAATTAAAACTGCTGCCATAATTCTGGCCAAATGATAACCAAAAATATGTATGTCTTTAGATATAACTAATATTAAGTTTAAGTCTAATGATTGTAAATCAATTAAGGCTGAGCTGAATTTGATTCAAAACAGTGCAATTAGCAAATTGTGAAGGCTGCATTTTAATTGTTCTATGCCAATTTTTAAAAAATACATAGATTTTAGATTAGAAACAATTCACCTCTTAAGTTCTCATTCTTTTATATAGTATAGGTGTGGTATAGTAGTTCATATTTTGATGGGATTTCATGTACTAAAGTGTTCTAAATGTATTATGGTGATTATTGATCTGAGGACTGAGGACTGACTCGTAATAAGTCATATGGAATAAGACATTACAATAATACAAATTGTAATGTGTCAGAATTAAACAGTTCTTCTCCATCTTTTCTGGGGCATTAAAGTTTGAACATGTGTGTCACCTGCTCGGGTGTGGTGAAATTCACCTCATGCACTTGTGAACCATTTATGATGCATAATAATCACGTTTATTTAGACTGTGCGTCAGCAGCTTCACTCTCAGTCAGCAGTACACGAACCAGTCATGTGACAATATAGCAGTTGTATCACTGTCCACGTGAACAATAATATATGAAACTGAGTAGTTTATAAGCTATGCCATTGTTGAGATTGTCATCAAGGGCCATGTTTTATAGTGATTTCCTTTCTGTGTGTCGATGATTTTTCCCATATAGAATCTCTAGTTTTTAGGATCGTAGACTGTTGGTTTTGGGGTCTTTTCTCTCTGATGCTTGAATTAAGAGGAGTCTGTGGATGAAGGAGCCAAACTCTCCTTCCTGTGTCCGAAGTGCCTTTGGACATTTGTGCTTGGTCACACGATGAACCTGTTGTTGCTTTTAGGGTTTGCGCTGCCCGATAGTGGGACCAGAAATGTGTCGTAGGACTCCCCTGACAAGCTTGTGGAAGCCTGTTTGTGATTGGATTCAGCAGTCGACACCTAACTAAACAACTGGAGCTGTGGTGTTGTGCCATAGACACAGACTGGACCTTTTTAAAAAAAAAAAGAAGCAAAAATGTCAATTTTATACTGTTATTTACGCCCTTGTAGCTGTTATTCCCCCCACATTGTTCTCATTTCAGCTTCAAAATGTCATGTTTTGCTTCTGCCACCATTAAAAACCAAACACTAGACTTTGTAAACTAAAAACCCAACATGTTTTCATTCCATGCCCTGTGTCGAGTCGTGTTGTGTGTAGTTGCATGCTGTTCTTGTATCATTTATTGCTGTTAGTTTAAAAAAAAAAAAAAAAATGTGTTGGCTAAACACGATAAGGACCTGCACAGGAGGAAGGACTTCAACCTTTGAGGCCGATGCATTTAAGAGCATATTACTGCCTCCATTGTATCGCTTCCTGCCATTTTCATGAGTTCATTCTTGTTTTATTTGTGGGTTCTGATGGGGAGAAACACTTACTGTATTTGTTAATTGCATTATTGCTGCTACTTTTAACATGCCTGGCATGTCGACCCAGGTTGTCATGTTGTTAATAAATAGTTTACTAAACCCTCACAAGAACCTTTGGCCATATTTTCAAACTTTTTTCAACACAAAGTTGTCCTTCGTGAGTCTAAATAAGAAGCACCAGACTTCTGTTTATTTTTTCTGATTGTTCAAACCTCTGGGAAGGTTTGAGTAAGTTGTCAATTGTGGTGAAGTGGTTTGTGTAATTAAGACAGAGTGGTACAGTGTAAGCAGGGATTTGTTGTGTATATAAAGTCAGTGGTAAAAGCAGAGCTGTTGCTCTGTTGGGACAGAATGGGCCAAGCTGCTAACCTGCCTTGTAGGAGAGGAGAGACTTATGTTACAGAGCTGTATGAGTGGTTCAGGTAAGGTTTTCATTTGGTTTTCGAGGTTTGTACCTCTGCAGTTAATGATTATTTTCATAATAGCTTAATCTGTCAATTATTTTCTTGATTCATTGAGTACTTGTTTGGTCCAAAACCTGGAAATGATGATGTTCTCAAATGTCTTGTTTTTGTCCACAAACCAAAAATGATTCATTATTAATGATTTCTCTGTTATATGAAGCAAATAAACCAGAACATATTCACATTTAAGAAGCTGAAAAGTCCAAGAAATGTGTTTTAATTATTGTAAAAACACTCAAACCAATAAATCGATTATCAAAATAATCTATAGGTGAATGGTAGAAGCTTTCTCTTACATAGACATAGATATATAAACCTGCAAATCATCTACTTGACCTTTCTTTTGTTTGTTTTTTATTTAGACATTTCCCCTGATTTATCTCTTGACACTTTATATATTATAGAATAATCTTGGTTTTTTAAAAGTGTCCTAATCCATAGTTTATTTACATAACTCCACACTCCTGATCCTTCAGCTTCATGTTGACATGCTGTAGTAAACTGGTTCAAAATCGTTTGGTCTAATTATCCTAACACTCTCATCCCAACATGTGCACAGATAATCCACAGCAGGCCTTGGTTGACCTTAATCTCGCTTTAGAGGGCACATTTCTCCGACCACAAATCTGGCTCATCATCTAAACTGCCTCCATATGTGTTTTTTTGTGTGTGTGATTGATAAATACATTTTTCTTTTGTTTCTAATAAATGTCTTTATTTTGAATCATAGGAAGTTTATTCATGAATGTCCCAGTGGGCTGATCACTCTTCATGAGTTCCAAAGGCATTTCTGTGATGGAACAGTGGGCAGAGAGTCGGCTGAGTATGCAGAACAGATATTCCGCACACTGGACAGTAATGGGGTGAGAAACTGAATGATGACACGTGATCTATGGTGGATGAGTGTGGAGGCAATGCTTCTCACAACCATGCTCATGCGATGTTTTGAAATGGGGTCGCAGGAGCTGATTTAAGTGCCCAAGGTCGCAATTACCTGAAGGACATTTGTAATTAGGATGCTGCACTTTTTAAAGCTCTATTCATGTAGTGTTGTAATTCACATGTCTGTGCTTTACTTTGTTATTTATATTTCTAGCATTTATATTTCTTTCTTTTACTCCACTACATTTCCTGAATAAATTGTTTAATTTTGCTCAAATACATTTCCTTTAAATCTGCGTTACTCCTAACTCCTAACTAAGCGGCCGAAATGCTGTGTTGTATGGGTTAAAACCAATTTGGTCAATATACTGTCTCAGCAGACATACATTGAAAGTTAAAAGTGTGTCTGCTTTAGAGCAACAATAGCAGACAGTGAACAAACATACTATAGGTTAAATATCCACTGATATTTGATACATCTCCTCTTCACTTTCAGCGTCTTTCTTTTAACGCATCTCCACTGCAGACACTCGTTTTTCTTCTCCTCTGGTTGAACATTGTTTGAGAGGAGGTTTTAACATGTTTTCCTTTATCTCTGATGACAAAACGTGGTCAATTGATGTCTTAATATAAAACATATGTCTTACATGTAGCTCCTTTTACAACAAGACACTCCTAAAGATGCACTGAATGTCATGATTTTAATCAGTCATATCAACATGATGGTGCTTTCCCTTTAGGACGGGCTGGTTGATTTCAGGGAGTATGTCATGGCCATCAGTATGCTTATTGAAGGTTCAGCTGTGGAGAAACTGCGGTGGTCATTCAAGCTTTTTGACAAAGACAGAGATGGAGCCATTACCAAGGAGGAAATGCTGGACATCATGCAGGTGTGTGTGTGTGTGTGTCATACATAAACACAAAATCAAGCTCATTATCCTACAGATGCCGCGTCTTTCACGTTAACCCTTGTGGTTCCTTTTGTTCACAGGCTGTTTATAAGATGAGTGTGGCTGCAGCTTTGACCAAACCCAACACACTCACTGCTGAAGAATGTACCAACAGGATATTTGTGAGATTAGATAAAGACAATAACGGTGAAGACATGATTTCCTTTTTTCTGCCCCTGAAATCTTAGTGCAGTGTTTTTACAGCAATGGAACAGAGGATGTCGCACTCCTCTGTTGTTGTTTTCCTCTTCATTATACTGATATAATGCCACAATGTTAAAGACTATTTCTCAGGTGAGCGTAGCAAAAATACTCAATAAGGATAATTGTTTTCTCATATTCCTTTTCTTATATTCAGGAGTGAGAAAAATAATAGAATCAGATTGTAACATTAAGGAAAGGCTACATAAATTAGGGATTTATTTTTTGTGTGGCTGGCAGCAATGAAGAAGGTCTCAGGAAACAAAAATCCATGCTCAAAAAAGCCAAGGTCACAATAAAATATGCTTATAGACAGAAAAATATAACATACAGAACATAGCACATCTAAATTATCATAAGGCAAAGGCAAAAGCAAAACCTCTATGAGTAAATAAATGAATACAATTAAGTATACACAAACTCATATACATCTGTGCACAGTGAGGTATTAAGTTTGTAACTTCAGGTATCTCATTATTATCATCCCATGTCTTATCAAATACATCTCCTCTATCTTTGTCATACAGCCTCAGTCTCTCAAGGTGTAGTGTGTTTTTTCTCCCAGCCACAGTCCATTTTCCACACAAGTAATATCAGTTTTCCCAAATTGTATAGCCTTCTTCTCATATTAGGAAATAAGGTTGTTTTATTGTCAATGTGCTTCCACAACAAAATTTAGTTGGTACACTCAGTGGCAAGGAAAAAACTGAAATTCCAAAAATATTATTATTAACACATCCACTCAACAAGCTGTCATAGTCTCTTCCCCCACCAAAATGGCCAGGTGGCTTCTTATACCCCTCCTAGCTCCACCCTAATTGGACTGGACCATTGTGAAGGTTAAAGTAGGTAAACTCAAACAGACATAACAAATCAATAACCTTAATCCTTTAACAAAAACACATAAAACATCCTTAAGCAAATGTTAAATGACTCTAGGAAAATAAACATGAACTGTTAAGGGAAACCATGATTTGAATGTGTGTGTGTACACACACACCTCTTTTCACCTCACTCTGAGGTCGGTTAACCATCCACAGGTGGCTTTACTTTACTGAGCTTAATTACTCTAGGGAGTGTGGGCAGGTGAAAAGGTAGGAAGGAACCTTTTTTTGTTGTTTTAATTTGAAAAGTTACGATCCTTTGTCACATTATGAAATCTAAAAGTGTTAATTCTACCAGCTAGGAAAGGTCTTAAAGATCATTATTGAGTGAAATATATGAAGTGAGGTAATAAACCACGGCATGTGTAATCTTCTGGAAGGGATTAAAACTCCAGTCTATGACATTTATTTGCAGTAATAGGCAGAAATCGAATATGGTTTGCAAAGGTGTATGATTGCTTTAAAATAAAGATGGTTTGGTTTTCATAGCCTTAGAATTAGCCTATTGCCTCCATGTTTCTACAGCAGCTCAAATGAAGCAACCAGCCTGAGCGTGCATTCTGAGTTGTGAAGCAGAAGAAGTGTCCATAAAAACTTTCAGAAGTGAAAGTTGTTTGAAGGGATACACTTCTTGTCCCCACCTGCCCCTGTGGTGCCACTGTATACACACAAATGCTCTTTTAGTCAGGTCTGATAGTTTTGCTTTACAGAACCCATTTTCAGATCAAGGATGCAGCATATGAATAGTGTGACATCGTTTCAAACAGAGGCTGCAGCTTTAATAATGTCTACTGGCCAAATAAGAGAGTTCTTTCATGTGTACATCTCACAAATTGTAACGCACTGGACCTTTAAAATATTGGTGTGTGTAGAATAAAGACAGAAGTGTAGAATGAAGACAAACTCTTTCTTTCCTTCTTTCACTTCTAATCATTTCTTTCTGAAACTCAATCATTAAAGCACATTCAAATGTTTTTCAATTATGTGAATACTTGCAGGAATTCATATAGGAAGGAAAACATCATGTACAAGACACACAATTACGTTTCTCTCAGCCCCCTACAGTGTAGTTCAGTAAGCAAATACACTATAAAAAAAGTGAAAAGGAGAATAACATTAAAGTAGAAAAATGTTCAGGAATAAATGTGAGGATGTACAATAACAATAAAACAATCTAAACATCTGTGTGAAAAAATCTATGGACATAACCTGTATGCACATGACTTTAGTAGAGTCTGTCCTCTGCTTTTTGTTGTGTCCACAGCCATCATCAGTCTGGAGGAGTTCATAGAAGGAGCTCTGGATGACGACTGGATCAGAGAGATGCTGGAATGTGACCCCAACACTGTGAAGGTGGAGAGGCCCGTGAGGAGGGACAACACTCTGGGGACCCATGGTTGACATGTAGTCCACCATTTTATTCATCGAGAGCAGAGATTTAAAAACCAGCTGATGTCCTCTCTGACATTTCTCCAGGAATAGTTTTAGAAACACAGCTGCACATGCAGTCATTTAGATGTCAACTAAGGTTGCAACAACATTGAAAGCATTAATTCCCAAAGGTTGTTTGTATGTCTACAACATAATTTAGGAAATAAAAATTAATTTTGAAACTAGATTTTAGTGGTGATTATTTTTGTGCTGCAGTTTGGTTCCTTTGTTGGTGTTTTCTTTGCTGCTCTTTACTGCATATATCTTGATAAAATAAACAACACAAAAACTTTGTATAATTGGATAATTTCAGTTGGTCTTGATGCCCAGGTTCTGAATACCTTTGTTATTTAATGCCTGGTACTGTGACACATACAGTTGTTTTGAATGTTTGCCTCAAATTTGTGAAATGTTTCGAATAGTGCACCTGATGTTCCTAATATCAGCTGATTCTATCATCATTTTTATCAAATTGCCAAATTGTTGAATCCTAATTAGAGATTGACCAATTAACCAGGCCACCATTTGTTTGCACTAAAACTTATTTTTTTCATACAAACATTTCACTGACAGTTTTCTGATAACCTGTTACATGTATTTATTAGGTTTGTATATTATATTTTTAATAAAAATGTTAAAGTGCACTGTAGTGTAGCACAAAATGCTGATAATGTAATGCAGTATTTGTTAGATGGCAGGAAAACAGAAAACACATTGGCCAGAAAAGGTGGGCATCGTAAATCAGCTCTGATTTCTCATAGGCCATAGGAAACCCTCGTATCGGTCGACCTCAAGAATATCTTCCACCACTAGGTGTCGCCTTTGCTCGTTTTGAAACTGACACGCTGGCAACTCCCAGACTTTCAAGAAAATGCTGCTTTCCATGTTTCCGTGAAAACACAAAGAGTTGCCTGTGCTTCTGACTAAAACAGGAATGATGTCGGCAAAAGCTGTGTCTGTAGGAGAAGTGGTTACAGTGGACAGCTTTAACTCTGAAAAAACCCAGAAAAGTTAGCCTCTGTTTTTCAGGCGCCTTTTACATTGTTCAGAATTAGTTAGGACAGTGTTGTCCATCAGAAAACTGGTATCTCCTACCATTTCAACGGTACAGTAAACGCATCAGAGCTCCCACTCTAGTGTTCCAGCGGGGCGGGATTTTTCCTGCCGTGACGTCCCAACTTTTTCAGCAACTCTGTCACTTCGACATCATGGCGTAGATGTGGACGTACGGGGGGTTACACTGGTGGGCACCGATAAGTTTACAAACCAAGTACCGTGAAGTTGTTTTAAACTGTGAACGAAACGAACTAACGGGAATATTTTCAGTTATTTGAGCAGTTTGGGTAAGTGACTTCGTCTGTATGGTTTCGCTGTGATTTATTATTTCCACTAATTCGGGTTTTTGTTGGAGTTGCCTGGAAACAAACGGCTGTTGTGGCTCGTGTGGGCGAATGTACACGTAGTTGTGTTTAAGGTTACTTTTACAATGTTCTTTAAACGATGCTGACGGATTAACGGACACCAAAATGCCGTTTCCCTAACGTGATGCATTCAGGGGGGTTAGAGCATCAACACCAAGTCACTGGTAGTTCCATTTCACATTTTCTCACGTTTGTGGACCCTTGCACGATAAGAAAGGGTTTTGTGCAAACGTCGTTGATGTATAGCCACTCTAGACAGTAGTCTTAGTTGTAATGTAATGTTGAAATTTTACAAAAAATACTTTTCCTCATGTCGAGGTTAGAACAGTCGGTCATATTTAAGCGTCTTAAAAAGTTCCTGACGTGAGAAAGTCAGTCTAACATTAGTTTATGACTCTGCTACACACACACACACACACACACGGAGCGAAGTAACTCCCAGTGCCCGAGGACACCACTTTTCTCACTGACTCATTTGCATTCACTCGCGACACTTCAGCTGCTCCAGTGTTGCCTTCAGGTGTCACAGATAGGAACATACGATAATATCGCGAGAAATTGGACAATTGTTCGATTTTATTGCACATCACGTTAGAAAGCTCTCACAATATGTTGATAGTGGAGAATTTCCATTTTTCAGGGTAATTGTGAATGAGGAAAATTGTCAGTATTCCATGTGAATCACTTGAACCCTTTTGCCAGCATGCAGTCCTAGTGTTTTATTTTGGAATGCCACTCCAGTTTGTCCTTATGTTTTAAGATAATGTGCACATGGGATTTGTGCCCATTTTGTTCAAATTTACGGAAATAAACTCAGTGAAGGTAAATTACATATGACAGAAGGCTATGCCAGTTTTGTGATTGGCTATTATTTTGGTACACAAACTCGTCCAATGTCAATAGTATCCACTGTTGACTAGTGAAGTCAATGTTAGAGTGTTTCTGTAATCTGTGAAATTTGATCAGCTGTTGCCCTCCAGTTGACCTGAAAGTAAAGTATTTACTTTCCCTTTTTTCAAATGCTCTCCATAACAACAGTATTGTCTGCAAACCAGACACCACAGCGATTCACCATGTCCACATCCTAGTTTTGGTTTCAGTGCATTCCTCCCTATGTTTTGGAGACGACATGGCAACTCTAGGTGTGGCATTTTAAATGTCTCTTTCTGTGTGATTTAACTCTGGGGGTTTCCTTCACCATGTTAATCATTACTCAGATTTTAGGGAAATCTCTGAGCTGCAGATTGCAGATACTTCAGTCTTTACTGCTGCAAGAAAATGCATGTAATTTACATCAGAAGAATGCAAGTCCAAGTTGGGCTGCAGTCTCTCAAAAAGCAACCGGTTTAATTTTTAACACAACAAATGTAAATTTCCAAATTTAAAACTACAAGGAGTGCAGTAGTGAGCAATATGAAAAGTATTTGTCCTGCTGTCCCCACATAAATTGATTTCACGTTTCTTTGTTATCATACTGACAGAAAAATGTAAATAATATTTTATTCAATTTTATCCCGTGGAAGAAGGGGCTAGTTATTGATTGAAATCTGGACCTCTATACTAATTGTTGGTCAGCACTTTTTTGATACCAATTTCATTGTATCTGCTTGTAATAAAACATAACACATTGCAGTAAAATAGTTTAGTTTTCTTCTCTCATATTTGTGCACTGTAGTTCTGTAGCTCCATCATCCACTTGAGAAATGAGCTCCGTTGTAACTCCCTGATAGCCCACCATGAGCACTTTTAAATCTCAGTCAAACAGCATGCTGCATGCTTATTGGCTCACTGACGCTAATGAGATTATCTCCTCACGAACCAAAATATGATATAGAAAAATGACACCTTATTGACATAAGGTGATACAGAGGAAGTTTGATACCCACAGTCGATACCACAAATCTTTTGAAGTTTCATACCCAGCCCAGTGTAGAAGGAAGCACTTGATTTAAAAACTTTATTTGCTCTTCTCATTATGTGTGTTTACATGGCATCACCCATTGAACTGTGGCCTCATGAGTCTTTACCAAACATAGTGAAAAGGCGGCTTTACAGTCGTATTTTGTTATAATATACACCTCAGTGTTTGGTATTTATAAAATGAGTGTCAGGGTATACTGCCTGCTTTCCCAGGTTTGAAATAGCCACAGGTTATTCCAGAGTGGTGCCACTGCCATGCAGGCAGCTGATGAATGCCTTCACTGTGTCTGCTGCACCAGGGAATCAGTGTACACGCTCAGCCACATTGCTACATTTCATGCACCCTCAAATTTAGAGACTGTTACATTGGCCCAGTCACGGGATTGCATTTTAGCAGACAATTTGCTCATAGTACAATAATAGGCATCTTGTGTTTGACACACCAGTACAACTAGAGTTCATGATGCCTTAAGCAAAGCTTTGTTACCCTTAACCAATCTGTTTCTAGTGCTGCTGAGTAGAGCACCCAGTCTGTGAGGTGAAACAGGATGAGGTATGTGAGCTGGAACTAACCTTTTTTCATGGAAACATTGTGTGTAGGTAAAGACTAGGTCAGGGCATGTATGACTCACAACATGGAAAGTGTCATTATGTGGTGAGACATGGAGCTTGCTCTCCTCATATCCCCTTAAACTGTCACAGATTTAGCTTTATAACCTGGATATAAAAAAGCAACAGTTAAGTGCTGTATGATGTAGTGAAAATTCCTTTCCCCCTAAGCTTTTTTTTTTTTTAACTGGTCTCAGAGAGAGTGAAAGCCAGATCCTTGTAAACATTTTTTCCCTCAGAGACAAGTGGCTCTGAGGCTTCTATTTTGTTTTCTATTTCCTGTGTGTGCAAGAGTGCTCAAGCGTGTCCCTCCAGTGAGGATGGGTTACATCAGTTCTTCCCGCCTGAAGGGACCAAAGCTGATGGATGTGAAAGGCCATTATAGTGGTCTTTCTCTGCGTGTCACCATGGATTTCATGACTGTTTTCACCAAAGGGCAAGATTGCTTTTACAATTTCACTTCTTGTTTTATGTTTGGCAGTAGACTGGCAGGTGTTGCTGCATTTGTTATGCATACTGTAGCTTTGCATTGTTCTCTAGTGACTTTCAGTCAAAATACCCTGATACTATGAACAATACCCTTCTCTGTGTGTCTTACACTCCCTGTAAGTGGTGCTTATAGAAGGAAAGACAGTAAGAGACTTTGTTTTTGAGAATGATGCTTACTTGTAGGGATTTTTGAGATATCTCCTTTTGATGGTTGGAAAAGATTTCCCACTCCTTAATTCTCCTTTAATTCATCAAAAAAATTAAAACAAAATGGCGCTGAAAAGACTACTAAGGAAGTCCAGTGATGGAGAATTGGTTTATTAATAATTTTAAGCATGTCTTGTGTTAGTTCAGGTATAAACATTTTTTTGTACTTTGTTGTGGGTTTTCTTTGTTAATAATCATTAGTTGCAGATCTAAAAATGCACACTATCTAAAATCTTTGTTTAGTAAAGCAGATGATCTGGTGGCCAGAAAACACACTTTTGTTTACATATGACTGGCATACCATGGAGGCATTAGAGGACAACGCACGTCTCTGTAATTAAGTGTTCTTTGTGCTGGGCTGTGTGACCACTGGATCCAGGATGAAGCTACAGAGGAGCTCAGAGTCAGACACACAGTCTGTTTTAGTGACACATGTGCAGCAGGTTTCTGAGCAGCATGTCTGGTCTTGGCCCAACGTGTTTGAAGTATGTTTTGTAAAAGGTGTTTCTGATGCGACACAAAATCTGACTCAGGTGTTTGAGGCCCTGCAGGCTTTCATTCCTTTTTGAGTGATCACAGCACAGACTGTCTGTGTAGATGCCTCCTGTTCAAGAATTCCACTCTTGCATGTGTTATCTGAGTGTTGTGAGTTTTCTGTAGTTGGTCCTCTGCCTGTTTATTCCCTGTGGATCCACTATAGCATGGATAAATAAATCTGGTCACAACAGAGAAGCTTTGTCCTTTATCATCTCCTGAATTAAAAATGCCAGTCTGTTGGGGCAAAGTAAAACCATCTTAAGGGTTCAGCACATTCTCCTCATCACCATTTTTAACTGAAACTTGTTAATAACTAAATCAGTTAGTTGTTTGAACAAATAAGCAGCTGACATTTTTTTTATAATAAATGATTTGTGCTGGCGAACTGTCCAGGGCCTATCGCCCTATGTCAGCCGAGATTGGCACAGCACCCCCCGCGACCCTCTGGTGGAGGATAAAGCGGTAGATGAAGGATGGATGGATAAATGATTTGTCATTATCAAACAAAATCCAAATGATTCCTTAATTTCACGTTTCTTCTAAACCATGGCAATGTAATGCACATCTTTGTCTTTTGTGGGCGTAATCTGATTTAGAGCCGGAAAAATTCATCGGCAGAATTGTAATCTGCAGCTATGTTTCAAATGTATCAATCAATTTAGACATTTTCCAACCAAAGGTGACACTTAATGCATCCAGCTTGTGAACAAATGTGAAGATTTAATCTGGGTTGTTTTATAATTTGCAGACTTAATGTGTTTTGGGTTCATTAATAACAGATCAATGAGTATAATCTTTAGTATTTGCCTCAATCTGAATATCTTTTTATGTAAATAAAGAAAATAATTGAAGGGTTAATTAGTCCTAAAAATAAAATATGGTTCAAATCTTTATTATTTTAGTGAAGAAATATAACACAGACTATAGATTTTCTGATGTCTGATGAGATACCACTGTTGTGCTACTGCTGATACTAAGAATTGCACAGTTCAGTTTTCTGTGGGTGTTACATTTCCTCCTGCTTTTAACACCATCCTGCCTTGTGCAAATAACTGTTAGAATCTGTGCTGTTGTGCCTTTTTTCCCTGAATGTCTTGTCTGCTATTCCCATTTATACAAGTGGGACCCACACTTACTCCAGGGCAGGCAGCCTGAGGGAAGTATTTTTACCCTCATTGAGAAACCACTGAGTAACTTTGGAGTGACTGGTGGCATGCTGGTTCCTCTCATCTCCACACAGCCTACTGTGCACTGTGATGATTCTTACGTTTTAGTGTGCGCTCATTTTACACATAATGGAAAATGTGACCACAGGAATGCTGAAATAACAGTCTGTTATATGGCCTGTGGGTGGTTTCTATAAAGTTTGAAAACGATCTGATGTCCCACTTGTTGGACACTCCCAGGATGGGAGGCAGTGACTAATTAAAGGAAAAGGTGTGTGTGTGTGCCTGTGTACATGTATTTGTTACCTCTTTAGGACCTTTACTGGCATAACCACTGACCTTGTCAGGCCCAGTAGTCCTCACGGACTAAAACCTGGTCCCAGTGATGCAGAACCTTATTTCTGAGTAACTGAATATCTTTCCTTGAATGGTAAATTATTATTAATACAATCATTAAATTTTAAGACCCAGACATGTTTTAATCTTTAGTACATCATTGGTTTCTGAAACACATTTTATTCCAATTGTTGAAATCCTCTCCACACCCAGATGTCATTAATAAATAAAGTTGTCTGGGACAAAAAAAAGAGAAAAAAAATTCTTGAAGAGGGACAGGAAAGATAGCTACAGACACTTTTTTGTTGCAGACCAGTACAACAAATAAGACAAATGTTTTAGAATCCAGTTATGCATTATTGCTTTATAGGGAATATGTCAAAGATCCAAAATATTTGTCAGTAGCGACACATGTGGCTGTAACTGAATTGTGGCCTTATCAATATGCTTACTCTTGTGGGGTCTGCACCAGTGGTGAGCAAGCTGTCTTTTGCTTTTTATGCCTTTGTACCTTGAGTGTTGTGCTGGGAGCCAGTCATTTGTTGGTATTAGTGGACTCCATTCCTATGCAAACTACAACTCTAATGCTACTGTCACATCCTTTTAGATTTTCACTGAAAATCCTTCTCGACTCCAATTCATGCAAGTCAGTCTACAAGCCATTGCAGGCATAAGAGGCAGCTGTGGAAGGTCTCAGTTTTTGATGTTTGTTCATTCTTTGGCATTTATTTTTGAATGCATGAATAATCATATCAACAACCCCTTTTAAGATAGATCAAAGTAAGTGGAGGATCCATGGTCAGGTCAATGTTCAGCATTTACAGGCAACAAAAGAAGTCACATAGCCATTTTGAAATCTCTGTTGAATGGACAACTGGAATGAGAGCACAGATGAAGCTGCTTGTCACACATCATGCTTATGAGTGTGGAACGTCGGTAAGAATGCTGTGCAAAATTGGAAAAGCTGTAGGCAGCAGTACGCTAGCTTTTCAGAGTACACAAGCAAAAGGGAAGAGCAATATATGGCAATATAGGTGAAACCTCGGTGTGTTTCAAACAGGACCAGAGAGACAACTGCATGTGTGATTTTTCGATTTAACACCCATAGAGAAAAGAACTGCTGTGCTGTTTGGGCAGATGTCCAGGACTGGTACAACAAAATGCATCTTCACAGAGTCTCTAACAGGCTTACTAGTGTCCCACTGACAGGATGTTCTCTGTGCCAACATTTTAACATAAATGGCCTGATTGATATTCTGAAATGCATCATACATCAGTCTTACTCTGACAAACACAAGACCTCTGAAGTGATTTCTGTTTTAGTTTCATTGTCTAAACTGCCACATACCCTAAGTGTTTGGATGGAAATCTTTTCCTGCGTACTGCTGAGCTGATGTGTTTTTATACTAGAAACCCATCTTTTTTTATGCATAGAGGGTTATGGAGGATGTACTGCAGTTTGAGTCTAATTCTTGGGTGGAAACCTTCTGTAACAACGTGTTTACCGCTGACCTTACTTAGCCTAAAAAGCTAAACACAACAGGAACTGGTTTGCTGGATTTGTCCTCAGTGCACTACTGAGAGTAACATCTCAAGCGCACACTGACTTGTGTAATTACATAGACTAAACTAGTGCGTCATGCTTTTGGGTTTGTAGTCATAATAAAGATGAGTTAAATTTTTATTCCTCCATTCTGGTTTGTTAACTGTAAATGCACTGCTTCACTCGATTTTAAATATGGTATCCATTTTAAAGGATATTTTTACGAGTAAACAAACAATTTCAGGAATGACTCAAACATATTTTACTTCTCTCCCTTTAGGTTCATCAGTGACTGAAGATGATGTCCGATGCCAGCGACATGTTGGCAGCAGCCCTGGAGCAGATGGATGGCATTATAGCAGGTAAGCCTCTCCTAAAACATTAAGCACCAACATAACATTTGTCGTTTAGTCATGGTGTGATTCTGTTGTTTTCTTAGCTGGGTTAAAGCCTAAACCAAGAAAGTATGTGTTATATATTCTGAAGCAACGATAGCCACGGCCACTGACTGGCTGAGGTTGACTCAACACTGATAACAGATTATCTCGTGTCGTTTTATGGTTCATTTCATAGCTGACATTTTAGATAGTCATCGTGGGATTTCTGGAGGTCTCTTTGTGGCATTTAGCGTTTAATCTGACCTCATGTAGGCCATGTTTCTTTAAGCCACATTCAGTGTCATTAAATTTGTTTAAATACTGATTTGTTTAAATGTATTGTGTATAATTATGTCATTTAGTAACCATAGTCTTGTTATTCATTTACAATAAAAGTGGATAATAATCAGGTTCCTTTTTATGGTGCAAGGAATTTTTACTGTGAGATTTGATCAGTATGTGGACCTCAACCACAAAATGGACTATTTTCTACGTGCTATTAATATCAGGAGTTAAGTGTGTAAAACTTCTTATATAATTAAAAATAATTACTTGGTGAGGTTTGTGTCATTCTTTGCATTTTAGTGCTTTAGTTTTCTTTATTTCTCTCCTGTGTTTTACCTCAGGATCGAAGGCTCTGGACTACTCCAATGGGTTGTTTGACTGCCAGTCGCCCACTTCCCCATTCATGGGCAACCTGCGGGCACTTCACCTTCTGGAAGACCTGAGAAGTGTCCTGGAGATGATGGACACTGAGGAAAGGGAGAATCTGCGCTGCCAGATCCCCGACTCCACAGCTGACAGTCTGGTCGAGTGGCTCAATGGTCACCTGGTGAGAACCTTACGTGTAGAAAATATTTGATAAAAGGAACTAGCAAAGATAAGAAGATTTCTGATTTGTAACACACATTTTCATGTCATATTGAGTTTCATTTCTGTCTTCATTAGAACAGTGTTGTCTCAGGACAGTTCATTGTGGCTGGGAATTGAATATAATATAAGTGTATTGAGACAGAAAATGTACAGAATATGACTCGCATGACTCACAGCCTAAAGGTGAACCCATAAAGGATTGTTTATACAGCTTTAAAAAGTAGTTCTCCTCAGTTCACATTTGACATTGAAAACATTTTTTTTTTTCAACAAGAGGTTTTGTCTGCAATGGTTGCACAGAATGTGCTCCAAACAAGCTTTAGCACATCTGGTTTGCTGCTGATTAGGCTCATTCTGAGTGTTGTATTAAAACTCCATGATTGCACACAACAGGGGCAAACAATCCCGTCTCCCGAGTAGACAAAAACATGTTTGCTAAATAAAAACATGGCTCTCTGGTGTTGTCAATGCCACAGTCGGTGTGCTGTAAGAAACACTTCGTACTCTTGGGAACCAGAGTTGTGTTTGGGAGAGTGATGGGCTGCAGGCCAGATAAATGCCAGAGTTTATGTGTAATGCTGTAACTCAGTCTGTGTGCAGCAGACTCGGTGTACAGCTGACTGCATTCTTAATCTCAGCCATGTAAGGGTTTGTTTGAAGGATTAATATGGGGCATCCAGTCAGTCACACTGAGATCTTTGCCAGACACTGAAACCTTTTATTTAATGAGTGAACTTTAGCACCATTTACCCATGTCTGCACCTATAATAACCTTTTATGACTCTTTGTTCCTGCAGTCCAATGGGCACATCTCTCTGAGTGGTGGTGACCACTATCAAGAAAGACTTACCAGACTAGAATGTGATAAGGAATCCCTGGTGCTTCAGGTATCCATCCAGCATAATCCAAAAATCCAATCTAATTTTTATACCCATGGACCTATTACGTAATGCCTTTGTTTCATGAAGGTGAGTGTGCTGACAGACCAGGTGGAAGCTCAGGGAGAGAAGATTCGTGACCTGGATTTGTGTTTGGACGAGCACAGGGAGAAACTCAACGCCACTGAGGAGATGCTGCAGCAGGTGTGTGTTTGTTTTCTAGGAACAAATTGTTTGCACTAAAGTTCAGGGGGTCGCACTGTAGTGAAAGTTTCGTACATGTACGACAAGGAGCTGGGAAGCTTGAGGTCATCTCATATTAATTTTATTAATTTCTGAGAAAAGAAAACAAAATGTGAGGGTTATATTAAAAAGTTAATTCATTTCAAAGAATACTGTTTAAACATGTTATGAGTTTTTTATTGTGAGGATAAGCACATGTTTAGATATGAGCACCAGTATTACCACAAAGCACTGAGTAGGCCTTAATCTTTATGGAAAATCAGCCCCATCGTCGCCATGCTGCTATAAGACAAACAGCAAGAATACATACAGTCCTTGCCAGTGACCTTTGGAGATGTTATTGTTACCCTCACTTATGTTACTATTGTAAATATCTACCAAATATCTGTTATGTCTGCTCCCTAAAAGGTTGTTTTATAACAGTTGCCATTCTTCATTGTAGGAACTTATGTGCAGAACTGCACTGGAATCCCAGAAGCTTGAACTGATATCTGAACTGTCGAACCTGAAGCTGAAGTTTAATACTATCGACAAGGAGAGAGTGGACTTTGATGACAGATTTAGAGACAGTGAGGTATGTGAGCATAATTCTTAAGGACAGGCATCCTCGTTGTCTCTGTCCAGTTCCATCTTCTCTCATGATACACACACACACATGTTCATTTGCACAGCTATTCTTCTTAGGACTTCTACTCATTTGGACAACTGAAAAAAATCCTAAACCGTTCACCTAACCACAATTCAAATGTTAGCCTTAAACTAAACCAGTTCCGCAGAAATGAGTTCCTGGTCTCCATGAGGACTACTGGACCTGACAGGGTCAGTGTTGGTGACAGAAAAGGTCCTTAAGAGTTTATACATACACACAGACATCAAACACTCAATCTTGTTGTCTGACACCTGTGTGTGAGAGGGACATCTTATTTTACTGTCAGTCTCAAAGCAGCTGTGTTTTCAGTAAAAACAGAGAGAGAAGTATGCCTGCTGTGTTTATTGTTATTTATTATAGATGCTATTTGCGTGATTTAAGTCTACTGCTCTTTGGTCAAAAGCTTTACATCATAAAATTGTCACTCATTACCCTATATAGAATTGTTTTCCAGAGAGTTCTTCTCTTACATGATAATTGAAAACGTTCAAATACATCATCTTATTGTTGGAGCAGTGAAGTGTCTTCTTTTCCCTCTGGCACAACAACTTAATGTCTATGTTTTACTTAACGCAACATAAATCAGTTCTTCACAAGCGGTTTCCTGGAATTGTGTCACTGTTGCTGCTTTGAAGACTTTGCTTTCCTAGAAATGCAGTCCCTTCAAAGATAGATTTGTAGATTAGTTTAAATTTAACTACATATTCTGCTGAAGAAGAAATATTTGTACAAATCTAATGCTTCATGACAAAAGATTTGTTCAGTTTGTTTAATATAACTCCTAACAGTTCAGTACGACTCAAAGGGGTTGCCAAATATTTTATTACCTTTCTCTGACATGGATTTTCTTCTTTTTTTTTTCCAGGATCTGATTCTTGATATTAATGAACTGCGGTACAGATTGACAGATATGGAAAGTGAAAAACTACTGTATGAAAAGAAAGTTAAATCCACAAAGGTGAGTTGTCACAGTGACTCTATGAAAAGCCTTTCAAGAGTATCTTATTCTTTTTTTGGTTGTTTGTCTTCTCCAGCTAAACAAACCACTGAAATGAATTTTATGTGGTTTACCAATTTGTTATTTAATCTCCTCACTAAGATATGGCTTTTCTTTCATATCATGTAAATCCAAATCCTGTTCATGAGAAAAATAAGTCATGCCATCATGTTATCCTTCCTTGATTATTGTAGCTCTTGTGCACATCTGCTGTTCATCAGTATTGGGTCAAAAAGGACATTACATCATCTCATTGTTTCCTGCTGATAACAGCTACCTTCATGGCTCTTAACAAAATAATTAATGAACTGTTTTTGTTCAGAAAGTTTATTGGCTCCTAGTTCGTTTTTATTGATTGTTATGACCTCATTTGATCTGTAAGGATGTTGCTGGTTTTATCTTGAGTCAAACGGACTGTCTGTGTTTTTGAGTTTACACTTTATAGTTCTTTCCTGCATTCCTATTTTCTCTTTCTTCCTTGGGTTGTCTCTCTACTGTAGTCGCTAATGGCCAAGCTTTCTAGCCTGAAAATCAAAATGGGCCAGATGCAGTATGAGAAACAGAGGAAGGAGCACAAACTTCAGGCAATGAAGGTTTGCTTTTCTCAGGGTGACTGTCGTGCTTGCCATATGATTATGGTTTTGACCTCTCCCTTTGGCTCCTGTTCTGTTTTTATGTTTAGAGGAAACCTCCTACTTGGTACAGATCAGCTTTCTTTACCCGTTGAGGCAAATGGTGTCATATGTCACCCTACAGTAAAATGCAGTGTTAAATGTGGTCATATGAAGATATATATCACTTCTTCAGCAATGCACCAGTGCAGTGGTTCACTGTTGTGCTTTACTTCCTTTAACTTTTCCTTTTATCCCTCTTTACTCTCGTGCCTCTAACTATTCTTATCCTCATCTCCGTAATTAATTATCATTTGTTGCCATGCACGATTCCTGCATCAGTGTCTATTGTCATTACCTTTGCTCTCATCTGCCCCAACACAGAGCACAACAGGTGTGGCCTGTGTCTTTGTAGGTCATGTCATCATCTGTGAACCTTGTGTTGTGGTTTGTTGTTTGTAGTGTGGGGGTATGCTGCGGGGGGAGGTGATGTCTGTGAAGGAAATCGCCTCACTGTTGTCTTCTGTTGGACAGGAGGAACTAGCCGTGCTGAGGAGGCAGCTGGAGGGCAAAGATGGAGAGATGAGGAGACTACAGGATGAGACAGGCTTCAAAGCCATGGCCTTGAGCAATGCAGATCCCTCAGACAGAGGTGGGCCAGCCGGTTGAATCGCAAGCCAATCGAAACATAAACATGCATGGCGTTGACTATCATATTCAGCTTTATGTTAAAGCTGCTGTCAATAAAATACTCAAGTCAAAATCAGTGATAAATAGTTCTCTTATTCCGACAGCTGTCACTGATCTAGACTGTACAGATCTGGTATGAACCTCTGTTTTGAATGATCCCGTCCTGTGATCACAAAAACCACATTCTGAGATGGTTTAAGGATGTTTGTGGCCTCATTGTTGAGCTGCGTCTGTCATCAAGATGCAATAGAGACCGCATCCTCAGCAGATGTCCTGACACATAACAGTTTTACAGTATTTTATGCTAATTGGCACCCAGATGTTGATTTATATGTAGTCAGCCCCAAACAGTATTAACACTGATCATCACCATTTATATTTCTAATGGTTATTTCATGTTACAGCAGCGTGAGTAGTGTCACTTTCCCTGTAACTCATGCAGACAAACAAGAAGAGTCACTCATGGAATGACGTGTGCATTTGCATAAAGAACGGGTGAAAGTTGAACAGGGACGTATTCAGAACACTTGTTAATGCCAAGTGTGACCTGTCGTACTTAGCAGTGTCTACATCCAATCAAGTCTTTTAAGCCTGATGTTTATACCAGGTCTGAACGGGGCCCATTCTTCACTCAGTGACATGGGTCTCTCAGTTTCAGGGAGTTAGCCAAATGAGGGTATTGCTGACAGCAGCTTTAATATGATTAAGTGGTAATATCTGTGTATTAGCATTAGGCTAATTCAGAATTTGCAACCAACCAGTTTCTGTTTCATAATTCTTTGTCCCGTTTAGTCTCTCATCCAGATGAAACTCTTAGAAAGAGGCTGAAAGAAAAACGTAAGGGGGGTTTTTATGTTTGTGTTTATCATTGCACTTAATTACTGCACCCATCTCAACTCCCGTTTGCATGAACGAGCATGAGCCATCTGAACTCTGCTTGTCCATTATAACCCACTGGAGTGCCGATAACTGACCACAGAGCACCCACCCTCTGTTAAACTGTTGTTTTTCTGATTTTGCAGAACAAATCCCAAGGTCGTCCAGAGCCCTTATTAGTTTGTTATTTGTGTCCAATCTGGAACAGCAACAGGGAATGTCTGCTTTTCTGTTTTCACTAGGAATGAGGAATGAATTGTGTTTGTCATAACTGTTGAGGCTGCTTACTCATCCTCCTACCTTATGTCCTATAATAATCATCTCTTCCCCTTAATATCTGTCCCTAAACTCCTCTGTACCTTCCACTGCTCACACCAACAACCGATGTGTACCCTGCTAACCTGTAATGTCAGTGTCATGGTCAGTGTTGTGTGACAGTCACTTTGTAAGCAAGTTGTCAACCTTTTTGTGCCTTCATCCATCAGTGACCTTTCACATAAGTGGAACAGTTTCATTTTTCACTGAGTGCACACTCTGTGTCCTCCTTCACTTAACATGTGTTGTGATTTGTTCACACGTGGGCAGTTTCAGTCCACACTCAGCATTAAAAGGCATATTGTGGTGAGCCACTACAGATTAATGAATGGGTAACATCTGTCATTACTGTGCACTAACAAAATAGTAATAGTATGGTAATCAGTAATTAGTTCCTATTACAAATTACCTTACTATTAGTATATATTGTTATATTAAGTATAAGTATATTAAGTGTTACTAATAAATGTATAGGAAATAGAAATGGAAGGAACTTCAGAAAGTTGGTGGAGCCCTGTTGGTTTGTTTTGAATGCAGAGTTTCTGGATACAGACGAGTCCATGACTTTTAGAAGAAAAACATAGAACTTTTTGAAATATTATAAGACTTTTAATGTTGATGGTCGACTGTACACAGAGCCATGCAGCAGAGTGTGTGTTCTGAAAAATGAAAATGCTTTACTAAAGGTGAAATAAATCCTGTCCCTGCTCAGACAAGATTATGGTAAATTATTTTTTGAAAGATTTTTCTAAACAAAGAATGTGATTGTGGTTTTGCTGGAATTTGATGCCAGTAGTATTGCACCCAGTATCATCTGAATGTTTTATATCTTCTGCATATTCAGGCTTATTGTCCATCTCCACATGCGAAAGCTTCATTAGTGCAACAGTATCTAATACGTTTTCTTTCCTGACTAGATGTGGAAGTGCAGAGAATGAAAAAGGCAGTTGAATCTTTGATGGCAGCCAATGAAGAGAAGGTACGTTTGACAAGTTGTGATGAACTCTGTGTGACACCAGGCGACCGACCTTCACACACTGTGCTTTTCATGTCATTTGCAGGATCGTAAGATTGAGGAATTAAAGCAGTCGTTGGTACGGTACAAGAAAGTTCAAGACATGGTGATGTCGGTGCAAGGGAAAAAAGGTGAAACTTCTCCAGATACATGCACCATAGTATGTTACATAACTAAAGGGCTCCCTAAAGCAAGGCCTTTGACTATAGCTTTAGAATAAGCATTTTATATTAAGTTCAGGCAAACAGTTTTAATTTTAATGCAATTATACACTTTTAGACATTTTGTTGTGTGCTATATTCACTATCTGCCACCAAACTGTATTAAATATGACACCCTTAAAAGGATACTCTCATATTTGAAACTGAAGTCGACTGACAAACAACAACCCTTTGTTTGTCAGCTTGTTTTCCTTTGGGTGTATTTGTTTTTCTCCGAGCTGAATGTTTGCTGTTGCAGTGGTTTATGTAACTCTGTTTGTGGGGATGGGTATTGAAATCTATTACTGAACCAATCCCATGTTGTAATTATGAACGACTGTAGGATTGAAGAGCTGCAATGTAAATGTTGAAACATTTTTAATTTAGTATTCTAAACAAGATTGATTAAGAATATTTTACCTCACCAACTTTGTTTCTGGTTCTTCTATTTTGCACTTTTGTAAAAGTCAGTGGTTTCAGTCACACCGTTATTCTCTACTCTCTCTAAAAAAAAACAAAGATAACGAGTACATTGAGAGTCATGGTGATGCGTCTCTCGCATTTTTGTCGACCATCCTTCCACCCACGGAGCCAGAAAAAAACGAAGAAACAGATGTTCATCAGTTGAAAAGGAAAAGCCCAGATGAGGTTTGTATGGCATCATGTGATGTGTCAAAATCATGATCACAAACATCAAAATTGTAGAATATGAAATAGAAGTTATTTACAAAAGTTAGTTATTTTTAGTGGTCTTATTTTCCTACTGTATGATTAATTATCTGTTGCACTTTTTTTGCCCTCAAGCAGCTTCAACGGTCATTAAACTCTAAAGTGGGCTGTGAAATGATATTCAGTTTCTAAAATCTCACACTTTTGAGAGTGTTGAAGGGCTTGATGTGCAATTAGATAACGTCTCATGAAGCATGTCATTCTAGTCCGCTGTGCTCTTACGACACCAGGGAAATTTACTTAAGGTTTAATTTTGGTAATGCACACTTTAAAGTAATTTGCCCTTTGTTTTTTTTTATCATTCTAGCTGGAAATTCTCAATGGAATGAGTTTAAATTCTTCACCTTCACCAAGCTCATCAGACCCAGAACAAGTGTCTGAGTCCACACCAACAGATGTGGAAAGGTAAATGTAGACTGCAGAGCCACATCTAAGCTGATGCTGGACTGTTTTTACTTTACCACTACTTATATTGTATTTTCAAATGAATAATGCAAAGTTATTGTTGTTACTTCAGCAACCACGATACCACAAAGATGAGCAGCCAGGAACATCTGGACAGGAGCAATAATGAAAAGGTAAAATAGTAAAAGTCCTTTATTAAACCAAGTACATCCAGTTAATGGATGTATGTATAAGTTATGCACAAGTGTGGAGTTGTTGCTTAATTCAATTCTCTGTCTCATTAGATTTACCTCAAAGTCCAGCACATAATATATAAACACTGCTGCTGTAGATGAGTATTTGTTTTGTTTTTTAGAATACAAGTGAGGAAGTCAGTAAGCTGAGTGAAAAGCCACCTTTGAACCCATCTGCCACTTTACCTGCCGCCACCACCACCACCACAGATGACGAAGCCTTTGGCTCTAGAAAGGCTCGTTCATCTTTCGGAAAGGGTTTTTTCAAGATCCGTGGGGGCAAGAAAACCGGCAGCTCTCCTAACCTTGGTAAGAGCAGAGCACATAATCCAGCAGCTGAATAAAAAGTCATCTCTGCATGTCAGTGTGCAACTGACTGGCTTGTTAATAGAGTGACATTTTCTTGAAAGTTTTTTCTTCCACCATGGACAGCATTTGATTTTCCACAGCCACACCCATGGAGTGTACTATATGGAGCGTAATTTGCAGCCCACACAACCTGTGGTCCCCAGTTAATTATGGAAGTCTTTTTTTGTGTTGTTGAATGCCCTCCGTCCTGTGTGCGTGTGAACCAATGACATGTATGTGTTTGTTTTCCTTCCACCTTCCCAGTCCTGTTGTTATTACAATCACAATTTCTGTCCTCTTGTCTTATTCTGTTTCTGTTGGACCCTGTCGTGTGTGCTTTGTAACACACATGAAGACCGCAGCCGGAGTGCAAGTGCGCCTATGCTAGGTACAGTATTGACCACAGGTCATTGTAGGGCTGCCGTAGCTTTCAGTGCAAATGGAACTGCTGGTTTTCCCCACATATTTGTTCATCTGTTCCTTTTTTCTTTTAAACTCAATCAGCTGACATCCTCTCACATTTCAGTAGCTGCAGTACTTTAACAACCACACCCTCGTCACTATCCACTGTTGCACAACTGTTGGCTGTCCCAACATCCAGCCAGTGTGTTGTCTATGTTGATTTGCCTGTCTGTCTGCATGTATTTGTTTACACTCTCCCTTCCCCAAACTCAAACCTGTGTTCAACTTGAGATCCACATTATCAACTGAAATGGTTGATTTGGATCTTAAATCCCACACTAAAATACTGAAATAGAACTAATTAGATTTCTTTACTTCTAATGAAATAAAAGGTTATTACATTCTGAAGGCCTTTGCACATCAACGGCATGAAATTGCGAATAATTTGGAGGTGATTTTCGACGAACCCTCACTATTGACATCAAACATGACAGTTAAGCGAATAAAATTTAATAAAAGGGAGGTAAATACATCTTGGATGCTGTCATTTCACTGAATAAAAAGGAGAAAAGAAATCAATGGCTTCGACGAAGAATGAAGAAGAGAGGAGAGCTTACTGTAGGATGTTAGACAGTTTGAGGTGGGTCCAGTTTGTTTGGAAACAGTCCCAGTTGGAAGCGAAACTTAAAAAAAAAAGGCGGGCAAAAAAAAGTTGTGTAGCTCACATTTACTGGATACAGGTCTGAAAAACATGAATGAAACACACGTAAAAAACTTGTCTGAGGTGCAAAGGCCTTGAGTCTGACATTGGTCACGTCTCATGCATGTGCTCGAAGTGATGACGCTCGCTGCTATGACCTCTCCATCTGTCTAGCTCTAGGATTATTGTGTTTTCTGGTCTAATGCAGCAGCTCTGTCTCCACTGCTCTGTGTGTTGTCTGCGTGTGATGCTGATGATGTTCTGTGGGAATGTGTTTGTGTAGCTGAGACAGAACAACAGGGTACCGACCATCTCGATTTGGCCGGGCTGCCGCAGAGGTCAGCAAACAGCGACAGCACCCACACACTTCCTACAACCCCAGAGGGCAGGAAAAAATCCAAGGGAATTATGAAACTCTTTGGGAAGTAAGTAGGAAAAGGAAATGAGAATATTGGCCTCTTGACTTTGAGAAGAATTTATGAATTAACCAATAAAAAAAAAAACATGGTTAACAATTAGAATTCCTCAGGAGTTAAAGGATAGAAGTAAATTATTTCAGCTAGAAATAATTCAAATGATTAATTTACTGTGAATTTTTACATGAGTTGTTTAAGAATGTCATAATATTGAGACTTTAATGGTATTATCTTTAAGGTTGAAAAGAAGTCAGTCTACCACATTCACCCTCGACGATAACCTACCAGAGGGTGAGTTCAAGCGGGGTGGAGTGCGAGCCACAGCAGGACCCAGACTGGGTTGGTCACGTGACCTCCAACAAGTCAGCAAGTAAGTCTGTGCATTCAGCCTGAATAATGACTCAGAATGTGGTTTCTTTGTTTTGAATCTGGTGTGCAATGTAGGTACAGTGCAGAGATTCTCTGACAAGATAACAAACATGGGTTCATTTTTTTTAGTCGTCTTTGTTTCTTTTTTATCCTTTCAAGGATGTGTCTGTGTATCTTTTTTTTTGTTTTTAAAAAGTGTTCTCTTTCCATTGTGTTTGTCTTAGTGATGTTGATGCTCCGTTTGCACGCTGGTCAAAGGATCAGGTGTGTGACTGGCTCCAGGATCAGGGTCTCGGTCTTTATGTGAACATGTCTCGTGTGTGGATCTCCTCTGGACAGACGCTGCTACAGGCCTCACAACAGGACCTGGAGAGGGTGAGATGAAGCACAAGAAATTCATACTTATTCTAAGAAGGCAAAATGTTCAACAAGTAGTCCTTACTTGTTGTCTGTGTGGGTGATTTAGGAGCTTGGCATCAAACACCCGCTGCACAGGAAGAAGCTGCAGCTGGCTATCCAGGCCCTCGGCTCAGAGGAGGAGGAGAATAAGGGAAAGCTGGACTACAACTGGGTGACAAGTGAGTACTCCCTGTCGGTTGATAATGAAGTGATGGATTAAGAGATAATTCAGGTTTTTTAAAGTGTGGTTATATGAAATATTTATATATTACTTGCCCTTATCGCACCATAGTGTCCGTGAACCACCTGAGATCCTGACACACAGTCTCACTGATATCATGGCTGCATGCTGGGAAAGAAGGAAAATTAGATTTCAGCCACCTTACAAAAGGCTCAACTAATAAAACTTAAATTTCAACATTAAGAATATGTTTGCCACTCTTTATTTTGGCTTTTCTGACCAGAAACTGAAACTTCTGAAACTCTCCATACCAACTTCCATCGATAAAATCAGCAATTTTATATGTCCCTGCATACAGGAGTTGCAAATCTGCTGCTACCTCCATCAGTTAGTTCAAATTTGTCATCTTGTGACTTTGAGGTTTTAAATCCTGTGGATAAGTAGGCAGCAGAACACCAGCATCTTTTGTGTTCCCGTGTGTTTTGAAAGGCTGATTTTCTCAATGGACTTTGGTATGGGAGATGAACCGGGTTTTAAACTAACACACATGTATTGTAGATGTGGGCGGGTGTACATTTTATCATGTTACCAGTGGTATTAGATGTCATTCTCCCAGACGGATCCATGGACGACTTTTTTATTGTTTTAATCAGTTTGTCCTAAAATTGTCAACTCCCTTCTCTTCCTTCCAGGGTGGCTTGATGACATTGGTCTTCCTCAGTATAAGACCCAGTTTGATGAGGGCAGAGTGGATGGCCGCATGCTGCATTACATGACAGTGGTGAGTGTTGATAAGATGCTGTGGGTGCGACAACTCTAGTGCCATCTGACATTAGGATTATTACAGAGCTGTAGCTCCAGTGGAGACAGTCTGTTCTCACTCTGTATATTTCTGACAAAGATGAAGCCTCTGGCTCTTTGTCCCTGTGCCGCAGAAACAATGTGACATTTATGTTAATGTTATGTAATGATATACTGAGACACAATTTGATCCTTGCTTGTATTGTTAAGATTTTTACAATGATGTCTTCCTTTGTCCATTAGGATGACCTGCTTTCTCTGAAGGTGGGAAGTGTCCTGCATCACCTCAGTATCAAGAGAGCAATACAAGTGCTTCGACTCAACAACTACGAGCCCAACTGCTTACGTCGTAGGCCATCAGACGAGGTTTTGTAGCACCATATTCTCCTGATATTGCTTGTGATATTCATGATACATGAAGGTGTATGCAAGCATACTCTTACTTATTTCCTTTCCTGTGCTCTCTGTCTGTAGAACAACATTTCTCCAGCAGAAATCTCCCAGTGGACCAACCACAGGGTGATGGAGTGGCTGCGATCGGTGGACCTTGCTGAATATGCCCCCAACCTGAGAGGCAGTGGTGTGCATGGAGGCCTGATGGTGAGGAAGCCATGTGTTTTTGTCTTTTTTGGAAAATACTGTCTCTCCCAAATGCATCCACTCATAATAAATCTCCCCACACCTCAGGTTCTGGAGCCACGGTTCAACGTGGAGACCATGGCGTTGCTGCTGAACATCCCCCCGAACAAGACTCTGTTGCGTCGCCACCTCGGTACACATTTCAACCTGCTCATCGGCTCAGAGGCTCAGCATCTTAAACAGGAGTGTCTTGAAAACCCAGACTACACACTGCTCACTGCCACCACCAAAGTCAAGGTAACACAAGAGGCCTGAGAGAAGGTGTTATTCTTCTAAATCAGGTGAAATTCTATAAAATGTAACTGGAAATGATAAAAACTAAAGTCATGTTTCCATTGAGTGGAACGGTTCGGTACAATATGGGGCTTTTTTGCATTTCCATTAGGAAAAGTACCAAAATAACCAACCCCTACTGTTCCATTCTTTGGAACTCTTTCCCAACTCCACCCATGACAGGGAGTTAATTTGGCGACAAAAAAAATATTACTCCTTTGTGATCAGTGTAAATATCTCATGGAAGTGGAGATAATTCAACACCCACTCTATTCTCATACAAAGCTTGACGTCTTGTTGGGTCTCTGTGTTCTCTCCATGTTCACACCAGCCAAAGAAACTGCCGTTTGGCAGCTTCGGCAGTCTGAGGAAGAAGAGGCAAGACGAGAATGAGGAGTATGTGTGTCCAATGGATGTGGAGATGCCAAAGGGCAGAAGCTTCCAGAAAGGCTTTGAGCTCCAAATCTACGAGGACGAACTTGACAGACTCCAACAGGTGAGTGAAACATAAGTTTGGCCTTTCTGACTTTGAGCCGCATAATTCAAATCATTAAGAATGGATTTTGATTACATTTTCTGTGAATATGGGTTATGAGTTAAGAAAAAATAATATATACACAACTATGTTACTGTGTAGTTTGGTCCTATGTTTGGGAATGGTTCAGGGTGTATTGACTCTTTGGGAAACTGTATCCTTTGTGGAGAATTGATCGGTGTGTGCTCCCTGTAGGTTTTATTACACACCGTTTGCTTTTTCACATTCAGTAAAAGCATAGATAGATAGATCGTTTCTGTTATCAACTGTGTGATAAGACGCTTCTCTTCTCACAGATGGAGGACTCTGAGGGAACTGTGAGACAGATTGGAGCTTTCTCTGAGGGCATTCAAAACCTGACGGTGAGAATCTTCTCACTCATTCATATCACATATTATAATTGGACATGAAGCTCATATTTCTCTCCCCCCCCCCGTTTACCAGAGCATGCTGAAAGATGACGAGTTCTTCAAAGAGATTTCAAATTCACCCAACCCCAGTGTAACAGATGAGGATTCCAACGCATGAGACTATCGGGCACCTTGAGACCTGGTCCTGCTGTGAATGAAACTCTGTGCCAACCCTGACCACCAGACACGTTTCAACTCCACCCCCCCGAGAACACTCCACATTTCTTTTTAGTGTTACATTCAAAGATATGAGCCAAAAGTATTAGTGTCTTTCTAGTTTCTGTTTTGAACCATGGTGTCGTGACAGCCTACAGTCCAGTAGCCACTATTCCTCCTGAACTTTGTCTCATTACCGTCGTCGGATGACAGAGGAAACACTTGGGGCAACACCACTGTTTGCCTGCCAGCTGGTTTCTGGAGATCATTTTGAACTGGGTTATGAACTGGCATCTTTTTTATGACAGAACTGAAGTGTCAGCCAGCAGAAAGATGACATCTAGAATATGCCGACATAGATTTAATATATATCTTCGAAATTGATTTCTGACTGTAGAAATATTGGGAAAATGAGATGAACTTGATAGAAAGCAATATGCTGAGTGGACGTCCCTGTTTTTAGTGTAAAGTAATAAGTGAGACAGCTGCTATGTTTTCTACAGAACTAAAGCCTGCTAATTCATTGATGTGTCTTATATCGTATCCTATTCTGGAGACTTACCAGGTTTTCACTACTCATCAGTAATACTCTGCATGCATTTGCACCAATACATATCATACAGTACAAAACCTAAAGAATATCATTGCATGGTATTGAAATCCAACACAATTATACAGTATATGAGTGTCTTATTTTGTTAGAACCATGGATTGATTTTAATGGAAACCTGATAACTTGCAGGTATTTTTGGAAATAGATTTGTTGCATTTTCACATTTGTGATTCAAGATAATGATGTAATGATCTTGTGGCCATACCTAAGATGATAAAGTGTGTTCTCCTTTTTTTTTATTATTATTTTTTATGTTTAGGACCAATAAAGTAATTTAAATCACTTGGGCGTTTTTTTTTATGGAAAAGTTGCTAAATTCCCCTCAATTCTGAATGAAAGAGCAAACATTTGTCATTAAAAACATGGCCATTAAAGACATTAAAGCAACATGTCTGTGAACAAGTGTGAATTCTTTGCTATACACAGGAATAAAACCAATTAATGACAGTTGGTATCATAGCTGAGCATAACATAAAACAACTGTTTGTTTGAAAGGGTTTTGGATGATGTAAGTAATATTTGAGTCTACACTCTTTTTTTTTCCTCTTAAAAAACGCATCAAAGCCAAAGAGGAACATTCAAAGTACCACACGAGAATAATGTTCTTCCTTTCTATGTCTGTGTAAAGATGTGTGTAAATGTCTATAATCCATCTGTGTTGTCAGGTCTTCAGTGTAGGTGTTTCAGAGATTAAATTAAAGCTCCAGAGTTAAACATCTGTTGTCAAAACACTGCTTAGGACCAACTCCACGCCTTTTCTGAACGGACGACTGTAGCTCCATATTCCAACGCTCATCTTTCTGTATCTCACTACATGACTCATGTTTCAGAGCGCCATGGTTAATTCCTTAACCTTAAGTTCCCTCCATCACTTGTGACATACGATGCAACAGTTTGTGTCACCACAGACATGAAAACAAACCACCACTGTATTGACAAATGGAGTCCATGATGGTTTGACATTTTTAATTATTGAAAAGTTACACACTTTAATGATGAACTGAATGGTAAGTGTATAAAACGTTGGAAAATGGTCAAATAGAGCTGAAACGATTAATCGATTACTAAATTAATCGACAACTATTTTGATAATCGATTAATTAGTTTAAAGCTTTTTTCATGATTAAAACAAGATTTCCAATTGTTTAAGCTTCTTAAATTTTAATATTTTCTTGATTTCTTTGCTCTGTATAACAACGAAATCATTAAAAGTGTATCATTTTGGTTTGTGGACAAAACAAGGCATTTAAGTTTATCATTTCACCGAACATCATCATTTCACTGATCAACATTCAAGGTTTTCTTATATTTTATGGACCAAACGATTAATCGAGAAAATAATCGACAGATCCTAAGATTAATCGATTATGAAAATAATTATTAGTTGCAGCTCTATGGTCAAATTAAGTTATTTTTGGCTTTAAGGAATAATGTTTTACTAAGAAAAATACAAACATCCAATATTTTCTTATTTTTTTAGGATGCAGTTGCAATCTCATATCTTCTACTGAAGATGCACATTCAATACAATTAAAAAGTTTAAAATCATACAGTCTTGTGTGATACTACAGTATCACCAAGTTGTGATACTTCTACAGCTGTGTCGTGGAGAGCAGTCTGACCAACTGCATCAGCGCGTGGTACGGCAGCACTACGGCCATGGACCGCAAACGCCTGCAGAGAGTGGTAAAGACAGCTGAGAGGATCACCAGGTCCCCACTGCCCTCTCTGCACAGCATCTATCACCGCAGAGTCCACAGGAGAGCTGCCACCATCATAAAGGACAGCACCCACCCACAACATGGACTGTTTACACTCCTGCCCTCAGGACGGAGGTACAGGAGTGCCAAATGCAGGACCACACGTCTAAGGAACTCTTTTTACCCCACTGCCATCAGAATCCTTAACAGCTGAACAGGACTACAATAATCTTGTCACCTGGTTACACTGTCACTTAATCTGTTACCGTCACTTTAAACCTGACACATGTCACTTTAAATCTGTTAAATCTGTTTGCACAGCATCAAATTGCACAACCAGTGTTCACTTTATGTACAGTTCTTCTTCTTGTATATATGCATACGTTTACACTTATTTCATGCATATATATATTTAGTTTTTTTTGGTAATATTTATATTTATATTTTCCTTATGTATATTTATACTATTTTACAAAAGCATTTCTTTTCTACTTTATGCTGGTGTTTTTGAGTGGACAGCAAAGTAAGAATTTCATTGTACAGGGAAACGTGTTTCTTTACTGTGCATATGACAATAAACACTTTGAATCTTTGAATCTTGAATCTTGTGTAAAAAAGTTAAAAAGCAGCCGTCACATAAAAAAGCAGTGATCACTGTGTCTCTGCAGAAATGCATCGAATTAAGTGGATACAAAGCGCCCCCTGGTGGCTTTACAACTGAAATGAAAGATTTGGCCCATGCGCAGTTAAGGGTCATTGTCCAAGAGTCTGGTGGAGACAAACACCCACAGTTCTGTGCTGGAGTCTGAGGGAGTGGGAGCTCACAACTATCATGGCTGTGACGTATGTATTTCAATTTTTGACTCTTAACATTAGTCTGAAATGTAAATTAACTCCCTGAGAAAGTTTAACTACTACACTGTTTGTAAAACTAAAAATTAAAAATGTTTAATGTGTCTGATGAACAGGTTTTGTGGAGTCCTTGTTCTTCTTGCAGTGTCCCTCTGTGGACTGAATGCATCAAGGTAATGAAGCCTTTAAAGATGAACTCACGTCTTTATAAGTGACTGACAGTTACTGAGACGATTGTGTTTATTTGACTCCATAACAGACCAGCTGTAAATCAGGAACTCTCCACTCTTTTCAATGAGCTGTGGCAGTTGGACGTGAACCGGATGAGACCTGGCATCGATTACAACATATCTGTTCAGGTACAGGGGAGCAGGAGTCCACTCTTATTCACACAAACGCGTGACGTGTGTTTGTTTATTGTTGTTACACAGATGTGCTTCTGTGTTTGAACATACAGGGCAGAGCCAACTTTGTCAGCCCGGGCAACCATGTTGTCCAGGATCACGCCTCACTGCCTCTGTTCTCCAGCGTCGATGAGAACAAATTAAAGAACTTGACCACCGCCACCTGTAAGTGTCTCACACTCACTGAGCGTTTCATGAAGCAGGTCCCGTGTCTCGGCTTCACTGCAGTAAATGTCATGTTGTGTCTGCAGCTTTCATGAAACTCCTGGACAACTATGAGTTCTCCACAGGCGTGGCAGAGCGAGTCACAGCAGAGGAGCAGACTGAGACTAATCTCTTCCTGGACGCTGTCTTACAGACAGAGGTCATGAAGGTGAATACTGACATGTTACAACTGCACCTCGTGCCTTACACCTGATTGTTGCCTTTGTGCTCCTCAGATCAGACAAATGATCGATTCTAAAGTTGTTTTGTTCACCACCAGCTGTTGCCGCTTGTCATATTCCTCCATTTTGAGGCTACGACTGATCTACAGTGTGGGAGTTTTGTATGAATGCATGTTAAAGGAGTGAGAGAAACATCTGCCTGCAGCTGTGGAATGTTGTGTTGGCCTCTGCAGTCTCCCTATGGAGGATCCCTGGAAAAATGTGGACATGCAGTTTATGTCCTTGTAAGAATTAGAAGCGTTGGATTAGACGACAGTTGGACACTCAAGCAAGAGCCTTATTGTGAGCCAACTATCCCACTAATAATTCACCTCAACATGCTGATATTTAGTACAATAGAAAGTGGATATTTGCCACCAAGTATCCAGAGGTTGTTTTAAAATGACCTCTCTAGATGTCTCTGCAGCAGATCACCTGCTCAGTGATCCACATATTTGATATGGTAGAGCTTTTTTTAACATGGCAAGCCCTTTCTGACACAACCCTCCCATTTATCCAGGCTTGGGACTGGCACTAGGAATACACAGAACGTGTTCCTCCTGTAGCTGGGCTCAATTTAGAGTGTCCAATTAACCAAAACAATGGGGGAGGAATTGGGATTGAGTACCTTGCTCAGAGGTTCCCCAGCCCCTGACCTTTAGGAATCCATCAAGTTTCCAGTTACTAGACCATGTCGTCCATTTGAAAACCAAACATATGATCATCATCTGCAAGTCCAAGGAAGTCAAACTGTGCAAAAATGTTTAAAAAAAAAAAAAAAGTTCAGTACACTGAACAGGAAAAAAAAAACTGTACTTTTTTTTCCTACTTCTAATAAACTATTTCAATTTTAAAACCCAGGCATTTTAAATTTAAAAGCTAGAGCTGATACGAGATTCATTTATCCAAATATCAGTCACTTCCTCGAGTAATCTTAGTATTAGTTTTCACATTTTAATATGTTGCTCCATCTGTTAGTAAACCTTATTACAAGGCATCTCATAATATAATACACATTATATGAAGGAAAGTATATTTTTATTATGGATTTTTTTGACAGACAATCTTGAGCTGGACATCTTGACGAATCAATTTGATTACAATTATGTTGCGACTTGATTTGATGCAGTTTTCTAATGCACATGCCTACTTTATCAGTCGATAAGCAGTCAGACACATTTTCTTCAAATGAAATTTAAATGTTCCATCCACAAAAAACGTTTCAACAACTCAACACAATCACTAGAAAAAGTTGACTTAAATGTCTTTGTAAAAAAATAAAAAAATAGTAAAGATGAACAGTGAAGACGTCCGACTGTGTTGTGAGACTGTCCTGCACCACTGCTCAGTTGCTGTGAATGTGATTTCTCCACAGCGCACTCACAGGTACCTGGTGAGCAAAGGCAAGTCCAGCTCAAACTTGAGGCTGTTTAAGAATCAACTCCACTTGATCTGGTTCCACCTCTACCACCGACAGAGGAACACAGGGTGAGATACTGAAACAGCCATCGTAATGCCGTTTTCGTCAGGCATCAGACCAAGCACTGCAGAAGCTTGGGAGAATGTGTTTCTGCTGAATCTCCGAACAATTCTGCCCGCAGAAGAGCAGGCCTATACTTCTAAAGGTTATCTGACATCAACATCATCCTATACGTCACATTTGCCCATTTTAGGTATTCCATCTTAGTATAGAAGCCACCTAGAGATATGAATGAATGGTCCCCCTGTCTCCTATTGTCTAGGTGCCACGTCTCAGTATATACAAGGACAGCTGCTCAAAGAATATCGTACATGTGAACCCAGACTCCATCCCATCCTGAGGAGCCTTCTGCTCCTCAATGCCATGAAGTGTACATCTTAAAACATATTTGAGACAGATTGTAGCTGTGTTAATGTGTTCATTTAAGTCAGATACTTCAGTAACATTACCCATGTTTTAGGTTCACGTTGACGTGTGTGAGCAGAAAGCAAACCGGGTTATTTTTTGGAATTATTTTATTGAAACAATTACTGTTATTCATCAATTACTGTATGTCATCCATAATTAATCGTCAACTATTGATTGTTTTCAGCTTTAAATAAATCATTAAAGCTGAATAAGTTTGGTTTATGGACAAAAGACATTTGAGAACATGATGAGGTTTGAAAAACAAACAGTTTCTGACATTTTATGGCACAAACGATTACTCGATTAATCAAGAAAATTATAGATTGTTATGAAATCACTCGTTAGTTGCAGCCCTAATATGCATGTGTTTCAAACACTCACCAGCCCAGACTCCTGTGGATTTGAGCACGTCTTTGTTGGAGAAACAAAATCTGGGACAGAAATCATCGGTTTTCACAACTGGATCCAGTTCTACCTGCAAGAAAAGAACAGCCACTTGGACTACAAGGGATTCAAAGCCAGGATGAATGACTTGGTAAGTTTTGAAATTCATTATAATTATCTCATGTACCAGGGCTACCCTGAAATTAAAAAAATGTTTATGTTGGTGAGCTTAAGGCAAATTTCCACCTTGGTGGGCAATACATTTCTGTTTTGTTCTATTATTAGGAAGAAAATGTCTTAAACTCAATCTGTTGGTTTAAAATCCCCTTGTTTGTCTACAGCCAGATCAGGACGACCATGTTCTGAGCCTCCAGTTCAGCTGGCACGGTTTGGTGAAGCCTGTTGGAAGCGCCTTCATTGGGACAAGCCCTGAGTTTGAGATGGCGCTCTTCACCGTCGTCTTCCTCATGAACACAGAGAGGAGCACCACAGTGCTGGTCAACATCGACCAGTGTCAGATGGAGCTGGTGGTCATCAGACACGGCCGCGCCCTAGGCACAGCGTATCCCAAACTGCTCAGCAGCAACAGCAGACATGTTAGACAGCACTCGCACTGAAGTGACACATGTTTCCTGTTTGACTGGTTTGGTTAATCCAGTGTTAACCAAACCAGTGTTAACCAATGTGTTTCTGCTCGTACATTTACTGCCATAAAGTGAAAATATCAATAAAACGACAAATGTTAACATTTTGTCTTTACTATCGTCAGCAAATAAAATATCTTAGGCATCTGGTAATGTTCATGAAAGTGATTCTCAAGAAATGCTGTTTGATTTGTCCCTTCAATGCTACTGTAGAACAACAGTGCAACATGCTGATAATTTAGGTATTACGGTTGATTGTGAGGTTATTTTAAGGTAGTTTTACAGGAAGACTAAGACAAAAAGGAGTCTAGGCTAATGAGGCTCAGTATCTTTCTGCAATTGTTCACATCTTTTCACATATGAGCACTTTTCCCATTCCTGTTCATGTTTCTTCTCATAGATATTACAAACTTCACATTCGCTCACAGCACCACCGTAATCTGTCCTCCCTCATCTATCCCACCCGCTCCACACACCCAACACCTCATCACAGCCTGTGGAACTACCAATCAGCTACCCGCAAGACTGAGTTCATCTCTGGCTTTGCTACCGATCAATGTCCGGACTGGCAGTGGATCTGATGGACACGTCTGCTCATCAACCCCAACTGGGCTTTCACTCTTTACCCACTGCCACATTTTTCTTCACGGTCGAGCTAAGCCTTGACCTAATTTTCAACAGAAACCGCTCCACCTCCAACCTCACTGTAACTCCACTTCATGTCTCTGATCACTTCTTCCTCTATACTGTCCTCTCTTGACTCTGTCCTCTTACTTCACAGTGGGTTTGTAAGTCCTCCCCAGCCCCATGGTTGTCTGACTTGTGCCAAGAGCCACAAACCCCCAAAAAACTTCAATCTTCCAACCTCTTTTCCCCAGTCCAAAACACAGGTAGCAGAACGGATCTCTGCTTGTCTGACATGTCTGACCATCCCTTCAAACTCAATCTTGACCAGACAGAGTTTCTTTAATTCAATTCAATTTTATTTGTATAGCGCCAAATCATAACATACATTATCTCAAGGCACTGTACATAAACATCAAGGAGAGCAGAGAAACCCAACAGTTTACACAATGAGCAAGCACTAGGCATCAGTGGAGAGAAAAAACTCCCTCTTAACAGGAAGAAATCTCTGACAGAACCAGGCTCAGAGATGTGCGGTCATCTGCCTCGACCGGTTTGGGTGGAAGGAAAATGGGGACAGCGGAGAGGTGGGGGACAGAAAGGGGGGAGAGAAAGGACAAGAGGGAGATGAGGTAGAGACAGAAGAGAGAGAGACCAGGAGCAGATACACAACAACTGTATCAAGTTACAAGTTTATACAGTCAATGATTACATGTTTATAGCAATACAATGTAATTTATAAAGCAGCAGCAAAGTGTGCATTTGGACTATCTGGGTATCTCATAGGACTACTGGAATTAAGCTAAGTATCACTTCTGTAGGTCTTTCTTATTTGGTTGCTATTTCATCAATTGCTATTGTATCTAGCTGGGTTTCTTGACTTTTGACTTGTCTGTTTAGTTAAGGTGAAAGTTTGTTGTTCATATTTTGTCTGCTAGGTCAAAGAAAAAGTTGTTATTGTTGTTGTTTTGACAGTTTCTATTGAGCCATTACCATCACCAGGTGTGAAGTTTCACTGGCTACAGGGGAGTGGCCAACACAGCTGTAACCAATCTGCACCTAATCAGTTGTCTTTTAAAAAGCAGCACTGACTTTGAAGCGGCAGCTTCAGCGGCAGACTCTTCAGACGAAGACTCAGGAAGACAAAGACGTCTAAACCGGAGTCTCAGGAAGACAAAAACAAAGGAGTCTAAACCGGAGTCTCAGGAAGACAAAGACAAAGGAGTCTAAACCGGAGTCTAACAAGGAGGCTAACAAGGCTAAGTACCTGTCTGCAAGTGTTTTCTACCTTTCACATATGTGCCTTTTTTCCATTCCTGTTCATGTCTCTTCTCATAGATACTACAAACCTCACAATCACTCACATCATCACCGTAACCTGTCCTCACTTATCTATCCCACCCGCTCCACACACATCCAACACCTTGTTTCAGGGGGCCTGTGGAACTGCCAGTCAGCTACACGCAAGACTGAGTTCATCTCTGGCTTTGCTACTGAGCAATGCCTGGACTTCCTTGCTCTCACTGAGACTTGGATAACACCCTCCAACACAGCCACCCCTGCAGCTCTCTCCTCCGCCCACTCCTTCTCCCACACACCCAGATCCACTGGAAGAGGTGGTGGGACAGGTCTGCTCATCAACCCCAACTGGACTTTCACTCTTTACCCACTGCCACACTTCTCTTCACAGTCGTTTGAATTTCATGCTGTAACTGTAACTCACCCAGTAAAACTCATCATTGTTGTCATCTACCTTCCACCAGGCCCATTGGGACACTTCTTGGAGGAACTAGATGTCCTCTCAAATATCCCAGAAAATGGCCCACCACTTGTTCTTCTTGGTGACTTCAACATCCAGTCAGAGAAGTCATCCGATCTACTTCTTCTACTTTCGTCTCTTTCTCTCTCTCACTTGCTCCTTCTCCACCAACTCACAAAGCTGGCAACCACCTTGACCTCATCTTCACCAGAAACTGCTCCACCTCCAACCTCAAGGTAACTCCACTTCATGTCTCTGATCATTTCTTCATTTCCTACTCTCTCCCACTCTCCCAATCTGATAGTCTCATCTCATCAGATACTGCATTTGTCCGTCGTAATATTCGCTCTCTCTCCTCTCTCCTCAACTGTTCTATCAGCACTTCCTTCAGCTGACTCCTTCTCCCTCATGCATCCCAACTCTGCCACTGACACCTTCCCCTCTACTGTCCTCCTCTCTTGACTCTCTCTGTCCTCTTACTTCACGGCGGGTTCATAAGTCCTCCCCAGCCCCGTGGTTGTCTGACTCAGTGCGTGCTGAGAGAGCCACGATACGGGCAGCAGAAAGGAAATGGAGGAAATCAAAACACCCTGATGACCTGCTTTCCTATCATTCTCTTCTTTCCACCTTCACTGCCTCTATCTCTTCAGCCAAACAATCTTTCTATCAGACTAAAATTCAATCCTCTTTCTCCAATCCCAAAAAACTTTTCTCGATCTTCTTTAACCTCCTTGAACCCCCCACTCCCCCTCCTCCTTCCTCCCTTATACCAATTCACTTTGTCAACTACTTCACAAAAAAGTAGATGACATTCGCTCTTCTTTCTCAACCCCACCTCCTGATCTCACCACTCTACCAACAACAAATTCAACTCCTCCTCTATCCTCTTTCACCCCTCCATCTCATGATCAAGTTCTTTCCCTAATAACCTCTGCCCGCCCCACCTCCTGCCCCCTTGACCCTATCCCCTCTCACCTTCAGTCAATTGCTTCTGATCTTCTTCCTTTCCTCACCCACCTCATTAACACATCTCTATCATCTGGTTGCTTTCCAGACTCTCTTAAAGAGGCCAGAGTGACCCCCCTCCTTAAAAAACCCACCCTTGACCCGTCTGAAGTAAATAACTACAGACCTGTCTCTCTTCTTCCTTTTCTCTCCAAAACTCTGGAGCGTGCTATCTTTAATCGACTCTCCTCCTACCTTCACCGGAACAACCTTCTTGATCCTCTTCAGTCTGGTTTTAAAGCAGGTCACTCGACCGAAACTGCACTTCTTGCTGTCACTGAGCAACTCCACACTGCCAGGGCTGCCTCTCTCTCCTCTGTACTCATCCTCTTGGACCTTTCTGCAGCGTTTGACACAGTTAACCACCAGATCCTTACTTCCTCCCTTCAAAAACTAGATGTCTCAGGCTCTGCACTTACCCTACTCTCGTCCTATCTTCAAAACCGAACATACAGAGTATCCTGGAGAGGATCCGTGTCGGAACCCTGTCCTCTAGCTACTGGGGTCCCTCAGGGTTCTGTCTTGGGCCCTCTCCTCTTCTCTCTATACACCAACTCTCTTGGTTCTGTTATTCTCTCTCATGGTTTTTCCTATCACAGCTACGCCGATGACACCCAACTCATTCTCTCTTTTCCAAGCTCCGACACATGTAGTAGAACGGATCTCCGCCTGTCTGACCGACATCTCTCAGTGGATGTCTGACCATCACCTGAAACTCAATCTCGACAAGACTGAGTTTCTTTTTCTCCCAGGAAAGGGCTCTCCCACCACTGACCTGACCATCACCCTCGACAACTCTTTGGTAAGTCCTTCTCATACCGCAAGGAACCTGGGTGTGACACTTGATGACCATCTCTCCCTCACTGCCAACATTGCTGCAACAGCTCGATCTTGCAGATACATGTTGTACAACATCAGAAGGATACGGCCTCTCCTAACCCAGAAGGCGGCACAGGTTCTGGTCCAGGCTCTTGTCATCTCACGCTTGGATTACTGCAACTCCCTCCTGGCTGGTCTCCCTGCATGTGCCATACGACCTCTGCAACTGATCCAGAATGCAGCAGCTCGACTGGTCTTCAACTTACCAAAATTCTCCCACACTACACCGCTCCTCCGCTCCCTTCACTGGCTTCCTGTAGCTGCACGCATCCGCTTCAAGACTCTAGTGCTTGCGTTCCATGCTACAAACGGATCCGGTCCAGCCTACATCCAGGACATGATCAAAACCTACACCCCAGCCCGCCCACTCCGCATCGGCAAACCGGCTTGCTCCCCCCTCACTGAGAGGATCGCAGAGGCATCCGCAGAACTCAAGACTGTTCACTGTCCTAGCTCCCAAATGGTGGAACGAGCTCCCCATCAACATCAGGACAGCGGAAAGCCTCCACATCTTCCGCCACCGACTAAAAACACATTTCTTCCGGCTCTACCTTGACTAAGACGACGAAAAATATATATATATATATATATATATATATATAGCACTTATGACTAGCACTTCATAGTTTGGCTTACTTGAAGCTCTTACTTCTATTAGATCTTATTTGTACCCAAATGTTTAAATGCACTTATTGTAAGTCACTTTGGATAAAAGCGTCTGCTAAATGACATGTAATGTAATGTAATGTTGATAAAAATTATACTAAGATCGACTCTTAATTATAGCACAATAATGATATGTATGATATGGATAGCCTCGAAAACTGGATCTTGATCCTGCAACCTGCAAGATGAGAATACAGAGAGAAAGAGAGAGGGAAGGAAGGAAAGACAAACTAGGGAGAGAAAGAGACAAGGTTAATGACATATAAAAAGTCATATTCGTACCCTGAGTGTGAGAGAGTGAATGTGCGTGCACCACAGGAAAATCCCTCAGCAGTATAGGTCTATAGCAGCATAACTAAGAGATGGTCCAGGTTTCCCTGAACCAGCTCTAACTATAAGCTTTATCAAAAAGGTAAGTTTTAAGTCTAACTTTAAATACAGAGAGAGGCTCCGCCTCCCGAACTGTCATTGGAAGCTGGTTCCACAGGAGAGGAGCCTGGTAACTGAAGGCTCTGCCTCCCATTCTGCTCTTACAGACTCTGGGAACCACAAGTAAACCTGTATTTTGTGACCCAAGTGGTCTGTTAGGGTGATAAGGTAAGGTCTTTCAGGTATGAAGGGGCCTGACCATTAAGTGCTTTGTACGTGAGGAGGAGGATTTTAAATTTAATTCTAAACTGTACAGGGAGCCAGTGCAGAGAAGCTAACACTCTAGTTCCTGTCAGAACTCGTGCTGCAGCATTTTGAATTAACTGAAGGGTTCCAACAGACTTGTTGGAGCATCCTGATAATAAGGAGTTACAGTAATCTAATCTAGATGTAACAAAAGCATGAACTAGTTTTTCAGCGTCCTGTAAGGACAGAATGTTTTTAATTTTCATAATGTTCCGCAGGCGGAAGAAGGCTGTTCTGGAAATTAGTTTTATGTGTGAATCAAATGACATTTCCTGGTCAAAAGTAACTCCAGGGTTCTTCACAGTGGAACTGGAAGCCATGGTGATGTCATCTAAAGTGACAATGTGATCAGAAAGTTTTTCTCTGAGGTGTTTAGGGCCGAGTATAATGACCTCAGTTTTTTCTGAGTTTAAAAGTAGAAAGTTACAGGTCATCCAGGACTTAATGTCTCTGAGACATTCCTGGAGTTGAACAACCTGATTTATTTCATCCGGCCTCATTGATATATATAGCTGTGTCATTTGCATAACAATGAAAGTGTATGTTGTGCTTTCTAATATTCCCTAAAGGAAGCATATATATAAGGTAAAAAGTATAGGCCAAAGCACTGAGCCTTGTGGAACTCCACAATCAACTTTGTTTGTAGTGAGGCTTTATCATTAACATGAACAAACTGGAATCTATCAGATAAGTATGATTTAAACCAGCAGAGGGCAGCACCTGTGATACCAAGAGTCTGCTCCAATCTCTGCAGTAGAATATTATGATCAATGGTGTCAAATGCAGCACTAACATCTAACAGGACAAGTAAAGAGACTAGACCATTATCTGAAGCCAAGAGAAGGTCGTTACTAACTTTAACTAGTGCTGTTTCTGTGCTATGGTTTAATCTAAAACCTGACTGAAAATCTTCAAACAGGCCATTAATGCGCAAATATTCACATAATTGATTAGCAACTGCCTTTTCTAAGATTTTAGAAACAAAGGGAAGATTAGATATAGGTCGGTAATTAGCTAAAATATCTGGGTCAAGGGTCTCTTTTTTGAGAAGGGGTTTAATATCTGCTATTTTAAACGTTTGGGGCACATATCTAGTTAATAAGGATAGATTAATTTGAGTTATTATAGCGCTGTTAATTAAAGGAAACACATCCAACAGTTTGGTGGGGATAGGATCTAACTGACAGGTTGATGGTTTGGATGATGAAACTAATGTTAACTCAGGGAGATCTATAGGGGAGAAACTGTCTAACTGTGCACCTGGTGCTTCTAAACCTCTTGTGCTAGAAGATGAGTCAGTCCCAATATGAGGGAGGAGATAATCAATTTTTTCTCTAATTGATATTTTATTCACAAAAAAGTTCATAAAGTCATCACTGCTCAGTGTTAAAGGAATAGATGGTTCAGTGGAGCTGTGGCTCTGCGTCAGCCTGGCTACAGTGCTGAAAAGAAATCTATGATTATTCTTATTTTCTTCAATTAAAGAAGAATAATAATAGGCAGCTCTAGCTTTGTGTAGGGCTTTTTGTAAGCTACAAAACCATCCTTCCATGCTATATAAAATTCCTCTAGGTTACTGGAACACCATTTTCTTTCTAATCTACGTAACGTCTCTTTAAGAGCGCGAGTATTGGAGTTAAACCATGGTGCTCGTCTCTGATTCACCACTTTCTTTTTCAGAGGGGCAACGCCTTCTAAGGAGTACGCAGTGAGGCCGCTGTACTATCAACAAGGTTATCTATGAGGGCAGGAGTAAATCACAAAAGGTACCTTCAGATGTACTGACATGGCACCGAGTTAAAGGTTGCACTGTCTCTTTGAATGTATTATTATTATCAGACAGGCACCGGCTGTAGCTGTATTTTTTATTTATGTTATTATAATTCTTGTACAATTAAATGTGAGTAAATAATGATCAGTAAGGAGAGGGTGTTGAGGAAATATGTTTAAGTTATCAATACCATAAGTTAAAAGATCGAGGGTGTGACTAAGGCAATGTGTTGGTTTATTAACGTGTTGAATAGAGCTGCAACTAATGATTATTGTCATAATGGATTATTTTCTTGATTAATAGATTGGTCCATAAAATATCAGAAAACCTTAAAAAATGTTGATCTGTGCTCGTCAAACCAGGAAATGATGATGTTCTCAAATGCCTTGTTTTGTCCACAAACCAAAATGATACACTTTCAATGATTTCTTTGTTATCCAGAGCAAAGAAATTAAGAAAATATTCACATTTAAGAAGCTTTAACAATTGGAAATCTTGTTTTAATCATGAAAAAAGTTTCAAACAGATTAATCGATTATCAAAATAGTTGTCGATTAATTTAGTAAACGATTAATCGTTTCAGCTCTAGTGTTGAATAAAACCAATTGATTCCAACAGAGAGTTAAATGCGCAGCTAAGACTATCACAGTCAACATCTACATGGATGTTGAAATCCCCTACATTTATGATTTTATTTGTCTTAAGCACCAACTCAGATAAGAAGTCAGAGAACTCCGATAGGAACTCTGAATAAGGTGCAGGTGGACGATAAACTGTGACTATCATAATTGGTTTCTGTGATTTCCAAATAGGATGAGATAGATTAAGAATAAGGCTTTCAAATGAAGAATATCCTGGTTTGGGTTTGGGATTGATTAATAATCTAGTATTAAAAATGGCTGCTCCACCTCCTCGGCCTGAGCTTCTAGGAATATGGGTATTAGCATGAGTGGGTGGAGTTGACTCATTTAGACTAACGTAATCTTCTTCATGTAACCAAGTTTCAGTTACACAGAATAAAATCAATACAATTGTCAGAAATGAGATTATTTATTAAAACAGATTTTGAGGAGAGTGACCTTATATTTAATAGTCCACATTTAAAAGTGGTATTATAATAAAATGAAAATAAATTTAAATTTAAAACCCAGCTTTGCTAAATAAGTAGCTATATTATATTATTTACATAAGTTATAAGTACACAACATATTGAAACATATTGCACATGTACATAGCAGCAGTATGAATTTAAATATGTGTGTGTGGAGGGTGTGTGTGAATGGGTTGAGTGTGTGTGCGTGTGTGTGTTTGTGTGTGTGTGGGGGGGGGGGGGGGGTATGAATGGGCCTGAGGTAAGAAGCTCGTCCTCAGCCTCTCTGTTTTGGCCATGCAGGAGTGGAGACGTTTGCTAGACGGCAGCCACTGGAACAGTCTGTTAAATGGGTGGTGAGTGTCCTTTATGATCCTCCTGGCTCTGCTGGTGCAGCGCCTCGTGTAGATCTCCTGCAGAGTGGGCAGTGCTGTCCTGGTGGAGCGTTCAGCACAGCGGATCACTCTGTGGAGAGCTGTCCTGTCCCTGGCAATGCAACTGCCGTACCATGCAGTGATGCTGCCAGTGAGCACAGTGTAAAAGGTTCTCTGCAGCACTGAGGAGATCTTGAATTTCCTCAGCCATCTGAGGTGGCACAGGCGCTGCCTTGCTCTCTTTACCGGGGTGGAGATGTGTGTGGTCCAGGTTAGGTCCTCGGAGATGTGGACACCGAGGTACCTGTAGCTGCTAACTCTCTCCACCAGGGTCCCATAGATCCTGAGGGGGGTGTGATGGCTCCTTTGCTTCTCCCTCCTGAAATCCACAACTATCTCCTTGGTCTTAGAGACGTTCAGGTCCAGGTTGTTTTTCTGGCACCATGTCGACAGAGCATCCACCTCCTCCAGATGGGCCATCTCCCTGTTGTTCGAGATCAGGCCAACCACCACCGTGTCGTCCACAAATTTCATGATGATGTTGGAGGGGTGAGTGGCTCTGCAGTCATGGGTGTAGAGAGAGTAGAGCAGAGGGCTCAGGACGCAGCCTTGGGGGGCTCCGATGCTGAGAGTGCGTGGGATGGAGGTGTGGTTCCCTATCCTCACCACCTGTGGTCTGTCCGTCAGGAATCTCTGGACCCAGAAGCAGAGTGAGGAGTTCAGCCCCAGGTCCTTGAGCTTTGACACCAGTCTGTGGGGAACTATGGTGTTGAATGCGGAGCTGTAGTCGATGAACAGCAGCCGCACATAGTTCCCCTTTCCGCTGTCCAGGTGGGTGAGGATGGAGTGGTGGACGTGGGTGATGGCATCATCAGTGCTCCTATTAGGGCGATAGGCGAACTGAAGAGGGTCAAGTGAGCTGGGCAGTGAAGCGCAGATGAAGTCCTTGATCAGTCTTTCAAAGCACTTCATCACCACGGAGGTGAGTGCTACTGGGCGGTAAATCATTGTTGCAGGCAGGACTGGGCTTCTTTGGAACAGGGATCATGGTGGACCTCTTGAAGCAGGCAGAGACAACGGAGTGAGCCAGGGACAGGTTGAAAATAGGTGAAGACAGGGGCTAGCTGCCCAGCACCCGGCCGGGATGCCGTCAGGGCCGGCAGCCTTCCTGCTGTTCACGCGCCTCAGAGCTCCCCTCAGGTCATGCTCTGAGACGGACAGTGCGTGGTAATCACCAGTGTTTAAGCTGGGCTCCTCCGCGTTATTGCTAGCTGCGACGCTAGAGGTCTCGAAGAGTGCGAAAAAGGAGTTCAATTCCTCTGCTAGCGAAGGATCCACAGCAGCCGATAATTCTTTACGTCCTCTATAGTCCGTGATATTCCGAAGTCCCTGCCACATACGCCTGGTGTACTGATCACCCAGCGAGCAGGAACATGAAAGGACTGAGATATTCCTCGGATCACACCAGTTATTTGTCATGAAGCACACGCCTCCCCCCCTTGCTTTTACCAGATTCCTTGGTCCTGTCCATGGCGAAACACGGAGAAAGTATCTGCAGGAACAATGGCGTGGTCTGGCACAGCCATGACTCCGTGAAACAAAGAACATTGTAGTCCCTTATGTCCCTTTGGTAGCGTACACGGGCCCTGATCTCGTCCAGCTTGTTGTCCAGGGACTGGACATTAGCCAGCAGGATACTGGGCAGCGGTGGACGGTGTGCACTAGCACTCTGTTGCGTATTCCAGCCCTTTTCCCCCGATGTTTTTTCCTGCATTTCCGCGGAGGTGAGGGTCCATTGTTTGGGGCCGCGTCCCATAGGATCTCCTTTGGCGAGGTAAATTTACAGTTATCTGTAGCCAGCAGATAAGATAAAACTCTATGTCGCCTGCTCTGGCCACGGGAAAACACCTGACTGTGGTCGCTGGCGTCGCTATTTTCACGTTCCTCAGGATGGAGTCACCAATTACCAGAGTTGGTTTCTCAGTCTGTGTGGTGCTGAAAGGGGAAAACTTGTTTGAGGTGCAAACAGGTTGGTGGTGGACAGGACTCTTAGGCTTAACACTATGCCTCTTATTGTGAACAGTCACCCAGCTTCCCTGTTTGTCTCCCGGCTTCACGGGAACTGCTGAGGGAGCTAATGCTATGTGGTCCGCACCGACTACAGGGGACTGGCTAACTGATTTAGCTTCTATGGTGCGGAGCCGAGTTTCTACCTCACTAAGCCTTGCCTCCACCGTAGTACTTTTATCGCTAAAGGAGGCAGAGGAGTAGCTTAACATATGGCACATAACACAGGAGAGAGCAGGAGAGGGAGAGAGAGAAGCCATCGCTGCTAAGCTAACTCGTTACGCTATCAAAGAAAGAAACACCGTACATGAATGATAGTTTGAGCAAAAGTAGTGGGTGAAAGTATTAGTCAATTCAATAAAACGAGTGTTTGTTCAGTTAATTGATCGTTACAGTAGGTAGAAAACCACAGAGAAAGCAGGAGACACAGCGTAACACCAGTGGAAGCACAGGAAGTGACACAATACACAATAAGGATCTCACACCACTGCCAATCTCAGTGGCCCATTCTTCAGTAATGTCCGTTTACCCATTGTTCCTGCGTTTCAAACCAATTGTAAATGTCTAACTAAATATTTATACATAGACACACTCTGTTCAGCCGTTACAGATACAGAAGCTTTGTGAGCTGGTGTTGGGGTTTTCTGGGACGAAGACTTTGTGTGCCACTGCCCAGCTGTGTGGTGCTACGGATACGGATCGAGTTCCCTGACACTGAAGGTATTTGTGGGGTTCAGACCGGCCCTCGACTGAACCTCCTTTTGGTCCGGCTTTTCAAACTGTGCAGAGAGATCTTCAGTGATGGACATTTTCAGAACCGCATCTGTGTATGGACCAGGCTTAGGCTTTTGAACTGTTAACTCTTTGGACCATGAACTGTGCCCATTCAACTCTAGGGACCAATGGACTTTGGTCTTTTCACTGACCCCTGGCATATGGACTGTGCCATTCAGAACCCGAACTGTTGACAGCCGTGAACACTGGCAGACCACACTGGCATCTAGGCCCTTCGGTTGCTCTGAATCCTGCAACTGGCATCCCAGCCTTTCTGACCAAAAAGGGGGACTGTTGGGGACCGAGATGTCTACCTGTAATCCATTGTTCTTCATGGGTAAGGCCTATATGCAATTCAGAAACCTGATTTGAGTTTTAAACAAAGTCTCAATCCACCATGTGGGACACTCTTGGTTTTACGACTGAGGGGGGGTGACTGATGATCAACTCAGCCCAACTGATGAATCAGAAATAAGCACATGTGATGAGGAATCTGAGTTTGATTCCAAAAAATAAATGTTTCTCATGTTTCAGGCAACAAATCAAAACAGAAACAGCAGTTAGACTTGACACAAATCCTCAACGTTAAACCATTTAAAATAAATAACTTGCGCTTTCATTTTGCCTTTGTTAAAATGCTAGTTGCATTTTCATCTGCTCAAATTGTTCAGCTTCATTTTGAGTCGTTTAACCCTGCTTCAGCAGCAGAACCAGAGAACCCTGTTCACACACTTTAGACACACTTTCTGATTTAGCCTCATATTTATCCAGAAGAACCTACATGCTTCATACAATCCAGTAACCACAGTTTGTATGATAGCATATTTTGTTGCCTGTTGTTACTATTAACACCAAACTGACAAGCAATTTGCTCTAAATCTGCTTTGCCCGAAAGAGTTGATTCCCCTGTTGCACCCATCCAACACAAATGAGATGAATTTGATGGTCAATGTATCAAGTGCTGCAGTTACAGCTAAAAGTACCAGGACAGCAGAGTCTCCAGAGTCAGAAAAAGCACTGATCTTTTAACCGTGCTATGACAAAATTAAAAAAAACAAACTGACCAGATTTTAATTACTAAAGAGTCATTAAAATCCAAGTAAGATTGTAGTTGCCCATATACAATTTTCTCTAAAACCTTGTACACAAAGGAAGCTTAGAAACCAAGCCAAGTTAAACAGTGGAGACATTGTTTCAACAGGTAAAAAGGGCTGAGAGCTTTAATGTTTTAAGTATGTCAAATTCCAATGAAAATACCCCAATGTTTTTTTTTTTTGTTTTTTTTTTTAAAAGTGGCAGGGGATTATTGTATTGTCACCCAATAAATCTACTAAGAGTAGACAAATGAAAAATAAAATAAAAAGTGAGCGTCACAAAAGAGTGTGGCCGACAACGAAAACATTTTTCAAGACATCAAAAAAACATTTCTTGTAGTGACACGTGCCACGTATCGAGGCTTCGAAGCGTGTGCCGAGTAGGTAGGGGAGGGGGCGTTTCCGCAATGCGTGTATCGAGGCTTGCTTCATTTAGGGGAGGGGCCAAAAATGATGACGTCCGAAGCCTCGCTGCCCGGCTGTACCACGTGATTGCTTCGGAAATGGAAGACCAGCTCATCAGGCAACTCCCAGCTCGGGAGAAACTTCATATTTTGCAGTCGATGAGCATCATGTCCCTTGCTACACTCCTGGACCCCCGATTTAAAGTGATTGTATTTTTCAGTCAAACAAAAGCCACTGAAGCTATTAAGCGACTGACCTCAGAGTGTGCTATCATTCTAAGGGCACAACAAAGCAGAGAGGAAATCCCCCAGGCTTCTACCTCTCATGATGTCACTGGAGGTAATCTATTATTTTACATTTTGACATCAGTTATTCCTATGACAACACTTACTAACATGATCTGTGGTTTCCTCTTAGGTAGCAAACTGTGGCATCGTTTAGACACCAGCGTCATGGAGGCAAGGAAGTCTCAAAATGTCACTGCAGATGCCACTGTGGAGGTCCAGCGGTACCTTTCAGAGCCAAATATAGGAAGACTGGTAAACCCTCTGGAGTACTGGGAGAGGCAAAAACTGCTCTACCCAAACTTATACAAACTTGCACTTGCCTTTTTGTGCACGCCGGCATCTTCTGTGACTTGTGAAAGGGTCTTCTCCAAGGCCGGAGAGATTGTGTCAAAGAAAAGAAATTGTTTAAAACCAACAACTGTTGAGAAATGATTGTTTCTGAATAAAAATGAATGACATTTCCCCTGTCCTGTACATCATTGTCCAAGTTACACAAGCATAATCTGTGCCCTTTTCCTAGTTCCACAAGCACTTTCACTGTCCTCTGCCCGATTACGCCCATGCCATTTTCAGAAAAACATTGCGCAACCTGCCAAATTATGATATTACCATTTTGGGAAGATTTACACACACACACAGAATACATTCAAAACATTTATTAAACACATATGTACAGAAATTATTTGGTCATACATTTTTTGTAATTCATAGTCATTTCTAACAAACACAAAAATCAATGCATCACACATTATGTGGTTCAGATTCAGCTGCCTGTGATTATACACTTGGCCAGTAGGTGGTTTTGTGTGCACATGAAGCTTCGAGAAATTAACCCTTTCTCGAACCAATTGGCTCAAGTGGTTCAATGCCTCATGAGGCTTCATCTCACCATCACTAACTTTTTGTTCCCTTTTCCCACATAAACGAGAAGGACAACTGATGGTGTTGACCCTCCTGTTGCACCCACCTAACTGAGCTCATGACCACAAACCTCCTCCCTATATAGCAGCTGATTATCATTAGCTCACAGCTGAGTGAACACCTCACAGGTGCCTCCAATGACTCCTGATGAGCAGGGTGAATGGTGGCCTAGTTTTAGTCTCTGTAACAGTGAGGCGCAGCTTTTAAAATAATTTTGTTAACTAAAATGTTTAACAACTTCATGAACCAGCTAAAGCTATCAATGTATTTTAGTGACAAACAGTATCCTCCTCTGTTTTTAATTTTTTTTCCACACACAAAATGCCTTAATGCATATCTAAAAAATACAACAAAATGGTAAGAGAAGCCTGAAATAAATATATATCCCCTATAACTTCTACATGGAGTGATGGAATTTCAAACACATAGTGATTGTGCATCACTTGAACATAATAGAAGCTTATATTTTCTGGCAAATAGCCTGAAATAATGTGCTTTTCCTTATAACATGTTTTTCAAGGTCTTGTCTGTTAAAATGTAACAGACAAAACATCCATCCATCCATTACCGCTTTATCCTCCACCAGAGGGTCACGGGGGGTGCTGTGCCAATCTCAGCTACATAGGGCAATAGGCGGGGTACACCCTGGACAGTTCGCCAGTCCATCGCAGGGAACACACACATAGAGACAATTTTGGACTGTGGGAGGAAGCCAGAGAACCCAGAGAAAACCCACACACACACAGGGAGAACATGCAAACTCCATGCAGAAAGGCCCTTGTTCTAACCGGTGCTCGAACCCGGGTCTTCTTGCTGCGAAAGCAAGAGCGCTAAGCATCAAAAATGCATCCAAAGATGATGATGATGTATTTTATTTAGATAGCACTTTTAACAAATGCTCAAAGACACTTTGCATCAAAAATTTCATTTACATGAGTAACTAAATACAAGTTAAATTCTTCCGTAACTTCGTAACTGCACAAACGTACAGTATCTAGCTGTTGTACTAAAACATTGAATTCTTATAGACAAGCTTCATTTTGGGAAGCAAGGGAAAGAAAGATACAGAAACAAATATTTGACTTCAGTCAAGAATATTGCTGGACACAATGTGCAATTGATGTTGATGAACATTATATGGTTTTGGATTTGTGGTCTTTTAAGGAAAAAGGTGTAATGGATAGACTGAAACTAGGCCACGGTTCACCCTGTTCATCAGGAGCCATTGGAGACACCTGTGAGGTGTTTGCTCAGCTGTAAGCTGATGATAGTCAGCTGGGTTATATAGGGAGGACGTTTGTGTTGGTGAGCTCAGTGGGTTGGTTGCAACAGGAGGGTCAACACCATCACTTTCTAATTTATGTGGGGATAAGGAACAAGAGTGTTTTTCTGTCTTTCCAGACCATGATTCTTCTTTGTATTTCAAGTTTTAATTTTCATTTGTTTATTTTTTTGGAAGGCAGTAAGGATGAATAATCCATGCCACCTTTTAGACCAAAGCCTGTTTTATTTTCATTGGGAGTTGACCTATTGTACATATTGTACATTATACCTCTCCCAGACCCCTTTACCTTTGAAATGCTTGTAAAGGGCCATTGCAAACGCTAACATGCAGCCAAAAGGTGATTTGGGCTTCCACCTCCCCATCGCAATTGGCTATCTTTACGTTAGGCTTGTTTCTAAGCTTTGTATGTACAATGTTAGAGAAAATTGAGTATGGGCAACTTCAATTGTACTTGAATTTAAATGACTAGTGGTGGGCAAGTTAAGCCTTATGAAGCACTGAGGCTTTCCTAACAATTGTATCAAAAGATTCAAAGCTTCAACCCTTCAGTGATGGTGACATCTGGTGGACAACTAAAGCCATAATAACCTCCCAAGAGCCTGACTTATTCACAGAAGTAGACAGGTTATTTGTATTCATAGGTGTTTAATTATTTAGAAGTATAGTATTTTTTCCACTGTGGCAGGCTACAAATAATTGTATATTCGAGACCCATTTAAAATGAAAAATCAAATTCACTAATGGAAACAGAATGTAGGCCATAAACTGCATTATACCTTATTTGGTTGTATAAGCTCAAAATGATCCCAAACTTTTGAATGCTGCTTATTGCTTGTACTCCCCATAACAATCACTCTCCAAATCTCTTCTCACTCTTCCCAAATCTCCTCACAACCTCATTTTGAGGAGTAATGTTGCATGTTTATAGCTTGTAAAGCGCCAAACCACTCAAGCTGTCATTGGCTCACAGTGCATTGAAACACACTGACAGACTATGAGCCAATGAAACGCTTCGAAACATTTTGAAGCACTAAGTGCTTCGGTCACATGACGCTGATGTTTTGATACAAGCTCCGACACAGCGTTTCGAATGACAGTTTAGAAAAGTTTGTTTGATTTTTAAATTGCATCATGACACAGAAACGGCATCATTTTAAGAGATTTAACTTAACTGACTCTGGAAACTCTGCTGTCCTGGTACTTTTGGCTTTAACTGCAGCATTTACCTCTGTGGGTTTGAAAACACTGAAATGTAATTATACTTGGGACATTTTCTGTCCATCTTGTCCAGTACTCTTCAGCAACAGCCCCTCAAGGCTGTGGGGGCACAAGGCTCTGTTTTAGGCTTCTCTTTTCCCCTTTACATGCTGCCTTTGGGATCACTCTAAATGTTTTGCTGATTCAGATCCACATTCTCCTAACTAGCAATGACTCAATTAAATCCTCAAAGAATTGTCACCAAGATATTTAATAATGATGCACCGTATTCTGATGTCTCTAATATGAATTTCACCAGCAGAGGAAGATTGTAATTCATTATCCCTTGCCGGCACCATATTCTGATTGCTGTCTATAGGTGTGATACAAGCAACAGCATATTCAACACTAGAGGGTACAGCAGTGCCATTTTCAGACGCAACATTGCAAGCCAAAACCCCTATGGATCTGTATGAGGATGTTCCACATGCACAACATTATTATATCCATTATCGACACTAAGATCAGCATGTCGACGGCTATGTCCATGTTATGCTGCTGCAGGTGAGAGCGATATCAATGCTTACATTGGCCGTAAAAGGCATCCATGATTTCTGAGTAATACTCAGACTCAAGGTAATGGAGGACTAGGTCATCAATCTGCATGGTGGCCACTGTCTGTTTCAGCAGTTTTACCTTAATGGTTGTGGTATGGCAACACAACCATTAATGAGGGCTTCAGCAACCACCAGTTCCCCGCTCGCTCTACCTGTGTTCTTAATGGACATGGTACCGTGGCAGGTTTGTTCAGGTACAGAGGCCCAAAGCCTGCACATAATTAGTAACATCCCTCAAAGGGGTTGCTGGGGCACACCCAGTGAATGTCTTTGGTTTGAGCACATGTTTAGGATTCGGAATCAGGTACAGCAAGAGGTCTTCATCATGGAAGGCAAGGACTGCTGGTGTTTTGGAGGAGGAAGAAGGCTGTTCTGGAAATTAGTTTTGTGTTAATCAAATGACATTTCCTGGTCAAAAGTAACTCCAAGGTTCCTCACAGTGGAACTGGAAGCCATGGTGATGTCATCTAAAGTGACAATGTGATCAGAAAGTTTTTCTCTGAGGTGATTAGGGCCGAGTATAATCAGTTTTTTTCTGAGTTCAAAAGTAGAAAGTTACAGGTCATCCAGGACTTAATGTCTCTGAGACATTCCTGGAGTTGAACAACCTGATTTATTTATAAAAAGACACTTAGGTACCATCACTGTGACATACTACACAGGCACAATCTTCTATCTTTTGAAAATGTTTTGATTTTTGTCAAACGTATGCACAGTCTACAAAATCCTAAGAGGCTTGGCTCCCACCTGTCTGCAAAGGTTTGTTACTGTGGCTCTGTAAGGTCCACTAGAAGAGCATCTGTACACAGCTGCACTGTACCCTTTCGCTACTCAGCATTTGGACAGGCATCCTTTTCTGTTAAAGCTGTCACACAATGGAACACCATTCCAGATAATCTAAAAAAACTGTGACCTGCTTGGTGGGTTTAAAGCTAAAATAAACACCTAAAACTGTCACAACAATGCACCTGTGAGGGGCACTTCCTACATTGCTGTATGTTCTTACTTGTTGCGTAATGTTATCTGTGCTGTATTTATTTGTCCTTCTACATGACATTACCTGCTGAGTGATATTTGATTTATCTGTGTTGTATTTATCTTTAGGTAGGGACTGCAGATGTAAATTAGCCCAAGGCTAACTCTGGTGTAATGCATCAAATGGTGACATTTATGTTTTTAATTGCAAATGGTCCCTTGAAATAAAATCCAATCAATTTCATCCGGCCTCATTCATAAATGTAGCTGTGTTTTCTGCATAACAATGAAAGTGTATGTTGTGCTTTCTAATGTTCCCTAGAGGAAGCATATATAAGGTAAAAAGTATAGGCCCAAGCACTGAGCCTTGTGGAACTCCACAATCAACTTTTTTTTGTAGTGAGGCTTTATCATGAACAAACTGGAATCTATCAGATAAGTATGATTTAAACTAGCAGAAGGCAGCACCAAGAGTCTGCTCCAATCTCTGCAGTAAAATATTATGATCAATGGTGTCAAATGTGGCACTAAGATCTAACAGGACAAGTAAATTAACTAGACCATTATTTACTAACTTTAACTAGTGCTGTTTCTGTGCTATGGTTTAATCTAAAACCTGACTGAAAATCATCAAACAGGCCATTAATGCGCAAATATTCACATAATTGACTAGCAACTGCCTTTTCTAAGATTTTAGAAACAAAGGGAAGATTAGATATAGGTCGGTAATTAGCTAAAATATCTGGGTCAAAGGTCGCTTTTTTGAGAAGGTTTAATATCTGCTATTAAACGTATGGGGCACATATCCAGTTAATAAGGATAGATTAATTTGAGTCAATAGAGCTGTTAAAGGAAATGCATCTTTAAACAGTTTGATGGCTTGGATGATGAAACTAATGTTAACTCGGGGAGATCTATAGGGGAGAAACTGTCTAACTGCTTCTAAAGCTCTTGTGCTAAAAGATGAGTCAGTCCCAATATGAGGGAGGAGATACTTTTTTTTTCTCTAATATTTTATTCACAAAAAAGTTCATGAAGTCATCACTGTTCAGTGGAGCTGTGGCTCTGTGTCAGCCTGGCTAGAGTGCTGAAAAGAATAGATTCTTATTTTCTTCAATTAAAGAAGAATAATAGGCAGCTCTAGCTTTGTGTAGTGCTTTTTTGTAAGCTACAAAACCATCTTTCCAGGCTATATAAAATTCCTCTAGGTTACTGGAACACCATTTTCTTTCTAATCTACGTAACGCCTGTTTAAGAGCACGAGTATTGGCGTTAAACCATGGTGCTCGTCTCATCTGATTCATCACTTTCTTTTTTTAGAGGGGCAACACAATCTAATGTAGTATGCAGTAAGGCCTCTGTACTATCAACAAGGTTTTGTATGAGGGTGGGAGTAAAATCACAAAAGGTACTGACATATGGCACTGAGTTAAATAAAGGTTGCACTGTCTCTTTGAATGTATTATTAGACAGGCACCGGCTGTAGCTGTATTTCTTTATGTTATTGTACAATTAAATATGAGTAAATAATGATCAGTAAGGAGAGGGTTTTGAGGAACTACGTTTAAGTTATCAATACCATAAATTAAAACAAGATCGAGGGTGTGACTAAGGCAATGTGTTGGTTTATTAACGTGTTGAATAAAACCAATTGATTCCAACAGCGAGTTAAATGCGCAGCTAAGACTATCACGGTCAACATCTACATGGATGTTGAAATCCCCTACAATTATGATTTTATCTGTCTTAAGCACTAACTCAGATAAGAACTCAGATAGGAACTCTCAATAAGGTGCAGGTTGACGACAAAGGGGGCAGCCTGTGGCCAAGTGGAAAGGGAACTTAGCTTGTAACCGGAAGGTCGCCGGTTCAAGTCCCCACCAGGTCGAAAGGGCTGGGGTACCCCTGAGCAAGGTACCCAACCCCCATTGCTCCCCGGGCGCTACTCAGTGTGGCAGCCCACTGCTCCTAATTGTAGGATGGGTCAAATGCAGAGAATAATTTCCCCTAAGGGGGATTAATAAAGATAAATTAAACTGACTATCATAATTGGTTTCGGTGATTTCCAACTAGGATGAGATGGAATAAGGCTTTCAAATGACAAATATCCTGGTTTGGGATTGATTAATAATCATGTAACCAAGTTTCAGTTACACAGAATAAATCAATACAATTGTCAGAAATTAGATAATTTATTAAAACAGATTTTGAGAGTATATTTAATAGTCCACATTTAAAAGTGGTGTTATTTGACTCTTTTATTGTTGGTATTAATCTTTATTAAGTTAGAATGTCTAACACCTTCTGTTTTATTTACTTTAGTAAGGGATAGACAGTCTCTATGGGGTTTTTAATTGGTGACTACTCAAAGAAGCATGAAAGACTGCAACTCTGTGTCCTGGTCTCAACTCTGGATTGTCATGGGTTTCTAATAAAATGTCCTAAGCTGCTAGATAAGACGCCGTCTCTCCTCATGAGACCAGGTTTCCCCCCAGAAGGTTTGCCAGTTTTCTGGACACCACCTTGGCAGCCAGCAATTAAATGACGACATGCGGCTATACATGTCGTCACTGGTTACATTGGGCAAAGGACCAGAGAAGATTATGTTGTCTGACATAGATTGTGCGTACCTACACACAGACACAACATTAACTTTTGTGACCTCCGATTGGTGTAATCGGGTGTCATTACTGCTGACGTGAATAATAACTTTACTGAATTTACGATTATCTGTAGCTAGCAGTTTCAGATAAGACTCTGGCCCTGGGGAAAACACCTGACTGTGGTCGCTGGCGTCGCTATTTTCACGTTCCTCAGGATGGAGTCACCAATTACCAGAGTTGGTTTCTCAGTCTGTGTGGTGCTGAGAGGGGAAAACTTGTTTGAGCACCAACAGGTTGGTGGTGGACAGGACTCTTAGGCTTAACACTACGCCTCTTATTGTGGACAGTCACCCAGCTGCCCTGTTTGTCTCCGGCTGCTGATGGAGCTAATGCTATGTGGTCCGCACCGACTACAGGGGACTGGCTAAATGATTTAGCTTCTACGGTGCAGAGCCGAGTTTCTACCTCACTAAGCCTTGCCTCCACCCTAGCCAGTAAGCTACAAACTAAAGTACTACTCAAGTGTGATGTACTCCTATCGCCCATTTCTCACCCAAACATGAAATTCTACCAAACTTATTTTTCTCCTACTACCAGGCATGGTGTAAGGTTGAATCTCATCAGGCGCTCGTCTTTTCTGTATAGCAAAAACCATATGGGAGTTTCAGTGTTGCCATATAACAGCAGCCTGTCCACCCATGCGGCAAGAATAAACCAATACCACCAAATGAACCTTGAAATTACCGATCGTTACATTTCCAGGCAGAGTCTGACTTCGTACAGAGTTCTAAGCTGTTTTATGATTTGAAGCTTGAAAAGTCGCTGTATACGTGTCATAAACAGTTCTGTAATTGCGTTTACCAAAATGCATCAGTCATTCTGATATTCCCATAAACTTCCCAGGGCCCCTGTAAGTATTATTTAAACAAAAACAAGTGTGGGCTCTAACAGGTTTCACCTCTATTGCATCAGGAACCACTGTTATGTCTTCCCATTGATCACAAAAATTTATATATGGTAAATCCTTCAACCAGGAACACTCATATCTAGGCTTGTTTATCAATAAATATGTATATAATAAAGTCATGTTATCATTACTGATTGCTGCTGGTACAACAGCCATGATAATGTGTAAGATTGGCATTTAGGAGACTATGGCTCCGGGGCTGATTTTCTTAATTGATCTTACAGAATGGGTCAACTGCTGGAACCAACCCGAGTTGCCGTTCTAGAACTGTTAATTAGAAGTGGTGCACTTGTACTCTCTTTAAACCTGAAGAGGTGGGTTCTAGTTTTGCCTGTCCAGTTTTAAACTGAGGAGTTGATGTCAGGATTGTCACTTGCCCTGTTCAAGGATCTTTGGCTTTACAGTAATGCGTTCATCTATTACCAGAGTCACAACTTTAGTTCCATAGAGTGACTCCACCCGCACACCTTGGTCTCTCTGAATCTCAAGTTGGGGAGCATAGTAAACAATAGTCCCCTTGATCTTGCTGGACCGTTAGTATAAGAAGGCTACAGTCTACTTCAATCTCCTGCCTCCTACGATCACTAAGCAGCACATGCTACTTTTTTGAGGATGTTTTTGATAAGTCAATGAGCTGACCATGAGGGTCTTCCCACAAGGTGTCCCCAGCTAACATTCCACACTGACATGGAAGCTGAACTGGTTTTCCCACTGTCACTTCAACTCTAGTCTTCATAACGCTTTGGTCTGGTCTTTGTCAAACTGGTATTGGGCTCCTTGATCTGACTAGATGTTCAGGTTCTTCTGAGACATACTGTACATGTCACCCAATCCTCTTTCTTGCCGTCTGAGTGGTCGTCACTGTCACCCTCAGGAGCATGCACACAATCATCATGATTGTCCATGCCATGGTCAGCCTCTCCTTCGGACTCTTGATCCTGTTCATGACACCAAATTGGCGTTTGTCAGGCTATGGCGATGAGTTGATGGTATAGAAAGAAACTCTGACACAGGACTTGCACCAAACAAAGGGATTTTATTTGGTTACAAGTCAGGCATCAAACCAAGCTCTGCAGCAGCTCGGGAAAATGTGTTCCTGCCGAATCTCCAAAAAATTCTGCCCCAGAAGAGCAAAACTAACCCTATATAGATTATCTAGCATAATCATTATAAGCATCACATGTTCCATGTGAAAGAAATTCTAGAGCCATCAGTGTTGAGTAAATCATGTCTTTACTGCATGCATAAAGGAGAGACACTGTCACCAAGACGGTCTAAAATGTTCTCTGCCTTTCCTCCAGAAAGCTTCACCATTTATACAGTAACATCACAGTTACAACAAACACAATACCCAATGTTTATGACCAACAGATGTCACTGTTAAAATAATTTAGATCGGAGTCAGCTCAAGGGTCCAAACAAGGGTTTAATCTTGTACAAGAGGAGCATTCACAAAGCAACTCACAGGCCTGTTACAAAGTGAAGACTCACTGTCTTGGAGGAAACACATGGTATTTATCTGTCTCTGTAGGTATGTTATCACCCTGCCATAAGGTGAAGTCTCACCTTGTAGGAAGTGATAACATTGCCTAAAACAGTTCAAATCAAACAGTTACATTGAACATTTCTCTTCACGTAGTACATGAGGTACATAATTTCCATCACATATCCCTCCTGTCTATGCTGATTTCCAGCATAATTATAACAAATGTTGTGGAGTGTGAGAGCGAAAACCGGGCAGTTCAAAACATTCTAATTATCCATTTTCCTTCTAGTGTGAAAGAAATTCTGGAGTCATCAGTGTTCAGTGAATCATATCTTTACTTAATGCATAAAGGAGAGACCCTGTCACCAAGAAGGTCTAAATGTTCTCTCCCGTTTCTCAAGAAAGCTCTACCATTTATACAGAAACAACAAAGTAAAACAAGAACAGACACCAGAAATAACGTTTATGACCCCATTAGATTTTACCTAATGTTTACGACGACTAACAGATACCATTATGTGGAACCCCTACGTTGACCCTTCCTTATCATACACTTTCCCCAGCCTCCATTCACAGCTTGACTGTTAGTAGATAGTTATCTTAACCACTACAGGAAACAGAGGAAAGACTGGTCATTTGACACAAAGTGTCAACATGGTCTGGACTCGTTAACTAACTTTTTCTACGACTACACACTGCAAACATATGTATGAGTTAACTATTCACTCTCAGAATATCTCGAGGAGAAATAAAACACACAAAAAAGCAAACCAAAACAATTCTATTCACATTATCTCTCCATCTGAATCACTCTCACTATACGGGTTACCTGGGGCCCATTCTGAAATGTGACACACATTTGATTAACAATCCATACTTTGTTCACAAGGTATTTTCACATACAATGGTGTTCTGTCACCTCAAAGTACTCCCCCTATCCACCTATACACAAACGCTCGCATACAAGTGAGTGCACAAGTACAACAACAAAAAGTTTTACCAAACACAATTAGCACAGGGATACACACATGAACAATCATTGCACCCCAGGGACCAAATTGTTCATTTAACCATCTATTGAAACTAAAACCTGCTGATTCAGAGGGACCAAATGAGTCACTGATCTTCTCCAGTGCTGTAATCACACTAGTGATGTTATCTGAGTTATCAGGGATTACTGTAACACATGAGTCACCTGTTAAATATAAAGTCAGACAAAGACCTCCAGTTTTTGCCAAAATATAATCAAGAACCATTTCGTGTTTTAACAGAGTTAACCTTTGTCATTTGCCGCTAAATATCGGAAGCCTTTTATAGTTTCATTAGCAAAACCAGACATTGAATATGTAATGTTGTCAATATGGTCAGCCAGAAATGTAACCCCATACCAAGGCAATAATCCAATACCCCATTTTTCTCCTAACGAAATACGCCAATGATATGATGAGAGGGTGGAAAACTGTGCCATCTCTCCTTTATGAACGTGCATAGAGTTTGAATTTTGATTCAGAGTTATTGGGAATATTGCTAAATTAGCAATAGTTCAGTTAACAAAATAACACCCAGACCATTTTGGTGGTAAAAACAAGAATGCCTCATTACCACAAAGCCAATAAAAATTTCCAATAGGAGGTATACCTTTATGTGCAGGAGCATGAAGACATTTATTGACTAGCACAGTTTCTTTATTTCTAAATGTTATTTTAATGGGACGAACTTAACTCGATTAGTGGTTAAACTAATAACAGGGTTTGAACAATTTGAGATTCCCATGAACTGACCTGTGCCGTTTGAACATAAACAAACAGAATGTGAGAGGTTAGGAATCTCAGTTGGTTCAGCATAAGTGGAATTTGAAGGGAAAGATTGTGGAACCATGTTCTCACAAAACCAATCTACACAAGATAAATACATATTTGCCTGATATATCGTATGACTACAGACTTTCTTTCTCGCCGTATACCATGCATGGTGAGAAGCCTTACACGATTTCCGACTTGTAGTATCCATATGGGGACAATCAGCGTAATATTGCACTAAACTAATGACAGGATCTAAACAAGGACAATGTCTCACCTCCAGCTGGAACAAAGAATGCCAGTTAGCTGGAGGACTCTGAACAATTAGTACAGTAGTGTTTGAGCCGTACACCTTGTTTTTCATCCATCCGATGAAAGAATACCAACTATTTTTTTGGTTAGAATTATCAAGCAATTCATTTGCGTTGAAATTCCATGGTTTACAATCAGTGTGTTCAAAAAGTTGTCTAATTTTTCTGTGACAGTGAGTTTTTTGTCCATGTCTTCAGGGATCTCTTGATCCTGCATGGGTGACACACCCACGCCACTTCTGCCCTCAGTGTCTTTGTGCTCCCTCGATGTTGACAGTCTTTCTTCATTCCTCGGTGGAAGAATAGGTGTCAAAGTATCAGTGTAAATGACGTCAGTTTGACTGGTGAATGTATGTGTGGTTGTTGATGTTATATGCTGACTTTTGAAGTCCATTTGTCGCAGGGTATCATTTTTCTGATGTCCAGGCCATTGGACTGCCATGCCTGTGTTGATGATCCCAATGAAGAAAACTGCTAGCAAGGCTTTGCAGCATTTTCCTCGATTCATTTCCCGTTGTTGTTCTGTTGGATAAGGCATTTCAAGGAAAGGGTTTACAATGGGTCGCATGGATCCAGGTATCCCTCTCAGCTATCCGGACGGCAGTTGGAGTTGTCAGCAGCACTTGGAATGGTTCTGACCACCGGGGTTGATGCCAATGCTTCCGTCTGAAACCCTAACCAGTCTCCGGGCCGGATGTGGTGTAGTTCAGCTACTGCAGGGTCAGGAAGGGCTGCTTTCACCTTAGGGAAGATAAGCTTGAGAACATGGTTAAGTGCACAACAATATCTTAACATGTCATCATCGATCCCTAACAGAGTTAGACTGTTTTGAGGATAAGGAGTATTCGTCATTCGCATAGGACGCCCAGTAAGAATCTCATAAGGAGATAATCCAGTCGTTTTATGTGGGCGTCCTCTCATGAACATGAGAGCGAGGGGTAGAATTTCAACCCATGGCAACTTTGTTTCAGCCATTAATTTTGTTAATTTTATCTTCAGGGTCTGATTAGCTCTTTCTACCGCACCTCCACTAGCTGGATGATATGCACAGTGTGTTTTTAGGTTAATCTGAAGGCTTTCTGATAGACTTTGAATGACACTATTCACAAAATGAGTACCATTGTCGCTAGTCAATTTGGACGGCAAACCCCAACGTGGTATTACTTCCTTCAAGAGTGATTTTGCCACTGAAACGGCCGTTGCATGCCTATAAGGGAAACATTCAATCCATTTTGAAAACATGTCAACAATTACAAGGCAGTACTTGTACCCCTTGCATGGAGTGAGCTCAATAAAGTCCATCATCAAATGTTCGAATGGACCTTGAGGTTTCGGATGTGCAGATAGAGACATTTGCACACCTCTGCCAACATTATTAGTGGCACAAATTACACATTTTTTACAAAAGTCTTCAGCAAATGTTGAAAACCCTGGCGCATACCATAGTTTATTTACAGTAGCTAACATCCCTCCTTTTGACACATGGTCAGGACCATGGGTCAACTTTGCTAGAAATGGGAATATAGATTTTGGAAGAACTGGAAGACCGTTTATGTCTACCCAGACTTAAGATGGGAGTTTTGTGCACCCTTTTTTCTTCCAGAATGCTTTCTCCCCAGCATCAGCTCCTGTTTGAAGCAAAGAGACATCATTGAGGGAAAAAAGATCATCCTGGACAGTCAGGGGCATTTGCAAAATTGGGGAGGCAGGACAAAGAGCAGCTCTCTTAGCAGCTGCATCGGCTGTTGCATTTCCCTATGACACTGGGTCGTTAGAACCAGTGTGGGCTCTGCATTTGCATACTGCTACAGAGACAAGCAGGAGTAATGCAGACAAAAGGTTGAGGATGAGTGGTCTGTGAGCAATCGGTTTTCCTGTAGACGTAAAGAAACCACGGTTTTTCCACAAAGTGTGGAAGTTATGGCATACATTGAAAGCATATTGTGAATCTGTGTATACTGTAATATTCTGTACCGCTCCTAGGATGAAAGCACGGGTCAATGCAAATAACTCTGCTGCCTGAGCAGACAGGTTATTAGGCAGTCTGGCACTTTCAACTATAACTTGTTCAGTACATACAGCATAGGAAACACAAGAGGAACCATCAGCTGGATTCCTCATGGCACAACCATCTACAAAAAAACCAGAATCAGCGTTAGACAGTGGTGTATCAAACAATGCATCCCGTGGTTTTGACACAATGTCAACAACCTCCAATCAAGGATGTGGTTCTCCATCTTCAGCTGTAGGAAGCAGAGTTGCGGGGTTAAGAACAGTACATCTTTTCATAGTAACATGTGACATATTTAGTAAAACATTCTGCCAATGCAGTAGTCGTGCTGGAGTTAAATGAGCCGTTTTAGCCTGTAGGATTAAAGAATGGACAGCATGCGGGACATGCACAATCAAGGGACACATAGCCACAATATCTGCTGTGGCTAAAACTGCTTCTGTAGCAGCGGCTACAGCCCTTAAACATGTTACCATTGCTCTTTCTGTAGTATAGAGACGCTTTGAATAGTACCCAATTGGTCTTTGTTTGTCACCATGGGACTGAGTGAGGACTGCTGACATAAATCCATTGCATTCCGAAACTAAAAGGTTTTGTTGGGTCTGGAAGTCCTAAACAAGGTGAGCTAGATAGTGCTTGTTTTATGTCAGTGAAAGCTGTCTCTGCCTCTGGAGTCCAAGTCAACAAGTCAGTCATGGCCAAATGTTTTCCCCCATGTGTGATGTCATACATGGGTTGGGAGATCTCCGCAAAATTTCTAATCCATGGACGACAATAACCTGATAAGCCCAAAAAGGACATAATTTGTTTTTTGTAAGTGGTTTTGGAACTTCCGGAGTGATTATATGGCCAAGATACCGCACTGATTTTGAGACAAGCTGCAGCTTGTCTTTTGACACCTTGTGACCATTATCTGTCAGAAAACAAAGTAGAGACACTGTATCTTTTCTACAATCCTCCCTTGTGGGTGAACATACAAGTAGGTCGTCGACGTACTGTACAAGTGTACTCCCACATGGTGGTTGCCAATGTGACAGGTTTTCTGCCACAGTCATTGCGAACAAAGTGGGACTGGAGGAGAAACCCTGTGGCATCCGCGTCCATGTATACCTTTTACCATTAAAAGTAAAAGCAAACCAGAACTGAATCAGGGTGAACAGGGATACTGAAATACACATTTGCTAAGTCTATTACAGAAAACCAACAAGACTCTGATGGAACCTGTGACATTAGTGTTGTAACATTTGGCACAGTTGGGGCTGGATGTTGCACAGCATCATTAATGGCTCTGAGATCCTGAACTGGTCTCCACCCCCCATTAGGTTTTTTTGACAGGCAGAATGGGGGAGTTGCATGGTGAATGAGGACATTCCACGATGGCACCTTGTTTTATGAGAGACTGAATGACAGGATCTATGCCTTCAACAGATTCTGGACTAAGTGGATATAGCCTTTTACAAGGTCTGAAAACAGATTTTGGCTGAACAGTAACAGGAATTGCACCTTTTATATTTCCAAAATCAAATTTACTTTTAGCCCACAATTTGTCAGGTACTGTTGAAACCAATGCTTCCTCTTCAGTGGTTAAAGTCATAAGTGTAACTTCATTCGTATATGTGTGGATCTTTCGATCGACTGCTACTCTAATGTTCACAGGATAAGATGTGATCTTCATTGATGGAGAGTAACGACGATCATTTGATCTAGTTTGTCAGTCTGACGCTTGTATAGCTACTTTAACCCAGAGAGCCATTTCTGTCCATGTGACATCTTTTTTTGTGTCACTGGAATGTGAGGGACAGACCCAGGTATTGACTTTATCTATACCTATTACATCATTATCCCCTTCCACATTCCAGGTATCTTCATAGGTGTAATCTTTCGTTTTTGGGAAGAAATGTGACACACACTGCAGATGCTCAGGTGTCTCTGTAACCTGTGGTATCATGAACAGTTTATCTATATCCTTAAAATTTAGAAGGTCCCAAGAATATTGATAATCACTCCCAGGAACATAGACATGATATAGACCAGCTGTGGCACATGTTACTTTGATTCCTGTAGCATCACAATGTGCGTCATGAGTACACATAAGGTCGCATGCTAACAAATTAACAGGACATACATCAGAGAGAAGGAATTGATGTTCACCTCTATAATCTCCAAAACATACAGTCAGTGGTTCAGACAATGGCTCAAAACCTGGAACACCTGAAGCTCCTATTGTCTTTAGGAATTTATTTGTTTTGGGTGCCTCAGAGTAATTTTGATTGGATTACAGAGACCTGTGCTCCTGAGTCTACAAGGAATGTCACATTAATACCTTGTACATTTAGAATCAACATAGGGGGTGTTTTAGAGTCTTGTGTTAAATGTACTTATTGTTGATATGTGACAACTGGGGGGTGGAGTGGCTCAGTGGTTAAGACCAGTACCCTGTGTGCGAAAGACATCATGGTCGCAAGTTCGACTCCACCCAATTCCATTGTAAGTCGCTTTGGATAAAAGCGCTGCTAAATGACATGTAATGTCAGAGTGGTTTTTAGAATATAAACCATTCCTCAACTAGACCGCTGTCAGATTTCTTGACAAAAAGATTTAATTTTTAAAGGGTTTACATTTTCAATGATAGATTAATATTCTCACCTATATTTAAAAGTAAAGTTATTTGTTTAAATGGAGTAAGATTAAATATATTTACTTTACAAAAGGCGAGAAGTCAATTCTGGCAGATCAAACAATGAGGTGTGAATTCCTGTCTACCTACAGCTTCTGTGGCGAGTACAAAATTACAGATTTAGGGAAATTTTAAATTCACATTACATACACACATCCGATGGGGGGAAAGGTATCAGCCCCCAACTCACTAGGACAGGGATGTTCGAGTGTAGAAATAGACACAATCGGTTTTCAAGTCTGCAGTGGGAAAACAGTGAAATTCTTCACTAGTATTCCACAAAAAGGTGTCACACTAAAAATAAATTTCACAATCTCCCTGTAGCCATTATCTATTTGCTTAGACGCAATGATTTAAAATCCATCGCTGAGAGAGAATGTACTTTGGAGAACATCCAAAGACTTCGATCAGAAGAGATCAAAAACATTAGAGCACAAATTGATGCATTCCATTATGAAAAAGTAAATTGGGAAAGACAAAGCAATGGATGCAGAACTTAAGCGGTTAAAACAAAAAATAAATTTAGAAAAGCTCTACACTTGCCAACTAGAAGATTACTGTGGCGAGGCTGGCTTTCCTGTAGCAGCTGCCATTAGCTTTAAAAGCCTAGAGAACCACAATCAGGAGGACAGTGAAGATGAGGACATTACTCTCATTTCCAGGTGCCCTGTAACTCAGGATGTCACAGACAATGAGATAGGACCTACAACCTCCACACCCATGGCAAAGAGGTAGCTCTCACACTCAGTCGGGGCAATTATAGCCCCCAACGCGCCAACACCAAACCCGAATGGACACTCGTCTCAAAACAGGCACAATTCCCAGGAAATCTGTTAAACCAGTCATGTCAAAGTCAAATACACGGGGGGCCAAAATAAAAAAAAAAAATGGTTCAATGTTTATTAAAACTCGCAATTATTGCACATATTTAACCAATAACACAGCCTATATTGCACTTAACATAAATAAAATCAGTTGCAATATTTTCTCAAGGCTCTTTCAGTAACAAATTGAAAACGTTTTTTCTTAACAGGTAAACAGCAAATCTGATCTACTTCTTTTACTTTCCTCTCTTACTTGCTCCTTCTCCACCAACTCACAAAGCTAGCAACCACCTTGACCTCATTTTTCACCAGAAACTGCTCCACCTCCGACCTCAAGGTAACTCCACTTCATGTCTCTGATCATTTCTTCATATATATTTAAAAATAGACCGGACCTCTTCTGGACACCTTATTTATTCACTTTTTACTACACTCTTTAAATTATTGTTCTTGTTGTCCAAGCTCCCAAATGGTTGAACGAGCTCCCCATCAACATCCGGACAGCGGAAAGACACCACATCTTCCGGCAACGACTAAAAACACACTTCTTCCGACTCTACCTTGACTAAGACGGCAACAAAAAAAAAAAAACTTGATTATACATCGCACTTGATAGTTTGGCTTACTTGAAGCTATTACTCCGAGCTTTTATTTGTACCCAAATGTTTAAATGCACTTATAAGTCGCTTTGGATAAAAGCGTCTGCTAAATGACATGTAATGGATGTCGAGGATGTGTACATATTCACATTCATGACGATCGGAATGCTCTCCTTGGGATGTGGTGTGTATTGTGTGAACTACACTAAGATGATGTGTGATGATTGATCTAACTGACATGACCGAAATAAACAAACATACATTTGTTAGGGTATTGATGTTTCTGCCGTTATCTTTACGATAGGTGATGTTGTGCCCAGCATTCCTCTGCTACCATCCGGGTTGATTAACTACTGTTAAATGCCACTATATAGCTGTTTGTGTATAAAAGTCTTCTAGATAAACACTTTTATAAGGAATTTTTTTCAACAACATTCAGCCAGTAAGTCCTTTTCAGAGCTACTACTCTCAAAAGTATGGACATATTGTCCTGTGTATCAATATACATCCATTTGGAAATCTACCACTTGGCCCTCTATGTCAGGCGAGTATGGAAGGCTGGATAAGCTTATGACGGGTAAGATTCCGCCTCAAAACTCGGGATCATCATAAGGCAGGCACAATCATGATTACTCAGCCTCAGCCCTGATGAGCAGCTCTGGCTCACACACAATGTTGTGTCTGTAGTCTGGACACAGCAGAGTGGACACTGTCTACAGCTGCCGCATCAGCTGAGGGAGGGAGCCACAACAATCACGGAGGTGTATTCCCTGGGGAGGTAGTATGGGCACATTGCCACAGCCAGAAGTTCCATGTCCAGGCTACACAGATGCTCCTTCTCACAAACATGTGTGATTCAAGATGGCGCCAAGGATGGTTGCCTTGGTGTGTTGGTGCGCGTCTTAACTCTGTTTTTGCAATGGTAACCAGAGCTCTTTCACCAGAGAAAAGCTCATGATCAGGGTAACACCAAAGGATTTATTTCCTATTTTTCTTCTCCCTACACTGGAAATTTTGGACATTCTGGTCAAAGGTGTGCTCACCCTTGCTCACGCAGTGAAACGCCGGAGGAGAGGGAAACGGGCTGGTGCGCCTTCGCGGATTACGCATACCGTTACCGGGAATATTTCTCTTTAACGTGCGCTCACTGTCCAACAGTCTGGAGGAATTACAACGGCTGTTGGGGAACAACGGGGACTGCTGTTTTGTGCTTCACGGGGACGTGGCTGTGTGGATTAATACCGGACTCTGCGCTGCAGCTGGCAGGCTTCCAACTCTACAGAGCGGACAGAGACACGGAACTTTCCGGCAAAACAAAAGATGGAGGCATCTGTTTTTACATCAACAGTGGTAGGTGCAATGACGTGACAGTGATCTAGCAGCACTGTTCTGCTGACCTGCAATCTTTCATTAACTAAAGGCCTTTTTATTCACCCCGGGAGTTTGCGTCATTCATTCTGGTCGGTGTTTACATCCCGCCGCATGTTCGCCGATCAGATACTGTGTGTGGAGCGGACCAACCCGGACTCTTTAGTTATTGTCCTTGGTGACTTTAACAAAGGAAATCTCACTCACAAACTCCCTAAATACAGACAGTTTATTAAATGCCCGACCAGAGGAGAACATTCTGGATCACTGTTACACCAGTCAGGGATGCTTATCACGCTGTAACCCGTGCTGCACTGGGACACTCTGACCATGTCATGGTCAGCCTGATTCCTGCTTACAGGCAGAAACTAAAACTCTGAAAACCTGTAGTGAGAACATCAAGGAGGTGGACCAGTGAGGCTGTGGAGGATCTCCAGGCGTGTTTGGGCTCTACTGACTGAGATGTGTTCAGGACTGCTACCAACAGTCTGGATGAGTACACAATGGCTGTGACGTCATACATCGGCTTCTGTGAGGACTGTTGTGTTCCATCACACACCAGGGTGAGTTACAACAATGACAAACCCTGGTTCACAGCCAAACTCAGAAGGTTAAGGTTGGATAAGGAAGAGGGATTCAGGAGTGGAGACAAAGACAGATTTAAAAGGAGGCGAAGGACAAGTTTAGCAAGGCAGTGAAAGAGGCTGAACGACTGTACTCTGAGAAGCTCCAACATCAATTCTCAGCCAACGACTCTGCGTCTGTCTGGAAAGGGCTCAGGCAGATCACCAACTACAAGCCTAAAGCCCTCCACTCCATCAATGACCAATGGTTCATTGCATGACCACTTAAACCAAGATAGCTAATGTTGTTGTTCCGGTGGGGTGGCTCAGTGGTTAAGACCGGTACCCCTGTCTCTCTGTGCAGAGACATCATGGTCACAAGTTCAACTCCACCCCTGGCATTTTGTACTCAATTCCCTTGTAAATCGCTTTGGATAAAAGCGTCTGCTAAATGACATGTAATGCTGTAGAGAGGGATCCACCCATAATATAACCGGTTATGAGCTACCCATCAAATTTTCAATCTCACGACCTGGTACCAAATCGCAGACACCATATGCTCAAAGGCAGTGTAGTGAAGAATCAGGTGATAAAATGGGATATATGACATTAACACTGAGACCTTGTTTACTTCCCACACATGTTGTCATGAAACTTCCAGCTATATCCTCTGCACTTGTAACACCCTGAAGCCTTTCTCACAGAATGATTCCAAGCTCATCAGCGTCCAGTCTCCATGGATACTCGGACACCATTCAGGTGTCACACACGCAGTGGTGTGTTACCAGTGAAATTAACTCTTTTTCCAATGGGGGTTTGACTTGTCCAGCAAATCACAATTTCTGCCTGGAAGTCACTGAGGACTTTTCCATGGGACATCTCTCCCTGGTGGGAGGACACTTTCAATGAAGAGGGCACCCAGGCACTTTCAGACACCATGAATCTGGTCGAACAAACCATTCTAAACACAGATTATCATCTCTCCCAAGCCCAGGTGCAGGCCAACCTGGCCAAGAAGACAGTGGAAATCCTGTCCAGTTCATCCACACCGTCTGCCCTGGCACTCAGCCCCCTACAACTGCCAGATCTGCAAAGACTATCGTTTTGTTCCAGGTGGCTCTCAGGGGCCAAAGGGGGGAAACTAAGACAGACCGCACCCTGGAGACAATAGGTTTTCCACAGACGAAACGTCATCACTCTATGTATATTCTGCTTTTTGATTATCTGTAAATTAATCAATCAACTAGGTTCAAACCGTATCAGTTGGGCAGTCCCATCACTCTGAAGTATAATGGTCTCAGTGCAGGAAGTAGACAAGTCAAGGTGGCTCAATTGTCATGTGAAAAGACCCCATGGTGATTAAAAAGTCCTCAGGCAGAAATAGCATTCCTGAGTAAATTTCAATGGATATGTAAAAGTGTCTGTGTTCTGGTTGGATATAAGGGATAGGGCTCCCATTCACCAGGGAGTTTGTCTGCTTATCAGAAGCTCCCACACATTAACTGTGTGTCACAACTTGCTGGCTGTATTTTCTACTATTGGACATTTCAATAAACTGGTATGCTAACCCTCCTGCTAACGTATTTTCGTTGCCAGTTTTCACTGTTGTGTTCTGTGCAATGACAATAAAAGGAAGTCTAAGTCTTTTCTAAAATTGCCTTGTTGAGACTTGTTTTAAATAGATAAGAATCTGATTTGAATAGAAAAGATTGAGTATCATGTCCCGTAAACTCTTGAGTTACATTTCTGACCTGACCTGAATACTTCAACCCAGGCATTAGGGCTAATCTTCCATGTGGAAAAAGGTCATTGAGTGCTTTTTATAATATAAACCACCTCTGAACTAGACAGATGTCAGACTTCTTGACAACAGGATTTAATTCTTAAAAGGGTTTACATGTTCAATGATTGGTTAACTTTAATTCCCAACAATATTTAAAACTAAAGCTAATTGTTGTTAGAAAAGAGTCAGATTAAATAAATATTTACTTTACTTTATTTTGGAAAACCTCTTCCTAATGCCAGAATATCCATTAGGGAGCGATTGTTACTTGGTGGTAGATATTTCCCCTACAGTAGAACAGTGCACAACATGCTGATAATTTAGAAAGTACGGGTTGATTGAGGTTATTTATTGAAGTAGTTTTACAGGAAGACAAAGACAAAAAGGAGTCTATGCAGAGTCTATGTGGCTTAAATTCATAGCCCCATGGGGCTCCGCCCATTCCCCTGCCCAATTACATATGGGCAAAAACACCAGTTTACAGTTTTTACAAATTGTTTTGCCTTATTTTACCATCTAACATCAATGTCATGTTTGCATGTACTCTAACTTTTAAAAAGGGTTTCAGAGCATTTGTGTAGCCCACAGATGTTACAAATATAGATGTAAATGTAGACCTCCAAATTTTAATCCGTCACAAAGATGTACATTTGGAACACATTGAGTGAGCTAGATAAAGGATATCAGTGTCTCTACCCAAGTAAGAATGTCATTTAAGGAGATCAATGTAAATAGATAAGAATTTGGAATCCATATACTGTACATAAAGTTCAAGTACCAAATTTGGTGAAAACATTTCAGAGACTGTTGAGTCAATGTCATAAGTCTGAGAGCGTTCAACACTGTTGAGACACAGCTGCTAAAAGGGACTGTTTCATGTCACATCAATTTTGTTAAAAACAAAAACACATTGCTTGGGTTTTCAGGCCATCCAACACCTCTTGTGACTAAAAGCCCTGAAGAATGCCGTCACAAACCCCTCTCCAGATGACTGATCAATTCAGCCCAACTGATGAATCAGAAATAAGCACATGTAATGAGGAACTTAAGTATGATGATCAACCAGAATCAAATCTCTTCAATGTCTAGTGAAGAGTTGAGGAGAAAGTGCCAAAAGCTATGAAAGCCCTTTAGGACACAGAGTGAACGTCAGACTTGACATTTTCGCGTCAGGGGATGATGAGCCACCATCATATCAAAAGCAGAAGTACAGAAAGAGGTTGATTTCATATCCAAATCCGTGAATAGGGAAATTGCACACAAGGGTCTGGAAATCTACATTCACCCGACTTCAAAGTGCTCGTTGGTGATTAAAGACTAAACCCCCTTTAAACTTTTGAGGATGACGACAAACACCCGCTAAGAACATGCCAGCAACCCCAGCCATGGTAATAAAAGCACAGAATCCTGCCTCCTAACATAGCAGTTATAATATTGTAAATCTAATGCAAGGTGTGTTAACATGTATGTGGTTAAACTGTGGCACACTGCTGTTCTGAGGAAAATCTAAATCTTTTAATCTGTTGACTCGACTTGGTTGCGACTTGACACAGAAATCCTCAACTTCCAACCATTTCAAATGAATAACTAGCGCTTTCATTTTGCCTTTGTTAAAATGCTAGTTGAATTCTCATCTACTCAAATTGTTCAACTTCATTATGAGTCGTTTTAACCCTGCTTCAGCAGCAGAACCAGAGAACCCTGTTCACACACTTTAGACACACTTTCTGATTTAGCCTCATTTATCCAGAAGAACCTACATGCTTCATACAATCCAGTAACCACAGTTTGTATGATAGCATATTTGTTGCCTGCTGTTACTATTACACCAAACTGACAAGCAATTTGCTCTAAATCTGCTTTGCCCTAAAGAGGTGATTCCCCTGTTGCACCCATCCAACACAAATGAGATGGATTTGATGGTCAATGTATCAAATGATGCAGTTAAAGCTAAAAGTACCAGGACAGCAGAGTCTCCAGAGTCAGAAGCACTGATCTTTTAACCATGCTATGACAAAATTAATTAAAAAAAAAAAAACAATCTGAAACTTTTCTAAAGAGTCATTAAAATCCAAGATTGTAGTTTGCCATATACAATTTTCTCTAAAACTTCGTACACAAAGGAAGCTTAGAAACCAAGCCAAGTTAAAGAACAGTGGAGATGTTTCAACAGGTGAAAGGGGCTGAGAGAGTTTTGGCAAGTATGGCAAACTAAACAGTGGCAGGAGGTTATTGTATTGGCACCCAATAAATCTACTAAGAGTAGACGAATGAAAATTAAATTGAAAAAGGGAGCATCACGAAAGAGTGTGGCTGACCATGAAAAAAACATTTCTTGTTCCCTTTTCCCACATAATCAAGAAGGACAACTTATGGTGTTGACTCTCCTGTTGCACCCATCTAATTAAGCTCACCACCACAAACCTCCTCCCTATATAGCAGCTGATTATCATCAGCTCACAGCTGAGTGAAAACCTCACAGGTGCCTCCAATGACTTCTGATGAGCAGGGTGAATGGTGGCCTGGTTTCTGTTCTCTGTAACAGTGAGGCGCAGCTTTTAAAATAATTGTGTTAACTAAAATGTTTAACAATTTCAAACAATGTATTTTAGTGATGAACAGTATCATCTTCTGTTTTTCATCTTTTGTCCACACACAAAATGCATAATGCCTTAATGCATATCTAAAAAAGAGTATATATCATCATGGAGTGATGGAATTTCAAACACACAGTCATTGTGCATCTCCTGAGCATAATAGAAGGGTATATTTTCTGGCAAACAGCCTGAAATAATATGCTTTTCCTTATAACATGTTTTTGAAGGTCTTGTCTTTTAAAATTTAACAGACAAAACATCAAAAATGTAATTTCTATATTTTACAACTGTCCAAAGATGATGATGACAATGTATTTTATTTATATAGCACATTTTACACTTTACATCAAAAATGCCATTGACATGAGTAAATAAATAAATTCATGTATACAAGTTAAATTCTACCATATGGTAACTGCACAAACTTACAGTATCTAGCTGTAGTACTGAACAGTTCACCCTGTTCATCAGGAGCCATTGGATACACCTGTGAGGTGTTTGCTCAGCTGTAAGCTGATGATAATCAGCTGGGTTATATAGGGAGGATGTTTGTGGTGGTGAGCTCAGTGGGTTGGTTGCAACAGGAGGGTCAACACCATCAGTTGCCCTTCTAATTTATGTGGGAAAAGGGAACAAGAAATGTATTTTACATGGTCAGCCACACTCATGGTCAGCCCCTTTCACCTGTTGAAACAACATCTACACTGTTCTTTAACTTGGCTTGGTTTCTAAGTTTCCTTTGTGTACAAAGTTTTAGAGAAAATTGTATATGGGAAACTGCAATCTTGGATTTTAATGACTCTTTAGAAAAATTTCAGTCTGTTTTTTCTAATTTTGTCATAGCATAGTTAAAAGATCAGTGCTTCTTCTGACTTTGGAGACTCTGCTGTCCTGGTACTTTTAGCTTTAACTGCATCATTTGATACGTTGACCATCAAATCCATCTCATTTGTGTTGGATGGGTGCAACAGGGGAATCACCTCCTTTTAGGGCAAAGCAGATTTAGAGCAAATTGCTTGTCAAAAACTTAAGGTCAGGGTTCAATATCATGGTCGATGTCAAAGTCTCAACGATACTCACTGATACAGGTTGGTCAGTGGGTAAATATACATCCGACAGTCCGTCAGAGGAAAGCAGGCTGAATAGAGAATCACTTGGATCCTCAGGCGGTTCATCAGTGAGTTTGTCATATCTGGCATAAACATCATCACTTGGAAGGTCTCCCCTAAATCAAGAGAGATGTATACCTTTACGTCTAGGATTGTGGACAAGTCCTTTAAGTGTGGCACATAAATCCAATGCACAACCTATAGACACTTTCATCTGAAAAACGCACATCAGTCAAATGTACACACCATCATATCATCCACCCTTGGTCTGACATCTTGCCTCTGGTTTGTGATGTTCAAACCACAGTATTGGAAACACAATGATCAATGCCAGGAACGCAAAACAAACCAGAGTTCCTCTTATACCACAGTCTTCAAAAGATGCCATGGCATGCGCTGCCAAGGATGTTGTTTGGGTTCTATCAGTGAGTCGACGTTGGTTACACCGTGTGGGTGTAACTCATCAGTATTCTCTTGTACTTATGTCAGTGTGAGCAGCGTTGGCGTACACTCACCCTGTGTTCAACGGCACTGACAGTGCTCTTATCTTTTAGGGTCTTTGATGAAGGGTCGTCGCAGTGCGGTATGATGCGTGAGAAGAATATAAGAGACACTTTTCTGGCGTGCACGTTTTTTTTACGACCGGCTTAATTTATGACGTGTGTGTGACGTGCATGAGCCTTTGTGGCGGGAAAAGATGATCTCTTTGATAATGGGCGCGGAAGTGTTATAAGGCGCATATGGTTTCATTAAGGGGGGCGTAATCAAGGATGTAAGGGGTGTTAAATGAGTTGATGAAAGCAAAGTTTAGGTTGTCTTTAACACCTCACAGTCTCAGGGGAATGCATGGGAACTTTATTTGTCACGTAGGGACACAATATGGTTCTGATGCAGAAGTTTTATTTTCTTAATCTTTAATTTTTATTCAAGAAGTTAAAGTAATGCGAGGAAAAGTGAAATATCTGTGTTTAGTATTACTTAAAAAGTAAACGGTATTTATTTTCTCACAAAGCCAAACAAGTTCTCATTTAAATGCCTTTTCATTAGTTTCTTTACTTTTATTCTGTTTCTAAATGTCTGATTCTTTTTTTTTTTTCAACAACTAACACATTTTTGTGCTAGTAATGGTTTGAATGGGGCTAGATTTATTTTCTCACGGGGTACTCCCCCCACGAGTGACGAGTGTTAAGAGGCGTGGGTATTTCCTATATAAACAAGCATTTTTGTCACTGTCAGTATCGCACTACCACATTCGTTGAGAACCTGCTTGCTGCTGGTACACCGTTGAACACCCGCAAGACAACTATTTAAATGACAGACGTTTTTTCATCCTGAAAATTCAACCTCGAGGATCGTCTGCTGCTTCTACACATGGCTAATACAGGTATCCATTTTGGTGACTTTACTCCAAAACGTCACATAAATATTGACGATGCTCAGTTGCTAATGGCTCCTAAAAAGAAAAGAGTGTCTCCCCAGTTACCCATTTTCTGGATCAAAAAGCCTGGTTTCCTATGTACGAGTGGGATGTACAAGACTATAGGGTTTCAGGATACTTCAAGAAAGTGTGTGCCTTTACACAAGAGAAGCTGATGAAATGTTTCTACAAGAAGTAACTCCGCACATCTGTTTTTTTTTTGCCAAGGACTGGGACTATTTCAGAAACAAAATCTGTAAAGACTCAAAAGGTGTGTACTAAATGGGATGGATCTAAGTATGGAGAAACCTACCGTGTAGAGATAGATTTGGAAGTCTATGATCCTGAATCGTACATATTTTTCAGACAGTGTATGGACAACACTGTTGTTCGCAATGCCCGAAAGGGTACTCCACATGAAGACAAGCCCTATCCCCTCACTTGTAAAGAATGGTTTTCCAACGGATTTCTAGTGCAGTGGAGCGAATGGGAGAAAACGTTAGACATTTTTGAACGCATTGATACTTTGTTCAGATGGTACAAAGTTTACAAGTCCTACAACACCCTCAAGATGATGATGTACACTGTGAATAATACACAACATATGTACAGGTGATTTGTTATTTAATAAGCAAGTAACTAAGAGTAATACAAATCATCGCCAGGATGACAGCAAGGACAACTCATGGGTGCTGAGTTGGGTAAAAGAAACCTAACATTTCTGACTCTTGAAGAGGACTCCTAAGGTTGTCTGCAATGAAATGCAACTTAATCTTGACGGTTTGGGTGTGTGACATCAGCAGCATACGGCTCGTTGTCCATTGGTGAGAATCACTGGGGGGTCAACCCCCCCAGGGGAGACCTTAAAGCCCACGGGCAGCCGTCACCTCCTCCCTTCCAACCTGACATCGTCGCCGTTAAAGGAGGTCACAAGCCCCTGAAAATTGTTCATTCTTGCTGGCCGAGCTGAAGATTTTTCCTGTCCGTTTTTGTTGAGTTTGAGGATCCTGTGAATAACTCCCCTTGAGAGTTATTCCAACTTTACCTGCAGAAGAGGAAGTGGCATTTGAGCATACTCCTAAAACGGTCGACCAGCTGTCCCTGTCGTATGCTGCGCTCCACACAGCTACCCAGACGCCCCCTGAGACGTCTGCTCTGTCTCTCCCTCATCTCCACTGATGTTCGAATCGGACGTTCACCACGGAGCGGGAGCCCCACGTTTGCCCCAGAAGACAACCCCATAGTAAGAGGATGTATGTCTGGGAAGACAAGTTTATCCCAGTGATTATTATAGGAACGGGTAGTGCACACCTGATAATTTCACTGTGTTTTATTTATTATTATTTTCTTGGTGTTTTTCTTTTCATATTACCGTGCGCATGTTCCACGCACGGCTGTAAATCACCTGTGTTAAAATCAGTGAGATCGCGACTAGCAAACTGTTTATATAACTCAGGTGTCTGTCTGATTAATGTTAACGTGCGTCACGCACACGCTGTGAAATATAGTTGTGATTGTAGTAAGTTCAGTATAGATCGCGACTAGCGAGCTGAATATATTGACTGCAAGTTTGCTTCTGTGTTTAACGGCGGTGCCGCCCGCACAACTGCTTGTAAATATTGTATGTCCATCGCTTCGTGCGGAGCGCGATCACACGGCGGGATAGAAGATTTTACTCGATCTGTAAAACTACAGAGTAACTGGACAAACTCCAGTTAAACTGTATGATCGAGGGAAATCTCTATTTCCCGTGTGTCTCCTCCTTCATATCTTCTCCCTCTTCTCTCTTGCTGATGATCTGTGTGATCCTTATCCCCCTGTTTTTATTTTGATCACCCTGTTTCTTCAACACGGGAAATCTCCGTTGTTACAATCGCAGTTTAAGTCGAATCGATCAGATAAACCGCGTGATCAACAGGAGATTTACGATCAGCCACGTCCCGTTACTTCACTCCCCTTTAAATTTCCCCCGTCACTGCTGACTCCATTTCCTCCCTCACCCCTCCTTTCACTCGGCTCCAGCCAGTGGGAGGCGAGAGCTGACAGTCGGAGTCTGAGCACAGGCGTCATGACGTTGCCTCGCGGTAATAGCGAGTGACACAATTGTACGTGACGTTGCGGTCACTTTGGGTAACCTGGAAGTGGAGGAGCGTTACCGGGACAACCGTCGCGTAGTTGACCCCTCCACTACTTCCTCCTTCCCCTCGTTTACCTTTTAGTTTCGTTTGTTCACTTCCTGGTTGCCACCGGCTACCAGGGAGGGACACGGCCCCCCCCTTTTCTTTATACACACTCTCACGTTTATACACGTCCCCCTGCTGCGCACATTCAAGCACGTTATCAATGGTAGTTTAGATTAGAAGATTAATTTTTATTTTGTTATTTTTCTTTATTAACTTTTCTAAAGTACTTGCTTTCTGTCTTTTGTGTGTGTAACAAGGGTAATTGAAAGAAGCCAGTGTACGACCTCACACCTTACCTTCCTAAATTTTACCTTTATTAACTGATAGTCGAGAGCCATCTCAAGGTCTTTAAGTGACAGTCCTTACTGGACCCGTCATTCTCCTCTGTGAGAGGAGTGGTGCCCCGTTTTATTGATCATTTTTAAGAAAATTTATAAAATTAATTCATATTTACATTTTCTCACCAATTACATCGTTGAACCCCAACAGTTTTGTAGAGGATATAGTTTGTAGCGATCATGTATCCCTTATCAAAAATGGTAATGTCAGATTAGAGGTTCGTTTTAGAAATCCCTTACAACGGACAATAAATCTAATGTTACTCTTCATACTCATCAATTCTGGAAATCTCTGCACACAGACAAGTTCTGGCGGACTCCTTTTAGAACCCCAATATGAATACAATAGAACTCACAGAAACTCTTGATAAATTGTTTAAACAAAGTGTCTTTTTTAGGGGTGTTTGCTAGCGATCAACTCCCTAAATTACCTAATAAACAAAGACCTATAGCGCTAGTGATAAATACAGATCCCTCTTACAGAAGTGGGCAACATTGGCTGTCTATATACACTGACAAGTTAGGCCTAGGATCATTCTTTGATAGTTTTGGCAACCCTCCTACATACGCACATTTTCCTGAATCAATTGATATATTTCTGAAAAACAATAGTACAACTATTAAACATTCATCCAGACAGGTGCAGGATGTTTGTGGACAACATTGTGTTTTCTTTCTTTATCACATGGATAAAGTACGAACTTACGATCAAGTGATGAGGAAAATATAGCAATGATGTTATGGTTTGTAAATTTGTGTAAAAGAAAAAGTGGTTATGCCTGTGTACAATGTGTTTAAAAGTAAAACTATGTTTACGATGTCTTCACAATTATTGAAATAAAACATTCTGAGCACAAGATTACTGTTTATCATTTTATTTAAAACACATAAAGCAATTACATTATAATTACAAAAATCTATCCAATCTGTTAAACGTGCTGAGGGGGATGAAAAAGGACTTGTTTCAACATGTAACCCGGTTAAGAATCCTTACTAAAATAAATAATAAGGAATTCATGGTTTAAAAAAAAAGGTTCATATTTGGTTAAAAGTGTATTAAAAATGTAAAAGAAATAGTTCACAAAGGTTAAAATAGTTTGATAAAAGAGTATAAGATTGAAATGACACAAATGTACGTGGTTTACAAGATGGCGCTGCACGAGCAGCTGCTGCTTACAACGGCTCTCCCTTCTTTCTTACTTTTCCTCGTTTTTCCTCCTTTTTTCTGGCGTGTTTCACGCTTTTTCTTTAAAATGGTCAAATCCTGCTGCCACCACGCGCACAATGAGACCACTTTTATTACTTTTGCATTTTGTTTAATGCTCTTCTCGGCGCTTTTGGGAACTCCGTCGGCAGACACGCTCAGCGGATCCGTTGTTTACACAAAGGATCAGCTGTTGGTGTTGCGCAACACCGCTCTCTCTCAACGCGGAATGGACGATTCCAACGGTTTTAAAGAGGAAGAGACAGGGCTGCAGAGCGGGTCGGAGGAAACAGGAGAGGAAACGTAGGTTCTGTCCTTTTATCCCATCTATCATCATGGGAAATGTCCGCTCCCTCGTGAACAAAACGGACGAGCTCGCGGCGCTGACCCGGCACCAGAGGGACTTCAGGGAGAGCAGCCTGCTGTGCTTCACGGAGACCTGGCTGACGGAGATGACACCGGACTCGGTCGTTTCCCTGGAGGGGTTTAAGACGGTACGTGCGGACCGGAATGTGGCTGGGAAGAGGAGAGGCGGAGGAGTGGCGGTGTTTATTAACGAGAGATGGTGCGACCCCGCGCACGTCTCCATCAAAGGACATTGAGTTTGTTGCGGTGGGCATCCGCCCGTATTACATCCCGAGGGAGTTCTCACATGTGATTGTGTATACAGTCTACATCCCTCCCTCAGCCGATGCAGCATGTGAGAGGCTGCACAGCTCAGTGTCAGCACTGCAAACTGAACACCCAAACTCTCTCCTGCTCATAAATGGTGATTTCAACCATGCCTCGCTTTCCCCCTTTTTCCCCACGTTCACACAGTACGTGAAGTGCCACACCCGGGAGAACAAGACGCTGGACCTCTTATATGCAAATATAAAGGGTGCGTACACCTCCGCCCCCCTCCCCCCTCCCGGCCGCTCTGATCACAACCTGATACGTCTGCGACCTGAATACACACCCGTGGTGAGGAGGCAGCCCGCACACAAAAGAACTGTAATGATGTGGAATGAAGAAGCCAAGGAGAGATTGAGAGACTGCTTCGAGACAACAATCTGGGAGACTTTCTCTGATGGAGATAACATCGACGGCTTCAATGACTGTTTCACACATTATATAAAATTCTGTGAGGAGAACGTCGCACCAACCTGCAGGGTGCGGTGCTTTGCCAACACCAAGCCATGGGTGACCCCTCAACTTCAAGTTCTGCTGAACAAGAAGAAGAGGGTGTTTGCTTCAGGGAGCAGAGAGGAGCTGAAAAAAGTCCAGCGGGAGCTCAAGCAGGCGATCAGGAAGGCTAAGGACGTCTACAAGAGGAAACTGGAGGAGCAGATGGGACAGAGCAAAGGGAGGGATGTGTGGAGAGGCCTGAAGAACATCACAGGTCATGGACAGAGTGGAGCCAGAGTCACAGCAGGGGGGGACCAGCGATGGGCCACTGAACTGAATCAATACTTCAACCGATTCGATCAGGGCCCCCCTCCACCTCTGCCCCCCACTCCTCACACGCCTGCTGTCCAGCGGCTACAGCCACCATCCACCAACCGTCCTCACCTCCAAAACACCTCACTCCAACTGAGGTGGCCATCTGCAGCATCGGGGCTCCTCAGGGGACGGTGCTCTCACCGTTCCTCTTCTCCCTCTACACCTCAGACTACACCTACAACTCCAGCAGCTGTCACCTCCAGAAGTTCTCCGATGACTCAGCTATTGTTGGCTGCGTGTCTGAGGGGGACGAGCTGGAGTACAGGTCGGTCATCAAAAACTTTGTGGACTGGTGTGAGAGCAACTTCTTGTGCTTGAACACCGGAAAGACGAGGGAGATGGTGATCGACTTCCGGAGAAAGACCCCACCACACCCACCGGTGAGCATCCAGGGCTCGGACAACTTTAAGTACTGTGAGCACAGAACATATAATACACATAGTTACACTTTCTCAAAAACACCCTAGTCGCACGAACATGACTTTAACTGAACTTGTTCACATATACTTGTTGAAGCAGTCACACACACACACCCTCACAAATGACCTTGGGTAGGTCACGCACCCACACACATCCTCACAAACGGCCTTGGGTACCATGCACCACTCTCCCTAACTTCTGCCTCCTGTTTTTCATGCTACATTGACGCACACACAAATAAGGCGGCGACTCACCTAAAGACTATATAGGATAACACCCCTAGACATGAGCAGACTCTTCTTGTACACGACATTGATACATGTACTGTACTTGAACTATTCTCCGCACTTTGCAAACTGCGCAATAAATCTGTATAATTCTTACTCCGTCTTCTCCTGGTCCTCCTTTCACCGCATCAACGGACTCGGACAAAAGGCAAACGGCTGTTTGACCTCAACAGTACCTGGGTGTTCACCTCAATAACAAACTGAACTGGACCACTCACATCGACGCCCTCTACAAAAAGGGTCAAAGTCGCCTCCACCTCCTTAGGAGACTGAGGTCCTTCGGAGTGTGCAGACCTCTACTCCGCACTTTCTTTGACTCTGTGGTGGCCTCTGCCATCCACTATGCTGTGGTTTGCTGGGGAGCGGGCAGCACGGACCGGGACAGGAAGAAACTGAACAGGCTGGTCAGGAGGGCCGGCTCTGTCCTGGGCCTCCATCATGGAGAACACACTCCACCCACTGCACCTGACTGTGGAGGGGCTTGGCAGCTCCTTCAGCGGCAGGCTCCGGCACCCTCAGTGTAGGACAGAGCGCTACCGAAAGTCCTTCATCCCCACTGCTGTTCGGATATTTAACTCCTATTAAATGTCCACTCACTTTCCCTGATAATACTCTATATTAGAGTGTAATTTTATCTTTTTATCTTTTGGTAATTTGTCTTACTATTGTATTGTATTGTATTGTATTTTTATTTTATCTTATTCTATATTTTTATTCTTATTTTTACTTTTATTCTATTCTCACCTTTCTTAACTGAGCTGTTGTGAATGTGTTTCCCCCCTGGGGGAGGAATAAAGTCATTCAATTAATATTTTATTTTATTTTGAAGAAATTCGTAGAGAGAGAGGGACGACGGCGTGAGGGCACAACGGAGATGTATGGTGCGAGTGTTACCTTTTTTATAAATTTAATCATTCAAGTGTGTAGTTTTCAGTGTCTAAGAGTGTCTGCTCGGCACTCACGGACATTGGAGCACAGTTCAAGAAGTTTCAACGCGGGACTTCTGGCGAAGCTGCATAGTTTTAGCTTAGCCCAGCTACTGAGCTAACTCGAGCGTGTTGTTAGCATTCACTATCAAAGCGAACATATTTAGCCGCGAGGAGTTAAACCAGCTTCTGATATCGGCTGTGCCTTGTGGTTTCAACGTGGGAGCATAAGGATTCGGCATCGGACGCGGGCAGTGTGTGTGTGTGTGTGTGTGTGTGTGTGTGTGTGTGTGTGTGTGAGACTCGTCGTCGTTGGACAACGTCCCGGGCTGCGAGGGTGGCTCCATCTCTGTTCACCGGTTTGTCTTCAGTCTACCTGTAGTGTCGTCTGCTTGGAGGTAACACTTTTCCTGGATCATTCGGAGCAGTTGGATTTCCGCGCACTCAGAAGTCACCATATCAGGCCTGCAACGAGGTTATTTTGTTTGCCGGCTGTGTGTATGTGTGTGAGCCCACTGTTTTGTTTAAGTTTATTAATGAAAGTTACTGAAATCTGAATATTTAGGGGTTTGAATGTAATTTGATTAATCTGAAAGTATTTTTGCATACCTGCAGTTGAAGTGTTTTGTTCAAATACATTTAAAACCTGAATTAAATAATTGATAATAATAATTGTAAAAATAATTGTTTATTTTTCCTAACAAAAGTCTTGTGATAATTCTACGGTGATAAGTCACCGTAGTTCACGTTTAGATAAAACATTTTATTCAAAGTTCTATGGCAAAAAGGTAAATTAATCTAAATGTATCAGTTGAGTGTGTATTAACAAACGAAATCCAAATAACTTACTTTAGGGTTAAAAATCAGGGTTAAAATATGGTAAATGAACCCAGAAGCCTGCCCTTAGTATAAGGTCTATTGAGGGGAGTGCTACAAACATGTATTCTTGTAATGCTCGCGGGCGAAACAGATGGCTTTCTCTTAAGCTCTTCAATCTTTCTCCTGACTTGTTGATTCAGTACAACTGATAAAGGAACATTCAGTAAAGCCAATGACTGTAAGTATTCACTCCAACCTATAGGTCGTTGATTGTCGGGCACATTGTGAGCAGCCGTTACGCTTTTTATCAAATCAAACACATGAGAACCTTCCACTACACTACCGTTAAAAACAAATTCTCCTTGTCTAGTCCAAAAAGGTTTTGAGGCCATCATTTTATCCAAAATGTGTTGAGCTTTTTTCTTGCTGTTTTTTGGGATGTTTCTTAAAATTTCAGACTCGCATTTGAAAATAGCTGCCTTTTTTCTGGGAACACGACGTCACAAAATGTCCCGGCTGATTTTGCGATCTCTTCTGCCACAATAAAACTGGCCTTGACTGCAGCCTCGCTTTGTGATTAGGCTTTTGTGAACAAAGCCTGCCGGGACTGAAGATTTTTTTTAACTCTTCTACCTTCTGTAGCCTTTGTTCTATGTTCATATTCTTGTATTTGTCTTTCGTTGAAGTTTCATAGTGCCTTAAGTTATACTCTTTCATAACAGACACACAGGCTTTCCTCTTACTTTAGTGAACATGTATTTTGCCGTCTACCTTTCTTTTTGCCATTTTGGGGGAGAGGGAGATGAAAATTGACTGCGATGTTCAGTCCTCCACTGACTGTGCTGCTGCTCATGAAGAGAAGACGCGGGATCGCGCTTGCTTGCAGGCACTCGGTACGCGCCAATGCACTCGCAGTGCATCTTGGGATTTGTAGTATTATGGTGCTGCGGGCACATAATACTGCGGGCCGGTTTTAATATCATCCCGCGGGCCAGAGATAACTCATTCACGGGCCGGCTCATGCTGTTATGGCACCGATGAAGATGTTTATGTTTTTGCCGATTGTGTTTCAAGTGCCACATGATCAGATACAAATGAAAACTGTCTAACATCGTATTGATCACTAAACATGTAGCGGGCAAATTGTTCAGGATCCATCATCAATTGGCATTTAGCCTGATTTTCACGCATTGAAAAACAACCCCATAAAAGAATTAAGCAGCAATTTGTTGATGCTTCGCACGGCTTTGTTGACAGTGATTTTTTTTCAGGATTGAGCTGTATCCCCTCTTTCTCATAATAATCCTGAATGTATTTTGCTTTAGATTCTTCATCTTTGGCAAAACTAGGGTAACCTGATGCCTCCTCAGCAAAATGCCACACCTCATCAATTTTGGATACAATGGAAGCCTTTTCCACTGCTTTTTGCAGCTCGAGACTGACCCATGTTCCTGAAAGAGACCTCTCGGAACGATTGCATTCGACAGACTGGTTTTCAATCTTGGTGCAGGTGCGACACAAAGGGAACATTAGTTTATTGTTGCATTGATATGGAAGTACTGGATGATACAATCCCTGGGGTGGTGTCACAGTGCATTTTATCAATCCAAAGTATTTGTCAATAGATTAAAAATCGCGGAAGATTATTTCAGGGTGACCAATGGGGTAACTTTTATGGGCCTGCACGGTAGGGTATAATGAAGTAAAGTCGTAATGTATTTTTACGACCTCCAAACAGCTTTCCGCGGGTCGAGTCTTTCAGGTGCGTTGTAATTTTTCAGAAAGGCCTTTAGCCTTTGGTCTGATGTTTTGGCCAGTTCCCACTCGCAATTTGTGTGTCTGTCTAAGACTAAGTAGTTTCTCTTTAAACTGTCTGAAGAACACCAAATGCTATGTTACAGCGTTTTTATGTCCGGGGGTGTAGCACTTTGGACATGCATGCCAGAAACATCCTGCAAACTGGTATGCAGTGCGCACACCATCCCTTTCACAAAAACCATCAACATGGTACAGGCCAAATTGTTCCTCTCCATGATTCAGGGCATGCCGAATTTCTATATTGCTTTTGAAGCCTTCAAATTCGAGCCACTGTATGGATGCATGCACCATCATGCGTTAATGCTAGTGTGTCAGGGGTTAGAAATTGTGTTTTAAACACAGCCATGCAACATGAAGCAAGTGTCGTGCACTCAAAGGGGTCCAAATTTGTACACAAGGAATGCCTCACGATAGATGATGCAAGCTTTGCGTAAAACATCGTTGATCCCATAGGACCGTAGCTCAAACTGGAAATCTAAATTCTCATGACACACTATTGTACCACTGTAAGAACTCTATCCCTTTTTCTGACATGTTGTCATACCCGTAATACTGGGGGTTGGGGTATGGCCCTACATAGTCAGCATTCTCAGATGTGTTGAACAGGTGTGGGAAGTAGCCTTTTTTGGCGTTTTCGATAAACACATTGGAAGAAAGCTTAAAGAATCAAGCCGTCATACATAAGACTTTACTTCCACGCATGGTTAATCTAGGGGTGATACCTCGTTTGGTAAAATAATCCAAAAGTATGTAGTTGTCAAACCCTGAGTGCAATTTTCGAAATCAATCGTGCATACAAAATTGGCCTTGTGTTCTCTGCTGTTTCAAAGTCATAAAACACATATGTTTGTGGTTCCGATTGTTTTTGAGGTTGAATGAAGCACTTATGCACCGTGTCTGAATTCAGTGCATTAGCATCCACCTTTTTGGCATTTATGGCTCGTGTTTGACTGGCGACTCACGGTGTACAGTCTTCACAATATTTGGTTCTATCACAAGTCCTGAATTTTTTGCAACGTTCAATTGCTTCTTTATGTTTTTTAAAGCAAAACTCAGAATTTAGACATCTCCTAAGGATACTTTGTGATTTGAATTAAACCCCACTCCTGTGTGAATTTGTTGTGCCTGTTTTTGAATTTCATCCTCGGCTCTCTGTGGGTACATGTGGTACGCTAAACACATGGAAAAACACAAATTATTGTCTGTGTTTGTTGGATTGTAAAGACAAGCCTGCTTCTTATTGATTATTTGATCATACGCCACATTCCTAATTTACACTGTGACTACAAATTCAAAACTATCGTCTGAGAGTAGTCAGTCATTGCTTTGCTCGATTTTGTTGAGGTTTCAGCATTGTAATCATCAGGTGTTTAATATCGCACACACATCGGTGGACCTCTCAGTATTATGTTTAAAACACCGTCTGGTGCCGCAAGGTTTGTGGAAAAATTGACATCTGTTTGTCTTAAAGTTAACATTGCATTTCTTAAATCCCCCATTCTGATGCTCCTCAAATCTATACGCTGTCTAATTTCAAGACTCTTTTCCTCTCCGTTATGTTGAAATCGCGCGACCCTCTCGCCCTTTTTATACGATCAGCCAATTCATCACTGGAGTGTTCGGGGGTCTGAGTGCGAGTTGTGTTGTCCTCGTTGCGTTGTATCACCACCCGTTTGAGGAGATTGCAAATCATTCAATAAATTCTGAGGCATCTCTTTAGTATACCCATATTTTGCAAAACATCAAGAATCTCAGCCGGGGTCATTTCAAAGTGTTGATTCCATTTTCTTTGAATTGTTTTTCAATATCAGACCAGCTTTTGCGGGGAGACGTCTCATTTTCACTAACATATTCATCATCGCCTACCGTATTTTGATTTGCTTGTACATTTGTGACATGATTAAACAATACAAATGAAATAACAAAATCAGACGGTTTCAAATGTTAATAAACGTGTTAAGATTTATTGAATTTATCCAATCCCGTTTTAGTATTTGTAGATATTTACGGACGTTAATTATTTTTGAATTTCTAAAGTTTTTTTTTGGTTAAATAATTGCTCTGATTATTCTTCAACACACTACAGTTACAGACATCAACCCCAGCAATGAAATGTCAGAACTCTTACTGGGTGGTAGTTTGGAGAATTCATATTCATCCCAACTGTGAATTTGCAAATCTGTCCAGTCCAGTAAGCCCGAGAGATCTTCAGCTTCAGAATTTGGTTTGAGAAGAGAATGGCCTGGGATTATCAGCTCTACCACCTCTCTCAATGCCGGGGTGGATGGCACAGCGACACTTGTTGGAGTGTCCGAGATCACAATCGGGGGTTCACACGTAGCTGCTCCGACTTTCTCTGGGGTTTTTGCAGATCTTTCTCGTCTTGGGGCCTTTTTTGGAAAATACTATATAACCCTGTATAATACAGAAGTTAAAATTTGTAACCAAACCCCTGTTTAAACTAACATTTTAGATACGGAATACTGACCGTGTTTCCCAGGAGTTTTGGCGGGAGATTTTCGTTGGCAAGGACCATTTTTTGGGTTTTGCTGATGATAGCCCCAGTATTTCTTTAAACAAAACGTCATCACTTTGTTGATTTAGATTGGAAACTAAATCATTACATGGGGGCCTGGATAGTACAATCAGTACCTACGAAGACCTAAGAAGCGGGGTCTCTTTCTTGAACCGTTGTGAGGAGATTCCCAGGTCAATGCTGTTTTAAAACACTTGTATTTAGAAAGAAAAATAAACTTGATAAATAGGAGAATGTTTTTAAAAGAAAAAGGACAAAACAGTTTTGTTGAAAACTCACCAGAAACAAGGGCCATTTTTCAAAGAATGTAGCTGTGTAACAGCAGTCTGCGGATCGCAACGATATACATATAGGAAATAACCCCGCCTACCACATGTCGTCATTCGTGGGGATTATCCCTCTTTTGTAAAGGAAATAAAAGTTTAACACCTTTTTATCCTCATCTTATTCCCGCATACGAATATCCTTGTTAGGAACTAACTTTGTTCATTGATTCTGTGATTTTCTTTTTTCCTTACCTGTATATGACACATGTTTAAAAGTAGACTAAAAAACTAGTGACACTCCAGTGCTTTAAATGACAACTTATTTTGCTTTGAGAAAATAAGTCCATTCAAAAAGTTACTTAGAAAGATGCTATGCTAGCTGTTGAAAACCAAGGAAGAATGGTATTTTACCCCTTTTCTATTTAGAAACAGAATAAGAGTAAACATCTAATGAAAATAACCCCTACATCAAACTAAATTGTATCCCCTGTGACAAATAAAGTTCCCTTACCTTCCCCTGAGACAGTGAGGTGTTAAAGACAACTAAACTTTGCTTTCATCAATTCATTTAACACCCCTTACATCCTTGATTACTCCCCCCTTAATGAAACCTAACCATTTCCACTGGACGCGGAACGGCAGCGGCCCAGTAACCGTTGCAAATCGCTTCCATTCTAATCAATGTGAGCATTCCCACCGGCCGCGCTGCGGCGCGGATCAGCAGCGCCGCGCCGCGCCGCAGCGCTATCGATAGGAATCTCTGAACCTCGTAAATTTCAACGAAGCAGATCGCACAAGACAGGAAGTCCGACACAGTATCAAAGTAAAACACAACACGCAGGTCACAACTTCACCTCAACGTTACGTCATAACCGGTGCTCCCAGGTCAACAGTCATTTGATCCGAGGGTCTCGGAGACAATGGACGACGAGAAATATAAAATCCTTTATGACACCACAGATCCTTATTATAAGGACAATGTCAGAAAGGACAAAGCCTGGTTTTTAATTGCAGGAGTTTTGGGAGTGGATGGTGAGTATAAAGTCCTGCTAAGATGATAAAAATGTGATTCTAAAAACTTTACAGAAAGTACTTTAAGTACTGTACCTGCAAACTGTTTAATTATTAATTAATATAGTACATGACATATTTCTTGCCTTGTCCTGATCAGTGCAAAGTTACTGGACATTTTAATGACTTTAAAATATTATATATATAGAAATACTTGACCGAATAACTTTTAACCATTTATTTTTATTTTATCCTTTATGTAAAGGAGAAATACATAGATAATTTGTGTTTAAGGTGTTTACACATATGTAATACTTTTATAACTAGGTTACCTATTGAAAATGTAACTTCCCAGTGTTAAATACTATTGAAACAGTCAACAGAGGGGGAAGGGAATCAACTTCAGTCTCTACCTCTCCTATGCTAATGTGATTGCTGGCAGAGTGGCACTGCAGGGGTTGTAGTTCACACTACACTTTGTGAGGGAGTTGAAAAGAATACAAGAGCAGGCTAATTTTTAAACGTTTTATTTACAATGAATGATGCCCTCTTTAGAGGAATACAACAATAACAAACCACAAGATCACCCACTTATTTATACATCCACACTTTTAAAACGAACATTTCACACCATCCTGTCCTGCCAAGACACACTGCCTTGTGGGGAGTTGAAATAGGTGTAGAAGAGCTCCCTCACTTGACAGGCCTCTCTTGAGGCCCTGTTTCCTCCCATGTTGCGTACTGGGGGTAGGTTTCTGGCCGTTTGCTCAGCCTCCTCCAGCAACCTCAAATTCTCTGTCGGGGCAAGCAGGAAATTGTGTAGAATGCAGGTAGCTACAATGAGGGTGTCAACATGCTGTGGGTGCAGGTTGATCCTGCGATGCAGCACTCTCCACCTGGAGGAAAGAATGCCAAAAGCATTCTCAACCACCATCCTTGTAATTGAAAATTCTCTTTTGGTGCGTGAGGTTCTGCCCAGGGTATGGTCTCATCAGGTATGATTTTAGTGGGAAGGCTGCATCACCCACCATGACATGTGGCACATCACCCAAGTGAGCAGCGCCACTTGGGTGTATCACAACCCCCTAGATCTCTGGCTCCGTCTACCTCAGCATCTACCTCTCGGTCCCGTAGCCCCAGGGAGAGAACATCAACACCGGCTCCCCGGGAAACCAGAAGGGGCCAAAGACAAGACACAGACATTGGGGAGCGGCTGATGCCTGTGCCAAAACCTCATATGCCTGATGGAGAGCTGGATGAGGCATACCATTTTGCCTTGAGCATTGTGCCAATGTTGCACAGGCTGAATAAGGACAGTCGGCAACAGGCAAAAATTGAGATCCTGTCCCTTCTGCACAACCTTGAAAGAGGGCAGGCTCAACCTTCACCTTTACCTCCCCCCGCTCTGGAACAAAGACCTCACCCACACTTTGAACCTAATCCCCCTCCTCAAAGAGCATCGTTGCCTCGCCCCACTCCAGAACATTCTGCCACTTTTAGGCCAATAAACAACCCCCCACAAACCCTGCAGTCTGACTGGGTCGATCAGACCGCTACGGGGCCATACTACACAAACATATAGTATGTGAATAAAAGCTAATAGTTTGTTATTTTTGTAACTATTTTAAGCTTTTTAATTTTTTTATTGTAAGATCTTTTATCTTTTGATATTTTTGCAAACAGTCACTTTGTATACTTTTTATTTATGTTAACATTTTTATTTGAGTATTTAAGTATTAAACACATTTTTCTTCATCTTGTGGTCTGTGATTTCATTTGTTTGTGGTTTACCTTATTGCTACAGCCAGTCTCTGCTTAGGTTCTATGGCAGCTCTGTAGTTGGTGCTTTGCCTGGTCACTTCAGGGCCGATGAGGAACAGAAGTTCATCCATTTGCTCAGCACTCATCCTGAAATACTGGTGGTGGCGTTGGCTGTCCAGCCTCAGTTCAGCCACCAGATTGTGAAAATCTCCTTGTCTTCTTTGTTGGTTGAGAGGATGAACCCAAAATCTGCTCCTTCTCCCTCTACCCCTCCTTTGTAGTCCTTGAAGTAGGAGAACTAATGCAACTGTTCTTCTGCTTACAGGCACTGTATGTGAACAATACACATTATAGTAATTATAACATGAGTAATATAGTAATATATCATTTTGAAGAATGAAACGTATTGTTTTATAAACAAAATAAAGAAAAAAGGCACACATCATTAATCCGTGTCTTGTTATTCATAGCTGGACTTTTAACAGTATTAACTATGTTATTACATTGTCAATACTGCACAGACAATCAGGACATAATGAAACTACATAAAACGAGGCAACTAGAGAAACTGACTAGCAAACTTACCCATGGTAGAAGCACAATATCGAAAATAGATGGCCAGATCAACAGTTCGTCCACGCCGGAGAATGAAAGAAGCTGTGTTGTTGTTTCCTTTATACACACAGTCTATCGCGGGATCTCGTGTCCGTTCGAGATTAGCGCGCGATCTTCCATGAATACCGCTGGCTCCCAAGGCTCCGCGCCGCTGCCGTAACGTGCCCCGTGGGGATTGACGTTTGGGAGAGGACGAAGCAGAACCGCGCCCCGGCCGTTCCGCGTCCAGTGGAAATCTTATAACACTTCCGTGCCCATTTTCAAAGATCATCTTTTCCTGCCACAAAGGCTCATGTACGTCACACACGTCAAATCAATCGGTATAAAAACGTGCACGCCAGAAAAGTGTCTCTTATATTCTTCTTGCGTGCACCGAAAGGGTGAGAGCTGATCTTTTTGCAGTGTGTGGCGTGGATCCAGGTAGCTCTTTCAGCTATCTTTACTGCCATGTGTGTTGTGAGCAATACCTGGAATGGTCCTTGCCAACGTTTGTTTCCAGATTTGATGATGAATAATATTTTTCATATTTGGAAAGTTATGTTGAATCACGGTCAACAGTGTCATTTGATTTATTTCAGTTAGCCTGCATATATTTTAGGACAGGCAAATGCAATCCAGTTCATTACTACTTGATTATGGGTTAAAAATGTACACTACATTCACTATTGGAGCAGGCCCTGAGCTGAGTGGAAAACCTTGGGCTGCAAGGGTATGTTGCAAACAATTAAAACAGCTTTGGCAATTATTTTTGAGGGGATATTGGGTTAAGACCCTGTATAATTTCAGTCCTATGGTGAAGAAATGTGTTTTTGCTTGTAGTTACGGGAGGAAGTTTGCTCACTTCACCAAGGAAGGCAGAGCAACACTCCAAGACAACCCAGGATCAGCAGGAAACGAAGGCACTCAAGCTGCATTGTGGTCAGTAATACATGCAGCATGTTTACTATGGTACTGTGTCATTCTGAATCCAACATGAATCTCTATAGGAAGTTGACATTTGCATATGAGACATGCTGGAACAATTATGATTCTGATGATTATCTACAGGTCCCATCAGACACTGAGGACCATCTGTACAGCAAGATGCCTTGCATCTTCCCTCTACAAGACTTGGTTAGTCTAAGCATTACTTTCTCACATCATTGACCTCACAGATCTGTTCTCTCTCCGTCAGGCTTATCTGTATATCCATTTAGGGTAGTGATGTTACTGTGGCCAGACAAGTTGCCATCGAGGAGGAGCCTTATCAGAGTCCAAATAATCAGGGAAAGGAAATGTCTTATTCAAAGTTGCATATTATGTATAGAGAGAACCCCTCGCCGGATGGGAGTGCATACAATCCCTCTCCAGAGGGAACGTACCCTGGATTTGAGGTGGAGATTGAACAGCAACTTGCAAAAGCTGATGCACTCTCCTCCACGAGCAGAGAGCATCTCTCCGTGAGCTGTTTTATGACTGTGGAGTCATCGATCTCGACACTGTCTGCATCCCCACCGATCCTGCTGCTCCACCAACCTTTGTACGACAACACAAAATTCCGTTGGCTGCTTACGAGTCTATCCAAGAGATACTCGACAAGCTATTGGAGAAGCAATTGGTTTCTGGACAATGAGAGTTGATCCAGCAGACCAGTACAAGCTGGCCTTCTCATTTGGTAACCGGCAATACACCTGGACCCATTGTCCGTTGGGGTACTCAAATTCCCCGGCCGAATTCAACATATTGCTACATAAGGCCATGAGCGACGCTGCCGCTCGTGGAAATCTTATCTATGTGGATGACATCCTCATGAGGAATCGGACGTGGGAAGAACACCTGGCTGAGATCCAACATGTGCTGGGGCTAGGTTGGGCCAGTGGTGAAGACAGAAGGTAGAGTATGTGGGTTTGACCGTGGGCGCGAATGGGATTGAACCCCAAGCAGGGAGAGTTCGAGCCAATCAAGACCTTAAGCCCCCCTGGACGTGTCAGGACTCGGAAGCTTCCTTGGGATCTGCAACTACTCCCGCCAGTTCATTGAGGACTATGCAGAGGTGGCTAGACCTCTCAATGAGCTTCTTAAGAAAGACAGAACCTTTGAGTGAGCGCAACCCCAAGACCAGGCGTTCCGCCTAATGAGAGCAAAACTTTGCACTGCACCCTGTCTAGCTTTCCCAGACAAAGACGAGTTTCACTTAGAGGCTATCTTCTCAAGTCGCTGCATTAGCGCAGAGGCATGACACTGACAAGCAGGTCGCTTGGAGCTTACACCAGCCGACCCCTGACTGGTGTTGAGATTAAGTTTTCTGACCACCGTGTGGGTTGTGGAACATTTCCACAGCTACATTGGGGGTCAGAAAATCGTCATTGAGACCAATCATCAACCAGTCACCTTCTTGAACAGCCACATTGCCATGTGGATGATGACGTCGAAGTCAAATATGCCCAAAACCACAAAAAGTCTCTTGGGCGGTGTTGGGGCCGAGATGTCTACTGTAATCCACTATTCTATTGTTCTTCATGGGAAAGGCCTACATGCAGTTTCAAAAGCCTGATTTGAGTTTTAAACAAAGTCTCAGTCCACCATTTGGGACATTCTTGGTTTTACGACGGGTCAGTTTATCTCATTGGCCGTTCTGTTTTATGGCCTTGCCCCTGAAAACACTATAAAACCAGAGGACAGACATTCTTGTTCCTCTTGTTTCTCTGTTTGGTGCTCCACCTTTGGGGGCCGCCCAAAGGGCCCCAGGGGCCCTGGAGTCCAGAGCTCCGGCATGTGGCCCCATGCCCCACGAACTATGCCCTTTTTGAAGAAGCCGAGCCAGTTTCACACTTGCTGCCCGAGTGAGAAACTTGATTTGCGTCTAACCACTGTTGGGCCCAGCATAAGTGGACTGTGAGGCCTTACTGCATTCTTGAAGCCTGACTGCGGCCTGGTCAAAAGTTAGGGGTCATAAAAGCCTGGCCTCATGGGCCGAGAGAGACAAAGACATTCCTCTGGCCCCCCACTTTCAACGGGCGGGGGCCCAGAGTAGGCCGGACTCAAACTCCCAGAAACCACTGCGATGTGTGACATCAGCAGCATACGGCTCATTGCCCATTGGTGAGAATCACTGGGGGTCAACCCCCCCCCCCAGGGGAGACCTTAAAACCCACAGGCGGCCGTCACCTCCTCCCTTCCAACCTGACATCGTCTGCGTTAACGGAGGTCACAAGCCCCTGTAAATCGTTCATAACTCCCCTTGAGAGTTATTCCAACTTTACTTGCATTAGAGGAAGTGGCAATTGAGCATGCTCCTAACACGGTCGACCCGCTGTCCCTATTGTATGCTGCACGCTGTGCCCGCTCTGTCTCTCCCTCATCTCCACTTCCACGCACGGCTGTAAATCACTTGTGTTAAAATCAGTGAGATCGCGACTAGCGAACTGTATATATAACTCAGGTGTATTTCTGATTAATGTTAACGTGTGTCACGCACACGCTGTGAAATATAGTTGTGATTGTAGTTCAGTATAGATCGCGACTAGCGAGCTGATTGTGTTTAACGGCCCGCACAACTGCTTGTGAATATTATTTGTCCTTTGCACGAAGCACGATCACACGGCAGGATAGACGATTTTACTCGATCTGTAAAACTAGAGTAACTGGACAAACTCCAGTTAAACTGATCAAGGGAAATCTATTTCTAGAAGTGGGAGGAGCGTTACCGGGACAACCGTCGCGTCATAGACCCCTCCCCTCCTTGTTTACCTTTTAGTTTCGTTTGTTCACTTCCTGGTTCCCACGTAGTCACCGGCTACCAGGGAGGGACACGCCCCGCTGCGCACATTCAAGTACGTTATCAATGGTAGTTTAGATTAGAAGATTAATGTATGTTATTTTTCTTGTTTATTAACTTAAATTATAACCTTTTCTAAAGTACTGCTTTCTGTCTTTTGTGTTTGTGTGTAACAAGGGTAATTGAAAGAAGCCAGTGTATGACCTCACACCTTCCCTTCCTAAATTTTACCTTTATTATGAATTAATGATAACTGATAGCCGAGAGCCATCTCAAGGTCGTCAAGTGACTGTCATTCTCCTCTGTGAGAGGAGTGGTGCCCCGTTTTATTGATAATTTTAAGAAAATTAATAAAATCTATTATTCACATTTTCTCACCAATTACATCGTTGAACCCCAACACAACGCATCCTTCCAGAACTGAAATGGGGACGCTGCAGCCGCCAGCTGCCATCCTCCGACCCACGATGTCCGCACCTGGGCCGACATCTCTCTCTCTCCGAACCTGACGCCCTCCACGGAACGCATAGAATCATCAGCTGTCCGCTGTGATCCACACCACGGCCCATCCACGCTCCACGACTCCAACAAACTGGACCGGACCCGACGGACGGCACAACTTATCAGCTCACAGAAGAGTGTTCTGGGCAGAGTTAGGTTAGGGTTCTGTGTTTTATAAACTTTCCTTTGTGTTGAACGTGTTGGATTGCGCACCCACACTTTCGTATTTGTTTACACGTTTATTAATTCCCTTCTCATGCCGTGAGATAGTTTTCTTTGATCGCCCTGTATGTTTAAATGTGCTGCTGAAAGCAGAGCACACCACTGCAGCCCCTGCAGTGATGTTTCTTCTGCCGCGGTGAGAGAATGTCGGTATAAAAACGTTAAGATTCACAGACTGGCCTGGCTTTGCCTGTGTCAAGTCTGTGTAGTTTAAACTGACAAACTTTCACGTACGCAATCCTTTTGTTTCATTCACTGAACACACTGTGCTTTAAATCACACCTTTGGTCTGCCACTATTCAAACGCGATTCTCACTCACTTTCTTTCATACATAAATGGGAGTCTCCTCATAGGCGCCATCTTGCGTCAAACCCGTGTCTCTACAGCCATGCTATCACATGTTCGACCCAAGATCTGCGACCTCGTGTTAATGTGTTTCTGGCACCATCTTTGGTGGAAGCGTGCGTCTACAGTCACTGCTACTGTGCATGCCTTCTCCACTTTGGTGTTGGAAGTGGGAGTGGCTTAGCTCAGCCAACCGTGTCACTCCCCTGTCTTATCTTTGTCTCATGTTACACTCACCCACACGCATATTAGTGTTTATAGCCCGTGTTGTTGTAGCTTAGCAAGTGATATTTGTTGATTCAACCAATAGATTTTCGTTCTACATTAATGTTCACTTTTAGTGAACATGATTGTTACATTTATTAACCTGAAGGGATGCTCTGTCTTTTGTACATGAATACTGTAACGGTGGTTGAGAGGGTCTGTGCTCGGATTCATACCTTCAATACTGTTAAATTGGAATATTGTTATGGGAATTATGTACCTCATGTAATACATGAAGACAAATGTTCAATGCAACCGTTTGATGTGACCTGAGACCATTGACCCTTTGTATTGTTTTAGGAACTGTTTGATGTGACTTGTGAATAGAGACAAAAGGGTCAGCGACTTAGGGCAAGTGATAACAGACCCACAGAGGCGGGGGTCTGCACCTTATGGCAGGGCGATAGCTGACCCATTGAGACAGATAAATACCTTGCGATTCCTACAAGACAGGGAGTCTTCGCTTTGTAACTGGCCTGTGTGTGTTGCTTTGTGAATGCTCCTCTTGTACAAGATTAAACCCTTGTTTGGACACTGAGCTGACTCCGATCTCCTTCCTATGGATCTCAATTCTTTTGACAACTTGGCGCCCCAATACCTGTTGCTCTCTTCACATCAACGGACCTGAAGACCTTGCAAGGCGGAGGTATGAAAAAAAAAAAATCCTCCTAAAAGTCCTCCACCACAGGGCTCTTAAAGCTCCGTTTTGGTCAGTGAGGCCAGGTTCCGTGAAGAGTGGGACAGTGACGGGGCCAACCAAGGAGGGGAGACGATCAGCCAGACAAACATTCAGTCAGGGTCTCAAATCTTCAAAAGGGTAAGAAACAACCATTTCTAAATTTAAAAACAAATTCAGCTCAAAAGTCACAACAGTAAGTTGAATATGCGGTGCCAGACTTCGAAAGAAACTGTAAGTCATGGTATTCTTCTACTGAAGTGAAAATTGAGCATAGCAATTCGGCAGATAAAAAGTAACAACAGTAAGTTTGAATATGCGGTGCCAGATTTTGAAAGAAACTGTAAGTCATGGTATTCTTCTACTGAAGTGAAAAAACCGGTACAGAAATGGATCGATCCTAGCTTATAATAAAAATAAATTGATTTAGGGCAGGGACCTAAAATATAAATTAAAAGCAAGTCAGGGACTTGGGGGAGCAGAACTCTCTTAGATTTAGGGCAGGGACCTAAAATTATTACCGTCTTTGGAAGGACAAGGTTTAAACTAATCCCTCAGGGCTGAGAAAACAGGCGTCAGGGACTTGGGGGAGCAGAACTCTCTTAGATATAAGAAATGAATAGACCGGTAAAATAAATAGATAAATAAAAATTTCAGCTAATAAGTACGACAGTAAGTTGAATATGCGGTGCCAGATTTCGAAAGAAACTGTAAATCATGGTATTCTTCTACTCAGTGAAAATTGAGCATAGAATTGTAAAACTTAAGATAAAAACAAAATTTGAATTTAAGATTTCTTTTAAAGTCGACATATATATTTACACTTGGAACGGAGAAAAATTTGGACTAAGTGTTGTCTTGTGTTGTTTTATGTGCCTGGTGACATAGGCTCAGGCTGCAGAGTGTTTGTGGGGAAAAGCTGTTTTGACATGAGGTCATTGCAGGCTGTGAAGCCACAAGGGCTGCTGATGGAGAGATGGTCCTTTACAGTGACAAGCAAAATACCAAATTTTATTTGGGATTTGTTCCTGATAGTGGATGCATTGTTAAAAACAAGAATAGATAAATAAATAATAATAATGGTAATAGTGATAATAATAAAATAAAATTGAATAAAATAGAGTTGAAGGAGATTTAATTTAGGCTATAGTTAATAATATAATAGGATTAAATTGGTTCTAAGAGCTGACTCCTTGTGGTGAATGTGACCAGCTGTGTTGGCGGGGGGGGAGACACACACAGTGACAGAGAGAAGGGGAGTTTCAGATACAAAAGTAAATTTCATAGGAAAAACTAGAAATGAGCAAGAACCAAAATAATAGATTGGAGGTTCGATTAAAATGAAATAAAAACAGTACTAATAAATTAACATATTAATTAAATAAAAAAAATAGTAATTGGGGTATAAGTGTTGTTGAAACTCATTATAGGAGATGAGGTGTTTGCTGTGTGGATGTGGTTGATGTGATGAGAAGATAACTGAAGTGGTCATAAACTAAGTAATTATAAGGCTGAAATAATATAGAATAATGTATATTTCCATAGACATCTCTTGAGTGTATTTGACAATTAGTTTAGGAGATATCAGAAGTTATGAGGAGAGACGTAGGATGCTGTAATCTCTTCAGGAATTCCACAGCAGAGAAGAAATGGAGGACCCAGACGAGTTGACGATTCATCGGCGCTACTAGTCAATAAACCAGGTCATGCACTCACACACACCAGGACACAGAAGATGAGGAGGAAGAAGAAGTATGTACACTAGAAAACACTGAAGTATTTTTGAGTATGAACCAAAAGCCATAGTCACCCTGTTGGTTAATAATCATAAAACTCGTTTTCTATGCGATAGTAAATTGCCACTTCAACACTGTAATGGTATGAAGGTGAGATCTGTAACAGGACACATAGTCACAAAGCCACTTAGTCGACCTGTGTCGATTACTGATCTGAGAACATAATAATTTGTTTAAATTTGTTACAATATTGAGTCATGGGATTACCCATGTCTCAACAGGAGGGATGGTATCTACAATAGATAAACATATTTACTACATGGATTTTAAAACTAAGAAAAATGTGTGCCTCATGATTAATGTATTCTAAGCACAATGCTCATGGCAGACTAGTCAATAAAACCAGATCCAGCACCCACAGGAGGGCCAATTAATCCAGGAGATTGGGTGTTGGTGAAGTGGTGAGCTTCACGCTGGGAAGGGCCCTATCAACTACTACTGTCGACACCTACAGCAGTACACATAGCTGAAAGACAGACAATGGATCACACACTTCAAAAGAGCACAAATGCCAGTCAGATAAGTAGAAGAATTCACCATGCCGGAATTAAAGCTGTGTTTAATAGCTGTATGACCACAATTGCACTCCTTATTTCAAATATAGTGACATAAGGCCAGGTATGATAAAATGAGGAATAGATCAATAGGAACAATCTAGGTGGGACACTAGGAGAGGTGCAGTGATAATACGTGTGCTATTGTCACAATTAAGTGAGATGAAGTTAGATTTAGTTTCCGGTGCAGCCTAGAGCTGTGGCCGTCACAGGGGGCCTTGTGAGATCCAAACCTTGGAAAATAAAGTTTTGGGGGGGTTGAAAAAGACTGCCTCATTTGGTATCAAGAGCCAGAATCCTACCTGTGTCCTGAGGGAAACAAGAGATGTGGAAAATATGTGTAAAATACTAAAGGAGTATTATAAAGAGAAATGCACCAGCAGGATGGTTTGATCACTCCTGGCTTGATGGGTAACTGTTAATAAAAATGTGTATTATAATCAACAGAGATTTTTTGAATTTCACTAAGGAAGCAATTGGAAGCATACATTATGAGTTAGATAAGACTAGTTTAATGGCATGGCAGGATAGGATGGCTTTAGACATGATGTTGCTGAAAAAGGAGGAGTACTGTATAATGTAGAATGTTTGGAGATATGTGTTGTACATTTATTCCTAAATAATACAGCACCTGATGGCAGCATCACTAAGGCATTGGAGTATTAACAACCCTATCTGTAGAATAAGATAAAAATTCAGGTTTCAAAGAACCTCTGATTGGATGGCTTTGGAAAATGGGCAGGTTCTATACGTTATCTGTAGCTGTGATAATTGATATTCTAATCACTTGTGGATTTTGTATTCTTGTTTGAGAGGACTGTTACAGAGACTCAGGACACCGCTTTCAAAAAAACAACAAAAAACTATGCTGCATGAAAGAGTCCTTACCACCGATGACCACCGAGAGGACTACAAGAATGAGGCACCAGAAAATGTTACATCTGATTTGACAAATTATGATCTATATGGTACAATGTGTGATGAAGATAAGAACAACATGGTTTAAGGACATTTTGTTTATGTGTTTATTCTACTGATTATGATGGTACTACAGGAAATCTAGAAGTTGTAGTGTTCTGAATTGGTCCCCATTGAATTCGTTTTGGGGTAACAATATAATCAAAATGTTTTTGAATGTATGCTTTTATGCCTTGTCAAATGGAGTACCTGCGTGTGGTTGCCGGGCAGCGGGACCGTGAGAGAGTTTCCCTATCTAGAAAGAAAATGGTTAATTGGAATGTTTTGAACTGCTCGATAGGGTTTTCGCTCTCACACTCTACAACATTTGTTAAAATTATGCTGGAAATCAGCATAAACAGGAGGGATATGTTATGGGAATTATGTACCTCATGTAATACATGAAGACAAATGTTCAATGCAACCGTTTGATGTGACCTGAGACCATTGACCCTTTGTATTGTTTTAGGAACTATTTGATGTGACTTGTGAATAGAGACAAAAGGGTCAGCGACTCAGGGCAAGTGATAACAGACCCGCGGGGGTCTGCACCTTATGGCAGGGTGATAGCTGACCCATTGAGACAGATAAATAACTTTGCGATTCCTTCACCTTGTAACTGGCCTCTGTGTGTTGCTTTGTGAATGCTCCTCTTGTACAAGATTAAACCCTTGTTTGGACACTGAGCTGACTCCGATCTCCTTCCTATGGATCTCAATTCTTTTGACAAATATCATAGTCAATTACAGTGATTATTTAAGACTGATTTTAAAGGCATATATTGTCTTTTCCCTGTTTTCAGGGTGGTGCCCTGTTCGAGAAGTAATCAACATTTAATTCATTTTTCAAAATATTTAATTTTATCAATCAAATTATTGCCACTATAGTTGATCCCAACAGCGGGGGATGTCACTGCACTCTCTCTCCCTAGCCACGACCTCCATTAAGAGGAGAACATTAGTGATGGGACAAATGAACTGAGGCATTGAGGCTTGTCTCGAGTAAAAGTGGGCGTGTCAAATGAAGCCGCGCTTCGAGGCCTGTATCGATTCCGGAAAATGACGTAACCGATGACAAACGAGGCCTCGGTTTGGACAGATCACGTCATTGGTTCGTTCACCGTATCACTTCCCAATAAAACGCTTCAAACCTCGAGGCACGCTGTGGGTGTTGTAGGCGTTTATGGTGAGAAGAGTTGGAGAGAGTAAGTGAGAGTTAGAGAGAGTTGGAGACAGTTAGCGAGAGTTAGTGAGAGTTGGAGAGAGTTTGTCAGAATAAGAGTAGCAGTAGCAGGAGAGTAGGAGAAGTAGAAGGAGTAGTGTAGATCATTTCCCCCACTGTAGGGCTTTGATGTGAGATATATATTTTTCTTTCCTTTTACACTGGTTTGTGTTTGTTTGTGTGTATGTCAGTTATTATGTTTGTAAATGTCACTCCTGAGTATATATGTGCACCTTCTGTCACTTTCTTCAGTCACATACACTCTACTTTGACTCATGTATGTAAAGACGTCACTGGGAAGCCACAGTTTGACAGCAGTGTTGTGTTACTCATTCTTAAAGATAACATGTTTAAGTGAAATATGTACAACTGTTTTGTGTATCATTAATAAAATGAGTTGAAAAAATAAACACTGGTGTTGGGGAATGATTTATTCATGTGATGGTGCATGTATATGTTAAGCGTGATTTTACTACAAAGCACTGTAGGAGCATTAACATTCCTGCCAGTTCCATTTTTGTTTGTTTTGCCACAAATTCCTTTTCACAAAGATGGAGCCAGCAAGAAAGAGGAAGTCCTCACCTGTATGGGAGTATTTTGAGTTGACTGATCATAATAAGGTTTGTATGTGTAATGATATACATAAAATAGTGAATATTGTATACTCGCTATACACTGAACTATCAGTCCTAATATGTATGACTTCCTTAAAGGTGAGGTGCTTGCTGTGTGATAAACAGCTAACATACAGCAACAACACTTCCTCCATGCTTCGCCATTACAGAGCACTGCATGAGCATGCCCAGCCTGCCAACAGGCCGGATACAAGCCAAAGTACCATCAGATATTTTTTTGCATGTTGTCAAAATCTCGTGTTCAGCTCCTACAACACACCAGCATCACTGTTAATTGATAACTGTTACAGGTTCCAGAAAAGCAATGGTGGATGAGGCTGTGGTCAACATGATCATCAAGGACTCCCAGCCGTTCTCCGTTGTGGAGGATGTGGGCTTCAGGGAGCTCATGCACCTAATGGATCCCAACTATATTCTCCCCAGTAGAAAGGTGTGTGAACAGAGCCAATGTGGTCATTTTTATGTTGGTCATCATAACAGCTCTTCTTTTCACCCTCAGGCTCTGAAAGCAATGGTGGATATAAAATATCAGGAGGCCAAGGAGAAGGCCAGAGAGCAGGTCCAGAAGGCTGTGGCTGTCAGTCTCACGTCTGACATGTGGACGTCCATCAATATGGACGCCTACCTGGCAGTGACGTGCCATTTCTTTGCCGATGAAGACCAGCTCTGCACTACTCTGCTTGGGGTGCAACATTTTCCAAAGGCCCATACAGCAGAAAACCTTGCAGCGGGGCATGTACAGCTCATGGAGGAGTGGGGCATCAGAGATAAGGTGAAGTGTCTTGTCACTGATGGCGCATCAAACATGAACGCTTGTGTGAGACAGCTAAATGTGAGGCATGCAATATGCATTGCTCACACAATAAACCTTATTGTTCGCAAGTCCTTCGATGATGTGGAAGGACTAAATGAATTAAGGCAGAAACGTAGGAGGTTGGTGACCCTCTTCCGCACAAGCACTACTGCGAAAGAGCGACTGGACCAAGTGCAGGAGCAGATGGGAAGGCAGCCCTACAAAATGATAATAGAGGTAGACACGCGTTGGAACAGCACATTCCTTATGTTGCAGCGGCTGTATGAGCTAAGAGAGCCAGTGGGGGCAGCCCTGGCCTCACTGAAAACAGACATTACCCCCCTTACAGCAGCTGAGTATGACTCTGAACAACACTCTGAGTGTACTCGCCCCATTCCACCAAGCAACAGTTGAGGTTTCTGCTGAGAAGAGGGTATCCTCCTCAAAAGTGATACCTCTCATGAAGATGTTGCATCATGCAATAACAAACAAGATGCACACAATGAATGCATCCACCATTGCGAGGCAGCTGGGGGACAACCTTGTTCGACGTCTGAGGGACCACATGAGTTCTTTGGAGTCAGCAGGTGGCCTGACAATGCCAACTTTATTGGATCCAAGATTTAAAAAATTAGGATTCGAAAATGCAACCAGGAGACAAGAAGCAGTGAACCGGCTGAAAAATGAGTGTGCAAATGTAATAAGGCATGAAGCCTCATCTGCCTGCCCAGACCAGCTGCAAAACACTCGCGTGGCTCAATCTGGTGGCAATAGTAAGTAACCCCATCTGTATCCTTGATTATGACAGTGGTATTGTGCATGACACCCCACCCCCCTTTTTTGTTATTAGGTGAACTTTGGCGGCTGTTGGATGACGCCATAAACAGCAGCGGGAGCAGCTCAAGTGTGGTGGCAGATGCCGTGATTGAAGTGGATCGTTACTTGGCAGAGATGAATATTTCAAGGGATGAGGATCCACTCGTATATTGGCATGGACATAAAGCCATGTATCCACACCTTCACAAACTGGCAGTAACCTGGTTATGTTCGCCAGCGTCTTCAGTGCCATGTGAGAGGGTTTTTTCGAAGGCTGGAGAAGTGTTGTCTAAAAAAAAGGAACCGCCTGAATCCAAAAACATTGGAAAAACTAGTGTTTTTGAATAAAAATACAAACTCTTGAAATGTTGTCATTGGTATTTTAATTAAGAACAGAGCTCCATGTCTGTGTTGTTGTCCACATACTTACACATGATCATACTATAGAAATATCCATTGTTTATTGTTTCTGCACACATAAGTAAATCATACATTTCAGCTCAAGTCGTGATACAATGGCATTGACTGTAATTTAATTTGTCCAGCAGATGGCAGTATTCACTGTTTCATTGAGGCCTCGATGAGTGAACCTTTTGGTGAAGCAATGGGCTGGAAAGCCTCAGTGATTCACGGGGCTTCATTTGCCCATCACTAGAGAACATCTGTGTTACATGCCCAGTAGGGGCATTATGTCAGTTTCCTGTTCTCTTCTCCCCACTCTCCCTCCCCTATCCTTCCACCAGGTGCTGATCAAGATGAGCTGCACCTGGGAGGACATGAGGCCACCGCCTTGACTTCAGCCATGGCCAATCACCTGACGGGAGGCTCAATAAAGGGGAGCCTGTTGAGGAGCTCTCTCTCTCTCATTTTGTCTACACTCAATGAAATTGCTGGAAGACAACAACAGTCGTGGTAAATGGTGTGTGGTGGGGAAGGGAGTTAGTTCAGCTTGGGGTACCCTGTACATGGCAGAACGTAGTTAACACTGTGTCTATATACACTAGTTTAGCGGTGGAGCGTTGCCACCCATGTAACATTTTGACAATCAATTTTGAACTCTTGTTTTTAGAGAGGACAGGGTTTTTGGTTTGGTAACGAAGGTTTAGAGTAGGACTGGTTTTGTTTTATTGATTTCATTTATTTGGCACTCCACCTCCCTCCTTTCCTCCCCCACCATGTGTAAACCTGGCTGTTGTATTTAAGTTACTCATTATTAAATATTATTTCTTTAAACATCAACTTTGCCTCAGTTAAAATCCTTGGTTTGTCGAGCGAGCTGAATATATTGACTGCAAGTTTGCTTCTGTGTTTAACTGCGGTGCTGTCCGCACAGCTGTTGGTGAATATTTGTTTGTATTTCCTTTGTACTGCTGCTTCACGCAGAGCGTGATCACACGGCAGGATAGACAATTTTACTCGATCTGTAAAACTACAGAGTAACTGGACAAACTCCAGCTATACTGTGTGATCGAGGGAAATTGCCATTTCCTGTGTGCCTCCTCCTTCATATCTTCTCTCGCTGATTATCTGTGGGATCCTTACTCCCTTTTATTATTTTGATCACCCTGTGTCCACAACGCGGCTCGCAATTACGTGGTGAGACGGAAAATCTCCTTTGATCTGTTAGAATCAGTTCAAGTCAAGCACAGCCGGATAAACTGCGTGATTAAGAGATTTCTGATCAGCCACGTCCCCTTTACATTTCCATCGTCACTGCTGACTAAATTTCCTCCCTCACCCCTCCTCTTTCACTCAGCCCCCAGCCCATGAGGCGAGAGCCGACAGTCGGAATCTGAGCATGGGCGCAATCTTGCGTTGCCTCTGTAAGCTTCAGAGTACTGTTATTTTGGCACCCTCTGTTGTCACTGAAGTTGGAACCAAAGTAGTAACCCGAGTTGCAATTATAGAACTGGTGCATTGTACTCTCTGTAACCTTTGAACCTGAAGAGGTGGGTTCTAGCTTCGCCTGTCCAGTTTTAAACTGAGGAGTTCATATCAGGATTGTCACTTGCCCTGTTTCTTCAAGGATCTTTGGCTTTACAGTAATGTGTTCATCTATTACCAGAGTCACAACTTTAGTTCCATAGAGCGACTCCACCCGCACACCTTGGTCTGTCTGAATCTCAAGTTGTGGAGCATAGTAAATACAACTATAGTCCTCTTGATCTTGGTGGACCGTTTGTATAAGAAGGCTACTGTCTCCAATCTCCTGCCTTCTACGATCACTAAGCAGCACATACTACTTTTGAGGATGTTTGAGGGGTTTTACCACAAGGTGTCCCCAGCCAACATTCCACACTGTACACTGACATGGAAGCTGAACTGGTTTTCCCACTGTCACTTCAACTCTAGTCTTCATAAGGCTTTGGTCTGGTCTTGGGCTCCTTGATCTGACTGGATGTTCAGGTTCTTCTGGGACATACTGTAGATTGATGTCACCAAATCCTCTTTCTTGTTTGCCGTCTGAGTGGTCGTCACCCTCAGGAGCATTCACACAATCATCATGATTGTCCATGCCATGGTCAGCCTCTCCCTCGGACGCCAAAATGTCGTTTGTCAGGCTTCTTTCTTATGAAAGATAGGCGATGAGTTAATGGTGTCGAAAGAAACCCCTCTGACACAGGACTCTCCCACCAAACAAAGGGATTTTATTTGGTTACAAAATCAGGCATCAGACCAAGCTCTGCAGCAGCTCGGGAGAATGTGTTCCTGCCGAATCTCTGAACAATTCTGACCAAAAAAAGCAAAACTAACCCTATATAGATTATCTAGCATTATCACTATAGGCATCACATGTTCCGACACCCGCCTTTCTCCTGTTTCCATGGTGCAATGTGTACTGTATTTGAAAAACAAGTCGGGTCCGGATATACCACTGTCTCATGATTTTGTTTTTAATGGAAACGTTTTGACCAGACAGTTTGAAAGTTTGTATATTATTAATGTTTTATTATTTTAACTTTGAATTTTAGATTTATTTTAAAGTCGGTAATGAGGCTTAAGCACTTGGCGCCACCCACAATTCAAACAATCAAGCTCTGCAGGAGCCTGATAACGAGCTGATCATCTGAATCAGGTGTGCTGTAGCAGGGCAGTGTTCCCAGGACCAGGGTTTGGAAACAGTGCTTTTAAAAAAAAACATATGAAAGTCTGATGGTAAAAGTCTTGTTTACCCGTCACTTCTGTGAATGGATATCAAGTACCCAATCTGAAAATTGATCCTAATCACTCGATGTGTCTCCCAATTACCTACGACCGACAACTGAGCAGACGCAAGTACAAAGTAGTTGAGCAAGATAAAATTTATAACCATCAAAATTAACTACAAGACAATTGTTTTAAATTGATGTGCGTTTATTCAACTTCTTTGTGAATGTGTTTTTGCAATGGCATCACCATAAAAACCTCTCACTAGAAAATGTGTTTTCCATTCAGGGACTATTGTCAATACCCTATTGATACTCAGCAAGTATTTCTGTATATTAAGAGCTGCTAATATCTACTGATATTCAACTAGTAATTTATTATTAACGATTGGTGAACTAATAACATTACAACTCTGGATTGCTTGCTCAGCAATCCCATTAATGAAATGGTCAGCCTTTCAACAAGCGCTGCAAAGATTTTGCAATTTTACCACAGAGAAATTGGTCTGGTTTCAAGGTGAGCTCATAGAAGCTATGGCTGTAGGTCTATTAAATGTTAAATGACGTGAATATTCCATGCACATGTTCACTGTACAGCACGTGCTGCATGAATTATCAGGGTTTTAGGGTGTTATTACAGATATTGGCCACAGATGAGTGTAGAGTTTGCAAATGAGCTTGTGTTCAATTATAATTTGTAGTTTATGCAAAGTAAATAACTTTGAGTTTAACAGTGCCTGACATTACCTTTCTTTTTGACACTTTTTTAAAGCTTTGTTTGAAACTCCTTGCTTGAGTTTAATCATATTTTCCTTTTGGGGACATGCTGGGGCTGGATCAGACACTACCCTCCTTTTTGTTATTTTGCCAGGATGTCCAACCCTTGTTCATTTTCTTTTGAAATAACTGTTAATATAAAACAAACTACATCTACCTGCCAAGACACACCTCATCGGGCCAACACTACTCACCAGTGATCACAGCTCTTGTTCTTAGCCCTGATGCAAGACTCTCCAGCGTGCATTTCAAGACTAACTTTCCATTACCAACATTTCTGCCTGTTCCCTGGACTGTCTGGTGAGTTTTTCATTACCAACTGTCTTGTGCTGTATTGCGTTGCATTGCATTCGGGTCTGTACTACACCCGTTTCATGACCTGAATGACCAAGAACCTTCAGACAAATAAGTCTTATGATGTGTTTGTCCAGGATGGCATACCAAAAAAGAGACCTGTGCTTCACCCTCCCCTACAAAAATTCCCAAGCTGGAGGTGAAGCACAGCGCTTTACAAATGAAGTTTGATCTTCTAACTGTAAGTAAATGCCTATATACATGCTTCAAACTAATTATTCAAGACGCCAGACTGACACTAAATACCATGTACTATACAAACATTGCAATGATCCAAGTGTGATGAGGCAGGACATTGCCTTAAAAGTAATTGAGACCACCACAATGACTGTCTCCTCTATAAAAAAGATGTAATATTTTATTTACTTAAGTGAAATCCAAACATATGAATGTAGCACATTGTCTTGTTCATTCTTTTATTATGGTTTATGAAATCCAAGTAAGATTGTAGTTGCCCATATACAATTTTCCTCTATAACTTTGTACACAATGGAAGCTTAGAAATCAAGCCAAGTTAAACAGTGGAGATCTTGTTTTAACAGGTAAAACAGAGCTGAGAGAGCTTTAATGTTTGTCAAATCCCAATGAAAATAAAACCGGCTTTTTCTAAAAGGTGGCAGGGGATTATTCGTAGAGATGGGACGTTTGACAAAGACTCCGAAGCCTGCTTCACTCTATTGAAGCAGGCTGGTTCGAAACGCTGTGTCGAGGCTGGTTTCAAATCTCCCTGACAATCTCCACAACGAACCACCGGAAGTGAGGCGATTGATTCAAAACTTTGGCGTGGCTTCATTCATTATAAGGAGACGCGAGATGCCCAGTGTTCCCCCCTGCTTCATAGCGTTCTGAGCGACTAGCCTACTTGAGTGGCGGAGAATCCGAGTGGAAGAAAGCAAACCCGGGTATGGGAACAATTCGACGTTGTGCCACCCGCCAAGGTAGGTGTTTTCTAAGATAATATACTTTAATATGGTATTACATCTTCCCACGACACTTGCAAGGATGTAATGGTTACAGAAAATGAATGGAATGATATAGCTTGTAATATTTTCAACTTCATATTATCTTGACTGTTTTAATATCACGTTTAAATACATTTCTTAATGTATTTTTTAAATTTAGGTTCAGTGCCTCATATGCTCACGAGAGCTGGTGTATGGAAATAACACCTCCTCTATGTTGTGGCATCTTCGTGCCAAGCATGAGCATGCAGCAACTTCTCAGCCCAAGCACCTCAGCTAAAGCTCACCCTGCTGACCCTTCTGGTATTGTAACTATTCAATACAACCTATTCTTCAGTTGAATCCAAATAAGATTTAATAGTTGCACACATGTAACCTAAATATTTTTCTTTTAGTGTCCAGGAAGCAACAGCTGGATGAGGCCTTGCTGAACCTTATAGTTATGAATACACAGCCATTGTCTGTGGTGGAGAATGAAGGCTTTATAGGGCCATTGTCCACCTCCTGGATCTGACATACATGATCCCAGGAAGGAAGGCCCTGAAACAGATGTTGGACAAATACAAGACCAGGCCGTAGCAGAAGTTTCGAAGGCGTCCACTATCTGTTTAACAGCAGATATGTGGACCTCCATTAACATGGATGCCTACTTGGCAGTGACTGGGCACTTTATCACAGAAGAGGTCCAGCTCAAAACTGTTCTGCTTAGTGTCAAGCAATTCCCCTGGTCCCACACTGCAGCACATACTGTAGAGGCCAAAGCCACTCCGATGGCAGAATTTGGAATAAGAACTTGTGCCAATGTACTTCACATTAACTGTTTTGCCCACATGTTAAATCTGGTGGTGAAGAAGTCATTGTCACAGACATCTGACCTGGATGACATACGCACCAGGGCACGTAAAATCGTGGGGCATTTCAAGTCGAGCACTACAGCAAAATAAAAGCTCTGTGAAATACAGCGACAGATGGGCCGACCAGAGCACAGACTTGTGCAAGAGGTGGATACCCGCTCAAACAGTACATTCGCAATGCTCCTGCGAGCAGAGGGAGCCCCTGGGTGCAACCCTCAGCAGACTTAACACCCCCCCCCCTGCCATTTTCTGCTGAGGATTATGAAACAATCAATCAGTGCATCTCAGTCCTCTCTCCCTTCCACCAGGCCACTGAAGAGATGTCCACAGAGAGGAGGGTGTCTGGATCAAAGGTGATCCCCATTGTAAAGATGCTGAAGCACCAAGCTTCAAGACAGTGTGCTTCAGTAACACAACATGGCCACTAACTTGGTTCATAACATGAACCAAGAAATTTGAGGAGAAATTTGCCATGCTTGAAAAGGTAACTTCATTAACACTTTCAACATTATTGGATCCCCGATTCAAAGAGGTGGGCTTCTGCAGCACAACAAGCTGCCAGGCAGCGGTGGAAAGGTTCACCAGAGAATGCACCAATATAATGCCTGCACCGGCTCTGCCACTGCCACCTGCGGAGGGTCCATCCCCTGTCCAGAGCAACAGCCTCTGGGACCTACTGGACAGCCACGTGGATGCACACTTTATTTTGACACTGTAGCACAAGCCCACATATTCACAAAAGTACCTGTACAATGTTGCATTTGAATCTTTTCATATTATGTCTTACATCACAATCATGTTCTTAATGATAATCAGTTTATGATCCAACTCCTGGGATGTCCCACCATAAGTGGTTTCCACTGAATTGCATAACAACTTCTTATAAACTCAGTCACACCTCCAAAACACATGTTTCAAGTAATTACAGGCAGTAACAGGACAACACATTTAGTCAATTGACATTATATAGTAACACTTTCACATGTGAACAATGATTCTTAGAATGAAGACAAACTGCTTAACAACTTTATTGCTTTTGTGTTGGAATTGGAATCGATGATGTGTGAATCATTTGGAGGTTCATTGCTGCTGTAATTGCAGTTGACCACTAGATGTCACTGGTAGGGTCTTTCTTTGAAGCTTCAAATCTTGTTTTGGTACAATCAGGAAAAAGCCTCAAAAGCTTCACAAGGTTTCATTTGCCCATCTCTACCAAATAAATCTACAAGAGTAGACAAATGAAAATAAATTAAAATAAAAAGTGAGCATCACTAAAGAGTGTGGCCAACCATGAAAACGTTTTTTCAAGACGTGAAAAATACATTTTGTTCCCTTTTCCCACATAAATGAGAAGGACAACTGATGGTGTTGAACCTCCTGTTGCATCCAACCCACTGAGCTCACCACCACGAAACTCCTCCCTATATAACCCAGCTGATCATCATCAGCTCACAGCTGAGAGAACACCTCACAGGTGTCTCCAATGACTCCTGATGAACAGGGTAAAGTGTGTGGCTCAAAATGTTTGAACAGACCCAAAACCATATAATGTTCAAAACATCATGGATAACAAAGTGAAAACTAAAATTCTTACACATTTTCTAAGAGCTTCCATTGATTTTGTTCTGTTTTTCATCCGTTCAAATGCTTTTCTATATGAACTTGTATTCCTTCTTTATCAAACTTGGTTCCACATTATGATTGAATTTTCAAAAATAAACAAAACAAATGAGAACTTAATTACTACTGGAGATAAACAGTCTGCAAATACATTTTTTGTGTGTGTGTGTGCTTGTGTGTGTGTAGGTAGATGTCTGTGTGTGTCCAGACCAATGTCCATAGTTTTAGAATTTTCTTGAAAGATGTAATATTTTATTTACTTAAGTGAAATCCAAACATATGAATGTAGCAGATTGTCTTGTTCATTCTTTTATAATCAACTATGTTTTGAATGCATAGGAGGGTTAGGGTAATCCAAGTAATCTAAGTGATTAAGTTTGTGTTGTCAAACTTAAACACTGCAATGCAATGGCGATGTCCTCTTGCCATTTGTCAGTGTTAATACACAGCTGATAAAGAAACATTTTACTTGACTAAATTTTGCACATTCCTGTAACTTTCTTTCTTTTTGCAAAATGAAACTTACCCATAAAAAAAATTAAATATTTCGGTATTACAACAAGTGAGTTTGGGGAGTTGCCATTTGAATTTAACTTGTATATATGATTTTATTTATTTACTCATCGCACTTTTGATGTTAACTGGCTGAGCATTTTCTTTTTAAAGACTGTATAAATATAAAGTGCTATATACATGCATTATTATATCATCATCATCTTTGGACAGTTGTAAAATAACTTTAATTGCCCTTCCAAATTTCTTTTTAACACTTCCAACATAAAACCATGAAGAAATTTAACAGACAAGACATTTAGCCTTCAAAAACACGTGATAAGGGAAAGCCTATTATTTCAGCCTGCTGCCAGAAAATATACTCCCCCTTTATTTACATTTCTGATCATGCTGAATAACATTTGAACAAGTTCCATCACTCCATGTCAAAGTTTTATTTGATAATGTAATATAATGTATTTTTATTGGACATTATTTCTCTGGTGAGCCTTTCCACCGCTGCCTGGCAGCTTGTTGTGCTGCAGAAGCCCACCTCTTTGAATCGGGGATCCAATAATGTTGAAAGTGTTAATTTAGTTACCTTTTCAAGAATGGCAAATTTCTCCCGCAGGTTGGTGTTCATGTTATGAACCATAACATATTTTATTTAATCTCTCTCTCACTGTTACAGATCGACTAAAACTAGGTTCATCAGGAGCCATTGGAGACACCTGTGAGCTGATGATAATCAGCTGTGCTATATAGGGAGTAGGTTTGTCAGTGAGCTCAGTGGGTTGGGTGCAACAGAGAAGTCAACACCATCAGTTGTTGTTCTAGTTTATGGGGAATAAGGAATTGAAATATTTTGACTCTTTTTAGTGATGCAGGATAAAGCTTAATTGTCTCAGCCAAAGTGGAAAACAGACACTTGTGATCATGTAATCTGTGGTACTGCTCAATGAGGTAGAAACTCTGGGAAGCAAAGTCAGCTATAACCAGTTCCCTGCAGCCAGTGCAGCTCCATTAGCCTCCTCAGCAGCTCCCATGCAGCTGGGAGATTGTCTCTAATAAGAGGCGTAGTGCTAAACCTAAAAGTCCTGCTCACCACCAACCAGTTCACACCTCTAATAAGTTTTCCCCACTGAGCACCACACAGACTCGGAAGCAAACTCTGGTGATTGGTGACTCTATCCTGAGGAATGTGAAAATGGCAACGCCAGCGACCAGTCATGTGTTTTCTCAAGGCCAGAGCAGGCGACAGTGTCTGAAACGGCTGGCTAAGGATAACCATAGACTCAGTGAAGTTACCATTCATATCGGCCATAATGACAACCGATTACGCCAATCGGTGGTCACACAAGAAGAATGGCTCAATGTGCAGATTGTAAACACATTTGCAAATAGTGTTTTAGACAGCCTGAGGCAATGAACACCAAATTACTCCATGCATCACCTTGAAATACTGCAAAAACTGTGGAAATATCAATGGAAAATCAGCATAAATTCACCCCTCAGTGTTCACATTGTGCAGAAGAATACAACAAAAGGACATTCTCTGATCTTTAGAGTAGGTGTAATGCCCGCTAAACATGTAGCGGGCAAATTGTTCAGGATCCGTCATCAATTTGCATGTAGCCTAATTTTCACGCATTGAGAAATGACCCCACAAAGAATTAAGCAACAATTTGTTGACGCTTCGCATGGCTTTGTTGACAGTGATTTTTTTTTTTCAGGATTGAGATATATCCCCTCTTTCTCATAATAATCCTGAATGTATTTTGCTTTAGATTCTTCATCTTTTGCAAAACTAGGGTAACCTGATGCCTCCTGTTTTCGCTGCAAGAATGTCTTTACATACCCTTTGAAGAAATTGTCACTCTTCTCAGCAAAATGACACACCTCCATCAATTTTGGATACAATGTAACCCTTTTCTACTGCTTTTTGCAGCTTGAGACTGACCCATGTTCCTGAAAGACCTCTCAGAATCTGAATGATTGCATTCGACAGACTGGTTTTCAATCTCGGTGCAGGTGCGACGCAAAGGGAACATTAGTTTATTGTTGCAGCGATATGGAAGTACTGGATGATACAATCCCCGGGGTGGTGACACAGTGCATTTTATCAATCCAAAGTATTTGTCAATAGATTCAAAATCGTGGAAGATTATTTCAGGGGGACCGATGGGGTAACCTATGGGCCTGCACGGTAGGGTATAATGAAGTAAAGTCATAATAATGTATTTTTTCAACCTCTGCTACTTTGTGAAACAATGTAAGTATTGGTACGACCTCCAAACGGCAATTTTCGTGGGTCGAGTCTTTCAGGTGCGTTGTCATTTTTCAGAAAGGCCTTCAGCCTTTGGTCTGATGTTTTGGCTCGTTCCCACTCGCATTCCCACATCATTCGCACATGCAATTTGTGTGTCTGTCTAAGACACCAAATGCTATATTACTTACAGCGTTTTTATGTCTGGGGGTGTAGCACTTTGGACATCCATGCCAGAAACATCCTGCAAACTGGTATGCAGTGCGCACACCATCCCTTTCACAAAAACCATCAACATGGTACAGGCCAAATTGTTCCTCTCCATGATTCAGGGCATGCCGAATTTCTATATTGCTTTAGAAGCCTTCAAATTCTAGCCACTGTATGGATGCATTGGAGAAGGTCTTGCACTGATTGATGTATGCACCATCATGTGTTAATACTAGTGTGTCAGGGGTTAGAAATTGTGTTTTAAACACAGCCATGCAACATGAAGCAAGTGTAGTGCACTCAAAGGGGTCCAAATTTGTACACAAGGAATGCCTCACGATAGATGATGCAAGCTTTGCGTAAAACATCGTTGATCCCATAGGACCGTAGCTCAAACTGGAAATCTAAATTCTCATGACACACTGTATTGTACCACTGTAAGAACTCTATCCCTTTTTCTGACATGTCATACCCGTAATAATGGGGGTTGGGGTATGGCCCTACATAGTCAGCATTCTCAGATGTGTTGAACAGGTGTGGGAAGTAGCCTTTTTTGGAATCATCAAAACCTAAGGCTGCAGGAGTTTTCAATAAACGCATTGGAAGAAATCTGAAAGAATCAAGCCATCTCTGCTTAAATAAGTCGTCATACATAACACTTTACTTCCACGCATGGTTAATCTAGGGGTGATGCCTCGTTTGGTAAAATAATCCAAAAGTATGTAGTTGTCAAACCCTGACGCGTTGTGTGTATGAATGTGTAATTTTCAAAATCAATCGCGCATACAAAATTGGCCTCGTGTTTACCGTTCTCTGCTGTTGTTTCAAAGTCATAAAACACATTTTGTTTGTGGTTCCGATTTGTTTTTGAGGTTGAATGAAGCACTTATGCACCGTGTCTGAATTCAGTGCATCACCACAATGCCCGCATCCACCTTTTTGGCATTTATGGATAGTGTTTGACTGGCGACTCACGGTGTACAGACGGCCACAGTCTTCACAATATTTGGTTCTATCACAAGGCCTGAATTTTTTGCAACGTTCGGTTTGTTCAATTGCTTCTTTATGTTTTTTTTTAAAGCAAAACTCAGACCGGCAGAGGCTCAAACAGTTGGTGCAGTGTATGGTTTTGCATTTTGGTGCTTGTAGCAAGTGTCAGAATGGCACACATTACAAAAATATTTACATTTGTCGAACGCCTTGCTTGTGTAACCCTTGTTACAGAACTCGCACACGTAGGGGCTTCCGAAAAATCCTGTTTTGGATCATATAGTAATGATCCTCGTACAGAGAGCCATATTGTGTTTCAGTGGGATTGTTCATGTGTCTGATACATTTCGAATTTTTTGGTACCAAAGTTGTGGTGAATAACAAGAATTTTAACATCCAAATGTTTCTCAAATTTAGACACATCTCCTAAGGATACTTTGTGATTCAACGTAAACCCCGCTCTTGAATTTCACCCTCAGCTCTCTGTGGGTACATGTGGTACGCTAAACACAAATTATTGTCTGTTTGTTGGATTGTCAAGACAAGCCTGCTTCTTTTTGATTATTTGGTCATATGCCACACTTCCTAATTTATGCCTCACACCACCCCGTTTGTTTAAAGCGTCTGTGACTACAAATTCAAGACTATCGTCTGAGAGTAGTCTGTCATTGCTTTTCATAACTTTCTTGATTTCGTTGAAAAGTTTCAGCATTGTAATTTCATGTGTTAGGTGTTTAATACACGTCGCTTGACCATGATGGACCTCTCAATATTATGTTTAAAACACCATCTGGTGCCAGAAGCTTTGTGGAAAATGACATCTCTTAATTTATGTCTTAAAGTTGACATTGCAGTTAAATCCCCCATTCTGATGCTCCTCAAATCTATACGTTGTCTAATTTCAAGACCGTTGACCCTTTCCCTCTCCGTTTATATTGAAATCGATCAGCCAATTCAACACTGAACCGTTTGTGTTGTACTTGCGGTAAAATAGTGTTTGCGGTTTGGAGGGTTTGAGTGTAAAGATTGTGAGTTGTGTTGTCTGCGAGGCATTGTATCGCCACCCATTTGAGGAGAGTGCAAATCATCATCCAATTCGATAAATTCTGAGGCATCTCTTTTTAGTATACCCACATTTTGCAAAACATCAAGAAGCTAAACCGGGGTAATTTCAAAGTCCTCTTCTAAAGTGTTAATTCCATTTTCTTCTAATTCTTTGAATTGTTTTTCAATATCAAACCAGCTTTTGTGGGGAGAGTGTCTCATTTTCAAGCCAATTGTAGTCGCTGTCATCCGTGTTATATTTCTCAAATTCTTTCTCTACATCCGATCAACTTTTGAGGGGAAAGGATGAATCGTTTTCACTAACATATTCATCATCGCTCATGACAGTTTCGCATTGCCTACCATATTTTGATTTGCTTGTACATTTACGTGACATGATTAAACATTACAAAATGGGACAGTTTCAAAATTTATTGAAATTATCTAACCCTATAGTTTAATGTTTGGGGTGGAGTGGTTAAGACCGGTACCGTGTGTGAAAGACATCATGGTCGTAAGTTTGACTCCACCCCTGGCTGATTGTACTCAATTCCATTGTAAGTCGCTTGGATAAAAGCATTTGCAAAATGACATGTAATGTAATGTAATTTACGGACGTTAATTAGGGTTTGAGCAACTCTGTAGACCTGCCTTGAACATATCTTAAAAACACATGGAATAGGAAGTGGAATGTTCAAAGCAGAGACAAAAAATGCATCTTCGCCATTGTCATCTGTGTTATGGGTTGCACCTCTGTGGATATGTTTCTTTTTACTTGGTGCCAAATTATGGTCACAGCTTCCCCTACGTGGACATAGGGCACATACATTGTAAGTGATTTACTGTACATTGAATGTGACAACCTATGTAATATATTATATTTTTCTTGGTTATGTATGCAATCATGGCAATAAAACACTCTTGCAAAAAAAACTTTGCATTATCACATGATTACACCTGCAGTGTTACATGACATTTGCATTTAAAACACCAGGAAGTGAAAGGATTACAATATGACAAACCTTTACAGTTGTTAATGCATGTATTTACGTATTTAATTGTCATGATGTCATAAATTCATAACAATCACTACTTGATATGAACTCTTCAGATCAAGGCACATGGGTATCTGCACAGCAAGGACGAATAGATAATTAAAATAACGACAATATTAATACAACACAACATTATCACAACAGCAATTACATATGGGGCAATAACACATTTCATAATACGACAAATACAATAGCAACTTCTTAATATGGAGCAATTACACATTTCAATTCACTATGTAGATGTCCAGGAACAAACTAAAGACAGACTATAAAAACTAATACAAAATTAGTTATTACACTTTCCATGTTTGATCAAACATCCTCAATGTGGTGGCATAAACTGTCATCACTTAAACACAGGACTGCCTCATGATCACTAAAGTATGTAGGCAGCACAAGTGATTCAGCCCCATTATCTGCTTGTTTAATGTAAATGTGATAAATTAAAGTGCCCTTCTCTGTTGTTGCTTCGGTTACAATCTGACAAAATCCTTTTTCTGTGAAAATTGGACATGTTGATGATTTCAAAAATCATCATTAAAGTCTCCCATGACTGCAATGCTTTCATTCACTGAATCTAGCAATCAAGAGATCTGCCTAAATGTTCCTTAAAGTCATGAGATAACATGGTGGTCAATATAACACTGCAATAAGTAGATGTGTAGATGGATATGTGTAGCAAATTTGGACACTATGCACTCCAAATTAAAAGAAGGGACTTCTATTATCTCAAATTCTGTGTTATGCACAATATAAGAGCCAACACCACCATGTTGTTCTTTTAATGCAACCAATCTGGGGTCATCATTAGTGTAGGATGAACTACGTGAACTATGAAAACTATAACCCTCAATGTTTACTGATCTAATGGAAGACGTTGCAGCTAACCAAGTCTCAGTTACAGCAATACAGTTAAGCTGTAACTGCTGTGTACACAACACCAAACCCTGCACATAAATCAAAAAACACCAAACCTGCTTGCCCTCAATTGCTGCCCTGTCAAACTATCAAATAAGAATAGAGACATTGTCTGAATAGCGTCATTGTCAGCCCTACAATAAATCTTCTCGTCAAACTGTTCAATGATCAACCCAGACAAACTCCTGACTTGACTTAAAGCAACATGCCTGTCCAGCTGCAAATATCTTCTCAAAACACACAACAACATTATCTACTGTGATACCCTGAACTTTGTGTATTGTACACGCCCATGCTAATTTAAGTGGATATTGACGTCTCAGGCCGCCTTTCTTACACGCTCTCTCCTCCTCTGGCGCAATAGCTGTGGAACCCACTAAATCAGCTGCAACACTTGGTGACTGTCTTCTACTCTCTGCACCTACATTCATCAAATTTCATATACACCTTTTTTAGGAAACTGAACATCCTCTGATTGTACTACATGTGTTAGAACACCACATGCTCCATTCACCAGACCATCAACTGCTCAGCCAAAGAAGTATTCTTAGCTTTAGCATGATGGCCTTGAATTAACTCCAACTTCCCTGTTCTCCTGTTCTGAAAATCCTGAGCTTCAATAGTCACATAGTCACGACACACATCATACAACCGTTGAATATTGTACTCTTTCACTTAACATTGGTGTCCATTTTCTATGAGTCCTAACCCTGTTCAACAATTCTGCAAACGGTGTCTTTCTGCCTGACAACTTCTGTTAACTGTACAACTGAAAACAAAGACCACAAGTCAATATTGAAATCCTCTACATACAGGGGTTTCCCTCTTACTGGAGGTAACTGGTAAAAATCCCCAACTGCAATAACACAAATGTTTCCAAATGGCCGGTTGCCACTCTGTTTCATTTGGCGTAGTCTACCATGAATATATGCCAAAAGATTGGGATTTACCATTGAAATTTCATCTATTATCAAAATTTGCAGATCAATGAATTTAGCTCGTAGAGAATTGATTTTTTTTTCCTCACCCAGTGCAGTGTACAGTAAGCGTACATCTACTGAGGTGAAATGTTGCTGCATTCAGATTGTATGCAGCAATGCCTGTTGGTGCAGTTATTAAAACACTGACATTGTCAGGATTACTACACAATGGTGATAATGAATTGACTCACATTGAATAGCTTTGATCAAATGACTTTTTCCAGTTCCAGCACCACGTGTAATAAAAACATGAAGAGCAGGTGGATTTTTCCCTGAGATCTTGGCTAAACACCACTGCTGAATCTGATAGAAAACACGCATCTGTGTATCATTCAAAGATATAACCAACAACAATCCATCGCTCCTACACATTACATTGTTCCTTTTCTCTAAATGTTGTACCACTTCATGACTTACAGCTAAATCAGGAATATGCTCCTGCTGATCTACCACTGCCTCCTGTCTGCGTCTACTTCAAACCTGTTCCTTTTTTTATTAACTACTGACTTTACTGGATGTACTGATCCATCACTGAACTGGAACGTAAAACTGCTGGAACGTTTCAAAGCTCTCTGGTTTTAGCTGATCATCAACACGATACGGCATGAACAGCTGCAATCTACTCAAATGAAAGAATTCTGGATTTTTTGTTTCAGAGAAACGAGCATAACGCACAACAGCAGGTTGTCCTGACTCTCTTTGTGACAAACCACAATTGTTGCTCAATGCAATTTTAGTTTTTATACCTGTCATCCACATCTCTTTGTTAATATCATCTGTAGTTGCCTTTTGTTTTAACACATTTAAAGGTTAAACTCATCTTTACTATATTCTCCCCTGTTGGTACAAACGTGACCTTTCTAGAACACTCCTTCAGATGCATGTTAGTCAAGCTATAAACTGCTTCCTGAGCACACACATCCCTGTTATGCAAATAAACACCGCAAAGTTTTTTCAATGCCTCTTTTGCACTAACATTACTGTCCTTAGCTGCTCCCCTTTGCGCATTTGATAACAACCCCATTTCCTTTTCTGCCTTAGAAATGTATGAAATTATATACACAACACATGCATAGGCATCCACCACATACTGAATGTCCAAGTTTGCATTCCAACACTTCAAAAGTTGCTTACTATACTGGTTAACCCAAGCCTCTTTCACCTGCCTGTTTAACACCACTTTGGTACCTGTAGTCGTCCGCTTGTATGCATCCTCAAATGCTTCCTGAGTTATATTTAAACTTTCAAACAACTGCTCCACTGTATCAAAGCTCTGATTTTCATCTGACAGTGCTTCCTTAATGTCTTTGAAAATGCCATGCGCCTTTCTTTCTTCAAAATCACGCTCTTTACATTTGAGACACAAATTCTGTTGAATCTGTTTTTTTACAATTACATTCTACTATCTCATCATCTTTAAGGCGACATACAAATGTTTGTGCAGATACTGGTCTTGGAAAAATAAAACGACAAGCTGTGTTTTTCTTTTTACATGTTTTTGAATGCATCTGCACAGATGACACAATGTCCAATAATGTGTCATCAGAAGGTAGTTCACATGTAACATACTTGTCAAACTCGACTCCCTCTTCATCTGTGTTTTTGTCAATTAAGGGAGCATTCTCGATCCAAAACAGGCAATGAACATGTGGAGACCCGCGCTGCTGAAATTCAACACGATAACAATAGTCCTTGATTTTACCTATAGGGTTTGAAGGAGACATAAAGACTTCCTTTAAAAAAACAATGCCACTGAAAATCATCCTAGCTGCAGTTACAGGATTACGACGCAACAACTCGCATTTGTCTGCCCACTCTAACTCTTCAGCTGTCTGTTCTCTCCCTTCCTGTTTCAAAATACTACCCTTCCTGTTTCAAAATACTACCAAGTAAGTTAGTCCAGCGCATGTCTGCTGCAGAAAATGAACAAAACCAAGTAGGCACACCAAGCTGACGCACACACGCAAGTAGATCCCATAGCGCTGCCTGCCAAAATGAAGAAGTGCCTCTAATAGGCTTAAGGAAACGATAACCATTATCAAACTAACAACTTCCTTAAAGACTCCTCATTAACAAAATCCCTCACTCTCTTAGAAACATGACTTACTTTGCCTTTCCTCAAAGCTATGGACACATTTGACACAACCTGTTCCAACTCTGACATGTACTGTGCAAAAAATATATACTCCACATTCTGCGCAAACCTGCCATCAGCATGGAGAATGCGGTTATTAAGATAACGAGACAAAGTAAACCGATGGTCTCTGTTGTCATGAAACACAGAATGTCCCTGTGGAAACGATGGAAAACATTTAGCTTCATTTTCACGATTAGAAAGCAATTTCACAGGACTATTACCTTCTGCTGGAGCCACATTCAAAACACTGATCAAGTGTTTCCTGACCAATATCTACAGGCATGAGACAAGTGTCTTGGAACATACAATGTTGCTGCCTGTCATGCAACAGATCATCCTCAGCTTCATCCACCTCAGCAGGTGTTTCATCCGTTTCTACACTACCATCACTGTCTTGTTCTCGACAAAACTCATTCAACCATTCCTCATTAAAATCAACTTCTTTATAGTACTTATTATTCTGTTTTAAAAACAACAAAGCCTACCTTATGCGCAATGTGTCAACAAACTGATACTCATAATGTCCTTTTATACGTTAACTTGCGCTTCAGTTTAACACGCAACAAAGACCCCTCCATATTGGAACGAGGAAGCAAATTATTGGTCTCCACAATATTTGCAGGCACACACGTCACTGGGCCATGAACACCATTTTGTCCTCCTTTAGGCAATGCCAACACTTAAAGGGGATATGCAATCAAATGTTACTATAAACTATTTAAACAAGCCAATTCAGGCGGAACAGAATGAACACTTAAATTATTAACACATTCAGCAGGAGTAATTTTACTCTATCTTGGAATTGCAACAAATCCACAAGTGTCCTCTAGGTGAATCCAACAACTTGACAAGACGGATCAGTGAGGACTCAGACGCAGAGGCCTTTTATTGTCTTTATTGGCACTAACAAAACACACAGGCAGATCCTCTTACTGAGGGGAAAACAAAGCGTGGCTATAAAAAACTATAACCAATGGGGAGCGCAACGCTCCTCAAAAGAAACGTTGCGTAACTATATACGCGGAAAAAAAAAATCACTCCGAAGAGGAAACAAAACTCAGACTATGGTTATCATTAAACACTTAAACAGAAAACTCTCCAAACGGAGGAAAAACAAGGCTCAAGGCACTTCAAAACGAAAACAAGCTCAAAGCACAATCCTACTGATTGGCGATCTATAACTAACTAAGACGAGGTCAAACACAAAACGCAATCTAAATGATTGGATCTACTCAGTCTAGCTAATAAAACATAAGTCACAATCCTAGTGATTGGAGTTTCCTAAAAAGCTGTGAAAAAATGAACAAACAGAAAATCTCTCCCAAGGAGGAAAACAAAAGGGGCTATAAATCTTAACTAAGGTATTAACTTACAGGCTAGGCTAAGAAAACTTACAAAGGAAAAGCGTCGCTCACAAAGAGCATCAAAACTTGTGGCATCTGTGGCTGTGACAAGGAGCTCGGGTGATCAGGCATGGGCAAAAAACACACTGGCACTGGAACAGGGGAACAGAGAGTTTTTAAAGTCCACATGGCTTGATTGTCAGCAGGTGTGTGTAATCAGGGCCGGCAGGCCGGCAGAGGAGGGGGCGGGGCAAACTGCCGGAGTGACACAACTGACATGAACTTGCACAATTGTCATTACATTTATGTAAATACTCCTGAAATGCATTTTGCTGCAATTAACGCCATGTCTGCACTCTTGTTATAGTGACTTTTATTACAGTTTAACACCTGATATTTAAACAACCTTTGACAAACGCAACACACAAAATCTGGTCCATCTTTCACTTTAGACAAGAACTGCTCAATAACAAAATCAAAATCTACTGCCTTGTCTTTCAATAGCTGTTTCAATTTGTTCCCTGCGCTAACACTCTCCTGAAACTCTGGATTACTATTGTACTTTCTTACACTACTCCTTCTTTTCTTCTGTCTGTAACTCACATTCAAACAGTACCTATTTTTGCTCATCTGTTTCATTTTATCTCAATGGCTGACATCTTGTGTGTACTTCACTTTATTTAAATGCTTTTTCTCTCTATAGCTGACATCTTGTGTATATTTTAATTTACTTAAGTAATTCTTGTTTGTTCTATAGCTGACATCATGCATGTATTTTACATTAGACCAGGGGTGTCAAACTCATTTTTGTTCAGGGGCCACATACAGCACAATTTGATCTCAAGGGGGCCGGACCAGTAAAAATAGTAAACTAATAGCATAATAACCTATGAACAACAAGAACTCCTTTGTTTTACATTTAATGAAGGATAATTTTACAAAACATGAAATTTCTTGAGAAATATAAGTGCAATTTCAACAATATCATGCCTAAATTTACTATTTACACAGCACAATGGATCTATAAAGGCACAAACATTTAGTCACGGGTATATGGAGCATTTGACATTACGTTTAGATTAGTGTGAAATTTTAACAAATTCATCCTGTGGGCCGGATTGGACCCTCTGGCGGGCCGGTTCTGGCCCCCGGGCCGTATGTTTGACACCCCTGCATTAGACCATTCCTGACATTTCAACTTCTAACATATTTTCTCTATAATGAATTTTCTTTTTGAAGACATATGTACTTTTCAGATATTTAGAAAAACAATAGTTTACATTAGAAGTACACATCTTGTCTGTCCCCTGTGCCTCTACTTTACAGTGCTGTCTAAGACTGTAGCCTCACCTACTTTGCAGTAACTATAACAAAACTGTGACTGTGGCTGATGAACACAAACAGTCTCATAGTGGTTACCATTGACATTATTTAAGTACACTGCCTGACTGGAATACTGCCTATTCTTATAACTATATTCAAGCCAGCGATCACCAATTTAAGTGAAAATGGAAACTCCTAAATCTGCTGCTGCTTGAATCTCGACCTCTGTCGCCCAACTGCCAACGTAACGCATCCTTGACTTATTGACATATTCCAACACAAGAGAACCCACTTCTCAAAATACTCCCATAAGCTGCAGCATTAGCTTCTAATTGCTTAACTACAGCTAATCTGATTTTCCTGTGATTTTGTGAACCACACACAGCTTGACTTACTGATCTAAAGAAACAATTACCATCACCTACTATTGTGTGCTTTTTGCACGGAGCCCCCAATACACCAACTATTGAAGACACATCAACTTTCTCTGACTCCACATTTAATTTGTCACAAAGTTTGCGCTACATCATTGCGAACAGGGTCAAACACTAATTCCTTAGCTGTAATCTCACTAACAAATGCTACATCTGAATCAATTGGATCACTCCTTTTAACCCTCGTTGAATTACGAATAGGCATGGAAACCTTGCGCTTTGCACAAATCTTACCTGATGACTGGCAAACACCACCATCATCTCTGCTATTACCACTATCTACTTTCAAAGTGACACAAACACCAGCAATCTCAGTGTCTCTTTGAATCCTGCAGCTAAACAACTGACATGCTGAATCAAGTGTTCAAGACTACTAAAATACACAACACTCTTTCCTTTGGGATGCACCATCCCATCTGCACTGCGTACATGAGTCAACAGCAAACTGTTCTCCTTGCCTAATCCCACAAGCATGGGACAAGAAAGTGAAAAAGCATGCTTCATATTCCTTATACATCTTTTCCAAACCGTCCTTCAGAGTTGTGAACACACCTGCCTCAAACTCTCCCTCAACCACATTGACATCTCCTGTCACAAATTTACCATAATCAAACTCATAACTATGGCCACGTCTGTCTAACTGCTTTGGTAACTCTGGAATACACGGCATAGTGTGCCCAACACAAATCATGTTATTGTCACCACAAACAACAGCATTGTCCAGATGTCTTGATTGCCAAGAAAACACACTCTTAACCTTATGCATTGCCATGGCAGCCAAACACTGTACACCTCCATATTTAAAACGCTTATCCCCCTGATGAAAAGATCCCCTCCCAAAACTTGGCGGCAGTATCAAAACACCCAAAAGAAATGGAACCCTCACTGTTGGGGTTCAACGATGTAATTGGTGAGAAAATGTAAATATGAATAACTAATTAATTTTATTAAATCAATAAAAACGGGGCACCACTCCTCTCACAGAGGAGAATGACAGGTCCAGTAAGGACTGTCACTTAACGACCTTGAGATGGCTCTCGACTATCAGTTATCATTAATTCATAATAAACAAATTATTATTAATTAAGGTAAAGTTTAGGAAGGGAAGGTGTGAGGTCGTACACTGGCTTCTTTCAATTACCCTTGTTACACACACAAACACAAAAAGCAGTACTTTAGAAAAGGTTATAATTTATTAAAGTATTTAAATTGATAAACAAGAAAAATAACAAAATAAACATTAATCTTCTAAACTACCATTGATAACATACTTGAATGTGCGCAGCAGGACATGTGTATAAACGTGAGAGTGTATAAGAAAAGGGGGGGGGGGGCGTAACGCTCCTCCCACTTCCCCAACGTGACCGCTGCGTCACTCGCTATTACCACGAGGCAACGTAATTTGCCGACTCATCTCCGCTGCTGCTGATTCTCCTCGGCTTGCAGCCGAGCTTTATGTTGTTGCACCATGAACATTCGACCCAGCAGGTCTGGAACAGTGCGCTTGGGTTTACCTGTGGGATTATTTACATAATCGAGCAGTTCATGGAGAGCAGCGTCACAGCTGCTCTCATCGTACCTGCTCAACTGGCTTCTCTCCTCAAGAAAGAAGTGACTGAGATCGGCCACTATGTCCTGCAGGACAGCGTCGGTCTCAGCTTCCTGTGGCTGAGCTGCAGCAGAAGGGTCCCTTGGCTGGCTCATTTTGTTTGCTCAGTAGGCGACAGGTGCGGCCACTAGGCTATCACAGTCTGCAGACTCTGAGTCCCAAGGCCGCACGCAGTTCCCTACTGGCTGAACAACACAGGGTAGGGCGCAGGAGCAAAGTCACCCTGGCCTTATTAAATAACAGTCAGCCTTACGGGGACCAACTGTGCACGGGGATGATTAGCCCGTGACTTACTGATTGCGTTAACTGCTACAAGGGGATTAACAAACACAGAGATACACAAAAGGGGTTATACAACACACTTTAAGTGAATGTTAGTAGTGACACTTGTCAATTATCAATTTGTCAACTAAACAATTCAACATACACTTGGCAGCACAATATCCACAGTTGGTCTGCTAGCACAATCCACACCACGCGGTGACCACAATAGTCAGTCACCAGTCAGTATCCTAGCTGATGAAGGATGTTCCTTCCTCAGGTTCGTTTGGATCCTCGGTTGGAAAGAATGGAGGAGGCAATGTTGAGTTTGAGCAAAGCAGTGCTTGTTTATTCTTGAGTTACAAGTGGCACAAAGCACAAAGTGTAACCCGAGAGTCGCAGCTGGAGTCTGAGTCGGGTGCGGAATTCCGTGTATCTTATAGCTGTGCTAGGGGGTCGTCTGAGTCGTGTGAGTCATGTCCTTATAAGGAGTCGTTTGTCTGTTAGGGCTGATGTGGCAGTTAGTCATGTGGTGTTATGCAAATCTTGTGGCACCAGTGTAGTGCAGCTAAAGCCGTTTAAGGGAGTGAAAACAAGATATGAGACTGGTACATCTAGTAAACAAAATATGTAAGTCATGTCAGAGGAAAGATACTGTCTTCAATTAATATGTAAGTCATGTCAGAGGAAAAATACTGTCTTCAATTCCCCCTTTTGGCCTCTGAAGGAGGCCAACATACATGGTGGAAGGAATGAGCAAAACACAAAATACAAGAAATCAACAAAAACAAGAGAAAACAACAAAATTCCAGAAAGACAGAAACAGCAGCAAAGATCTAAAATGGCACAACCAACATACATTAAACTGTAAGGGTGGGGTCAGGGGAAGGGTCAAAGGAGGGAAGAGGGGCATAAGATAACATCTGGTAAGCAGGTGGGTCACGTTTCTCGACGGCCTGAGTAATGAGACGATTGCAAAGGGACCGGGCGCAAGGAATACAACAACAACCGCAACAGACCAGAACAGCCACAAAAATGGAAACTGAGATCAAAACAGAAGATACCAAAGCCTTATAGCGGCCGAACGCGTCCATCCACTGATCCCACATGGAAGTGTCCACTCCCGAATGTTCCTTCATTTTCTTGTTCAACGTGCGCAACCCGTCTAGTGCCTGAGTGAGACGGCCGTTGGAATCCGTATTGTTAGGGATAAACGTACAACATTGGTCGCCAAATATAGCGCACACACCCCCTTTTTCAGCCAGGAGCATGTCTACAGCAATCCTATTCTGGAACGCCATTAGGGATGTGGCCTTCAATTGTTCGTGTACCGCGGCAAATCCTTCTTGGGTCCAATTGCCGAGCCGCTGCACATTATAATGGACGTAATTAATCCGATCCACATTTTTGTTAGTCGTGCACCACCAGCAGAGGATTGATTCAAACCCAGCGGCAACTTGGTCAGCGAGTTTGTATTCGTCGGGTACGCCTCGGGGAACTCCTATGGCATCAATGTATGTGGGGTCAGATTGTGATAGCCATTGGCGGGAATCGGAATTGTCGCGCTTCACCCGCCCCCAATGCTCGGGCATCAGACTAGATAATTGATTTAACAGGGCTTCCGCAGAAGTGGGATATATCGTGACAGGCAACAACAGGGTAATCAGCGCACATCTACCGAATGCGTTTCGTGGCATTAGGTCATATAGTTTGTCAGTCCCGCACCACCACCAGATGTCACTACGAGACCTGGGGTGGAAAGTGGTCTCAGCTGAAGTGTTCGACGCGCATAGTGCTGAGTTCACCCGGCCAATGTATTGCCCGGTACCAGTCAACTGGACACAGGAGAAGTTCGCCACCGCCACAGTTGTGGAGAATATTGGTTTTAATTTTTCGCCCGATGTAAGGGGATGAACGTAATCCCAAAACGAACAGTTGGTGTTACCGGGATTGGTGCGGTTCATAACGTCCATGATACAACTGGCTGGTAACGCGGCGGGAACTACGCGAAGCAGGGGTCTTGATCCCATGCAGACCACGCAGCTGGTCCTAGACGCGTTGGCCGCCTGTTCAGCCAAAAGTAGCCAGTTATTGCCGGTAGCAGCAACGCCCGTGGTGGCCCGAAACCAATCATCAGACGTTTCCAATGGTTTAGACACAATCAGTGCAGGTCCGGTTTCCCCAGATCCTTTGCTAGTTTTAGGGGAGTTTACATCGTTTACAATAGTTGTGGTCGCAGGTTTAGTAAAATTTCGAGTACATATGCGCAATTGCCAATATGGTTGGGCAACTGAGGAGTCCCCATGCGGTGCCAGTACAAAGTCCCGGCACTTTGATTCGGTAATGGGTTTTATGATAAGGCGAAGTCCTGTCGACGTTTTCATGAGTGTCAGAAGATTCCTCCATGCCTTCGGTCCCTCACCTGAGGTCCAACCACCCCAGTCATCCCCAGTCTCTTCCACTAGATTCTTCCACTGCCAGTCATCCCATCCTCCCTGTGTTAAGTACCATGGAAACTTAGCAAATCTATAAGCGGCGATAGAAGCCCCATTTCTGGCTAATCCTACGGAAGACCAGGTCAGGTCAGCGGTTGAGTGGGTACCTGTTGGAATACAGAGGGTCATAGATCTAATACCTTTTACTAAGCAGTCAGGAGGTTGGTTTACCACCTCTCGTTTTTGCCTTTTAAAGTCATCTACAGCCGTCACGAGAGAGGGTGATAAGGTCGGGGTCAGGCACCAAAGAAGAGGAAACACTATGATACAAGATAGTAACATCAAGCAACACATGGATCCGCGCAGTGACCAGTCATAACGGCGAAACGGGTGCCAGGGGTGGCGTTCCATTGCGCTTCAACTGCTCCTAACCTAACCTAAAATTGAACACTTCAATACCAATGTACACGTAATATTTGTCAATAGTATAAAATAAATTTTAAAATAAATTTTAAATGGCGCCCTAACCTAAACGCGTGGTCCCTGTCAGGAAAAGGTGGATTAGTCCCCACAGAAAAGTAACAATGACAAACAGCCAACAAAGAATAACAATGGCAGTGGTGGAAGTTGACATCTTTGTCCTGTCACTAAGTGCTGACTGGTGGTTGGATGCCACACATCGGAGAGTATAGGTGGCTCATAGCTTAAAGCGTGTGAATACGGAGAGGATTAATGCACAAATATTTAATAACAACTGCAGTACAGAATGAGTTTTAGTCTCTGCCAAGCTTGCTTTGCAATTCGTATGGGCGAAAACCTGCGGCCTGATTATTTTATGCAGGGAAAATACACCATACAGCCCCCTGGCCAAGGGCGGCCTTAAAGGAACAGATAAGAGAATACACAGATGGTGTCAATACAATGTGAATTACAGCGATGTTTCGTTCTTCATCAGTTGTGCGTTTCTGGATAGCCTTGGGTGTTCTACCCGGCTATTAGACACCGAGGGTATTATTCTGACCCTGCGTTCGGTGCCTCCCTATCGGGCGCCTCAGGAGGGGGTGAAGAACCTTTGTCTGGAGAGCACTGGGAAAGATGGTACCAGGTGTCCCCCTTTCCGGCCAGCCGGACGGCATGTGAGGTCCTCTCAGTCACTGTGAACGGTCCCGTCCACCGTGGCTCAGTCCACTTTCTCTTCAGCACCTTCAGGTACACTCGAGGGGTGACGTGTATCGGTTGTCCTTGCCCTGGGTCTCTGGCGGTCTGCCTGGAGAATCTGGAACCCAAGAACTGAACGTTTGGCATATATGAGATGTGCGGTTTCTTACCCAAATCTTCTGTTGGTGTCAAAGGTCCCATGGGTCCGGGAAAAGAGCGACCTGTATGGAGCTCAAAAGGCGAGTATCCAACTCGAGGGTTAAGAGACATTCTTACACACATCAATGCCATCGGGAGGGCCGTCAGCCAATTTGTCTGTTTTGTTGCAATGATTTTGTTCAATTTATCTTTTACGGTCCGATTCATTCTTTCCACCTTACCCTGTGACTGAGGGTGGTAAACTGAACCAAACTTATGTTGGAGCCCCAACATTTTTTCAACTTTCGCCAAATCCTTGTTTTTGAAATGAGTGCCATTGTCACTCTTGATGGATTTGGGAAAACCATATGTTGGAATGAAATGATTCACCAAATGTTTACACACATTTACACAGCATCCTCCTTTCTACAGGCGTATGCTTCTGGCCATCCCGAGTAAGCGTCAACCATAACCAACAGGTATCTGTACCCATTCACAGGTACCAGCATGTCTGTGTAGTCGATGGTCACTTCCTGTCCTGGAGAGAAAACTTGGCTTGTATTACACCCTTTTTCAGGTTTCAGGGTTGGTCTCACCGTGCATGTATTACACACTTCACAATGTTGCACATAGTCTTCCACCATTTCCTGAATAAATGGATGCCACCATGCTTTTAATCGTCTGATGGTTTCCTGTTTTCCCACATGTGTGGGGCCATGTGCTTCTTCAATCAAACTCTTGAGCATGGCAGCTGGAGGTATGGGGCGTCCCCCTTTTCCCCAGATGCCATCTTCAGTTTGTATAGCACCCTTGTGTTTCCACATAGATTTTTCCTCAGGGCTTGCTGCTGCTTGAATTTTCAGCATTGTTTGGGTGTCCAATTTGGCTGGGATGGGAGTATTGTCCTGATTATCACTTAATACTGCCATTTGAGTGTCCATTGGCACATAACCAGCCATTTTCTTTGCAACTTCATCTGCTGCCCGGTTGCCTCTTGCAACCGGGTCATTTCCAATTGCATGCCCTTTGCATTTGATCACTGCCACTTTAAAAGGACAGTGCAAAGCCTGATGTAATTTTAATACATCATCAGCGTTTTTTACTGGAGTTCCCGAGGCAGTCACGTATCCAGTCCTTTGCCATTCTGCTAGTCCGTAGTGAACTGCTGTAACTACGTAAGCAGAGTCAGTATAGATATTTACAGTCAAGTCCGTTGCACATAAAAGTGCTTCTGTCATGGCGATCATTTCTGCTCTTTGGGCAGATTGTCTGCCGTCGATCATTTCTGTCTTTACTGTTGTATGTTGTCCGTCTGTCTGTCGTATGACCGCGTAGGAGGATTTCAGTCCGTCACCCTGTCTGAAACAACATCCGTCAGTGAACAGTACAAGGTCTGGGTTTGTCAATGGTTCCATGTATAAGTGTGACCTAACTGTCTGTGCTTCTTTATCTCTCTGTGCACATTCATGTGGTTCACCTTCTACAATACCATCTGCCATGTTTGCACCTTCATGTTTGAAAATCAAATTTTGTGCAGTCAGAACCCTTTCCAACTTTCTTTGCCTACTGGCTGTCATCGTGAACAATTTACCAGTTACATACTGTACCACACTATGTGACGTGAGGATATGTACAGGGTGCCCCATGGTCAAATGAGAGGTTTTTTGCAAAATTTTAGCTAGTGCCGAGGCATATCTGGCACATGGTGGGCTTTTGGCCTCATAAGGGTCCAATGTCACTGAACAGTACATATTTACAAATCGGTCAGTACCTCCCCCTTTTTTCTGAAAAAGCACGGCGGAGACAGACTGCGATTTTTCAGAAACATCCAAGTGAAACGGCTTGCGATAATCGGGGACACACATGTCTGCTGCTGCCGCCAGCAGTTGTTTGAGAGAAATGAAAGCCGTATCAGCCGATAAGGTCCATTCTAAAGTCGCGGTCAGATTCCGCGCTCCCTGTGCGTTAATCATCTGTCGTAATGGAGCACAATGATCGCAAAAATCTGGAATGTAATGCCTGGAATAGTTAGCTAATCCAAGAAAACTCAACATGTCTCTGACTGTAACTGGTTTGGTGTGATGGAGAATTGTGGATCTGTGAGAAGAACTAAGTCCAGTACCATTGGTGGATAGTACTCTGCCCAGAAAGGTAACAACTGGTCTGCAAATCTGTAGTTTGGAACGTGAAAGTTTGAAGCCGCAGGAATGCAAGTGTTTCAGTAAAGAGCCAGTAGCCTCAAGACAGGCTCGCTCCGTGGGAGCCCCCAAGAGCAGGTCATCTACATACTGGACCAAGAGAGTGCCCACAGGAAGGTTCAGAGTTTGCAACAAGTCTCTTAAGACAGAGTTAAAGATACCCGGAGAGAGAACAAAGCCTTGTGGTAACCTGGTATATGTGTACCAGGTTCCTTCGAACGTGAAAGTAAACAAAGATCGCATAGCCTGAGACAAAGGTATGCAGAAAAATGCGTTTGCCAGATCAACAACTGTAAAGAAAGAGTGTTCGGGCGAGAGCATTGCCAATGCAGCATGAGGGTTAGGAACCGGTGCAATGGGGGTGAGAACTTTTGAGTTAATCAACCTAAGGTCATGTACCATACGATATTTGCCGGTCCCCTTCTTTTCGACTGGCAGAATAGGAGTGTTCCAGGTTGGGTCAGAGGTTACTTCTAGAACACCTGCCTGTAACAAACCAGCGATGGTTTCTTTGATTCCCTTCCGGCCTACAGGATCGGTGTAATACTGAGGGACATGGACATAGCCTTCAGATATGTCAAATGTAATGGGAGCAACGGTAGAACAGAAACCAACATCCGTTGGTGAAGTTGCCCGTAAGGATGAAGGCATTGAGTCAAGTAATGGGCCTGCCCCTTCCGAATCTGTATATTCACGACCATGGTGTCTTTGTAAAAGTTCATGGTGCAAGATGGCAGGGACAGGTTGCTCTGACAAAGAAATGCGGTACATGCCAGACGAGGGAGAGAAAGCCAATTTAGGGTGGAAAGTAGACTGCCAATCTGTCAGAGAGACGGCGCGTTTGGTCATAGGACCCAAGTAGCGGTGTGAGATGGAGCAATACCCAGAGTGATATGGGGACTACAAGGGGGCAAGGAGGGATCTGGAGGTGACTCCATTTTATACCAAAGTTGTTGATCGTCAGCCAGAATGGTTTGTAGAGCAATCCCTTCAGGCCCTATCAGTAGAAATGGGTTTGTTAACAGCCATTCTTGACCTGAGATTTTACCAAAAGCTTCCTCGTAACACACATCTCCTGACCTATCATAGTACAGTGTACAATGTAATGGATCTATAGGGGACATGTATGGGCGGAGGGCAATGCACCAGGGCCACCAGGACCGGATTTCGGCGTCAAGTACTTGCCAGGGTGTGGATAGTAGCTCAATTTGGGCCCAATATATGTCTGCCATGGGCTCATGTGGAATGGGTTGGTCAACGTCCATCAACGGAAACATTCCATTGCCGCAATTCTCCATGGATGTATTGCATTGTAGTCCGTTCGGAAAAGTGAGCAACAGTCCGTCAGAGGAGCAGTGAATCATTACTGCCAACCTAATCAACAAGTCTCTTCCCAACAGATTGATGGGGCATTCAGGCGCATAGATAAAAGAATGTTGATGTGTTTGTCCAGCAAGAGAAACAGAGACGGGCATGGTAAGTGGCAGGCGCTGCAACTGTCCAGAGAAACCAACAAGTGAAACTGTTTGGGAGGAAAGAGTTATGAAACCAGGCAAAGAGGACAAAGTCGAATGCCGAGCTCCAGTGTCCACCATAAATGGAAAGGAAACCCCGCAAACAGTCATCATGAGGGTGGGGTCCTGCAGCCCACCCAGTTGATCTCTTTGGCCCCTTCATTGTTGGGGGTATTGTCCACCCGGTGCCAGGTTCTGGTTAGGGTGTTGTGGGTGTTGTGGCGGACCTGGAGGTGGTGGTCCTTGTGGGTGAAATGGGGGTGGGCCATAGCCACCACGCCCCTGTTGTCGTCTCTTATGAGGGCAGCCCGTTGAGATATGCCCGTACTCACCACACGACCAGCATTGTACCGACCCCTGATCCTGATTCCAGCCACCCCGCTGCATGCCTCCTCGACCTCCTGGAGGACCATTACTTCCCCTGAGGGCATGATTATTGTTATAGCCCCGCCCTGCATACATCTGACGCCCATTCCTATTACAATACGCACTTCTACCTGAGTACATCTGCATATGTGACTGTACCTGAGGTGGGTCAAAATCCCATCCTGTGTGACCCGTACCTGGCCATGGTGGCTGTGGAATGTATGGAGTGTAAGTCGTGGGTGCTGGTTCAGTTTGAACATATTAGGCTTGAACAGGGGCTTGCGTTACTGCCCTGTGCTTCTTTGATTGAGAAGCTATCTGTTTTGCGCTCTGCACCTGGAGTGCGAGTAGCTCATTTTTTAGTTTTTCCATTTTGTCCTCATGTGATCCAGCCCTGTCTGAATATTTCTGTAAGTGATGCTTAAGATGGGAGCACCATCTACTATGATCGGCGGTCGGGAGGTCTGGATTTTCTACCATACTATTTTTAACAGGTTCTGGCATGCCTTTAATTACTGCTGACCTAAATAGAGAAGCTGCCATTGGAGATTGCATGGGGTTTTCTCCTGTTTTGCTAACAAAATCTTCTTCTGCTCTAGCCAGAAAAGCTGAGGGCGACTCAGCTGGTTGAGGTGTATATGAGAGTTCCGCATATGTTACAGTTGGGGTGGGAAAGTGTTCACGAATTGCCTCCCTCAGTGTCTGTAACATGGCCGCCGTTAGAGGAACAGAAGGGTCAGCCACAAGCCATGGACAAGCAGCTCTCAAAGGCATGAGTTGTGTAGAGGAACAGCATCTTGAAAGTATAGAGCTAATATCTCCGGCTGAGAGCAATATACCATAAGTCAAAGCTCCAAATTTGCGTAACCATATTGCTCCTCCTCCTGTGAGGGCAGGAAGTTGGCAGGCTAAAGCAGTCACATCAGTAAATGAGAGGGGTTTGTATTGTGTGTGTACTCTACCATCAGTATCTTGTCTATGGAAAACCGGAAGCTGATACGCACCACCCTCCGCTTTCTCTCCATCATTCTCCTCTCCGCATTTTACAGACGCCATCAATAATTCTTTGATTGCTTGACTATCTTTAACTCGCTGTCGAGTTCCTATGGGGGACCTTATCGCGGATATTTCCGGCACTTCTTTTGTTGTTGGAAGCACCTGTTGTAGTCTTTCTTCTAATTCTTCCAGTTCATTCTCTTCCTCTTCTTTACCTGCCTCGTCTCGCTCATTTCTCTTTCTTTCATGTTGGTGTTTCTCTATGTCAACCAGTATTCTCTGCATTTCCTTCTTCATTTTTTCCCCCAACATGGGATTTGCTCCCATAGTCGTGGCGGTAGATAACGTAGTTATCATGCCTTTACCCAACATGTCTTCATCTACGTAACCTTTTTTCCATCCGTCCAGTAATTTCTTCACATTGCTCATTTTAGCACTCACTATTCCTTCTAAAGTGGTAAAACCGTCAGCATCACCTCCCTTAGTTTCTGCTTTATTTGTACTAGCTGAACCTGGTGTTGTGGTTACTTTTACTTCTAACTGTTTCTTCCTAGATGTTTTGTTATCAATCATTTCTCCTTCCAAACTGCCACTAGTAATCTCAAAAATGGGCAGTTGGAATTGAAAAGGATTTGTTGGTTCTATTTGTTGGAAAGGGTTCTTGTTACTTGGGTAAGGAGGCGGTTCTAAACTCGCCCGTGTCATATGTGTCTGACTGTGAGTGTGTGTGTGTGTAGTCGTGTAGTGGAGGATACAGGCCACCAGGTGGAGCAGTAGGCTCACATTCTGCGCTCTGGTTTCCACCCTCACTTTTTACGTCATCAGTCTTTGCTGCGCAGCCAGTCTGCGCACCAGGCTGTTGTTCCGGTTGGGGCAACATCCCTCCTTCTTTCCACATGTTTGGTCCTGTGCACAGCGCGACACACCGCACACGCTGTCTCAATTTTTCCAATTTCTCCAGACTGGCGCTCTGTTGCCGCCCTTTACTCGACCATTTTGACACTTTTTCTGCCGTCAATTCTCGTCACAATCCGACCTTCCGCTTTATTCATCAAATTCAACAAACTCTTTTTCACCTCATAAGGCGGAAAGTGTCCACTTTTCTGACATTTCTCAAACCATTTCTTTAATTCATGCTGTTTCTTATCTCGCTCCCCCGCTTCATGATTGTGTCCATGAATTTCCAAAGCAGCCTCAAACTGCTCTTTCAGTGTCGATCCACTGTCCCTGAGTGTCCCTAAATCAAACCACTGTTTCTCAGCGTCAAATTCTCCGTCCATTCTGTTAACTTATTTACGTCGGGCAGCGCCCTTCTCCACAACTTTATTATTATGTACTTCACTTATAAAGAAGCCTACTTCAAAACTTTACACATTATTATTTTCGTAACCATATGATTTACGTCACCACAGGACAACCTCTTTCAGGCGTATAAGGCTACCATAACCATGTCATTTTCGTCACCACAGGACAACCTCTTTTAAGGGCTACAAGGCTAATATTTCAACTTTTTATACCATAACCATGTCATTTACGTCACCACAGGACAACCCCTTTTGGGAATACAAGGCTAATATTTCAACTTTTCACACTATTTAATCTATCCCCACAAAACCTTTACTGTATTATCCGGATTTCACCGCAACAGCTCACTTCAAAAACAACATTGCTTTTAGACGACTGAGGTTCGGAATAGAACACCAAGCGTGAAGGTAAAATTCCTTCTTACCTTATTTCAGGTTAGGGCCCCGCAGGGCGTTCCACCGAAACCAACAGACTTTTGCCAATTCTTCAAACGTCTTTCCTAGAGGATCCTGTTCGTGACGCCAAATTGAAGGATGTTCCTTCCTCAGGTTCGTTTGGATCCTCGGTTGGAAAGAATGGAGGAGGCAATGTTGAGTTTGAGCAAAGCAGTGCTTGTTTATTCTTGAGTTACAAGTGGCACAAAGCACAAAGTGTAACCCGAGAGTCGCAGCTGGAGTCTGAGTCGGGTGCGGAATTCCGTGTATCTTATAGCTGTGCTAGGGGGTCGTCTGAGTCGTGTCCTTATAAGGAGTCGTTTGTCTGTTAGGGCTGATGTGGCAGTTAGTCATGTGGTGTTATGCAAATCTTGTGGCACCAGTGTAGTGCAGCTAAAGCGTAGTTAAAGTCGTTTAAGGGAGTGAAAACAAGATATGAGACTGGTACATCTGGTAAACAAAATATGTAAGTCATGTCAGAGGAAAGATACTGTCTTCAATTAATATGTAAGTCATGTCAGAGGAAAAATACTGTCTTCACTGATTAACAATTTTTGCAAGTTTCGGCGATAGACGTCCGAAACAAATCAAACTATTAAACGAGCTAGCCGCTTAAGCTTTTGTATGAGCGTGCTAGTGACAGGGTAATATATTAAGAAGCCTCACACGGGGCATCAATTATGTTGGGGTTCAACGATGTAATTGGTGAGAAAATGTAAATATGAATAATTAATTGATTATTTTATAAATTTTCTTAAAAATGATCAATAAAAACGGGGCACCACTCCTCACAGGAGAATGACAGGTCCAGTAAGGACTGTCACTTAACGACCTTGAGATGGCTCTCGACTGTCATTAATAAATTTAGGAAGGTAAGGTGTGAGGTCGTACACTGGCTTCTTTCAATTACCCTTGTAAACACAAACGGTTATAATTTATTAAAGTATTTAAATTGATAAACAAGAAAAATAACAAAATAAACATTAATCTTCTAATCTAAACTACCATTGATAACATACTTGAATGTGCGCAGCAGGACATGTGTATAAACGTGAGAGTGTATAAGAAAAAGGGGGGGCGTGTCCCTCCCTGGTTGCCGGTGCCGCTACGTCACGTACAATTGCGTCACTCGCTATTACCGTGAGGCAACGTAATTTGACGCCTGTGCTCAGACTCCGACTGTCAGCTCTCGCCTCCCACCAGCTGGAGCCCAGTGAAAGGAGGGGTGAGGGAGGAAACGGAGTCAGCAGTGACGGGGGAAATTTGAAGGGGAGTGAAGTAACAGGACGTGGCTGATCGTTGATCACGCAGTTTATCCGACCGGACTCGACTTAAACTGCGATTGTAACAGATCAACGGAGATTTCCCGTCTGACTACGTGATCACGATCCGTGTTGAAGACACAGGGTGATCAAAAATAACAGGGGGAAAAGGATCGCACAGATCATCAGCTGGAGAGAAGAGGGAGAGGATATGAAGGAGGAGGCACACGGGAAATAGAGATTTCCCTCGATCAGTCTAACTGGAGTTTGTCCAGTTACTCTGTAGCTTTACAGATCGAGTAAAATCTCTATCCTTTCGTGTGATCGCGCTCTGCGCGATGGACATAATATTCACAAGCAGTTGTGCGTTCGGCACCGCCGTTAAACACAGAAGCAAACTTGCAGTCAATAAATTCAGCTTGCTAGTCGCGATCTATACTGAACTAACTACAATCAGAACTATTTCACAGCGTGTGCGTGACACACGTTAACATTTATACAACAGTTCGCTAGTCGCGATCTCACTGATTTTAACACAGGTGATTTACAGCCGTGCGTGGAACATGCGCACGGTAATATGAAAAGAAAATAATAAATAAACAGTGAGATTATCGGGTGTGCACTACCCGTTCCTATAATAATCACCGGGATAAACTTGTCTGCCCAGACATAAATCCTGTTACTATGAGTTGTCTTCTGGGGCAAACGTGGGGATGAGGGAGAGACGTCTCAGGGCGCGTCTGGATATGGCTGTTTGGAGCGTAGCGTGCAGTGTACGGCAGTGACGGCTGGTCAACCGTTGTTAGGAGTATGCAATAACTCTCAAGGGGAGTTATTTACAGCAGTGGTCCCCAACCTTTTTATCACCAAGGACCGGTCAACGCTTGACAATTTTACCGCGGCCCGGGGGGGGGGGGGCTGGTTATATTGTAATATATTATTATTATTATTATTATTATTATTATTATTATTATTATTATTAATAAACAGCTGAAATAAAGTTTGAAGCGTCAGATCACGCTTCTGCATGTTTGTGTGCGCGCTAAGACTCACAAGCTCTCCTCTTCTCGACCACTGCTCCAACGCTCTCTAACTCTAGTTGCTATGGTAACGTTTAAACATGCCTGCAAAATAAGATACCGATACGCCACAAAAACGAATATAAAGTGCATGAAAATTTTAACTCACCATAATGGTCTCTAAGTGGCGAAGCAATTTTGAAGGCTTCATTGCCTCATTAGCAAGCCGGTCGCCGCATATTATGCAGAGCGGGCTTGGTATGTGGGAATCACCTGCCGCAATAAATCCATATTTCAAGTAGCTCTCCTGGTATTGTCTGTTAAAAGCTTTCTTTTTCTTGGAAGTCGTAGGCTCTTCTTCTGTCTCTTCACTGGGCCTTTTCCCCTTCGCAAAGAAACTTTCCAAAGACATCTGTTTCTTACTCATTTTGCTAGCTTGTGCGTTAAAGTTTGGCGCACAGATGTAACCGAGAGAATCCGGTCATTTTTCAAAATAAAACGTTTTTCAAAATAAAAGATTGCTCATACTTGGATAATAAATAAAACGGAAATTATTAATTATTTCTTGTGCGGCCCGGTACCAATTGATCCGCGGACCGGTACCGGCCCGGTGGTTGGGGACCACTGATTTACAGGATCCTCAAACTCAATAAAAACAAAAATGGACAGGAAAAATCTTTAGCTCAGCCAGCAAGAATGAACGATCTTCAGGGGGCTCGTAACCTCCTTTAACGCCGACGAGGTCAGGTTGGAAGGGACGAAGTTACGCCCGTTCGTGGTTTTTTAAAGGGGTCCCCTGGGGGGTTGACCCCCAGTGATTCTCACCAATGGGCAACGAGCCGTATGCTGCTGATGTCACACATCGCAGTGGTTTCTGGGAGTTTGAGTCCGGCCTACTCAGGGCCCCCACCTGTTGAAAGTGGGGGTCAGAGGAATGTCTTTCTCTCTCTCGGCCCATGAGGCCAGGCTTTTATGACCCCTAACTTTTGACCAGGCCGCAGTCAGGCCTCACAGTTGACTTATACTGGGCCCAACACTGTCTGTATCAGAGATCACTGTGACCTCATCTACACCTGCCCCAACAGACCCTGAAACTTGCTCTAATGCAAAGGATCAGTCCACCCAAAAGAAATGGAACCCTCACTGTCTGTATCAGAGACAACTATGATCTCCTCTTCACCTAAACTAACAGACCCAGCATGACACATTACAAAAAAGCATCAACATTCGCAGGGATGGTCTTCAATGGTCACAGGACTGTCAGGTGATGGTCTACTCATCACCTCCACAACATCTGTAGCTGCCCCCTCCTAGAAAACACAATGAATGTTAGACTCACTGATGACTTCATCACTGTTGTGGCACTATCAACACTAACAGAATTCTTAAAAAAAATCATAATCTAAACAATGACAAACCCAAGTATCACGTGTGTGTGTGTGTGTGTGAGATAAATGCAAATCTTCCATTGCAACCCATCTTCATAGTTATGCACAATGCCCCAAAATTTACTCTTTCTGGTCTGGTGTTTTTGATATAATGTCCGAGGTTATGAGGTTTGTGATAAAGCCAGAACCCTTACTTATTATTCTCGGGGTGTCTGAAACCTTTAAGAATTTAAACAAAGCATAACAATTTTTTATTTCATATGGTCTTATAATAGCGAAAAAAATTATTTAACTTACGTTATGGAAGAGTGTAAATGCACCAACATCTAAGATGTGGCTGGATGAATTGACTAATACGCTCCATCTGGAAAGAATAAGATATGTTCTGAAAGACAGTCTCCAACATTTTGACGCGACTTGGCAACCTTTGATACAGTACCTTGCTGATACAAACCCAACTTAATATTCGGTCTCTTATTCAATGCAGGGTTCTTATGATATTTTCCATATGGGTCTTCTCCAGGGGGTGAGGGGTGGGTTTTGTTTTTATTTTGTCAACCTGTTCTGTAATTATGTTTGTTTGTATTATAAATGCCCAATAAAAATACATGTTAAAAAAAAAAAACAAGGAAGAGGTACCTCCTGATTTAAAAAAACAAATCAAACATGTTACCCATTGTAAACACGGCCGTATTTATAACAGCCTGGACTTGTGATACTTCTCAGGGAATCAAATATTGAAAAATACAACATATGCACTTGCACGTAAATATTGACCATCAACTACTAAGCTAAACAGTGACATTTGTTTACACTTATTTAAGAGCAGAAATTATATACATTTCACACAATCTGCCCTTACCTCCACGCCAATCCCCAACCTCTATCTTAGACAAAAAGAGAACAAAGCAAACACATTAACTGCATGCTCTTCCACAATTTACTGCCCAACACCAGAAATAACATAACACGCTCAACTGTCTGCTTCCATCAGCTCTTCAAAGTGTTGCATAATCCATTCAAAAAATTATACAACTTTCACATAATGTGCACTTACTGACACAGCCTTGGGAAGTTCACGCCACTCCTCCACCTTAGAAGAAAAACAGGCAAAAAATATAACTTCTCAAACCTTCTGTTTCCCACAACAATTCTTTAGAGCAGAAGGGCTCCTAGGACGCTTCACTCCCTAAAAAAAAAAACATGCTTAAGAAGCAACTATGGATAATTACAGCAGTCTTGACAGATATTTTTTTACAATAGAATCAATGGCTAATAAACACTCTTTGCATGCACATTACCGTTGGTCCCTTGGCAGAAGTACTGGGCTCCTCCCGATCAAGATTGCATGGACGGATGCTGTCCATCATCTCCAACATTGGCGGGCTGAACCAGACAGAAGTGAGAGGAATGGAACACTCCTTGTGGGACAAAAACAACAAGATACAGATCAATCAACATAGATTTCAAAGGGTGATTTAAAAACAAAACATACCATGAACTGAACCTTCCCCCTCCCTTAGGGGGCGAGCTGCTCCCCTGTCACAAAAAATATCATTAAACATGTACAGTTTAACCATTTGTGCAGTGACTTGCTTGGAAATGTCGCAAGGTTCAGAGCAACCGAAGGGCCTAGATGCCGGTGTGGTCTGCCAGTGTTCACGGCTGTCAACAGTTCGGGTTCTGAACTGTACAGTCCATACTCCAGGGGTCATTGAAAAGACCAAAGTCCATCGGTCCCTAGAGTTGAGTGGGCACAGTTCATAGTCCAAAGGGTTAACAGTAAGAGGGTGGTATCTGGGCAGATGTAATAAGCTAAGCTAGCTAGTTATATATGTCAAAAGAATTGAGATCCATAGGAAGGAGATCGGAGTCAGCTCAGAGTCCAAACAAGGGTTTTAATCTTGTACAAGAGGAGCATTCACAAAGCAACACACAGGATCAGTTACAACCTGAAGACTCCCAGTCTTGTAGGAATCGCAAGTTATTTATCTGTCTCAATGAGTCAGCTATCACCCTGCCATGAAGTGCAGACCCCCGCCTCTGTGGGTCTGTTATCACCTTTTGTCTCTATTCACAAGTCAACATCAAACAGTTCCTAAAACAATACAAATGGTCACTTGTCACAAGTCGCATCACACAGTTACATTAGCAATACAAAGTGTCAATGGTCTCAGGTCACATAGGTTGCATTGAACATTTGTCTTCATGTATTACATGAGGTACGTAATTCCCATAACATATCCCTCCTGTTTATGCTTAAGCATAATTATAACAAATGTTGTAGAGTGTGAGAGCGAAAACCCTATCGAGCAGTTCAAAACATTCCAATTAACCATTTTCTTTCTAGATAGGGAAACTCTCTCACGGTCCCGCTGCCCCGGCAACCACACGCAGGTACTCCATTTGACAAGGCATAAAAGATACATTCAAAAACATCTTGATTATATTGTTATCCCAAAACGAATTCAATGGGGACCAATTCAGAACACTACAACTTCTAGATTTCCTGTAGTACCATCATAATCGGTAGAATAAACACATAAACAAAATTTTCTTAAACCATGTTGTTCTTATCTTCATCACACATTGTACCATATAGATCATCATTAGTCAAATCAGATGTAACATTTTCTGGTGCTGCATTCTTGTAGTCCTCTCGGTGGTCATCGGTGGTGGGGACTCTTTCATGCAGCATAGTTTTTTGTTGTTGTTTTTTTTTTTTTTAAAGCGGTGTCCTGAGTCTCTGTAACAGTCCTCTCAAACAGGAATACAAAATCCACAAGTGATTAGAATATCAATCATCACAGCTACAGATAACGTATAGAACCTGCCCATTTTCCAAAGCCATCCAATCAGAGGTTCTTTGAAACCTGAATTTTTTTTCTTACTCTACAGATAGGGTTGTTCTCTTTTGAAGTGTGTGATCCATTGTCTGTCTTTCAGCTATGTGTACTGCTGTAGGTGTCGACAGTAGTAGTTGATAGGGCCCTTCCCAGTGTGAAGCTGACCACTTCACCAACCCCCAATCTCCTGGATTAATTGGCCCTCCTGTGGGTGCTGGATCTGGTTTTATTGACTAGTCTGCCTTGAGCATTGTGCTTAGAATACATTAGGCACACATTTTTAGTAAATATGTTTATCTATTGTAGATACCATCCCTCCTGTTGAGACATGGGTAATCCCATGACTCAATATTATAACAAATTTAAACAAATTATTATGTTCTCAGATCAGTAATCGACACAGGTCGACTAAGTGGCTTTGTGACTATGTGTCCTGTTACAGATCTCACCTTCATACATTTACAGTGTTGAAGTGGTAATTTGCTACCGCATTCATCTTCTCCAATTATTATTTTGCATGCTTCAGTATCGCATAGAAAACAAGTTTTATGATTATTAACCAACAGGGTGACTATGGCTTTTGGTTTATACTCAAAAATACTTCAGTGTTTTCTAGTGTACATACTTCTTCTTCCTCCTCATCTTCTGTGTTCTGGTATGTATGTGTGTGTGAGTGCATGACCTGGTTTATGGACTAGTAGCGCTGATGAATCATCAACTCGTCTGGGTCTCCCTCCTCCTCCTCCTCCTCTTCCTCTTTCCCACCAGCCTCTGTGTGTCCTGCCCTTTAGAGCGGGACACCTTTGAGCCCAATGTCCAAATTTGCCACAGTTATAGCAGCTCTCATCTCCAAATCTCCGTCCTCCCCGTCCTGCTCCTCTGCCTCTCCCCCTCCAGCCTCCATGGTTAACATTGTTGCATCCTGTCCATCCCCAGCTCTCGGGTTGGGCATTTCTATCATTGGATACATTTCTTCTCCTTCTACATTTAAAATCACTGACTTCTTTGGATGAGAGAGTATTGGCATGTTAGGAGGGTTATAAGAATTATACCACTTACCAGATCGTGTTGTTTTTGGATCTTCTATGGTTTTTTTTCTATCAGTGTTGGAGTGGAGAGGGTAGGAGCAGAGAGAGGAGGGTGAAGGGCTGGAGCGGAGTCCTGTGCAGGGGGCGGTGGTAGTTGAGGGTTGACGTACGGGGGAGGGTTGAGATGGGAACCCAGAGGCACATAATCATCATCCTCCTGTTTATCTCGGTTGGAGTACAAAACAGGATAAAGTTTATTACTTTTTTTTTTTTATCATTTTCTTTTTCCTCTTTCTCCTGTCTTTTCCTTTCTTCATCCTCTCTTTTATCAATTTATCTGCCTCTTCTTACTTCCCTTTGACTTTACCTCTATCTTTTCTACCAGTTTTTTTTACATTCTTCTACCTGTCATTTTCATCTAAATCCATATTTATTTTCCCATCTTTTTATATACTTTACATTATCTAGTGCCTTTTTGGCCCATTCGTTTTGCATCACCTTCATATTGAACCTCGTCAGGTTCACCACAACATTTATAACAACTATTACCATTTCCCATTTTGATATAAAAATTACCTTCAATTTTATTCGTACTTTTATTTTAAGGTTCCTTTTTTTTATATATATATATATATATATATTATTATTATTATTATTATTATTATTATTTTTTTATATATTTTAATCAAACCTCCAATCTATTATTTTGGTTCTTGCTCATTTCTAGTTTTTCCTATGAAATTTACTTTTGTATCTGAAACTCCCCTTCTCTCTGTCACTGTGTGTGAGTCTCCCCCCACCAACACAGCTGGTCTCATTCACCACAAGGAGTCAGCCCTTAGAACCAATTTAATCCTATTATATTATTAACTATAGCCTGAATTAGATAATTAAATCTCCTTCAACTCTATTTTATTCAATTTTATTTTATTATTATCAGTATTACCATTATCATTATTATTTATTTATCTATTCTTGTTTTTAACAATGCATCCACTATCAGGAACAAATCCCAAATAAAATTTGGTATTTTGCTTTTCACTGAAAAAGGACCATCTCTCCATCAGCAGCCCTTGTGGCTTCACAGCCTGCAATGACCTCTTGTCAAAACAGCTTTTCCCCACAAACACTCTGCAGCCTGAGCCTATGTCACCAGGCACATAAAACAACACAAAGCCATGGCGCACACATTAAAACATCACAAAACACAAAACAACACAAGACAACATTTAACACACAATATATATGTCGACTTTAAAAGAGTTTGTATCCTAAGTTTGCCAATTCTATGCTAAATTTTCACTAAGTAGAAGAATACCATGACTTACAGTTTCTTTCGAAATCTGGCACCGCATATTCAACTTGCTTTTGTTACTTATTAGCTGAAATTTAATCTATTTATTTTACCGGTTTGTCTAAGAGAGTTCTGCTCCCCCAAGTCCCTGACTTGCTTTGGATCCCAGACCCCGACGCCTGTTGTTTTCTCAGCCCTGAGGGATTAGTTTAAACCTTGTCCTTCCAAAGACAGTAATCATTTTTAGGTCCCTGCCCTAAATCTAAGAGAGTCCTGCTCCCCCAAGTCCCTGACTTGCTTTTAAATTAATTTGTATCTATTCTAATAAGCTAGGATCGATCAATTTCTGTACCGGTTTTTTCACTTCAGTAGAAGAATACCATGACTTACAGTTTCTTTCGTTACTGGCACCGCATATTCAAACTTACTGTTGCTACTTTTTATCTGCCGAATTGCTATGCTCAATTTTCACTTCAGTAGAAGAATACCATGACTTACAGTTTCTTTCGTTACTGGCACCGCATATTCAACTAACTGTTGTTACTTTTGAGCTGAATTTGTTTTTAAATTTAGAAATGGTTGTTTCTTACCCTTTTGATGATTTGAGTCCCTGACTCAATGTTTGTCTGGCTGATCCGTCTCCCCTCCTTGGTTGGCCCCGTCACTGTCCCACTCTTCACAGAACCTGGCCTCCCTGACCAAAACAGAGCTTTAAGAGCCCTGTGGTGGAGGACTTCTAGGAGGATTTCTTTTTTCATACCTCCGCCTTGCAAGGTCTTCAGGTCCGTTGATGTGAAGAGAGTTACAGGTATTGGGGCCCCACGTTGGGCGCCAAGTTGTCAAAAGAATTGAGATCCATAGGAAGGAGATCGGAGTCAGCTCAGAGTCCAAACAAGGGTTTTAATCTTGTACAAGAGGAGCATTCACAAAGCAACACACAGGATCAGTTACAACGTGAAGACTCCCAGTCTTGTAGGAATCGCAAGTTATTTATCTGTCTCAATGAGTCAGCTATCACCCTGCCATGAAGTGCAGACCCCCGCCTCTGTGGGTCTGTTATCACCTTTTGTCTCTATTCACAAGTCAACATCAAACAGTTCCTAAAACAATACAAATGGTCACTTGTCACAAGTCGCATCAAACAGTTACATTAGCAATACAAAGTGTCAATGGTCTCAGGTCACAGAGGTTGCATTGAACATTTGTCTTCATGTATTACATGAGGTACGTAATTCCCATAACAATATACACATTACAACAGTCACAACATACACAGTCCTTAAGCTGTTGGTCCAAGAGAGGCACCTAGGGAAGGGTTAGGTGCTCGGCAGAAAGGAGACAGGGCAGTGTGAGGTTGGCTTAACCTTAAAGTGGTTAGTAGTAGCCAAAGAGTTTTCAGGCTACTTTGTGCATCAGGAAATGAAATGTGCAACGAGAGCCGTGACGGCCCAGCAGCTAAGGAGAAGGCCAAGGGCAATAAGCTAGATTGTCTCTATAACAAGCCTGTGGTTTCAGTACTTTTGGGACTGAACCTCACCATTTAGTTCCCTCTGCAATAAGTTGCTGCTGGAAGGTGATGTGACCGTTAAAAGGGCGTCCATGATCTTGATCTCACAGTCTTGTTGATTGGAGTCAAGGTGAGTGGAGGCCTAGGTCATCAACATGCACAATGGTTCCTGGAGGAACCCTTGAAGGAAAAACAATCTATTCTTGGCAGGTTCACCTTAGCCTTGTCATGCCGGTCACGCCATCAGGACACCGTCCACTTCACCTGAGTCTTTGTCTGGTTTCTTGAACAGACATGCAGCCCTGGCACATTTACACAGATAATTGGTTATTGGGACACACCCAATGACCATCTTTTGTTTAGGTGCGCAGGTGTAAAGTGAGGGATCTTCATTGTGAAAAGCGAGGAGGTGTTTCAGTTGCACATGTGTTGACCTTTCCAACAATCGACGTAGAGTACAAATTTCAAGTGAAACACATACTCTAGTTTGATTAGAAGGTTCAGTCAAAGTCCTATCTCTAACCTGTAGGTTTCAAAGATAGGGATTGCACTGCCGAGACTGCGTGAGGTGTACCTGAGACACAACAACCAAAGTGGTGGTGGAGGTAAGGATCTATTCGACCTGGTCAAGTGGGACTAAATAAGTCAGTTAGCTATGTGGAAAACGGCTTATAGGTTCAAAGAAAAAGCAATGGTTGACAAACACATTAAACAAAGACTACAGGGCCAGGAATAGGCTCTGAGTGAGGAGCGGCTGGTTTCTTGGCAGCAGCCACTTTGTTATTCGTGACTTGACCAAAGGCTAAGGTGGAGTTACCCGAGCTAAAATTTGACTTGGTCGGCAGTCACAAGCAGAGAAACCATTGAGGAGATTCTCACTGATGTGCAAAGAATCTGTTGTTGAAAACAGACGTGGAGCACCAAGGTCAAACCCCTGAAAGTTCAAGTCACTTTACACGTGCTATGTGATCAAGTGAGCCTTTAACAAGTCAGGTGGATTTGGAGCCTGACTCAAGTGCAAAGTGAGTACATCCCCCTTTGCCACCACAGATGTATGAATCATGCACGTTACCCTGGGAAAGAAAGAAGGAAGGGTTGAAGTGCTACTAAGTGTAGGTGGAGAGGGGGACCCAGCCTCCTCCGCTTCTCTTCCCCACCCAACAAAGTCCAGCTTTGTGGCTGAGTCCACATCTGTGACCAGGCTTCTTTGGCAGACACTGGGCTTTACCTTACGTCTGGCAAAGAAGCCACACACACTGTCGGATCCAGCCCTCTACTTCTCACGTGGCAACTTCAGTTTTCTGCTGCTTGGCATACTTCCCTTGCTCTTCTGGTTCTGTGCTGGCTTGCCTGGCAAACAGCATGTAACAAGAAAGCTTGTGACCCTGGACTCAGTTTCTGGTGATTCTTAGCTAGTCGCCGAGCCTTGTGCTCTTGCACCAGAAGCAGTTGTCTAAGTAGGTCCAGGATAATGCGTTTCAGTTTGCCTACTGGGTCAGTGAGGGGCTTGAGGAGGTTTTATCTCCTCAGGTGAGTTTATTCAGGATGGGCTAGCCACTATGTCCTGTGGGACAAAAGTGGTCACATCACTGGCGTTTTGAGCAGTGCCGGCAGAGTTCCTTGGCGGGCTCATCTTTGTTCAGCTCGGCTGCTGACATGGCAGGCTAGGGTTCAACACAGACCACGTTATCCTGTGTCCTATGGCTAACAGGGTGCTGCAGTTTCTGTACTGGGCTAGGCGCAAGGAGAATTGACCTGTGGCCTATAAGTGGTCGCAGCTATCTGTGTAGGCTGGGACAATGCATGGGGAAAAACCCATGACTCACTAGCAGAGTGCAGGGGAAAGTCCACCCGTCTTTCACGAAGTACCACAGTTCCTGTGAACTGGGCTAGGTGCAGGGAAAGCTCAACCTGGCTTAAATAAATAACCACAGCTCTTTATAGCTGGGCAGTACACGGGGCAAAGTCCTCCCGTGATTCACTAAATGCCACAGTTCCTGTGAACTGGGCTAGGCACAGGGAAAGCTCGACCTGGTAAGCTACTGTGTTAGCTAAACTGTGCGCCGTTATGTTTAACTAACTGCTAAAGAGGTGTATCAGGGATCAAACAACTTAGCACACAATATTAAGAGTATTCAAATCTGATCCAATTATCACAATTGAATGGCAGGGTGACCACCAGTCAATAGCTTAGCCAGTTAACAATTTCCACCAGGTTTCAGAGATAGACATCCAGAAACCGGTCAAAAATTTAAACAAGCTAAGGTAACATGCTAACACACGGGACAATTAATAGGTTTCGGTGATGGACCTTAAGAAACCAATCAAAAATCATAAGCTAGGTTAGTATGCTAACACATGCTTAGCAGTAGCAATACACCATCACGAAGGTTTGGTTAACCCAGCAGTCAAATTCAGGAGGCAAAACTCCAAAAATTCTGGAAATTTAACGCAATATCTGGTGTTTTGTACATGTACAGCTGTGACAAAGTTGGTATATTTGAGAGCCTCACACGGGGCATCAATATGTTGGGGATCAACTATAGTGGCAATAATTTGATTGATAAAAATAAAAAAAATTGTTTGGAAAGTGATTTAAATGTCAATTCATTCTAGAACGGGGCACCACCCTGAAAACAGGGAAAAGACAATCAATCTATGCCTTTAAAATAAGTTTAATAATCACTGTAATTGACAAAGATATCCCAATTTAACAGTATTGAAGGTATGAATCCGAGCACAGACCCTCTCAACCCCCGTTTGTCACAGTACAAAAGACACAGCATTCCTTCAGATTAATAAAAGTAACAATTTATTAAATCAAACAAACAATGAAATTAAACAATCATGTTTGAACAAACATTAATGAATGAAAATCTATTGGTTGAATCAACAAATATCACTTGCTAAGCTACAACACGGGCTATATGCGTGTGTGAGTGTAACATGAAACAAGGATAAGACAGGGGAGTGACGCGGTTGGCCGAGCAAAGCCACTCCCACTTCCAACACCAAAGTGGAGAAGGCATGCACAGTAGCAGTGACTGTAGACACACGCTTCCACCAAAGATGGCGTCAGAAACACATTAACACGAGTCGCAGATCTTGGGTCGAACATGTGATAGCATGGCTGTAGAGACGTGTTTGGAGCCTATGAGGAGACTCTCATTCATGAGTGAGAGAGTGAGTGAGAATCGCATTTGAATAGCAAAGACCAAAGGTGTGTTTCAAAGCAGTGTGTTCAGTGAATGAAACAAAAGGATTGCGTACTCATGCTGAGTTGAAAGCCAAAGAATAAAAATGGGTTTTAAAAATGGACAGTGAGGGGGCTTGTCTGATGTGCAGCGGGAGGACGTTCCAAAGTTTTGGACCGGCAATGGAAAAGGCTCTTTCCCCTCTGAGCTTCCGCTTAGACCTCGGTACATCCAGGAGCAGCTGGTCAGCTAACCTGAGACACCGAGCAGGAGCGTAGGGATGGAGAAGCTCAGAGGTAAAGCAGGACGAGACCATTTAAAGATTTAAAAACAAGTAAAATAATCTTAAAATGCACAGGCAGCCAGTGGAGGGAGGCCAGAATAGGAGTAATGTGCCCCAATTAAGAGGCGAGCAGCAGCGTTCTGGACCAACTGGAGACGTGTGAGGGAGGACTGGCTGACTCCAAGGTAGAGTGCATTGCAGTAATCCAGCCAAGATGTAATAAAGGCATGGATTACTGCAAGAAAGGGCTTCACCTTTGCACCAATTTGCCAGTCCAATTTAAAATCACTGTCTATCTTAATACCCAAGTTTGAGACTACTGGCTTCATATATTGTGCCAAAGGGTCGAAGTCAGTGGGGGGGTTCACGAGAGCCGCTCGGACCAAACACCATCACTTCTGTCTTTTCATTAAATTTTAAAAAGTACAGAGACATAACGGAAGTGACTTCAGACAGGCATTTGTCTTTTTCAGTGGCACATAGATCTGACTGTCGTCAGCGTAAAAATGAAAGGAAATGCCGTGTTTTCTCAGGCCGGAACCCAGGGGAAGCAGATACAGAGAGAAGAGCAGGGGCCCTAAAATTGAACCCTGTATGACAGCAGAGCGGGACTCAGAGCCACCAAGGCGTATGCACATAGATCTTCCCTCAAGATATGATCTGAACCAATTTAGGGCGCTACCACTAATGCCCACTAGGTGCTGCAAGCGTGACAATTAAATGTTGTCTACAGTATCAAACGCTGCAGTTAGGTCCAGCAGGACAAGTCAACTGCCACGAGGATGTTATTAAACACTCTTAGTAAAGCTGACTCCGTACTATGCATTGTTTTAAAACCAGACTGGAAAACCTCCAGAATATCGTGCTCATCCAGGAATTACTTTAAGTGAGCATAGACAACTTTTTCCAGGATTTTGGAAATAAAAGGCAGCTTGGAGATAGGTCTATAATTGGCTAGCATACCACAATCAAGGCCAGGTTTCTTAAGCAGGGGTTGCACCACAGCATGTTTAAAACTTAGAGGACAACGACAGACTGCTGTTAATAATGGCCAGAACTGACTGCCCTATAAAAGGGAAAACCGAGGTCTAGTGTGTGGGGCCACACTACTCCAAATTAAGAGTCAATAAGGCTTAAAAAGTCCTTCACAAACTGTTTCAGGACAACATGGAGGTTTGCATAACTACATGCTTCACACCTAGCCGGCATGTATTAACTCCTCCAGTGATACAAAACCCAACCAGTAATCCCATTCGGTTCTTGTTTTAGATGGATCTTTCTTGGCTCATCTGCAGCCTGCAGGTGGCAGCGGCCGCAGAGATAGTGGAACCTTGTCCACCCACCAGCATCTACCTCCAGGACATTCCTGGACTCTTGATCACCAGGTGCCGACTGTACTCTCAAAGAGTATGTCCCTTTGGACCGATGGGACGTCTACCATAAGCACATGCCCATACCTATGCGTCTCACTGAGGGTAGACTGAGTGGGGTCTCTGGGCGAGCGACACGACACACGCTTTAGCAACTGCAAAAGTTGCTTGTGACCGAGAAGGATTTGGGGACCCAGAAGCAAGTATAACTTGAGAGTTATTCCAACTTTACCTGCAGAAGAGGAAGTGGCAATTGAGCATATTCCTAACACGGTCGACCCGCTGTCCCTGCCGCACGCTGTGCCCCACACAGCTACCCAGGCGCGCCCTCATCTCCACTGATCGCCGTCTACGAATCGGACATTCACCACGGAGCGGGAGCCCCACGTCTCTCCCCAGAAGACTGTAACAGGGTAGACCTGTATCAAATAGATTAATGCATTTTGTGACACTAGTGGTGGATTTGGTGGTGCATGTGTGGGTGTGGCTTCACAGTGTGTGTGGTGATTTCATGGTGATGGGCTGATCTGAAACAGGTGTGCTGGGCAGGATTTCAGCCAGCTTAATTACCCCCTCACACACTCTCTTCCAGTCTCCTTCTGCGACAGGTACCTGTGTGCATGTGCTCTGAGGTTTCCCTAAGAAACTATGTGAATGTATATCTTGTGTTGAGTCTCCCTCTGCTCTTATGTGACCATGTGACCGTGTGACATGGGCTGGAGTTGTCTTAAGACAGTTGGTCGGACTGGAAGTAACTACAACGGCTGAACAGCAGCACCTTGCAGCCACACAGTGGAGTGCAGCGATAGCACAGCCACACCGAGTCAGTGCACCAGTTGACCAGCGGACCCAGCCTGGTGACAGTGAAGCTCAGCCACTCACCAGGCCACACGGAACCCACACCTTCAGTCACCCCTTCTAGTACTTTTAATTAAATTCCCTTGGACTCAATCAGCTTTTTAGATGTTTATATGAATAATAAAAGACTTGTTAAATTATACCTCCGTCTTGTTGTTCCCTTGCCCACTATCCACTGGCTGGTCAATTGCACAAACCAAGGAACACTTTACAAGACAACTCATAGTAAGAGGATTTATGTCTGGGCAGACAAGTTTATCCCAGTGATTATTTTAGGAACGGGTAGTGCACACCCGATAATTTCACTGTTTATTATTTTTTGTGTTTTCTTTTCATATTACCGTGTGCATGTTCCACGCACGGCTGTAGATCACCTGTGTTAAAATCAGTGAGATTACGACCAGCGAACTGTATATGTAACTCAGGTCATTTCTGATTAATGTTAACGTGCGTCACGCACATGCTGTGAAATATAGTTGTGATTGTAGTTCAGTATAGATCGCGACTAGCAAGCTGAATATATCGACTGCAAGTTTGCTTCTTTGTTTAACGGCAGTGCCATGCGCACAGCTGCTGGTGAATATTTGTCCATCTGTGTATGTTCATCGCGCCACTGCTTCACGCAGAGCGCGATCACACGGTAGGATAGACGATTTTACTCGATCTGTAAAACTACAGAGTAACTGGACAAACTCCAGTTAAACTGTGATGGAGGGAAATCTATTTCCCGTGTGCCTGCTCCTTCATATCTTCTCGCTTGCCGATGATCTGTGTGATCCATATTCCCCTTTTATTATTTTGATCACCCTGTGTCCTCAACATGGATCGTGATCACGTGGTGAGACAGGAAATCTCCGTTGATCGGTTACAGTTTAAGTCGAGTCCGATCGGATAAACCACGTGAATAGGAGATTTACGATCAGCCACGTCCCGTTACTTCACTCCCCTTCAAATTTCCCCCGTCACTGATGACAGCCACGTGGATGCACACTTTATTTTGACACTGTAGTACAAGCACAATCCCACATATTCACAAAAGTACCTCTACAATGTTGCATTTGAATCTGTTCATATTATTTGTTACATCACAATCATGTTCTTAATGATAATCAGTTTATGCTCCAACTCCTGGGATGTCCCACCATAAGTGGTTTCCACTGAATTGCATAAAAACTTCTCAAACTCAGTCACACCTCCAAAACACATGTTTCAAGTAATTACAGGTAGTAACAGAACAACACATATAGTAACACTTTCACGTGTGAACAATGATTCTTAGAATGAAGACACAACTGCTTAACAACTTTATTGCTTTTGTGTTGGAACTGGAATCAATGATGTGTGAATCATTTGGAGGTGCATTGCTGCTGTAATTGCAGTTGACCACTAGATGTTACTGGTAGGGTCTTTCTTTGAAGCTTCAAATCTTTTTTGGTACAATCAGGAAGAAGCCTCAAAAGCTTCATTTGCCCAGCTCTAATTATTCTATTGTCACCCAATAAATCTAAGAGTAGACAAATGAAAATTAAAATAAAAAGTGAGCGTCACTAAAGATTGTGGCCGACCATGAAAACGTTTTTCAAGACATGAAAAAAATATTTTTTTTCCTTTTTCCCACATAAATGAGAAGGACAACTGATGGTGTTGACCCTCCTGTTGCACCCAACCCACTGAACTCACCACCACGAGCCTCCTCCCTATATAACCCAGCTGATCATCATCAGCTCACAGCTGAGAGAACACCTCACAGGTGTCTCCAATGACTCCTGATGAACAGGGTGAAGTGTGTGGCTCAAAATATTTGAACAGACCCAAAACCATATAAGGTTCAAAACATCATGGATAACAAAGTGAAAACTAAAAATCTTAAACATTTTCTAAGAGCTTCCATTGATTTTGTTCTGTTTTTCATCCTTTCAAATACTTTTTTTATATGAACTTTTATTCCTTCTTTATCAAACTTGGTTCCACATTATGATTGAATTTTCAAAAATAAAAAAAACAAATTAGAACTTAATTACTAGTGGAGATAAACAGTCTGCAAATACATTTTCTGTGTGTGTGTCCAGACCAATGTCCATAGTTTTAGAATTTTCTTGAAATAAGTAAATAAAATATTACATAAGTGAAATCCAAACATATGAATGTAGCAGATTGTCTTGTTCATTCTTTCATTATCAACTATGTTTTGAATGCACATGAGGGTTAGGGTAATCCAAGTAGTCTAATTGATTAAGTTTGTGTTAGCGTTAATACACAGCTGATAAAGAAGCATTTTTACTTGAAAAAATTTTGCACATTCCTGTAACTTTCTTTCTTTTTGCAAAATGAAACTTACCCATAAAAAAATGTAATATTTCAGTATTACAACAAGTGAGTTTAGGGAGTTGCCATTTGAATTTAACTTATCAATTTAACATATATATGATTTTATTTATTTACTGTAAATAACACTTTTGATGTTAAGTGCCTGAGCATTTTTTTCTTTAATACTGTATAAATATAAAGTGCTATATACATGCATTATTATATCATCATCATCTTTGGACAGTTGTAAAATAACTTTAATTGCCCTTCCAAATTTCTTTTTAACACTTCCAACATAAAACGATGAAGAAATTTAACAGACAAGACATTTAGCCTTCAAAAACACATTATAAGGGAAAGCCTATTATTTCAGCCTGCTGCCAGAAAATATACTCCCCCATTTGAACAAGTTCCATCACTCCATGTCAAAGTTTTATGGGACATATTTTATTTAATCTCTCTCACTGTTACAGATCGACTAAAACTAGGTTCACGCTGTTCATCAGGAGCCATTGGAGACACCTGTGAGCTGATGATAATCAGCTGTGCTATATAGGGAGGAGGTTTGCCAGTGAGCTTGGTGCAACAGAGGAGTCAACACCATCAGTTGTCTTTCTAGTTTATGGGGAATAAGGAATTTAAATATTTTGTCTCTTTTTAGTGACGCAGGATAAAGTTTCATTGTCTCAGCCAAAGTGGAAAACAGACACTTGTGATCATGTAATCTGTGGTACTGCTCAATGAGGTAGAAACTCTGGGAAGCAAAGTCAGCTATAACCAGTTTCCTGTAGCCAGTGCAGACCACATAGCAGCAGCTCCATTAGCCCCCTCAGCAGCTCCCATGCAGCTGGGAGACAAACAGGGCAGCTATGAGACTGTCTGTAATAAGAGGCGTAGTGCTAAACGTAAAAGTCCTGCTCACCACCAACCAGTTCACACCTCCTAATAAGTTTTCCCCACTGAGCACCACACAGACTCAGAAGCAAACTCTGGTGATTGGTGACTATCCTGAGGAATGTGAAAATGGCAACACCAGCGACCAGTCATGTGTTTTCTCAAGGCCAGAGCAGGCGACAGTGTCTGAAACGGCTGGCTAAGGACAACCATAGACTCAGTGAAGTTACCATTCATGTCGGCCGTAATGACACCTGATTAAGCCAATCGGTGGTCACACAAGTTAATGTTGAGTGTGGGTACGCAAAATCAACGTCGGACACCATTATTTTCCAAATTACGGTGTCTGACATTTCCTTTTTTCCCCATAGTGACCAGTGATTACATGTATAACTGCATGTCATTCAATTGCTGGCCTACTAAAGTAAATAAATTGATAAACAGAAGAGGAGATTGACATTCTAAATATCAATACCAATAATAAAATGGATTCCAAGAATACCACTTTTAAATGTGGACTATTAAATATAAGATCACTCCCATCAACCTGTTTTTTTTATCAATGATCTCATTACTTACAATCGTATTGCTTTATTTTATGTAACTTAACTTAGTTACGCGAAGAAGATTGCGTTAGTTAAAATGAGTAGACTCCACCCACTCCATGCTAACAACCATATTCCCAGTAGCTCAGGCCATGTAAGTACATCTGAAGTTACCGGTTGTGATTCTACTCCTGCTCTCATAGATAACCTTGTTTGGTGGTCAATCAGAGGAGACGAGCGACATAGTTCAACTCCAATACTCGCGCTCTTAAACAGGCTTTACGTAGATCAGAAAGAAAGGGGTGTTCCATTAATCTGGAGGAATTTCATAGAGCCTGGAAAGAACAATGGTTCTAAAATGTGCAGATTGTAAACACATTTGCAAATACTGTTTTAAACGGCCTGAGGCAATGATCACCAAATTACTCCTTGCATCACCTTGAAATACTGAAAGAAATGTCAATGGAAAATCAGCATAAATGCACCCCTTAGTGTTCACATTGTGGTGAACATAAAGCAGAAGAATACAACAAAGGGACATTCTATTTGATCTTGAGACCAGGTATAATAACAGCAAACATGAGGCAAATTGTGTGCTTGATGGACATAAAGAGAAAGAAGATTGATTTTAGCACATTAAAAGTGTGTCGTGGTAAAACGATGCAGACCACCAAAACTGGGTCTTGCATGCTTCTGTGCTGCTTTTTGAGCAGTTATTAATTAAAAAACCCATTGTCTGTCTCCCAACCTAAAGTAAATAAATCAATAAGAGGGAACTGCTGCAACTCAGGGAGCGCAGCAGTTCCTTGACCTCACTACTGCTCAAGTCAGCTTGCTTTATATTCATTCAGGGACATTTGTGCCAAATTCCATGAATTCATTTGTGTGTCCACGTTTTCCTCATGAAGCCTATTATACTTGTGTGCAGCCTATTTAAACAGCATTCATTACCTCCATTAAACACTTGATGCACAATTTTATGAAAACATTACAGGGATGTGTCCACTGTAGTGCTGGCAGGTGCGGTGCTGAGACTCGACATGGTTGTCCAGCAAAGCCCACAAGAAGAATATGAGAGATACTTTATTTTTTTTCTACGTGCATGAGCCATTTGTGGCGGGAAGGGTGATCTCTTTGGGCACGGAAGTGTCATAACTTGCATTTGGTGAGGCTTCATTAAGGGGACTATGTGAGATCAAGGATGTAAGGGTGTTAAATGGATTGATGAAAACAATCCACTTTTTTTTTTTTTCCAATAAACACATTCATCACCTTTCATCAATGAGTCTAATCCCCGCCTTTTTCGATAACTTTTGATACTGCGCAGGTTTTAAAGGTACTTTACCTTTTAAAACATTCATGCTATCTCACACAATGTTAAAATAAGGTCTTCAGAAGCACTCTTAATAATACTTTTCCTCTGAGAAGAAGCATCAAGGAATTTTTCAATAAAGACAAGTTCCTCTTGATTCGTGCAGACATGTTTTTATTTGTTTTTCGGAAAATAAACAGGCACGTCTGAAAACAAGTCTGTTCTGAGATGCAGATCAGGCATTTGAGCTTTGTAATCAATCAAAAAGGAATGCCTGTAGCATCCTCAAAACATTCCATTCCATTCCATTCCACGCGCCTAGGACCAGGTCCTAGGCGCCGTGCTAGCGGCAGCTCGACACAGCAGCTCCCTTTGTGTTTTAGCGTTTTCTTTAAATTAAGTACTTTTTTCTTACTTTTTATTTTCGCATCTGGAGTGACACTTTCCGGAACAGTTGCGCCATGTACTCCGCTACTTTTGTGCGGTTTCTGTGGCTCTTCTGTTACTTTTTTTTTACTTTTTGGTGGCGAGACGGACGCACAGCGCAGCGGGGGCATTGTTCACACACGCGACCAGCTGATCGCGCTGAGGGAGCCGGCACTCCTGATCACAACACGGCCCGAACTTCCGAAGGAACTGAAGCGGAAGCGTCGCGGCTGTAGAGCCGGAGCCAAAGTGAGAGCCAAATCGAGGAGGTACAAACCAGCCGTACCTGCAATAATCACGGGGAATGTGAGATCTCTGGGGAACAAAATGGACGAGCTCTGTGCGCTTGTGAGTACCAGCTGGGTGTTCAGGGAGAGCAGCCTCATGTGTTTCACCGAGACATGGCTGCACTCGCACTTCACCGAGCACAGCGTGGCAGTACCGGGCTTTAAGACTGTGCGGGCGGACAGAGATGCTGCGCTGAGCGGCAAGAAGAAAGGGGGTGGCGTTGCTGTATACGTGAATGAGAAGTGGTGTCACCCCGGACATGTTTGTGAGAAGGAGCGTCTGTGTAGCCCGGACATCGAACTTTTGGCTGTGGGAATGCGCCCATACTACCTCCCCAGGGAATACACCTCCGTGATCGTTGTGGCTGTCTACATCCCTCCCTCAGCTGATGCAGCAGCAGCAGTAGACAGTGTCCACTCTGCTGTGTCCAGATTACAGACACAGCATCCCACTGCATTTATCACCATCACTGGGGATTTTAACCACACCAACCTGGACTCTGTTTTACCAACCTTCCACCAATATGTCGACTGCCCCACCAGAGACAATAAAACAATTGACCTTTTGTATGCAAATGCTAGGGATGCATACACAGCCACTGCCCTTCCCCCCCTTGGCTTGTCTGATCACAACTTGGTCCAGCTGACTCCCAGGTATGTCCCTGTAGTGAAGAGGCTTCCTGTTGCCACCCGCTCAGTGAGAAGGAGTACACAGGAGGCTGACATGGCCCTGCAGGACTGCTTTGAGTCTACGGATTGGGATGCGCTCTGCTTGCCACATGGGGAGGACATCAACTCCATGACAGACTGCATCACAGATTACATTAGGTTCTGTGAACACACGGTTCTCCCTGCCCGGACTGTCCATTGCTTTCCCAACAACAAACCTTGGGTTACCAGAGATCTGAAGACTCTCCTCAACAAAAAGAAAGAGGCCTTCAGACATGGGGACCAGGAGGAGCTGAGGAAGGTACAGCGTGACCTTAAGGAGAAGCTGAGGCAGAGCAAAGACACCTACAGGAGGAAGCTGGAGTCCAAACTCCAGCAGAATGACATGAGGGAGGTGTGGTCCGGAATGAAGACCATCACTGGATTTAACGTGAAGGAGAAACCGACAGAGGGCTCTATCGAGAGGGCTAATCAGCTGAACCTCTTCTTCAACAGGTTCAGCTCACAGTCTTCCACACAGCCCCCTGCTGCTTCCCCCACACATCACACCTCCCTCCCTCCCCCCCTGCCTCTACCTCTCCCCCCTCTGCCCCCCCTGGAGAACCGCTTGGACACTCTATCACCTCCCCCCCACCTCTCCACCTCTCCTCCACCACCTTCTCCCCCCCCCCTCTCCGTGACAACCACCCAGGTCAGAAGACAGCTGGAGAGACTGCAGCAGAACAAGGCCGCAGGCCCAGACGGTCTTAGCCCCAGGCTACTGAGGGCTTGTGCTACCCAGCTGGCTGTGATCCTGCAGCACCTCTTCAACCTGAGCCTCCAACAGGGGATGGTCCCAGCGCTGTGGAAGACATCATGCCTGGTTCCTGTCCCCAAGACAAAGTCATCAGCATCTCGTGAACCCGGGGACTACCGCCCAGTGGCTCTGACGTCCCATGTGATGAAGGTGCTGGAGCGGCTGGTCTTAGCTCACCTTAGACCGCAGGTAAAGTCCTCACTGGACCCACTTCAATTTGCTTATCAGCCCAAACTGGGGGTGGATGACGCCCTCATCTATCTGCTGCATCGAGCTCAGTCTCACCTGGATGGTGCTGGAGGAACTGTGAGAATCACTTTCTTTGACTTCTCCAGTGCTTTCAACACCATCCAGCCACTGTTACTGGGAGAGAAGTTGCAGGGGGTGGGGGTGGACACGCCCACCATCTCCTGGATCACTGACTACCTGACAGGCAGACCACAGTTTGTCCGACTGGGTGGTGGTTTGTCTGATGTGGTGGTTAGTGATGTAGGAGCCCCACAGGGAACTGTGCTGTCCCCCTTCCTGTTCACCATATACACCTCAGACTTCAAATATGACTCTGTGTCATGCCACTTGCAGAAGTTCTCTGATGACTCTGCGGTGGTGGGGTGTATGAGGGATGGACAGGAGGGGGAGTACAGGACAGTGGTATCTGACTTCGTGAAGTGGGCCAGTGAGAACCACCTGATTCTGAATGTGACCAAGACCAAGGAGATGGTGGTGGACTTCAGGAGGAAGAGGACAGCTCCACAACCTTTGAGGGTACTGGGGGAGGATATTGAGATGGTGGAGGAATACAAATTCCTTGGTGTGAGGCTGAACAACAGACTGGACTGGAAGGCTAACACCGGTGCTGTGTACAGGAAGGGGATGAGCAGGCTCTTCTTTCTGAGGAGGTTGCGATCGTTTGATGTATGCAGCAAGATGTTGGAGTTATTTTACCAGTCTGTTGTGGCCAGTGCACTGTTCTTTGCTGTGGTGTGCTGGGGGAGCAGCATTGGAGCCGGCGAAACTAACAAACTCAACAAACTGATAAAGAAGGCCGGCTCCATCATCGGCTGCAAACAGGACACCGTGGAAACGGTGGTGGAGAGGAGGATGCTGAATAAACTATTTTCCATCATGGATAACACCGATCATCCTCTCCACCACATCCTCCAGGCCCAGGAGAGCACATTCTCCAATAGATTCAGACAGCTCCGCTGTCACAAGGACAGATTCAGGAAGTCATTCCTGCCATCAGCCATCAAAACTTACAATAACTCTCTGTAATAGTACAAAAAAAATACTGCTCATTTGCACAATGCACATTTTCTACTGTATGACATTGCACTCCATTATGCCACTCCTTTATTCTTTATTATTGCACTTTTTTCTTTTCTTACTGTTGCACATTTTACATTTTATGTTTATAATATTGTTTGTATTGCTGCTTTGTTAAAACAATTTCCCCTTGGGGATGAATAAAGTATTTCTATTTCTATTTCTATTTCTATAAAACTTACTCTTACCTGGAAACATTTCTCTCACCATAATCATGACTTGAGATTTATCTCGGGTTTTTAAAAAAAAAACACGATAATTGGTATTTAAATTAATGACCCTACTGACTTTTCCTTGAAAAAATACATTTTGAACAAGATAAACAACTTAAATTTCTGTGATGTAAATACGTTCTGCACCTCTATATTGTTACTGGCATCACTCATTAAATCATCAATAATTAACAAATTGTTTTTATTTACAGGTAACAAAGAATCCTCACAAAGATGGTGGCAAACCCTCAACAAAATATACATCTCTTATCTTTAACAAATTATCATTCAAAAGGTGCCAACATGAATAAATATATACAATGTTTACATTTTCAATTAACGTTTTTGCAAAAGGTTTTCCCACTGTTTGAGGGACCAGATACATTACATGTCATTTAGCAGACACTTTTATCCAAAGCGACTTACAATAAGTGCATTTAAACATTTGGGTACAAATAAGAGCTAGAAGTAAGAAAGCGCTTCAAGTAAGCCAAACTATGAACTGGTAGTCATAGATTTTATTTTTTTATTTTTTTTTTTTTTTCCCCCCCGTCCTTAGTCAAGTTCGAGTCGGAAGAAATGTGTTTTTAGTCGGCGGCGGAAGATGTAGAGGCTTTCCGGATGACGATAGGGAGCTCGTTCCACCATTTGGGAGCTAGGACAGTGAACAGTCTCGAGTTCTGCGATCCTCTCTGCTGATGCAGAGCGAGGGCGGGCTGGGGTGTAGGTTTTGATCATGTCCTGGATGAAGGCTGGACCAGATCCGTTTGTAGCATGGAACGCAAGCACTGGAGTCTTGAAGCGGATGCGAGGAGCTACAGGAAGCCAGTGAAGGGAGCAGAGGAGCGGTGTAGTGTGGGAGAATTTTGGTAAGTTGAAGACCAGTCGAGCTGCTGCATTCTGGATGAGTTGCGGAGGTCGTATGGCACACGCAGGGAGACCAGCAAGGAGGGAGTTGCAGTAATCCAAGCGTGAGATGACAAGAGCCTGGACCAGAACCTGTGCCGCCTTTTGGGTTAGAGGCCGTATCCTTCTGATCAACATGTATCTGCAAGATCGAGCTGTTGCAGTGAGGGAGAGATGGGCATCAAGTGTCACTCAGGTTCCTTGCAGTATGAGAAGGAGTTACCACAGTTGTCGAGGGTGATGGTCAGGTCTGTGGTGGGAGAGCCCTTTCCTGGGAGAAAAAGAAACTCAGTCTTGTCGAGATTGAGTTTCTGGTGATGGTCAGACATCCACTGAGAGATGTCGGTCAGACAAGCGGAGATCCGTTCTGCTCCATGTGTCGGAGCTGGGAAAACAGAGAATCAGTTGGGTGTCATTGGCGTAGCTGTGATAGGAAAAACCATGAGAGAGAATAACAGAACCAATAGAGTTGTGTATAGAGAGAAGAGGAGAGGGCCCAAGACAGAACCCTGAGGGACCCCAGTAGCTAGAGGACAGGGTTCAGACACGGATCCTCTCCAGGATACTCTGTATGTCCGGTTTTGAAGATAGGACGAGAGTAGGGTAAGTGCAGAGCCTGAGACACCTAGTTCTTGAAGGGAGGAAGTGAGGATCTGGTGGTTAACTGTGTCAAACGCTGCAGAAAGGTCCAGGAGGATGAGCACAGAGGAGAGAGAGGCAGCCCTGGCAGTGTGCAGCAGAGGTTGTTCCGGTGAAGGTAGGAGGATAGTTGATTAAAGATAGCACGCTCCAAAGTTTTGGAGAGAAAAGGAAGAAGAGAGACGGGTCCGTAGATATTTACTTCAGACGGGTCAAAGGTGGGTTTTTTAAGGAGGGGGGTCACTCTGGCCTCTTTAAGAGTCCGGAAAGCAACCAGATGATAGATGTGTTAATGAGGTGGGTGAGGAAAGGAAGAAGATCAGAAGCAATTGACTGTAGAAGGTGAGAGGGGATAGGGTCAAGGGGGCAGGAGGTGGGGCGGGCAGAGGTTATTAGGGAAAGAACTTGATCATGAGATAAAGGGGTGAAAGAGGATATTGAAGGAGCTGAATTTGTCGTTGGTAGAGTGGTGAGATCAGGAGGTGGGGTTGAGAAAGAAGGGCGAATATCATCTACTTTTGTGAAGTAGTTGACAAAGTGAATTGGTATAAGGGAGTGGGGGGGTTGAAGTTAGAGAAAAGTTTTTTTGGATTTAATTTTAGTCTGATAGAAAGCTTGTTTGGCTGCAGAGGTGGAGGCAGTGAAGGTGGAGAGAAGAGAATGATAGGAAAGCAGGTCGTCAGGGTGTTTTGATTTCCTCCATTTCCTTTCTGCTGCCTGTATCGTGGCTCTCTCAGCGCGCACCGAGTCAGACAGCCATGGGGCTGGGGAGGACTTACGAACCCGCTGTGAAGTAAGAGTAAGGTGTCTGCTGAAGGAAGTGCTGATCGAACAGTTGAGGAGAGAGAGCGAATGTTATGACGGACAAGTGCCATATCTGAGATGAGATCACCAGATTGGGAGAGTGGGATAGAGTAGATAATGAAGAAATGATCAGAGACATGAAGTGGAGTTACCTTGAGGTTGGAGGTGGAGCAGTTTCTGGTGAAGATGAGGTCAAGGTGGTTGCCAGCTTTGTGAGTTGGTGGAGAGGGAAAGAGACGAAAGTAGAAGCAGATCGGATGACTTCTGACTGGATGTTGAAGTCACCAAGAAGAACAAGTGGTGGTCCATTTTCTGGGATGTTTGAGAGGAGGACATCTAGTTCCTCCAAGAAACGACTGAAGAGAAGTGTGGCAGTTTAGACTCCTTTGTCTTTCTGAGTCTGCCGCTTCAAAGTGAGTGCTGCTTTTTAAAAGACACCTGATTAGGGGCTGATTGGTTACAGCTGTGTTGGCCACTCCCCTGTAGCCAGTGAAACTTCACACCTGGTGATGGCTCAATAGAAACTGTCAAAACAGCAACAATAACATGACAGTTTCGCATCGCCTACCATATTTTGATTTGCTTGTACATTTACGTGACATTGATTAAACGATACAAAATCAGACAGTTTCAAATGGGCACTAGTGTTAAGATTTATTGAAATTATCTAACCCTATTGTTTAATATTTGTAGGTAATTACGGACGTTAATTAATTCTTTTTGAATTTCTAAAGCCTTTTGGTATAGTTTTAGCTCCTTAGCTTTAGCACTTAAATAATTGCTTTTTTTTCTTATAAATTATTTCTCAACACACTACAGTTACAGACATCAACACCTCTTGATGAATTTGATTGTTCTGTCCTCAACCCCTGCAATGAAATGGTAGTGTCAGGACTCTTACTGAGTGCTGGCTTGGAAAAGTCGCATCCGTCCAGTTCAGTAAACCCGATAGCTCTTTGGCTTGAGTAGAGAATGGCCAGGGGTTATCAGTTCTACCACCTCAATGCTGGGGTACTTGGCACAGCACCACTTGTTGAACTCTCAAAAACGTCCTCGGCAGTGTCCAAGATCACAATGGGGGCGTGACGCGAAGTTGTTGTTGCAGATCCTTGTCTTGGAAAAAGAATCCTGTGACCACCGTCTGAGGCTTGGGGCCTTTTTTGGAAAATACTATATACTCCTGTATAATACAAAAGCATAGAATTTAAAATTTGTAACCCAATCCCTGTTTATAATATTTTTAGACACGGAATACCGACCGTGTTTCGCATGATTTTTGGCTGGACATTCTCAGTTTTTTGGCCAGATACAAATGAAAACTGTCTAACATCGTATTCATCACTAAACATGTAGTGGGCAATGATCTGTCATCATTTGCATGTAGCCTGATTTTCACGCATTGAGAAATGACCCCTTAAAGAATTAAGCAACACTTTGACAGTGATTTTTTTTTTTTTTTCTGGATTGAGCTGTATCCCCTCTTTCTCATAATAATCCTGAATGTATTTTGCTTTAGATTCTCCATCTTTTGCAAAACTAAGGGTAACCTGAAGACTCCTGTTTTCACTGCAAGATTGTTTTTACATACCCTTTGAAGAGATTGTCACTCTTCTCAGCACAATGCCACACCTCATCAATTTTGGATACAACATACCCGTTTTCCAGCTTGAGACTGACCCATGTTCCCAAAACCGACCTCTCAGAATCAGAATGATTGCATTCGACAGGCTGTTTTTCAATCTCAGTGTAGGTGCGACACAAAGGGAACATTAGTTTGTTGTTGCAGCGATATAGAAGTACTGGATGATACAAACCCCGGGGTGGTGACAGTTCCAATCTCGGAAGATTTTTTCAAGGTGACCGACGGGGTAGCTTTTGTGCCTGCACAGTAGGGTATAATGAAGTAAAGTCGTATGTATTTTTTCCACCTCCGCAACTTTGATACAATTTAAGTGTTGGTATGACCTCCAAACTGAGCTTTTCGTGGGTCGAGTCTTTCAGCCTCTGGTCTGGTGTTTTCGCTCGTTCTCATATCACTCGCACATGCAATTTGTGTGTCTGTCTAAGACTAAGCAGTTTCTCTTTAAACTGTCTGAAGAACACCAAATGCTATGTTACTTAAAGCGTTTTTATGTCCGGGGGTGTAGCACTTACAATATACTTCGTACATTACAACTGCAGTGTTACATGACATTTGCATTAAAAAACCAGGAAAGTGAAAGGATTACAATATGACAAACCTTAGCAGTTAATGTTTGTAATACATGTATTTACTCATTTAATTGTCCTCATGATGTCATAAATGCAAAATCAAATAAATTCATAACAATCACTACTTGATATGAAACCTTCAGATCAAGGCACATGGGTATCTGCACAGCAAGGATAAATAGATAATTAAAATATAAGACAACACAACATTATCACATCAGACAATACAACAGCATACATATGGGGCAATGACAAATACAAAAGAATAAATGTTCCTTAAATAAAGTCATTACATTGTGGTCGATATAAAGCTGCAATAAGTAGATTATGTGTAGCAAATTTGGACACTATGCACTACAAATTAAAAGAAGGGACTTGTATTATCTCAAATTCTATGTTTTGCACAATATAAAAGCCAACACCACCATGTTTAATGCAATCAATCTGGGGTCATCATTAGTGTAGGATGAACTACGTGAACCATGAAACTATAACCCTCAATGTTTACTGATCTAATGAAGACGCTGCAGCTAACCAAGTCTCAGTTACAGCAATACAGTTAAGCTGTAACTGCTGTGTACCCTGCACATTCATAAAAAAAAACACAAAACCTGCTTGCCCTCAATTGCTGCCCTGTCAAACTGTCAAATAAGAATAGAGACATTGTCTGAATAGCATCATTACTGTCAGCCCTACAATAAATCTTCTCATCAAACTGTTCAATGATCAGCCCTGAAAAACTCCTGACTCGACTTAAAGCAACATTGCCTGTCCAGCTGCAAATATCTTCTCAAAACACACATCTACTGCGATACCCTGAACTTTGTATTGTACACGCCCATGCTAATTTAAGTGGATATTGACGTCTCAGGCCACCTTTCTTAAACGCTCTCTCCTCCTCTGGCGCAATAGCTGTGGAACCCACTAAATCGGCTGCAACACTTGGTGACTGTCTTCTCCTCTGCACCTACATTCTCAAGATTCAAGAAGTTTTTATTGTCATTATGAGGACATAGAAAAAAAATTCTCAGCATCAAATTTCACATACACCTGATTGTACTATGTGTTACAACACCACATGCTCCATTCACCAGGCCATCACTCACATCTACATTTTGGCACAACATCACACGTGCACCAACACCTAACAACTGCTCAGCCAAAGAAGTATTCTTAGCTTTAGCATGATGGCCTTGAATTAACTCCAACTTCCCTGTTCTCCTGTTCTGAAAATCCTGAGCTTCAATAGACACTCATCATACAACCGTTGAATATTGTACTCTTACTCGTTCATTTGTTGCATAAATGTGTAAAGCTGAGCTGTCTTCACCAGTTTCACAATGCTTCAACATCACTTAACATTGGTGTCCCTTTTCTGTGAGTCCTAACCCTGTTCACCAATTCTGCAAACGGTGTCTTTCTGCTGACAACTTCTGTTAACTGTACAACTGAAAACAAAGACCACAAGTCAATATTGAAATCCTCTACATACAGGGGTTTCCCTCTTACTGGTAAAAATACCCAATTGCAATAACACAAATGTTTCCAAATGGCCAGTTGCCACTGTTTCATTTGGCGTAGTCTACCATGAATATATGCCAAAAGATTGGGATTTACCATTTGAAATTTCATCTATTATCAAAATTTGCAGATAAATGAATTTAGCTTTTTCCTCACCCAGTGGAGTGTACGGTAAGCGTACATCTTCTCCAATACTGGAGGTGTGGTGAATTGTTGCTGCATTCAGATTGTATGCAGCAATTAAAGGTTGTCAGGTTTTGTCCTGACACACTTGTTGCTCAATGCAATTTAATTTTGCTGTTTTCATATTTACTTACAACACGATACTCAGAAGCAAACGTTACAATACACATGTCAATAAACGTACTGTCATAAGGCCTGTTCTTGTTAATGTCATCAGTAGTTGCCTTTTGTTTTAACACATTTAAAGGTTAAACTCATCTTTACTATATTCTCCCCTGTCGGTACAAACGTGACCTTTCTAGAACACTCCTTCAGATGCATGTTAATCAACCTATAAACTGCTTCCTGAGCCTCTTTTGCATTAACATTACCGTCCTTACCTGCTTCCCTTTGCACATTTGATAACACCATTTCCTTTTCTGCCTTAGAAATGTATGAAATTGCGCGCGCGCGCACACACAATGTCCAAGTTTGCATTCCACATTTCAAAAGTTGCTTACTATACTGGTTAACCCAAGCCTCTTTCACCTGCCTGTTTAACACCACTTTGGTACCTGTAGTCTTCCGCTTTTATGCATCCTCAAATGCTTCCCGAGTTATATTTAAACTTTCAAACAACTGTTCCACTGTATCAAAGCTCTGATTTTCATCCGACAGTGCTTCCTTAATGTCTTTCAAAATGTCATGAGCCTTTCTTTCTTCAAAATCACACTCTTTACAATAAACTCGACTACCTCTTCATCTGTGTTTTTGTCAATTAAGGGAGCATTCTCGATCCAAAACAGGCAATGAACATGTGGAGACACGCGCTGCTGACATTCAACACGATAAAAATAGTCCTTGATTTTACCTATAGGGTTTGAAGGAGACAAACAATGCCACCGAAAATCAAACATCCTAGCTGCAGTTACAGGATTACGACGCAACAACTCGCATTTGTCTGCCCACTAACTCTTCAGCTGTCTGTTCTCTCCCTTCCTGTTTCAAAATACTACTGAGTAAGTTAGTCCAGCGCATGTCTGCTGCAGAAAATGAACAAAACCAAGTAGGCACACCAAGCTGACACACACACGCAAGTAGATCCCGTTGCGCTGCCTGCCAAAATGAAGAAGTGCCTCTAATAGGCTTAAGGAAACGATAACCATCATCAAACTAACAACTTCCTTAAAGACCCCTCATTATTCACAAAATCCCTCACTCTTAGAAACATGACTTACTTTGCCTTTCCTCAAAGCTATGGACACATTTGACACAACCTGCTCCAACTCTGACATGTACTGTGCAAAAAATATATACTCCACATTCTGCGCAAACCTGCCATCAGCATGGAGAATGCGGTTAAGATAACGCGACAAAGTCAACCGATGGTCTCTGTTATGAAACACAGAATGTCCCTGTGGAAACACTGGAAAACATTTAGCTTCATTTTCACGATTAGAAAGCAATTTCACAGGACTATTACCTTCTGCTGGAGCCACATTCAAAGCGCCCTCAAAATACTGATCAAGTGTTTCCTGACCAATATCTACAGGCATGAGACAAGTGTCTTGGAACATACAATGTTGCTGCCTGTCATGCAACAGATCATCATCAGCTTCAGCAGGTGTTTCATCCGTTTCTACACACCATCACTGTCCTGTAATACACTGTCATTGTGTTCGACAAAACTCCTCTGAAATACATTTTGCTGCAATTAACGCCACGTCTGCACTTGTTATAGTGACTTTTATTACAGTTTAACACCTGATATTTAAACAACCTTTGACAAACACACAAAATCTGGTCCATCTTTCACTTTAGAAAACTGCTCAATGACAAAATCAAAATCTACGGCCTTGTCTTTCAATTTGTTCCCTGTGCTAACACTCTCCTGAAACTCTGGATTACTATTGTACTTTCTTACACTACTCCTTTTCTTCTGTCTGTAACTCACATTTAAACAGTACCTATTTTCTGTTTCATTTTATCTTTATGGCTGACATCTTGTGTGTACTTCACTTTATTTAAATGCTTCTTTTTCTCTCTATGGCTGACATCCTGTGTGTACTTCACTTTACTTAAATGCTTCTTCTCTCTAAGACTGACATCTTGTGTATATTTTAATTTATTTAAGTCATTCTTTTTTCCCCATAGCTGACATCATGCATGTATTTTACATTAGACCATTCCTGACGTTTCAACTTCAAACATATTTTCTCTATAATGAATTCTTTTTGAAGACATATGTACTCTTCAGATATTTAGAAAAACAATAGTTTACATTAGAAGTACACATCTTGTCTGTTCCCTGTGCCTCTACTTTACAGTGCTGTCTAAGACTGTAGCCTGTTGTAGCCTCACCTACTTTGCAGTAACCATAACAAAACTGTGACTGTGGCTGATGAACACAAACAGTCTCATAGTGGTTACCATTGACATTATCTAAGTGCACTGCCTATTCTTATAACTATATTCAAGCCAGCGATCACCAATGTAAGTGAAAATGGAAACTCCTAAACAATCTGCTGCTGCTTGAATCTCGACCTCTGTCGCCCAACTGCCAACGTAACACATTCTTGACTTATTGACATATTCCAACACAGAAGAGAACTCACTTCTCAAAATACTTCCATAAGCTGCAGCATTAGCTTCTAATTGCTTAACTACAGCTAATCTGATTTTCCTGTGATTCTTTTGTGAACCACACACAGCTTGACTTACTGATCTAAAGAAACAATTACCATCACCTACTATTGTGTGCTTTTTGCACGGAGCCCCCAATACACCAACTATTGAAGACACATCAACTTTCTCTGACTCCACATTTAATTTGTCACAAAGTTTGCGCACATCATTGCGAACAGGGTCAAACACTAATTCCTTAGCTGTAATCTCACTTACAAATGCTACATCTGAATCAATTGGATCACTCCTTTTAACCCTCGTTGAATTACGAGTAGGCATGGAAACCTTGCGCTTTGCACAAATCTTACCTGACGATGACTGGCAAACATCACCACTATATCTACTTTCAAAGTGACACGAACACCAGCAATCTCAAACAACTTGTGTGTCTCTTTGAATCCTGCAGCAAAACAACTGACATGCTGAATCAAGTGTTCAAGACTACTAAAATACACAACACTCTTTCCTTTGGGATGCACCATCCCATCTGCACTGCGTACATGAGTCAACAGCAAACTGTTCTCCTTGCCTAATAATCCCACAAGTATGGGACAAGAAAGTGAAAAAGCATGTGTCATATTCCATACACATCTTTTCCAAACCGTCCTTCAGAGTTGTGAACACACCTGCCTCAATGACCTCTCCTCTCACAAAGTCACCATAATCAAACTCATAACTATGGCCACGTCTAACTGCTTTGGTAACTCTGGAGTTCACGGCATAGTGTGCCCACCACAAATCATGTTATTGTCACGCAAAGATGTGTAGATCTTGTCACCACAAACGACAGCATTGTCCAGATGTCTTGATTGCCAAGAAAACACACTCTTGATCTTATGCATTGCCATGGCAGCCAAACACTGTACACCTCCATATTTAAAATGCTTATCCCCCTGATGAAAAGATCCCCTCAGAACGCACAGTATCAAAACCCCCAAAAGAAATGGAACCCTCACTGTCTGTATCAGAGACCACTATGATCTCCTCTTCACCTAAACAGACCCAGCATGACACATTACAAAGAAAGCATCAACATTCGCAGTGACTTTACTTTGGATGAGGTCTGGGGAGCTGTGCAGAGCAGAGCAGGGATGGTCTTCAATGGTCACAGGACTGTCAGGTGATGGTCCACTCATCACCTTCACACCATCTGCAGCTGCCCCCTCCTAGAAAACACAATGAATGTTAGACTCACTGATGACTTCACAACAACTTCATCACTATGTTACAACTGCCACAATGTTTGTGCACTAACGCTAACAAAATTCTTCAAAAAAATCATAATCTAAACAATGACAAACCCACTGAGAAGAACACCTTCTTGAAAACAATGCGTCTGCGTGGACGCTCCACAAAGACCTCCTGATGAAAAAAAAAAACAAACAAAAAAAACAACTTGTTACACATTGTAAACACGGCTGCATTTGTACATTTATAACAGCCTGGACTTGTGATACTTCTCAGGGAATCAAATATTGAAAAATACAACATATGCACTTGAACGTAAATATTGACCATCTACTACTAAGGTAAACAGTGACATTTGTTTACACTCATTTAAGAGCAGAATACATTTCACACAATCTGCCCTTACCTCCACAGCCTTGGGAACTCCAGGCCAATCCCCAACCTCCATCTTAGACAAAAACAAACAAAAATTCCCAGGCTGGAGGTGAAGCACAGCGCTTTACAAAGTTTGATCTTCTAAGTAAATGCCTATACACATGCTTCATACTTATTATTCAAGACGCCAGACATTAAATACCATGTACTATACAAACACTAAATTCATGCAATGATCCGAGTGTGATGAGGCAGGACATTGCCTTGAAAGTAATTGAGACCACCACAATGACTGTCTCCACTATAAAAAAGATGTAATATTTTATTTACTTAAGTGAAATCCAAACATGAATGTAGCAGATTGTCTTGTTCATTATTTTATTATGAAATCCAAGTAAGATTGTAGTTGCCCAGATACAATTTTCCTCTATAACTTTGTACACAATGGAAGCTTAGAAATCAAGCCAAGTTAAACAGTGGAGATCTTGTTTCAACAAGTAAAACAGAGCTGAGACGCTTTAATGTTTGTCAAATCCCAATGAAAATAAAACAGGCTTTTTCTAAAAGGTGGCAGGGGATTATTCGTAGAGATGGGACGTTTGACAAAGACTCCGAAGCCTGCTTCACTCTATTGAAGCAGGCTGGTTCGAAACGCTCGTCAAGGCTTGTTTCAAATCTCCCCGATCACGTGACCGATGACGTTTGAAGCTTCATACGTCACAACGAACCAACGGTAGTGAGGCGATTGATTCAAAACTTTGGCGCGGCTTCATTCATTATAACTAGACGCGAGATGCCCAGTGTTCCCCCCTGCTTCATAGCGTTCTGAGCGACTAGCCTACTTGAGTGACGGACAATCCGAGTGGAAGAAAGCGATCCCGGGTATGGGAACAATTCGAAGTTGTGTCACCCACCAAGGTAGGTGTTTTCTAAGATAATATGCTTTAATATGGTATTACATCTTCCCACGACACTTGCAAGGATGTAATGGTTACAGAAAATGAATGTTATGATATAGCTTGTAACATTTTCAACTTCATATTATCTTGACTGTTTCAATATCACGTTTAAATACATTTCTTAATGTATTTTTTAAATTTAGGTTCAGTGCCTCATATGCTCACGAGAGCTGGTGTATGGAAATAACACCTCCTCTATGTTGTGGCATCTTCGTGCCAAGCATGAGCATGCAGCAACTTCTCAGCCCAAGCACCTCCGCTAAAGCTCACCCTGCTGACCCTTCTAGTATTGTAACTATTCAATACAACCTATTCTTCAGTTGAATCCAAATAAGATTTAATACAAGACCAGGCCGTAGCAGAAGTTTCGAAGGCGTCCACTATCTGTTTAACAGCAGATATGTGGACCTCCATTAACATGGATGCCTACTTGGCAATGACTGGGCACTTTTTCACAGAAGAGGTCCAGCTCAAAATTGTTCTGCTTGGTGTCAAGCAATTCCCCTGGTCCCACACTGCAGCACATATTGCAGAGGCCAATGCCACTTTGAAGAAGTCATTGTCACAGACATCTGACCTGGGTGACATACGCACCAGGGCACGTACAATCGTGGGGCATTTCAAGTCGAGCACTACAGCAAAAGAAAAGCTCTGTGAAATACAGCGACAGATGGGCCGACCAGAGCACAAACTTGCAACAGCCGCCGCAACGCTCCGGCGGCTGTACGAGCAGAGGGAGCCCCTGGGTGGAACCCTCAGCCGACTAAACGCCCCCCTCCTGCCATTTTCTGCTGAGGATTATGACACAATCAATCAGTGCATCTCAGTCCTCTCTCCCTTCCACCAGGCCACTGAAGAGATGTCCACAGAGAGGAGGCTGTCTGGATCAAAGGTGATCCCCATTGTAAAGATGCTGAAGCACTAAGTTTCAAGACTGTGTGCTTCAGTAACACACCACATAGCCAGTAACTTGGTTCATAACATGAACACCAACCTGCAGGAGAAATTTGCCATGCTTGAAAAGGTAAATTCATTAACACTTTCAACATTATTGGATCCCCAATTCAAAGAGGTGGGTTTCTGCAGCACAACAAGCTGCCAGGCAGTGGTGGAAAGGCTCACCAGAGAATGCACCAATATAATGCCTGCACCGGCTCTGCCACTGCCACCTGCAGAGGGTCCATCCCCTGTCCAGAGCAACAGCCTCTGGGACCTACTGGACAGCCACATGGATGCACATTTTATTTTGACACTGTAGCACAAGCACAATCCCACATATTCACAAAAGTACCTCTACAATGTTGCATTTGAATCTTTTCATATTATGTGTTACATCACAATCATGTTCTTAATGATACACCTCCAAAACACGTTTCAAGTAATTACAGGTAATAATAGGACAACACATTTAATTAGTCAATTGACATTATATAGTAGCACTTTCACATGTGAACAATGATTCTTATAATGACGACAAACTGCTTAATAACGTTATTGCTTTTGTGTTGAACTGGAATCAATGATGTGTGAATCATTTGGAGGTTCATTGCTGCTATAATTGCAGTTGACCACTAGATGTCACTGGTAGGGTCTTTCTTTGAAGCTTCAAATCTTGTTTTGGTACAATCAGGAAGAAGTCTCAAAAGCTTCACAAGGTTTCATTTGCCCATCTCTACCAAATAAATCTACAAGAGTAGACAAATGAAAATTAAAATAAAAAGTGAGCATCACTAAAGTGTGGCCAACCATGAAAATGTTTTTTCAAGACATGAAAAATACATTTTGTTCCCTTTTCCCACATAAATGAGACGGACAACTGATGGTGTTGAACCTCCTGTTGCATCCAACCCACTGATCTCACCACCACAAGCCTCCTCCCTATATAACCCAGCTGATCATCATCAGCTCACAGCTGAGAGAACACCTCACAGGTGTTTCCAATGACTCCTGATGAACAGGGTGAAGTGTGTGGCTCAAAATGTTTGAACAGACCCAAAACCATATAATGTTCAAAACATCATGGATAACAAAGTGAAAACTAAAATTCGTACACATTTTCTAAGAGCTTCCATTGATTGTGTTCTGTTTTTCATCCTTTCAAATACTTTTTTTATATGAACTTTTATTCCTTCTTTATCAAACTTGGTTCCACATTATGATTGAATTTTCAAAAATAAACAAAACAAATGAGAACTTAATTACTACTGGAGATAAACAGTCTGCAAATACATTTTCTGTGTGTGTGTGTGTGCGTGTGTGTGTGTAGGTAGATGTCTGTGTGTGTCCAGACCAATGTCCATAGTTTTAGAATTTTCTTGAAAGATGAAATATTTTATTTACTTAAGTGAAATCCAAACATATGAATGTAGCAGATTGTCTTGTTCATTCTTTTATAATCAACTATGTTTTGAATGCATAGGAGGGTTAGGGTAATCCAAGTAATCTAAGTGATTAAGTTTGTGTTGTCAAACTTAATCACTGCAATGCAATGGCGATGTCCTCTTGCCATTTGTCAGTGTTAATACACAGCTGATAAAGAAACATTTTACTTGACTAAATTTTGCACATTCCTGTAACTTTTTCTTTTTGCAAAATGAAACTTACCCATAAAAAAAACTTAATATTTCGGTATTACAACAAGTGAGTTTGGGGAGTTGCCATTTGAATTTAACTTGTATATATGATTTTATTTATTTACTCATAGCACTTTTGATGTTAAGTGGCTGAGCATTTTCTTTTTAAATACTGTATAAATATAAAGTGCTATATACATGCATTATTATATCATCATCATCTTTGGACAGTTGTAAAATAACTTTAATTGCCCTTCCAAATTTCTTTTTAACACTTCCAACATAAAACCATGAAGAAATTTAACAGACAAGACATTTAGCCTTCAAAAACACGTTATAAGGGAAAGCCTATTATTTCAGCCTGCTGCCAGAAAATATACTCCCCCTTTATTTACATTTCTGATCATGCTGAATAACATTTGAACAAGTTCCATCACTCCATGTCAAAGTTTTATTTGATAATGTAATATAATGTATTTTTATTGGACATTATTTCTCTGGTGAGCCTTTCCACCGCTGCCTGGCAGCTTGTTGTGCTGCAAAAGCCCACCTCTTTGAATCGGGGATCCAATAATGTTGAAAGTGTTAATTTAGTTACCTTTTCAAGCATGGCAAATTTCTCCCGCAGGTTGGTGTTCATGTTATGAACCATGACATATTTTATTTAATCTCTCTCTCACTGTTACAGATCGACTAAAACTAGGTTCATCAGGAGCCATTGGAGACACCTGTGAGCTGATGATAATCAGCTGTGCTATATAGGGAGGTTGTCTGTCAGTGAGCTCAGTGGGTTGGGTGCGACAGAGAAGTCAACACCATCAGTTGTCTTTCTAGTTTATGGGGAATAAGGAATTGAAATATTTTGACTCTTTTTAGTGATGCAGGATAAAGCTTAATTGTCTCAGCCAAAGTGGAAAACAGACATTTGTGATCATGTAATCTGTGGTACTGCACAATGAGGTAGAAACTCTGGGAAGCAAAGTCAGCTATAACCAGTTCCCTGCAGCCAGTGCAGCTTTATTAGCCTCCTCAGCAGCTCCCATGCAGCTGGGAGACTGTCTGTCTGTAATAAGAGGTGTAGTGCTAAACCTAAATGTCCTGCTCACCACCAACCATTTCACACCTCTAATAAGTTTTCCCCACTGAGCACCACACAGACTCGGAAGCAAACTCTGGTGATTGGTGACTCTATCCTGAGGAATGTGAAAATGGCAACGCCAGCGACCAGTCATGTGTTTTCTCAAGGCCAGAGCAGGCGACAGTGTCTAAAATGGCTGGCTAAGGATAACCATAGACTCAGTGAAGTTACCATTCAGATCGGCCGTAATGACACCCGATTACGCCAATCGGTGGTCACACAAGAAGAATGGCTCAATGTGCAGATTGTAAACACACTTGCAAATACTGTTTTAGACAGCCTGAGGCAATGAACACCAAATTACTCCATGCATCACCTTGAAATACTGCGAAAAATGTGGAAATATCAATGGAAAATCAGCATAAATTCACCCCTCAGTGTTCACATTGTGGTGAACATAAAGCAGAAGAATACAACAAAAGGACATTCTCTGATCTTGAGACCAGGTGTAATAACAGCAAACATGAGGCAAATTATGCTATCCACTTTTTTGTTTTTGTGAATTAAAACTGTCTAACATCGTATTGCTCGCTAAACATGTAGCGGGCAAATTGTTCAGGATCCGTCATCAATTTGCATGTAGCCTGATTTTCACGCATTGAGAAATGACCCCACAAAGAATTAAGCAACAATTTGTTGACGCTTCGCACGGCTTTGTTGACATTGATTTTTTTTTTCCAGGATTGAGATATATATCCCCTCTTTCTCATAATAATCCTGAATGTATTTTGCTTTAGATTCTTAATCTTTTGCAAAACTAGGGTAACCTGATGCCTCCTGTTTTCGCTGCAAGAATGTCTTTACATACCCTCTGAAGAAATTGTCGCTCTTAGCAAAATGCCACACCTCATCAATTTTGGATAGAATGTAACCCTTTTCCACTGCTTTTTGCAGCTCGAGACTGACCCATGTTCCTGAAAGAGACCTCTCAGAATCTGAATGATTGCATTCGACAGACTGGTTTTCAATCTCGGTGCAGGTGCGACGCAAAGGGAACATTAGTTTATTGTTGCAGCGATATGGAAGTACTGGATGATAAAATCCCCGGGGTGGTGACACAGTGCATTTTATCAATCCAAAGTATTTGTCAATAGATTCAAAATCGCGGAAGATTATTTCAGGGGGACCGATGGGGTAACCTATGGGCCTGCACGGTAGGGTATAATGAAGTAAATTCATAATGTATTTTTTCAACCTCTGCTACTTTGTGATACAATGTAAGTATTGGTACGACCTCCAAACAGCAATTTTCGTGGGTTGAGTCTTTCAGGTGCGTTGTAATTTTTCAGAAAGGCCTTCAGCCTTTGGTCTGATGTTTTGGCTCGTTCGCATTCGCACATGCAATTTGTGTGTCTGTCTAAGACTAAATAGTTTCTCTTTAAACTGTCTGTGTAGAACACCAAATGCTATGTTATTTACAGCGATTTTATGTCCGGGGGTGTAGCACTTTGGACATCCATGCCAGAAACATCCTGCAAACTCGTATGCAGTGCGCACACCATCCCTTTCACAAAAACTATCAACATGGTACGGGCCAAATTGTTCCTCTCTATGATTCAGGGCATGCCGAATTTCTATATTGCTTTTGAAGCCTTCAAATTCTAGCCACTGTATGGATGCATTGGAGAAGGTCTTGTACTGATTGATGTATGCACCATCATGTGTTAATGCTAGTGTGTCAGGGGTTAGAAATTGTGTTTTAAACGCAGCCATGCAACATGAAGCAAGTGTCGTGCACTCAAAGGGGTCCAAATTTGTACACTCAAGGAATGCGTCACCACAATGCCCGCATCCACCTTTTTGGCATTTATGGTGCGACTCACGGTGTACAGACGGCCACAGTCTTCACAATATTTGGTTCTATCACAAGGCCTGAATTTTTTGCAACGTTCGGTTTGTTCAATTGTTCTTTATGAGACAGACAGCTTTATTGATCCCTTTTGGGAGGTTCCCTCGGGGAAATTAACAGTTCCAACATCAACACACAGCACAAAATTAATTATTACACTTTCCATGTTTGATCAAACATCCTCAATGTGGTGGCATAAACTGTCATCACTTAAACACAGGACTGCCTCATGATCACTAAAGTATGTAGGCAGCACAAGTGATTCAGCCCCATTATCTGCTTGTTTAATGTAAATGTGATCAATTAAAGTGCCCTTCTCTGTTGTTGCTTCGGTTACAATCTGACAAAATCATTCTGTGAAAATTCTACATGTTGTTTTCAAAATATCATCATTAAAGTCTCCCATGACTGCAGTGCTTTCATTCACTGAATCTAGCCAATCAAGATATCTGCCTAAACCTGCAAATTTGGACACTATGCACTCCAAATTAAAAGAAGGGACTTCTATTATCTCAAATTCTGTGTTTTGCACAATATAAAAGCCAACACCACCATGTTCTTTTAATGCAACCAATCTGGGGTCATCATTAGTGTAGGATGAACTATGTGAACAACCATGAAAACTATAACCCTCAATGTTTACTTATCTAATGGAAGACGCTGCAGCTAACCAAGTCTGTTACAGCAATACAGTTAAGCTGTAACTGCTGTGTACACAACACCAAATCCGGCACATGTCGAGTCAAACCCTGCACATTCATCAAAAAACACCAAACCTGCTTGCCCTCAATTGCTGCCCTGTCAATCAAATAAGAATAGAGACATTGTCTGAATAGCATCATTAATGTCAGCCCTACAATAAATCTTCTTCTCGTCAAACTGTTCAATGATCAACCCTGACAAACTCCCGACTTGACTTAAAGCAACATGCCTGTCCAGCTGCAAATATCTTCTCAAAACGCACAACAACATTATCTACTGTGATACCCTGAACTTTGTGTATTGTACACACCCATGCTAATTTAAGTGGATATTGACGTCTCAGGCCGCCTTTCTTACACGCTCTCTCCTCCCCTGGCGCAATAGCTGTGGAACCCACTAAATCAGCTGCAACACTTGGTGACTGTCTTCTCCTCTCTGCACCTACATTCTCAGCATCAAATTTGACGTACACCATTTTAGGAAACTGAACATCCTCTGATTGTACTACATGTGTTAGAACACCACATGCTCCATTCACCAGGCCATCAACTGCTCAGCCAAAGAAGTATTCTTAGCTTTAGCATGATGGCCTTGAATTAACTCCAACTTCCCTGTTCTCCTGTTCTGAAAATCCTGAGCTTCAATAGTCACGACACACATCATACAACCGTTGAATATTGTACTCTTTTACTTACTTACTCTTACTTGCTGCATAAATATGTAAAGCTGAGCTGTCTTCACCAGTTTCAAAATGCTTCAAAATCTCAACATCACTTAACATTGGTGTCCCTTTTCTATGAGTCCTAACCCTGTTCAACAATTCCGCAAACAGTGTCTTTCTGCTGACAACTAATGTTAACTGTACAACTGAAAACAAAGACCACAAGTCAATATTGAAATCCTCTACATACAGGGGTTTCCCTCTTACTGGAGGTAACTAGTAAAAATCCCCAATTGCAATAACACAAATGTTTCCAAATGGCCCGTTGCCACTGTTTCATTTGACGTAGTCTACCATGAATATATGCCAAAAGATTGGGATTTACCATTGAAATTTCATCTATTATCAAAATTTGCAGATCAATTAATTTATTTCCTCAGCCAGTGGAGTGTACATCTACTCCAATACTGAAGGTGTGGTGAATTGTTGCTGCATTCAGATTGTATGCAGCAATGCCTGTTGGTGCAGTTATTAAAACACTGACATTGTCAGGATTACTACACAATGGTGATAACAAACGAATTGACTCATACTGAATAGCTTTGATTAAATGACTTTTTCCAGTTCGAGCACCACCTGTAATAAAAACATGAAGAGCAGGTGGATTTTTCCCTGAGATCTTGGCTAAACACCACTGCTGAATCTGATAGAAAACACGCATCTGTGTATCATTCAAAGATCTAACCAACAACAATCCATCGCTCCTACACATTACATTGTAACTTTTCTGTAAATGTTGTACCACTTCATGACTTGCAGCTAAATCAGGAATATGCTCCTGCTGATCTACCACTGCCTCCCGTCTCCCTGCCATTTCCTCAACAGCCTCTAAACGTTCCAACTCCTGCTCTGGACACAACTGACACCACGCCATCAACATTAATCCTATCCTGGATATTTTCCAACATGTCTGCGTCTACTTCAAACCTGTTCCTATTTGTATTAACTACTGACTTTACTGATCCATCACTTAACACAACATTACCATTCTCATAAAACTGCTGGAACGTTTCAAAGCCCTCTGGTTTTAGCTGATCATCAACACGATACGGCATGAACAGCTGCAATCTACTCAAATGAAAGAATTCTGGATTTTTTGTTTCAGAGAAACGAGCATAACGCACAACAGCAGGTTGTCCTGACTCTCTTTGTGACGAACCACAATTGTTGCTCAATGCAATTTTAGTTTTTATACCTGTCATCCACATCTCTTCTGTGTTAATATCGTCTGTAGTTGCCTTTTGTTTTAACACATTTAAAGGTTAAACTCATCTTTACTATATTCTCCCCTGTCGGTACAAACGTGACCTTTCTAGAACACTCCTTCAGATGCATGTTAGTCAAGCTATAAACTGCTTCCTGAGCACACACATCCCTGTTATGCAAATAAACACCAAGTTTTTTTCAGTGCCTCTTTTGCACTAACATTACCGTCCTTAGCTGCTTCCCTTTGCAGATTTGATAACAACCCCATTTCCTTTTCTGCCTTAGAAATGTATGAAATTATATACACAACACATGCATAGGCATCCACCACATACTGAATGTCCAAGTTTGCATTCCAACACTTCAAAAGTTGCTTACTATACTGGTTAACCCAAGCCTCTTTCACCTGGCTCTTTAACACCACTTTGGTACCTGTAGTCGTCCGCTTGTATGCATCCTCAAATGCTTCCTGAGTTGTATTTAAACTTTCAAACTGCTCGACTGTATCAAAGCTCTGATTTTCATCTGACAGTGCTTCCTTAATGTCTTTGAAAATGTCATGAGCCCTTACTTTATGCGCCTTTCTTTCTTCAAAATCACGCTCTTTACATTTGAGACACAAATTCTCTGTTGAATCTGTTTTTTTTACAATTACATTCTACTATATCATCATCTTTAAGGCGACTTATAAATGTTTGTGCAGATACTGGTCTTGGAAAATTAAAAAGACAAGCTGTGTTTTTCTTTTTACATGTTTTTGAATAGCGCTTTGAATGCATCTGCACAGATGACACAATGTCCAATAATGTGTCATCAGAAGGTAGTTCACATGTAACATGTCAAACTCGACTCCCTCTTCATCTGTGTTTTTGTCACTTAAGGAAGCATTCTTGATCCAAAAAAAGGCAATGAACATGTGGAGACACGCGCTGCTGAAATTCAACACGATAACAATAGTCCTTGATTTTACCTATAGGGTTTGAAGGAGACATAAAAACTTCCTTCAGAAAACAATGCCACTGAAAATCATCCTAGCTGCAGTTACAGGATTACGACGCAACAACTCGCATTTGTCTGCCCACTAACTCTTCAGCTGTCTGTTCTCTCCCTTCCTGTTTCAAAATACTACGGAGTAAGTTAGTCCAGCACATGTCTGCTGCAGAAAATGAACAAAACCAAGTAGGCACACCAAGCTGACGCACTCACGCAAGTAGATCCCATTGCGCTGCCTGCCAAAATGAAGAAGTGCCTCTAATAGGCTTAAGGAGCGATAACCATCATCAAACTAACAACTTCCTTAAAGACTCCTCATTAACAAAATCCCTCTCTCTTAGAAACATGACTTACTTTGCCTTTCCTCAAAGCTATGGACACATTCGACACAACCTGCTCCAACTCTGACATGTACTGTGCAAACCTGCCATCAGCATAGAGAATGCGGTTAAGATAACGCGACAAAGTCAACAAATGGTCTCTGTTGTCATGAAACACAGAATGTCCCTGTGGAAACAACACTGGAAAACATTTAGCTTCATTTTCACGATTAGAAAGCAATTTCACAGGACTATTACCTTCTGCTGGAGCCACATTCAAAACACCCTCAAAATACTGATCAAGTGTTTCCTGACCAATATCTACAGGCATGAGACAAGTTTCTTGGAACATACAATGTTGCTGCCTGTCATGCAACAGATCATCCTCAGCTTCATCCACCTCAGCAGGCGTTTCATCCGTTTCTACACTACCATCACTGTCCTGTAATACACTGTCATTGTCTTGTTCTCGACAAATCTCATTCAACCATTCCTCATTAAAATCAACATCTTTATAGTACTTATTATTCTGTTTTAAAAACAACAAAACCTGCCTTATGCGCAATGTGTCAACAAACTGATACTTATAATGTCCTTTATACGTTAACTTACGCTTCAGTTTAACATTCAACAAAGACCCCTCCATATTGGAACGAGGAAGCAAATTATTGGTCTCCACAATATTTGCAGGCACACACGTCACTGGGCCATGAACACCATTGTGTCCTCCTTTAGGCAATGCCAACACTTTCATAAAGGGAATATGCAATTAAAGGTTGCTCTAAACTATTTAAACAAGCCAATTCGGGCGGAACAGGATGAACACTTAAATTATTAACACATTCAGCAGGAGTAATTTTTCTCTTTATCTTGGAATTGCAATTGTAACAAATCCACAAGTGTCCTCTAGGTGAATCCAACAACTGACATGAACTTGCACGATTGTCATTACATTTATGTAAATACTCCTGAAATACATTTTGCTGCAATTAACGCCATGTCTGCACTCTTGTTATAGTGACTTTTATTACAGTTTAACACCTGATATTTAAACAACCTTTGACAAACGCAACACACAAAATCTGGTCCATCTTTCACTTTAGACAAGAACTGCTCAATAACAAAATCAAAATCTACTGCCTTGTCTTTCAATAGCCGTTTCAATTTGTTCCCTGCGCTAACACTCTCCTGAAACTCTGGATTACTATTGTACTTTCTTACACTACTCCTTCTTTCCTTCTGTCTGTAACTCACATTTAAACAGTACCTATTTTTGCTCATCTGTTTCATTTTATCTCTATGGCTGACATCTTGTGTGTACTTCACTTTATTTAAATGCTTTTTCTCTCTATAGCTGACATCTTGTGTATATTTTAATTTACTTAAGTACGTCTTGTTTGTTCTATAGCTGACATCATGCATGTATTTTACATTAGACCATTCCTGACATTTCAACTTCTAACATATTTTCTCTATAATGAATTTTCTTTTTGAAGACATATGTACTTTTCAGATATTTAGAAAAACAATAGTTTACATTAGAAGTACACATCTTGTCTGTTCCCTGTGCCTCTACTTTACAGTGCTGTCTAAGACTGTAGCCTGTTGTAGCCTCACCTATTTTGCAGTAACCATAACAAAACTGTGACTGTGGCTGATGAACACAAACAGTCTCATAGTGGTTACCATTGACATTATCCAAGTACACTGCCTGACTGGAAAACTGCCTATTCTTATAACTATATTCAAGCCAGCGATCACCAATGTAAGTGAAAATGGAAACTCCTAAACAATCTGCTGCTTGAATCTCGACCTCTGTCGTCCAACTGCCAACGTAACGCATCCTTGACTTATTGACATATTCCAACACAGAAGAGAACTCACTTCTCAAAATATTCCCATTAGCTGCAGCATTAGCTTCTAATTGCTTAACTACAGCTAATCTGATTTTCCTGTGATTTTGTGAACCACACACAGCTTGACTTACTGATCTAAAGAAACAATTACCATCACCTACTATTGTGTGCTTTTTGCACGGAGCCCCCAATACACCAACTATTGAAGACACATCAACTTTCTCCGACTCCACATTTAATTTGTCACAAAGTTTGCGCTACATCATTGCGAACAGGGTCAAACACTAATTCCTTTTTTAATAATAGGACAACACATTTAATTAGTCAATTGACATTATATAGTAACACTTTCAAGTGTGAACAATGATTCTTAGAATGACGACAAACTGCTTAATAACGTTATTGCTTTTGTGTTGGAACTGGAATCAATGATGTGTGAATCATTTGGAGGTTCATTGCTGCTGTAATTGCAGTTGACCACTAGATGTCACTGGTAGGGTCTTTCTTTGAAGCTTCAAATCTTTTTTTGGTACAATCAGGAAGAAGCCTGAAAAGCGTCACAAGTTTCGTTTGCCCATCTCTAATTATTCTATTGCCACCCAATAAATCTACTAAGAGTAGACAAATTAAAATAAAAAGTAAGCATCACTAAAGACTGTGGCCAACCATGAAAACGTTACTTTTTCAAGACATTGACAAAAAAACATTTTGTTCCCTTTTCCCACATAAATGAGAAGGACAACTGATGGTGTTGACCCTCCTGTTGCACCCAACCCACTGATCACCCAACCCACTGTTGCACCACCTCCTCCCTATATAACCCAGCTGATCATCATCAGCTCACAGCTGAGAGAACACCTCACCGGTGTCTCCAATGACTCCTGATGAACAGGGTGAAGTGTGTGGCACAAAATGTTTGAACGGACCCAAAACCATATAATGTTCAAAACATCATGGATAACAAAGTGAAAACTAAAATTCGTACACATTTTCTAAGAGCTTCCATTGATTTTGTTCTGTTTTTCATCCTTTCAAATGCTTTTTTTTATATGAACTTATATTCCTTCTTTATCAAACTTGGTTCCACATTATGATTGAATTTTCAAAAATAGACAAAACAAATGAGAACTTAATTACTACTGGAGATAAACAGTCTGCAAATACATTTTCTGTGTGTGTGTGTAGGTAGATGTCTGTGTGTGTCCACACCAATGTCCATAGTTTTAGAATTTTCTTGAAAGATGTAATATTTTATTTACTTAAGTGAAATCCAAACATATGAATGTAGCAGATTGTCTTGTTCATTCTTTTATAATCAACTATGTTTTGAATGCATAGGAGGGTTAGGGTAATCCAAGTAATCTAAGTGATTAAGTTTGTGTTGTCAAACTTAATCACTGCAATGCAATGGCGATGTCCTCTTGCCATTTGTTAGTGTTAATACACAGCTGATAAAGAAACATTTTTACTTGACTAAATTTTGCACATTCCTGTAACTTTCTTTCTTTTTGCAAAATGAAAGTTATCCATAAAAAAAATGTAATATTTCGGTATTACAACAAGTGAGTTTGGGGAGTTGCCATTTGAATTTAACTTGTATATATGATTTTATTTATTTACTCATGTAAATACCACTTTTGATGTTAAGTGGCTGAGCTTTTTTTTTTTTAAATACTGTATAAATATAAAGTGCTATATACATGCATTATTATATCATCATCATCTTTGGACGGTTGTAAAATAACTTTAATTGCCCTTCCAAATTTCTTTTTAACACTTCCAACATAAAACCATGAAGAAATTTAACAGACAAGACATTTAGCCAAAAACACGTTATAAGGGAAAGCCTATTATTTCAGCCTGCTGCCAGAAAATATACTCCCCCTTTATTTACATTTCTGATCATGCTGAATAACATTTAAACAAGTTCCATCACTCCATGTCAAAGTTTTATTTGATAATGTAATATAAGGTATTTTTATTGGACATTATTTCTCTGGTGAGCCTTTCCACCGCTGCCTGGCAGCTTGTTGTGCTGCAGAAGCCCACCTCTTTGAATCGGGGATCCAATAATGTTGAAAGTGTTAATGAAGTTACCTTTTCAAGAATGGCAAATTTCTCCCGCAGGTTGGAGTTCATGTTATGAACCATGACATATTTTATTTAATCTCTCTCTCACTGTTACAGATCGACTAAAACTAGGTTCATCAGGAGCCATTGGAGACACCTGTGAGCTGATGATAATCAGCTGTGCTATATAGGGAGGAGGTTTGTCAGTGAGCTCAGTGGGTTGGGTGCAACAGAGGGGTCAACACCATCAGTTGTCTTTCTAGTTTATAGGGAGTAAGGAATTGAAATATTTTGTCTCTTTTGAGTGATGCAGGATAAAGCTTCATTGTCTCAGCCAAAGTGGAAAACAGACAGTTGTGATCATGTAATCTGTGGTACTGCTCAATGAGGTAGAAACTCTGGGAAGCAAAGTCAGCTATAACCAGTTCCCTGCAGCTTCATTAGCCTCCTCAGCAGCTCCCATGCAGAGGAGTAGTGCTAAACTACGTAATAAGAGGCGTAGTGCTAAACCTAAAAGTCCTGCTCACCACCTACCAGTTCACACCTCTAATAAGTTTTCCCCACTAAGCACCACACAGACTCGGAAGCAAACTCTGGTGATTGGTGACTCTATCCTGAGGAATGTGAAAATGGTAACGCCAGCGACCAGTCAAGTGTTTTCTCAAGGCCAGAGCAGGCGACAGTGTCTGAAACGGCTGGCTAAGGATAACCATAGACTCAGTGAAGTTACCATTCATGTCGGCCGTAATGACACCCAATTACGCCAATCGGTGGTCACACAAGTTAATGTTAAGTGTGGGTATGCAAAATCAACGTTGGACACCATTATTTTCCAAATTACAGTGTCTGACATTTCCTTTTTCCCCATAGTGACTAGTGATGACATGTATAGCCGCATGTCATTCAATCACTGGCTGTCAACGGTGGAGTCCAGAAAAACCTAAGTTTTATAGACAACTGGCAAAACCTTCTGTGGAAAATCTGGTCATGACAATCCAGAGTTGAGATCAGGAGGCAGAGTTGCAGTCTTTCATGCTTCTCTGCGCTTCTTTTAGTGCAGTCACCAAATAAAAACCCCATAGACTGTCTGCACCCCGACCTACTAAAGTAAATAAACTGATAAACGGAAGAGGAGTTTGACATTTTAAATATCAATACCAATAATAAAATGAATTCCAAGAATACCACTTTTAAATGTGGACTATTAAATATAAGATCACTCCCATCACCCTGGTTTTTTTTTTTTTGGTTTTTTTTTATCAATGATCTCATTACTGACAATCATATTGCTTTATTTTATGTAACTTAACTTAGTTACACAAAGAAGATTGCGTTAGTTAAAATGAGTCGACTCCACCCACTCATGCTACCAACCATATTCCCAGTAGCTCAGGCCATGTAAGTACATCTGAAGTTACCGTGATTTTACCCCTGCTCTCATAGATAACCTTGTTTGGTGGTCAATCGGAGGAGACGAGCGACATAGTTCAACTCCAATACTCGCACTCTTAAACAGGCTTTACGTAGATCAGAAAGGGGTTTTTCCATATAGCCTGGAAAGCAGAATGGCTCAATGTGCAGATTGTAAACACATTTGCAAATACGGTTTTAAACAGCCTGAGGCAATGAACACCGAATTACTCCATGCATCACCTTGAAATACTGCAAGAAATGTCAATGGAAAATCAGCATAAATGCACCCCTCAGTGCTCACATTGTGGTGAACATAAAGCAGAAGAATACAACAAAAGGACTTTCTCTTTGATCTTGAGACCAGGTGTAATAACGGCAAACATGAGGCAAATTATGCAATCCACTTTTTTGTTTTTTCAATAAACGCATCCTTTCATCAATGAGTCTAATCCCTGCCTTGTTTGTTTTTCGGAACATAGACAACCGGCACGTCTGTGATGACGCAGATGATCAGGCGTTCGAGCTTTGTAATCAATCAAAAAGATATAAGGAATCCCTGTAGCATCCTCAAAACATTCCATTAAAAAAACGTACTCTTGGAGTACGTGGAGTGACGTTTGTCTCGCCATAATCATGACTTGAGATTTATCTCGGGTTTTAAACAAAACAAGATAATTGGTATTTTCCTTGAAAAAATAAATTTTGAACAAGATACAAACAACTTAAATTTCTGTGATGTAAATACATTCGGCACCTCTACATTGCTACTGGCATCACTCATTAAATCATCAATGATTTATGAATTGTTTTTATTTACAGGTAACAAAGATGGTGGCAAACCCTCAACAAAATATACATACAAAGGTGCCAACATGAATAAATGTATACAATGTTTTAAATTTTTTGAGAAATGAATTTCTCTACATTTTCAATTAACGTTTTTACAAAATGTTTTCCCACTGTTTGAGGGACCAGATACAATCAAACTAAAAGGATGTTGAAGTCTGAAATCAAAATATCCTACGTCTCTAGCACCCATTTTGGAAACCGCACGTTAATTTGGTGAGATCAGGAAAGACTCATCGTTTGGTGTAAACCACCTGAAACTTTTTATGAACTGGCTTATTTTTCAGTTCAAACGACTTTTTATTCCTGATAATTGTCTGATTTTGTCATTAGATCGTGTTTTGTATTATCACGACTCGTGCACAAGATCCACTAAACTGTCATGAGTGATGATGGATGTGTTGTGACTAGTCAGTGATTCCCTTGCATTTTAACTGTATCTTGGAGTGTTCGGTATGCATAACATTTTGGTCCTCCTTACACAAATTCTACAATGTAGTCATCACCATGGCTGTCTCCATTAACTTCGTCTGTCAAGTCACCGAGAAAAGGACCTGTCTCAGGAATCCAATCTCCAACCTTCGACACAAAGACCACACTGTCTGTATCAGAATAGATACACCTCTCCCCTAATCGATCCATTAAATCGTACAGCATGAGCCGTGCATATGCTGTTACGGTGCCGATGAAGATGTTTTTGTCGATTGTGTTACAGCATCCTTCCACTGAACAAGTGCCACATGATCAGATACAAATGAACTGTCTAACATCGTATTGATCGCTAAACATGTAGCGGGCGAATTGTTCAGGATCCGTCAATTCGCATGTAGCCTGATTTTCACGCATTGAGAAATGACCCCACAAAGAATTAACCAACAATTTGTTGACGCTTCGCACGGCTTTGACAGTGATTTATTATTATTTTTTTCAGGATTGAGATGTATCCCCTCTTTCTCATAATAATCCTGAATGTATTTTGCTTTAGATTCTTCATCTTTTGCAAAACTAGGGTAACCTGATGCCTCCTGTTTTCGCTGCAAGAATGATTCGACAGACTGGTTTTCAATCTCTGTGCAGGTGCGACACAAAGGGAACATTAGTTTATTGTTGCAGCGATATGGAAGTACTGGATGATACAATCCCCGGGGTGGTGTCACAGTGCATTTTATCAATCCAAAGTATTTGTCAATAGATTCAAAATCGTGGAAGATTATTTCAGGGTGACTGATGGGGTAACTTTTATGGGCCTGCATGGTAGCGTATAATGAAGTAAAGTCGTAATGTATTTTTTCAACCTCTGCTACTTTGTGATACAATTTATAAGCATTGGTACGACCTCCAAACAGAATCTTTCGCGGGTCGAGTCTTTCAAGTGCGTTGTAATTTTTCAGAAAGGCCTTCAGCCTTTGGTCTGATGTTCGTTCCCACTCACATTCGCACATGCAATTTGTGTGTCTGTCTAAGGCTAAGTAGTTTCTCTTTAAACTGTCTGTGAAGAACACCAAATGCTATGTTACGTACAGCATTTTTATGTCCGGGGGTGTAGCACTTTGGACATCCATGCCAGAAACATACTGCAAACTCGTATGCGGTGCGCACACCATCCCTTTCACAAAAACCATCAACATGGTACGGGCCAAATTGTTCCTCTCCATGATTCAGGGCATGCCGAATTTCTATATTGCTTTTGAAGCCTTCAAATTCTAGCCACTGTATGGATGCATTGGAGAAGGTCTTGTACTGATTGATGTATGCACCATCATGTGTTAATGCTAGTGTGTCAGGGGTTAGAAATTGTGTTTTAAACACAGCCATGCAACATGAAGCAAGTGTCGTGCACTCAAAGGGGTCCAAATTTGTACACAAGGAATGCCTCACGATAGATGATGCAAGCTTTGCGTAAAACAACATCGTTGATCCCGTAGGAACGTAGGTCAAACTGGAAATCAAAATTCTCATGACACACTGTATTGTACCACTGTAAGAACTCTATCCCTTTTTCTGACATGTTGTCATACCTGTAATAATGGGGGTTGGGGTATGGCCCTACATAGTCAGCATTCTCAGATGTGTTGAACAGGTGTGGGAAGTAGCCTTTTTTGGAATCATCAAAACCTAAGGCTGCAGGAGTTTTTGATAAACGCATTGGAAGAAAGCTGAAAGAATCAAGCCATCTCTGTTTAAATAAGTCGTCATACATTAATAATACTTTACTTCCATGCATGGTTAATCTAGGGGTGATACCTCGTTTGGTAAAATAATCCAAAAGTATGTAGTTGTCAAACCCTGACGCGTTGTGTGCTATGAATGTGTAATTTTCGAAATCAATCGCGCATACAAAATTGTCCTCGTGTTTACCGTTCTCTGCTGTTGTTTCAAAGTCATAAAACACATATTTTGTTTGTGGTTCCGATTGTTTTTGAGGTTGAATGAAGCCCTTATGCACCGTGTCTGAATTCAGTGCATCACCACAATGCCCGCATCCACCTTTTTGGCATTTATGGCTAGTGTTTGACTGGCGACTCACGGTGTACAGACGACCACAGTCTTCACAATATCTGGTTCTATCACAAGGCCTGAATTTTTTGCAACGTTCGGTTTGTTCAATTGCTTCTTTATGTTTTTTAAAGCAAAACTCAGACCGGCAGAGGCTCAAACAGTTGGTGCAGTGTATGGTTTTTAAATTTTGGTGCTTGTAGCAAGTGTCAGAATGGCACACATTACAAAAATATTTACATTTGTCGAACACCTTTGTTGGGGTTCAACGATGTAATTGGTGAGAAAATTTAAATATGAATAATTAATTATTTTATTTTTCTTAATGATCAATAAAAACGGGGCACCACTCTTCTCACAGAGGAGAATGACAGGTCCAGTAAGGACTGTCACTTAACGACCTTGAGATGGCTCTCGACTATCAGTTATCATTAATTGATAATAAACAAATTATTATTAATTAAGGTAAAATTTAGGAAGGGAAGGTGTGAGGTCGTACACTGGCTTCTTTCAATTACCCTTGTTACACACACAAACACAAAAGACAGAAAGCAGTACTTTAAAAAAGGTTATAATTTATTAAAGTATTTAAATTGATAAACAAGAAAAATAACAAAATAAACATTAATCTTCTAAACTACCATTGATAACATATATGTGTGTGTGTGTGTGTGTGTGTGTGTGTGTGTGTGTGTAAAGAAAAAGGGGGCGTGTCCCTAGTGGCGGGTCTATGACGTGACGGTTGTCCCGGTAACGCTCCTCCCACTTCCGGGTTACCCAACGTGACCGCTACGTCACGTACAATTGCGTCACTCGCTATTACCGCGAGGCAACGTAATATGACGCCTGTGCTCAGACTCCGACTTTCAGCTCTCGCCTCCCACTGGCTGGAGCCGAGTGAAAGAGGAGGGGTGAGGGAGGAAACGGAGTCAGCAGTGACGTGGGAAATTTGAAGGGGAGTGAAGTAACGGGACGTGGCTGATCGTAAATCTCCGGTTGATCACACGGTTTATCCGATCGGACTCGACTTAACTGCTTAACAGATCAACGGAGATTTCCCGTCTCACTACGTGATCACGATCCGTGTTGAAGACACAGGGTGATCAAAATAATAACGGGGATAAGGATCACACAGATCATCAGCAAGAGAGAAGAGGGAGAAGATATGAAGGAGGAGACACACGGGAAATAGAGATTTCCCTCGATCACAGTTTAACTGGAGTTTGTCCAGTTACTCTGTAGTTTTACAGATCGAGTAGAATCTCTATCCTTCCGTGTGATCGTGCTCCGCACATATAATATTCACAAGCAGTTATGCGTTCGGCACAAGCAGTTATGCGTTCGGCACAAGCAGTTATGCGTTCGGCACCGCCGTTAAACACAGAAGCAAACTTAGTCGCGATCTATACTGAACTAGCTACAATCACAACTATATTTCACAGCGTGTGCGTGACGCACGTTAACATTAATCAGACAAACACCTGAGTTATATAAACAGTTCGCTAGTCGCGATCGCACTGATTTTAACACAGGTGATTTACAGCCGTGCATGGAACATGCGCACGGTAATGTGAAAAGAAAAACACCAAGAACATAATAATAATAATAATAAATAAAACAGTGAAATTATCGGGTGTGCACTACCCGTTCCTATAATAATCACTGGGATAAACTTGTCTGCCCAGACATAAATCCTCTTACTATGAGTTGTCTTCTGGGGCAAACGTGGGGCTCCCGCTCCGTGGTGAACGTCCGATTCGGCGATCAGTGGAGATAAGGGAGAGACAGAGCAGACGTCTCAGGGCGCGTCTGGATATGGCTGTTTGGAGCGTAGCGTGCAGCGTACGGCAGTGACAGCTGGTCGACAGTTTTTTTTTTTTTTTTTTTTTTTTAGGAGTATGCAATCGCCACTTCCTCTTCTGCAGGTAAAGTTGGAATAACTCTCAAGGGGAGTTATTCACAGGATCCTCAAACTCAACAAAAACAAAAATGGACAGGAAAAATCTTCAGCTTGGCCAGCAAGAATGAACGATCTTCAGGGTGCTCGTGACCTCCTTTAACGCCGACGAGGTCAGGTTGGAAGGGGCGAAGTTACGACCGTTCGTGGTTTTTAAAGGGGTGCCCTGGGGGGTTGACCCCCCCAGTGATTCTCACCAATGGGCAACGAGCCGTATGCTGCTGATGTCACACATCGCAGTGGTTTCTGGGAGTCCGGCCTACTCAGGGCCCCCACCCGTTGAAAGTGGGGGTCAGAGGAATGTCTTTGTCTCTCTCGGCCCATGAGGCCAGGCTTTTATGACCCCTAACTTTTGACCAGGCCGCAGTCGGGCTTCAGGAATGCAGTAAGGCCTCACAGTTGACTTATACTGGGCCCAACAATCCCCCTTTTGATCTGAAGGCTGGGGTGTAGGCCGCAGGGTTCAGATCAAGTGAAGGGCCTTGCTCCCATGTGGTTGCTGATCACGGAAACTGACAGGCCTGGGACAAAGAGAAAGTCAATAGGATCCTGAGGAGACAGTGGGAATAGTCAATGGTTTGAGACAGGGGTACAGTTCCAGGTATAACTCTAGCAAGAGGATCGTGTCTGGGCTACCTGAGGGCGTCTGGGCAGACGACTTAGTAATAACTATAATATTACCCAAAGAAAAACAAATAATTACATAATAAATATATATATATATATATATATATATATATATATATATATATATACACACACACACTTTAACTCCTCTAAGGGTTTGCCGCAGGTAATCGTCGTGGTTCTGGTGGGCTGGGTAACCGTGGTCGGACCAAGAGGAGAGAGTCTAACCTCTCCTGTTTCTTTATGTATTTGTACATGAAGTGCGCAACAAGAACTGTGATGGCCCAACCACTAAGGAGAAGTCCGAGAGCAACCGGGCTGACCAAAATGTTGTTCTAAGACGGGCCTTGTTGGGAGTTCCGTCCAGTGGGTGGCGAGCCCAGTGGAGTTGAGCCTGAACTTCACCATTTTTGTCCCCTCACTGCAAGTTGTTGCAGAAGGGAGAGGTCGATGCTTAAGTCATGACCCAAAAAGGCATCCATGATCTCAATTTCCGAGTCGTGATGCTCGGACTCAAGATGGAGGACCAGGTCATCAATGTGCATCGTGGCCCCCTGAGGGACCGTCAGGAACACCGTCTGTTTTGGCAATTTCACCTTAGTGGTTGTATCATGGCGATCATAGGCTAAGAGAGCCTCATCCGCTGGCGTGTTTACCAACCATCGATTTCCTGCTCGCTCCACCTGGGTCTGGACCTCTGACTCCTTAATGGACATGGTACCCTGGCAGGTTTGTTCAGGTGCCGAGGCTCTGAGCCCGCACATATAACTAGTAACGTCCCTCATAAAGGGGTTACTTGGGCAAACCCAATGAACTTCTTTGGTGAGGGTACACATGCTCAAATTAGGAATCAGGTAAAGCGAGGGGTCCTCGTCGTGGAAGGCAAGGACTGGTGACGTCTTTAGCTGGACTCGGGTGCGGTCCTTCCAAAAACCGACATTGAGAACAGATTTCAAACGATACACGTTCTCAAGTTCGATAATTGGAAGGTTAAGGAGGAAGCCAATCTCCAACTCGATAGGATTTACGTAGATGGGGATTGCGCTACCAAGATTGTATGCTAAATGCACCTGAGGTCTGCACGATTGATATCGTAGCAGAGGCTAGAATGCGCTCAACCAGATCCAGTGGGACCAGGTAGGCAGGGATTCGACCGCTGCCCAGCTCACTGGCGGACGCGCTTACTTCCCTTATCAGATCATGCATAAGGTCTCTGACTGCCCGTAGGGAAGTCATGTCCTCCCGGACAATCTCGGTTAAGGTAGCCAGAGCATGCACAGTGTTATTGATTAGTGTGGAATGGAGGTTCACAGCGGTGACTGTCCCTTGTAGGGTTTCACCGAACTCTTGTAATGCTCTCTGCTGTTAACCAATTCTCTGTTGGATCTCCGGCAATTCTACTTCCAGTTCGCCCATATGTCTTTGGAGTGCGCTCATGCTCATGTTTGCTGCAGACAACCCCACTGAAAATAAGGACCCAATGGCAGAAACTGCCATCAGTAGGCCTCCCAGAAACCGCTTTGATCGCTTCTGGGTTCCCAAATCCTTCTCGCTCACGAGGAACTTTTGCAGTTGCTCAAGCGTGTGTCTTGTGGCTCGTTTACCCCAGTCCACGGTGTCTTGGGTATGGACTCCACTCAGTCTACCCTCAGTGAGACGCATAGGTATGGGCATGTGCTTACGGTAGACGTCCCATGGATCTAAACGGACATATACTCTTTGAGAGTACAGTCGGCACCTGGTGATCAAGAGTCCAGGAATGTCCTGGAGGACGATGCCGGTGGGTGGACCCGGTTCCACTATTTCTACGGCCGCTGCCACCTGCAGGCTGTAGAGGATGCCGATGAGCCAAGAAAGATCCATCTAAAACAAAACGAGAACCGAATGGAATTACTGGTTGGGCTTTGTATTACTGGAGGAGTTACTACATGCTGGCGAGGTGTGAAGCATGCAGTTACGCGAACCTCCCGGTAGGGAAGGATGTGAGGGAGCAGACAGACAAGACAAAACAGCAAACAATTAATCTACTTCATTCTCGGAATCTGCTTCAGCCTCAGCAGCTGGAGCCGACTCCCCCTTTTCGGGCAGTACGAATGGCTTATAGGGTCTTATTTGGTTGTAGTGGACCCATCGGTAGACTGGAGCCTGGTTTGGTGTTGAGGTACGGATTCGATAAGCCAGCGGGGACAGCTTACCAACGACCTCGAAGGGTCCAGCCCAACTTGGCAGGAATTTCTTGGAAACTCCTGCTGGCTTGGCGTACCGAAAGTAGAGGACTTTTGCTCCTACATCGTACTCACGTGTGGACGCTTTCCGGTCATAGTAGGACTTAGCTCCTTTAGCGCTAGCCTCCAAGTTCTTTTGGGCCCACGCAAAGGTTGTTGCCAAGTGTCCACGCAAGTCGGCCACATATTGATGTGCCGTGTACGCGGTTGCTACGCTGACATCCTCAGGGTGGTACATGAGGTGTAGCGGTAGTGTCATCTCGCGACCTGTCATCATCTCGAAAGGTGTGACTCCCGTAGCCCGGTGGGGAGTGGCTCTGATGGCCATCAACACCAAAGGTAGCTTCACGTCCCAGTCCTTACCACTGCTGCTGACATACTTCTTTAGCATGCTTACAATGGTACGGTTGGCACGCTCCACCTGTCCTGATGACTGGGGGTGGTAGGCGATATGGTAGTCCACCTTGACTCCCAGGAGCTCGTGCATGGTCGTCATGACGGTGGAGGTGAAATGGGTGCCTCTGTCCGAGTCTATGGAGATAGGCAAACCCCAGCGGCTAAACGCATGGTTCAAAAGTAGAACCGCAGTGGTTGTAGCCGTGTCATTGGTGACCGGGAGGCACTCCACCCACTTGGTGAAGGCACAGGTGACCGTGAGCAGATATTTGTTTCCTCTGGAGGAAGTTGGAACCGGACCAATCCAGTCTATCTGGAGGTGGGACCAAGGGAATGTCATTCTCCTCGGTGAGAGGAGTGGTGCCCCGTTTTTATTGATCATTTTTAAGAAAATTAATAAAATAATTAATTATTAAAATTAATTAATTATTCATATTTACATTTTCTCACCAATTACATCGTTGAACCCCAACACCTTGCATGTGTAACCCTTGTTACAGAACTCGCACACGTAGGGGCTTCCGAAAATCCTGTTTTGGATCATATAGTAATGATCCTCATACAGATGGAGCCATATTGTGTTTCAGTGGGATTGTTCATGTGTCTGATACATTTCGAATTTTTTGGTACCAAAGTTGTGGTGAATAACAAGAATTTTAACATCCAAATGTTTCTCAAATTTATCCTAAGGATACTTTGTGATTCAACGTAAACCCCGCTCTTGTGTGAATTTGTTGTACCTGTTTTTGAATTTCATCCTCGGCTCTCTGTGGGTACATGTGGTACGCTAAACGCATGGAAAAACACAAATTATTGTCTGTGTTTGTCGGGTTAGTGTTAAGACAAGCCTGCTTCTTTTTCATTATTTGGTCATACGCCACACTTCCTAATTTACGCCTCACACCACCCCGTTTGTTTAAAACATCTGTGACTACAAATTCAAGACTAACGTCTGAGAGTAGTCGGTCATTGCTTCGCATAACTTTCTTGATTTAGTTGAGAAAAGTTTCAGAATTGTAATCATTAGATGTGTTAGATGTTTAATACATGTCGCTTGACCATGATGGACCTCTCAGTATTATGTTTAAAACACCATCTGGTGCGGGAAGGTTTGTGGGAAATGACAACATCTCTTAATTTATGTCTTAAAGTTGACATTGCAGTTCTTAAATCCCCCATTCTGATGCTCCTCAAATCTGTATGTTGTCTAATTTCAAGACCGTTGACTCTTTTCCTCTCCGTTATATTTAAATTGTGCATCCCTCCTGCCCTTTTTATACGATCAGCCAATTCAACACTGAACTGTTTGTGTTGTAAAACAGTGTTTGCGGTTTGGAGGGTTTGAGTGTAAAGATTGTGAGTTGTGTTGTCTGCGAGGCATTGTATCACCACCCATTTGAGGAGATTGCAAATCATCATCCAATTCGATAAATTCTGAGACATCTCTTTTTAGTATACCCATATTTTGCAAAACATCAAGAAGCTAAACCGGGGTCATTTCAAAGTCCTCTTCTTATAAAGTGTTAATTCCATTTTCTTCTAATTCTTTGAATTGTTTTTCAATATCAAACCAGCTTTTGTGGGGAGATTGTCTAATTTTCAAGCCAATTGTAGTCACTGTCATACGTGTTATATTTCTCAAATTCTTTCTCTACATCCGACCAACTTTTGAGGGGAAAGGATGAATCGTTTTCACTGACATATTCTTCATTGCTCATGACAGTTTCGCATTGCCTACCATATTTTGATTTGCTTGTACATTTACGTGACATGATTAAACATTATGAAATGACAAAATGGGACAGTTTCAAATGTTATTAAACTGGCACTAGTGTTAAGATTTATTGAAATCATCTAACCCTATTGTTTACTGTTTGGGGTGGAGTGGCTCAGTGGTTAAAACCGGTACCGTGTGTGAAAGACATCATGGTCGTAAGTTTGACTCCACCCCTGGCTGATTGTACTCAATTCCATTGTAAGTCGCTTTGGATAAAAGCATTTGCAAAATGACATGTAATGTCATTTACGGACGTTAATTAGGGTTCGAGCAACTCTGTAGACCTGCCTTGAACATATCTTCAAAACACGTGGAATAGGAAGTGGAATGTTCAAAGCAGAGACAAAAAATGCATCTTTGCCATTGTCATCTGTGTTATGGGTTGCACCTCTGTGGATATGTTTCTTTTTACTTGGTGCCAAACTATGGTCACAGCTTCACCTTCTGGTGACATAGGGCATATACATTGCAAGTGATTTACTGTACATTGAATGTGACGACCTTTAAAATTGATAGATTTGTATGACATGACTTCTACACAACCTATGCAATATATCATATTTTTCTTGGTTATGTATGCAATCATGGCAATATAACACTCTTGCAAATAACTTTGCATTATCACATGAATACACCTGCAGTGTTACATTGCATTTAAAACACCAGGAAGTGAAAGGATTACAATATGACAAACCTTAACAGTTGTTAATGCATGTATTTACTTATTTAATTGTCCTCATGATGTCATAAATTCATAACGATCACTACTTGATATGAACTCTTCAGATCAAGGCACATATAACGACAATATTAATACAACACAACATTATCACATCACAGACAACAAATGCAACAGCAATTACATATGGGGCAATAACACATTTCATAATACAACAAATCCAATAGCAATTACATATGGAGCAATAACACATTTAAAAATACAACAGCAATTACATATGGAGCAATAACACATTTCATAATACGACAAATACAATAGCAACTTCTTAATATGGAGCAATAACACTTCAATTCACTATGTAGATGTCCAGGAACAAACTAAAGACAGACTATAAAAACTAATACAAAATTAATTATTACACTTTCCATGTTCGATCAAACATCCTCAATGTGGTGGCATAAACTGTCATCACTTAAATAAACACAGGACTGCCTCATGATCACTAAAGTACTATGTAGGCAGAACAAGTGATTCAGCCCCATTATCTACTTATTTAATGTAAATATGATCAATTAAAGTGCCCTTCGGTTACAATCTGACGACATCCTTTTTCTGTGAAAATTCTACATGTTGATGATTTCAAAATATCATTAAAGTCTCCCATGACTGCAATGCTTTCATTCACTGAATCTAGCCAATCAAGAAATCTGCCTAAATGTTCCTTAAAGTCATGAGATAACATGGTGGTCGATATAACACTGCAATAAGCAGATTATGTGTAGCAAATTTGGACACTATGCACTCCAATCGCAAATGATGTGTTTTGCACAATATAAAAGCCAACACCACCATGTTGTTGATCTTTTAATGCAACCAATCTGGGGTCATCATTAGTGTAGAATGAACTACGTGAAAAACCATGAAAACTATAACCCTCAATGTTTACTGATCTAATGGAAGACGCTGCAGCTAACCAAGTCTCAGTTACAGCAATACAGTTAAGCTGTAACTGCTGTGTACACAACACCAAATCCGGCACATGTCGAGTCAAACCCTGCACATTCATCAAAAAACACCAAACCTGCTTGCCCTCAATTGCTGCCCTGTCAAACTATCAAATAAGAATAGAGACATTGTCTGAATAGCATCATTAATGTCAGCCCTACAATACATTTTCTTCTCGTCAAACTGTTCAATGATCAACCCTGACAAACTCCTGACTTGACTTAAAGCAACATGCCTGTCGAGCTGCAAATATCTTCTCAAAACACACAACAACATTATCTACTGTGATACCCTGAACTTTGTATTGTACACACCCATGCTAATTTAAGTGGATATTGACGTCTCAGGCCGCCTTTCTTACACACTCTCTCCTCCTCTGGCGCAATAGCTGTGGAACCCACTAAATCAGCTGCAACACTTGGTGACTGTCTTCTACTCTCTGCACCTACATTCTCAGCATCAAATTTCACGTACACCATTTTAGGAAACTAAACATCCTCTGATTGTACTATGTGTTACAACACCACATGCTCCATTCACCAGGCCATCAACTGCTCAGCCAAATAAGTATTCTTAGCTTTAGCATGATGGCCTTGAATTAACTCCAACTTCCCAGTTCTAAAAATCCTGAGCTTCAATAGTCACGACACACATCATACAACCGTTGAATATTGTACTCTTTTACTTGTTCATTTGTTGCATAAATGTGTAAAGCTGAGCTGTCTTCCCCAGTTTCACAATGCTTCAAAATCTCAACATCACTTAACATTAGTGTCCCTTTTCTATGAGTCCTAACCCTGTTCAACAATTCTGCAAACAGTGTCTTTCTGCCTGACAACTTCTGTTAACTGTACAACTGAAAACAAAGACCACAAGTCAATATTGAAATCCACTACATACAGGGGTTTCCCTCTTACTGGAGATAACTGGTAAAAATCCCCAATTGCAATAACACAAATGTTTCCAAATCGCCGGTTGCCACTCTGTTTCATTTGACGTAGTCTACCATGAATATATGCCAAAAGATTGGGATTTACCATTGAAATTTCATCTATTATCAAAATTTGCAGATCAATTAATTTATTTCCTCAGCCAGTGGAGCGTACATCTACTCCAATACTGAAGGTGTGGTGAATTGTTGCTGCATTCAGATTGTATGCAGCGAAGCCTGTTGGTGCAGTTATTAAAACACTGACATTGTCAGGATTACTACACAATGGTGATAACAAACGAATTGACTCATACTGAATAGCTTTGATTAAATGACTTTTTCCAGTTCGAGCACCACCTGTAATAAAAACATGAAGAGCAGGTGGATTTTTCCCTGAGATCTTGGCTAAACACCACTGCTGAATCTGATAGAAAACACGCATCTGCACCTTTTCTCTAAATGTTGTACCAGTTCATGACTTACAGCTAAATCAGGAATATGCTCCTGCTGATCTACCCCTGTCTCCCTGCCATTTCCTCAACAGCCTCTAAACGTTCCAACTCTTGCTCTGGACACAACTGACACCACGCCATCAACATTAATCCTATCCTGGATATTTTCCAACATGTCTGCGTCTACTTCAAACCTGTTCCTATTTGTATTACTACTAACTGATAACTACTGACTTTACTGGATGTACTGATCCATCACTTAACACAACATTACCATTCTCATAAAACTGCTGGAACGTTTCAAAGCCCTCTGGTTTTAGCTGATCATCAACACGATACGGCATGAACAGCTGCAATCTACTCAAATGAAAGAATTCTGGATTTTTTGTTTCAGAGAAACGAGCATAACGCACAACAGCAGGTTGTCCTGACTCTCTTTGTGACGAACCACAATTGTTGCTCAATGCAATTTTAGTTTTTATACCTGTCATCCACATCTCTTCTGTGTTAATATCATCTGTAGTTGCCTTTTGTTTTAACACATTTAAAGGTTAAACTCATCTTTACTATATTCTCCCCTGTCGGTACAAACGTGACCTTTCTAGAACACTCCTTCAGATGCATGTTAGTCAACCTATAAACTGCTTCCTGAGCACACACATCCCTGTTATGCAAATAAACACCACCAAGTTTTTTCAATGTCTCTTTTGCACTAACATTACCGTCCTTAGCTGCTCCCCTTTGCGCATTTAATAACAACCCCATTTCCTTTTCTGCCTTAGAAATGTATGAAATTATATACACAACACATGCATAGGCATCCACCACATACTGAATGTCCAAGTTTGCATTCCAACACTTCAAAAGTTGCTTACTATACTGGTTAACCCAAGCCTCTTTCACCTGGCTCTTTAACACCACTTTGGTACCTGTAGTCGTCCGCTTGTATGCATCCTCAAAGGCTTCCTGAGTTATATTTAAACTTTCAAACAACTGCTCCACTGCATCAAAGGTCTGATTTTCATCTGACAGTGCTTCCTTAATGTCTTTCAAAATGTCATGAGACCTTGACGCGCCTTTCTTTCTTCAAAATCACGCTCTTTACATTTGAGACACAAATTCTGTTGAATCTGTTTTTTTACAATTACATTCTACTATCTCATCATCTTTAAGGCGACTTATAAATGTTTGTGCAGATACTGGTCTTGGAAAATTAAAAAGACAAGCTGTGTTATTCTTTTTACATGTTTTTGAATGGCGCTTTGAATGCATCTGCACAGATGAAACAATGTCCAATGTGTCATCAGAAGGTAGTTCACATGTAACATACCTGTCAAACTCGACTCCCTCTTCATCTGTGTTTTTGTCAAGGGAGCATTCTCGATCCAAAACAGGCAATGAACATGTGGAGACCCGCGCTGCTGAAATTCAACACGATAACAATAGTCCTGGATTTTACCTATAGGGTTTGGAGAAATAATGCCACAGAAAATCAAACATCCTAGCTGCAGTTACAGGATTATGATGCAACAACTCGCATTTGTCTGCCCACTCTAACTCTTCAACTGTCTGTTCTCTCCCTTCCTGTTTAAAAATACTACTGAGTAAGTTAGTCCAGTGTATTTCTGCTGCAGAAAATGAACAAAACCAAGTAGGCACACCAAGCTGACGCACACACGCAAGTAGATCCCGTTGCGCTGCCTGCCAAAATGAAGAAGGGCCTCTAATAGGCTTAAGGAAACGATAACCATCATCAAACTAACAACTTCCTTAAAGACTCCTCATTATTCACAAAATCCCTCACTCTCTTAGAAACATGACTTACTTTGCCTTTCCTCAAAGCTATGGACACATTCGACACAACCTGCTCCAACTCCGACATGTACTGTGCAAACCTGCCATCAGCATGGAGAATGCGGTTAAGATAACGCGACAAAGTCAACCGATGGTCTCTGTTGTCATGAAACACAGAATGTCCCTGTTGAAACAACACTGGAAAACATTTAGCTTCATTTTCACGATTAGAAAGCAATTTCACAGGACTATTACCTTCTGCTGGAGCCACATTCAAAACACCCTCAAAATACTGATCAAGTGTTTCCTGACCAATATCTACAGGCATTAGACAAGTTTCTTGGAACATACAATGTTGCTGCCTGTCATGCAACAGATCATCCTCAGCTTCATCCACCTCAGCAGGTGTTTCATCCGTTTCTACACTACCATCACTGTCCTGTAATACACTGTCATTGTCTTGTTCTCGACAGAACTCATTCAACCATTCCTCATTAAAATCAACATCTTTATAGTACTTATTATTCTGTTTTAAAAACAACAAAGCCTGCCTTGTGCGCATTGTGTCAACAAACTGATACTCATAATGTCCTATATACGTTAACTTATGCTTCAGTTTAACATGCAACAAAGTTGCGGGGTCACCCATGGCTTGGTGTTGGCAAAGCACCGCACCCTGCGGGTTGGTGCGACGTTCTCCTCGCAGAATTTTATGTAATCTGTGAAACAGTCATTGAAGCCGTAGATATTATCACCATCAGAGAAAGTCTCCCAGATTGTTGTCTCAAAGCAGTCTCTCAACCACTCCTTGGCTTCTTTATTCCACATCATTACAGTTATTTTCTGTGCGGGCTGCCTCCTCACCACGGGTGTGTATTCAGGTCACAGACGTATCAGGTTGTGATCAGAGTGGCCGAGTGGAGGGTGGGGGGGCGGAGGTGTACGCACCCTTTATATTTGCATATAAGAGGTCCAGCGTCTTGTTCTCTTGGGTGTGGCACTTGGGGGGAAAAAGGGGGAAAGCGAGGAATGGGCTGAAATCACCGTTTATGAGCAGGAGAGAGTGTGGGTGTTCAGTTTGCAGTGCCGACACTGAGATGTGCAGCCTCACGCATGCTATGGCTGCATCGGCTGAGGGAGGGATGTAGACTGTGTACACAATCACATGCGAGAACACCCTCGGGATGTAATACGGGCGGATGCCCACCGCAACAAACTCAATGTCCTTTGTGCAAACGTGTTCTTTGATGGAGACGTGCGCGGGGTCGTACCATCTCTCATTAATAAACACCGCCACTCCGCCTCTCTTCTTCCCAGCCACATTCCGGTCCGCACGTACCATCCTAAACCCCTCCAGGGAAACGACCGAGTCCGGTGTCATCTCCGTCAGCCAGGTCTCCGTGAAGCACAGCAGGCTGCTCTCTGCAGCCCCGTCTCTTCCTCTTTAAAACCGTTCCTGTGATTCTTTTGTGAACCACACAGACCTTGACTTACTGATCTAAAGAAACAATTACCATCACCTACTATTGTGTGCTTTTTGCACAGAGCCCCCAATACACCAACTATTGAAGACAACAACAACTTTCTGACTCCACATTTAATTTGTCACAAAGTTTGCGCTACATCATTGCAAACAGGGTCAAACACTAATTCCTTAGCTGTAATCTCACTAACAAATGCTACATCTGAATCAATTGGATCACTCCTTTTAACCCTCATTGAATTACGAATAGGCATGGAAACCTTGCGCTTGGCACAAATCTTACCTGAAGATGACTGGCAAACACCACCACCATCTCTGCTATCACCACTATCTACTTTCAAAGTGACACGAACACCAGCAATCTCAAACAACTTCTGTGTCTCTTTGAATCCTGCAGCAAAACAACTGACATGCTGAATCAAGTGTTCAAGACTACTAAAACACACAACAGTCTTTCCTTTGGGATGCACCATACCATCTGCACTGCGTACATGAGAGTCAACAGCAAACTGTTCTCCTTGCCTAATAATCCCACAAGTACGGGACAAGAAAGTGAAAAAGCATGTGTCATATTCCATACACATCTTTTCCAAACCGTCCTTCAGAGTTGTGAACACACCTGCCTTAATAAACTCTCCCTCAACCACATTGACATCTCCTGTCACAAAGTCACCATAATCAAACTCATAACTATGGCCACGTCTAACTGCTTTGGTAACTCTGGAATACACAGCATAGTGTGCCCACCACAAATCATGTTATTGTCACGCAAAGATGTGTAGATCTTGTCACCACAAACAGCATTGTCCAGAGGTCTTGATTGCCAAGAAAACAGACTCTTGGTCTTATGCATTGCCATCGCAGCCAAACTTACTGCCATACACTGTACACCTCCATATTTAAAACGCTGATCCCCTCACAGAACGCACCCCAAAACTTTGCGGCAGTATCAAAACACCCAAAAGAAATGGAACCCTCACTGTCTGTATCAGAGATCACTATGATCTCCTCTTCACCTAAACTAACAGACCCAGCATGACACATTACAAAAAAAACATCAACATTCACAGCGACTTCACTTTGGATGAGGTCTGGGGAGCTGTGCAGAGCAGAGCAGGGACGGTCATCAATGGTCACAGGACTGTCAGGTGAGGGTCACTCTGGAATACACAGCATAGTGTGCCCACCACAAATCATGTTATTGTCACGCAAAGATGTATAGATCTTGTCACCACAAACAGCATTGTCCAGAGGTCTTGATTGCCAAGAAAACAGACTCTTGGTCTTATGCATTGCCATGGCAGCCAAACTTACTGCCATACACTGTACACATCCATATTTAAAACGCTTATCCCCCTGATGAAAAGATCCCCTCACAGAACGCACCCTAAAACTTCGCGGCAGTATCAAAACACCCAAAAGAAATGGAACCCTCACTGTCTGTATCAGAGATCACTGTGACCTCTGGGTAGCTGTGCAGAGCAGAGCAGGGACGGCCATCAATGGTCACAGGACTGTCAGGTGAGGGTCACTCTGGAATACACAGCATAGTGTGCCCACCACAAATCATGTTATTGTCACGCAAAGATGTGTAGATCTCATCACCACAAACGACAGCATTGTCCAGAGGTCTTGATTGCCAAGAAAACACACTCTTGGTCTTATGCATTGCCATGGCAGCCAAACTTACTGCCATACACTGTACACCTCCATATTTAAAACGCTTATCCCCCTGATGAAAAGATCCCCTCACAGAACGCACCCACAAACTTCGCGGCAGTATCAAAACACCCAAAAGAAATGGAACCCTCACTGTCTGTATCAGAGATCACTGTGACCTCTGGGGAGCTGTGCAGAGCAGGGACGGTCATCAATGGTTACAGGACTGTCAGGTGAGGGTAACTCTGGAATACACAGCATAGTGTGCCCACCACAAATCATGTTATTGTCACGCAAAGATGTGTAGATCTTGTCACCACAAACAGCATTGTCCAGATATCTTGATTGCCAAGAAAACACACTCTTGGTCTTATGCATTGCCATGGCAGCCAAACTTACTGCCATACACTGTACACCTCCATATTTAAAACGCTTATCCCCCTGATGAAAAGATCCCCTCACAGAACGCACCCCAAAACACCCAAAAGAAATGGAACCCTCACTGTCTGTATCAGAGATCACTGTGACCTCATCTACACCTGCCCCAACAGACCCTGAAACGTGCGCTAATGGCAAAGGATCAGTCCACCCAAAAGAAATGGAACCCTCACTGTCTGTATCAGAGATCACTATGATCTACTCTTCACCTAAACAGACCCAGCATGACACATTACATAGAAAGCATCAACATTCACAGCGACTTCACTTTGGATGAGGTCTGGGGAGCTGTGCAGAGCAGAGCAGGGACGGTCATCAATGGTCACAGGACTGTCAGGTGAGGGTCTACTCATCACCTCCACAACATCTGCAGCTGCCGCCTCCTAGAAAACACAATGAATGTTAGACTCACTGATGACTTCACAACAACTTCATCACTATGTTACAACTGCCACAATGTTTGTGCACTATCAACACTAACAACATTCTTCAAAAAATCATAATCTAAACAATGCGTCTGTGTGGACGCTCCAGAGACCTCCTGATAAAAAAATCAAACTTGTTACACATTGTAAACACGGCTGTATTTGTACATTTATAACAGCCTGGACTTGTGATACTTCTCAGGGAATCAAATATTGAAAAATACAACACATGCACTTGCACGTAAATATTGACCATCAACTACTAAGCTAAACAGTGACATTTGTTTACACTTTAAGAGCAGAATACATTTCACACAATCTGCCCTTACCTCCACAGCCTTGGGAACTCCAGGCCAATCCCCAACCTCCATCTTAGACAAAAACAAGAGAACAAAGCATACACATTAACTGCATGCTCTTCCACAATTTACTGCCCAACACCAGAAATAACATAACATGCTCAACTGTCTGCTTCCATCAGCTCTTCCAACTAACAGTATGACATTTAAAATAATAAAGTGTTGCATAATCCATTCAAAAATTATGCAACTTTCACATAATGTGCACTTACTGACACAGCCTTGGGAAGTTCAGGCCACTCCTCCACCTTCACCTTAGAAGAAAAACAGGCAAAAAAATAAGTTGCATGTTCTTACATAACTTACTGCCAAACACGAGGAAAAAAATACAACTTCTCAAACCTTCTGTTAACCACAACTCTTCTTTAGAGCAGAAGGGCTCCTAGGACGCTTCACTCCTAAAAACAGGACAATAAACTAATCAAAACCACTTACACCATCACAACTCCACAGGTCACGGTGACTGAGAGGAAAGAACTCTGCAATAGAGTAGTACCTCACACCTAAACAAAGACGCATGATTAATAAAAAAAAGTTTGCATCATATTAATTTAAAACATGCTACATGTCATAGAAATACTCTTTCTACATTTGCCATTGAAGCCAATGACACATGCAAATTCATTTACACTGAACTGCATATTTTTGGGCCATACCCTTGCGTACAGCCACGCGGTGAAACTCTTGTCGATCCACATTCCGGTGTGGAGGGAAGTCCAAAACAAACATGTGGTATCGTAGTTAAATCATTCATATATATATATTTAGGCAGCATTATTATTGTTCACCAGCAGAGGGCGTGTGGAGATTGTTGTCGTGGTCCAGGTCTAGATTAAGCGGGTAGAAGAAGAGGGCCGGAAGTTATGCGGGTTCGTCAGGCTGTTTGTTTTACCTGTATTATGCTGCCTACGGTTCATTAAAAAGAAAGCGAAGACCCATCCAACGTGTGGACCTTAATCATTCATTTTCCAGAGATGCAACAAAACACCAATACAAACACATAGCATTTTTTTTTTTACAAGCAATATTATAAACACAAACATGCATTGAAATAAAACGTATTCTACAACAGCCTATAAAGCCGCATTCAATATGATTGTAAAGATGTGAACATATTAAAATAATCTTGCCTTCTGCAACCGAGACAAGGCATTGGTGAGAAGCTCCTCAAAGTCCACTGCAGCCTGATCCAAAGTGCCCCTGGTCAGGTTGTTGCTGGGGGCAAGAACACAGACCAGTTCAGGGGTCCTGGGAAGGACTGCACTCACCATCTCAGTCATCAGGTCCTTGGCATCAGCCCCTGGCGTTGACATGAGCCCAAAGGAAAGCCGCTCATGCGAAATGTCCACATGGCCATCAACAGTGGCGCGTAGGTGGGAATCGCCAACAAAAAGAACAAACTACAACAATAGAAAAGATTGATTTAATAATTACGTCTCCAATCAATCATTATGTTTGTAACTTCAAAAACAATACCTTCTTGTCTGGTGACTCGACAGGGATGATCATCTTGTGACTCCTGCCAGTCAAGGATGACACTGGCCAGGTGCTCACACAGTGGCGACGACCAGTACCTTGACCTTATTAAAACAAGATTAAACATTACAATACAAGAACACATCTTCCAAATACATTGTGCACATGCAAAACACATTAAAGACGCTGAAAATGACCACATGCATTCTCCACACACATTAAAGACAAAACTTAATGGAAAACAGGTGAATACATACGTGAGGGACCACGTGTTGGTGGTGGGAAGCAGGTAGTGGGGACCAGCAGCGCAGATGCCACCACTGCTGCCAAGCGTTCCTCCATCCTCTTCTTGGCCGCGATGGAACGGTTGTGCTTCTTCAGGCGAGGCATCTCCACCTAACCTATAGAAATACAAAAACTCACACAAAAACAATAAAGAATATACCACAAAACAGTTGTATTAGATGAACAAAATACTTTAAACCAATTCCTGTTCTTCTGTAACTTTGTGACGACGCTGATGATTCAATCCACTGTAAAATAACACATACAATTGTAAACACCCCAATTACAACACACACAACCTATCTCTGTCAAATACAGCACACTCCCTTTAAATATAGACACACACACCGAAACACAGACATAACAGTCACACAAGCAATCTCAGACACTGTCACAGCCAGTTACACTTTCAACACGTTGTTAGTGTTCCTAATAATATGTTCATGAGTCTGGTGCTTTACTATATCAACTATACTTTAATAATAATTTGTGGTCATAACAAGCTTAGTATAAATATAGGACTAAATAACAATTTCTTCCATAACTGCTTAGGTACAACAGCCGTGTGTGTTTCCAGGGATTACAAAAAGGTTTTCTATTTCATAATCCACTGTGTGTTTCAAAACAGTGTTGTTTTACAATGCAAATGTTACACACATCAAACTTGTATTAAATCACATGCTCATACTATACACTGCAAGGGGAGCATGTGAGCAATTGCTACCAATATGAATGCAACACCAACCTGATGTGCAAGGCCATTGCTAACTTTTAAGGGCCGTAAGCATAATTGGTCAGAAATGGAGAACAATGGCTCTGCTGCTGTGCATTAAGAATGTGTGAATGACAAACTTTGTGTATGAAACACTGCCTGAGATGCTAATGATTTGCCACCTCTTTGAGCACATCATCCTTATTCAGCTCATTTCTGGGATGACTTACCCTAAAAAGACGCACGTAACGACAAGTTTACATGACTCCCGCTTGCATTTCAGAAGTTACGCTACACCTTAAAAACAAAGGCACACATGCGCGACACTTTTCTATATTCTATTATGTTTACTAATAAGCGGCACGATCCGGTTTGGCTGTAAATGCGCTAACGGAGCTAAATGGTAAACAGGCCTGGACTCGGTACTTGCTTACTTCTTCTTCTTTTCCTTTCGGCTGCTCCCTTCAGGGGTCACCACAGCGAATCAACCTCCTCCATCTCACCCTGTTCTCTGTATCCATCTCTCTCACACCAACGAACTCCATGTCCTCTTTCACTATATTCATAAACCTTCTCTTTGGTCTTCCTCTAGACCTCCTGCCTGGCAGTTCCAACCCCAGCATCCTTCTACCAATATACTCACTATCCCTCCTCTGTACATGACCAAGCCATCTCATTCTGGACTCTCTGACCTCATCTCCAAAACATCTAACATGTGCTGTTCCTCTGATTGACTCATTCCTGATCCCATCCATCTTCGTCACTCCCAAAGAGAACCTCAACAAATTCATCTCTGCTACCTCCAGCTCTGCTTCCTGTCTTTTCCTCAGTGCCACTGTCTCTAGACCATACAGCATCGCTGGTCTCACCACTGTCTTGTATATCTTTCCTTTCATTCTGGCTGATACTCTTTTATCACACATTACCCCTGACACTTTTCTCCACCCATTCCAACCAGCTTGAACACGTTTCTTCACCTCTTTTCCACAATCTCCACTGCTCTGGTCTGTTGACCCTAAATACTTAAAATTCTCCACCTTCTTTATGTCCACTCCCTGTAGCCTCATGGTTCCACTTGGGTTCCTCTCATTCACACACATATATTCTGTATTGCTGCGACTAACCTTCATTCCTCTCCTTTCTAGAGCATACTGTATCTCTACCTCTCAAGCTTTTTCTCCACCTGGTCTCTGCTCTCACCACAGATCACAATGTCATCTGCAAACATCATAGTCCATGGAGATTCCTGTCTAACCTCATCTTTCAGTCTGTCCATCACCACCGCAAACAAGAATGGACTCAGAGCCGAACCCTGATGTAGTCCCACCTCCACCTTGAACTTTTCTGTCACACCTACAGCACACCTCATTATGTCTCACAGTTGGCATACATGTCCTGCACCAGTCTAACATACTTCTCTGCCACTCCAGACTTCCTAATACAGTACCATAGTTCCTCTCTCGGCACCCTGTCATAGGCTTTTTCCAGATCTACAAAGGCACAATGCAGCTCCCTCGGACCTTCTCTGTATTTCTCTACCAGCATTCTTAAAGCAAATACTGTATCTGTAGTACTAGGCATGAAACCATACTGTTGCTCACAAATGCTGACTTCTGCTCTCAGTCTAGTTTCCACTACTCTTTCCCATAACTTCATTGTATGGCTCATCAACTTTATTCCTCTATAGTTACTGCAATTCTGAACATCTCCGTTATTCTTAAAAATGGGCACCATCACACTTCTCCATTCCTCAGGCCCTCTCTAACCAGAAACTCTACTGCCTCCTCTCCTAGACACTTCCATACCTCCACAGGTATATCATCAGGACCAACTGCCTTTCCATTCTTCATCCTCTTCAGTGCCCCCCTAACTTCAGCTTTACTAACCTCTGCTACTTCATGGTTCACAGTAGTCACCTCTTCTACCCTTTGCTCTCTTTCATTTCCTCATTCATTAGCTCTTCAAAGTACTCTTTCCATCTTCCCATTACTTCTGTAGCACCTGTCAACACATGTCCCTCTCTATTCTTAATCACCCGAACCTGCTGGACGTCTTTCCCATCTCTATCTCTCTGTTTTGCCAACCTGTATAAATCATTCTCTCCCTCCTTACTTTCCAACCTAGCATACAAGTCATCATACGCCATTTGTTTGGCCTTTGACACCTCTACCTTTACCTTGTGCTGCATCTCCCTGAACTCCTGTCTGCTCTCTTCAGTCTCCTCAGTGTCCCACTTTTTCTTTGCTAACCTCTTTCTCTTTACTCCTGCACTTCCCCTTTCCACCACCAAGTCTCCTTATCTACTTTCCTTCCAGACGACACACCAATACTCTCCTTCCCTGATTACATTAGCTGTAGTTGTCATCTGGGAGCTCTTCCTGACCACCCAGTTTTATCCATCCCATCCAGCTTACTTACCTTATTTAATTTCTTTATTATTTCTTACAGTTCAAGCACAAGGTGCTAACAATGTTTGTTTTCAACATATATATATATATATATATATATATATATATATATATATATATATATATATATATATATATATGAAGATTGTACATAAATTTGATGTGAATAAACACTACTATAATAAACATGCATTACTTTCCTTATTACAATGACTTCACCTGTATTGACAATTATACAAAACCATTATATTAAATGTGTTCTAACATCTAGTAATGCCTACCTCAACCACTTACAGTGACAAAAAACATCACACAGAACATTTGCTATGATAACATCATTAAAATAATGACATTTTCCCATAATCTCCCACAATAACATACAAACACATTAAAAAAACCCACATTATCTGATAGGTAGTTGTTGAAGACGACTATGTTACTGAAAATGGTACATTTTGAAAACAGCACCACCTGGTGGTGGTAGAAAATACTAAAAAAACAACTGTTACAACTTCGCCAATCCTGGTCCAATCTGAACCAAACCTGCTAGGACTGATGACAGTCCAACCCTGAAGACGTCTATATGAAAATATTCAATTTCAAAAACAGCTCCCCCTGGTAACAGGAGACAGAATTACACTGACAGTTTGGGATGCTGCTCTAACAGGGATTGTTGTATCACTTGAAACTTGATATGTGGTACCTCCACACCATCCTGAACATGTCTGTAAAAGGTCACCTACCTACAGGAAGTAGAACGCACAGAACAGGAAGTAAAGTCTGACATTGTCCAATCTTCACAAAACCTGATATGTGAGTCAAGGGACCGTCCCTGAACACGTTTACAGACACGCCTCCCACCCAACAGTAGGACGCCATTTTAAACAGGACATGCCCTCTAACTTAGCACAGGGACGCCGCTTAAAAACACTACAACTGAAATAACTAGTACCGTAAGCAATGGATGAACGGGAGATGAGCTAGAGGACTCGCACGGCGACGTGGGTGCACGGACACTCGCGAGCCCTCGAGCTCGAACCTGTTCATTACCGCTTGCGGTACTAGTTCTTTTTGAATTTCTAAAGCCTTTTGGTATAGTTTTAGCTCCCACTTAAATAATCGCTCTGTTTTTTCTAATAAATTATTTCTCAACACACTACAGTTACAGACATCAACACCTCTTGATGAATTTGATTGTTCTGTCCTCAACCCCTGCAATGAAATGGTAGTGTCAGGACTCTTACTGGGTGCTGGCTTGGAAAAGTCACATTCGTCCCAACTCTGAATTTTGTGAATCCGTCCAGTCCAGTAAACCCAAGAGCTCTTCGGCTTGAGAATTTGGCTTGAGAAGAGAATGGCCAGGGGTTATCAGTTCTACCACCTCTCTCAATGCTTGGCGCAGTGCCACTTGTTGAACTCTCAAAACCGTCCTCTGGAGTGTCAGAGATCAAATCTCTGTTTAAACTAACATTTTTAGATACGGAATACTGACCGTGTTTTGCAGTATCTTTGGCTGGAGATTCTCTCAGTTTTTTGGCCGGAGAATGTTTTGCTGATGATGGCCCCGGTATTTCATTAAATGTCACTCTACTAAGAAAAAAAACAAAGTCATCATTTGTCCAATCTTAATTTAGATTGGAAAATAAATCATTATGTGGAGGCCTGGTTAATACGCATGTAACACAAATGTATACTCAGTATTACCTAAGAAGCGGGATCTCTTTCTTGAACCGTTGTCAGAGTTAGGAGATTCCAAGGACAAAAAGTTTTGTTGAAAACTCACCAGCAACAAGAGCCATTTTCGTAGAATAAATCATCCTATGTAGGAACTGCACTGGGGCATCCTGCTCTGCGTTCTCCGGCAAGCCGTAGACCCGAATGTTGCATCTCCTACTACGGTCCTCCACGTCCACAAACTTCCATTCGTTACTCTGCAGCTTCTCTTGCGTGTTGGAGATCCCGACAGAGACTTTCTTAGTGTCCTTTTTCAGAGTAGTAAGCTCGCCTTCAGCCATAACAATCCTTGTGGTCAGTGAAGTTAGACATAAGACCTTCTCCAGAATCGACTACTTGTTTGCTTCCCCCCATCTTTTTGATAGCTTTGATGTGTCATGTTACCCATGGCTTTATCTGACCATAAAGCCATCTTTTTGTCTGCTTCATTTAAAAAGCTTTCCTCCTGTGCTTCCAGGTGGCGATTTAACACAACATTACTGAAAAGAAGACCCCAGAATATTGTGGGATTCAGTTAAGGGTTTCATCAGGAGCCACACTACACTGTTTGCATCTAATCTACGTAAAATGCCTCTCAAAACTTGAAAAATTGGAAGATTTATATGCTTAACTGAATGCTTCACTTCAGGCAAATTACAATGAGCAACTGGACTTGCAGGTGAAAGTAGTTAAAAAATAAATCAATTATATATTCTGACAGCGCTCAGAATTTTTATTGCACAGAACAAGACAACACTATTATTTTCATGGTTCTAAACCTAGCCGCTTGCTTGCTATGCAAATTTGTGCTAATGAACAATTTGCAGATATCCCAGCCATTAAGACCCAACAGGGTAAGATGACCATTGACCCTAAAGAAGTTAATGATACATTCAAATCTTTTTACTCTGATTTATATAGATCAGAAGTTAGTTTTGATAAAACTAAATATGAGGCATTTCTCAACGGGGTTGACTTACCATGTTTAACAATGAACGATTCCACTCGACTAGCTGAGCCTATTACTTTGGAAGAACTCAAAGCCGCAGCCCTTGATATGCAGAGGGGTAAGGCACCTGGATGGGATGGTATTCCCCCTGAGGTCTATTTAACCTTCTGGGACATTCTGGGCCCTCTATTACTCTCTATGATTCAGTTTACTCTCAGTTGAACAGGGCAGGTTCTCCAGGGACGTCAATATGGCCCTCATTTCCTTACTACTACAAAAAGATAAGGAACCAACTGACTGTGGCAGTTACAGGCCTTTAAGCCTACTTGGTGCTGATGATAAAATCTACGCAAAAGTTCTGGCCCACCGATTACAGACCTACATGACATCACTAGTTCATTGTGACCAAACTGGTTTTATAAAAGGTCGCCTAGCCACTGATAATCTCAGACACTTATTACACATTATTGATGCTAGCAAAGATGATAACACACCAGCAGCAGTCATGTCTTTGGATGCGATGAAGGCTTTTGACAGACTGGAGTGGTCATACTTATGGACTGTCATGGAGACAATAGGTTTAGGGAATGGGTTTATTCATATGGTTAAGGTTCTTTACACTGCGCCATCTGCCGTTATCTTGACAGGTAAAATTTGCTGATCACCTTTTCTGGTTTGAAGGTCTTCTAGACAGGACTGACCCTTGAGTCCTGGGCTTTTTGCCCTTTCCCTTGTGCCGTTGGCTCACTTTATAAGACAGTCGCAGAATATTATTCCCATATACATCCGTAGCACTAATCACCATATCTCCCTTTATGCAGATGATGTACTGATCTTTATGAGTAAACCTTCCCCGTCTTTCAGGATTTAGGATTAATTGGCCGAAATCTGCATTTCTACCTCTTAATGAGATCGCTAAATTGGTTAATCTTCCGGCAGACATATCCGTGGTCGAACATTTCACATATCTTGGGGTAGAAATATTCCCCACTTTAAACGGGACTGTGAAACATAATTACACAGACACATACAACAAGGTTCTGCAGGACCTTAATAGATGGACACGCCTGCCCAACTCAACAACTTGTGTCTGGATCATGAAAATGAATATATTATCGAGAGTTAATTTTGTTAGTTTAGTGCTCTGTTTACCTCCCCCTAATGGCTATTGGAAGAAACTCGATTCAACTGTCTCTAAATTTCTTTGGAACAATAAGCGGCCAAGACTTAACATGTCCACTATCCAATGGAGGAGGCTGGATGGGGGGCTGGCAGTCCTAAATTTTAAATTATATTTTTGGTCTTTTTCTTTGAGACCTTTGATTAACTGGTTTAACTCAAAGGATATGGTCTCCTGGCGTGTGCTAGAGGAACAACTGGTCTCCCCTTGGAGACTCCAGGATATTATATTCACAAACATCTCTATCAAACAATGTCAGCTAAGGTTCGGTCCTCTTATTTCACACGTTATTCAGATCTGGCTAACTCCGAGAAATCTTTTGGTATTCTTTGTCCATGGCATTTTGAGTCCCCAATTTTTAATAACAACCAAATTTTAATAGGACCAGAGGCCCATTACTTTTTCTTAGTGGGAGAATAAAGGCATTAACACCTTAAGGGATGTTTATAATGATACGGGTCTTCGCTTATTTCAGATCCGGCATAACTCCCAGAAATCTTTTGGTATTCTTTGTCCATGGCATTTTGAGTCCCAGATTTTTAATAACAAACTAATTTTAATAGGACAGAGGCCCATTACTTTTACTCAGTGGGAGAAGAAAGGCATTCACACCTTAAGGGATGTTTATTATGATACTGGTCTTCGCTTATTTCAGGATCTGACCTACCAGGCTCATCTTACTTTTTTTATCTTCAGCTTAGGGCAGCACTCAAGGCCTATGGAGTCCCGTGGGGTCAGCCATTAAAACAACACCCCGTTTACAAACTTATTACAAGCAGAGGAACTTCCGGGGGGTTTTGTCTCCACTTTTTATACTTCTATTGAAGTCCACTTACAAGGACCTGCTCTTAGACAAACAGTGGAGAATTGATGTTCCAGGACTTTCACCTGATTTCGATTGGGACAAGGTCTGGTCTGAAATTTTGTTGACTTCACGTAATCCAAATCACAGATAATACCATACCATAATACCATATTAAGTACTTTTATTTGTTGTCTAGTTTATTACAGATTTTACTTTACTTAATTTCTATTATCATTTTACAGAATGTTGGTGCTAGTATAGACCAGAATGTTTTGTAGAATTCCACTGGGAATCCGTCTGGTCCTGGGGCTTTCTGATTTGGCATATGATGTAGGGCCTCATTCAGTTCAGCTATTGTGATATGGGACTACATAGACTTGTGGAAAGAATTTGACTGTCAGATAAAGGTCAGATTGTGGAAATATTGGAGACACCACGCACATTTTTTGGGATTGCCCGGCAATACAAGGATTTTGGGATAATGTTAAAAAGGAAATTGATATTATTTTGGAAGTAGATGTTACTCCGGAACCAATGTTGTTTTTGCTGGGAGCCATACCCAAAGACCTATATAATGCAGATCATAGCGAGAGAGACATACATACATACTGAGGATTCTTTTATTAGAAAACTGCCAACAATAGGCCAATGGGTCTAGAGACTGAAAAATGTATGACTATGGACACTTTTATGCAGAGGTGGACTTGTATTTCAAGGTACCTGGGTGTCTGATGGATGGGATGATGTGATGGAGAACTGTTGGGAAGGGTTGCCCATCTAAATTCCTCTTTGCAAATTTTTTTTATTTATCTATTATTTACAGATATTTGCTCCTCTGCCTGTCGTTATTGTTGTCACTATTATTAATATAACTATTATTTTATTTCATTTATCTTACTTTATTTTTGTTTATTTGTTTGTCACATTTATATGTATGTCAGGAAATGTTATGTAAAGTGATTAAAATGTCTAAATAAAAAGTAAAAAAAAAAAGGTATGAGTTTGGTCAAGTTATGTGACCTCATGTCAAAGTTACAGGGGGATACACAATATTTCAGAGGGTACTTTTTAAATTGTTTTATAGATGCTCAAAACAAAAGTGAAATAAAATGCATTCAAATGTTCTTAATGTGTAGTAAATTACACATAAAATTATACAGAAAGGAAATACACAGTATAGATAATAATAAAAAAAATTGTGAGCCTTAGTATACATTGTCAGTTCAGTACATTGAATGAGGATGTACAACACATGCAGAAGAATATACTGTACACCTTTATTTAGATAAATGTAAAATGATCAATTCATTTAGGGTATGGGATCATTCAGCCTTCATTTCAGCAGTGAAAGATCACATTACCACAAAAACCTAATAAAAACAATTTAGATAAATTTGAACCCCTTCAAATGAGTGATTACACTCGTATCCGTTTTTTCTCTTTAATCTATACAAAAATCCAAGTAGGTCCAGCTGCAGACCCGCAGACCACTCAACGAAACGCCCCTTTACTCAACGAAACACCCCTTTACTCAACGAAACACCCCCTCATACTACCCGACACTCTGATTGGCTCTCAAGAGACTGCGTCTGAAACGTGATGACGTTTACTAACGTGATAACGTCTTCTTTTATTGAAACTTTATTTACACACGCGTATCTCATAAGAGACTTTTATCCCGGTGTGCGACAGGAATAGAGAAGAATAAATACTCGTGTTGACTTTTATGAACACAGAAATGTACTTTCTGTGAAATTTGTGAATAATTAATGTCACTTTGTAAAGTATGAAATGTTATAGCCAAACTGCTAAAATATATAAATGCCGATTGGAAAAGTTCTTTGAACATCACGTTTACACAATATAGTATAACGTTTTTGTGATATAATTATCACGTTTATACAATATAGTATCACATTTATGTGATATAATTATCACGTTTATACAATATAATATCACGTTTATGTGATATAATTATCACGTTTATACAATATAATTATCACGTTTATACAATATAATATCACGTTTATACAATATAATATCACGTTTATACAATGTTTATACAATATAATATCATGGCAACCTGTATGTTACAAAAAGGTGTGTTTAATATAGGCCTACATTTATTGAATGTCTTATTAGTCTGTAGTTTGACATGTTGTTCAACTGGACAGAACAACGATTAGAACTAATAAAAGTCTACTTGATCAGGTTTTTAACCTGAAAGAAACCCTCCTAAAATTCTGTGGTGGTGTGGTCCAGGTGGTGGTAGACAGAAGTTAAGTAGACAAGATCTGCTGAGTATGTCATTAAGGAGATGTTACCTATTTCCAGGAAGATATGTGAAACATTGGTATCTGAATCAAACCCAGCCAGTTGGACATCAGTAGGTCTTTTGATGAAAGTAAAACAAATGCACTGAAACCCTTGATTCTGCACAGAAAGTTGTATAACTTTCAAATCCATGTAATGAATACAAGTGATGAATGATATATTTTCTTTATTTTATACACAACAGACTATCCAGCAGACACATTCACTACCCAGGGATTACAGGCGCCTGAGGAATTCCTCACACTCCAAGGCTTTCTTGTAATTGCTCAGGAAGCTATCCAGTTTCTGCCTCGCTTTTGAGGAAATGTGGCTCTGAAGCTGTTCCCCAAGCTGGGTTATCTCGCTGACAAGACAAAATGATATAGCAAAATAATTAAGTCGTTAAAGACACTCAAATACATAATAAGATATAAACTGAAAATTGGATTAAGAGTTTCCTAAACTATCCGGCTTACCTTGAGTCAAACTCTGTGCCACGCATGTACATCTCCTTGGCTTTGTCCAGGGAGATGGAGTGAACAGCTCCGAGGGCGTATACTGTTGCCTGTGGCATGAAGATTAAGATTTAAGATTGTGTTAGACAGTGACCATGTGTTAAAAGGAGACAGACATATGCAGTCATATAAAACATGTAGTCTACAAATCAGTGTCAGTGTCTGAGATCTCACCTCTGGCAAAAGTACATCCATTACGAATGCCACTGGATCTGCAGACTTCTTGTCTGTCTCAGTACGTTCGAGAACTTCAGACAAGAAGTGCATGACTTTGTCCACTTGTTCATCATCTTCAAAAAGAAGGATGACCCTGTCCTGTTTCTTGGCCCAAGGATACACCGTGTTGCCTGTGATGATGTTCTATAAAAATTGTATAGGATTTTAGTTTGGGTATTCATATACAAATACACAAACACCACACTAAATGCCATTGTCACTCACTTTAAGGTGTTGCAGCATGCCCTGATCCTCTGTGATTACACTGGTTAACAGACAACATGCCTCGCGTCGCTTCTGTTGGGCTTGTTGGGCCCTTTCTTAAAATTAAATTACACATAATATGCAACACTGAATACACGTGATTAAGAACTTTGAATAAGACATTTTCTTTCCCTGATTATTTGCACTTCCTCTGATAAGAGGTGTCATCCTGGCTGGCAACTTGTTTGGCCACAGTAACATCACTGCCCTAAATGGATATACAGATAAGCCTGTCTGAGAGGCAAATTGTTACATTACTTCTGAGAACAATCATTATTATCAGGGGCATCTATAAAAATGCAGGAATCTTGAAACTTTTTCTCAATATCTAAATTCTCAACAAGAGTGAAAATAAAATACACATTGACTTAAGATTCTACACACATGAAGTACAGTACACATAGATGAAATGGCTCCAGGATTAGTTTACTTCACTTTACTTATTTTGAGTTTCTGATACTCAAATGGATGAGTTGAATAGTTTGATGGTCACATTTATCCATGGTCAGGACAAACAGAAATAACATCACATTTAATAATACATAAGGCTCATGGGGAAATTAAAGCCTTTCAGCGTTGAAATGAAAAAATATTTGATAATTTAGGACTTACCACCGTACTCCACCATTGACCTTTGGTGTCCCTGCAGATGGGACACAAGCTTTGCATAGCTCCCCTTTTTTGTGCAGATCGGACACTGATAAGTGTCCGAGTCGCATCTCCTCAGCTCAGGGTCTGCTCCTTCACTGAACGTTGTGTTGCTCTATAAGAAAAAATGTAAATTAAAATTGTATTTTGTATTTTTAACATGGAAACATTTTTAATCCAGAATCAAGTAGTAATGAACTGGACTGCATTTGCCTTTAAGACTTTCCCTGTCCTAAAATATATGCAGGCTAACTAAAATAAATCAAATCAAATGTTTCTGATTCAACAGAACTTCTAATTTCTAAACATGAAAAATATTATTCATCATCAAATCTTTTATCTTAACAATTGTAGAACTGAGGTCACACGTTTTCAAATGAGCAAAGCTGTGTGCAACTTCTCAGAGTCATTTAAAGATTAAAAAACAGATAAATACTAATATATAGAGATCATATAGTTTATCTTATACGTTTCTTGGTTGAAAATGAGACAATGTTATATTGTCAATGTTATAACCTGTACATGTAAATAAAAGAAAAAAAGCAAAAAAAAAAGGGAGAAAATCGCTGCGTCTTGCTTGCTGTTACAATCGCTATCGTTACAGCATGCAGACATTACTGGTTAATAAACCGCACTCCATTCTTACCTTTTCCTCCGTCATTTTCCCGTGTTTTTCCCGTGTTACTTTTTCGGGTTCTCTCTTCATACTCGGTCAACGTAAACTTCATCACGTTCCAGACGCAGTCTCTTGAGACCCAATCAGAGTGTCGTGTAGTGTGAGGGGGTGTTTCGTTGAGTAAAAAAAAATCACCAAAACGGAACGTTTCCATTGTTCCACTCGCACGGACGTTTCATAGTGTAGCACACGCGGGGTACGCATGTTGCAACGACTTCCGTCGCCGCACAACAACAGTGAAATGTAACCAGAGTTTAGTGCGTTTACAGGGGAATAGTAGAAACAAACATGGAGGTGCTGGCAGGAGAGTTTGGCGACATGACTCCCCAGGAGCTGGCGGCTCCTGTCAACACTGTAGCGGTAAGTTTAACAGATGAGGAGTTAAAGTTTCAGACCACGAGCCACGAAAAGCTAACGTGGTGGTGGTGGTGGTGGCAGAAACACAACAGAGCTGTAAAAACAGTGTTATAGACACCCTCACTAAACATGTTAGTTTGGTTTATATTTATGGATTTAAATAACTGAAGCCGCTACCGTGTCTGCGTGGAGACATTTTGTAAAGTCATTCTTTATCAGCCACTGCTGCAGATAAATGTGTCAACTAAGCAACTTACTGTCCATTTTCTGTAAAAACAAACCAACAAAAAAACAGACTGATGATGTGTTTTCTCTTCAACAGGAAAAATGGAAACTTCTGCCGGCTTTTCTAAAGGTAATGAAACACATTTAAACCTATATATGTACACACACGCAAAAGTGCTGGTTGGTCACAGAACAAATATTTAGACTGAATCCAAAGTGAAAAACCACCACATACTGAAATGACTTGACTGTTTAGTGTGTAACAGAGAGAAATACCTGGCTGAAATTGAATATACTAACCATAGGTACAATTTTATAATCACTGTAACATAAAAGTCCTTTGGGGCATATGAAAGGCTAGGAAAACCAATCTTGTTCCATGTTTCTATAGCAGCCTGAACAGACCGACCAGCCAGTTTGTTTTGCATTTTGAAATGGAAGCTTCCTACTTACAAAAACTTGTCTGATCGCCAGTGTGACGGGTCTTTAGTAGCGTGTCCTTGCCAGTAAAGAGATGTTATTTGACATTAATTTAGCATAGACTACCATTGAGTTTCTTTCATTTTGGAGGTTAACTTGTGGAAGGACAGCTGATCCATGGTGTTTCTCCACATTATCTTGTAATGTCTAGCATTTCTGTGCTCGAAAGTTTTTCACTTTTGAGCCAAAATATTATAAATAACAAATTAATGCTAAATATAAATAAATGAAAAAATTAAAGAAATAGATTTTAAACAATATTTAAAACATGATCTACTAGTTTCAAATTCTGGCAGTGGATTACATTCATCATGATAATATGCTGTTTTGTATTGTCAGTTTCCTACTAACTAAAATTGTCATTGGTAACTTGTGTTTGCCACTGCTTAACAAGTCCCTACATTTTTTTTTTTTTGCTTCCCATTGTAATTTTAACTTCATTTTACACTGTATTTTCCAGGTGAAAGGTCTGGTGAAGCAACACATCGACTCATTCAACTATTTTATCAATGTTGAGGTAAAATACGATCTTGACCTGAGTGCGTTTCAGATGCTTTTGTTTTATTGATGTGTGTGTTTGATTGCGTGTTCTTTTTACAGATAAAGAAAATAATGAAAGCAAATGAGAAAATTACGAGTGATGCTGATCCAATGTGGTACCTCAAGTGAGTCAAGTCTTTGTCTGCTGTATCTCAGAGTAGAAAACACAAGCAACATCACATAGACATACTGTTTCTATGTTTTTCCTGCAGATACCTCAATATCTATGTTGGCATGCCTGATGTTGAAGAAAGCTTCAATGTAACTAGACCAGTATCTCCACATGAGGTGAGATCATTTCACTATTAAGAGCAGAAGCAATATTTTCATGTTGCACACTGAATGTTTATCATTTGGTTTAACTAAAGTGTTTGGCTGATGATACAACAGTCCAATAACTATAATGTCGAGATCCAGCTCATGGTTCCTGTTTTCTCAGTGTCGTCTTAGAGACATGACCTACTCGGCGCCCATCACTGTGGACATAGAGTATACGCGCGGCAGTCAGAGAATCATTCGAAATGCCCTACCCATTGGAAGGTATTACCACCTCTTTGTTTTGTTCCACTGAGTCCTTTTCTTTCACCGTTTTTAACTCTAACATTTGATCTTCAGAGTACAAACGACAGGAGTCATGTTTAGTTTTTCACAACATGCAACAATCCTGCATTTAAGCAGGGCCTTCCATCACTCCTATTTTTTGCTTTTCTCAGGATGCCGATCATGTTGCGAAGCTCCAATTGTGTTCTCAGTGGAAAGACACCCATGGAGTTTTCCAAACTGAATGAATGTCCTCTGGATCCAGGTACACATTCACAATATGAACTTAAATAATCTTTCGACTCACGGACACCACAACAGCAATACTACTGGTGTTCATTCCCTGTAGTGATGACAGCACACTTATTTTTTTCACAGGTGGATATTTTATTGTGAAAGGTCAGGAAAAAGTCATTCTGATCCAGGAGCAACTGTCCAAGAATCGAATCATTGTGGAGCAGGACAGAAAAGGTGCAGTTGGTGCCTCAGTTACCAGGTACTATAACCTCACTTTTAAGTTTATTCTGGTTTGAGTTGATTCCTAATTAAGATACACTGGTAAAATATGGACCTAGTACATTTTATCCATCAGGCACCTTTCATGACACTCATGGTCACCTTATAATTTCTGCAACAAAAATACAAACGACAAAATAACTAAATGCAATTTAAAAACAAATTGTTCAGACATTCAAAACACACATACCCTCCCCGTCAGATTCTTTGGTAGGCCTGTTGCATATATGTAGTAATTAAAGAACTGAATAAAATTGAATTAGAAAAAAAAGGAAAATTAAAAATAAAACTTTTTTTTTTTAAAGTGACCATTACGGGCAACTAAAAAGCACAAACAGTGTGACAAAAACTAAGAAAGTGGGAGAAGGAAAAAGAGAGGTGAAACTGCTGTTAAACTTATTTTTAATCTTTTCCTTTTATTTCCAGCTCGACACATGAGAAGAAAAGCAGAACTAATATGATCGTTAAACAAGGCAGATTCTACCTGAGACACAACACACTGTCAGAGGACGCTCCCATTGCCATCATATTCAAGGTAAAGGAGATTTTGATGAGGTGCACTGACAAAACTGATGTGTCCACTAGAGGGTGCTACAGGACAGCTAGATAAAGTGGGTGATCATTTTAAAATTTGATGTTGTGCTGTAACTTGTTTGTCTTATGTGTAACTGTGTTTAAATGATGCATGCATTTGGTGAGAGGTTTCGATACAAGGAAGTAAATGGTTAGAAGTCAGTATTTTCAGTAGTAGTACGTCTTCATCGTTTTCCTGTGGCGCCCTTTACCCTCACTGAAAATGTCAGTGAGCCAGCTGGCAACATTAACTCCTTCTCCTCTGAGGACAAATCTCTCCAAACATGTCAACTTGTGAGTGTTGAGTGTTTGTGTCCCAAGGATAATGACTTCAGCTCCAGTTTACTCACTCACTCTGTTTGCTGTGTTCTTGTATGTCCTCTGTGACTTCGTCCAGTTCCAGTGTGGGGCAGACGAACAAGTTCCCACAGCCTCACATTTCCATAAGCAAATGTCAGACAACCTTATGTCTTCTAGTCCACCTCTCCCTCTCTGTGCACACACTCATGTCATTTGACTCACCTTTTCATTTCACCTCACCAGCAAGGTCTGATCTAGTCACACAAATTAAGTGTATTTTTATTTATTTTTCATTTACATATATTTAATTTTCAGTGCAGTTCCCAAATGCTGTTTTATGTTGCTTGGTTTCCACCTTACATTTCAGTACTCATGCAACCTTTTCCTGTCATTCTCACAGGGTATGGGTGTAGAGAGTGACCAGGAGATTGTGCAGATGATTGGTACAGAGGAACACGTTATGGCCAGCTTTGCTCCGAGTCTAGAGGAATGTCAGAAAGCCCAGATCTTTACACAGACTCAGGTAACTCAATGATCCATGTCTGCTAAAGCAGAGGGATGTAGCTGAAATGAGCCTTTACAAGTCAGTTTATAAGTCACAGACCCTCTGAAGTGAGATTAGTTTTTATTTCATGTGAATTTGCCGATAATGAAATTTCTTATAAATTAGAGAAAAGACTCAGAGTGCAAACCTCAGCCAAGACTGCTCAGTTTTCCACAGTGTTAATAAATAAACTTCACATTTTGGTTTATGTGGGATCCTTCAAACTAGGGCTCGATTCATCTATTATTAATTACAAAATTAATCTTCTATTTTTGATAATCAGTTTGTGGATTTTAACAATTTCAAAATAAGTTTTCTGATTTATCAAAATACTTGAACCAATGATGAGAAGAAGGTGAAATCAAACTTATGTAAAACAAAAATTTTAGTTCACTTAATTTGTCCTGAAGTGAAAACTTATCCAGACAATTTCATATAAACAGAATTTTCAGTATGCATAAAAGAGCAGTTGAATTCACTGAGCTCTGATCTCTGATATTAGCCTATTAACATTGTCTCCTTTGTCTCTGTGAGTTCTCTCTGTGGTATATATTTTATCAGCCTGTTAAGTAATGTATCTCTTGGGCTAGTCTTGATACCCATGGCTTTTCTTTCACATCTGCAGGTGAATGCAGTGAGCCAATTTGTTTTTCATAAAGATTATGTTGTTAAATGAACCACTGATTCAGTGATGAGGCCATATTTGCTTCCCTAGCAACCGGTCGCTGCAGCTCTCGTGTTTGTATGTCTGCCAGCCCCCATGATGCCTTTTCATGGTATTCATTGGGTCATTGTATGGTGCACAATGAGGCCTAAATCTATATAATTAAAGGCAGATAAGGCTGAAGAAACAGTTATCAGATTATGGTAAGTAATCTGCCTAAACTACATTTGAATGTCATCTTTTTTTGAGTAATGTACACTTAGGTCCTAAAATAATATGCTTGTCATAACCTTATATATCTTGGAGTGTTTTCTTTATGTATTTTTATATATGCATTTATCATAGAGGTCAGGGTGGGTGGTCTTTCAGAAAGTCTTCAAGCTCATTAACCTTTGCCCTTTTGTATAGTTGTGTAGAGGGTTCAGAGCACACTGAGTCAGGTGTGCACATGTGCATGATTTCCTTTGTGATTCACTTGACTTCACACAGTCCTGATGCATGCTTTATCCTGTGCTCTCTAAAAAAAAAATGACTTGGCTTTTGCCAAATTTTAAAACCATTTCGCCTTTAAATGCAACAGTTGTTTTATATCAAATTGATATTCTAACTGTTGTGTAGGGCTGGTCATCAAACCCCACTGACCATTTAAGCACAGTCAGAATATGTTAACAGTCACTGTTTAAAAGTGTCATGTGATGAAGGTGTGTCAGAGAGTCTAAACCTCTGACCATGTGATGTAAACATCCTGGGTTTGACTCCAGCTGAGGTGAGCTGTGGAGTCATGTCCATCTTCTCCTGCTCCTCTTTATCTCCAGTGTTGATCAGATAATTTCTAACCTAAATCACTCCCTATATTCACTACTGACTCTTTGAAGTTTTTGGCTTATTTAATTATATGAATGATTTGTTTTTTGACGATTAGACCAAAATACATGATACACAGTGTAAAGCTTAAGAAAGTTTGCCCAACAAGTCTCTTTTTGGCACATTATATAAAGCTTGTGGCTTTCACTACTTGATGATTATGATGCTTAATTCAAATTCCCATTTTTAACGTTTCTACCACTTTGTGTCTCAGGCTCTGAGGTACCTCGGTAATAAAGTGAGGAGACAGCGCATGTGGGGAGGCCCCAAGAAAACCAAAATGGAGGAGGCCAGAGAGCTGCTGGCATCTCTTATCCTCACACATGTGCCTGTATGTAAACACGTCGACAAAAATCACGGGTGATTATATTTCACATTGCCAAACAATGCAGTATTTTTACATTTTGTCTGCAGGTTAAGGAGTTTAACTTCCGGGCTAAGTGTATTTACCTGGCTGTGATGGTGAGGAGGGTGATTCTGGCTCAAGGAGACAACAAGGTGGACGACCGAGATTACTATGGCAACAAACGTCTTGAGTTGGCAGGACAGGTCAGTTTCAGCGCACCATGTGGTCTCATTACATTACCCATTTTCCATTTAGTCATTTAGTTTTCTTGTAATTCACATTATGAAACTAATAAAATCAGGCTAATTAAGTTCACTGTATTTATTAATTTGTCAACTGATCAACAGGGATCTGAATGAGCCTGAGTTCAGTTCAGACATTAAAGGCACCCTGTTGAACTGGGTTTGTTTTTTTTTCATCAAAGAACCTCTAGAAAACAAAACACATTTGATGTTTATTAATAATGTGTATGGAAACATAGCAGTAGTGCTCACACGCTTCAGTGCTAACGGATCACAGGAGCAGACCAGAGGACAGCGGCCGCTTTAGCTCTGATCTCTCACCTGCATCTTTGTTCCTGCCTCCTTCTTTTAATAAGACTCTCATTATTTTCCTTCAGCTTTGTTTTTCCCTGTTTTGTTTTCACCCCTCCACACACCACCACCCTCTCCCTGTATTTCAGCCTGGCTTTGTCAGGAGAGAGATATGCAGTGGCACCAAAATCCGAAGGCTGTGGAAGCATGGGGATTTTTCAGCACCGTGACAATAGAATTGCTGCCTTGACTGCAGCGATTGAGCTAATCCTCAGGCTCGGCTCTGATAATGTAATTACTGCTGTCTTAAGGCCTTTAATTTCCCCCCCAACCTGCTCTGTATAAGGAGTAGGGGATGGGAGGAGGGGAAACACAGAGCCCTCTTTCAATAGGGGGCTTACACACTAACAACGCCAGCAATCTCCTCACTCTCCAATTATGGTTCCCTGACATTCAACTAATTGGCCTGGCTGCGCAGCGGAAGCTTAATTTCTTTATTAATTTCAAGCAGTGCCGCCTGTTTGTTTTGATGTATGCTAATGCACAGGGTGCATGGGGGTTGTGAGAGAGGTTGCCTCCTGTATGCCTGGCAGAGGAGGACAGGGACCCGGGCCGGAGGCCAGGTCAGGCTTATCAGTGAGCTGGCACACCTGGTGATTAAATCTGACTGTAAACGCACCTCAACGCTGATTAGAGACATGAGCAGATGCAGCACGCCAGGAGATCTGAGACTGTGTGAAGAAACAATGGCAACTCAAACTTTGAAATAATTGTTGCTGTCACTGTGGGTAATATCAGTCAAAAAAGTATTCTGCTCTGTTTTATAGCTCCTGTCACTGCTGTTTGAAGATCTGTTCAAGAAGTTTAACTCGGAGCTGAAAAAAATCGCTGACCAGATCATCCCCAAGCAGAGAGCAGCGCAGTTTGACGTGGTGAAGCACATGCGGCAGGATCAGATCACCAACGGCATGGTCAATGCCATTTCCACTGTGAGTGTGTGACATGAATGAATGTAATAAAGTCAGTTGTTTGCCCTCTGTAATTAGATATTCTATTATAATTATTGTCATACAGTTTTTTTTAACCTTTGCACACCAAGTACAATGTTAAATATTTAAAGTAATCTTTTTTTAATAATTAATTCAGTGTTGAGTACAATTAAGAGCGTAGGTCAAGTGTAACTTCACTATACCATAGCTTTCTTGCTGAATGTGTATTCCTAATGATAACAATGAACTCCATACTGAACACTTTTTATGAAAATCTTCATTAATAAGAATTTCAGATCAATTCAAAATTGGCTGCATATTTTGACGACCTTTTCAAACGTTGGTACACAATTCAGACCATTTAAATTTAAAGTTACCTGTTTTTCTGTATTAAGACATCACACAGGTTTCCAAAAATAAAATCCAGTTTCAAAAGCCAGATTAAATGGCACACTTATTTTATACCAAAATATTATATATTATATAATAGTTTACCTTTTGTTCCAGAAAATATGTATTTATGTTGTTTAATAGATTTTTTTTTCCTGTGTCCACAGGGAAACTGGTCTCTGAAGAGATTTAAGATGGACCGTCAGGGTGTCACACAGGTCCTCTCTCGTCTCTCCTTCATCTCAGCTCTGGGTATGATGACCAGGATCTCCTCTCAGTTTGAAAAGACCAGGAAGGTCAGCGGACCCCGTTCACTGCAGCCGTCACAGTGGGGCATGCTGTGTCCCTCTGATACACCTGAGGGCGAGGTGAGTGAGCTACACGTTTCACTTATTTTAAAGTGATTATACACTATTGTGGTTAGTATATTCAATTTCTGCCAATCAATTCTCCTAAATGCAACGCACTGGACCTTTTTTTTTTTTTTTTTTTTTTTTTTTTTTACAGTTTGTTAAGAAACTCCAAAATAAAATAAATAATGTAATGATAAAATATGAAATCAATAATACTGCAGATTTTAATTGTATTTTCATAAATATCTGTTTATTTATTTTTTATTTGTATAGCACCTTTAAAAACAGCAATTTACAAAGTGCTTTGACATACACAAATAATATTAATGGCCATGTTTACACATCATGGTATGGAAAAAGGGGGAGATGGAGCAACATTAGAGGACAAAGGAAATTATTATTAGCTTATTAGTAAATTGATTTAAGGTGCTTGCAAAGAAAGAAAAGCAAAAAGATAAAGGATAAAAAGACAGCATCGCATAAAGGAAAGTCTATAAAATGAGTGTTAAGAAGTGATTTAAAAAGGACACTGTTGTGTGGTGTGTAGCATTATTCAAATATATAACATGTTGAACTGTCTGTGCATCATTGGTCTGGTTGTATAGGCATGTGGTTTGGTGAAGAACTTGGCTCTCATGACCCACATCACCACAGATATGGAGGACGGTCCCATCATCAAACTGGCCTTCAACCTCGGTGTAGAAGACGTCAACCTGCTGTGTGGCGAGGAGCTTTCCTACCCGAGCGTCTTCCTCGTCTTCCTTAATGGTAAACCTCCTCTGCACTAGTACAGCCTAATAACTAACTAAATAAATAAATGAATAAACAAACGCAGAGAAAATTAACAGCGTATGCTTTTGCTTCAGATCACTTGAAAAGAAAGTCTAATCCTACATGTTTTGAATGCATTGCTTATGAACATAAAGGGGGGGAAAATACTCTGTTTATTTTACAGACGGTAATTTTGTTTTTTTGCAAGAAGGCTGATAAGTCATTAATTTCATGGCAGCAGTAGGTATTATTCTTGAGTCAGAACTTGGCCCCTTAATTACTGTATATGTTTGTCTCAGCACTGATAACTGTCAAATTATATTAGCTGCCATACCATTTAATTAGTTGGTAGCAGCAGGTGTCAAAGCCCTTCAGAGTGTGTTCAGTGCAAATGTGCCCTCACACAGAGGCAGAGCACAGCGTCTCCTCTGTTCTCCAGTCATTTGTCTGTCAGACGTGATATGAACAAACCCCTGCAGGCAGTTTGAGCTCTGCTTTCACCAGCAATGGAGGCTCAGAGTTGTCAACCATATATACTGTATATGCTGTTTTCCCCTTCTTTATTTAATCTTAAAGTTTTTTTACATGTAATTTTCTGTCAAAATTTAACAACGGACCTGCTTACCTGTTTTTATCTGTCATGGATCTCTCTTTTCTTGTTTGCAGTCGAGCTAAAACACTTCATGAATTGACTGGAAAACGAATTGATTACACTTTTAATTGTTGATTTCTTGGTTCCACATCTCAAAATTAGCTTGTAGTCTGTGTTTAATATGGAGGTAAACACTATATTTTTGTATTTCACACTGCTGTTTTGACATAATTGACATATTGGTTAGTTATGAAAATAACCAGTGGTTGCAAGCCAACTTTACACTCGCACTGAGTCTAAAGGCGTCCCCTTATTTGTGAATATTATTTTTTTAATATATATTTTTCTCGTTTGTTCCCATTTTGTTACCTTTCCATGTATGTACCTGATTATTTTGTCTTATTCCATCAACCTGCCCATTGGTACTACAGATGTTGGCATGATAAATCTCTTCAAATTACTAAAATGAAAGCAGACAAGCATATTACCCAAAATATAATATTAATCCTTTAACCTAATCTAAATTATTTTTGTTTATTCTGTACAGGACCAACTCATTTGGTTTACAAAATATATTTTAACACAAGAGTGATACAGTACATTCAAAGGTGATTTTAACATCATTTTAGTGTTTCTGTAAAAGTGTGCTTCAACCCTGTCTTGACACCTGTTTTTCTGTCGGTCTGTACTTCTACCACAGGTAACATTCTGGGTGTGATAAGAGACCACCATAAACTGGTCAGCACCTTCAGACTGATGCGCCGTGCTGGTTTCATCACCGAGTTTGTGTCCATCTCCACCAATTTAACCGACCGCTGTGTCTACATCTCGTCTGATGGAGGACGCCTCTGCAGGTGGGAAAGCAACTGCAAACTTGTAGTGAAAGCTTTGAAAGCAGGAAACAAATGCATATTAAGGCAAATTTGAATGTGTTGTGTTCTTTCCATACAGGCCGTACATAATAGTGAAGAAAGGGCAGCCTATGGTGAAAAACAAACATATTGAAGATCTGTCACAGGGCTACAGGTGAGGCTGGCAGAGTTATCTGGAACATGCTTTGCACATCATTCTGGATATTAAAAAAAAATAAGTTTAAAAAATACATTTTAATGATCAGCTTTCTTATATTTTTTTTGTGTTACCAAACAAATTGCCAACAAGTATTTGACTTGCGATTTATTATATAACGCACAAAATGAAGTTGTGGTCCATTTATCAAAAAAATATTTTGAATTTAAGTTGGTATCAAGTCTTACAAAAAATGCAGTAATATATATAATATATTTAATAATATATAAGTAATATTTTGTGATATGGGACACAAGAGTTTGTTTTGTCTGTGAAGATTCTCAGTCTTCCAGATCGTTGTAATCTTGAACATGAAAGGTTTGGGATACTTTGCTTTAAAACTCTTTCTTTCACTGCAGAACCTTTGAGGATTTCTTGCACGAGGGCCTAGTTGAGTATTTGGATGTCAATGAAGAAAATGACTGTCAGATTGCCCTGTATGAATACATGATTAACAAGTGAGTGAAGAATGATTCTGCTGACATAAAAAAAAAAATAGAAAGAGATCCTCCTTTGTTGATTTCCATTTGTATGTATTAATTTTTTTTGTCTGCAGAGACACGACACACTTGGAGATCGAGCCCTTCACTTTGCTCGGGGTGTGTGCCGGCCTCATCCCTTACCCCCACCACAACCAGTCACCCAGGAACACATACCAGTGTGCCATGGGCAAGCAGGCTATGGGTAAGTGTGACACAGCTGAGCAGGTGACTCCACTCAGCAAGCACTCATTAAAGTGTGAGGATCAGAAATCTCTTCTCAAACATTCTTCACACAGCTGCAGTGTTTACCACATGAGCACACACGGAGAAATGCACACACTTACTTACAGTAATTTTAATCTTACATGAACACCAATCTTAAGCCTCCTAAGTCTGCTGGTTCAGAGTTTAAAGTTTTGTTTGCACAGGTTAAAATCTTACAAAAGGTCATTAGAATAACAAATAACAAAGATACAAGAAGCCCGCTGGTTCAGCTCCCCCAAAACTCTGCTCCTGCTCTACCTCTTGTCAGAATACATTTGTATGTGTGATTGAGTGTTTTTGTGTGTGTGTTTCTGTGTGTGCGCGTGCACGCACACACATTTGGACATCAAACATGGGGCTCTTGCGTAGTTCCTCCATTGTGCGTGTGTGTGCTGAGGCCCTTTCCCTGCCAGTCACCCAGAGTGTCATTAGCAATTCATTGTGTCTGCTGTGGCTGTGCTCAGGGGGTCAGTGTACTCAGCTGCGAAAGACCACAGAGTGAGCACCCGCAGCTCCTTGGTAACCAAAACTTCCCCAAACGGCACTGCTAACATTCGTAAGAACCTCTGTCACCCCACACCCCCCCCAACCCACTGCTTTACCTCTGTCTGTCCCCCCCATCTTTACAAAAACACAGACTGGAACTATATCTGGCACAATATCCTCTGCCTTGTCTGTTTTTGTGTGGACAGCCCCATACATGTGCAAATCTGGCTGTGTGGCCCCAGCCTATTATCACAGACGCTGTGCTTGTAGCTTGATTGTGAAGTAATAGCATCTGACAAATGTCAAGGCTTTCAGACCAGGCTGTTTGCCATACCTCACCCCATTCCTCTAGTGCGCTGCTCTGTGATAGTGATGACCAGACCATGCCTTGCCCCACCTGACATTAGTATAGATACCCTTTTATAACACTTAGACACTTGACATGTGCTTTACTCTTTTGTATACCATCACTTGTTTGAGTGTCAGTGAGTTCATATCATTTTAACAGGTATAGCAGATATCATGTTCACCATGTCCCCTCTCTTCAGGGACTATTGGTTACAACCAGAGGAACCGCATCGACACTCTGATGTACCTGCTGGCATATCCTCAGAAGCCAATGGTCAAAACAAAAACCATTGAGCTTATCGACTTTGAGAAGCTGCCTGCTGGTCAGAACGCCACTGTGGCTGTCATGAGTTACAGTGGCTACGACATAGAAGACGCTCTGGTCCTCAACAAAGCCTCACTTGACCGAGGTGAGATCGACCTGACCTGACAAGCAGCACTTTCTCTAATCACCGACATGGTCAGGTAGCAGAAAGTCTAATCTCTGCAAACTTTATCTCTGCAGGGTTTGGTCGTTGCCTCGTCTATAAAAATGCCAAGTGTACGCTGCGGCGTTACACCAACCAGACCTTTGACAAGGTGATGGGGCCAATGCTGGATGCTGCCACACGAAAGCCCATCTGGAGGCACAACATCCTGGATGCTGATGGCATCTGCTCCCCGGGTGAGTAGCAGCAGGCTTGTGGAAGGCCCAGTATGCTTTGCTATTCCTTACCAAAAGCTAATTGTTACACTAAATTACTCTAATTATCATAAATTTGAGGAGTCATTTAACTGCACAGCTTTTTTTCGCCTTTTGCCATGTAGAGTAGTGTAAATATTTGTTCCCATATTTTTGCTTACTTATAATTATGTAAGCAAATAATGGTTGTTATTGTGTCAACACATTTCTACAGCAAAGTAGCCAAAAATCAAGTTCTGACAAACTGTGACAGTTTCAGCTGAGAATCCTTCTTTATATATCCATCGCACCTTCTGTTTATGTTGATATGCTGACACCATCAACCAGAAAAAGGCAGTATCATGGCACAGTGAGTGTAGGCACAGTTAGAGACAGAGTCTTAATGGCCAATCAGAAGAGAGATGGATAAAAGATTAATACCTGCATATAAACTGCGTATTAATATATTGTTAAAACTTCCATTTAGCAATGCTAACACTTTGGCTTTGTCTGATACCATTACACAACTTGCCTATTGTAAACAAACATGATTTGATGTCGCACTGATATCAAACACAATGATGACACAATTGCATGGTGGGAAAAAAAGACAAAAACAAATGTTTTCTTTTACACACATAAACATTGTGAACAGATTGTGAAACTTTTGACCTTGACAGTTTTTCAAAAATGTGTGTTTTCAGAGACCTAACCCACGGCGTGTGTGTGCATGACAATGCCAAAATGCACATTTTAAAAGAAATATCCGCTTGCATGAGACTGTAGATTTGTTTACACTGTTGAAAGTAAGAGATTTAATATGGCCCAGTCTAGGCAGTAATGGCCTTTTATGTAAAGTTATGTAGTACTCCTCCTTTAACCTGTCTTGTGTCTGGTGCAGGTGAGAAAGTCGAGAACAAGCAGGTGTTGGTGAACAAGTCCATGCCAACTGTCACTCAGACACCACTGGAGGGCAGTACCCAGCCAGGCCAGCCCCAGTACAGAGATGTGCCCATCAGGTGAGTGCACATCATCTCCTCCACCACACCCACCCAAACACTTTCACTGTGAGCTCAGCTGGTGTCACTTCACTGTGGACCCATCTGCAATGTGAGTTCAGCTGAATTTTCTGACAAAAACTGCATTTAATTTAATTTGAACTTTTTGTGTGTTTGTAGCTATAAGGGCTCAACAGACTCGTACATCGAGAAGGTCATGATTTCATCCAATGCTGAAGATGCTTTCCTCATCAAGATCCTCTTGAGGCAGACCAGGAGACCAGAGATAGGAGACAAATTCAGCAGTCGCCACGGACAGAAAGGTGCCGACCTTAGCACGTTCACACTGTCGTCTCTCTCTGAAATGAACTGGTTGAGCTAAAAAAAAACAAAGCATTTCATACTTAATCACCATTCCAGGCTAAATTAGAACCTGCTGAAAAATTGTAAATGACTGGACAAAAAAGAAATTCAGTGGTCGTCTCTGTGTCAGAGGGTTTGTTGAGTCAAGTCCCAGTGGCTGTTGCTCCGTCACTGCCCCCCTGTCCTCATCTCTCAAGAGCTCTTTTCAATTAATTGGCTCTTTGTCCTGTGCCAGACTATGCAAATTTATTACACCACAGCAGTATTCTGCTGCTACTGGGGGGAAAAGTGTTTACAACCTCCATTGTTTCGCAGCACCTCCCCTATAGAGGGCTTGTATGATGTTTTAATCAAAAAGCTAACTGGCGCCATGCATAATTTACTTTCTTCATTAACGCAGTGGCCACTGAGCGGTCAGCTTAGGATGGGACAATGTCTTCTGTCTCAGATAATGACGAAGAGTGAGGGGTCATCGGTGGGTTAGCAGGAGGAGATCTGGATGGAGAGCCCCAGATGTGTGACTGATGTATCGCTAGTTTTTTAATCAGAGTTCTGTGGAGTCACGTTGAGGTGTTCACTGCAAGTTCATAAGCCAGAGAAGCTCATAAAAACTTGCACTTTTGCTTCAGCTGGGTTTTTTTTCCTTTGTCAAAATAACTGCGCTTTCCTGCCTGTCAAATATATAAAAAGAAATCCCAAAACAAGTTTTTATTATTTAATTAGAAGTGAATTTGGCCTCAGTGGTAGATCTCCCAGTGACTCATGACTAGTCTCATAAGTCCTGGTCAGCAGAGCAGAATAAGTTAATTATTTACTGGTTACACACACACACACACACACACAGCTGTGGAGGTGGGGGAGGAGGTGGAGAGGTTGTCAGTAGTAGGGTTCCATTGTGCGAGCCTCCAGTGTGGAGCTGTATGAGCTGTGATGGAGGGCTCTGAACCCTTGCTGTTGTCTTGCCTTTCTCTGCTGATTTCATGCCTCTTTTATCATTCACTTTCACACAAAACAAACAACACCAAGGATGTCTGCTATGGGAACTAGTGTCTCTCTCTCTCACTCTCTCTGTCTCTCTCCGAATCTTTCTGTTCACCTTCTCTACCATCCATTTTCCACTTTATTTCCTCATCTCTTTCATCTCACTCACTTAGCCTGATTTTCAAACTTTTTTGTTTTCTTTGTTTTTAATGTCTCCCCCCCCCCCCCCCCCCCCCCCCCTTCACTCCTGGCTCTGTCACACTTGCCTTTTCTCTTCTCCTTTCACCTTCTTCCTGCTGTTGGATGACTTTCCACTAAATCTTTGCACTTGTTCCCAGTCAACATCCTGTTGCTGTGTCCTGTAATGGCATCAACAGTCTGCTGTGCACTGTGTCGCTGACAAGACGGCTAATAGTGAATTTTTCCCACGTGCTCAGATTCAATTTCTCCTCTCCAGTTGATCCCCAGTACTTCCTCTGAGTTGAGCTGAAAGTCATGGGTGTGTAATCCTGGTCTCTCTGTCGCACTAAGCACCTTTCTCCACTTCCTGCTCTCCTTCTCTTCTCTACTCATTCTCTTTTTTCATTTGCAAATGGGCCTACAATCTGTTTACCCTGGCCTGGGAAGAGTGCTTCGGCCCCTCGGCAAACATTTGCACTCACACTTAAACTCCAGGCTACCAGAGGGCTTGTCCCCCCATGTCATGTGAATCAAAAGAAGACCCCGTCTGTCCACATGGGTATGGAAATGTCATGTTCCGCCTCAGGTCCACACCAAGCTTCCAGCTGCAAGACACACAACAAAAACAACAGTTTTTCTTGGAGTTTGCTGCAGATCTGGGTGGTCACTTCAGTCAGTGGGCTTAAAAGAATCAAACCTGCTGCCAACTTTTTTTTCCACATGATACTCTTAAGTGTTTTGATTGATTTGTCAATCTGTCAAATGTGAAAAAAATCAACAACAAAAACTAGCATCCAAAACTGGCACCAGATCCTGACTTGTATTTCTTTTGGTATTATTTTTCTTTAAAAGGCAAAAGATTTAAGATATTTTTGTTCAGTTTCCTGTTGATTTGTAAATTATAGGCCCAGTGTGTAAAAACTTGTGACGTCTTTCTTTCACATCAGGGAATTTTGGTGGTGGCACAAAATGGCTGCCCCGTAAAGCAAGGCCCTTACCTAAAGTACATATAATAGGCTTATTTCACTTTCATGTGATTATACACTGATATTCAATTTCTACCCATAGACTCTTCTAAATGGACCTTTACTGCATCAGTTTGCCTGCTTAAACAGAAGAGAAAACGTTAAAGTGGATGCATGTACTTCAAAAAGTGTACTTGAAAAGTGCAGACACACAGATGTGGACATTGACTGTTTTTCTGTTTTTGTGTCTCTCAGGTGTTTGTGGTCTCATCGTCCCGCAGGAGGACATGCCATTCTGTGACACGGGCATCTGTCCGGATATTATCATGAACCCTCACGGATATCCCTCCAGAATGACGGTAGAACTCTTCACATTTTGTCACCACAAAATTATTAGAATATTTTTTGATTCATTTGTAGTTTCTTTCTATAAGATACAATGATTTTGGATCAAAAATTCTCAGAGCCTTGTTTTGACAGCTCAAAAACCAAATTTATCCAATACTCTGTGATATTAAAGAGGAAAACTAGCCAATAATCGCTTGTTAGCTGATAAAGTTTGGCATTTTCTTCTTAAAAGGGTAGTTGATTGATTGGTTTATTTAAGTGTCATTGCCCAGCCAATACAAGACACCAACAATAACAATACAAAGTTGACTGCAGTATACCCATCCACAATTTCCCATGCATAGTACCCAAAGGTAGAAGAAAAGCAGTCATTAATTTGGACACATCATGCTCTTCTTTAATATCCACACATTTCCTATAAATCTCTCTAATTTCATTCTAAAGTAAGTAACCAATGTAATGTTTCACAAATCGGATCACTAAAATAAATCTACGGTAATTATTTCACTGAACACAGGGCAGTGAAGCAGAAATGAAATTCATCTTCACCTACATGTAGATCACACAAAACACATTAACACTGCTCTTCTGGGATACCTTTTGTACCTGCCTGCTTCAAAACCTAACCTGAATATTTATGATTTAGAGCTTAGAGTCTGTGTTGACCGTCAAGTTTGTCTCTGCTCTTCAGAGACAAAACCCTCATTATCCTACTCCTCTCCTCTCTCGGTTATCATTGGCTTCCACAGCACACGTCCATTGACGCCACTAAGCAGCAGTCTCACTGTTCACAAACAGATATTTGTTGCTACAGAGACGGCTGCCAGCGAAGCCGCCTCCTGTAGCAGCGTGTGGAAGTTTTATCAAACATGCACAGAACATAGTGGTGCTGAATGTGAATGACATGAAACTTGGCCCCCGTATGTGCCTGCTTTTTTTGTCCCCGACGCTATAAAAACGTGAATAATCTTTATTGCTGAAGTTGTCAGTGCCAATGTATTTGCAGGCAGTGGTTGTCATGGAAAAGACTCAGAAATGTTTGGCTCGGGAGGATGTTTCTGTGGCCTGACAGTGAAATGAGAGTAGGTGTTTCCTTTTATGTGACAGGGTCAGGGGTCCTGTGGGTGTGACCTCAATGGAATTGTAGAAATCAGTCATCCTTAGTCTCAGAGCCTGAGCAGCTCACCCCGAACATGTGATTTTTTTTGTTTTGTTTTTTTGTTTATCTTTTGTGATTTACATCACAAATCACAAAAACTGGACCCCAAAAGGATTTGGATGCTACTGTACAGTGCATTCAGAAAGAGGTTAGACTCAATAAGTTGTGCAAGGAAAAATGTGTTTAAGAATTATGGCTTGACAGGCTTCTGGCATTATTTGTCATTATTATTTCAATATATGTATTTATTTTAAATGTAAAATAGTAAACTATAAGAAGCGATAAACCCCTTGTCTTTACATTATAAAAGAGGTGATGGAATCTAAGGGCAATTTCTCTTCTCCCCCCCCCATTGCTCCCCCCGTCTGCTCAGTCGGCCAGCTCTACTAAGTGTCCTGCTTGTTCCAGACTTCTGTGTTGACACAGTCCTGTCTCTGCAGGCTGTTCTTTTGACCTTGTTATTTGGTTTTTGCTTTAAATTTGTGTCATCAACTGTGAAACATTTTGTACAGGGACTACTGTGCATCTTTCCAGGGAACATGTGCGATCCAATGAGTCTAATCAGGGAGAAGGAACATCTTAAAGATCACCAATAGTGTCTGACCACTTACAGTGTTAACAATCTTTACTCTATATATGATGAACCTTTAGCAAACGAAAATATGAGTGGAATTTTTTTTTTTAAATTGAAGCATAAAGCTGCAACAAAAATGTGCAAAGAGGCTTCAAATGCTTTGTGACTGCACTGAACAGAGCTTTTCATTTACATCTGTGTTTCTGATTCTGTTCTGTCAGGTGGGAAAGTTGATTGAGTTGTTGGCGGGGAAGGCGGGAGTCCTCGACGGACGCTTTCACTATGGCACGGCCTTCGGAGGCAGCAAAGTGAAGGATGTTTGTGAGGATCTCATCCGATACGGATACAACTACCAGGGCAAAGACTACGTCACCTCCGGAATCACTGGGTAATAAAAAGTTTATTTTTATCTCTGTAACACACGTCATGTTACTGCCCAGCTGTTTGTGAGTTAAAAAATAAAATCTCAAAGTAAAGGATTTTGATGAAATTTTCTCATGTAGGTTATGGCCCAAGGAAGAAAGGATCAGATTTTGTTGGTGATACAAATCAGGATTGTTTTAAAACATTGTTAACCTTGCAAGATAGAGGAGTTTTTAATATCTTCATTACTACCCTATTATGAATCTTGATCCATATTAACACTAGGAAAACTGAGCTGCCTTGGTTGAGGTTTGTGCTTTCTCACCTTTAGAAGAAGTTTGATCTGACTGAGAGCAACACTTTTAATAATGCATGTACTTAGGTGCTTTGGTTAAGAAGGGTAGTCGTCTTGAATAAGTAGAATAATATTCAGTCCTCCTGATGTTTTTTCAAGTTTTCTTCCTCATCTGCATTTCCAAAAGACGGTAACACCACTGTAATTTATAGACGATCGCTTCAGTCCGAGGGAAAAAAACTCAATAGTAATGAGAAATATCACGTTATTAGAACACAGAAGGGTTCCAATCATTGTTTTTGATATATAGTTATATCTGATAAAAATGTGTTGTAATACATATTGTAAAATTAGCTCGATGTATATGTTTGACGGCTGTATTTTCCTCAGAGAACCACTGGAGGCTTACATCTACTTTGGACCGGTGTATTATCAGAAACTGAAGCACATGGTCCTCGACAAAATGCACGCCAGAGCCCGAGGCCCTCGAGCTGTTCTCACCAGGTCAAAACTTTGGACTTTTACAATAGAATGAAGCATATTTTAATCAAAAAGTATACCATTTGAACCTTCTCATACAGAGCAGCTGGATTAACAAACTATACCTATATCTGTCTCACCGGTCTGTTTTCCCTGAATGTGTCGTGGCCAACAGGCAGCCGACAGAGGGTCGCTCCCGAGACGGAGGTCTGCGTCTGGGCGAGATGGAGCGTGACTGTTTGATCGGCTATGGAGCAAGCATGTTACTGCTGGAGCGTCTCATGATCTCCAGTGACGCCTTTGAAGTGGACGTGTGCGGACAGTGTGGCCTGTTGGGATACTCTGGGTGGTAAGCTTGATAACAGCAGAGCTAAAATGTAGCATTGTAGTTCACAACTGCTGCTTTGTCGTGAAATGGAAACTGAAGTTGACATGAATGTGGATGACGGAACCATGGGAGTCAGTGGATAACCCTAACCCAGCTTGTTGTGTAAACACAGAGCTGTTGTCATTTACTCATAACAAGTCTTTTTACTAAAAAATGCTAATAACTGGCATTTTTGTCATTTCTAAGTGACCTCACCTGACTCACTTATTGGCTACTGTTTCTGTATTTTTTGTCACAAATTTAAACTGGATTAAGGAAATAATTTAATATTAAAAGGTCCAGTGTGTAACATTAATGATTGTTTATTGGCAGGAACTGAATATACAACCCATAAGTATGTACGTGTAAATGTGTAATCACTTTAGAATTAAAAATGTTGGTTTTTCTGGAATAAGTTTTTCTATGGCCAACCAGCCAGAGAGTGCCTTTAGCTACTGCACAAAGGAACATTATTTCTGCTATTTGATGGCTACTATAGTTCTCTGATGAGTTTGTTAAATGCAGGAGTGAGCAGAGGAGTTTGCTGCAGTCTCACTATTAGATATTACTAATTTTTTCGCACTGGACTTTTTAAGGTAGATGTCATTTTATGTTTTCGAGACCTGTCTCCTGTTTCAGGTGAAAAGCTCTTGCCTCATGTCCTTGAGGTGACAGGTAACATTATGAGAGCTGTTGATTTGTGTCAAGAGTCAACAGACAACTTTCATGACCCTAGCGTTTCGTGTTTGATCACCGTCATAAAAAAGCTGCAGTAACAAGATGCTGTTACTCAAAGTTATCTCAAAGTTAGTGTTGTTTATAGTAAACTGCAGCGTTTTGGATACAAAATAACTCTGTTCCTTTGTGTCATAAGTTGATTCAGTTTTTCCACAGAAACCTCGTCCTAGTGGACAAGAGATTTAACATGATGAAAGTAAGGTTTATAGGTGAACAATTATCAGTTTTAACACCATAATATGCTCATGCCAGAAAGTTTCAATATATGTTGGCTATAATATTTTAGCACCTCTCACAATGCCTGGTTAATGGAGCTAGAGCATAGGGTTGTTGAGGCCCAGTATTCTGAAGAATGTCAACAGTCTTCTGGTCTGATTTTCGTTTCTTCTTCCCAGGTGTCACTACTGTAAGTCGTCCTGTCACGTCTCTTCTCTACGTATCCCGTACGCCTGCAAGCTGCTGTTTCAGGAGCTGCAGTCCATGAACATCATTCCCCGACTCAAACTGTCTCGTTACAATGAGTGACTGGGAGAAGGAGAGGAGCACAGTGTATGTGAGTGAAAGGTTTTGAGCTTTGAATGAGCAGTAAGAAACAGGCTGAAGATTTACTTTGGTGTCCACAAACCAAAAAAACACTTCTGTACAAAACATGGGTTTTTTTCTGTTTCTCATTTATGTTGATACTTTCACATTTCTTTGCTCTTTGTATGTAATAAACACAGAAAGATTATTTCAAATCGGCTGCCGTTTCTTGTACAATTTGATCACTTTAAACAGCATTTGCTGTTTATTGAAAAACAAAAAGCACTTCATTTATAAAAAAAAACACCTTTTAAATCTACATAAAAAAAAATTTGGACGTCAAACAAGGGGAAAATGCAGCTGCCATTTTTCCTTTTGTACGGTGTATCATTATAAATAATGGGTGGTAGTTTTCCGTCTGCTGAAACATTTCAGCAGAAATATTGTTTTATTTTTGTTGTTTTCTTTCATTGGGTGTCCAGGTTTCATCACTGGTTTAATTCCAACCAAAAGCACTTGTTGCATGTGACACTGGCTCCCACAGCTTTTAAATCTTTATATAAGAGCTCACACACTCATTATTATTATTACAGTATGTGGTCAATTCAACCAAAGAAATTAAACAAAACAAACAGACTTTTCCATCGATATGGGTTTTTCTATGGCCGATGCTGATTCATAGAAATCAGAGCAGCCAATAATTGATGCAGTTGGTTTTTTTTTGGCCCATATATGTAGCCGATTTTTTTTTCCTCCATCAGATGAAATATAACTCTTTAACTATAAAAAAATAATACAAAACAGTTGCTTAATTTTAGTCACCAGTTAATGAACTACACTAATGATCGTTCTCTCCAATCCACATTTACATCTCCACTGCAATGCACTAAAGTATTGTAATTTGTAATTACCCACCAATTATTTAATGCTAATCCACTAAATAATAATCCGCTAATGCTGATTATTAATGAATGGCAAATATTAGCCCAATTAATCGACTGAACTGATTAATCAGTCTACGTCTAAATGGACTTGATGATCAGTGATGTTTTAGCTTATAGAAAAACTATTTTTATTGTATCAACTTCTCTAAATTTTAAAATAAAATGGTGATAAAACACTTTTCAACGCGTTTTTCTACAGTGCACACTGATAAATAATCTGCATATAGCAGACGTGCGTCTTCAAGCATTCATTAGGTGATTTGGGAAAAAATGAAAATAAAGTTACCCAGTATGGTGTTAATGTGCTTATAACTCAATAAAAATGAGAGGATAATGAGAAATGAGAAAATGAGAAAAATCATTAGCCCCATTAATACCATTACATTTAAATATTTTTAATATTTAAATATTTTTAATATTTAAATGCAAATTTAATTAATATTCTTAATTCACTGATTTGTTTTTTTAAAACAATATAGCAGTTGAAAAAAAGAGATTCCCAATTTCATGAAGTCCAAGAAAAAACTTAAATGCCATATTCTTATGTTGATTAACCACTAGTTGAAAACCCGAAGACATCCAGTTTACATACATCTAACGTGTTCTTGTTTTCTCTGTAGAAAATGGAGGGATGACTCTTATCGGCCACATATTTGGTGACAACATAATGACGGATATAAACAGAGCTACAGCTTCATTCATGTCTTTGACTCACACAATTTCTTCCAAGCTTTAATGTCACCAACACGCTGTATGTAGCGTAACCATACCCCCCACTCGCTCATACACACATGACTCAACTGGGGCCTTTTCATGGAACAAAAGCAGTACACATCCGTTTGTGTGTGCAAAGTGTGTGAGGATAGGAAGAGTAGAGGCTCATTTGATGGCTGCACCTGTCCCGTTTTATGAGGCTCTAATAAGCAGATAACGGGAGGGAAATACGACGTCCACTGACAGAGGACAGAGACTCCACCTTCTGCTTATTTGACAGAAATGAATAAGATCCCCATTAGCCACCATTTAAGCCTTTGAATACTGTGCCATTAAATGGTTGCAGTGTTGTTGTTATGTAATGTATTTACTTTAAAGCAAATTTGCAATGATTTTTGAGTCGACTTGTTCCATGTACTCACTCCAGCAGCTTTCTTCTTCCTCTGTGAGTCTGAGTATAGGTGCACATCACTGTTTTGTCAAACCATGACACTCATGGCATGTTGGTGCCACCCTGTCCCACCCGCACTCCCAGGTGGCTGCATGGTGCGTGTCAGTGAGTGGTAGCGTTGGTGTCCACGCCTGCGCCGTGGCAGAGCAAGTCCTCCTTTGCTATCCATGGTGCGGTGAGTAATTCAGCCATAATCCGCCTTTCTCCTCTCCCCTCTTCTTTTCCCCTCTCCTCTCCCCCTCTCCTGTGGTTCCATTCATATTCTAATCACAGCTTTCCCTTCTCCAGCTCTCAGGCACTCCATCAGAGCCCTCCCAGCCTCGGGCTTTGCACTTTTACTTCCCCCCCTTTTGTGACCGTTCCCTCTTCTCATAGGCACACTAAAAAAAAAAAAAAAAAGGTTTCCAAAAGTAAAAAGCTGCTAAAGCTCCCATCAGAAAAATTCACACTTGTGCAGTTTTGGCGTGTGTTGATGCTGCGTCTGATGTGTGACATGTGTGGGGAAAAAAGTTCTCACAAAGATGCATTAATGGTGGAGTGAGAAGGTTTCGCAGAAGAAACGATGCAACAAGTGTCTGTGGGATGTGAAAGTGAAGTTAAAAAAAACGATGGAAAGGCAGGAGCGGCGGTTGTGCAGGGACGTATGTTTATTTGCAGCTCGGGGGTGTATAAAACTTAAATTAAATGCCATAATGGAAGATGGGGAGGCCACAGTGTTAGGACTGTGTAGATCTAAGCCTCTCTTTTTTTTTCGTTGGGAGGGAGCTTTTCTTATTCAAAACAGCCCCACAAAAGACTTCCAGTGAGCCTTGCCACATCCCCATCTGACTTGGGGCCATTCATCAGCCTTCCAAGCCTATCAATGACATGTCCCCATCAGGGCTCCTATAAAATCAGCCCCTTTCCCATGAAACATCAGCAAACATTTTGACGGGTCTGGCTTTCCCCCCGCTGGATTTCTGGAGTCTCTACCCCCCCCCCCCCCACCTCCCTCATTCCCACCTCCCCCTCTCTCCTCCGCCAACACCACCCCTCTCCGGGCGAACGTCAGATCCTCAACATCTCCTGTGACGGGCAGTGGTCACGGAAACGCTGAGCGAGACAAGGGGAGAGCGGCCGTGGAGGGGGAAACGTGCACTAAGCCATTTTCTTGGAGGAGCCAGCGTTGTTGATGGGAAGAGGATGCATTGTGGGCTGCTGGAGGAGCCTGATATGGATTCCACAGGTCAGTCCTCTTCATCTCTGCATGTCTGGATGGTGTTTAGAAAAATCAGCTTCCGCTGCAGAAGCACGGTGCGAGTTTATGCCGCTGCACACTCGAGGAAAACTTTCTCTGCAGTCATTCAGAGAGTCTGGGAATATGTTTTGTTTTTTGGTTTTAACATTTTTTCCTCTTTTTTAAGTGACCTCAGCACACAAATTCAATTAGAAGTGTGTGATGTTAGAGGACACACTTTTTGGTTGATTTAAGAAAAGTCATAGAAGACACATAATAGTCCTTAAAAGTGATGCCTTGCTGGGGTTTTTTCCCAATAAATCAAAAAGATTTTTTTATAAATTGCACCTGATCATCATTAGTGGAGAAATAGAAACAGGTGCAACTTCATGCACCTGCTCCTTTTGTTCATCTTTTCCAGTTTTTAGTCTAAAACTCTGCTTATAACTGAATTTTATTATAAATGCATTAGTGAAATGTCGATTAATGAATGATGTCCAAACACAAATAATCTACTAATTATAGATAATAATAGAGTTATTTTTTTTAATTTGAGAAAATTGGTTAATGAACAATCATGTGGCCGTGTAGAGCACTTAAGTCCTGAATGTGTGTTAATAAATGAGTGAACATCTGTTTCACTTGTTGATCAAATTTAATCCAATTATTCAGATCCCCAACTTATCTGCTCCTGTGGCAAATGAAGCTTGAGATCTGAGCCTCTGTGGAGAATTAGCTTCACTTCACCGGGTTCACTTTTTCATTTCCAGGGTTTTAGGGAACAGAAGTGAAAGCTGTCGGTAAAAGATGAGAGATGTCGCTGACAACGCTGCTGTGTTCTTCAGAGTTGATGCATAAATGCTCCGACTGCTGCTGTCGTAGTTTTGCATTATAATTAGATTGTTATCCAGAATACTAATCAGCAGTAGCAGGAAGACAATTGGAGAGAAGAAAAGCTTCTAATGATCATTTTAATTTAACTTAAAAGCTTTTTCCCTGTCTGTGTTTAAACATGATGATAGAACTTAAAGCACAGCCTGATTTAAAAAAAAAAATTTCTTTACAAGCATGTGCCTAACATCCTCGCTTAGTGAAAACTTCTAAAACTTTTCAGCCTCTGATTCTCCACCATGGGCTGCACCAACAGGTCGTCCTGCCAACAGTTTGTCCTAGCAACAGCTGTTATTGTGACTGTTGTCATTTCATTTACACACAAAAAAAGAGATGAATACATTTTCTAGAAACAGTATATAAGGAGTTTTTTGTTGTTGAAGGTGTAAAAAGTAACTGCTGTGGTGTTTTATGTTGATCCTGTACGCGCTGGATACAGTTGTAAGGCTTTGCCTCCTAATTTCCATTTAAGGTTACATAATAGGTTTTGTCAACCAATTTAATAACAGACATTTCACTTTGTATTCACGTCTCAGTTTAATATGCCTGGCTAACAATAAATAAGCTGGATAAGCAAGATTCAGAAAGTGCTTTGTTGCTTTCACATAAAAAAAAAAAGAACATTAGTTACACACAATTTCATCCTCAATTATATTTATCAAATACTGAAATGTCTGTGTGAAAGAAATAAAAGAATTGTAAAGGGATTTCCACTCTGTCAGGCAGTTCCTAGATAAAAGCACTGGTGTTTTGCTGCAGCTCGGTCACAGAAAGCACACCAGTCGTGCCATTTCTAAGTAGAAATTAAAACCGGACAATGGCCTCTGTTCCACCAGAATGCTTCAGTAATGTGCACGGGCTCTTTTAAGCAGGCGTGTTCGCGCAGAGTCTCCTGGGAACAATGCTGGATTCCTGCCGTCTTGGTGAAAACATCTCAAATAGAGCCATGGCTGCTGCGCTGCCCATACAATCGATTGTTGTCAGCTCGCCCTGTCACGTAAGTGACATTTATAGTGTCCTGTATAGGCAGCGATTGTCAGTGTTTATAAACTAAACTAAAGCTTTATTTACAAAAACGAGACCGGTTCAACAAAAACTCCTTTTTTTCCCACCAAATGACAGAAAGGATCCACTGTTAAAGCCTTAGAATCATGTTCTTTTTAGTAATACATCTGTCTAAATGACAATGTAAATATTAATATTATTATTTTCTGAGTTGTTCTAAAAGGTGATTTATGCTTCTTTTTATTTTTTTGTTAAAGAGAGTTGGATTGAAAGATGCCTCAACGAGAGCGAGAGCAAGCGATACTCCAGTCACACGTCTCTGGGGAACATGTCCAACGATGAACGTGAGCACAAACAAGCACACGGCATCACACTAAAACTGACACCGCTGTGTCACACAGGCTTCAGTGCAATAAATGCTCTCGTCATGTCCTGCAAGTTACTGTGTCAGTTTTTAAATAAACTCACTAAATGTGTCGTGTTTCACAGATGAAGAGAAGGAAAATAACCGAGCCTCGAAACCACATTCGACACCAGCTACTCTGGAATGGTGAGTCTGAGAATTAATCTTTGTTTTTTTTTTCACTCAACTTTAAAAGGGAAAGCCACAGAAGGGCGGTGGGGGGATTAATTAATCTATATTAATTAAGTTCTTAGAAGTGAATACAATTAATTCACTTCAAAACAAATGTAGCCTCCCAATTAAAAAAAAATGTGTGGAACATAAACAAAATGTATGTAAACAGAAAATGAAGTTCAGATTGAGTCAATTTTAATTTGTGTTTTCGCTGCTCCTCATCCTGTCACACACTTAGATGACATGAACGTTCTTTTTTACTTTATTATATCGGGGAACATGATAAAAAATGTTTTTTTAATCAAAAAACATTTTGTATTTAATTTCCTAACAGATTAGTTTTCTCTATTTTAAATATAATACAAACTCTAACATATGTATGGCCTCTCTGTGGCTCAGTCTGTGAAAGAGCCACACGACCAATGACATCCTGAACTCAGTAGCATGAAGACACACATGGACTGAAATGAATATTAATAGTGATTTAAGCTGCACTGTGGGAGGCTGACACCCACAGGGAGGAGGATGAGTGGAGTCACTCACCTGTTGTCATATGAAAGAGGCATTATAGTCATAAATGCTTATGCACTCTCCAATGATAATTGTAATGATGATCATTTAATAGAGGATTTAAAACTAACCCATTATAACAGAAAGTATATGTTTAGTCAAAGAACTTTGTCATCTGTCAAAGTTTATTAAAATGCATTATGTATATTATTATAAGTATTATTGTATTATAACATTACAAAACAGCAATGAATTAATTGGCAGATTTTAAAAAATGTGAAAAAAAAATTCTGAAAGAAAAATTTTTCTGAAGAAAATTGTAATAACCTTCCATGTCACAAAATATAGGGCAATATCAGAGGACTTTATTTAGGACTTTTGATTCTGAATTTGCTCCTTTATGCATTAACTCTTATTCTGCCGCTTTCACAGTCCGAACAATAACAAAAGGAACTACACACATGGAAATACATATATAATATAAAATATATTTGACTTATTGAAGAAAGATTTGTTCGACATATATTAATAAGTCAGTAAATAGACCAGTTTCTTTAAAAACATCTGGACCATTAAGGGGCAGAGAGTCACACTTAAGAAACAAATAGTGATAGTAATATTTATTTTATCACAAATACTGAGAGTAAATATGTTCCAAATATACCAACAATGTTTAATTTTCTGAAAGTCAGGAGATGAAAAGGACCAGGCTTTGGGAACATACAGGAGTGCATCATCAGCATAGCAATGAAATCAATACTAACATTTACACAGAAGAAAGGAAAGAAAGTAATAGATAAGAGATGAAGCATTAATGTCACAACAGGAAGGTCAACAAAAGTTTCCAGATGCTGTTTGTGCCTCATATATATATATATATATATATATATATATGAAAGATACAATGTAGTGACTAGAGCTTTTGTCATGCAGGACTATAATAAAAGCAGTATGATCCGTTATAAACTGGAACAAATGCACATGATCTCTGCAAAGGTGTAATAAAATATCCTCACAAAAATGAATTTATCTTATCTATTTTTCCACGACAAAGTCACCTGCTTCTAAATTTGACCTGATTCGACTTCTGGTCTGTTTATTTACTTACCTTTTTATGTCAATTTAAAAAATGTAATAATGTCACATCATTAGATGCACTACATCACAGTCCTTTGCTGATAGTGGCACAGTAAATTCCTCTGTATTATATCTACACTGTTTACAAATACCAAACCCTTTTTGTGACACTGATGAATTCTATGATCTTTTCTTCAGGCTAGAGGAGAACTATGAGATAGCTGAAGGTGTGTGTATTCCCCGAAGTGCCCTCTACATGCACTACTTAGACTTCAGCGAGAAGCAGGACACACAGCCTGTGAACGCGGCCAGCTTTGGAAAGGTGAGATTCAAAAACACCTGTAGAGATAAAGGTTGTAGTATCTGACAGCTCATCATCCTAAAACCCAGCATGAAATGTCTTAAAATTCCATAAAGCAGCGAACTCCGTACCATTTTCACTGTGTTTTCTCGAAGCATAATTGTTTGATTAGTGATTGTGAGCTGCGTTTATGATAAAGTAAAAAGTGTAACAACTTGCTTCAACAGAAGAAGATAAAAAAACAACAACTACATATATCCCCTATGAAAGCAATAATCCCAATAATCTCATCAATTCAATCAGCCTAATGCATTAGTCTGACCATTTCATGGCTGGGTTGGTTCTGTGCTGCAGCTCTGGCTGCTGAGTTGGAATAATATTGTCTGAAGCTCAGTGTGAAGCAAAGCTCTGTGGTCGCTCACTGAACACATAATCTAGAGCCAAAGGAGATGTGCTTTCGTCTGTTCCCACAACCCCGAGAAGTTCCTCGTAGCCCTTTCTACCCCCAGCCATCGCCTGTACTCTGGACTCCAGCCCCAATCCCCAACCCCCAACCTCCCGGGCCCACCCCCCGCCCCTCCGCAGCTCCTGTCGGAAGATATTGAAAAAGAGAAGGGGCCTGGATTAATGTGTAATTAAAGGAAATTTGGAAGGGTGAGATGTTGCGGAATGTTAGATCAGTGGCTGGAGCAGTGTGGGGTGTCCTTTAGGAAGGCTTCATTGATTCAGGACAAAAAAACGAGAGAGGGCCCGGACTGCCTCCCTGTCTGCTCATTTATCAAGCGGGGCCTGACAGAAACTTCACAGCTTGGCCTCTTTTTTCATCCCACACAATGGAGAGCTACACTGTTTGCTAAAGTTTCTGCACCAGGAGCTGGACCAAGGATCCAATCTCTTTGGACATAAAGAGAGGAGAGGAAGAAGGAGGGAGTGGAGGAGAGAAAGAGAGTGTGAAGGAAAAGGGGATGGGGTGGATGGATGAGGGGACACTGTTGGTATTCGGGGGGATACGACTGGATGTCATAAATGGATGGTTCTCAATGCTTTTATTTTCCTCTCAGACCTCCCAGTGGACACAGCGACAAGACTTTCACGTCGATCTGCTGACAAACTTTACTAAATGACCCGTCATTGTGTTTTAATCTGTTACCTTCAGGCAGACGTTGTAGAGCGAGCAAATGCAAAACCAATGTCTATCACACCACTCAATGAGGAAATGGCTTCATTCTGTCATGAATCTTCATAAGAAAGAGTCACTTTTACTCTGGCACATGTCGCTTATGGTTACTGGTTCTTAATGCCTTGTTTTTATTGTGTTTCTTTATTGTTTTATGTGTTTTAGAGTAGGTGCAATACTGATCTTTTTCATTCTGTTTTAATATTATGTGAATAGGCTGTGTGTTCTGCAGCTCTTGTAACACCAAAGCCCAAGAAAATGTCAGAAAGTATATTTGTTTTGATTGATTTTATCTTTATTTTTATCATAAAGACTGAATATCATGAACATGTGCAGTATTTACTACTACGTAATATTCAGTATACTGTCTGTATTTTCTTCCACTGAGTTAAAAAAAATACTTGATACAAAGATGAGATTTGACATATTGACATGTCTTCTGTTTGCATGTCTTTTTATTATTTGCTCTAAGGAGTTTGTGGCAAATTAATGTGATATAACTCCATCTATGTGTGTGTTGTAACAGCACCCTAACCACTGTTTCTCCTTTTTGTTTTTATTTTATTTTACTATGAGCAGATCATAAGGCAACAGTTTCCAGCCTTAACTACCAGAAGACTGGGAACAAGAGGACAGTCCAAGTAAGTAGGTTATGATTGTTTTGGGTCACAAAACATGGAAGGAAGTTTGGAAAGTTACTAAAAATTTATACTAAGCATAATTTTACAACATTGATATCAGTAAAGCTCTGTCTAAATCCTTATATGGTCACACTTTATAATAGTATAAAAGGACACAGTTCCATCTTGTCAATAACAAAGGTAATAGTGTGTTGATAAAGAGATACTATTATAATAATACCATACTATTTGCAAAGCAATATTAAGATATGACATACAACAAGTTTGTCATATGCACTGTGAAAAACTGTGAAATTCTTATTTTTGCCAGTTTCCTTTACACAAAATAATATAAAAATTGACTAGGTTTTAACTTGGTCATGACCACCAGTTACCATATTATAAGTTGGATTTTCATCCTCCTGTATGTCCCACCCACATTTTATATTGTTTTTTCCAAGATATTAGTTGGTAACTGTTACAAAGTTATCGCCATATGATTGCCATATAGTTACTGTTCTGTAAAGTACAGCGTTAAGATATAGTTTTTCCGTTTTTTAACCAAACTGCTACTTGATCAGAGAAGAATAACGTTGTCGTCGCTGCGCGTCTTCTCCTCAGGTACCACTACTATGGCATCGCAGTGAAGGAGACCTCTCAGTACTATGACGTGATGTACTCTAAGAAGGGAGCGGCGTGGGTGAACGAGACGGGGAAGAAAGAAGTCACCAAGCAGACAGTGGCGTATTCACCGCGCTCCAAACTGGGAACCCTCCTGCCAGAGTTTCCAAATGTCAAAGACCTAAATTTGCCCGCCAGTCTGCCAGAAGAGAGGGTAAACAGGAGTTTTAAAAGTCCATCCTTATTCCCCCCCCCTCCACACATCCCTCTGGTCCCATCTCTCCCTGCCATCTCTTCGTCTCTGCGCCCCCTCTAGCTCTTTTATCTGGATTTTCACTGGGTTGGCGTTTAGAGAAGGACCCTGAGGATTTATATGCTGGCTCCTCACTAACTCTTAATCTTTTGGGGGAGATAATAAGATCTAGCAATGACAAAGGACAGGCACTAGCTGTCCGGCTTTTAAAGAGGGGCCATGATTTTAAATGGTTTGTGCTTTGCTGATCTCTAAAGCTCGTTTTTATATTAGTCTGCTCCAGCCTAGACCTGGTATGTGTATTTATTGGTTCACATGCTTTGTTAGAGATTTATTTTCTTGTTTTTGTACCACTGTTGTTTTTTTGGGTTTTTTTTTGAGGAAAAAAGGGCCATTAAGTCTGTGATGCAATTAGATTAATGTTTTGTTGTTGACCACAGGTGTCAACCTTCATCATGATGTACAGAACGCACTGTCAGAGGATACTGGACACGGTTATTCGAGCCAACTTTGACGAGGCAAGGCATCTTGTGTTTTTTAACATTAACTTTTAAAATTAGCTTCTCTTTTACCAGAAGTCCAAACAAAAAAAGTGTGCTTGTATTTAACAAATTACTTTGTTCTGTATTCCTGAATGTCCTGGTGTTTCTTTCAGGTCCAGAGCTTCCTGCTGCACTTCTGGCAAGGCATGCCGCCCCACATGCTCCCTGTCCTCGGCTCCACCACGGTGGTGAACATAGTGGGTGTTTGTGACTCCATCCTCTACAAGGCCATCTCTGGGGTGCTGATGCCCACTGTCCTGCAAGCACTACCTGATAGGTGAGTGGTGCTCTTACATTTACTGACAGTGTGTTCTTTACTGAGCTACTAAGCATTTGTTTGTATTTGTGTGTGGTGCTGTACGAGCTGCAGCATTTAGATTACACTGCAGGGTTTTTCCCCTGAATATAAACACAGTTTACTAAATAGTTAATAAAACATTAGTAAATGAGTTAGTTTTGGTGTTTAACTGTGATTGGCATTTGTAATGTTGCTGCTCTGCTCTGGATTCATTCATTTATTCATTCTCTTTTTTCCTGGTTCTTGGTATCTTCTCCTTCTTTTCCTTCCCTCCTTTTCCCCTCTTCTCCTTCCTCTCCATCTTCTGTCTGTGTTTGTCTTCTTCTTTCACAGCCTTGAAAATCCATTGTACTAATTTATAGGTTGAGTATTAGTGTTTGGCATTAAGTCTTCCTACAGCTCCTTAGCATGTCTTGTCAAATGATCTACACCACATTTAAATTGTGACCACTGATTGGCTGCCTGGAAAAGTGCCCATCAATCACATGGAGTGAAATTTCCAACAATATTTATGTATAAAAATGATGCAAAAGTTGCAGTCGCATTTTGTGCCAGCATTACCTTGACAGGTCAAGGTCTAAAGCAGGGATTGGAGCTGAAAAGCTTTAAATTCTGGTCTGAGCTTCACAGTTTGGGAGAGAAAGCTATTTAAGAAGAAGTGGGTTATAGTTTACTCTTGTCAGTTAATCACTTCCATCAATTGTCTGGTTCCAGCTTCACAAATTGTGAGGATTTGTTCTTTTTGTTCTGTTACACATGAAAGAAATGTAATCAGTCTTCGTCAGCTGACTGATAAGATTAGATATAAAGATTTTCTGCATCACTCACTGATTTAAATCATTCTGGGTTATTTATTCTGTTTATGTTTGTCCATCTTTTACACAGTTTGACTCAGGTTATTCGAAAATTTGCCAAACAGCTCGACGAGTGGCTCAAAATAGCACTTCACGACCTTCCTGAAAATCTGAGGAATATCAAATTTGAACGTAAGTATGAAATTACTCTATTACATTTCTTTTGTAAAAAAAAATAGAAGAATAATAATAATCCGTTGCAGGAGTAATCACTTTTTTCTCTTCTTTTCTGTTCCCAGTATCAAGGAGATTTTCACAGATTCTGAAGCGACAAACATCGTTAAACCATCTTTGTCAGGTACTTATCATGATCTGAATGTTTTTCTTTTTTAATAAAATCCATATGAACACACACACACAGCTGATAAGCGACATGGGTATATTTGTGTTAGTAATATTGTTGATACATCTGTCTGCAGGCGTCGCGGACTGTAATAAACAGCGCTGACATCACCTTTCAAATGCTAGAGGACTGGAGGAATGTGGACCTGAACAGCATCACCAAGCAGACACTTTACACCATGGAGGACTCACAAGAGGAGCACAGGCAGCTTATTATCCATTGTAAGTGTATGCAGTTAAACACATCCAGCAGCACAGAGAATTACACTTAACTTCCACACAAACAACACACACCGAGGAACAATCATTCCCACGACCAGCAGAGTCAAAGCATTAATGATGGAGACCAAGAGGTTAAATAAGTTCAACCTGCTCTGAAACACCCTGTGGAGCATCTCCACTCGTCGTCACTGACGGGATCAGAGGTCACAGATGCTGTCACAGGAAGATGCATCCAAGTCTGCAGCCATGTTGAATCCTGTGTAACGTGACGTTCTGCCTCCCGTCGTAGTGTATCAGGAGTTCGATCGTCTCCTGGAGGAGCAGTCGCCCATCGAAGCCTACATCGAGTGGCTGGACTCCATGGTGGACCGCTGTGTTGTCAAGGTCAGATTTCACTATTTTTCTATGCATTTGTTTAGTAAATCAGCTGGGAAAACTTTTGCATAGATTAAATTTAATGTATAACAATGATTTCTTTAATAATAATGATAAAAACCTTAATGTATAGATACAAAGTGCTTAACTGTGCAAAAATAAAACCTGACAGTGTATAGAAGCAGAATGAAATGCAATAACTATTATAACATTCATTAAAGCAAACAAATCAAAATTGACCCAATTAAGTAAAACACTAGTTTAACACTAATCTGATGGAATTGGATAATATCAGAGTAAGCCTTCCAATAAAAGTATGTTTTTAAATGAGATTTAAAAAAGAGGACAGTGACTCAGATGTTTTTTTTTTAGATTTTTAAATAAAATATGGTCTTGAGCCAGGTCATAAAGGGCTTAAAAAACAGTTCATAAAATCTTTAAATCAATTCTTAAACTAACTGGGAGACTAAAGGAGGCTAAAGCTGCAATCATACGTTTTAGTGATTAAAAACCTAGCTCTCTTTGGGGATGCAAGAAAATTTTATGCACTAAAATATTGCAGTATTTCATGGTGTGATACTCATATCAATTATTTGTTGCTCTGTATCTATATATAAGTATTCTGGACAGTGGCTTTATGTTGTTTTAAAGCCTTCTCCTGCTCGTTTATGCATATCGGATAGTTAAAAAATTGCAACATATCAAGTTGCTTATAGCATTGTAATATCATGATATATCGTATCATCAGGAGATGTATTCCATCACCAGATACAAAGCTCTATAGCTGTTTAATTTTGTCGGACAATTTAAACCAGCCAAGAGGCTAAAGCAGCAGTTTCACAGGTTTATATGTGTTTAAATGTTGACAGTGTTGGTAATTTCTACTAAATATTTGTGCACAGCAGCTCATTCTGTCCTTAAACAGACACCTGTGGCTTGAAGCCACTTGTTTCTGCATGTCTTTTTTACACAGAGGCACTTAGGCTGCAATCCTCCCAGTTAATGATGTCTTCAAGCTTCCCATTTGCGTCTATTATGGCCAGATATGGGCTTGTAAAATTTGGTCACCCTGGCAACGTCTTGGACTGCCCAGACAATAGTTCAATAGGAAGGCGTGTCCCCGGGGGCAAATTAAATAGTTGACTTGTTGACATGTTTTTCGTTCCTGAGGGTTAAGCCCCAATACGGACCCAGGGGTTAATTCTGCCCCGGCATCTCCACCCTTCCCCCTCTTTTCTCATGGAAATGTTCTCTCTAGGTGGCAGGAAAGAGGCCCGGCTGCCTGAAGAAGGTGGCCCAACAGTTCCTGCTGATGTGGTCGTGTTTCGGTACCAGAGTCATCCGGGACATGACCCTCCACAGTGCGCCCAGTTTCGGTGAGCTGCTAATGCTTTGTCATCATTCCTGCAGCAGACAGGAAAAACACGCTGTTGATAGCGTGTTACAGAATAGTTCTTTTGAGGTTATTATTATTTATAACATTTTTTTTTTTTTTTTTTAGTTTTTTGCTTTGCTGATCTGATAAAGTATAGCAACTATTATTACAAATTATGTATATATGTATATATATATATATATATATATATATATATATATATACATACATATAACATATTACATATTATATATGTATATATATATATATAATATAATATAATATAATATTATATATATACATATACAAGCTGAATAATCAGAAACTACTGTTTTAACTATTGAAAAAACACTCAAACCAATTCATCGATGATCAAAATAGTTGACGATTAATTTAGTAATCCATTAATAAACAATTAATCTAATAATCGCTGCAGCCCTGTTTAAATTAAAAATAAAACTTTTGGATCTGAGTACCTCATTGATAAATAATAATCGGCTGATGCAGATTATATTTGGTCAGCTTGACTGGTTAATTGTTTTACCTCAATGCAGAATATATATTATATAACATTGGTCTATATAAAAGGGCCCAGGTGGTCATTTCTATGACCAAAATTGACTGTAACGTTCAGAAATGATTAATTAATTGCTTCAATTTTATTAAACAAATATTTCAGGATATCTGTGTACAAGAACTAATTATTCATAAGTGGAAATAAAAGCAGAGAAAATGTCCTCTCTTTCCTGTACTTGCGCCCTGTGACCCTGTCTGTGAATATCAAAGACACAGCTGGTTGCGGTGTTTTGATAGAGCAGGTCTTCGTGCACAAACAGCTAATTAACAAAAGCCGACCCCCCTTTTCTCCCGATTTGTTTGCCTGTCTTTTCCATTTTATGACCGGTCAGTATTATACCCTGCTCCCCTGAATAGTCACAAGTATTTATTATGCGCACGGCAGCGGCAGGGACCAGCACAATGGCACAATTGTGACACTCCCCCACATGCCAAGGTCTCATCTTCTGTGTGACCCCAAGGTCGACCGACATATTTCTGGCACTGATTCTGTGCATGGAAACAAGCGCACTTGCCTCTTTTTAATAGGGGCCGTGCTGTCAGTGCTGCAGGATGTGAAGTCATGAAACAGATGTTTGTAGGAATGCTTCCGAATTTTTTATTTTAAATCTTTTTTTATGTCTCAGGATAAAGCAGTAGAAACCTAGTGTGTACACATATATATATATATATGTATATAAATCTATATATATGTATATATGTATATATATATATATATATATATGTATATATATATATATATATATATATATACACTTTGTGAAGGGTTCATAGAAAATGAATTTGATTTTACAACAGCAACTTTGAAACATTCCAAACAAACTATATTATGCCTTTTTTTAAAGGTTACATGCTTATGTCTGTTTGCAAACTTAAGTTAAGCTTAAAAATTACATAAAAACGTCAAGTTTAACAAAATAAGAATGTTGAGAGAGCCAGGAGAGTTATTTTGCCATTTTCCGGGATTAAACCAAATAAATTCATCAAGGGATTAGGTTGAACATGGGTATAAAAGATAAGTGAGAATCATTTGTAAAACTGTCCCAGTATGATGAAGTCTAGATCAAAAGCAAAAACAGTAAAAGCGGGAGGCTGCTTCTAAATTAAAGGACAAGGACACATTGGATCAGAGGAAAGACATTTTTGTTTTTTACAATTTTAAACTGGATGTCACAGTGCTTTGACTTTATGGATGAGGAATGACTTCTGTATAAGATTATAACCCAGAGCATTTCATCGAGGCAATATATTCATAAGTCATTCTCCTAAAGAGCACTTCAGTCTCACGCACAGGAACTCCTGAAGATGCACAGGCTTCTTTTCCAGTTGAGTCTCCTGGTCACTGTCATGAAGTCACTGTGTTAATCACAGTTCATTTGACATCACATCGTAGGGTTTGGATATAAATGACACTTTGATTTAACACTCTGTTCTCCTGTGTGTGTGTGTTTGTGTCAAGGCTCCTTCCACCTGATCCACCTCATGTTTGATGATTATGTGCTTTACCTGCTGGAGTCTCTGCACTGTCAGGAGAGAGCCAACGACCTCATGATGGCCATGAAGTGCGAGGGCAGCACAGGTGAGCTCACTGCCTGCACTTCAAATCAATAAGCAATGACTGTTCATCTGCAAAGAGTGATAATAACAATAATAATGCTTTTTCCATGAAAAGCCCTGTGTGGTAGTTTGCTGACAAATTGAGAATTAGCTGTTCCAATCATTTAAAATCATTTAATTTGCATTCATGTGAAGACATCACTTGGGCATAGCAAGTTTTAGTGGATATTTTCCACTGCTTTTGAACACTTTTTGTACCAGACAACAATTAATTACCTCAATGAATGAGCATTTATTTCTTTATATACAGTTTTAATTTTTTATTAAAGTCCTCTCTGTGCTCACTAAAATAAAAAATATGTATGTATAAACATGTGTTAACTACTTCAAATGTCAAATTACCAAGATCTTAAGAAGCTTGGATTCAATAAATCTTCATTGTAATATTTCATGGACTCCCATACAAGTACAACATTTGAGAATAAATTAATTAATATGTAACAAATAGCAACCGTGTGAGGGTCCAGTGTGTGAGAGTTAGTGACATCTGATGGAGACTGTAATAAATGGAGGACTCCTCCACTCACCCTTCCCTTTCTCAAGCGTGTCAGGGAACCACGGTGGCCTTCACATACCTGAAAAGTTGTTGTTTTCCTCAAGCTGTCCATCAGCTGAAGAGGTTTCCAAAGATACAGCTGTTTTAAAGTATTATTTATCTAGATTGTTAAACTTTAGGTCATAGTCATGTAAGGTATTGTATAAACATGGTGGTGTAAGATTGTAGCTTCTGTAGAGCACAACCCTTGCCTAAAGTAGGGGAAATAATGCAAAGGCTACAAAAACCAAACAAATTTAAAATGATTATACACAAACACCAAAGCAAACATTCAGTTTCAGTCAAGAAAGCCCTCCAAAATGTTACATACTTCACCTTTAATAGTAGTTGCGGTTGAAGGTTAAAAACATAATATTTCATTTTATTTAGCAACATTTTGTACATATAATTTAAGACATACACTGAGTTTGAACTTCTCCGCAGTTAGTTCAGAACACAGCGACTCTCTACTGTTTGATTGTCTAACACTTTATCTGCTCGCACCTTTAGCAGAGAGAGAGGAGGATTTCACACAGACAGAAACCACTCCCACCTCTCCGTCCCCAGGATCCTACTCTCCTGCCCGCTCAGTCCACTCGGTGGGTATCTCCTCGACCAGCTCCCCCACAGCGGCCTTGTCCCCAGAGTACAGTGGAGTCACCACCACCACCACAGGTGAGGCAGGCATCACTGTCACACACACACACACACACACACACACACACACACACATGAAGATTAAAGAAGCAGCGTGTAACAGGTTTCACTGCACATAGTTTCTCTGCGCCAACACATTTGTCTCTGTGTCTATATATGTGTCTACCAGGCGCTGTTCAGTCATATACCTGGTCCCTTACATACACAGTGACAACAGCAGGCGGTGCCACTCCAGAGGCCGGACAACAGCTGGCCTGTATGAGGAACAGCACCCCAGTCCCTCCACCGTCCTCCGCACACCGGATGCCAGTCTACGCCCATAGAGAGGAGCATGGGTAATTATGATTTCTACATCAAATCACTTTGGAAATATCGGAATTGTGTTAAACAGTAACATCCTTTTTGTTGTTGTTTTATTTTGAGCAGCATAAAGGACAGATTTGGATGTCATTTTCTGGAGATGTAGCTTATGGCCCATGGGAGAAATTATTATTTTCTCAACACTGTGGGAAACTGAGCAGCCTTGGTGTTTTGAGTGCTTCCTCTAGTTTCTAAATGCATTGCTTACTATTTTCCAGGTACACTGGTAGTTACAACTATGGCAGCTATGCCAACCAGCATCCTCACTCCCTCCAGAGCCAGTACCCAAGTCTGACCCAGGAGTCCCCAATCCCAGGCCCCCTCCACTACTCCGCCTACCACCGCTCCTCTGCACAGGTCAGTCTCAGTCAATCCAAAAAATTGGCTCAACTGCATTTAAAGGGAATGTAATTACTTGACAATCAATTATTGTAATCTTTATAACTGCGGACCTACTTTTTAAAAGCAAATTTGTGCAACATATAAAGTTCTTACTACTATTACTCACATTTCCATTTCACCTAATTGTATTTTGAAAACCTGACATTTCCAAGCAGTAAATGTTTTATAAATGAATCGCAACTTTATTATTTATTTAATCAGGTGTTGTTTAATTGGAGTAGATGGCTGAACAAATAATGCCAATATGAATGATATATATGATTATATTATTATTATCAGAAACTCTCTTTTTTGGATGAGAACATCATCGGATTTAGTGTTGCTCTGAGATGGAGATGCTGATGTGACAGCTAATGCCATGACAGATATGAGTTTACTTTTTTGATGGTAATTTCCTGTGGAGGGCCCTCCAGCCTCCGCTGCCTTTACAGTGGGAGGAGATCAGCTGGGCCTCAGCGCTCACAGTGTTTCTTAAAGGCCTCGAATCACTTCTCTCAACACAGCGGAAGCAGAGAAGTGAAAGGTGGCTCAGCCCAGGCCAAGAGGGGCCCTGCTCTGTTTCTCCTCTGTCCAGCTCTCAATAGTCTCTTCATCTGTTTGAGTCGGTTGCCAAAGAGCAGGGCAGCGGGGCATTTATTAAAATATTGTTATTCAATGGTCTCTTTTCTGCTTGTGAACAAGAGGCAGCTAAGGCGTCTGTTCTGCTCTCTGACCTGCAGTGACTGTCTTTTTCCATGCCGTGATCCCCTATAATGGATTCAACTGTCTCTCTGTTTATATTTAGTTAGAAAAAGGAAACGGGTCTTACTTCCACTTTTTTTTTTTAAGATCGTTTGAGCTTAAATCAGGCACAATGCTGGAGCTTTGTCTGTGTGAGAAGTTCGAAATGGAGCTGACACCAACAGAAAACTTTGTCAGATCCCCATCTGCCCAAAGTATTTTTGTCAGCAGGCAGATTTCTTATTGGCTGTTTGTGGTCTGTCACCATGGGTAACAGAAATAACACAGAAAAAAACACTTCTCCAGCTGATGCCTAATTGTCTTAAGTGGCTTAATTTTATATGTTGACTGATCTGATACAACATGTGAAGCAATTTCCCCTGACAGGAAATTACTGTTGGCAGGGTTAGGTCACAGCTTGTGCCACAGAGGTTAGCATGGTATCAAATATAATATCAGCACGACCGTAACTTCCTCTCATGTCCTCTGCAAAAGTGAAAATAGTGCATCCTATGTTTTATAGGCTAATTTACACCTATGTTGGTTAAAGTTTAGGCTGGGAAACATGTCAATAATTATTGAATTATTGAATTCTTTGATACTTCGTACCAGCTTTCCAGGAACAAAGCAGCCTGCAACAGTTAATTTCTGTCTCAAGTAAACTCCACCCAAAAAGCCCATATGAATGTACCTATTATTGCTATTATTATTATTATTATTATTATTATTATTATTATTATTATTAATAATAATAATAATAATAATAATAATAATAATAATGATAATAATAATAATAATGATAACAATAATAATAATAATAAACTATTAATTTAATTCAGACAAAAAAACAAAGCAACTGACCATCTTTGGAGGGATAACGTGCCAACTTTTTCTTCAAAGCCAAGCTAAGCTAAGGTAGCTGGCTACTTGGTGTAACTTCACATTTAACAGACAGATTTTAAGAGTGATTTTGATCTTCAGACAGTGAATAAGGGTGTTTAATGAAAGGAAGGAAACACACTTATTTGTGTTGTCTTTTAGTTTGGGGGTGGTCAGACTCAGGAGGTGTGTGTGGGACCTCGGTATTTCTAGACAAGTAGTAGTAGTTACATTTATTCAATAGAGTGGTTGATGGTCGGTATCGGCCTGTCAGAGCATGGTTGCAGGTGATATCTGTAAATATTCTTTTGCAAAACATTTCTCAAGGCTTCGAAATGGGAGTTCAGATTCAGTGACATCATTTGGAGTGGCCGCTCGGTCTCTTCCGCCTTTTGTTATAATGACGTGTGCTGGTTTGAAATGATAGTAGATATCATTTCTGAGTTGATGATGATGACATGTGACGTCTGTCTTTGTTGACCAAACCAGGTTTCAGCTTGTTCTTATTATTGTCTATGTCCTACTTTCCTGAAAAGATGATCCCTCACCTCTACCTTCTCTCCTCTTGTCCTCCACAGTACCAGCTCAATGGCCAGATGTCTCGGATGGAGCCTTGCTTGATGAGCGGCACTCCTCGGCTGCACTCTTCACCTGTGGCCACTCGGTGGCCAGATGTATCGCCAGTTAACAGCTGTTACACTAGTCCACCTATGCATTCATCCCGCTATGCCACCTCTGGGGACATGTACTCCCCGCTGGGCCCACGCAGAAACTCAGAGTATGAACATTCACAGCATTTTCCTGGTTTTGCCTATATCAACGGAGAGGCCACCACAGGCTGGGCTAAATAGCCATCAGTGACTGATTTGGAAAGCCATGAACAAACCTCTGGGACTGCCAAACTGATGAATGCAAAGCCTCTGAACTCCTCCAATCACGTTCATGAAGATGGAGCAGAGAGTGGAGAGTATCAATGCAAGGTGAAAGGAATCATGGTATAGACGAACAGACAATTTGAAAAGACTGGTTATGTAAATCACGCCGATGATTGCAGTATAATATTTTAAAGGATCTCTTCAATGGTTTGATGGAAGAAAAATATGAAATCATTCAGAAAACTTGCAGCAAAATCATTTAAAGAGTGCAATGCTGCTGCTGCCAAGCTGTGCCTTTGTTCTTAGGAATGTACACCTCTGCCAGAGTTTCCCCTCATCAGTCTCACAAGTCACTGCACACATCATCCCACCCACTGTGGGTCAGCGACGTCAGGGACTGATGGATCAGAGCGCTGTAGGCTGTTACTGACGCCAGTACAATCTCGGTGACACCACTGTCTCTCGTTTCTCAGCACTGTGCAGTGTCTCGTCATGAACTCACTGCAGCAGATAAAGCAGAGTCTGCTGCAGGATGAAGATGAGCTTGCACTGCCTTACCGTCTGTTATCCTGGGACAACAGTTACAAACAGGTGACAGAAGTTATAAAATCACAGAAGACCTTGATCGTTGTCTTTATGTTGGATATTGTTTGAACGCTGTGACTCAAAAAACAACTGTGAGTGTATTTTGTTGCAAGATTTTCAGCTGTTTTCCTGTGACACTATTATATATACACTACACTATAACTTTGTGACATGGTTTATCCTTTATTGTTCTCTGTTTTGTTTTGTATGGTTAGTAATGGACGCATTAACCTAGGGTTGTGTGTTTAATAATGCACTCAAAGCTACTGAGGACCTATTACCCTGTGGGTATTTATATAAGAAAAAGGGGAAATATCAAAGTGTACAGTAACATAAAGTCTAGTCACTTTTTCTGTAAATAAAAGCACTGAAAAGCATTTGTGGTCACGTTGAAACTGATGTGTATGTGGGGAAAAAGTATTGCCACACAAATACAGTAATTTCACAATCTACACACGGTTGTCTTTGTCAAATTGTTCTGTATTCTGTTTCAAAATTGTTAATATATTATTTCATCATTTTAATAATATTAGTCGTTGTTGGCACTGGAGTAAAATGTTTAATTCCATTATTTTTCGTTTTAAAATCATGATTGATTGGAAATAAGATGGTTGTAATATATTTTAATTTAGGTATTTTAAAGTACATTTAACTTATTTCTAAAATGTTGATTTTTGTTTTCTCATCCCTAAGCTGATTTTTTTTTTTTTTTTTTACTTCTCTCGGCTACACTTTGGGGGGGTTGGGCCAATGGCACAGGGGCCACACTGCAGAAAGAATTACATTTCAATAGAGAGAATGTCCTGCTGTGCTGGGGTCATTGTACCTCAGTCCTGTAACCTTTGACCGCTGACCCCTGCTAAGGTTTGTATTTATTGGAACATATATCCTGTGTGTTCGCTTTCATTCTGTTGGATTCACGGCTGGGACTTTGAAAACAGAAAACGTGTTAACGCCAACCACAAAAAAAAAAGAAGCTGCCTTCTTTGTGATTTAATCACCTGACCTGTGTGTCAGTATCAATATCCGCTGAGGATTTCACAGGACGATTGGTGAGTGTGGTTGTGCAGAAGGACACTGCTGAAACAGTGGTTATAACAAATGCCTCCATTTTAAATTTTAAAATAGGTACAGTATGTGTTAAAGAAAATGTTTAAAATAATGTGTTTTCTTGTTCTTATAGTTAAATTCACTGTATATTCATTGTATTTATAAATGGGCATTTGCATAAATCACACCCTGTGGTGCATTGTCCATAATAAAATAATATCTCCAGGGCCAGACTGCAGTCTGTAGTCACATTTATTAGGAAATATACTGTATATCTTTCATTACAATGTAGCATCTGCATAGAAACTACTGAGGTCCAAACAACAGGGGAATAAATCATGATCACACCCAGATGGGCAGTGATTCACCAAAGTAAGTATAGAAATACTTTTTTCCATCAACAAGTGACTCCAGCAGGTCTGAACCAATGTAGCTGCATCACTGTTTTCTACTATACAATTTTATATTTTCTGTAAGACATTTAATATTAAGTATCTGAAGCACAGTTATTTATTTTATGCAGATGACAATAGTCTAACTTCAGAGGTGCAGAGTTGAAACAAGTGGAAGGTGTGGGGTTTGTTTATTGGCACTGGCTCACAATAATGGACAGATCCTGTTCACAGTGAGAAAGACAAACTGAAAACCTACACCTACCTTTTACATTTAATATTCTGCATGACATTGAAGCACATACTTTTTTAATTACACGACATGAGCCAGCAAGTCAATAAATCCGTACCATTCTCATGTTCCTGTGTTGATAAACATGTCTTTTATACATTGCCTAAGTTAAATATTTATTAAAGCATGTCTAGATGTTTATATGTTGTTTTATTACTCATTCATTTTATCTCTTTGAATGACATACAGTAGGGAAGGCATAACACAGTGATTAGTGTGACATCTTTGTGTAAAATAATTATGAGACAGCAGCTTGTGTTCAGTAATGTTCAGTAAGACAACTTCTATGTAGCTTATTCCTCTTTTGTAAGTTGCTTTGGATAAAAGCATCTGCTAAATGCTCAGATGTAAATGTAATCCGATGACCAGTTTTTGTAAATAAAAGTAAATAAAAAGCATCCTATGCATTTATTTTAGAAAGAAAAAATCAGTGGCTGACGGTGTTAATTAAAGGTCTAGAGGTGGAAAGAGCATTAAGTATTTAGGTGCAGTGTTGATGATGCAATGAGAACTTTTTTATGGCTATGACTATATTGATTTGAAGTGTTCATTAATATTAATTAAGGGCGTGAGCACTCAAATTTCCATTTTCATTGGTGTAATAAATAAACTGCAACATTAAAGAAAAAAATTAAATGTCACATATTGTGTAGCAGAATGTTACATGTGGATTCATGTAATTCATAAAATATTGTAGTAACAGAGGTTTTTCCCTGTTGACAACCCCTCCCTTCCTCTCTCCCCCTCCCTCTCGCTCTCGCTAGCTGCGCTGCACAACATTCACCGGTGTCGTCCAAACCAAGTTGCCTCTCACGCTAATATTTTCCACTATGGATTTGAATAATATGCTGTCGCAGCTTGAAACGACCAACGCAGAGGAAGTCGAGCAGCTCCTGCGTCAGTATAATCGAGAGGTGAGTCGCGACTCTGCTGTGTTTTTTGTAAAAACGTCAACCAAAACAAACGCCGCCGCTAACGTTAGCTAGTTAGCCCGACGGCTATGCTAGCTTTGAGTTAGCTAAACATCATGTTAGCCACCCAAACTGATGTCAGCTCACGGTTAATATTGTTACGTTAAATATCACCACACGCCCTAAAACTAATATCAACATTAACATGTCGTTTATAACACACGGCTCTGTTGGTGATGCTAATGCTCCCTGCTGTCAATCTGAAAGTGCACCTGAACTGTCATTTTAAAGGTAATATTCGTATGAAATGCGACAATGCATAGACACCTTTGCTAAGAAAGGTAAGTGACGTGACCCGGAAGTTCCTCCGTGACAGCCATTATAAAGAGCTGTTTTATTTTTTATTTTCGTTCAAACCATATTTAAATATGCAAACAACATGGCACTTAAAACACTTTTGAGCAGTGTTTCTCAATCCTGGTGCTCGGGAGCCACTGCCCCGGCTGCATGATTTAGATGTTGCCCTTCTCCAACACACCTGATTCAAATGAATGAGTCGTTGCTGACCATTTAAATCAGGTGTATTGGAGCAGACAAACCTTTAAAACATGAAGGGCAGTGGGTTCCTAGGACCAGGATTGAGAAATGCTGCTTTAGAAAATAAAAAGGAATAGGCACAACACATTAGTATTATAATTGTAAGGACAAGGCACAAATAATAATGGATTCATTTAGTCAAAGCAAGAGCATATTTGTGTATCTCCTTTTAGCATAGGATACACCATAGTTTACAAAAGGAAAGGAAGCAACACTGCCCCACAATCCAATGCAGCAGCAGGAGAAATAGCTGTTGCCATAGTCATGTTTGTCAATTAAATTTTGTGACTGTGGTGTGTTTCCAATCACAGTGGTGGGGTTATGTTTTTTGTTTTGTTCACATTTATATCAACTGCATGGGACAAAGTGTCTGTATTGGGCTTTTTGATCCATTTTCAAACCATTGCAGTTTCATCACAGCAGATCAACATTGTTAAAGTCCACTGTTGCATAATTAAAAAATAGTGTGGTTTTGGTAGCCTTAGAATAAGTCTCTTTAATTTCTTACATGTACTTTAGGCAAGGGTCATGTTTTAATGACGTCCACCATCATGTTTCTACAGTCGAGCCAGAGCATGTATTTTGTGAAGTGGAAGCTTAGCTATCAAACATGGCAGAATGACACATAAACCAATTTTAAAATAGCTAGTATCTATGTATCTACTGTGTGTATGTGTATGTGTATGTATATATATATATATGTATACATACATACATATATATACTGTATCTGTATCTGTATCTGCAGTCTCACCACACGCTGTACCTTTAACATAGCGATTATCTTTTCCTCAGTCATCATGAATTCTCCCACATCTTTGATTGCTCATGTGAATTTTTCCATTGTGGTGAAGTTATTATTTATTTATTTATTATACATCATTTATTTTCTGAAATATTTAGAACACACATAGGTTACCACTGAAATGTTAGCAAACATCATAATGTTTACTTTGGTTTCTGATTAAAATTGTCAAGTGGTTGAAGCCTTTTAAGACAGAGATACATGTTTTGTGTTGTGGTAAACATTTGTAAAAATTAATTCATGATTTGTTTGTCAACAATGAACATCATTTCTGTTTCAGAACAGTCGCATTTTTGCTTTTGATCCAAAGGAAGAAGCCCTGCGGAGTGTAAGCACTTTTTTTTATCTTAGCTGGTTTTTTTGCTTTTTTTTATTATTGTGTTGTTTGCTGTAATGCCAGTGTTGTTATGCCTGTATCATTGCAGAAGCTGTGCCAGAATGTGTTATCAGTACTTGGGGGAAAGGTGCAGCCCAGCTGCCAGAGGACATGTCTGGAAACTCTACGCATCCTGTCCAGAGACAAGAGTGTCCTCGCACCTGTAGCCACCAGGGAAGGCATGTTGACTCTGGGAGGGATGGCAAGGCTTCATGATTTAGAGGAAGGAGGTGACAATCAGAGAGTCTCTGAGGAAGACACACAGTCAGAGGAGGAGGAGCGGGTGGTGGTGGAGGCCTTGAAGTGCCTATGCAACGTGGTTTACAACAGTCCTGCTGCTCAGCGTGTCAGCATAGAAGTGCAGCTGGCCCACGGCCTGTGTGCCAGCCTGCGTACGGCCCGCACATGGCACCATGAGGTGGGCCTGTTCACTCTGCGCCTTCTCTTCCTGCTGTCTGCCCTGCAGGCTGATGTAAGAGGAATTTTGAGGAGAGAATGCCATGCAGTGAGACTACTGACAGAGGTCCTGGAGCACATCCTAGATGTGCGCTGGGTAGGCCCCTATGAAGTTGCCTGTCCAGATTCACAGGCCCTGTCCATGCCTGCAGAAGACAATGAGCGAGCAATGGAAGCACTCAAGGCCTTGTTCAACCTTACTCTCTCTGTCTCTGGTGAGGTGAGTTTGTTGTGAGCTGTGAGAGTGTATAATTTAGGGTTTGTACTATGATGGTGTAAGACACACATCTCGTACAAAATATTTCTGGCTAATTATGGATTAGGCTTTCCCTCAACCACAAAGATTATGCATCCATTCATCACCGCAGCCAGTCATGTTTGTCCTTAACCATTTGTCCTAAATGACATCATTCTGAGAAATACACTTACCTCTCACTGCTGATTTACTGTCTGTAACACTAGTCAGACAAACACATCAGCTGAATCTGTGTTATGTATATGTGACATAAAGTGGAGCAACATGTTATAATCAACTTAATTATTCAGTTCATACACAAACTATTCACTATAATAATCTGTGGCCAGGGTGGCACTTAAAGGGTCAGGGCAGCCTTGAAAAGAAAAAGGTTAGTAAAATTCATATGCGCTGTCTGTGGTAGACCTCATGGATAGTAAGTGCTACACGGCCAACGCTAATGTGCTCCTCCAATGTCTACACAACTGATGAGGTTCAACCCCACAACAGTCTGTCCCAAAAGCCCATAAATCACCATAAAAATAAAATAAAACGTAAAATCATCTTCACTTTGTGTTTGTTAAGATTAAAGCAGTTTCACTTAATCATGAAATGTACAGCTAATTGGAAAGCACAGATGTGATTAGACAAGTTTTATTTAAAGTAACCTAATTTTTGCATTTATACATTACACACTCACTCTCTCTTAATAGCTAGTCTGTCATTTGTCTCTGAAACACTTTATATGTTATTTGTTGAAATCCTCCTCGTGTTCGGAGTCTCAGCGAAGGAAGAGACTGGGAAAACTCAATCAATCAAACTATAATCAATCATGTAGGCTGGACAGTTAGTTACAGTTACATCAGAGAATACATTTGGTCTAATTTATTTATTACAGTATTGCATGGGCTACAGATACCAGATTTTCTCAAACTTTACTTATCAATGGCGTGATCAGGACATGAAAATCATTTCAACAAATAAGATCAAGTGTTTTCGAAAACTATTATGGACTATAATTTCAACAGGCTATACATAGAATACAAGCTGTATTTGTGATTTGCTTGAGGATAATGTGTGAGCAATGACTGTGATTTTTGTTTGTTGTATTTAATGTGCTTAATTGCCACAGTTGAATTTAGAAAATTGGTAACTATATCTATATATCAAACTTGTACAATACATCTGTACTCTGCTTTTATGGCCTTTTTAAAATGGCTGTGATGCTTCTTTAAATCTCAAAATTTCTATTTCCTGCCGTTCTGAACAACAAAACAGTGTTTTTGATATTAGTGTTTTTGCACATCTTTTTTTATTGGACAGGATGACCACCAGTTCCGGCTAATCACTGCCATCCTGCGCCATCTGTTGATGCTGAAGACTGAGACAGAGGAGAAAACCGACGAAGCACACAGGTAGGAGCGCATTCTGCACTTTATGACACAAAAGACGAGACAAGCAGTTTGACACATTTCCCTTTAATTCGATTTAAACAAAAAAATTCTTCCATCACATAGTGGACACTTGAGCTTCTGTGCTCTACATAGATCAAGTTATTTTACTGAGTAAATGCTGTATCTCCTTCTGAAAAACTGTGATTTTCACAATAGGTTTACTATAATTAAAAGATCTTTTTTATCCGCAGCCATGCTGTTAACTTGCTGAACAACATGCCAGCCTCCTGCCTCGACGTGTTAATCGATGTGCCTGTCCAAGGAGGACATGAGAATTATGGTGGCAAAAACATGGATGCAATCCAGGTGTTAATAGATTTCATGGGGAAAAGGATTGACAAGGTAAAATTCCTCCTCTGCATCGGTTAGACAGAGGACTGCATTGTAAACAGTGAATGTTTGCTGCTTACATGTCCAATATGCTGTATGTGCAGAAGTGTAGCAGAATACATGCATCAGATTTTATTGAGATTATAGAACATAACATCATTTTGAGCTTGTGTAAACTACTAATCACAGTGCAGCGAACCATTGTGATGTTTTTCTCTATAATATACACTGCCTGGCCAAAAACAAAAATCACAAACACAGACTTTACAAGCCTGTGAGGTTATGACCTGGGGTTGCTTCAGGTCTAGGTTCAGCAAATGTATGCGTTCAAAAAGATTCCAGTACCAGGACTCTTAAGGCTCATATTGTGAAAGAACTGCTGTGAAAGCGTGATTCATTATTTACACTAATGGATTAGCCCATTTCAGAATCTTTGGGATGACCTGAGGGAATGCAACACAGTGGTCCAACGTCATCACAAACACAAGATCTTGGAAAAAAAATGAATGCCACTGTGGATTTAAATAAATGTTGACATTTGATAAGCTTATTAAACAATGCTTTGGCAAAAGTGTACCATAATCAGGCTGAAGGTGGTCCATCAAATATTTTTTCATAAATAACAGAAACTATTAGGACAGAGACATAGTGACACTTATTTGTGTATTTTGTCTTCAGCTCTTCATCTACCTTGTAGCTGTCCCTCACTTCTTTGTCCCTCCTATCACCTATGTGTGCAAGACTGGTTGGCATTTATCCCGTACTTCAACTCATGTAGCATGTGAAGGTTTTGTGGTGTTTGTCACTCCAAGCAGGGTTCCAACTACAAAGAGGGGCTGACGCCAGTGCTTAGCCTTTTAACAGAAGGATCCAGACACCACAGAGAGATCCGCAGATTTATCAAAGCTCAGGTACAGTAACTGCCGACAGACTCGCGCTGTTCAAGTTGCCTCTGTAATATAGAAGGAAGGGGTCTGCATTGCTTAAGTGCTAAAATAGTTGAATAAACTTCATCGTGTGTCCTTTGTAAATCTTGTTTTAGGCTACCTCTATACTCCTAGATTTTCTTTTGTTAACAGGGTTTTTAGACTAAAAACTATCCGTGTCCACACAGTTTTCAGCTCCGTATTGAAGTAATTCATATCCAAACTAAGCTACTGAAAACCCTATAGAATGTGACCATTTTTGTGCAAGTATAGACAGGAAATTGATTCAACCCTCTGAAGTTGTTTACTTATTTGACTTATTACTTATTCTACTAACGAGAAACAATTGTGATGAAAGGTCGAGGACATGGAAGGGAAACAAAAAAGGAGCTTTTTTTGCTCAAGGAGCTTTTTGTTCACAGCTGATGGTCAAGTTGTGGCCGATAAGAACAAGTCAGGAAGTGAAACCTGGTAACTGTGTCAACATTTTTAAAACACAGTCCCAGAGTTATCAAAATTCTCTATTTTCAGGGCACAAAGACACAAGGTAAAACTGGATGGCAGGTGCATCAGGAGTTATGTGTTTTTAAATGAAAACAGCATCGTGTGTCTGTCGCCTTAGTCATGACAGAATAACAATAATCTTAACTCTTGTATATGTCTTTGATTTTAGGTACTCCCTCCACTGAAAGATGTGAAGATCCGGCCAGAGATTGGCACCACCACCAGAAACAAGTTGGTTCGCCTGATGACTCATGTGGACATGGGCGTGAAGCAGACCGCTGCAGAGTTTCTCTTCGTTCTTTGCAAAGAGAGTGGTAAGAGAGCGCAAGCAGCTGGCGGGTCAAGGCAGGACACATAAGATGGAAATGCTAATTTGTTTAAATGTAGATGAGTGTGGTTTAGTTTAGACTGGATCACTAAGGATGGACCCCATTCATACCAGGTATGAATGGGGTCCATCCTTAGTGATCCGGTCCAAATTGCTGTAAGTACAGCTCTGAATGTTCGGATCATATTTGGTCACAGGAGATTTTAATGCCAGGTCTGAACTGTCCTACATCAGTGGTGACAGATGTTAATACCAGCCCATAGATTCTTAACACCTGCATAAATAAAACTACAGCTTGGCTGAACCTCACCCACTCTTTGTATGGTGATAATGGTATCCTGTTTCAGTGGACAACCTGTTGAAGTACACGGGATATGGAAATGCAGCAGGACTCCTGGTGGCTCGAGGACTTCTTTCAGGAGGAAGAGGAGAGACGCAGTACTCTGAAGATGAAGACTCAGACACCGAAGAATATAAGAGTGCCAAACCATTGTGAGTAAATAGACAGAGGCTCAGAATAAAGCTTTAACATGATGTCTGATTTTTTTCTTAAATCATTTTGTTTAGTAAGTACACAGGCGCGCATTGAGCTTGCTCATCTGCTTATTTGCAGCATCAACCCCATCACTGGTCATGTGGAAGAGCCCATGTCGAACCCCATAGAAGAGATGACGGAGGAGCAGAAGGAATACGAGGCTCAGAAACTGGTCAACATGTTAGACAAGCTGTCAAGGTAAAATATCTTTGTTAAAGGCACATAAACGGACTGCTAAATGTTTTGCATTGTTCATAGGAATGTAAAGGTCATGGTCAGGTATATTTCACAATATTAGAAGAAAAAAGGGTCCTGATGCTGTTGTGGGAGAACTACAGAGACCATGCTGACCATCATCATTTGCACTTGCTGCCTCCAGAGATCTAGAATTATTCAAATGGCAGACACCAGTGGTGGTGGGGATGGAGAACAGAGCATTATTTTTGAAATTGTGGATGTTTCAGTTGCTTTGGGATCGGACGTGCCGGATTATTTCAGTTTCCTCATGTTAAGAAATGAGAAAAGGCGACAAAAAGAACAATATGTAGGCACTGCCAGACTGCAGTGGCCCATACGATCGGCCAATCAAGTAATATGAGCAGACACTTGGTAAATCATCAGTCACTAAATATATTATCAAAGACCTATGAGCATTTCCTGAAATGGACAATAAAGACTTCAGAAGGTCAGTAAACCAGGTGGAGGCAAAGTATAAAATCCTTTTAAGGACAAACTTGGGTCTAACACTAATACCAGCTCTGTACAAAGAGACAAAAGCTTAAGTTACACAGCGACTGAAGCGATCGGAGAACATCTCAGTCACCACAGATGGGTATATCTCACCAGGTTGCCGTGTTTACTGTTGATGGTTTGTTGATACATGAGAATGGAGTGTGTGTTCTGTGTGTGACACAGAAAATTTAACAGAAGAAATTCACGTTTCCTGGTTGGAAACGAAAAACGTGACACAAAGAATGATTTAATGATCCATTATGTTTCCTTTGCAAAGGCTCGACTAACGTGCTAAACTTTTCCTCTCTGAACAATTGTTGCTCTCCCTGCTCAAATTATTCATATTACTTATTGTTGTCTGCGCAAAGGCCCTTTTGGAGTCTGACCTTTCATTGGTGAAGAGAGGCTAACGTTAGTCAAACACAATGTCTTTTAGAAGAGTAACAGTGAGCTCGCTCCCTGCCAACTGATTCATCAGAGGAAGAATCTCTTGCCATTAGCTGCAGCTTCAATTAGACCCAGACTTCAACACGCCACAGTATTCAGCTGGAGTAAATGGAAGCTGCCGGGACGTGGCTGCAACATCATTACCTCTTCTCCATTAATTATCACCTAATTGGCACACAGTCAGCTTTGTCGGCCCTCGTTCCCTTTGTGTGCCACATTCAGGTTTTTAAAAAAACACACATGTCCTGACTTTATTCTTCTCATTCTGAGAAGCCAGACTGACAGTGGACTGAGACAGAGGTACAGCGAGACAAAGCAATTTGGGTGGAACGTGGGTGAAGAGGAAAAGCCACGAGGGAACAAATGTGCAGACAGAAGAAAGCTGACCTCCTCATTGTGCAACCAAAGAGTGGGTTGAGCTGTAATGAGGCACGTGTGTACCAGAAGAGGAAGATTCCTTTTCTGAGACTGTATCCTCTTTCTTCTCTCTTCCTCTGTGGAGGAGATTAAAGATTTGGTGATGACCGAGAGGTGCTTCGTCATTGCACTCACCGCTCTAAGGAGATGGCTCAAAGCCCTACAAGAATGTGCTCTCCTAACTGCTTAACTGATCCTCCAATTAGCACATATTCTACACCTACACCCACCCTCCCTCACATCTGCCAGACTCCCGGTCCTGACACTGATGAGCAGCAGATGAGAGGGTTCTTTTTTTGCTCTAATTGGTAGAGATGATGCTACATGTTTTTGTTTGTTGTTTCTCGTTGGTCCTCATTATTACTGACTTTGACCAGTGACAGAAGGCTGTAAACTTTCTGCAGCAATGGAAAGATGTGACTTGGGGATTGTTGTTGATTGCACTGTACAACAAGCAAAACTATCAGGCCTAACTGAGGGAGTGTTGGTGTGTGCAGGGTGCAGGCTTGGCCTGGTGTTTTGAGCAGAGAAGAATCCATTCTTTGTGTTTTCAGCCAAACTCCAACCTGTTTGCAGTTGTTACCAGCACAGTGTTCCTGTTGCCTCCATCAGTCTTACCAAAAAAACAAACCACTTCCCAATTGCAGAGTGGCAATGTCGCTGGGCAACACAAGCTTTATTGAGAAACAGAAAGTACATTTTTTAAATGTGAATGTCAATATCTGCAGAATTTGCCCCTGAAGATTCTCCAGCCAGCTCCCTGGTTTAATCTCTGGTTTATGTCTGAGTGAGTGAAGGTAAAAAACACTCCTGAGGATCCACAGTGAGTGGATGTGAGTGTACTTCTACCTGAACGCCGAAGCCCACAGAAGATTCTCCTGCTGTGTTTGTGATATGGAAACGGTAAACTCCAGAGAATGACTGCACCCAGATCTCCACAAATGACCCCGAGTTCATGTGTGAAAACGAGCTATAACGAGGGCTTTCACTGGTACATCTTTACTGTCTTACATCCAGGACTTGAGGACCCTCACTCAATGTCCCTCGCCCCACCCCCCGACCGGCCCTTGTTGGGGCATCCCCTTTCCCTGTCGGCCCTCACCCCCGCCTCCTCTTCTGTGGGAGTTTAATTACAGGATCAGCACTCAGACTAATCTCCTCAAAGCCACGGCTGCCCCTTCATACTAATCCAATTATAGCTGCACTTTTGTCACCACTCCCTCTCTGATGATTTGTCATCAGAGATTTAAAGAGCATCATTTTCAATCATTTCAAAGATCCACAACACAAATGGACTTTTGGTCTTCTGGTCTTTCCTACTGATTCCTGCAAATGAATATAACATATCCTGATAATGACAAGTTACTACAATGCTGTAGTGTGTATTTTCTGAATATTCACACAATGCTGATAAAGCCTATCTGCTCCACGTGACTCAATAAAGTGGTGTTTCGAGTTTGTAATTCATTTTGATTTTAAGTGTTCGATGTCTGATGTTGTTTTTGCTCTTGTGTCTCCAGGCAGAACCTGATTCGGCCCATGGGCGTCAGGCCAGATGGGAAGCTAGCACCCCTGGAAGAAACACTCTGTGATCTACCCGAAGACAACTCAGACTCTGACTCTGACTAGTGCTCTGTACACTGACGCCACATTTTCCACAAGCCCACCAGGTCACCCCACCTAAAGCTGTGTCCCATTTCGAGGGCTGGATCCTGTGAAGGATGGGGAAAGGTGGGTCCTTCAGAGTTAGCTAAAACACCCAAGTCGATAAAGTCTAGAGCTTGAAAAAAAAAAAAACCCACAAAAACCAGCAGGTGCCGGATCAGAATAGTGCTGCAGTGATGGTTCCCTGCAAAATAGTCTAAGTAAACTGATAGTGGATAATCTGTTTTACTCACACTCTCGCAGAAGCTCAGACAGAGGACTGTGGCTCCTCCCTTCAATTGACTAAATCTATTTTATGCCGATTATTTGATCCTTCAAAGTGCTTTTTATTGGTAAATACATCTTTGTAACTTCTACTCGTCTGTATGTTTATATCTGACATCTGTTACCTACATCAGTGCTTTCTTCCTCTTCAACGGATCAGTAACTGATGACCACTCGCATTGAAAACTAAAAGCTAAAAGTGATGTGGTGATATGCATCACATGCATCACATTAAACATGACACAGATGCAGTGGATTGTGAGATAGTAGTAGCTGCAAAGAAGCGTTTCCCTCTTGCCTGCCTTTTTCAGAGAATGCGTTGAAGCGATGCAGTTCTTGTCGATCTAATGTTTTCAGTCTTGGTAATGCAGCTTGTGATGATCCAGCCCTGAAGTGGGACTTTAGGGGTCTGTTGCTACCGTAAGCCATTCTCCACAGTGGAAGTGGACTTTAAAAGTGTGATGCACTGTAATGCAAAGGCCTTTGTGGTTAACTGTTGCACCTTCCTCATTCACTTTCCTGCTCCAGAAGGTTGTGAGAGGTTGAAAACACTCATGTTTGCTAAAAGTGTAGTTAGATCTAAATTATCATTCCTTTACCGTTGTTTATTTTTTTCTGCCACATGTTTTGTCCACTGTTTTTACGACTAGATAATCCAAGTGCACATTATCAACACACATGTAAACGTGACGTTGGCCTGTCCAGATCGGACCAGTGTTGATGTATATTTAGAAATCAGGCAGCGCCAGTGTGAAGAGTTTGACCTCGTAGCTCACAGTGAGTCTGTATTTATTTGTGTAATTTTCATGAATGCTGCACATCAGTTAGTTGCCAAGGAAACTTTCAGGATTCAGGGCGCGTCGGCTCACACTTATTTCACTGGACGGTAGTTTGGCAAAACTCCCTTTTGATTCAAAAATGAACTTTAAAATTAATGGATGCTACGTTCTCTGGTGATGGACGACGGTAAAGCTGTTGTCTGACTTTTGTGGACTCTTGACAAAGAAATGTTAAAAGTGAAATGATTTTATCTACATTTCTTTTTCTCCTCTGTCAAATCTGCATGATGTTAACTCTATTCACAGTAATGTGATTTGTTTTCTACATTTAAATATTTGCTAATTTTATAAAAAAAAAATCTATTTTAGTCCATGTATGAACTGGATAACAATTCTTTGTGCTAGTGCAGTTTTTCATTAAATGTATAAAACACTTCCACTTGTAAAGTTGAGTGCATGGCACATGCAACAGATTTGGACTTTGAACTCCGTATTGCTTTAGATTTCTTATCCATTTGTGGCAAAGGGAAAGAAAAATAAACGCTCTAATCCAGAGGAATTTAACTTAAACCAGAGAACACAAGTCACTTATTTGAGGATTCTGTGAAAGCTCCACTCTGAATCACCACTACTGCCTCCTCACAAACATTAATAGAGATCATTTAGGAATCAAATGAGTGGGAAAAACCAACATAAGTGTCTTAGTAAGATGCTGAGCCTGCATGAGCTGTTAAATCAGCTTTACTGCACCATGTCATGAGATCAGCAGTTCTGGCTGTAAAGGCCATAGCACAAGTCACAGTCTCTCCTAATCAAACCATTCAGTGGCCATTTTGCTTTCTTCTTTTCTTCAGGTTTAGTTTGTGTTGTTTCTGTGAATCTGTTTCTTTTCACGCATGTAAATACCATATTTTCCTGCATCATCATCATCATTATTATTATTATTGTTGTGGGAAAACAAAAGTGCATGTTGTTCACATTCTCTCCATCTGCAAAGTCTATGTTATGAAAATTGTTTTGTTCTTTTTGCATATTGTTAAACTGTAAATAGCACTGCTCTTATAGTGAGGCGTCTAATGAAAAGTAAATAAAGTGAAGGAGAATATTCGTCGTTCTTTGACTTATACAAGGACACAAAAGCAAATGACACCAAAAACAACCCATTTTATTAAATATTGTTTAAAATACAGTTATGTGCTGAGATAAAACATGAACAAGTTGTTGACGTATAAGAAAACAGTGTTTACAGAAGCATCGTCGTTTACTAGTGTGGTGGATGGACCCTCACCCACCAAATAAGTGCTTTAAATATGGCTGCAGACCTTTTATAATATTGTACATATGAACAAGAAACATCCAAGATGAAGAGGTAAAAACAACCTGGTGAGAAATTGGTCTTAGTGTGAACTGAAGAGGAAACAGCCTCAGTGTGGTCTCATGCATCATTGTGCGGCGTCAGTGGCTCAGGTTGGAGGACGCAGAGCTCTTGCTGTCCGTCTCTGAATCCGTCTCCTCGCTGCCACTGCTGGCTGCTCTCTGACCTTCTGGTCTAGGCCTGGACGTTTCCATCCTCCCTGGAGGCTCTGCCTGGCAAAATGTCTGTCCACTCACTGATGGAGTGTTGTTTATCAGTGTCGGGATGCTCTGCAGAGAGATGAAAAAGCAGCGTCCAGAAAGGGTTCAATCCTATGTATCAGGCATTATTTTAGACCAAGACCTGTTTGACCATTTTATGCAACCAAGACCCTCAAACAAAAACCGCTGCTTAAGATGGAACTCACCACAGTTTGGAGACTTCTCATCAGCTCTGTGATCTCGTAGTCCCAGTCGAGCATTTCGGCAAACCTGCGAACTGTAACCTCCAGGTCGCCCAGCTCCATGTGGTCACCTTTGCGAAGCGGCACTTTCTCAAACGGACCCACGGCGTGTCGGTTCAGGAGGAGACGTGGAACAGAAGCGCGCACCGTGTTCACCAGGCTGGCGAAAGGCTCAATCTGAAACAGATATTTGACATATTTATACTAAAATATTCTAGAAATCAGCTGAGGATTGACAGTGAAGTATCAATGTTTTACCTGTAGAGATGTTCCCATGATGATGAGCAGGTCTGCTATGGGGAAGTCTTTTGAGTGGAGGAAATAATTTTGAGGAAGGTCCTCGCCGAAAAACACGACGTCAGGTTTGACTGTAGCAGCACAAAATGTGCATATGGGAACATTGTCGTTCATTATTGCATGCTGGGGGAAAAACAAACGCAGGAAACATTACACAGGTGTCAAACACAGAGACATGCCTGTGTTAGGTTTGACTGTTGTTGTTTTCTGACGTACCTTCGCCTCTTCAGCAGGATACGGAGTGTAGCATAAGTGACAGGAGGCTGTAGCAAAACTCCCATGAGCCTCCACAAGTTTGTCTTCTGGGATACCACAGACTGTGAAGAAGGTTATTTGGAATGATCAGCGTCAACTGACACGATGCAGTCGTACTGAACGTTTGTACTCACACATTTGTTTCATACAAACATCTGTATTTGCAGGTGGTTATCTGACTCACGTTTCTCCAGTCCGTCAATGTTTTGCGTGTACATTCGGAGCAGCAGGCCTTTGTGATGGAGCATGCGGATGAAATAGTGGATGTAGTTGGGCTGATGGCTGCCAGGATACAGAGCTTTGGCCAAAGAGAAGAACGGCTGTGGGTCGTTGGAGAAGTAGTCGATGTTGAAAATAGCTTCCGGGTATGGGATGTTGTACTTTTCCAAGTTGGCGTAAAGTCCCGTCCCTGGAGTTCTAGGGAAAAATGTGGAAACACGGGGTTCTTCATTTTTTTGTGATGCACAGATTTTAATGCCATCTAGTGGTGAGGCTGCAAACTGAAACTTTTTTTTTCTTCCAAAATGGCAGCCTAGAACTGTCTACCTAGACCAGGGATCAGCAAGTAAATGTGGTCAATGTTTTTGTAAGCAAGTGAATATTGGGCAAAACATCCTATCTTCACCAAGTGCCTTCAGACGTCTTCAGTCACAAACAAAAACCCACGTTTGCTGCCTTAAGCTAACACTTATGTGGACGCTAATCAGCAGCTTGTTATGAATTCAAATGTGTTAGACATATTTATTGTGCATCATTTCAATTTTAAGAATTACTGCTTCTTCTTTGAGCCTAACTAATTCGAATAGAGCAACAGACTCTATTCGAATCAGTTATTTTTTATTTTTTCAGAATAGAAGCTCTGAAAACGATATGAAATTGAAAACATTTTTATGAAGATAAGTAAATGATTTAAGATTTGTTAAATCTGCCAGGCCAGATACTGATGCTGGCGAACCATTGACCTAGACTCATTTAAAACATTTTAATCTCACAAACATGCTGGATAGTGAGTGGTGTGTGAATTTTTCGCTCTATGAAAAACAGAACACTGTTGGAGGGGGGACCCTTTTCACTGCTGCACCACACATGCTTGGCTGAAGAAGTGACTGTGGAGTAACCCCAGCAATGACCAATCTACTCCTCCACTTCAGCAGAAAACATGTGTCAGAGTGTCCTTTACTAGCCTCTCTATACTATGACGGTTACTCGAACTATAGCACAGGTTTCAGTGAAGCGCAATGAAAATGACAACTGAAAGACAGTGGGAAACAAACCCAAAGACAACAACCTGAAGTCTGGGATGCCGCTGGCTGTGCTGATCCCTGCTCCTGCCACCACCACCACATTTTTACAGCGTCCGAGCTTCACCAGTCGAGCCACAGATGCGAGGCCGCCTCTGGACGATGACTTGACAGCAGGCGTAGATCTGGATCCAGAGGATCCGCCATCCTGCACAGAGTCACTGCTGATTTTGGACGTTTTTCCTTTACTGAAGAAGAGGACAGGAAAAGACAGATTATGACATGGTCAGGTTTTTTATTTTTAGCTTGAACATGATAATACAAACACGTGTCATGTCACGTCACTTTGTCTACTCGTCTACTTTACAGACGTTCCCTTTAATGCACAGGGTCCCTGCTCAAACACCTGGTGATGATAAAGGCCTGATTACGACCCATTCATTTGAATCAGGTGTGTTAGAAGCCTGTAGAACATGCAGGACAGTGGATCCTGATGACCAGGACTGAGAAACACTGCTGAAACTTTAATATTCAGGTTTGATTCTAAAGTCACTGTGTCCTCCTCACCTCGTGTGTACAGCATCTTGTCCACTCACACTCATCTTGCTGAGGTCTTGGGCCAGAACTGAGTCCCCCTGCTTCTTCCGCTGTTTTCCATACGGGCCGGGCCCAGAGTCCTGAGTCTGTGCTGGGTCGGCTGCTGTGGTCTGGGAGCCGGAGCTGCGGGTTATTCTGTTGACTGAAGGTTGGGGGCCTTTTTTATGTGACCTGGACCTGGATCTGTTCATCCCAACACCTGCAAGACGACAAGCAAGAGAAGAACAAAGTCATCCATCATCACGGTATGTTTCCTCTTTCAGAGATTTAAAACTTTATATTACTTCTTGCCTCCAAGACAAGAGGGAAATGTGTTCGGCCGTGTTTAGGTGTTGGTCTGTGAAGGACGGGCTGTGATGAACTTCTCTGATGAAGGTAAAACACGGTCCAAGGAAGAGCCGGTTACATTTTGGTGGTGGGACTGTGGGAAAGTGAGCAGCCTCAGCGGAGGTTCGTGCTCCCTGAAAGCGTTCTCCAGTTGTTAAGAGTTTCTGAAAGCACTAATTAGATATCGACTTGTTTGCAGTGATTTGCTTTTATTTATTTGCTCTCGCTCCATCTTCCGTGTCCCATATTTAAAAAGCTGTTAGACTGAAATCACTGTGCGAGCCTTTTCTCTGCATTCCCTTTGCACAAACAGAGAGAAGGTGAAATGTTTTAAAACCGTCAACTGTTGAACAAAAGCTAATGGCTGCAATATATTTAGCCACCCCCCCTGCTCCTTAGCAGCTATGCTAATACAGTCCACAGCTGTGGCAGCTTTACTGTTCAGGGAAAGCGGAGGGTCGAGCTGTGGGTGGTGGTGGGGGGTGAGAGTTAAAAAGAGGGGTGGCAGAGGTGAAAGAGAACCATAGATTGCCTGTGTGTCAACAAACCCAGCTGGGAGAGAAAAGAGGATGCCCCCTAACGGCCCCCTTAAACTGAGGAGGAGGAGGGAGAGTGGGGTGCAGAGATAAATGATACGGAGGCAGGATTTAGTAAAGAAGAGGGAACAGAGGAGTAGAAGAAGAAGGAGGGGGGAGGCGGGGGGGGGGGGTCTATGCCAATGCTATTCTAGGCCTTCAAACAACTTCCATGAGGGATGAGTGAGAGTGATCAGACAGAGGCAGAGAACAAGGAAACAAAAGAGCTACAACCCATAAAACACGACTGCCTCAGAGGGCAGCGGAGAGATAAGACCAGCTTTTCTCCTGCAGCACCTTATCGCCCTCCGGAGGAGAGGAGGAGGAGGAGGAGGAGGAGGAGGGGAGAGGTCACTGGAGGCGCAGCAGCCATCGGCTTAAGAAGCGACAGGATAGCGTCACCTCAAAGTCTAAGTTAAATAAAATACTGGCTCTACAGAAGTTTCATTTACAGACATCTTTAAAACCTCATTCTCCCCCAAACTGCTTTCACTTCAGGCACTCAATCTTCTTTCACTTTGACCTCACATTACAACTGTTTTTTTTTTCCCTCCTGCACATCCCACGGAACTATTAAAAACAGTGGGAGGGTGAGGGTCTCTGCTTTTGTCCTCTCGAGAAGACACTGCTGAGTACAGGGCAATAAATCACCGGCCCAGTTATTAAGGTCTCTCACAGATGGTGCAGTGGAGCAGCAAGTCAACAAGATCAGACCCTGCTCCAACAGAGCAAACTTTCCTCTGAAAACACACACACACACACATCCAGCCACTTCACTACCTCATGTTAGATTATGAAATTCATTGATCAAATTTGACTTGTGGGGGGAGAAAAGAAAGAAACATTAACATGAAAGTCTTTCATGAAAAACCAAACCTCAGAATAATGACTGGAGGAAACTTTTACACACAGTCAGATGAGAGTAGCAAAGCTGAGCAATGCAGAGCGACTTAGAACAAGTGCACTGGAGTTAGTTTTCGCCCGTCAGCGTTTTTAAATGTCCACACATGCCCGGATCGACTACGAAAATGCTGTTCTTATTCTGTAATGACAAGTGAATCCCTGTATAAATGACAAAAGGCTTTAAAAGGATTGGAGAGCCAACAGCCCTCCCCCTCCACACACACACTTGTTTGGCCTTTCACACCACTAGTGCTCGCAGCTCTCAGTCCAAAAGCTGAGCCCAGCGTGTCACAGTCCAGGACGTCCAGGACCACCAGGAGTGCTGCTGCTGCTGCTGCTCATATGAGGGTTACAGTTGTCTCAGGAGGACACAGTCCTACAACACCAGACACACTTCACTCTTACTATTAGTATTACTTAGTAATTCAGTAATAATCATTTGTTCTCCTGTCATTTATTCAGATTTAAAACATACAGAATGTGATTTCAATGGGAAACAATACCCTTAAAACAGCCTGTTCAATTGGTGGCTCATGGGCTACATGCGGCCCAAAAACAACCTCTTAATGGCCCAGCCACTGGCACCACCAGAGACACTTGGCACTTTTCCATTATAAAGATCTAGCTTGAGCTAAAACAATGAATCGATTACTAAATTAATCAACTATTTTGATAATCAATCGGTTTGAAGCTTTTTTCATGATTAAAACAAGATTTCCCATTGTTTAAGCTTCTTAAATGTGAATATTTTCTTCATTTATTTGCTCTGGATAACAAAGAAATCATTATTTGAGAACGTCATCATTTCCAGGTTTGATGAACATTGATCAACATTTTTAAGATTTTCTGATATTTTATGGACCAAACGCTTCATCGATTAATCGAGAAAATAACCGACAGATTAATCGATTATGAAAATAATCGTTAGTTGCAGCTCTAGTTCTAGCACTATTCGGCTCGACTCTACTCTGGTTTGTTTTGCTTTTCCATTAGTGATAGTACCTGGAGCTTTTTATTTTAGTACCGGCTCTAGCGAGGTTCCCATTGAGCTGAGCTGATACTAAAATGTGCCAGCCACTGATTGGTCAGAGAGTGTCGTCACCAAAAGAGTCATGAGCGCAACGTCCGACACAAGAATCAAACTGAACAATGCAAAACTGTGGATGAGTTAAAAAGACGTGCGTTAATCTCCAACATTTAGCAAGGAAATGTCTAAAATCTCAACATTTGACAGTGCTCTGTTGTATTTCAGTTCAGTGACTGTGTCAGACAGTCTGTGATTCAGTCAAGTACTGAACCATTATGTGAACAAATCTTTAATTAACGGATTCTAATTGTTCGGTACAACAAAAACAACTGCTTTGCTCGTCACTAGTTTGTGTCGTGTATAAAACGATGTCAAAGCAGTTTCACATTATGTTATGACGACAGAAGGCACTAGGAAGTAATGAACACGACATGCCTGATACCAAAGCGAGCAGAGTGGAGCAGAGTGGAGCAGTGCCAGAACTGTATAATGAAAAAACACATTTCTCTGTCCTTTTTAAAGATTCCTACAGTAGTACGGACCATGAATGGAACACCGTGTAGCCTGAGGGCATTGATAGTTCTTCTGTATCCTGTTAAATGCACTTTGACATGTGTCATGACATTTATCTTATTTCAAAGAGAAATAATGCACTATTTTGCCTTTATGTACTTTGAGGTGTGTGAAGGACAGGTATGACCAACTAGAATTAGTCAAACACAAGCAATGGGGATTGGGTGCCCCTGCCCTCGGCCCTTCATGGCATTTGAACCGGCGTCTTTTCCTCTTGTCCATGGGCTGCCAAGAGTGTAAAACCTTATTGCCAACACAGGTATAGTTCTTTTATGAACCTTATGATGTGTCTGTGTCAGATGTGACCAAATGTATTGGTTAAAACACTAGTTTTTACATATACATTTGTGCTGGTTTAAAATGTTAAATTACCTGCTGCTTACTGGATGTGGAAAATGTCTGCCCCCCCCCATGTATTCATCCTATGGAGATATTGTATTGGACACAATTTCTTTACCACTATCTCTTCTGACTTAGTCACCCCACACCTTGCAAAATTGCAACGATTGAAAAGGATTGCCAAGTGTTTGAAAATGAACTTTCATACTCTGAGCTGCTGGGGATGTGTCCACTGGAGGAGCTACACACACACACACACACACAATCATCATCATGTCAACAATAAATCAACAGGGCTGTTTATTATGCATTCAGATACAAAATCTGGTTCTGATCATTTTAGCTTAATTACGCTTTGATATTTGTATTGTGTTGTTTTTTTTCTATACAAGTGAATATGATATGTCCCTGCTAAAAGAAGTCCTCTAAAGAGAGATCCATGTTCATTGACACCATCATCTCCCTGGTGTCCGTGGAGCAACATGTCATCTGTGTGTTAAAGGAGATTTGGTTAAGTTTAACGAGAGGCTTTTCCTCTTCAACCCCAGCATTTAACCCTCCACTTACAGACAGCCAGCTTTGATCTCTACCCCAATCTTTTTTCTCTAAACCCAAAAAAAAAAAGAAAAACACACTGAGATGGCACCAGTCAGTCCAGTCACCATGGAAACCTCTTCATTACTTAGTTGAAGAGGCAGCAGCTCTGTGTTCTCCTTCCCCACCTGCTCACTAATGACATTTCACTCTGTGTAGCATCTTTGTTGAACTCTCAATTGACACAAAGCAGCGAGTCCTAATTTGTGTTTGTATATTGTTTGTGCACACAGAGGTGAAGGTGGGTGGTGGAGAGCTAATTCTGACCAGTGGCTTTATGACCAACTAATGACCTGTCCTGTTACTCCTCTTAGGGAAACACCAGGCCTTTAATCAACAATCAACCAATAAAGGTACATGTTTTTAACTCTGGCTGAACTTCACATCACTTTTGTGCCATGTCTCACATTACTTAGCATATTTAATGCTGCAATGAATATTCAATTCACCAATTACTAAATTAATTGTCAATTATATCGGGTTGAGTGCTTTTTCAATAATCAAAACAAGCTTATTGATTTTTTTTAGCTTCTTAAATGTTAGGGTTGAACAATGAATCTGTATTTTATTTAGTTTTTCAAATGAGAATTATAATGTAAAAATTCCCTCTGACATCGTGAATCATATCGCAATCATAATTTGTCAAAATAATCGCAATTCGATATTTATTCAAAATCGTTCAGCCCTATTAAATGTGAATATTAAGACTGAATAATTTTGGTTTGTGGACAATATAAGACGTTTCAGAACATCATTTCCAGGTTTGAGAAACGCTGATCAACATTTTCTGACATTTTCTGGACCAAACAAGAAAAAATAATCGCTGGTTACAGCCCTAATAGTAATATACAACAAAAATAAAAATAAAAAGGATATCCCATCAATTCAAATAGTAAATGACCAAAACAAGCCAATACTCTCACTGTATTAACGTTCCGTCAATGTAACAATTATATTATTCATCTTTTATTTTGCATTGAAAATATGTTGATAATTGACAGCAGTCACACCATATTTCAGCGTGTGGGAAAATCCTGATATTTAAAAAGAAAAACAAACAATATTGTTATTGCTGCTGTCATGCATTAAATAGAAGTTGATATATTATTTGCATCCAGGCTGAGGTTTTACAGGAGGGTTCCCAACAGTGGGCATACACTGCCACCTGCTGGAACCTACAGAACACTGCATGTGGTAAACAGCACATTTAAAACGGTCAAGGCCACAGAACACTGTGGAAATGGTCGTTTCTCTGTTTCATAATGTTTGATTTTCAAACAATGGATCCAGTTTAATCAGCAAATATAATCAATATGCAACCATGAGTCTTGGGGACATCAGCACATACATCAACGTATGGCACAAGTACAAAGTGGGATGTTTTCATTCATCACGAAGGGAAGTTGTTGATGCATCATAGTGCAGAAAGTGATTACAGTGGAAGTTTTTTAATTAATTAAAATTAAGTTTGATGCTGATTAAACTGAGAAATATTATTGTGGACACTGTTGCTTTCATCATAGATTGATAGGTTTATTATTTTCTTGATAACTTGATTGTTGTTAAATGCAGAAAATGGTATAACATGTGAACGGAGACAGTTTAATGTCACAGAGGAGCAAAGAAACCAGAACACATGCACATTTAAAAAGGTCCAGTGTGTATAATGTAGGTGGGTTTATAAGCAGAAATTACAAAATATTGCCTATATGTTTTTATAAGAATATAATTGCCTTAAAATAAAAAATCTAATTCTGAAGAAGAAGCTGACCACGCAAATGAAGAACAGTATTATTTCTGATATGTGAAGACCATCGTAGTTTGCCGACATGCTTGGGAAACAGCGGGGAGTTGGACTCCATCATTTGATGCAATCTCATCATTAGATGTCATTAAATTGTATACACTGAACTAGGGCTGCAACTAACAATTATTTTCTCAATTAATTAAATAATCATTTGGTCCAGAAAATGTCAGAAAATGTTAAAAAAATGTTGAGAAATATTTTTTAAACCTGGAAATTAAAATGTTCTCAAATGTATTGTTTTGTCAACAAAATCATTCAGTTTTCATGATTTATTTGTTGTATGGAGCAAAGAAAGCAGAAAATATTCACATTTCAAAAGCAGAAAATTGGTTTTATTCTTTATAAAAAAAACACTCCAACTGATTCAACCATTATCAAAATAGTTGACAATTAATTTAGTAATCGATTATTAGTGAAATAACAGTTTCTACAGTCCTACTCCGAACCTTTTAGGGAGTTGGTTGTGAAAATAGTTGGGGATTAAATATGTAATACATCTATAATCCATTGATTTATTAAACCCTACTTTAGAATCAATGGAAACAAACATTCTGAAATGGACCTACTGGAGACAAGATGTCTCCTACTTCATATAATTACAGTGAATCCACTCTCAGTATTATGTGCACTGGACCACAACTGCTTTACTCACAAACACAGTGTGACTTAATCCTGCTCTTGTCTCTCATTCTGTACCAGTGAGAAACAGAGATTTACAGAGAGCACAGGCATAGTGTCTGCATTGTGTCACTCACTACAGATTTTCATTCGAGACATAAGTGTGAGTCAGAGTCACACAAACAAACACGAGCATTAAAATGTGATGCTAACAGCTGGAGGAAACCACTAGCATCGTTGTTGTTGTTGTTGTTGTTGTTGTTGTTAGCTACCTGACAGTCCAGACGTTGTAGCCGAAGACAAACTGCAGACTCGTCGAGCTTCTTCAACACTGAACTCACTTTGTTGTCGAGCAGCTGCTGCAGTCAAGTCAACAGAAATCTCCTCTGTTGCCGAAGTTTTTTTACATCCAGACTCCGAACCGAACCGAACCTACGGCTTTACACGACATAGCTGTCACTCTGCTGCTGTTTCCGGGTGCTAAATAAATAAGACATTACGAATACGGGCGGGAAACATAGCTGCAGTCACGTGACTCTCCATTTCCGCTTTTGCAGGACACTGATCATCTCTTGACCTTCACAAACGCTACGTTTACTAGAATGTAGCATAACATTGAAATTTAAAGTTCATTCTCCTTTGCACAGCAGCCATTTTGACATATTTTAACAGGATAAGCACTGGTGCTACTAATCAATGATGGCTCTATTCAGTCAATTAAAGACAGGCAGTGTTGTAATGTAACAAAGTACAACTACTTTGAATACTTTTTTATTATTTTACAAAAAAGTACAGATACATACATTTTATACTTTTTTTTTTCTTGCAACTTTTACTCCAATACATTTCCCCTAAATATCTTTGGTATTTGTTAATACCAAATGAAAAAGATTTGGTTAAAAAACTGCTTTACAGTACAGTTTTAACATTCATGCCCACTTTCTATCACACATCCATTTCATACCCATACACACAATGCCAACAGCCACCAGGAGCAATGTGGGGTCATGTGTCTTGCCCAAGGACACATCTTTTAACTTCTCACCTTTTAATAATTTTACTTCTCAAACTTGAGTACATTTTATATCATTAAATTACTCAATAAATCTCATACTTAAACACTTTTACTCAAGTAATATTATAAAAGGTGACCAAAGTAATTTTCTGGTAATATACTACTTGTAGTGACAAGTAGTGTCATTATGACAGTGAGCTGTCATAATGACAGCAGAAACCAGCTGTCATTACTCTGATTATACACACACCTGCGAGTGCCCTTTAAAAATAGCTGCAAAATAAATGTAATTACTATTTTCGGCCATAAAAGAGAGGTCCTGTTTTGTAGCTTATCGTATCATTAGGATACGGGTTTTTTTTCCAAGTACAAATAATGTGTCTGAAGCTTATTTGCAACACCTACGTTTATACGCTTTTATTTTAGAAACATGAGACAACTCCAAATGGTTCAGGTTTAGCATTAAATATTTGTTTTTATGAAGTCAGCCAGCAGCAAAGTGAAAACGTGTGTGTGTGTGTGTGTGTGTGTACACACACGTGTACGTGTGTGCGCGCGCGCTTCCCTGGGTGGAGACTGAGGTCCTCGTTCCTCCCAAATTAGAGACAAACAACTCAGCTTCATCTCCAGCTTTTTGTGATTCTGTCACAGGTTTCGTAAACCTTTGCGTTACTTTTGTGTGCATATTCGGCATAGACTGTACAGCAGAGTCGGTCTACATAACGGGGTAAGTGGTGGTGGGTGTTGTGCAGTTTGTGTGTGTGTAGGAACTTGTCAGTACCATTAGCGTCACCTATGAAAAACTGAACCATATTTTGACTCAAAGCAGCGCGAAGTAGAACCTCTCGATCGGGGAAAGAGAGGTGACGAGCTCCCGGTGAACGTGGATCGAGTGTGCGGTGAAAATGGAGAAACAGCACCGTTCAAATAAAAGTAAATGATGTGTTTGGACTGACAACAAACCATGACCACGAAGATAGACGCTATCTTCACATAGTCACGTCTGGGTTTTCACAACAGTTTCTCATTGTTACAGGGACAAGTTAACTTTTTAATCCAAATATCAACAACTGTCCAAACCGTTGGGCCGTTTGTAACGTCAGCTTAACGCAACAAAAGTTTACTCAAGCGTAAACAAGTGATGTACATTAGCTACCTAGCACAGTTGGTAGGCCTTTAGCTAACTAATGCCATCAATATGATTCACAGAGGTGTAATGTTTAACTTTTGCAAAGAAAAAAAGGAAAAGTATAGCTTATATGAGATACCAGTATATTTTAAAAATCTATATTCCCAAGTCTAAACACTGTGATGTAAGTATAATAAGAGAAATGTTTGTTATTTTTAAAGCACTAGTTGTTAAAAGTTAAGAAAACCATCCCTTGCTATGTGTCGTAACCTGAAGTACAGCCTTGTGACGGATTATGAACAGGTCTGCCTTGTTTGGGTTTAACAGTAACACCCACAGCAAGCTCATTTATTTTCTTAACACACTTTGTGTGTGTCCAGTACAGCCCCATGCTAACATTGACACTCAAGACTTAATGTCAATTATAAGGCACGTCTGTTTGGTAAAAGAGCAAGTCACACTGCAGCATTGTTAGTCCTCAGTCTTCTGAGTACAAACTGAGTCCCAAGGCCTCGTTGGGTATAAAGTTCCCTGTGTTGGACTAGAGTCAAGTCCAAGTAGAGTCCCCAGTGTTCAGGGGAGACATCAAGGTTGAGTAGAGTACATCCATCCATCCATTTTCTAACGCTTTATCCTCCACAGGAGAGTCGCCGGGGGTGCTGTGCCATCTCAGTTGACATAGGGCGATAGACGGGGTACACCCTGGACAGTTTGCCAGTCCATCACAGGGCCACATATAGAGACAAACAACCATTCACTCTCACACCTATGGTCAATTTAGAGTGTCCAGTTTACCTAATCCTCATATTGCATCTTTTTGGACTGTGAGAGGAAGTTGATTAGACTTAACTGTGATGGGGAGGATGGGAGTTAGACTGAGGAGATGAGACAGGAAGAATCCAGAAGGAGTCAGGATGAGGATAAATGAAGGAGCATTTTGAATTGTGAGAAAGGGAATGAGGAGACTGGGGGGGCAGTTGGGTGGAGAGCTTTGAACTACAATGGAGGAGGACGGGACTGAGAATGTGACTTTGAACTGTGCAGGGCAGCATTACACCTCTTGGTGTAGAGCCTACTGGAATTGTATTGCAAGTAGAAGAGATAAGGATGAGAGGCCATCCACAGGAAAACAGCATTGCCCACCTGTAGAGGTGATTTAGTCTCTTCTGTTGTGAAATTAATGTAACATGACTGAGAACCCTATTTCACTGTCTACACTAAGAGCAATGTAGATGCCAACTCATGTAAAAGACCAACAACGATTGAACTTTAACTTTCCTCTTTTTCCTGAATTTACTGGGAAAAGGTCCAACTAAAAATGGGTAGCCAATGGACAAGAGGAAAGGAATCGGGCTTGTAACCAGAAGGCTCACCAGGTGCAGATAAGGCCCACTGCTCCTGTGCCTGGCTTGTGTGTTCACTACTGGTGTGGAATAAGGATGGGTTAAATACAGAGGAAACATTCACTATCACTAATTGTTGTGTGTGCAAAATAACTTATTCTAAAAATAAAAAAAAACCGAATGTAATGTATAAATGAAAAATGTCTTCCGAGTATGAATGCAGTCAGTGCTCAAGTCCTAGTCCAAATCATCAGTTCTCCAATCTGAGTCTGACTTGAGTCAGAGTCCTGGACTCAAGTACTAAACCACTGTCACACAGTACACAGCCAAGCAAAGTGTAAGGTAAGGTAGAATTAGGTTAGATGATGTAGCAAAACAAATATTTGTGATGGATATAGGCTGAGAGCACAACTCATTTCTTGTATTCTGACTATGTTCTCCAGGTCTGTGCATGATTCCCTGCTGTACTCTACTATATGGACAGATGACATGTTAGTAGAAAAACTTTAAAAAATTTATAAAAAAATGATGGCAATCAAATGGCTTTTGCAATCTCATCAAAACACAAAATTATGGAATAAATCTAAAATCAAATACAGTTCCAGGGGCTTCTGCAGTCAGTGCCAAAGTGCAATGGTTTTCTTTTTGTTCAGTTCATATTTTGAATGTGTGTTGTTGCACTGCCTTCCTGTTATAGAGTTAGTCTTGTTGCCACTGTTGCCCTCCTAACTAGACATAAAAATGTGCAACAAGTACAGACACAGGACAGAAATTCTGTAAGGATGCCAGCTAGGAAACTATTTTGGGCAACAGCCTTACTGACAGGTGTTATTTGTTTTTCTTACTGATTGATGCCTTTATAATGTGTCACAGTCTCTCTCTCTTGGTAATTGTCATTTATTTTCCCAGAGAGATGAGTCAGGCGGAGCAGGTGCCCGAGGACGCGCCTGCATACCTCAATGACGAATCCGAAGCTGCAGGTTAGTGAAGTTGGCAAGGTTTTTTCATGAGGAAAATCTTGATTTTATTTAGCTCCGTCAGCTCAAAGGTTGTACATCATTTTATAGCATATTTTTTCAGTCAGGAACGTGGTTCGCTGGTTTTGCATAGTGACGGTTGTTTTTATGGCGTTGACAAAAATAAGCAAATAATTTACTATTCTGTCACTTATCAGTTAATCGTTACATGCCTGATTTCATAGATTGTTTTTATTTATTTATTACACACGCAAAAATACAAGTAAATGTAGGAGTGAGAATGTAGTAAGGGCTATTATGCGCTTAAAAAAAAACCACCCAGAAAAGTAGTATATTAATTATAATTAATTTAATAGACTAGAGAAAAGAACTAGAGGGTTATAGAACACAAAAAACACCCTTGGAGATAACATGGTTTTCTGCAGGGGCAGAAGGGGAAGCCCTGTGCGAAAATCAGTGTTGATAATGCAGCAAAATCTCATACAATCTGATCTACTGTATGTACTATCCCTTCAACATTTGCACGTATCATGGTAACCGTGTTGTGACCAATGTTCCTCCTTCATGACACATTGTTAGAAGGCCTGTGAAAAACATGAGCATTACAGTGAAACGTTGTGTGTAAGATCTTTGTTTTGTTTTTAATTAGACAACAACAAGGGCCACCCACAGAAACAGCCGGGCATGTTTGGCTGGGTTGTGGGGGGCATGTACGGTGCCACCAAGGGAGCTGTAGGAGCAACAGTGGGCGGTGTAACCTGGATAGGGGGAAAGAGTCTGGACCTGACCAAGAGCGCTGCCAGCACTGTAGCTGCTGTCCCCGCCATGGGAGTGGGCCTGGTTAAAGGAGGAGTGTGTGCTGTTGCTGGAGGAGTGTCGTCTGTCGGTTCTGCTGTGGTCAGCAAAATTCCCATAGGTGGTGGAAAAAAGAAGGACAAGTCTGACTGACAGGAAGTGGAGGAAAATGAACGCACACACCTGAGTTGTGTGATCTCACCTGTTTTCTAGGATTCACGAGCTGATAAGTGTGCGGGGTCTGTGCTTTGTTCCATTTCTTCTTTGTATTTTATGTGATTTTGATGGAGGCCCACATTAATGCATCCACAAAGCAAGACTTTACAAAGACTCTGTTAAAGCAAAACATAACATATTATCACCTGTGCCTGAAATAGTTTGTGTTTGTGTGTTTGTGTGTGTGTGTGTGTGTGTGCGTGTGTGTGTGTGTGTGTGTACAATGTTTTCACTGCAAACTGTTGTACTTTAATGCATTGAATTACAGGAGGAGATCAGCTCAGTGTATATGCACTTAAATGTCACTTGCAAGACAATCAATGATCTGTTACTAATATGAGGTGTTAAGTGCGAATTACAAATATTTCACCGTAAACTGACAAACACTCACTCAAACAAATAAGTCTGAATAAAAGATGTTATTTTTTTTTTTAAAAACTAGAGTCTTATTTCTTGCTGTGAAGATTTCACAGGTGCATTTCTGGGAGAGTTTCAATTTGTCTCTGAATTGACATCACCCTCCAGTGTTAATTGTGTTAGGTTGATGGAGAGCAGCTTGGAGTTTTGATACCAAATCCGATTTGTAAAAATAACTCTGTCACAATGTTTAAAAAAAACAACGTATTTTTTTTTATTTCAGTAAACCTAATTTCTAGTGAAAGCAGGAGTTGGTTTACTGTGATTAAAACAGTTAAGTCGAAGTCCATCCAACCGCCTTTTGAAGACTTCTTTTGAGTGTTTGTCACCTTTGATGAAGAGGTTATATTGGATAGGATTATGCCTAAACTAATGTTTTTCCGTTACATATTGTGGAGGGGTGGTTGGATGTGACCAAGGAGGTTTCTTTTTTTACTTTTGAAGCAGATCCAGTTATGGACACTGGATTTTTCATGGTAGGACATTTTTCAGAGTTGATCGTAGTTTATCTGGTAGCTCTGACATGTTGGCTAATATTGCTTCCAGATTTAAATGTTTTACCACATCTCCTTGGAAAAATACAATCACCAAAGATACTTGATGATGGCGTTGATGTCAGACCAAAGATGTTTCATTCCACGTGTTTGAAAAAATGATATTCTTTATTGTCTTAGTGTTGTAGCAATCTGTGGCTGGATTTCTAGACTAAAGTCTGAATGACATTGAAGCTGACAAATACAATTTAGAAATGTAACTTTAGAATGATATTCAAACATTGATGCATGATGCAAAATGAAGCTTTCAAAAGTGGTACCAGTTTTTTTTGCATAATCAGGAGAATATTATAATCAGAAATAAACATGTTGACAGTTGTATTATTTTTGGTATTGTGCTTCATGAGTCCCAGAATGGATGGATTTTGTTGATTTACTATGTCTCTATTTATGCAGTCAATATACTGTAAGTGCTGACTAAGGTGACACAGGCACAGTAGTGGTATGATGACAAGAATGTTGTGTTTTATCAGCTTTACATTTAAAATAACTCAATTCTAAACTCACATCAACAGAGTTCAGTGGATTTTTGTTTCAGCAAACATTCAAAGAAAACATTATTTTTAAATCATAAGTTGAATATTACTGTTAGTGGTTCATTCTTTTTTAGGATGTCACTGACAGTTAATGAAAAACATGGTGCATTTACCCAAAATAAATTATTTACAGCACATCAAAGCCAATATTTTTTTAATACAAATTTGACTACAAGACCTTGGTGATGCATTTCATTCTTTCTGTTGCATACTGTGTTGGCATACACACAATTTATGTCGGATTCCCCACCACAGATAACTGCACCATGTTAATGCTATAGATGTTGTACTCAATGGTCTCAGCCAAATGCTCATGCTCCTTATTCTTCGCTGGTTTCTGCAGGGACGTACATGTGCACAGGTCCAGAAGACACCACAACCTTTGGTTCATTCATCACCTGGTATGTAGCTTCAACGTCTCTCCCTGCAAACACACATACATGCGATTACCATCAGATTTATGGTAATATTTGTCCTGAATTCTGCAGATTATGAATTGGTTGCTTACTTTTCCTGTTTTTCGCGAAGCATGATGGCTCACAACTGCCAGAAGCGGCACTGCACACAGTTGTACTACAGTGGATGTACACCTGAACAGAATCAACAGTGTCAACAGGGTAATGGGTAGATAGTAGATAGTAATTTTCTCCTCAGTCGATAAATTCCTTACCTGCTCCCTCATGGGCGTTAGTGTGCTGGTGTCCACAAAGGTAAACATTTTGAAAATGAAACGCCTGTAGTGACTTGGGAAGTTCAGACCAGAGGAGACACCGACTGGAACCAGTGAGGACAAGTAGCGATCATCTCTGTATGGACACCTGGATGAAGAGGAAATGATATTAAGGCAATGATTATTAAATGCAACCGAATAGAGAGAGTTTCCCACTTCATTATCACTTGTGACCAATTTTAAAATAATTCACAAATATCCACCACGTTTTCATAATAAGGACAGTGTAAGTTGTTGTTACCCATCTATCAGAATGTCCCACTGGGGCAGGCTGTGAGGGTTGGGGCTTGTGGTTGTCCAACAGTGACCAAGAGTCAAGACTAGGTTTGGATCTGTCTTCTCAAGGAGCTGAACCTCCACATACACTGGGTCCCTCAGTACTTTGGTCACAGGGTAGTCTGCATCCGTATAGAAAGAGCTATAGGCTACATCCACTGTGAGAACCGAAATGAGTTAGCATGACAGTCAATGTTCGAAAATGGTCCATAAATGCATACATGATGTCAGGCTGACATGTTTACCTTCATTACAACCCTTTGTTAAGCACTGCCCGTTAGCCAACCTCATTTGTACGCTGATTGGTCCAAAAGCAGCAACAGGTAAAGGAGGCTCTTGTAATGGTAATACTTCCACAACCAAGACTTCCACAGAAGAGCCTCTAAACCTACACTGGAAAGTCAATCTGACAAACAAAAAACAGGGATTACACATCTTGTCAGACACTCTGTTGCAACTTAATGTTCTAAAAAATAGATCACCTACTCAAACTGGCTATCCCTGGTAATTATTCCACGTCCCCCTACTAACGTCTCAAATGAGGATGACATACGGTTCTCGTAGACTATAGTCCCAGGCTCCTCCTACAATACACAGTTAAATACTTGAAACAGTACAGTCACACACATTAAAAATATCTTCTAAATATATATATATATATATATATATATATATATATATATATACATATATATACATAGACAACAAGGGCCTTTCTGCATGGAGTTTGCATGTTCTCCCGTGTGTGCATGGGTTTTCTCTGGGTTCTCTGGCTTCCTCCCACAGTCCAAAAACATGCAATATGGGGATTAAGTACATTGGACACTCTAAATTGACCATAAGTGTGAGAGTGAATGGTTGTTTTTCTCTATATGTGGCCCTGTTATGGACTGGCAAACTGTCGCCAGTCTAACCGCCTATTGTCCCATGTATGTCAGCTGAGATGGTGCAGCACCCCTCATGATCCTCTTTTTGAGGATAAAGCAGTAGAAAATGGATGGATGGATATATACACAATTTTGTGGAAAATAAACAGAGACAAGGTCTTACCGAAACAACAGAGCCACAGCCAGTAACAGCAAACTGGTAGATGGCAAAGGCTGAATTAGAGTCAACGTGTGTACAGCCTTGACCTCCCCCCAACATTGAGATTGACTCAAGGTCAATGTTGGGCAGTGTTGCATCTCTGGCCACGACAACAATGAACTGAGCATCCCTTGTACATTGGATGGTCACTGGTGGCACAAAAGCATACATTAATAGGTTGAGTGGTTAGTTGTATTGTCTAAGTAAGAAAACAAAAAAAAACACTAATATGTAGAATATGTTCTTGATAGATTTTTGTGTAATATTATTCTCCCAAAACCACCCCTTTAATCAGTCAACAACTAGAATAAAAGTTAATTTCCTTCTCTTTGATCAGAACAAAAGCCGTCTAAAAAACTCACCAGCCTTTCCGAAGAAGCACTGTTGGCCATCAAAGCAACAGTTTATGTCTTCACATTCAGCAGCAGAGATTTGAGGACTTCCACATGGGATCCTCACATTGGGGTCCACCTCACAACTCAAGTCATTAGGGTCCTTTGGCAACACTGGGCGAGGTTGGTATTCTTGATTCAGTGGTGGAGAGATCTGTGGCTCCTGTCGAGACTGGTCATAGTAAACTTGTGAGGGTCTTTGTTGCGTAGGTGATTGGATATTAGTTTGTCCAGGATATGTAGAGGGTCTTTGTTGCGTAGGTGGTTTGATATTAGTTTGTCCAGGATATGTAGAGGGTCTTTGTTGCGTAGGTGGTTTGATGTTAGGTTGTCCAGGATATGTAGAGGGTCTTTGTTGCGGAGCTGGTTTGATGTTAGGTTGTCCAGGATATGTAGGATATGTAGGGGGTCTTGGTTGCGGAGCTGGTTTGATGTTAGGTTGTCCAGGATATGTAGGGGGTCTTGGTTGCGGAGCTGGTTTGATGTTAGGTTGTCCTGGATATGTAGGATATGTAGGGGGTCTTGGTTGCGGAGCTGGTTTGATGTTAGGTTGTCCTGGATATGTAGGATATGTAGGGGGTCTTGGTTGCGGAGCTGGTTTGATGTCAGGTTGTCCTGGATATGTAGGATATGTAGGGGGTCTTGGTTGCGGAACTGGTTTGATGTCAGGTTGTCCTGGATATGTAGGATATGTAGGGGGTCTTGGTTGCGGAGCTGGGTTGATGTTAGGTTGTCCAGGATATGTAGGATATGTAGGCTGTCCTGGCTGTGGCACTGGGATGATCCCTTGCTGTCCAGGATATGTAGGCTGTCCTGGCTGTGGCACTGGTTTAGGATATGTAGGCTGTCCTGGCTGTGGCACTGGTTTAGGATATGTAGGCTGTCCTGGCTGTGGCACTGGGATGATCCCTTGCTGTCCAGGATATGTAGGCTGTCCTGGCTGTGGCACTGGGTTGATCCCTTGCTGTCCAGGATATGTAGGCTGTCCTGGCTGTGGAAAAGTACTGCCCTGTGTTACCTGAGAAGGTTGAGCACCCTTTGATGCAGGCTTCATCCACGTGGCACCCTGAGCCTCCACATTTCTTGTAGCTAGGCAGCTTAGCAATACTAGTACCACCAAAGAGGTGGCACTCAATGGCTCTCCCATGTTCTCACAGCTGTTTGTTCCCAAGTGCACCACTTATGTCTGCTACCACATTTATAGGTGATTAGACTTGACTTTTAAAACCCCACCTCCACAACCAAACCACCACCAATCACAGCTTCCCATCTTTCTATCTCTATCTCAATGTGTCACAATGCATTGTGTAATCTTTGAGTAACCACCCAACCTTTGGGCAACTTCACAATAGCCCATGTATGGTACAAGGTGATGAGGTGTGTTTGACATTGACAAATCCAACATTTGGGTCACAAAAACCTTGTTGCAGGTCTCTATGGCCTCTGGATTTATTTGTTGCCAAATGTTCACCCTGGGGAAAAAAAAATGTTTTCTTCAAATATGTCACAAAGTTTGCCAGAGTCTTCAGTCAATCAGTACGTTAACACTGTATCTGGAAAGAGTTTGTTAAAAAACATTTGCTTGTTTGTAGAGACAGTTGACAGTGAGAGATCAGATGTAGGCCCTTTATTTCGTATTCTAAAATAATAAGTAAAAATAAAATAATGATGCATGTTGAGGAAATTTGGAATCCATGTGAATCCATCCTCTTATAATAGAATGACATTAATTTCTTCCAGAATTATTCTATTTATTTAATTATTGTGTGGAGTTTGCATGTTCTCCAGTCCAGGTACTCCCCACTGGGATTTACTCTTGCACCGTCTTGTGGAGGGTCAAGTGGTAGGCAATGAATGTATCTTTCTCCACTGTATAATGTTGATATTGCTAATGGGATACTTTGTATTGCTGGTTTGTTTCCCTGTAAAACTGCCAATAAACTTTTCTTTTTCTTTGATTATTTTAGTTTTCAGTGAAGTTTATTTTTAGTTTTTCTAGACATTTCTTAACCCATCTTTGGAAAGTCAGGTCCAGTGGAATATTCATTCAGTAAAGAAAAAAACAATAATTAATTGTTTCATTTTCTTTTTCAAAATCTTTTTGACAAGACATCATAAAACATATTGTCTTATTTAGGGGCCTCAGTGGCAGTCTTCAGGTGAGTTAAGTTAAGTTTCTATATTTCTTATGTTTTCTAGTTCAGCCAACATTTAGTCTTACAAAAGTGGCAATAACGTTTTAGACAAAATGGCTTTGTACCTTCTAAGTGGAGACAACAGGATAAAATGTGTTGTAACTGGGGTGGATAACAGTTTGACATTAAAGTATTTATTTGCCAGTCCAACATTTAGGTCACATAGATCTTTGAAAAGGTCTATGTGACCTTGAACTTTATTTGTCATCGCATGTTTATTTTGCTGGTGTACAATCTCATTGCAGGAGTTTTTCTATACACATAATCACATAATAGTCAAGGTTTCATGTAATACCAATAGGACCATGATGACCATCCACAGGAGTGCAGTTCATACATTGCTTGGAATTTGGAACTACGTTTTATACTATAGCTGTTTTGAGAAAGTGGATATCAGCGCGCATGGCCTAAACTTTGTGAAGAGTAATGAATAAATAAATAATTTCAGTCTACTTTCTTTTTATACAGATCTATTTCTAGATCATCTAGTTTCTCTGGTTAAAGGCAAACTGACTCAATGTAAGAAACAGTCACTTTTTTTGACTACAGTTTATTTGCTTCCTCTTTTATATTTGTAATAACTCATGTGTCATATCTCATCTGACATATGCTTGTGCTTTTGGAGGAAAATAAGTATAAAATAGTTACTTTAAAAACACACAAAAATATTGCCACCAATTTGCAGACAAGCCCTAAACTAAACTACCTGAACTAAAAACCAGAATGTTTGAGAGAGAAAAAATGCATGTAATACTTATTTTTGACCACAGGTTGGAGCAAATTACTCTACAAGCAAATATGGCTGCATGATTCCTTTAGCAACAACAATCATTTTTCCATCTAGTATGTTTGTGTTAAAAAAAATACCTTGACTGGATACATACATCAATGACTGCAGGCTTCAAGTGAGAACACATTCCTCACCACTACATCATTTTTTTTTTTTACTACACTTCATGAATTTGACAGAAGGCACACTGGTGATTTGGATCACACAAAACATATGATCAACTTATGTTTATTATTTATTAACTATATTTAGGCTGTATTTAAGATTTAATTAAAACGGAACTGAACAAGAAAGTGTATATTTTTGCCCTCACTTATATTAATATGTTAAAAGTTTTTCCACTGAAAGTTATCTAAATAAAGAAAATGTTATGTTATTATCTTTTTTTCTGCCAATTAAACTAAAGTCATGACTGCACACACCCTAAGCACTAGACAAATAGAGGCTGAGTCTACCACACCAGACAGGATACCCAGTGCAGGATATGCAAATATGCCTCTAAGACAGTGCAGCACATCACAGCAGGATGTAAGTAAGTGGCTGTCTAGGGCATGGAACGTCATATCCAAGTGGCTAGGAATAGTGTACAGAAACATCTGCACTGAGTTTGGACTTTAGGTCCCAGGTTCAAGACAGAAGATGCCAACAAAGGTGGTTGGGGGGGATTTCCCTAAACCACTGGATTAGGGAATCCACCATCCAACATTCAAGTTGAAAGACAACTCACTCTACCACTGAGCTGCCACCAGTTTCTCTGTCTGGATCTTGAAGTCTCACAGAATCTAAGAGAAAAAAATGATTGTCTATCCACAGTAGCCTATTTGCAATCTATGACCAATACAACTATACAACGACTAAAGGGTTGTGACAGAGTGAGAGGTTGTAGTCTGTTTAAAATCTTTTCCAAATCTTGTCAGAGCCGGTCTGATTTATTAGTGTGGAATACATCAGAACCTAACTGGCGGGTTTTCTCCGTATGGAGCTGAAGAAGAGTGGCCTACATTTCCCACAATCCCAAGCGGTACGATTACCTCCGTTAAGTGCGTCTCGTGCGTCTCTCGTCCTCGGCTCAGACTGACTGAGCTGATTTACTGAGTCAGTGAGACAGTGAGGGTCTCGCAGCGGCGGACATGTCTCTACCGTTCACACAGAACAGCTGCGACACGAGCAGCAGCAGGAGGAGGAAACCTGCGGAACACACACAAGGTGAGGAGCCCACGCTCGTGATTTAAAACCCACACTCGCGTGACAACTTTATTCATGCGATGACGACGGAGTGTTTACCAGCACAGTGACGGCGCTCTCCATTTTAACTCAGTTGTGTCAGCATCTGATATTCTTCACTGTGATATCAGCGAATGAATCAATGAATGACGAGAGTCAAGACGCTCAGCTACTTGTTTGTACCGCTGTCACATACTATAGTGCAGTCACTCTGTGGTCATTACGACGTAGTTCCTGTGTGTATGTGTGTGTTACCTCTTTAGGACTAGTACTTCTGACATAAACACTGACCGTGTTAGGACCAATAGTCTTTATGGAGACCAAAACCTGGTCATAATGAGGCAGAACCTAATTTCTGAGGAACTAGTTAAGTTTAGGGCTAAAATTTTAATTGTTGTTAAGTTTGTGTTAAAATGAATGGAGAAGAACAGCTTTGCAAACTGGTGTGTGTGTGTGCTTGTTTACCGTTTCCTTCTCTGGTATAAACACTGACGTTTTCAGGAACAGTAGTCCTAATGGAGACCAAAGCCTGGTCCTAATGAGGTACAATGTCATTTCTCTTTTTAGAGTTTCTTCTACTACTAAAAACAATCCATTACTAAGTTGCACCTGCAAACAATTATCTATTAAATTAGAGTAACATTAATATTAATCTGACAAACACGCATGAAAATCACTGCCCTTTAGTCACAGATTTAGATATTTAATCAATAGTTTTGTTCTTAATAGTTGTCCTTCAATAGTTGTTCATTTGCATATTTAGATTAGGGACAATGCACAGTTAGAAACATCGACATGTAACTATGCCAGACTATAGCCATTGGCTAATTTGCCCCTCTAGGTATGGGATAAAACAACAAAATACATGCGCACACAAGAAGAAAACAAGACAGAAGTTAACAAAAACAGACTACAAACACTATAGAATGTGTGGTACAAACAAGAAACATTGGCCATGCATTAAAGTTCTTAAGGGACCAAAATGTTAAACTGGTGCTGAAGTGCTTATTTTATTGCATATATATTTTTTAAAGAGATTGAAAAAAAAATTGTGCTTTGCCCTGTTGTATAATGTATCACATTTCACTATTATAAACATACAGACACTGTTGTGGGTAGAGATCCGGTTTGCAGCATCTTTCAAACAATATTACAGGACCAAACGTGTGATGGGTGTGACATGAACATTTAACATGTACAGAGCTTAAAGCTGTAGTCTGTAACTCTTAAGTCAAAAGTAAACAGTAAAACAGTAAAACAATTCGATCAGCTCCATGTGACTCAGAGTGATGCGTTTTAAATCAGGACTGATGAAAGGGAGGTAGCTACAACTGCACTAGTACAGTGACGCGCAGCAAACTTTAGGTTAAGGAAGACAACCAGTTCTCTCAAACAGAGAACAAAATGGATCTAAACATGGAATCTGTTTGATTTATAGTGTCATACAACAAATCCTCACACTGGAGAAGGAGAAAGCAGGGAATGTTTGATATCTTGTGCATTTAAGTGCCGCACATCATGTTTATCACGCCAAACTATCCTAGAGTTTATGAACAGACAACAGTATTCACACATTTATTTATATGGTGTTAAACAAACGTAGTAGTTGATTACTGAATGACTCTGTTGATGCACAATCACGTACGAGTGTGCAGTCGTCACCGCTCCGTTTCATCTTATATACCATGTAAGTGAACACAGAGGCAAAACGAGGAAATGAAACAAGACCAGAGTTAATGCAGTGACCTGATGTAAGAAGGGAAGCACGCTCACTTGTCTCATGATGCCAGTGGTTAGTTAACATTTGTCAAGGCTCTATCTCAGTAGAGACAAACCCTGGTGCAGAATGATTGAATAAATGAGCAACTGTTGCCTTTTTTTTTTTTTTACCCTTTATTTAATTACAGTCATGCCATTGGTTTCTCTGCAGAACAGATGCAGCTTTTGTCAGACTGTCAGACACAGTCATCAGTTCAAAGATAGACAGAAATTCCTCTGAGGTTTGTTGTGGCAAAATCTTAACAATGGTGAGTGTAGAACTAAGGACACAAGAACAGGAACGAACAGCACAGAGCATCAAGGCTGTCTGTGCAGTAGTTCAGGGTAAAGGAGTCACTGTTTGGGTTTTAATCGCACGGAATTGCCCTCTGATTGGTTAAACAGAGGTGAGAGTCTGTTGATACCAGGCATAGAGACAAACAATGGAACCTTGGGGGAAAGTTAAGACACATGTTGTTGTTGCAGGTGTGTTTCAAGACTATATGGAGACATTCTTATAATTAGTTCATACAAATTTATACTGCCTTTTTCTATTGAAATAATAAAGAAATGAGAGTCAAGATATTATTGCAATGAGAATAAGTGTCTGCACTTACGGTGGTCAGAAACACCACAGAGAGGATACTTTTCTTTTCTTTATTTAATCATAATAGGTCACAAGGAAAGATGCATCTCCCCACTTTGGCACATTAAAAAATAAATCACAAGGACTCTATGTTGGTGGGTTAGACAGGATTTTTGTCATAAACGTCATCAAACCACAACCAGGTTTGGTTTTATTGTATAAGATGGATGGATGGATGGATGGATTGACTGTCCTAGTCAGATTTATCCACAACTACTGTGGCACCTCCTTTATCTGCCTGCTTATGTTTATCGCTATTCACGATTATCATGATAACATAAATTCACCACGGTTGACTTATTATTATAACTTAGTGCTTTTTATCAGGATGAGTGATAATATCATATAATTTCCCATCACTAATTTATTACCTGCACTGCAATGCATTTACAGCTAATAAAGCACATGGGACAAAACTGTTTTCCCAGTTAATTGAAAATGATTAATTGATTTAGACTCTTGTGTCATGTGATACCAATAGTGTCACGCTTGTTTCTGCTGCTGAGCATCAAGATGATGAGGGGGGTGTGAGTGGCACTGATCCTTGAATCAGTGTGTGTGATTTGAGGTTTTGGGATTTCAGGCTGTCTGACGTTACAGGTTTGGAAAGGACCAGAGTGCAGACTGAAGACGCAGTGTGTAATGTAACTGACACAGAGTGGCAACAAGTCTGAGCACAATGGGGTTGTTCTCAAGACAAAGACTCATTTGACAACTGCAAAACACAATTAAATTACACTAAATGTATACACATCACAGGTTTATGCACACAACATCTTAATAAAATATATTTATTATCCAGTCTGTACTATACCAAATTAATTAAATAATTACTCCCACTACTCCCCGTATCCATTATGAAGCATGTATGTCTGTCTGTATTACTAAATCATGAAACACTAAATCATGAAAATAAATAAAAGATACCATAAGATGTTACTAATGTAATCCATTTATTTGAATATTCAGTCTGTGATGATTGTAAATGATAAACTGACTGAATCCAAAATAAGCAGAGATCCAGATTGTTTCTGGAAAAAGGAGAAACAAATGTATTTCCAAAAACAAACAAAATCAAGCCAAAGGAAAAAAACAAAACAAAACTATGGCGGCATTAGAGTCATTACCACACAGAGTAGATGTGACACATTGGCGACGGTGGATCCAGAAACTAGTGTTTAAATAGCAGAAGTAAACGAGATGAGTTGCAGGTGAGTGGCTCAGAAGCTCTGCCCCGCCCACCTGGAAAACAGAGAACTTAAAATAAAGGACAGGAACTGACCCCATGACACAGTCTATATTAACTGGACTTATATTTAACATTTTGACCAACTTGTATAATAAGATTATCTTTAACATCATATTTAAACTTCAAACACACAGTCTGTTTTATTTGTTTTTATTTGTCCTTTTATGATGCTGTCCTCCAGGACACACATGTGGCAATAAACATGTGAAAACCTTGTTGTCTTGTGCTTTCTTGCAGATCCTTTGCTGGAGCATGATCTCCAGTCAGACGACAGCCATGAACACGTCCATGACCGAAGTCAACCGGTCATCTCCACAAACAGCTGCTCTCCACCTGCACATTGCTCCACATGTCATGCACTCTGCACAACAAAGTGCATACCTGCACATGCATGTGAGCACGGAGCACCAACTTATTTATACAGTATATATATATATATATATATATATATATATATATATTTTTTTTTTTTTTTCTTCCTGTGTTTATGTATGTTTCTGTGTCTTCTTGTCTGTGGTTTTAGGTTCAGGCCACAGTGCATGTGATGATACGTGGGAAGAGATTCAAAGTAAAAGAACCATCAGAGCAGAGAACGAAGTGGAGGCCAACAAACTGGTCAACAACTACAGGGTAAGAAGACGCCCGGAGCAAGTTTTCCTCCTCTAATGCACAGAGGTTTGAGTTCTGCTACGATGATATACTGATGTTTAACGTGTGTGTTCCTGTGTGTCAGTTTGGTTTCCGGAAATGGAAGAGCCACGTGACCGAGCGTCCGTTTGAAGGCCGGTCAGAGGTCGTGAAAGAGCTCTACTCTGAGCTGAACATCATCAAACCACAACCAGGTTTGGTTTTATTGTGTAAGATGGATGGATGGATGGATTGACTGACCTAGTCAGATTTATCCACAACCACTGTGGCACCTCCTTCATCTGCCTGCTTAATGACAATGTTTCAAACATTTTGTCTCTTGCTATTTTTTATTATTATTTTTTAAAATGGCATTTTTGAAAAGCTCATCAATATTTTGTTCAACACATCTACGGTATGTTTCAGTAGAGTTACTGCAGTTGTTGGGAGGAGATTATTTGAATAGTTATCTTAAATATTTCTGGACATAGTCAGATTTATCAGAGACATAAAAGTGAATTTAAAAGGTGTATGTGTGTACTGATATTAAAACCTTGTCTGCACATCTATTAGAAATCTTTTTTTTATTGGTACATTCTGTTTCTATGTATGTTTAAACTGTCAAATTAACCCGTGATTGTTAGCTCCCTCCCAACAGGTGGAGGCTAATTATTGTAATTGCCAGCACATGTGTCGAGTAGGAGTGGCCCACATTATAAATGAGTGTCACTGTTACAATGTGCCTGATGGCTGAAACATCATCACTTTCAGTAAAAATCTTATGTGTGTGAGTGTGTAAGACCCCTTTTTTTTATTGTAACATAGTTACTGAGTAACTACCTGGTCCTACTGTGCACCTTTTTTTTTCACTTCTGAACATGTTTCTCAATCACTAACTCTTCCTCTTCCAGACCACACAGATCTGCACTCTGTTGTTGATCTCATCCTCATAAAATCAAGTGAGAGCCACATAAGATCTGCCACCACGTCACCAGATCTCAGCAATTCACATGAGATCCACTTTTATTGTCACTGAAAGAGACAATTGTTGTAAAAACAATGAAACTATGTATCCTTTACAATTATCGCCAGCAACAGCAATATACATACAATATGTGGACTGAGGAAAAAAAAGGAAATATATCAGACAAACTCCTTGAGACTCCAAAAAAACATATTTATCTAATGGTGGAGCCCTGACATGGGAAATCAATGAGGAATCCAATTTACATTTATTTGATACACTTTCCTTTTTAAATGAATGTATTTATTTATTTATTTATTTGACTCTCTCTGCTATCTTTGTTTTTGTTCCCTTTTGTTTTTATATGTCCATGTGTATATCAGTACACTGTCAAACAGCTGCTGTTTACATGAGTTAAAAAATAATGAATCTAGTATGTAAATTATATGTAAGATCGTGGAGAATTAATGAGTCTTTCACTCATGGATTTCTCTCTCTTTTTTTCTTCTCCCTGGAATTAGGTCGTCTAATCACATGTGGAAATGTCCTGTATGTGTTTCTCTTTGGTTGGTGGGTCTCACTGGCATATTTCCTGGTGGGATTGCTTATGTTCATCACTGTCACTGGAGTACCATATGGTACGTGAGCTAACATGAGATTACTGTGAGGTTAGTGAACACCAGCGATTCCCCTCATTCGTCTCTTTCTCTATCTTCAGGGAAACTTTGCTGGAAGTTGTCCTGCTACTTCATGTGGCCTTTTGGCAAGACAATCCACGAGGTAATGTTGGGATTGTGATGTTGTGTGTGTTTTTTTCTGCCATTCTCTACCAAGTGAAATTAGGTACTTTCCTCATTGTCCTGCCCTAATCCATCATGAAAGCAGAACCTGTGGTCATGAAAGCAGCAACAGAACAAGGTTACAACACAAGCCCTTGGCAGCAGTTTCTCATGATGATACATGTACGAAAAACAGTGCTGTGACTTCTTGTTCTTGCTTGTGTTCTCCCCATGTGTTTTTCGGGTTCTCCATCCATCCATCCATACATCTTCTACCGTTTTATCAGGGAATGAACTGGACCTTTAAGTGGAGACTTTGCCCATAGGTTCGAATGTGATAGTGAATTTTGCATTGGCTTCAGCCCCCCTCCCCCATCCGTGAACCCAGACAAGTGGTAGAAGATGAATGAATGAATGTGATGAAGCACACATTGCCCTGGTTGTGTGTTTCCAGATTGGAAATACGTTGAGGAGATGCTGTGAACAAGCACCAGACTGTGAATGCAACATAGATAATGTGGATGAAAACTGCCCAGTTCTGCTACCTTCACCCACAGAGGTGATGGAGATCCCAGAACAACGTCCTATCACTCCCATCTGGGTAAGAACACACATGATGACCACCGCTGTACACTGAGTCACTGATATCTGACGCATGTTGTTGTTTTTTTAGCATCGTATCTCCACATACGTGTGGTTGCTGTTGGGATACCCTCCCCTGGTGGTCATCCATTCCCTGGCCTGCTTCTTCTCCTGGATCCTGATCTTCACTATCCCAGTTTCGAAGATGAATGCACGGACCATGACGGTCATTCTCCTCCTGCCTCCTGAGGATGTTTCTGTTTCCTCTTGCTTACGGAGGAAGGCGAGTGAGAGAATGGGCACATATCAGCCAAAGCACACTAACTATACACCAACCCCACACGAATCAGTGTTGGTTTGTTTCTTATGAGCCTGTTTTACGTATTAATTTGTTTTTACTCGACCTGTAGAATCAAAGCTATGAGACCAGAGCACTTCTGTGCTGTTACCATGCTGTGAACTGGTACTACTACAAGTACACTGTTGATGGGATCAACGTGTTTGCTGTCAGTATCCTTTTTTTAATGTGTAGCCTGGAGTTTGTGTGTGTGTGTGTTCCACATGAAGACATGTTCTCTTCTTTGACTCACCCTGCCAGACCTTCTCCCTTTGGTCATAGTTGCCATAGTAATTGGATATATTGACAAAGATAACCAGTACGCCGGCTCTGCAGTCAAGTTCGCCATAGCACTTGGCTCCATGATACCTCTGTCGTATTACATTGGTATGGGCATTGCCAGGTGAGCTGTTTTCATTAACTTTACACACATGTTAAGTCTCCTTAGATAAAATATTTCCCACATGCTAAAGCTCCAGTGTGTAAGAATAATGACATCTAATGGCTGAGACTACAGTTCTAGCACAACTTGGCTCTTCTTGGTTTAGTACCAGAAGCGTCCAGATTTTCCATTACTTTAAAGTACCTCCTCAACATAGACGGGGTTGTCATAGCACGGCTGTGCGAAACTGCCATTACGACACAAACACACACACTAGCGACGGACAAAGCAGTTGTTTTGGGTGTACTGAATCATTACAATCAGTTAATTAAAAAAGATTAGTTCAGTACTTTCTGCATGGCCTGAGTGCAGACTCCATCTGACACAGTCACTGAACTGAAAAACGACTGAACAGTGCTGTCGCTATATACATCAGACTCTTTAAATAAATATTGAGATTTTAGACATTTCCTTACTAAATTTTAGAGATTAAGACATGTCTTCAGGATTTTCTTTTTTTTAAGTGATCTACAGTTGAACATTGTTCTGTTTGATTCTTGTATCAGATGATGTTGTGCTCACGACTCTTCCTGTGACGATACTGTCTGAGCTGTCGGTGCCCGGCAGTCTGTCAACATCACATACTATCACTACTGGAAAAGCAAAAAACCAGAGTAGAGCCGAGTCGTGCTAGCACTGTATAATGTAAAAGCGCCATTTGTAATAAAAAAGGAGAGTCCTCCGCTCATTCCTCCTTTTACCAAGAGCGCCAGGGAACTACGGTGGCCTTCACATACCAGAAAGGATGTTATTCTCCTTCATTTACATAGTAAATGTGTCTGTTTGGGCTGCTGTAGAAACATGGCGGCGTCTGCAAACATATCGCATATCACAGGCTGATTTTAAAGGACCACCACCAATCAATTGTGACGCAAAATAACGGCATGAAATTGCTAAGAATGTGGCCGTGAATTTCAACACCCCCCTCACTATTCTTACATGATGCCATGATGCACATTCATGCTGAAATGCTGACTACTGAATAAAAGGAAAGGAAAAGAAATGACTAGACAGCCAACACTGAAGAAGAGATGAAGTGAACGTTAACACATTACTGCATCAGGACATCAGTGTGAAAGCTCACATTTACAGAAAACAGGTTAAAAACATTTTTAAAAAAGGCCTTGACACTAGTGAAAAACCAAGTACATCTTCTTCAAAAGTGATAATATCCTATTACAGATAGTAATAATACTAGTTGTATTGTATTCAGCCCGTAAACCCTTCTAAATATCACACACTGGACCTTTAGCAGAGTAACTGTCGATTTCATTCAAATGACTGTGGATTGTTTTTGCATTGGCAGCATCTCAGCGCAGAGTAACTTTGCAGTGGGTGCAGTGGTGAACGCTACCTTCGGCTCCATCACAGAGCTGACCTTTTACATCACAGCTCTGCTCAGAAGTCACCAGGAATCTAACAAGTGTCTGCAGGAGGTGGTGAAAGCTGCACTGACTGGCACGCTGCTCGGCTGCATTCTCTTTATTCCTGTGAGTCAATTTCTGTAATTAATGACCTCAAATATGTGCCTCACCCACTGTGAGTGAATATGTTTTTTTGTTTAGACTTGCATATCAGTCCACTTCCTGAAAAGCCGGATTTCAACCTGTAGGTTTAAAATATCATTAAACTAATATTAATGCCCCCAAATCACACACACACTGCTACTACTAATAATATAATACAAAATAATTGTATTTATGTAACCCTTGAAAATGAGTAGCGTATACTCGATGGGACATAACTTGCACTTTACTGTTTGATACTGTTATCCATCCATAGAGATTTTTTTTGTTTTGTTGTTGTTTGTTTACTGGATGTTGTTTTTAGGTGTGTGCATTTGTTTTGTTACCTTTTTATTTATTTTCTCCTGTGCCCATAAGATGAGGCCAGTCTTATTACTTGCACTACTTTATGAAACCTGGGGTACTTTGTACTTTCTTTTTTTTATTATTTATTTATTTGGGAGCTCTTTCACATTTCAGTAATGACATTTATAAGATACACATCACATTTATACATGCATATCAAAATAAATAAAATATTGATTCAAAACTTTGCATTAAGTCTTATCTAAATAATAATAATAATAATCTTTTTTTCTAGAGCTGTCCCTTTCATTTTACCTTCAGTAATAAACTGAATATTTGGACAAAACAATGTCACACATATTCACTCATCTTTGAAGATACACTTCTTATACATACACAGTTTCTGTAAGAGATTACTACTTGTAATGACAATGTCCATCAGATCAAGTCAGGTCTCTGTGTGTTAATGTACCCAACCCCTCTTAACCACATCCTCTTAGATGTGTCTGTTTTCATTTTCATAGAAAATGTTAAACTTTCCATTGTGTAAATCATTTTAAACCAGTCTTCTAATAGCCAATTCTTAGTCAGGGTTTTTTGCCCTGCAATAACTAATATTTTCATTAAGTATTTGTCTCATCCTTGGTTTTAATAATCTGTGTTTCTGTACCTATATAACATCAAATGGATTATTGATCTGAAAAACGTCAATTGTGTTGTAATTTTTGGGCAGTCCCAGAACAAATGGTAATGGTTTCCCACATTTTGCCCTACACAGCCTCCAACAATTCATTACAACACCTTGATATCTTTTCTGAGGCAGGGGTTGTACTTAAAATATTTAATAAGAAAAGGAATATGGAATATGGAAAAAAGAATTTGTTTTATTTGCGAGAAGTTGTGATTTTGAACTCCTTTGTCCGTGTGCAGGGCATCTGCATGATCATCGGTGGGCTGAGACACAGTGAACAAAGATTCAACAGTCGCTCGACAGGAGTGAGCTCCGCTTTGCTTTTCATTTCTGTAGGAGGTGAGTCCCCAAAAATCAACAGACTAAAATCTTGTTGTTGCATTTTTAGAAATTAGGCACAACGCGATGAAGACAGAACAGACGGAAACTAATTTTCATTTCTAGCTGTATGCTTTGATGGAAATAACCTCAGGAAACTAACTTACTCACATCAGATCAGATATCGACCAGTGCAGCATGCTGTCATTTTTCCTTTAAAGACAAAAGAAGCAGCAGCTTCAAACATCTCTACACTATAGCACCACCTACTGGCTGTTTATGTTACAATTTCATCTGTGAGTGGGAATATTCTTACTCCAATCACCTTAAAAAACCATAAAACAACACCATAAACACAATTTTGTTCTCACCATCTTGTTTTATTGGTTATTCAGTTTGTCACTGCATTAATATTAATTGAAGTTTTTTTATGTAAAACATTATTAATAGACAAATCAGGTTTGTGTGTTTTTTAATTCTGTGGGACAGCAGAAGTCACAATGCCTGCTAGAGAAGGTGGCATCTTGAAAAAACTGGCCCAGAGAAATGTTTTGGATGAATACATGGAACACTTTGTTCCTGAGTTCCTGAGCTCATCTGCAATCTGCCTCTTCAATGGCACTGAATGGTCTGAAAATACTTGTGAGGTTTTATGTTGTAAAGTTTTTGTGGCTTTTATGAGAGTTGTATTCATCCAGTTTGACTCTATACTGAAAATGCTCTCATGAAGGCTTTGTAGTAAGCATTTCTGTTTGTGATGTGAGCAGATTAAGAGCTTAAATGCAATGTGGATGTGAGTATTTGTCCTGGCTGCTGAATGGGGAACTGCTATCTATGTGTTATTGAATCATTATAAATTCAATTATTATTGTCCATTAAAGAATTTAAAGAATGAAGTGGTAATATCATATATTGTATATAAAAAATGGACAAACATTACATTTTTTACAGTCTATGGCTTATATGCTATGGATTAAAGGCATGCATGTGCATGTTTACATTTTATAGGACAGCAGGGTCATTTGTGTGAACATATAATCTGAGGAAGTTCAAATTTTGGTTGCAGGAGTATGAATTAATTAGGGAAGAACATATTGATTAATCCCAGCGTTTGTTTGCACGTTTTTAAACGGTGTGTGTCCCACCATTGTTCATAAAATAAATTAAAACTTTAAAGAGTGCAAAAACAGTTCCCTTCATAAATCATGTGCACATAATGTACAACTTTTTAAAACTTCAGAGCAATCACATGCTCACATGTCAAATAAAATAAGATTATGGTCGTGACATACATAGGTCTGTATCTGACTAAAAACAACTTTACTGTATCAACGCTTTACTGTCAATGTCTCAAACTCATGTGTCCCTGCACTGTGTCTGGCAGGTGTCTTTGCCCCCACACTGTTCTCCAAGGCTTATGGGAGCCTGGTGTGCGACGCCTGCACCAACTACACGGCGGGAAACGCCATGAGCAGCGTACAGTTTGTCTGCCACAACTGCCACTATGATCTGGTCAGTGTCGGTAACCAGGAGCTGCTCATTCAAACGCACATGCACTGACTGCACCAGGTTCAATGTGACTTTCTCTTTTCATTCAACAGAACAACGGTACACTGTTCCACAACCATGTTCAGTAAGATACTTACTTACTCACTACAAGTGTGTGAAATGTAACATTTATTGGATAAGTTAAATATTCGCCCTTCTCTTCCAGGTGTGTTATCTTTTGAGTTGTGATGCTAACTGAAGGTGTTTAGTTTGTCCGTTGTGGGCTGCCGTAAAAACATGGTCCAAAATGGCCGCCTCTTTAGAGCTGACAGAGCTCCTGATATTATTGTGGGTGCCGTCCCTAAACACACCAGACTCCTCTGTTAAATATTGAGATTTTAGACATTTCCCTGGTAATTGTTGGAGATTAACCCACGTTTTTTAGGATTTTTAAGTCTTTTTAACTGATCTACAGTTCGGCACTGTTCAGCTTGATTTCTGTGTCCGACGTCTCTTCCTGTGACTAATCAGTGGCCGGCAGTCTGGCGACGTCACGCGTAGTATCGCCTCAGCTCGCTTTGAACCTCGCCAGAGCAGGTACTAAGGTACTATGCTAGTGGAAACGCAACTTAACCGTGCCATGGTGAGGAAATATCACCTTCCATTTCTGCTAAATGAAAACAGTTTCACCTGAATGTGACACACTCGACTAACTCTATTTCCTGTCTTTATTCACGTGACAACACTGTGAAAACAAAGGCTCTAAGAAAACTCCTCGTGTGTTTAAGGATATTTGAATTTGGAGAGTTCACCACAGTGTCCTCATTTGCTTGTCTCTGTCTCTGTTTTCTACACAGTCCCTGTTCACAGCTGCATTAACATCAAACGATACATGTAGAAAATCATTATGTGCTAGAAATGGAAGGATAGGAATTAAATTAAAAGCCAGGTATGTCTTGATATCAACACTCAGGTCAAAACTAAAAAATGATCAGTCTCTGTCTCAGTCTTTGTTAAAAAAAAATTGGGATAGTTGTGGTTTGTCATCTTTAAAAAGATTGAGAAACACTGATCTAATGTACTGTACATTTAGTAAATTTAAACAGCTAAAACCTGTTAAAGGAACCTACTGTATGGTGCTGTGAGTGGAGTGAGTCAGCTGCATATGAGTCGCTGTGTATTCCTCCTCTGTCATGTCGTCAGGCCTCTGGTGTACTCGGTGTGTGTCCTGCTGCCTGTCGCCTACATCATCGGCCTGATATTCACACTGAAGACGCACTCCCACATTTACAACATCCATGTTGGAGGAGGACAGGGTATGAGTCACTGTCATGGTCGCAGTCAATGACGCAGCCACATATACAGTGAATGATGAAGGTTCATGCTGTACCTGTGTGTGTGTGTGTGTGTGTGTGCGTGCGTGCGTGCGTGCGTGCGTGCGTGCGTGCGTGCGTGCGTGCGTGTGTGTGTGTGCGCGCACAGTGAGCGGTCAGCACGGAGCGGTGGTCCACTGGTCACGGTGGAGGTCACTGATCATCCTCATCATGGCCACCGTGCTCACATCGGCCTGCGCTGATCTTGCCACCGAGCACATCCAGCCCATTCTGAACCAGCCCAACATCTCACAGGTGAGGACATGCAGCCACGTCTGAGCGTACACTGTCTGTTTTTAAAGGTCCAGTGTGTAAGAATCAGTGACCTCTAATGGTGAGACTGCAGAGTGCAGTTTTCCACTCACTCCCTCCTCCTCTATGTGTGTCAAGGAACTACAGTGACCTTTTTATACCATAAAGGATGTAAACTCCTCTCTTGATGTGGGTGTTCTCAGTCATCCAGGTTATAGTGTCCTCAGGGGTCGATTAGCTACAGGCTACTGGAAACAAAACCCAGCTGCCCTAAGTTCTGAAGATCTCTCCACTCTGCTCCTCCTTGTTTGTCAGTTTACACTCATAGTAATGCTGCTTTTCCATTAGCTATACTACCTAGTACCTGGCAATGTTATGTTACATTAAATAACTGCACATTATAAAGTGGCCTTTTATTGTGACCAGTCTAAGGTTCAAAGTGTATAAATACAGACCATTTACATATAAAAGGCATAATCTTAGTCTTTTTTTTATTTTAAAGCAATCATACACTTCTATAAACATATGTTTGTGTTTGTTTAGTCACTTTCTGCCAAGAATCCCTGTTAAATGTTACACACTGCTAACATTTATCTGTCTCTTTTTCTCTAGTACTTCATTGGGGTGACAGTTCTTGCTATGGTTCCTGAGATCCCTGAGATTGTGAATGGGATCCAGTTTGCTCTCCAAAACAACATCAGTCTAAGGTGAATTATGCATAATTAAAACTTAAAAAAAACTGAAACGTTCCCACCTGGATCTAACCAGTGTGTGTCTTGTTTCAGTTTGGAGGTGGGGAGCTGCATTGCTGTGCAGGTCTGCATGCTGCAGATTCCAATACTGGTCTTATTTAATGCTTTCTATGTAAGACGCCCTTCTCTTGATTTTCTGTTTATTATAAATAAATTTCTATGAATGTTATTCTCTGAGATAAAACACCATCTCTGCTGCTACACAGGATGTGGGGTTTGTGCTGTTATTCAGTGACCTGCACCTGTGGGCCAGTATCTTCAGTGTCATCGTCGTCAACTACATCTTCATGGACGGGAAATCGGATTATTTTCAGGGTGAGATTAAGCTTGTTTTTTTTGTTTTTTTTACAGAGATGTCATTTTATAAACCAAGTTGCTGCCGATCTGTCAGCTTTACATTTATCTCTAAAGCAGAGTTTCAAAATGACTTAACCTCAAAACTTCCGAGGTCATTGCATGTGTCTGCGCATTAGCAAGAATCCAGCACAACATTTAAGTCACCACATAACACTTTAGTTGAACTATTACCAATAAATAATCATCATAAATAAACACGGTTTCCATATTGATCACAATCATTGTGGTTACCGTTTTTTTTGTCATAACTGAGATGCCTGAGATGTTTTGTTTAAATATTACTACATAATATATCATAAGGATTCAAAGGCTTTATTGTCACTATGCAAAAATAACACGTGATCTCTGCAATTTCGTTCTTCTGTGTTTGCATAATGAGCTTCCTAATGTCCATATAAAAGGCTTAATCTAAGCAAAACATTCTTAAAACATACTTATGGTGATTATATCCAGTTTCTACCAATAAAACATCTAACTGTTACTCTGGACCTTTTAAGAATCCCTGCAGTTTGACCACGTGAAAATCAGGAAACTTATATTAATGTCTTCTATATTGTTAGCATAATCGTGTTCTTGGTCACGCTTCATAACTCAAATTATAAAGTATGGATTGAGAGGATGTTTTCTGGAGATGTAGGATTATGTTTTACTTAGTGATGATGATACAGATTTAGGATTGTTCTTATTTAAGTGTGTGTGTGTGTGTGTGACCTTCTCTACGGCTGCTCATTTTCTCACGGAGTGCTGTCTGTTTATCTAGTACAGTGGTAAACGTGTAATCTCCTCTCTTGTTTCATGTTTCTCAGGTACAGCCCTGGTGGTTGTCTACCTCATCCTTCTGGCTCTGTATTACTTTGCTCCATACCCTGCTGGCTGCTGAGGGAGGATCATTCATTTTTAAACCTGAAGCAAACACATTATCAAAACCACTCCCTGTCAGTTGAATTTACTCTCACAAGATTTTACCTGAATGACAATGTGACATTTTTATTCTCAGGTGGGTACTTCCTTCTTTGTTTTTTTTTTGTTTTTTTAATCACACCTACATATAACATATTACTCCTAACACTATGAAGTTTTTCAGCTGACATTCATGTTTGTTCTGTCGTCCTAAGGGTTAAACTGTGCAGTTTGTTTGTTTGTCTTTACAATGCAATGGATATTGATATTTTTGCACATAGTATTTTGATAAAATTACTGTTGTGATATATTTGTATACTTTTTTTTTTTTAACCATGTGTAAATTAAATGTAAAATGGTTTGTGTGCGGGAATGACTGAAATGAGTCAAAGTTGCATGGCTGGCTGTGCACAGCAAGAACGAGAACTGTAAGGACGTTTTAAGTTTCTAACAGTTTCCCATGTTCTGCCATAGCTGTATGTTCCTCTGTTCCAGCTCTGGTTCCTAACTGTGTGTTAACCTTTTAACACCTTTTTTTTGCTTATTTTCACGATAAAAAGGGTCAGAAAATGTCCTGTGAGTAAGTGCTTTTGTCCATTTTTTCCAGAATAATTTTCAATATCTGGTAGTTAAATTTGAACAGTTTAAAACATATTTTAAGTAACATTGTGAGTAAGTGACTTGAAACTTCTCTGCTTTCAGAAACTGTTTTCTGAAATAGCACAAGCGGTCACGTAATTACGGTAATGCAAAGTGCGCTTGTGCAACCGCGTCGTCAGCGATACACTCAGTTCTCAAAGGGTTAATGGCAGAATGTTTCAAACTTCCATTACAATAATAATAATACCTGAGAATATATTATTAAAAAAGAACAACTGTCTGTGTTTTATTGTTTGAACAGACAGAAATACAAAACACAATGAACATTACACATACAGTATTTGCCTCGGAGGAGACTCTCACCATTTTACAGAGGGCTTTGTGTGAAGTGACATGCAAACCATGCTGACATGCAGGAGGTCATTTCACTTTCAACATCAAAAACGATGCAAACATATACATCATCGACCTTTTAAGCAGTGCAATACATTTACCAAGTATGAGTGAGTGGAGAGAGGGGAATAAGGCTGTCGTTTCTGAATGGGGAAAATGCACTTTGTGATACAGGTTTTTAAAAAAGTGGGGGAACTAAGAGTTTAGCTTAATATTGTACCAAGACAGTGAGAGTTAAAGTCAAAGAAAATAAGGCTGAGATGTTCTCAAACAAATCTTCCAGGGTTTGCCTTAATGCGACTGCACAGAAATGAAATGACTGCTAAGGCTTTAACTTAAGTGTCTGATCACAGTAGTTTATATCCTGAGTGAGCATATTTACCTCTCTTATTGTTTGTTTTGTTTTTCTTTACTTTACCACAAATCTCGAGCACAATAATACACAGAGGAAACAGAAGACGGCATAATAAAGATAATAGTAACTGAGTTGTAACAGTATAAAAAAAGTTTAAATTGAGAAGTAAAAGGACAAAGAAACGGGTGAAATAAATACAGCTACAGGGTCTGCTACAATTCATAGGTTTGTAATAACAACAAAAAACAAAACAGCAGCACGGTGATGGAAATAAATAAGTAAACGCAACTTAAACTTTGTGGGTTTAAGGTGATCAAAATCATGTTAAATGGCAGTGGAGTCTCCTGTGGAGAGCACCAGGTAAATCACATGGGGTAGGGAAAAGAGAGACATGAAGACGCACTTAAAAAGTCTTAAAAATGAATTATAAAACACAATTTTGGAACTTCAGAAGGCACTGAATGAACAAATAATAATCACTGTGGATCTTCATATCTCAATTACTAAGCTTAACATTTTCACAGTGATGCAACGTCACAGATGTTTTTGTCCGATCACAAGCTTTGATTGCAAGTAGCTAGAGCAACATTTTTCAGTCTGTGCAGCAGCAGCAGCAGCAGCGTTACGATCACAGCTCGCGGCGTCCCTAATGCTCACGTGTCACTCTGGGGGGAAAAAAAATGGAATGTAAGGTGTCGCTGTGATGCATCGTCAGCAGTGCAGTGTGCCACTTTTCAGAATATCTCCTTGGATTCTGACTGAGCAGGAAGTGAAGTGTCATCACACATTCTCCCTCTTTTTCAAAGACACAAGAGACCTCGAAATCTCACCTAGTGTAGCAGCAGCGGATGAGCCGCAGCGTGAAACAAGCAAATCTCAGCCTCTGGATTCAAGTTTGAGTAGAAACTAGCAGAAGCATCATTCGTTCAGCTTTTTTCACAACATGTTCTTTGGAAAATGTGACTGTCACTGCTCATGCTCCACAAGTGGCTGTGACAAGTGTGGCCAAGACTGAAGAGCACAAGACAAATTCTGAGCAGAACACGAGAGACTTCTTAGTAACGAGGAAGTGGGAAGCAGCCTAACAGTGATTCTGGTTTCCACAGTGATGTGTGATTCCTCACAGAGACATGCAAACTCACAGAGAGAGAACATTACACTTTGCACTTCTGCTTTAAAAAAAAAAAAAAAAAACACATTTCAATAAGACTAAAATTAAAAAGGCATTCAAAGATTTCTCATCACCATCTGACATCAGTTTGTTTCAGGAGTGTTTTTTTGTCTTTGCCTTGGTATCAGTGAATTTAGAGTCACATACCACTTCCTTTCAGAGTCTCTGCGCTTCCTCTATTTGAGTCGCTGAACGAGTGAGTGGGTCAGTCCTAGGCTCAGCAGCTGGAGGGTGGACAGCTGCGCTAAATGAGGGAAAGACTTGAGCAGTTTCTCCCAGGTGAGTTCAATCAGGCTGGGAACCACCAACCACACTTTGTACAGAGAGCCGGTCCTTCTGTTCCCGGACATGTTGACGACACCGCCGTGGACGTACATGCAGCCGGCCTGAGGGAGAGGAACAGGACGAGAGATCAGAGCTGCAACATTCAGTCCTTTAATCGACAGGTCACACATTATAAAATTAATTACTTTGACTTGGATAAGATCAGATAAGATACACTAAACTTTTACTGTCTCCTTAAGCAGAAATTTTGTAGAAAACCACCAAAGGTTCACTTCATATCATTTACGCCTGCTCAGGTCCACGATATCTTAAGAAACTGCATCAACATCCATAGAAACAAATGTATATGTTTAGCTTGTGGGGAGACAGAAGCTGCTGGTTTGTGTGACAGGTACATCCAAATAAGTATTTCAATCACAAAATAACATGTGAACTTCCCGATGAAGGCAACAGACAATTAAAAATTAAAAAGGAAAAACAGCGAACGAATCAGGTGAGTCTTTTGTCAAAGAGGCTGCGCCACAGACACAGCAAAGTCAATGTTGACAATTGTTGAAAAACAAACCTGACCTAACAAAGCACATACACACATCCACACCCACACACATATAGAAAAGGAAAAACTACTTTACTTAGCTTTGACTATTGTTAAATTGTTTTGATCCACTGGGCTCTTAGAGAAATATGGGTGGACATTTTTCCAAAAAACTGGTCATAAATGAATGATAATCACTTGTTTGCAGACCTGCAGCAATTTAAACTGCAGTGCAGATTTATTTTCCCACTTGGTGAAGCAAAAAGAAACCTGCTGAGGTTGCATGTCAGAAAGAGATTTGGCTCACTGGAGTGACTGCAGCACAGTGGAAGTACGCTGGTTCTGGCATGATGGCGGGAAGCTTAGTCCACTGAAACGTCAGCAGGTTGATCTTCCACAGGTCCGACAGGATCTGCTCTCCGTTATAACCCCCACATATAAAAACCTCTGGGAGGAAAAAACAGAGTGAGAAATGTGTTAACAACAACGCAGGCATGTGCATGTGTGTGTGTGTGTGTGTGTGTGAGAGAATCCTTCGTACCGTGTTTGACCTGCACACAGCTGTGACAGCGACGCGCAGCAGGATATCCTACCATTAAAATGACAAGTGAAATAATGACGACGTGTTCTTCTTAAAATTCTTCATTCACAATGATTATTACGTTAAATGCAGACCACAAACCTATTTTTTCATGAGCTTTCGTGTTTATTTCCTCCCAGTTATTCGTCTCCAAGTTATACGCGTGAATCTGATTTAAAAAAAACGACCAACATTAAATAGATGACATTAACAATTAACTTTAAATTTCTGTTTGTATTCATTCCTCTTACTTTATCCATGGGATACGACGTCCAGGATGTTCCACCTCCCAAAATGTATATTCTCTGTCTGTCATGAGCCAGCTCATGTCTGTACCTGTAACATTAGGCATTCACAATCATTTTAGTGAATACTGACGAAGAGTGTAGCTGTTAAAATTGTCTGCTCTGCCTGACTGACCTCTCCTGAGGTAGATCTGAGGGTGTGTTGTTGGGTTTGAGGTGTGTCCACTCTCTGGTGGTCAGGTCCAGCCTGTGAAGGTCAGTGCTGTAAAGGTAGCCCGTTGTTCCTCCAAACACATAGAGGTAGCCATTTATGATGACCATTGCCTGCAAAATGGAAAACACTCAGAGATATTTGTCGGCTGCAAACAAAAGTTTCCACCCAGCTGTGAAGAGTCAAACACTCGTTACCTGCCCATAGATCTTGTTGGGCTTCTTCCCTCTGCAGTTGAGCAGGTTCCATCGCTTGTACTGAACATTGCAAACGTGGACGTCGTTGCCATTGTTTTCACCAAATGGAATCCCAGTGCCACCAAACACCAGCAGGTTGTTGCCATGTAAAACAGCTGAAAGCGACAAACAGTCGACATGACTTGTCAAACCAACTGAAGCCGACTCATTGCAGCAAACTCTCGCGAGAGCGACCATATCTACAAGAGTGACAGTTTAAAAAGGGTAAACAAACAGCTGCCGTTGTTTTGATATTCCTGCTACTTCCTGTTGTTGTCGTCGTCTTCTGACGCTATTCCCTGTCACTCACTTACTCTTTCATTGACTGTTGGTCGGTAATCAGTACACACTACTACCCGAGTCGGCTAAAATTCAAACATGTTTGATTGACAGCGACTGAGGTCGGGTTGGGTCTGTCACCCACACACACACCAATAGATTTGGCTTACACCAACATTCTTGTCCACTAAAAGCATTACAAATCATATATGTTTGTTTTGAAGAGGCAACAACTCACTTTCGTGTCTCTAGTGATTCCTGTTTAGTGGCAGAAACAAGAGGCCACAGTTGTGTTGTGTTATAACAATCCTTCCTTTGTTAAAACACAGTAATGGGATGAACACTGTTCTCTTGTATGTATGTAAAAAATGCAGATCATTTGTCCCATTTTTTGACCAAGCCACCATCTATATAAATGCAGAGTGCAAACACCATTCAAACTATGCAAATGTGCATCAAGCAATTAAAAATATCGACTAAAGAACGGCACAGAAAACATGCTACTAGCCTGTGTTTAAAAATGAGGTTTCAAATCATGTGAACTTCAGCAAAATTCTCTGCTCTGAGATGCTGGGGGCGTGTCCACTGCAGAAGCCAAACACACACAATTTGGTGTGTCAACAAGAAATTATTTTCAAAAACCCACCAAAAAACATTCTGAACAGAAAACCAGAGACAAACTGTTACCTCAACAATTCTTCACACCGCAGTTGTTCTTCTTGTTCTTACGTTCACATGTTTGCAGCCATTATTTTCTAATATAATGTGTGAAGAGGAGAAACTGCATTTGCTTTACTCAGACTTTAAGTATCACTCATTACAACAAAGTGTGACAATCTACATTTCACACTGAGTTATTGTCTCAGTGTGCCGGCAACCCGGCATTTACCTCCAACCACAAGAGGACGGCTCTAAATATAAGTGTAACAATACATTGAGGACACATTTGCATTGGCAAACAAAGCAGGAGGGAAACGAGAGGAAATAAGAAGTGGTCACTTGAGAACGCATCTTAACATTCTAATGTGCCAGTGAACTGACGTTCTTAGAACTGTTAAGTGTGATAAGATCAACTGATGTCAGTGATGAGGACTTGTGAAGAAATCACTTGACTGCAGAGGGCTGACTGGTGACCTTAGTTGAATTAGTTCAATCATTGCTTGAGGGAGTCCTGAAGAGTTTGCTTGAAAATGAAGTTTCTGTTTACACACTTAACTTCTACAGTCTGTGATTGAGGGCTGACAAAGATGTTAAATGCATTTTGTTCTTCAAAACATGAAAAAAACTGTTTTTTTTATTTATTTATTTATTTATTTACCTTTTCTTTTATCTGTGTGAAGTGCTTACCTGACATAGAAGCCAACTCTGTAGGCATGTAACCCTCTGTGCGGACTTGTTGCCATGTGGCTGTGGCAAAGTGAAATCTCCAAAGCTCCCTAAACAGAGGGTAGTCTTCATTCTCCGACCCGCCTGCCTCGTCAAAGTCTGGATTGTAGCCTCCAAACACGTACAAATTGGTGCTGTCCGCAACACAGCGGTGTCCGCTGCGGGCAGGAGGTACACAGTGTCCTGTAGGAGGATTACATTACATTTACATTACATTACATGGAATTTAGCAGACGCTTTTATCCAAAGCGACGTACAATGGAATCAAGTACAATCAGCCAGGGGTGGAGTCGAACTTGCAACCTGACCATGATGTCTTTCGCACACCGGTCTTAACCACTGAGCCACTCCACCCCGGAATAATGTAAACTTTTATTTTTTTGTCATTGGTTGTCTTTTGAGTCTGAAATATGATATTATGTTTGTGCTGCTGCCCGTCTTAACCATATCCTTGTTCTGGTTAAAAGAAGGTTAAATAACATAGATTAGAATGAAACTGGAGCAACAGATAACCCAAATATTAGACAACATGGTGTCAAACATGGTGTCAATCATTCTGTCCACATTTTCTTTGCTAAAAAACTAGGCTTCATATCTTATGTGAGGGGTCTTTACCTTCTCGCAGAAACCTGTTTGGGATACGCAGGTTAGGACAGGAGGGGGAGAAGATGCGTCGAGCCTGAAGCCATCGAGCTCGCTTCTTAGAGCCTGAGATAAATCAGTGACACAGACAGAAATGTGTACAGTGAGTGGTCTGCCTGTATCGCACCAAAGAGAAACAGTAATACAGTTTAAAAAAAAATAAATTGGGATGAACGATATTGGAGATATATATATATATATATATATATATAATATATAGGGAGTGCTTGGGCCGATAACAGATACGATATATACGTTTTGACTCTTCTATAGAGAAATTAAAACAATATTTTGCCTATTCATCCCACAGCAGATGTAGATATACATTTTCTTCATTGAGCAAAATAAATAGCAGCCTGCTCAGCCTACTGTTGTAGTCATTATCGGCAGATGTTGGTGTGTTTGCAGATATCCAATAATCCCTTTTAAAGCCAATATTTGCCAATATTGTGCCAATAATATCGTGCATCCCTATTTAAAAAACAAATAAGAGACCTGAAAAACAAGAAAGATTATTGCTGGACTTAATTAGATAAGTAGACTGTTTCACAGTCTTATTATAGGAATAACTGAGCTGGATCTACAGATCTAGTGTTTATGCCTTGGCACAAACTGGATTAATAAAACCTCCATAATCCTTTAAAGCATTTAGTGTTTTTTGAATAGTTTCAAACGTAATGCCAAATTAAACAGAGAAAATAGTCATTTCAGTGTTGAGTGTTTGTGAAGCGTTTAAGGCTGTTTAACACATGAAACACAGAGATTCTGACATTAGATTAGACACATTAAACAGTGAGGTACTGCTACTGTTCTTTGTGCTCTGTTGTCAGCATCTCCCTCACATAGCTCACCCTCTTCAGCACACTTCAGTCACATGTTAATCACCATGTAAAGTAATAACAATAACAAAAGCAGCGAGGCTGCCTCGTAATGCCTTTATTCAGTCACCATTTGCTGCTGGCTTCCGCAGCAGCTTTAGCTAACTCTGGCCTGTGAGCAGTGGCGATGCTACACCACAGCTAGCTTCACTAAATCACACATAAATCTGATTCCTTCTCCACAGACGAGCAGAGAGCCGGCAGTGAATAGCGGTTCGCTTAAAACCTTCACTACTGTTTGTTTAGTTGACAGCTTGAGGCAGAGCACAAGCTGCTGTTTACAAACCCGAGTCTCGGATGGACGGCCTCCACGACAGTTTCTCAAACTTGTTGAGCTGACTGAAGGTCCCGCTGTGCTGCGCCGACATCTTAACGGGAGTGAAACACACGGACAGGGAGAGAGAGCGGAGGCTCAAAACAGAAAAACAACCCGCTTCACTGTGACCCACAGCCTGAAGCAGCAGAGCAGAACAACACAAACGCGTCGTTTCCACCTGCTTCTGCCTCTACCGCTACATATGACGTCACACACAGCTGCTCCCAGGTGGCCAATCAGAGGAGAGACACGCGTGCTGCGTTCAAGAGTAATGTTTGTATATTTTACAGCAGTTTACACACGCTACCTACGGGCTAGGATTAGGGCCATATGTAAAAAAAAAAAAAAAAACAACTGACTTCTGAGACTAAAGTCAGAATTCTGGGGGAAAAAGTCAGAACGTTTTGTTGCAAATATGCATACACGTACACAAATGTATACGATATCAAAGGAAGTACTACAAGGAAATGGCAGAATGGCAAAATATTCAAACAATATGCAAACAAAATGTACAGAACACATAGATAAAGTTCATACTCGACTTACGTGAAATAAATAGTCTGCTTCCTCTCAATTACTGTCTATTTGTCAAGTAAATGTGTAACATATGATAGAAAAACACTTGGAGCATTTACTTAATTTCTATATTTTCTAAGAATTTAATCTTAATATTTCCTTTTAAACTGTTTTCAACTTGGACATTGCTTTATTTCCACTTCAAATATGTTCCATAGCCCCACTCACATATATGAAAAACTAATTTTAATTGTTAAGATTGTTAAGATTTTAAGTTAAGATTGTGATCCCCATCTCAACTGCTGAACAGTTTCTGTATATTTTTGAGTAAAAGATTATTTCTGGCTTTGAACATTATTTGTGCTCGTTGCTCCTGACAGCGTGTAACTGGGTATGAAAGATGCTGTGATATAAAATACACTGTATGAAAGTGTGAGTGAATGGGGGAATCGCAAAACTGTGGTGTAAAGCAGCTTTGAGTGGTCATCAAGACTAGAAAAGTGCTATATAAACACAGACCATTTACCAAGTCAACCTTTAGCCCAGATCTCTGGGGCTGCTTTGCTGACATGTGGTAATCTGGATTTGAAGCTCTCCAAGAAGACTGGCTGCAAAACACAACAGTACGATCAATCATACCATGAAACAATATAGTAGCATGTTCACACATGGTTGCGGGAAAATAACCATCATATGCACCTGATGGTTAATATTTGTCTCAGTGACGACAATAATGATCAAATGTGTGGTTTAGTTGTCTTATCAGTGCTGTTAGTTCACACATTTACACGCAATGGTGTTAATGTTTAACATCTGAGGCCTCGGCTGTCCGTCTAGACCTCAGAGTTGTCCGAGTAAAATAACTGTGTGACTTCTAATGTGTTTCCATTGTGATAGCAGGAGCACCAGTCAATCAGTTTGCAGTCACTGCAACATAATGTTCCTTCATAAACGTTCCCTTCCTTCACCACTAACATTAGCAAAGATCATTTGTAAACAGAATTAATTCCAGTTTCAGTTGGTAATTTAATGTACAAATACTCCACATAATTAATCAATGCACCGACAGAGAATAGGAAATTAAGCCATTGTTTGAAATTCCTCAACAGTGACCTGCAGCTCAGATAATCAGATTACAGGAAGATGAGTCGTCAAGATTGTCTTTGGTCCACTGATCTACTCATAGATTTCTGGAGGTCAGCACTTACTAATACAATCCCATCCAACATGATTAACCTGGTTATGAGTTTGCACTGGATTCATGCATTTTAATTGTTTGTGGATGAAGAAATTACTTTTGATAACCAAACTATGACTTAAATTAAATGTGAATTAGGCTGGCATTTCTGTTTAACACACATTATATTAAGTTATGTTTAAGTCTGGAAACATGGTACATCAGTGAGAACCCATTGATTTAAGTGCCATGGCTGGAGTGAAATCTGGAGAACTGTGATGCACAGACACCAACAGAGATTTACACTCAAGTGAAGAGAGCTACAACATGAAAACCTGGTACCTTTTTTGTGGCATCCATTTTGTTTTTGTCCCATCCACGTTGCTCCTCTCTGGAGGATTACAGGTTTTAAATACAAAGTGCTCATGAGATGAATCTGACACTACATTACCATGACAAAGGGTTTTGGTACAGTACATTACTTGCAGTTGATGTCTTATAAATAGCAGTGGGTCACTAGCTCAAGTCATATGAAACCTCAAGACCTTAATCTTACTCGGGTATTAAGTAAAGTTGATTTTAACAACAGGATCGACTGATGCGGTTTTCTATTTGACCAGAGATATGTGAGAGGATGTTGGCCTCTTCTCTGTCAGAGAAAACAATGCATTCACAATAACACTTTCCTCAATGGTCTATAGGTCACAGAAGACAACACTATAAGGAAACAGCAGGGTTTTTTGTCTAACATTAGCAGCACAAAAACAGTATTATGGCCATCTGACATGAGTGATGATAGTTATTGTAGAATCAATGCAGCCTTTTGTACATGCACTGATGGTTTTAGAGGACAGTTGCATTCACACCTGAGTCAGATAGAGTAGACGTGTAGTCATGAATGTGAACTGTCGAATGTGAATTGAACGATGCAGCTGGTTGTAGCCTTTACTCAGTGCTCTGGACTAGTTCAACAACATGTTGACGTGAAAAATGAGAAGGTAAAATCTCCTTTATCTTCCTGAGCATCGAGTACATGTGAACTAACACAACTTTGGCCTGATGTGCCTGTTTCAGAATTTTAAATGAGTTCGTAAGCTAATAGATCTGGACACGATAGATAAGCACGCAGCCTTTCTTCAAGCAACACTTGGACAGACTGTGGAAAAACAAGGCCGTAGTGCGTTTTCTGATGAACTGCAGGAGTAAATATTTGCATAAATGAGCAGAGCAGTTATACTAGATTCATAAACATGACACTGAGAGTGCAGTTTTGTTCTGTGGCGTACATTTCTGTATATGGGCCCCTCCTCCTCCCCATCTTCCTCCTCCTCTCAGCAGCTCTGCTGGCTGGAGCTGGATGTCACAGCCAGAGTCCTCAGGACAGGACAGTCAAACCCTGGAGATCTACTGAGACAGAGGAAGAAGGAAAGTGGGCGATGTTGCAGTTAGGATCTTGTTTAAGGACATTGTTGGAAGGCTGCTGATACAGTCCATCCAAGCTGAGAGTCGAGGTTTAGCCTCAACGCCGCAGTATTTTTAGATCACTTCTTAAAAGGAATACAAAAATGTCGTCTCCAAGTCCGGGCAAGAGGCGAATGGATACCGACGTGGTGAAACTGTATCCTTTCCCAGAACCTAAATAAGCAGAGATAGACGAACCGTACAGACACGTCCGGTCTTGTAGCAGCTGTCAGCTCTTTATTGTTAATTAAATTTGTCATTTGTTTCTGGTTGATGTTGTAATAATATATGTTATGTCATTGTTAGCTGAGTGAGATGAGTAGATAATGGGAAAAGTGAAAAATGCTAATCTTTTAGCACTATGACGTTAACGGCCAGCTCTTTAACGTTAGCTCACTTAAGTTAGCAAAAGAGCGAATGAGCTAATGTTTTTATATGGGCTCACTTGCCTGTTAGCCACTGTTAGCTCTGTTAGCTCACTTGTACAACGGTCGTGTTTTCCCCCTTGTGTGTACGTAGTGTGAATTAGCAGCCGAGTCTGCTGCAACATTGAAGCAGACTGCTCAAACTCTGAGTAAGCCGTGGGCGCTGTTAGCCTTAGCTTGGTACCAAAGGGATAGCCTGTTAGTTAGCCAGTAATATCTCGTGCCACCGCATTGACAACACAATATGAAGGATTGGTGACAGCCGCTTTACATTTTGGAGGCACAACTTTGTAAATTAAAGTTTATTATATCACGATTTTTGAACGCTTACGCGGACGAAGCTAGCTGTGTAGCACGCTATCACCAAGAGAACAAATAAGGTCGACGGAGCGTAACGATCTTTGACAAATGACACGGGGGAAAAAAAGACAACAGAGTCAATTTAACATTACCAACATTAGCAAAAACAAACACTGTCGTTGTGTGCTTTTAACAATAAATATTGGATAAAAACAAAAAGCTTCAATCTACACAATAGACAGAATTACATTAATTTTCACGGTGAATAATACGGCATGCGTGTTTACTACTTCATACTATAAATATCGTGAAGCCCGAATACGATTTACAATTAACTTTAGTTGTACGATGTCGGGGTAAAAACGTTGTCCATTATTATTATTTGTACAGTAACAATACTCTTCCTGAGGCTGAATTTAAAACGCTTCTGTGTTTAAATGCGTTGTCAGCTCACTGCTGTAGTGTTTTATGTGTATTATTTTAAGTTGTATCTCATTATCTGCAGTTTCCTGTTGGAAGTTTGCATGAAGGGTTTTATGACAACGTGAGCTGCATTGTTTTGTTTTTGTCCTGCAGCTAGATGCTGCTCTCTGATTGGTCAGCCTGTTACCATCCGGAACACGACAGGGGGCGGGGCTTTTCACAGCTGATCGTGGAACAACAAGCGTGCTGTGTCCAGGGGCACAGAGCTAGAGCTGGGGGGCTGGGAAAGAGGCCGTGGCTTTCCATACAGAGGTCATCTAATGCTGACGCGATCACATGATTAAATGATTAGTCAAACTGTTCAGTGAAATTCATCCGTAATCGTTGTAGTTTATAGTTATTCAGAAGAAAATCCAGATTCCAATTCCTAAAAGCTGAATAAAATAAAATAACGTGGAGATCCTGAGGTTCTTAAATGTTGAGGATTATTTATTTTGTCTAATTAATAAATGATCAAATTAACTACTGTAATAGACTAATCATGTAATTAATGACCAACTAATTAAATGAGCAAATTAATTAGTGAATATAACAATTGAATAACTTATTTATTGCTTGTAACAAAATAAGTAATAGAATAATTAGAAAAATCAACCAACTAATTGATTGCTGGATCGTAGTCTTAATTCAACTAACTATCATGCCAGTCCTAATATTTAGTTTTATCTCATGTCCCGTCATATACTGGTGGGTGTTAACATTTTGGTGATCCCTGTCACCCTCTAATTACAGGTTACTAACTCTGCACACAAACATCAACATTTATTATAAATAGTGAAATTAGACGACAATTAATTAGGATAAACCTGTATCATATTGATCATTTAGCATGTCCTCTTATTCATAATCAAATCTTATTTAACCAGGTTATTCCCACTGAGATCAAATCTTTTCCAAAGGGAGACCTGGAAAAAAGTAGCAGCAGCACAGTTACAGTAAAAGTCAGAACACATAGGTTTACATTAAAACTTGCTGATATAAAACACTAGACTAAATTTTCTCCAGACCTTTAAACCCGTTTATGGTCACAAGGTTTTGAAGTTGCAGTCTATTAAAAGTAGTTATACTGTTGATTATGTAAAGTGTAATCATGGATGTGTCGTCACATCAATATGAAAAATGCAAACACAGGAGAAATTCTGGTTATGCTAAATATATTTGTTTTGTTGTTCATGTAATCAATAAATATAGAGGAGAAAATCTAAGAATAGATATTAGTAGACACTCGGGGTTTAATACATTCACACCTCTCAGTTCTTGCAGGTGTGGATCTTGTTCCAGCACCTGAGTGTTACTTTAGTGTTACACAGACATTTAGCCTCATGCTGTGACTGTAAATCACATGTGATGGATTAGTCGTGTGTAACACAAGTACAGCTGATTCTTGCCTTAACGTCACAAATGGAAACAGAGCTGGTAAGCTCAAAGTCATGAGAACCAGTGCTGATAAATCAGTGCACTGTGATCTTTTGCCAAAATAAAGGTTTTCCCTTGTGTAGTTACATTACCCTTGAGTGAGCATATGCTTAGGTTTCTATGGATGACCCTAAGGGAAAGGCAGAAGAGAGAGATGCACATTTTTACTGCACAAGCCTGCAAGTTTTATTTATAGGAGCCATCACTTAAGATCACATTTAGCACTACCTTGTCCTCATGGTCACTGAGTAACCACACTTTTTAAACTGTCTTTACTGGTCTAATGGCTTATTTCAGTTATTTTGGGTCACGATCTAGCTAGACTCTTTCTGTTACCTTGGATAGATTGTTGAGAATTGAGATGACAGATGGATTTATGGCAGGATGATGAAACAGGGTGTGGAACTGTGGAACTGTTCCTTCTGTATTTTTCTCTTTTTCCATCTGTCATTGTGTCAGTCCCAACGCCGTTGACTGAACACACTCGACCTGTCTTCGTTGCGGCCAAACAGTTGACTCAGTTTCACGTCTCCTCCTGTTACCACAGGATGCAATTATGACACATTCTCTCCACCCCGTCACCCTTCATTTTCTCTACCTTGATGAGTAAAACAGACAGAAGTTCCCATCATACTTCAGATAGCTGAGGTTAACAATGCTCTCACCGTCTTACTGTTTTATGTCTGTGCCTTCAGGACAATTTTCTTTTTTATAAGTATTATAAATAATGATCTCAGGCCAAATCAGCCACTTCACCTTTGTCCGAGCAGTAAAGATGTTTGTGTTATTATACATGTGGAAAAGTTAATATTCTTGTTTAATAGAAATACGTCTTGCGTCTTGACTCATTGTTATGTTGTTTTGTTGCTAAGGACAGCTGTTGTCCTATGTTATTGTTGTTAGAGCGGCCGCTGTCATCATTGAGCTCATTGCCTCGTGTTATTGATCCTATGTCTGAGCTCTGACCAGACAAGTTCACACACACACACACACACACTGATAGACAGAAATAATCTGATATGTAGACTTGTCTGTCCAGCTTGTTTTGGAGAGTTTCTTGTTAAACATACAGTGCTTAGATTTGAATAATGTGACAATGACAATACAGGGTAATATGTTCTCAGTCCCTTTATTGGAAGTATTTAGTGTGACCTACTCTACACCTGAACAATAGCACAGCCCCGTCATGTTATTGGTAAAACCTGTGTATGTACTATTTCATGTAGACCAGTGGTTCTCAAACTTTTTACACCAAGTATCACCTGAGAAAATATTGAGCTCTTGTTAATGTGACACCATTATCACATGAGGCAGTTTTATTCCCAATATGATCATTTGCTCTCTCATCCTCCTCTTCTTCCTCACATATACTTCACGTACTGCTATAGTGAAAATAGATTAAGATGGAGGCGAGAGATAAGGTGACTCTAATTATTATTATTTAATCTATTTTATTTTTTGTTATTTGTTTCATTTTCTAGCACACCGGCCAAAATCAAAATTCTTCAGCTCCAACCCGACCACATACCCTGGTATATACAGTAGAACAGTATTTCTGATTTTCCTCCAAGTGGTGGTACACGTACCAAAGTTTGAGAACCAAGACAAATGTCTGTTACACCAGGTCTATCCAAGACGATCTATCCAAGATCTTAAGACCAACTTTCAGTCACATCAGTCTAATCCGAATGCCTATAATCAGTTTGACAGACATTAAAAGCCCTAAGACTTTTGCATGTGTATGTTTGATGTTGTTTTTGTCACTCGTTGTTTGGAGTTTCACTTTTCCTTAACCCAACTTCAGCATTGAGAGCAAGCACGAGGTCACCATACTGGGTGGACTCAACGAGTTTGTGGTCAAGTTCCATGGACCCCCTGCAAGTAAGAGCCTTTTATATTGTGATTGTTTTTCACATTGACCCCAGTCAGACCTGGTTTTAACATCCTGAGTGATCCTGTTACATGTGGACAGCGTCAAGTTCAGGTCTTCATGCGTCTTAAGATCTTATCACAAAAAAACACATTCATAGGTTTGCAGATGCATTTGTTCACATTCATGAGCTGCATGAATGCTATCTGTCCTCAGGACTGATTTGAGGCCGACTCCTCAGATGACGTCATCTGCCCCCCTATAGTTTCACAGTGTTCATTTATTTGTAGTCACCACCACAACGTTAACACTGACTGTCACAGGATTTGTTTGTTACAAAGATTATTTCTTATCATCCGAGTGTGAGTTGTGCATCGGTTCACTCAGCTCCTCCTACGTGTTTTTCTCTCTACCTGTCACTTGTGCAGACACACTGACAACAGACATGTCAAAAAAAGAACAGAAGTGTGTGTGTGTGTGTGTGTGTGTGTGTGTGTGTGTGTGTGTGTGTGTGTGTGTGTGTGTGTGTGTGTGTGTGTGTGTGTGTGTGTGTGTGTGTGTGTGTGTGTGTGTGTGTAAGGATGTGAGATCTGATCACACGGTCACAGGAGACACATCCAGCATGTGTGGCGTGTCATTTGTGAACAATTGAACTCAGATGTTATCACCATGTTTCTTCCTAGTATTAATCAATGGTATCAATCTTCTTAAAACCCTGGTCAGAAATCTAACCAGGGTATATTCCGAAATCCTGAGCTATTCCCTTAACAACCAGGATAATGTTACCGTTTTATCAGATATCATATTATCTAAGGAGTGTGTTTGTTGTTTCTTCTACTTCTTCCAGCACCATATGAAGGAGGTGTGTGGAAGGTTCGGGTGGACCTGCCAGATAAATACCCCTTCAAATCACCATCAATAGGTATGAAAAAACTTGCCCACTGAGTGTTGACTGACTCTTTGTCAACAGTATAACGGGAAGCCTTGAAAATCTTGTCCATTATCATGTTATGCTGTTAAACAGGCTGTCGAGTAAAACCTGTCTTATTTATTTTCAGGATTCATGAATAAAATCTTCCACCCCAACATTGATGAAGCGTAAGTAATGTTTTAAATGTTTTTAAAGGACATAGTAGCTGAACCTTTTCTGTGGAAAAAACCCCCCAACATTACTGTGAATGTTGTTGCCTCAGGCATCTGTTAAGGAAACAGGATATACATTTTTTTTTGCCATGAATGACATCCAGCTGTCTTGATACATGAGCCAAAACTCACTGCACCTTCCTTCTGATTTGACCCAGTCACATTGTTGCTGTTGTTGTTTGTGTTTTCAGGTCAGGCACCGTGTGTTTAGATGTCATTAACCAGACATGGACAGCGCTCTATGGTAGGTCAAAGCCTCGGCTCGCTCACTTAAACTGTCTGACCGTTAAAGACGAACACAAATGAACACAAAATGAGCAATGTACTCTACAGTACAGTATCAAGCAGAGCATATCGCTGTAATCAGCTTACACTGCAGTGATAACTGTCACTTGTATTGAGGTCATACATTGAGCCCGGATAGATAAGAACGTCCTGAGGCTGTGGACTCTCTACACTCACCTCAGAGGGCTGGTTGTCACTTGGTTCCTGTTGTTTGAGTGAGTTTTATAGTAAATGTACAACTCAAGTCACACAAAGTTCTTAACATAGTAAACTGTGTGGAGCAGGACTGCAATGGTTAATTGATTCCCAAATAAATTGTCAACTATTTTGATAACTGATCAATTGGGTGTTTTTAAAAAAAATAATTATAACAGTCGACAGAGCTGTGAACGCAGCTTGTCCTGCATCAGCTTTGCTCCTTTGTTTTGTGGCGTCAACGGAGGACAATAACAAACAAAACTGTCGTCTTGAGTGGACAATCACAACAACAAAGCCTCTGGAAAAGAGGCGTGCAGAAGTATTTTTGGTTACACCAGAGATGGAAAAGCAACAAACAAATCTTTGGACTCAGCTCACGGTCATGTGGGACTATTACAGTAAAATCTCACAATAGTCTGGTGAGATTTGTACATAATTTGAGCCCAGCCCTCATGTGAAGTGTGAGTAATATTGGTACTGGTCACGCATGAATGACTCCGTGCTGATTTTTGTTGACATGATTTGTGTAGGTTTGCCTTTTTTTTGTCCAGTCGTACTGACTACTCTTTCTCCCACCAGACCTCACCAACATCTTTGAGTCGTTCCTCCCTCAGCTGCTCGCCTACCCCAACCCCATTGATCCTCTGAACGGCGACGCAGCCGCTATGTACCTGCACCGGCCAGAGGATTATAAACACAAGATCAAAGGTAACACACGATAGTCTCTTACACTTTTGTCATTTGGTGAAAGCTTTTTCTTTTTTTTCAAACTGTGAGAGACAGTTGGAGAGGTTGGCTGTGGCTAATATGTCTGCTGTGGATACACCTGCTGTCCTCACAACTGCACTGTTTTCATGTCCCAAAAACAGAAATTAGAAATGCTGCTGGCTGTTTTAGTCTGAAGAAGCAGAAACCTTGTATTCACTTCTCTTTCAGCTGTGGACAAAAAGCTCCATTAACATTAATTGCAGTAAAACAACGGCAATGTCATTTAAAGTGCAAATATTTGGGATGCAGTTTTGGAGCTGAATTCTGAATTGTGAATTTTTGTAACAGCGTGTCTTTAGAGAACACCCCCCTTGTTTGCACTATTTTGGATTAGCCCAACCCACACAGGGTGAGCCCGAATCCAAAGAGGAGTCCATACAATATAATTCACATCGTCTTTGACCGGCAGAAAACTGACGAAAGCAGAGGAGACTGCAGTTTTGTTGCTGCTTTCACGCTAGCTGTGCTCGGAGACAATGAATGTATTTCCACTCAGACATATTGGAGACTCGTTGCATTTACACTTTTGTTCAATGCAGTCACAATGAGTCTCCGACCACCTTCTGAAGTGGTTTGGCAGATTGGATAACAATCCATCCTTAGGTGTATTCACACATGTACTTACAAGTGGTCAGGCACTATGAAATTGCAATTTGATCACAGAAAATGCATTTTAATGCCAGGTGTAAAAGGGGGCCACAGATTCCTGTAGAAGCATTAAAACATTATCTCTATGAGATGGCACAGAATAGCTTTTTTTCCATTGAGGTGAAAGAGATGGTGGTTGGATATTTGGGCAAAATCATCAAGCTCAGGGTCAGAATTTCTGTATAAATAACTGTGCCTGGTGACCTTCCCTTGTTTGAAAGACCAGCGACCATCACTGCTGCACATACAGCCTGTGCACCTGAATGGTCACTTCATACAGGTTTTCAGTCATGTTAATATGGACACTGATGATTTGTGATTTGAAGCTGAAAACACTCTCCTGATATATATATATACAGTATATATATATATATATATATAGATATAGATATATATACATACATACATATATAGCCTATATATAATTTTTTATATCTGTAAATTCAATTTTTAAATGCACTCGCATTAGTTTGAATGCAGGCTTGAAATAGTCAGAAGCTGCTGTGTTGTTGCTGAAGTTGCACTCATCCATGTCTCTCTTTCAGAGTACATCCAGAAATACGCCACAGAGGAGGCTCTAAAGGAGCAGGAGGATAGAGAGGGCGACTCATCTTCCGAGAGCTCCATGTCAGACTTTTCGGAGGACGAGGCTCAGGACATGGAGTTGTAGTGAAAGGGCAGATCTTGTCCACTTCACCTCACAACAGACTTATCATTTCCTAAAGAGCAGAAACTCAGTACTATATTCATATTTAAGACGATTTTTTACAGCGACACAATTTTTATTGCTACACAAGGATTTGCAGTATGATACTGCAGAATATTAACCCTTCTTAGGAATTCTTGACCACCTGCCTCTCCCGCCTCCTCCTCCTCACCTGAAAGGAGCCTGTTTACGATCAGAGAGGAATGCGTCATTCAGTTCCACGATCTTCAGCCGAGGCTTGACCCAGTTTCAACACGGGGGGCAGGTGACGGCCGTCGAAATACAAAAAAAACAGACTGTTTACACTCAGTTTCCTATTTGGAACCCTAACTCACACCTCACCAGCTTTTGTGTTCTAACATTCTTAAGTTTTCTTTATTTAGTTTTTATTCAATGTTTTACTGAACCTTCAGGCATCTATTCCTTGTGGACAGAGTTTTCTGCAACATGACAATCTACTGGTTCTGAGCGGTCACTACTTCAGAAGAGCATGGACATCCACATTTAACAAAAAAAGAGAGAAGGAAAGAAAGAAAAAAGTCACCTTTCTTTTGTGCTGCCCTCATGGAGCTGCCATTACAATCACCACTTGTGAGAGGCTGAGGATGGAGAGGGTCTCTCTGATGAGACTGCCCTCTCTGCAGACCTGACGACACGTCATTTATATCATCATGCAACCATGACAACGCCACTGTTTGTGCGCGCGTGTGTATACACATGCGCGAACGTGCTCCAGGGAGAATTGTGGCATTTTTGTTTTTAATGATCCGCTGACCGCTGATGAGCAGAAGTGGAGGAGAAGGTCGACCGAGGTCCTGATCCGTCTCATTTCCTACATCCATTTCCTCCTCTCCGTTTTAGGAAAGTGTTTTGTCATTCTCTGACTATCTTTGTATATTGTGGCATGACACAGAAGTAAAGTGTGTATGTAGGGCTTTGTGGAGCAGTAACGCTGTAAGGACACGCAGAGGACGCCTCCGGGTTTATCCATTGTCCTTGGTGAATTGTCAAACTTCTTAACTTTGCCTATTGCTTGTGTTGAACTATTCTAGGTGTTTGACTTGCGTAGAGATAGTTAGTTTCTTTGCGGGTGGTGACTTCTATCATAATGTATGGTTTAATACTTATATAACACACTAGTTTTAAACGCTAATTGTCCTGTTGAAGATGAGGAGAGCTAAATGCATCTTTGTCTGTGGGATGACAACTCTGCCTAGAATCAAATCCTCCAAAGATGCGTTGCAACCCCCCCCCACACCCCACCCCACCCCTTTCTTATGCAAGCGTGTCCATCAGAGTTCATTCATATTGTCCAACAAGGGTGCTGTTTGTGTTTCAGCCGCTCAACGTTGTCACTCGTCCTTTTCTCATGCTGTCGACGGCCTGTTGTTTTCCAAAACGGCGGGAGAACGTCCTCAGACTGGATTTATTCAGGTTTTTAAAGTGAGAAGATCATTTTAATTTAAATTTAAAGACACATTTGTTGTTCCTCAGAAAGATGTCCCTGTTAGTGATGGTGCAGAGTTGTTACCAGAGAAGTCACAGTCGATGATGCGGAAATCTGTTAGTAGTGCAGGTGTGACACCCTGGTCTATGTTTGCAACAAGCACACTACATCATTTGGTTTGTTATTTTGTGTTGTATAAGAAAACAAAAATCTTCATCACCATTGAAATGGGCTGTTTCTTCCCGTTTGGAGAAATAATATTTATATAGTACGGACTTTAATTAATAATAATCCCTTTATAATTTTTGTAGAAGGATATCAGGTTCTGTTCATTTTTGAATAACACAAGTTAATAAAACTAGCACAACACAGTTTGTTTTTTAACATGGAATATAAAAGGTATTTGTTAAATACTGTATTAAAAATGGCTCTAATTTGCCTCCGTATCCAAAACACAATGTTGTAGTAGGTCTTAGGACAACATGAGACACCGTCAGGTGTCATCTGCAGCAGAACAAACTACTGTCCAGCCTGGTTCTCTATCATCACCATCTTCTGGGTTCATCTGTGTGATATGTGTATTATTTTGTATTAATGAGACATATATTTGATGCTTATAATTTCTTTCAATGTTGTTTTTAGTTTTGTCTTTTAAGCCCTGACTCAAGTCTAAGACACACAGGTCAGGATGTCCCTGATTTCTTTTCTTTTCTTTTTTTTTTAAGACAAAAATGAGTAAATGTGCTTCCCTTGTAACATAAATACAGAAATAAACAAAAAATAAATAAGTAAGCACCAACTGTCAATATCATGCTTCAGCGTATGACACAGTAGCAGAATGTGTGAGGTAAGAAAATGACCGTGTTGTGAAAAGAAAAATAGATACTATTGTGTCTGTCCACCAGATGGCAGCACTGCCTTTAATGTTTTTGGTCTTGTCTAACTAATCTTTGTATAAGCAGAAATAAATATACAAAAGCAGGGTTTTACACATCTGTAGGAAATGTATTGTGATGTACTTTGATCTCACAGGTGTAAATAATCACGTTAATAATGGCTACGTTCAATTTAGGAATGGTGCATGCGGCCTTGTTATCTTTGACTTGACACATAAGTTGAGCTTAGCCTTTGCTGGTGGTTAATAATAACCAATCACATATCTGCTGTGGAAAGAGACAATACCAGAGAGGTTGTTGAGTATGGTGGCTGCTAGTGTCCAAAAAGAATAGAAGTAGAGGAAATGTTATTAGTCATTTAATTTAAAAGAAAAAAAAATGCTCACGGTGTGTCATCATTTTTAAAGTGGTAAATATCAATTTTAATCGCAATTACACATCACTAAGTTATGCTTTTGTTGTTGAGCATTTTCTTGTCCTAATATTACAGATATTGAGTAAACACAAATAAATAAATAAATAAATAAATAAAACAGATGCTGTAGTGTGAGGCTCTATAACAGCCTCAGACAGACAATGATGATCTTATGAAATATTCATAGTCGTGTGGCCATGGAGCTTGAGTGAGTTCAGGTTTCCTGTACCAGCCTCAGGTTTTAGAGAGTATCACACACACACACACACACACACACACACACACACACTGACGCAGACTCAGTTTTTGTCTTTTGTTGTCACCACAAACGTTCTCTTAAAGCCTGTAGGTTTAAAAACGACTGACAGAGCAACAGTTATGACACGCCCGTTACAAAGGTGTTCAGTCAGTGTGACATGACATCAGTCAGTCTTAACAACACTGTATCTGTTTTCACAACAGTTCACATTTCAATTGCATGGAGACATTATTCATTCAGTTATATTATCTTCTCTGATAGTGGTTTATACACTTTTGGATCCTACCTACCTACCTACTTACCTACCTACCCTCTTACTTACTTACCTATTTAACCTCTTACCTACCTACATACCTACCTACCGACCTCTTACTTACCTGCCTATTTATCCTCTTACCTACCTACCTACCGTCTTACTTAACGTCTGACTTACTTAGCTACCTACTTACCGACCTACCTAGTACAGAATAAGTAACATAGTCATTGTAGGCACAGCAAACAACTAAACTGAGTACTGCTTTGACTTCATCATCAGTCAAACTCAACAATCACATACTCATATCAGTCAAAACATTCATCCATCAATAAAGTAACAACCTGCCCAGCTTTCCATCTTTCTTCTTTTGATCTAAATTGAATGAACCACACATTGATAAAAAAATACACAAAAGACCAACACACAATAACTACAGGTGTGTACAATCACCACAAAATACAAAGGTACTAGCACAATATCACACACAGCAACAACTATGAAGCTTTTATTTTACAGTAAGAAGTACAGCATAAATGTATGAATACACTTCCAATTAAGAAAATAACTGTGGTGGTGAGTGTAAGAGGAGCAGCAGCAGGAGGAAGAGGCTACTGCTGCTGCTGATGGTGATGATGGTGGTGGTGATGATGCTGCTGCTGCTGACCGTCTGCACCTCCTTCATAATGTATGTAGAGCAGGACAAAGGGTGAGCGGCTGGATTTCAGCATCAACTTTAAAAAGAGCCGTAACCTAAACCTGAGTCATCACACTGTGACAGGATGATGCCGCTTTTTCCACCTGCAATCTGCCCTAATAATTACTGACAGCAGGTAAATGAGCCGCAGGGACCTGAGCGCGACGCGCACGAGTCCACTATATAAAGAGCACCAGAGGAGAGAGAGAGAGAGAGGCTGAGGGAGACAGACACTGGGAGAGAGAGAGAGAGAGAGAGAGAGAGAGTGAGGGAGACAGAGACTGAGAGAGAGAGAGAGACTGAGGGAGACTGAGACTGAGAGAGAGAGAGAGAGCCCGGGGCCACACCCGGTGGATGTTGTCAGGTCGTTTTTGTATCAACTTAGAGGAACAGATGGATCCGTTTCTCTTTTATTCATTTGTTATCACTCTCTTTTTTATTTCAGGTTGACATGTTTTATGTGTAAAATGTACTTTAGTCAGTTCCGTCAATGATTGTATGTTTTAGGCCGCGTTTATCTGTTTATTTATCTCAAAAAGTAAAGGATTTGAGTGAATCTGTATAGGTTATGAGCCAAGAAGAGTGTGAGGAAATCTATAGTTAGTATAGTTTTTGTTCAGAATATAACACAATTCTAATGTAAGCAGCAAATCTTTACAACGAACTAACTCCCGACATCGTCGCCACTGCAGTGCGCGTCCTGTGCGTAAAGGCGCAAAGGAGACGTACTGTACGTATAGAAGGCGGCAGAAGTTGAGGGAGGAGGGCGGCATGGATTACTGCTCTGCCACTGGGTTTAAGACGCTTACCAACTAATTACGTGTCCAGTAGAAAATCCCCTGCCGTGAAGCGTAAACATGCAGAGAACTGGACTCATGGAGAGGTGCGAGTGCGTGTGTGTGTGTGTGTGGAGTATGTGGAGTAGCTGACTGAAAAAGAAGTTTAAAAACTGCTCACATCACCATCCTCCTCTTCATCATCATGATGATTCTCTGCTGTGGAGATTTTTCCTCTGCTGGATGCGCTCGGAGTCTCACTGGAGAAGTTTCCTCTTGTTGTTTTGAAGTGAGGATACAGGATGCGCAGTTAAGGTAAGAAGTCCTCGACTGCATCTGATTAAAAACGTAAGAAATGCGCTGCATGATAAATGCATGCAGCTCTGAGCTAGAACGATCAGCCTGTCTTCCATAATCCAAAAAGTGGACAATTGGAGTTTTTCTTTAATGAGTTTAAAATGTGAGGATTTTGTTCCACAAACAAAATGACATGAAGTGTAGTTTGCAATAATCAATAGACTCATTGATGACTAATTCATTAATCCAAAACTATTTCGATAATCGACAAATGTGAGTTTGAGAGGGTTCAGCTTCCTAAATGTGAATATACTCTGTTTTCTTTGAGTTTCGTTGGTTTGTGGACACACTTTTGAGGACATTGTCATTTTTAACAACAAACTGATTAATCTAAAAAAATAAAATAATTGACAGCCTTTATTTGCAGCCCTTACTGAATATAACATTTTGTTTAAGGGCCCAATTATATTTTATTTTCTATATTTGCCTATCCTTACACTCTGACAGAGTGAACAAGGTGGGACTCTCTCCCTCTCTCTCTATCTCTTTCTGTCTCGAGCTCTATTGATCTCTCCCGGAAACGGGAAGATGAGCCCTGCTTTGGGACCCATTTGGAGCATCTCAAAAATCACTTAGCGCATCATTCCCTGTGCTGCCAGAATCAATCTGAGCAGCAGCCTCGCTTCTTCACCAGGATCAGGAAGGCCACTCTCGTGGAGGTTTTAAAATCTCCCAATAACACTAAAACCATACAACAACAACAACAACAACAACAACAACACAGAGTAACTTTTAAAAGGATAGAACTCTTTGGAGATTTTCCCTCAAAGTCTTTGCATGGATTCAGAATGAAACAAGCATCAGTGATGATGCTGATGAAGATTATGATCATGTGATGATCTGATGTTCTTTCCCATGGCTGTGAGAACAGCGTTGGCGTTGACGTGCGGGGCCTGCACTTATATCTCCTCCTGTTCTGTGTATGGCACTGGTAGAATTCACTGTCACAGCAGATCTTCAGTGAATTACCATAGGGCCATAAACAGAGTAGAGACAGAACCACATGTCCACACAAAACATACAACAATAGAAAACGAGATGATTCAAACACCTTCTTTGCCCATTTTGGCACTAGCACATTTTTGCTTTTGTCTCTCCTTGTTTGAGCAATCATGTGTAGTGCCAATATGGGACAAGACAGACTCTCAGCTGCAAACACCAGCGTTAAGGTGAGTTTTTCTCAGATCGATTTGCACCAGCCCCTCTCAGATATCATCATCGGTTGCAACGGAGGCCCATGCTCTATCTCTGAGACGCTGGTCCGTGTAAACTGATCCCCCCCCCCCGACTGTCACACAGGTCTGGTGGTGTTGACTGGCGCTCTCTCCCACAGTGTTTGGCAATGGTAGAACTCACTCTGGTGGGCTGGAAGGATCCGGTGGTTCTAGACTTGCCAACAACTGACCGAGAGTTTTAACCAGTGTGTCCTCTACCATCATCCCAGGACACGACACAGGAGGACGAGGAGGAGGAGGAGGAGGAGGAGAAGGAGTTTGTCTGTAGAAAATAATAAAAGTGCCATTTTTATCAGCCAGTACATGTTGAGTAGTCAAATACATTTCCCCCCCTAACTGTCTACGTTACTCGTTACTACCAAATAAAATCAGAAGAAGAAGAGTTGGTGAATGGTCTGTATTTACACTCCACTTACACACCCTTCACACCTATTCACACAATGCCGTGAGGAGCAACACAGGGTTTAGTGTCTTGCCCAAGGACACATCGGCATGTAGACTAGTGTAGCCAGGAGTCTAACTCACAACCTTCCGTAAGTACAGTAAATATACTCCAACATCAACAAGATACTTGTACTTTTACTCAAGTGTCCCTTTACTGTACTTTACACAAGACTGCGTCTGAGAGGAATAACTAAGAAAACATGGCTGGAGAGTGTAATTCCTCTTTGTCCTGTCTCCCTCAGATATATGGTGTCCCTCAGGGTTTTCCATGGCTACACTTGGCTGATCATGACATCAAAACCCTGAGTGGTAATCTTAGACCTCAAACACTGAAGGTATGGACCCAAAGTGAGACCTTTGCCTACTGGGGCCTTAACCCATAAATCCATGCACAGACCATTAAGCACTGAGCTGACTATCATCCGCCCTGATCAATAAATCTATGCTGCTCATGTGTTTGGCTGTGAAAACAGGGTGTAGTTGTAAATCCACAGTGTTGCTGTGAGCAGCAGCAGCAGCAGCAGCAGCAGCAGCAGCTAAAACTGAGCTGATCCTGCGGGAGTTGAGGCTCAGCAACAGCACTTTTCATCAATTTTACAATACTAGCTTTACACTGTTGATCTCGCTCATGCAAATGTATGATTTTATGTCTTTGAAATGCTGTGATCTGTGGCCTTAATTTCTAGTGTGAGGGTAAGTCACACTAAATACTTGACATGACAAAATGCTGCATACACATTCCCTGTATTTTCTCGGGCCATAACTGACATCGTCAGGAAATGTCATCAAAATTGTTTCTTAACTTCTTGACTTTTTAAGGTTCTGCAGCAGAAATGAAGCAGAAAAGTGGATCTTAAATGAATGTCTGACATTTATTTATACAATTTTAAGAAAGTTGTGACTTTAAGTATTTATACTTAATATTGTGCTTTTGTTACTTACTTACGTACTAGAAATCAGCCATGACAGGGGCATATACAGTCAAATCTGTGTAAAATGATGCATTAAAATATGTAGATGTTGGACTTCGCAGATGAAAGTTTCAAAACGTTGCCAGAGAAGTCAGCCATGACAGGCACATATACAGTCAAATCTGCATCTACATTAAAATATGTAGATGCAGTGCACTCTTTTATTTATCTATACATTTTAAAGAATACACTTAAGCAGTGGGGAAATGACACAACGTTATTAAGTTTGGCAAAGAAAAAAAGAAGAAGAGCAGCAGGAGGACAAAGAGGATTAGAGGCAGAGACAAGAAGAAAATCTGCTCACACACCATTAGCTGCAGTTTTAACAAACACACGGTAAATTCAGAGCAGACTCGTCACCACTGCTGTATCTGTTACAGGAGGATCAGAGCCATCACACGCTGATATGTGTTCATCATGTTTCACTTTACATGTGATCAGAGTCCATTATGGCCGACAGTAGAGGATGTGAGGTTAAGTGGTGCCAGTGGAAAGGGGGAGAGAGGGGGAGAGAGAGGAGAGAGAGAGGAGAGGAGCCGACTACGCACTGACAGCTGGCACGAGTGATTAGACCTGGTAGTGATTCAGAGAAGGGCATCAAAGCTCTTTAGGGTGAATCCCTCAACACACACACACACACACACACACACACTAACCCATCCATCCATTATCTACCGCTTTATCCTCCAGGCAAATGTCTAACTCTAAACTTAACCTCATCACAATTCAAATCTTAACCCTAAACCTAACCAGTTCGCCAGTAATGAGGTTCTGACTCATTAGGACCAGGTTTTGGTCCCCCATAAGGACTGCTGGTCCTCACAAGGTCACTGTTTATGACAGAAAATGTCCTAAAGAGGTCATAAAAACACACACAGATGACATGATGAAGTGAATGGATCTCGTCATGAATGTCTTTACACTCATGGCTGTGTATGTGTGAGTGTCTCAGCTGCTCATTTACAGTGAGCCTGTAGTTCTTGTCACATTAAAGGTGTATTTCACACAAACCTCAACAGTAAGGTGAGTGATGTCAGTTCATGCCTTCAACAAACTTCTAAAAACACGTTTTTGCACGTTTAGCCTTCCTGGTTTCACAGTAACTGCATTTTATGAAACTGTCAAACGTGAGTAAACGACTAAAAAGACCTGACCCTAATCCCCCTGCACAGCCAGGAATAAAGGTATAACCACTTATGTACAGTATATATTATGTAAGTAAATTCATTTCACAGTGTGGAGGTTTTTCTCTGTTCTATGAGATTTGTTTTTGAATGTTTGTTGATTTTAATGCCCTGTACAGCACATTTTTTTAACTGCTTAACTTTATTAATAAAGCCTTACTTACTTACTTATTTACTTCACGTGTGATTATTTTACACAGACCAGGTGAACGTCACCTGCTCTGATGCTTTTGTTGTCATTGTGGTAAAACGAAAGTCAGGAAATAAGACTTTGTAAAAACAGCTATTACAGACATTTCTAACTGACGCCGTATGTCATGTTTAAAAATAAGCACAACATATATCATGACGTCAAAATGTGACGCAAGACATGTTTTATTAGACACCAGTTAAAGGTCCAGTATGTAACATTTAGGAGGATTTGAAGAGACTACCCATAATTATATTTGTACACAAGTAAGTAAGTGAATAATAGCTTTAAAATACAAATAATGAGGTTTCTGTAGCATTAGATTAAGCCTTTTATATGCACTAAAGTGGAAATCACTGATGTGTTTGGGCAAAGGAGGTGGTCAGTGTGCAGACTGACCATTAGATGTCACTAATTCTTACACACTGGACCTTTACTATCTTTAAATTTCAATGTTTGACGCAAAACAACAACAACGTTTAGTAATTAAAAATATTTTTATATTCAAGTTTAAAGTCAACTCGCAACACCTCCCTTTAGGAAGAACTGAGGAGGATTTCGTTTAATTTAAATTCCGAAATATACATGAAATTTTGGAATTTACCTTTATTTTGCTGACCTAGAGAAATACAGTGTGCTGTTCGACGAGGACCTTCATCTTGGTACAAACACACATGAACACAGGGAGGCTCTGGATTACAGTAATCCAGGAACAGAGTGGTATTTTTAGTTCTTCATGTTCAGAGACAGACAGGATGCAACAATCGAGGAAAACAGATAATGATTGTTATATGATCGGCTGGATTTTCTGAGAAGAGAGTTAATTATGTAGCAGCAGGAACCTGAAGTAAAGCTGACGCTCGACTGCAAGTATCACACATCAACAGTTCTGTGAACACATCTCAGATAAAACACAGCTCGCAGCTAAAGTAAAAGTATGACAGCCTATGATACAAATGAAACGATCAAATGACTTTATAATGCATTACATTTGACAACATTGCAACAAGCAGAAGAACATTCATTCGTTCATTTGTTTTCTTCTCTATTTCACATCAGAATCAACAACAATATTATAATAAACATGTCTCAAATATTACATCACACTGTAATATCACGACAAGTTTGTTAAGTTTAGTCACCCATGTCTTGTTTTCATATGCACTTCCTGTTTTATTTTGTATTCACCTTTTCCCTCTCATTTCAGACCCTGACTTCCTCCCCTTGTGTGATTTCCCGCCACGGTGATTGTCTGCCCCACCCCTGATTGTATTCACCTGTTACCACTTCCTTCCTGCTTAAATAGTCCTGGTCTTCCTCTGTCATGTCGCCAATTCATGTTGTTTGGTCCATGAGTTACGTCGTCAAGTTTTCATATCAAGTTATTCATGTTTCCCTGGTCTAGTTTAATCGAATTGAGATTTGTTTGATCCTCCTGAAGAGTGCCTTATGTTAATGGTTTTTGATCCTCCTAGTGAGCGTTTTTTGTTTATGTTCTTATTAAGTAAACTTTACATTGACTTTGAGTCGTGCATTTGAGTCCTCCAGTCTCGCGTCTAAAAGCATAACACACACATCTCATTTATATTCTTTCAATAACTGTTTGCCTGTTTTATGGTGTTTCACAAGTGGAACCCATTAAAGTCATATTTCACACTCAAGCTCAGTTTGGACATTTTGTTATTATTTATGAGATAATGTCCCACACAGGCCCTAATATGCTTATATCTGATGTGTCATTATTGTAAATGATCAACTGACACAAAATCTGACACTACTCTTATTTCCTAAACTCTTAAAATGGACAAGAACAACAACAACAGAAGAGGAAAATAGATTTTAAAAACTGTTTACGTCACTATATGACTTAGGACTTGTCTTACTTAAATGATTCCCATAAAGGTAAATATCATTACATTGTGGTGAAGACATATTTTAAGCAAGTTGAGGTTTAGATTAATATCTTAGACAAGGGACTAATCCATTTTGAGTGTTGACATATGGGTTGTTGGATATTCTGAGGCTTAAAATGGTGATATATTATGACACTAATGCTCTTCTGCCCTCTAGTGGGAGGAAACTGTCACGTAAAGGTGAAACTCTACAACATTACTGCCTCCTTCTGCATTTACCATCCATAACCTATGTACTTTATGTCCCTCACCTACAGCTTCTTAAACTTAAATAATAGAAACAGAGACAAACACACATGGAGAGACTTTGAAAAGGCAATTGAAAATATTGTTTTATTTATAATGACCCAGTACAATTATCTTCCTTAATACATGTAGTATGTAATTTAAGGTGAATTAAAATAAATTAAATCAGGATTATAGGACTGAGATATTAAACCATGGTAAGTGTCTAGATGCATTTCTTCCTTAATGGCAAATAATCAACAGATAATCAGCTGATAAACTCTACTTATATCTATGTTATTGACTGCTGTTTCTCTGACAATGTTATTTGTCATACCTCAGTCAGTTCTGGAATCACAACAATCACATTCTCTACGTTTATTGTAAAACCAGGACGATTGTGACGCGCGCAACAGATACAGATGCACAAACACAGAAAAAGAAAGGCAGTCTTTTTCAGAAAGTCCAGCACTGTTACAGCTCAGCTGTGTTCAGACTCTAGGGGCGCCAGTGCTCCGTGGATAGGATGATGTCACGTCTGAGGAGCTTCTGTTCTTCACGTTTATGTCCATAACTTAATACCTGTTTGAAAAAAAAGAAGATATACATACAAGATAGCACACTGGAAAGCAAACATTTGTATTACTGTAACAGTGTGTGTGTGTGTGTGTGTGTGTGGACCTGTAGTATGTGGGTTTAAAGGGCCCCTGTTTGCTGATGCCCAGGTACTTGGCCTGATCATCGGTCAGTTCAGTGAGGTGACCGTCAAATGTGGCCAGGTGAAGACCAGCCACGTATTCATCTGAAAATGAAATTTATATAAATGTAGGTTGTCTTGTTTTGATGCGTCTTTAAAGAACAGTAAAGAGATAGTTCAGGGTCTTTGAGGTGTGGTTGTATGAGGTATGAGGACCCAGACGCTGGCTCTCACACTGCCTGTCACTAAAATGACACTAACATGTCACTAACATGCCACTAACATGCCACTAACATGTCACTAACATGTCACTAACATGACACTAACCTGTCACTAACATGCCACTAACATGCCACTAACATGACACTAACCTGTCACTAACATGCCACTAACATGTCACTAACATGCCACTAACATGTCACTAACATGTCACTAACATGCCCCACTAACATGTCACTAACATGCCACTAACATGTCACTTACATGCCACTAACATGCTACTAACATGTCACTAACATGCCACTAACATGTCACTAACATGCTACTAACATGCCACTAACATGTCACTAACATGCCACTAACATGTCACTAACATGCATCTAACATGTCACTAACATGCCACTAACATGTCACTAACATGACACTAACATGCCACTAACATGACACTAACATGTCACTAACATGCCACTAACATGCCACTAACATGTCACTAACATGCCACTAACATGTCACTAACATGCCACTAACATGCATCTAACATGTCACTAACATGTCACTAACATGCCACTAACATGCCACTAACATGTCACTAACATGCCACTAACATGCCACTAACATGACACTCACTAACATGTCACTAACATGTCACTAACATGCCATTAACAGTCACTAACATGTCACTAACATGCCACTAACATGCCACTAACATGACACTCACTAACATGTCACTAACATGCCACTAACATGTCACTAACATGCCACTAACATGTCACTAACATGCCACTAACATGCATCTAACATGTCACTAACATGCCACTAACATGCCACTAACATGTCACTAACATGCCACTAACATGCCACTAACATGACACTCACTAACATGTCACTAACATGTCACTAACATGCCATTAACAGTCACTAACATGTCACTAACATGCCACTAACATGCCACTAACATGACACTCACTAACATGTCACTAACATGTCACTAACATGCCATTAACATGTCACTAACATGTCACTGACATGCCACTAACATGTGAGCTAAAACACACATTTGCTCTATGGGGTTTGGTGTCTGAGAGTGAGTGGTTTCTAAACTTCCTTTTGTTAAGTGGCATGGCAGCCATGTTATCAGTGAGGGTGAGAGTTTGGGTCACAGGCTGGTTCATGGCAGTGCACTTAGCAAGGAAGTCAGTGTTGAAAAACTTTTTAAAAAACAAACAAAAAAACTGAACTATCCCATTAAATGTAATGTTTGTTTTGGGGTTTTTAAGCAGAGGACTTGCCCATCTTCTTTGGCAGCAGGTAGACATCTTGTTTGTATCGTCCTTGTGGAGCGTTGTGCAGCTCTATAAGAGCCAGAGCCTGGAACACAGCATGAACACATGACTACACACACCCTAATGCTGGTGTTTTAAACACAACTGGAGAAGAATAAACACATGAACAGTGTGTTCATTCAATTAAATGCCCAAGAATGATCACACCTGAGTTGTCGCAGTGATGGAAAGGACACACGAGGGAACTGTGGAGCAGCTCAGGTTCAGCAAACGACCCTGTGAGAGAAAAATAAAATAAATTTAAATCTTTGCACATACACTGAAACAGGATAATGCACAGAGAGCAACTCATGGGACAGTGTAGCATTAGCCCCCTCAGATCTGAAAAAAATGTTTTTGTGTGTGTTGTCCATTGGTGGTGGTGGTGTGTAGTATTAATAACGACATTGATGCTAACAGCGGCATCACCTGACCTTGGCCAGCAGGACGATTCTCCTGCCATCAGGCCAGATGACGTGGTCCACATGAGGCCGCACACGCTCCCACCTCAGCTCTGCAGTCTGCAAACTCACCTGAGAGCGAATGATTTACACACACATGCATGAACACACAGGTGAACATACATGGTAGAAATACAATTTTTATTTTCATTTACCAAATCTATCTCCGAGTTGGAGTGTCCCATGTTGCAGATGATGCAGCCATTTTTCATTCTGTCCAGATGTTCCCTCCTCACCACGTTTCTATTGCCTGCAGAGAAATGAGGATTACACGAAACAGAGTGGAAATACAATATAAACACTGACATGTAACGAAGATGGATGGACACTAACATGACTAACACAGTACAGAGGTTCGCAATTATTTGGGCCTTACCCCCAATGGGATGCACCATAAGGGGGTGGGTCATAAGGTTTTTGATTTTAACAGGGTAATAATATTGATGTAAAATGAACTCAGCATTTCATTAATTTTTGTGAGGAAAAACTATATTTTCTGTGAATACATGAATCATTTACTCAGTCATTTTTGTACCACTTATTTTACATTTACTTTTGTCTGGGGTAAAGTCTCCTTGCACTAATTATTTAGCGGTCAATACATTTCCTGTGTTCTTACCTTACTGTATCTGCTAATAATAAAAAAATGAAAAAAAAATAAAATAGAAATACTATAGAAACTTTATTTAAATCATACTAGAATGAGGGTGTTAGCGGATGTGGACAACTGCAGTATTCATAAACTAACAGAGCAAACAGGCTGGATAACAATACCAAAGAATAATAATAAAAATAAAATTAAAATGAATAAATAATACATTTAAAAAAAGTGCAAAACATCGGTTTCGTTCTAATTTGCGGTTTTATTTTGAAACTTGCATTCTTCTCCTGTTTCAGCTTCATTGACTTCCTGTCATTGATCCATGCCCACCAGCTTGATGACACGCCCCCTCTTGATTACTCTCACCTGTGTTCTATTAGCCACACCTACACTATTTAGTCTCCTCCATCATTCATTCTACTCTAATCTGCTTGTGTTACATTTGATGATGGGAACTCTGGGTCATGATTGTTTGTTTGTTTGTTTGTTGTGATGTTTTAAAAAAGTTGGTTTCAGTTTACACTGGTTTAGGGAATCCAGTCTCAGAGTCTGGATTATAAAGGAAAAATAATCAGATATTTAGTGATATCTACATAAAATAATCTACTCTGAAGGGTTTTTCAAAATGCTTCCACTGCCACAGTGAACTAGATTACTGCAGCTTCTGCTCTGAAAGTTCAACCTATAATCATTTCTCCAGTAGTTCCTCTGGGAATAAGGTAGATATTTATATCAGGAGCCAGGTCAGTTTTGTAGAGGCCAGCATTTTTGACCACCATTTATTTTACAGCATCTTTTTGTTTTGTGAGTTTTGATGATAACAGAAGGTTACACATGTTCTCCAACATGTGATGGCTGCAACTTGTACCTTTTAATATTCCCTTTTGAGAGAACTGTTACCTGTACAGGTGATGACCATGTCCACGTGTCTGATCACATCGCTCAGTTTAATCACTCTGAAGCCGTCCATGCTAAAAAGGAGGAAAAGAATAGAGAAAAGAGTTCATTGTTTTCATGTTTGGCTACAATTTAAGCTGAATAAACACTTCCTTCACTCATACCAGGCCTGAAGGGCACAAATAGGATCCACTTCTGTGACGTACACGATGGCACCTAGTGCTTTAACAGCAGTGCAGCAACCTTTGCCAACCTCCAAAGTAAAAGAAGAAGTAGAGTTATTAAATTCAATGCCATGCCTTTCAAACTCCAGTGTAGATCCTCTATCTGGACTAATGTGAAATTAAAAAAACAATGCGATCTCTATGACCAAGGTCATAGGTCATAGACAGGCACACAAACAGAGAAGAGAAGGAAGTGATACTGTCTTGTGTGTGTGTGTGTTTCTATAGTACTTCCGGTTGATGTTTCTGTATTTTGTATATTTATTTAATGTAGTGTTACTTGTTTAGACTTCAGCCAGGAAATTTGGAGCTGTAAGGCGAAGGAAAGAGCAGCAGCTGCCATGAGTACACGCAGGCACATCATCGTCAGGCAGTTGTTCAGGTGGGGATCGCTTGTTATGGGCGGAGCACATATTTTTAGTATTGGAGGATCAATCCCGAAAAGCCAAGATCATGGTTGTGATTAGTTTTATTTTATTTTTTTTTACTTTTTGCTTCTCCCTCTCTAGGGGTCGCCACAGTATTTGATTTGAAAATACGATTGTGAACTCTGTTTAGTTTTAGCATGAGTATTTTTTTAGAATGATCATTTTTAGCATTAGGCTTCACTTCTGAGACTTGTGATATCTGCTTCTTGGAGCTGTACCAAACTGTCTCGCTTTACTTGCACTGTGCGCTGCTTCCTCCTCGCCCGTCTGTGTTGTATCGCCCTGTGCAACATGGGAATGTCAAAATAAAACACTGCTGTCCTGAGTGAGTCACACAGAGGGAGAAGTGTGGTACTGATATGCTTAATCAGTGTTTTCATTACCTTGGGCTTTTAGTTGTTTCTGGTTTCCTGTTTTCTGTTCCCAGTGTTGGAGATATTTTTCTGTTTTCTTTTGATATGTTTTGCCATTTTGTGTTTTTGATTTAAAGACTGTTAATTTTCACTCTTCATTTTTATAACAACTGAACGTCTGTGTATATCTAGGAGTTCAGCACTACAGTGCGTTCTCTTAAAAAGAGAACACACTTATCTTTTGACTCACCTCACCATACCCACACACCACCACCTGTTTTCCTCCAAACATGATGTCAGTAGTTCGCTTTAACCTGAAAGCAGAGATAAACAGGGTAGAACAGAGTCAGGTGTCCGCTCTGTGCTGCACCAGTGTGATCAGCTGTTTAACATCACAACATCACAGCATCACAGCATCCTCACCCGTCCAGTAAGGACTCCTTGCAGCAGTACAGGTTGTCAAATTTCTGCTTGGTCACTGAGTCGTTCACATTGATGGCTGGTACACACAGTTTGCCGGCCTTTGACAGCTGGTACAAGCTGAGGCACAGAGACACACATGTGAGCTGGAGAACAACAACTGTGAGAAAGATCTTTTTGAGGTTTGGTGAGAAAACAAACCGATGGACGCCGGTCACACTCTCCTCCACGATGCCTTTGATCCTTTTAAATACACTCGGGTACTTCTTATACATCCAGTGGGTCAAGTCACCTCCATCATCCAGAATCTGACCAGAGTCAAAAAGTTAGATTATCTACTGAGATCAGAAATGAGCCGTATATGTGATATGCACATCAAAAACAGTAGATAAGATAATTGACTTAAATGTTCCTTTGACTTAAGATAAGATAACCCTTTATTTGTTCCAAAAGGAAGATAAAAGTGATGTCTGCACATGTGTGTGTTGTTGTTTGGACTTTACAGCACCATGTTGGGCTGCCAGTTCTTAGCACCAACACATTGGTCAATGCACCACCAGAAGTCGTCCTCTGATTCTCCTCTCCATGCAAACACAGAGACGCCTGAGAGGCAACGAGAGGAGGAGGAACATGTGACGATCAAAAGAGAAAGTGAGGAAGGACAAAAAGCAGAGTCGGGGTCAGGAGGAGGAGGAGGAGAAGCAGCTGGTTGTACCTCCTTCAGCCAGAGCAGCAGCAACAGCGTTCTGGGTGGAGAAGATGTTACAAGCTGCCCAGCGACACTGAGCTCCCAACACACACAGAGTCTCAATCAACACCTGCAACACAGTGACATGTTTAACAAAACTAATGGTTAAAAATTGACCATCCAAGGCTGTGTGTGTGTGTGTGTGTGTGTGTGTGTGTGTGTGTGTGTGTGTGTGTGTGTGTGTGTGTGTGTGTGTGGCACTGACCGCTGTCTGGGCAGTGATGTGTGTGCAGCCCACAACTTTGGCTCCAGCCAGAGGTTTCTCGCCACCTGCTCTTTTCCTCAGGACCATCAACGCTGGCATTTCTAAATGTCACGTTAGACACGAGGACACATCAGTGAGTCATGATGGCACAAATATTTTGGGTTTTTCATTTCACATGCCCAATTTATCTTCTCTTCCCCCCTCTGTTTATTTTCGTCTCCTGTCTCGTCACAGACAAGTTATCAGTCAGTATTTGTGCACATTTTCTGAAACCTCACGTATTCCCATTTACAAATCATAAATATATGCATTAAATCATTTTTGTGACAGTTATCGTTACAATATTATTATAGACTGCAACAATGTTGGTGAGGATAAAGATGACAGTAAAGTTTCTTGCTGGTCCACGTGTCTCATTTTATTTTACCTTGCAGAGCAATTTCTATCTCTTTGCGTCCAAAATCCGCCTGCTTGATGTTTTTGATGCAGAAGTCAGAAAGGCCCTTGGAATTCTTCTGAATCCTGTCTTTTGGAGAAGACTCATCCTCTGAGCTTTCACTGCCCACTGCAACACAGAAAGAAACAAGCATCAGCTGATATAATATGACAATATGATTTGCTGTTAAATGACTGTAGTTGTGTTGTTTCTGGTGCCACATTTGGGATCAGGCTTTTCTCTGGGAGTCATTTCTTTTTGCATAATCTCTGCTGGTGACTGACATGTTTTTGAACGGCTCACAGAGCCGATTAGAACCAAATTAAAGCGACTTCATTCTTCACAGGACCTTTCATTTTAATAAAGCTTTAGCTGGAGGAGAAAGCACCAAGGCTAATCCTCAGGGCCTGTAGTCGCTGGGATCACAACCACTGTTTCTATATCAAAGACATGTGATCAGACTTAAAAGCATGTGTGTGTGTGTGTGTGTGTGTTTGCATGTTTCCTTACCTGAACTGAAGCTATCAGTAGACGACTGTGAGATGGAGCGAGACAGAGAGCGACGGGCTGTCTTGGTGGGAAGTTTGTTGAATTCCTTTTTCTGGTCACTGAACTGTATTTGCTGTGGAGGACACAGATACACAGAATAATAGATTATGAGTGAAACAGACACAGCAGATTTTCTTCTAAGCGTCCACCTCCCTGTTTTATGGCATGCCTCGGTCATAAATCTCTTTCTGGACTCATTACTGCATCTATTGCTGTCTCACCATCCAGTGTGGTTCTATGAAGGCTGGGCTTCTGTCGCAGGAGTCCCACTTGGCCATGTTTGCTGACTGAATGCCAAGTCTGACTCTGCTGCCTGAGCCTTGAAGTCTAGCGCCTAAAAATGGGGGATTACCTCTTTGTGTGCTTGTGTTTGTTCACACACAAACCCAGACACACCCTCATTCTGACTAAACCTCCAAAAATACACATATAGTATACAGTTGCTGAAACTAAAATAGTTAATGAAATTATTAACAATAATACAAATGTGTAGTATCACGTCAAGTTTGTTAAGTTTAGTCACTCATGTCTTATTTTCATATGCACTTCCTGTTTTATTTTGTATTCACCTTTCCCCGCCCCGCCCCTGATTGCTTTCACCTGTTACCTCTTACTTCCTGCATAAATAGTCCTGGTCTTCCTCTGTCATGTCGCCAGTTCGTATTGAGTTATGTCGTCAAGTTGTTTCATAGCAAGTTATTCAAGTTTCCCTGGTTTAGTTTACTCGTGTTGAGATTTGTTTTATCCTCCTGATAAAACAATGAGCGCCTTTTGTTAATGTTTTTGATCCTCCTTGTGAGCGTTCTTGTTTATATAAACTTTACATTGACTTTGAGTTGTGCATTTGAGTCCTCCAGTCTCGTGTCTAAAAGCATAACAACATTTTACAGACGTAGTTTGAAAGATGTGGGAATTGCCAGACAGGTCTAATATAATAATACATGTTTTGGGATCACAGGTCTCTTTAGAGTTCCTCTCTCTAGAAAGTGCAACGCTATCATTTCTTGAGTGATCCTTATCCATCCCATTTTCACAGCAGGTGTCAATTATCAAATTAAATTTGGCTTAGTGTCATGTTCAACTTCTTCAGTTTCGGGCTGCATGCTGGTTCACACTGTCCTGACTTGGATGAATGGAACACAGCCGTTTGTTAATGTGATAATTAACACCTGTGATTTTCTTGCTGAAACGTGTTAAAATGGCTGCTATGAAAAGGACTCACTGTGTAAGATTATAGAATGTATGACCTGAGAAGATATTCTGTTAAAAAACATATTTCAAATAACTACTTTGGATTTATTCATTTATTCAACACTGTGGGAATACTATTATGACTGAGGACTCAATTGATGTTTCATTCTCTACAGCATTAGACAATAATAAATGTTAATTTGGTTAACATTTGATTTGCACCAGAAAAGACAGTCAGTGGCAGAGAAAACTAAGTGTGGAAATTCCCACAGCATCAGTGAAAACTATACATGACACTTGATATAAGATATCTGCACTGTTGCACAGTGGTGAAGCAAGCTTCATGTTTGAAATCCTGGAACAAAAATAAAGAGCACATCACACATATTTATTTATATATTATATATTTACCACTTTTGTGGACAGACCTGCTTAGCAAACGAGCTACAGTTCTGACAATGCTAACAGGCGAAACAGTGATCAATTAGCAATCCAGCTAATTAGCTAGATCGGTGCTAAGTAGCTAGATTGACCTATAAGAGTTCAACTAAACTCGGGGTCTCATACTCAAATGACCTGAGGCCTCTTTACATGTCCACCCTGTCACAGCCAAACATGAGTTAATATCATATAACTTTAGGCAATTCAAATATGTTTGAAATGCAGTCGTTCAGCTTCACCTTGAATCCCTTTGCTAACATAAGATGCACCTTGTGTTTATTAAATAATGACATTAGTAAAAGGATGTCCACCTTATCATCAATCATCCCATGACAGGTTGTACATGTGCATAGATTTTTTTCAGTTAATACAACAAACAGTTTTCTCCTACTGTGCTGTAGGCGAAAAGGGCAACTTTTTGGTCATAGTGGTTTTAGTAACTGACTGATCTCTCTAATCTCTCTCCTCCTTTACCCCTACAAGTGTTTTATGGCCAACATTGTCAATAAGAATTTGTTCTTAATGCTTTGCCTGTTAGTTGTAGGCAACTTGAGGTATACCTGGAGTGTATGAATGGAATGTTAAAGAGAGATTGGTTTTAAATGTAACTTTTCCATTAATCACTTGAATTCATTCTTACAATGAATACAATATAGACACGTGAGTAAGAGCAGCATGCTGTTACTCAAGTTGCTGCTTAAACGTTAACACAAACAGACATTAAGCTGTGACCTGGAACCGTGTGAAAGTTAACTTAATGGTCTGTCACAGGGTTGGCAAAGTATATTCCGGTTAGCTACTGTAAAAGTAGAATAAAAGCTAATAATCAAGGGACAGAAGGGTTCAATATTTATCTATTTAGTTTCCTCTTTTTATTATTTATAGATATATTATTTCGAGATCCTCTTAGATACCATTTGGGCTTTGATTTCAATTAAATAGCCATACAAAACTTAGTTTCCTTTGCATTTGCCTCTGCTTTTAGAAAAAAAAGGAAAACAATCATAGTTGTAGAAGTTATGGGCATCATATTCAATCACTCCAATCAAACAGCTTAGCTTCTAATTCCGCACTGTAATACACTTCAAAATAAAACAAAACAAAAAGGGATACCTTGATACAGATGGACTGCACTGTCTCCTCATCCTTGGCTTTAGTTATGTTCACTAGACTGTACACTTTCTTCATGCTTTCATGCAGGGTGTTCCCACAGTGACGACCTTACAGAGCTGCAAGCTGACCAACTGATTCACACTGTTCAACTTAATTATACAGTTCCCAGAGTGACGCTTACGCCACACCCACTCGCAGGAAAAAGCCAGGTGACAGGTGGAAGGAAACGGTGAATAAATGAGTCTTTGTGAAGCTTTACAAGTGAAAGAGTTGTGAGGTCTGTCAAGAGTTACTCAAGGCCACACACACACACACACACACATATATGTGTATGTATATATACTGTATAGTAAAGTGCACTGCAGGGTTAACATTCAATAGACTGCACAGACATACATTGTGCATCCATTTGTGAGTGAGAGAAAGAAGGGGGCAGCTATAGCATGAGAAGAAGAAGAATCAGCAGAGCGAAGTAAACACACCATACAGATGCATTCTGGGACACAAAGGGCAGCTTAGGTTTCTTATAATAAATCCGAGGATAGAGCTGCAGTGTCACAGTTAGTGCTGCTCACTAAATGACCAAACCAACTCTGCTGCGTTAGACACACGTCGCTGATTTCACACATCGTCATAATCCATTATCCATCCATTTTCTACCGCTTCATCCTCCACATGGTGATATATATAAGTGGAAATCAGTGTGAAAAGGCAGTTGTCTATATATAAGGCCTTTTGTGATTATGATGTCATTGTGACGTCGTTTGTGTAATCTTGGCAAAAAGCTATAATGGACTGGCCATACACACACACACACACACACACACAAGAGGCCATGTTTAACTGCACGCTGTGGAAAGTTACCAGACCAGACAGGGAGAGTGTGGCGAGAGATGCTCACATGCATTATGGGAAATGTGGGATTCAGTGACTTTGGAGTCCGTAGAAAAAGCAGAATATCTCACCGTCTGCTGCTTCAGTGTTCACGTTAAATATTACAAACTGAAATCTGTAGTACGTTACTTTTAAACGTCCTTTACATTGAAACCATTGTTAAAGGAGGTCACATGACTAGTGGCCCAGAGATATTCATATGCTGTACACAGGAAGTGATTGATTTTACGTCAAGACAGATGGAGGCAATAGCAACATTGAGCTGGTAAAGTGAGACGACTGCAAACAGGTGGGAGTTTGACTGAAAATGCAGATACATCAATGAAAAGTTTCAGAAGTGAATTCTACTGCTCAAAAATACCCGCTCTCAGTAGTTTGACAGGATAAACACTTCCCCGCCTCCGCCCGCCTCCGCCTGCCTCTGCACTGCCACACATGTATACACATAAACACTCTCTCAGTCAGGTGTGATAGGATTCAGTATACAAATAAAGTTTTATTTACACCGGGCCTGTGGCGTCGCTGCTGCGTGCAGCGGCTGCTCGTGTGTCTCCTCACATCACCAGTATGATTATCACTCTAGTTTCTGGTTCATCTTTGACGTACATGGACATGCATACAGACGTAGTCTGACCTTCACCTGATATAAATATTACAGCTGCTTAAATTGTGTTAAACAATATAATACTTCTGTTTTTCTTTGCCTCACAGCGAGAGGTTTGCTGGTTCAAGTTCCACTCCAAGCCTTTCCGTGTGGAGTTTGCAAGTTCTTCCTGTGTGCGCGTGGGTTTTCTCCAGGTTCTCCGGTTTTCTCTGGTTAATTGATCACTCAATACTTCCCTCAGGTGTGAACATGTGAGTGAATGATTGTTCCTCTCTATATGTGTCCCTGTGATGGACTGGCGACCAGCAGCCCCGTTACCCTTCATGAATGAATGAATGAATGTATTCAGAAATTAAAAACATGACGGAATGCAGCAGTGACGCACATGCTACACGTGCGGTGTGAACCCGGTGTTACATTATTTCAGTTCATGAAAACCAAAAAGAGACAGCATCAACATCAATCAAAGTTACAAAGTTCTCGGACCCTAAATATTTCACCAAAAGTTACACACTGCAGCTTTAAGTGTTTTGCAAGTCACTAAAAAAATTGGTTCAGAAATGTAGTTTAAAGGCTTTATACAACTTCTTTTTCACATCTAAAACAGTACTTTCCAAAACAAATAAACTGATTTTAGCTCAATCAGTGAGAATTTATGGTGATTTTCATATTTTTCCCTATTGCATAATAGGTGCTCTGGATGTATAAGGATGGCAGGTTGTATTTAATTTAAAGAGCTATATACGTAGATAGTCACTTAGGAAACTTAAAATACCTGATACATAAATGTGGGAAATAAAAGATGTGAGTAAATTAAAGGATAACAGAAGGGTTAAAAATCCTTTTCTGTGTTTTTGGGACAGAATGATTAAAGGGTTCAATATGCATTTGCGTGTGCAAGTCAAACATTGATCGAGGCCGGTACATAGTAGCTCAAATCACTAAGTAATGACCTGAGTATATGCAGATTCACGCTGCCACAGAGTTTAGCTGAGTTCTCGCTCACCATGTCAGTCTTCAGAGCCTCAGTGACCTGCTCATCTGTCCCAGATGTCTCTGTGTTGTCTCTGTCCTGACCCTCAGAAGCCCTCCTGCTCTCTGCCGCCTTCAGCATCCGCAGCAGGTCCGGGCTTATTTTCACTGCCTGATCATTGGTACCAGGCTCATCCTCCCTCCTCCTGCCATTCAGCACAGCTCCTTCCTCCATGTGAGGGTCAGGTGAATCATAAGGTGGTGGCTGGTCCTCAAAAGAGGACGCTGTGTGCTCCTTTTCCTCCGCCATGTCTCCTCTGGCAGCCAGAAATGAAGTGATCTGACAGGTTGCTGCTTACACAGCCCACATCGTGCTGCCTCCTGCGTGCTGTGTGTTTTCACTCCAAACAGCAGCAGTTCCTTGGCTCTTTTGACTGAACGTGAAGTAGACAATTAGTGTGGGGTGTAGTGTGTACAGGAAAAACACTGATATGAGTTGATAGAGGGATTTGAAACCTGTAAATGTAGGAACTCAACCTGAGTGGAACCAAAGTGTCACGTATGGAGATATAGATCTTCATACAGTCATTTGTATGAAAAGTCTTGGATTTGTGCAAATTTTTTTTAGAAGCACAAATATGTGTAGAATTTTGCAGCTGCTCCTTTATGTGTGTGTTGTCTTTGATAACACAACTAACAAAGACATAAATGCATCGCAAAGCAAGGCTTACATTTTAAACAAACAGGCATGTTTACATAAAACTAAACCTGCATCAACAGTGGCCCTATATGCCGACTGACCACCTCTGCCTTTGAAGACGTTGCTAGGGTAAACAACAATTATGCAAAACAAAAACCATTGATGTAACTCTCAAAAAATGCTCTGTTCTTTTACCTACTTTTTAGAGAACAGTGGTCCTCTATTATTTTCTGTCATGCCCCCCCCAGAGGACAGAAATGTTTTTACGCCCCCGTAATTGAAATACTGTTGAGAACCTGATATTTTTTATTTATTTATCTGTATAAACCACTGTATGAGTTGTCCTGCCCTGCCTGTCACGCCCCCCCGCCCCACTATTTGAGAAGTATACTGCTTTATTATAACCCTGTACTTAACTATTTCACTATTATTTATTTTTGTTTCTTTTGTTTTCTAAGTTGTATTTGTTATTAATCATTCTTTAATCCTTCCCTTTTTAAAATGTCCATTCTTCTTTTATAGCTGTGAAGCACATTATATGACCAATGTGTACGATGATGTGCCATAAAAATTTTTTCTGAATATATAGAAAGAAAATCAGCCTTGAAACAAATGTTGGAGCCCATATGAACTCTGAAAATGTTTTTTTTTCCCTGCTGTTATCACTTTTAATGTTCATAATGCCCATTAATAGATATTTTTATTAATAATTCTTGTGTAAATTATAATTTAATTTAATAATATTCTATTCATTAAGAGGATATAATCAAAAGGAGATAATCTTGTAAAAGGGCTCAAATTTTAACAAACAGTGATTACACACACGCACACACACACACACAGTCAGATAACCATGACCTTCAGTGTTTCACCCAAAATATTTGATGTTTGTTGCAGTTGATGTGTGCAGCAGCATCAGCAGCAGCAGCAGCAGCAGCAGCAGGTTTCAGAATCAACGACAGCGTTAACGCTTTTTTGTTCCACCAGAGGGCACTGCAGCGCCACAGCTGTCCACAGCAGTTTTTCCCACAGCTGAGACAGAGACAGCCTCTGTCCTTTCTTCTCAGAGAGTGAGGACTGCACTGTGGGAGGATTTGTAGTTAAATTCCTGTTTCTGGCTCTGACAGAAACCAGCGGAGGGTTGTGACAAACACAGTCCAGTAGGAGGACACTCCACTGTCCCCCCTCCTCACTTTCTCTGTTCCCCATGTGTGCTCAGAGCAGGAATTTGTGACACTTGTGTTAAAATGAGAGGAGGATAATAAGATTACACTGAGAGACTAGTGGGACTTTTACCAGGATCATTTGAAGGTGTACGCGTTTAGACTAATATTGAACTTCTTTTAATGAATGTTTTGCATGACTGTATGTTCACAAATAGCAATAATATTTCTTTTCATTGATTTCATTGGTCTTTTGGTGGTGGACAGGTTTTACAGGGAGCAGGTTACATGCAACATGAAAGAAAAAACCCAAATCCATACAGTAGAGGCCACTAAGGTGCGTCCACAGTGAAACAGTGTGAGTGTGGCAGTGTTTGTCTCGTCTAATGTCTTGAAGAAACCTAAAGCAGCATCGTCCAATCGTCCTGAAGACACTTCACTTCCTCATCCAAGAGGCTTCTTCACTTCTGGCTTCTTCATGACTTCAAATGACCTTTGGATAATTATGACCCGGATGAATTCAAATCTACACCGACATCATGAAACATCTTTATTCTTAACAGACAAAAGCAGTGAGCGTCAATCAACACCACAGATACATGGTCACATTTTTGCCGCACAGTTATGGACGTGATCAACGTTGAGTTTCCATTCACATCCTATTTTGCACCTGTTGAGCGGTTACAGTTATAGTCGTTATTGTCTTATTATGATGTAAATGTTTTGATCATGATCACGTTTTATTCACAAAAAAAAAACATGTACAGTATTAACATGTGATGAAAGAGGGGAAAATATGAACAAATGTCACATTAGGGCTTGTTTCACAACAACATGGATTAACACTGTTGTTAAGGACAATTATGATTCAGTAAATCTTTACCCACAGAGGAAACATGCACACACTCACATATGTTCACTTTATAGTCCAGGAGACTGATGACCTCATAAAGGTTTTAGGTCAGATTCATTTTTTTCTGTTGCCTTATTTTTCACGTTTCACAGTTCAGTGTCACTTTATGCAACATGTTGACAGTTAACAGTTTATCTATACTTAATACATTAACTACATTTTTCAATGCTGAGGTAATGAAACAACATACTGCACAAGCTCATCTGTCAAGGTACAACTCCCACTTACAGTCGTTTACATGCATACTTATTCACAATAAACTGCATCCACTGGGTTGACTTATAATACAACATTAAAGTACTATTATACAGTAAAACTGTATACAGTAAAACCGTCAGAATTAAAAAACAAACAAAAAAATCGACTTAAGTGCCGAATAAGAACACAGTACAGTTCAACGATATGTTCGTCTCCTCGTCACATTATTTGACCTCCATCACAGATGGGAGTCTGTATTTGTTGTTCCCTCACCGCGCCGTGCGTATGTTCTTGTACTGGCACAGAAGCAGGTGCTTAAAGGTGTTCTTGAAGGTGACGTTGCACAGGGCGTAGCACGCCGGATTTATGGTGCTGTTGATGTAGCAGAGCCAGTAGCCGATGGTCCAGAGGGTGTTTGGGATGCAGATGGAACAGAAGGTGTTGATCAGGACCATCACGTTGTACGGCGTCCATGTGACGACAAAAGCAACCAGGATGGCCATGATGGTGCGCGTCACCTTCTTCTCCCTGGAGGAAATGCCTTTCCTTCTCCACTTTGCCACCGCACTCTGCTTTGTCACCTGAAAAGTGTGATGAGAAAAACAACTTTGTTTTTTTTCTGTTTTTAAAAAACAATCAACATTGATATAGTATCACTTGACCAAATTCGATTTTTGTAAATAATTATCAGTTTACACATCGAGCACACATTTATCACGGCCTCCTGCAAGTATAAACCTATTATTACCTTAGTTAAAGCTGTATTGTGTAACTTTGAAACACAGACAAGTGTCGGTTACATTTAAACTATTGTCAAATGAGTTTTGACAGATCAGATTATCCATAAACTGATTCAAACCACATACGGAGGTGGTTTCGAATGCGATTCTGATTCCGATTTTTACAGATCTGTTTCAATCTGAACGTCTCGGTCGCTGTGAAAGGATTTCAAAGCGTCTTCTGTGTCACTTGCCGCTTGACAACAACAATGACATAGAACAAGAGACGAAAGTTAATTGGAGGTGCGTTAAAAGACACTGTGGAAGGCTATATCTAAAAAAAAAACAGTCAATTTTACTTTCTTTGTCATTGTGAATGAGCTCTCTCTAATTCATTCACTTTTTTGCTCTGTTTTGGTCTCCACCGACTCAGTAAGACGACATTTTGCTGTGAAATAAATGCTGAATGAATATAAAGAAGTGTGCAACAATGCGTGTGGCTTTAAAGACACTTAAGTGCTTTTAACCAGTTTGCTAATAGAGCATGTGTATACTGACAAACTAGAGAAAGCAAAACTCTGCCAAAGCCGCTCAGTTTCCCACAGTCTGAAATACATTCCCCTTTCTCGTAAGACAGTTCAACTGTTTGTAACAAAAAAATCCTATTTTGGGATCCATGTCTGATTCACCACAAAAATCTAATAATTTCTTCCTTGAGCCACAGCCAACATTCAGTCAGACCGCCTATGATTTAAATGGCTTTTGCAGCAGAACACAAATAGTTTAGCTTTGGCGTGAAGGCTCAGACTTTATCCCTCCCCACATGTGGATGTGTTTACATGGACATGTTGGGTAATGATGAGAAAACATCTTGAACCCTTCAGTTGGAGCTTGCAGGTGGAGGTGGAGCTAAAAGACGAGCAGCAACACCAGCAGAGGGCAGCAGTAGCACTGACACGCACACACACACACAAGGAGAGATGAGAAAAAGAAGCGGCTTAAATAATCTAAATCTTGTGAGTGTCTGTGAGGCGTGTCTTGTGGAAATAGAAATTCAGTATGAGTTTAGTGTCTGAACTCACTGGCAGGCTTCACAGCATTTCCCCAGAAACTGTTTTCTCACTGCAGAGCAGCCTGGCTGAAATCATAACCCTCTTAGCAGATGTAGTAACATTATACCGGCCTAATGTGCACTACATTAATCATCCTAGATTAGTGTGTTATCATTACTAACATTTGTTGGAAAGAAGAGCCACATACAGCTTGGATATTAATGTCTGCACAAACTGCAGATGTAAACCTCATAGTGGTGCAAAGGAAAAAGTGAATGGGTCACCATAGTCACTCTCCGGTTGAGGGGTCGTGGGGGGATTTTGGGATTGCTAGTATGTTTTGATAGAAAATAGAAATGTTATGCACAAATCACTCACAATTTATCGTGTAAAACGGGTCAAGATGGTTTGTTGTCTTTAAAAAAGGAGGTCATCGTAGATCTAAGGAACTTTGAAGCTGTTGAGATATTGTAGTGGTACACTGACTGACTGGTCATCTAGTTGATTTACCTACCATTAGGATTCAAAAGATTGTAAATATTTGTCTAATTTGGGATTAATTATTTGTGGTGTTTGATGTATAAACCATAGACTATAGATAAAGATGGACATAGTCTTCCAGTTTGAAAAGTAAAGACTAGGAAGCATGACAGACAGAGAACTCCTAGACATCGATGCTACTTCTCACTTGATTTATTGTAACTTAAGTTACCAGGAAAACAGATGATAAAGATGTGATTGAGAGCAGGTGTTGTCCAATTGCAGTTGACATCTATGACTTTTCCAGTTAAAAACTGTCATGGCAACAGTCCAATTACAAACCTTAAGGCTTTAAACGAGAGATTGTTTTGAAACAGGAAGACTACTTCCAACACAGTCTATGGTACAAAGCAACAACATTACCTTAAACAGTGACCTCGCGACCAGACTTTGCCTGTCAGCCCCTGAGTTTGCTGGAGAAGGTGGCTGTGTGTGATTTGTCTTCTTCCCACCATTTGATCTTGACTGAGACGACACAGCAGCCGCAGGTTCATCTTTAGACGTCGAAGCGTGGATGCTCTCTGAGTCCATCTGGTCAGTTTTTTCCTCTGTGCAGGGACCTCCTCCATTCTGCTGCTGCAACATCTCCTTGTCCTTCCCGTCTCCAACCTCCGCCTCAGACTCTCTTGCCATGATGCAGTTGTTCTGGGTCTCACATCCTTCCTCCTGGCTGTGAGAAGGGACTTCTCCCAAACTGGTACCTGATGTTTTCCTGCTTTCCCTCTTCACGCGGCTTCGGCTGGCCTTGGAGATGCGCCAGTAGAGGTGGATCATGATGGCCACTGGCAGATAAAAAGCTGCTATGGCTGTCCCAAATGTAACTGCTGGGTTGGAGAAGAACTGGATGTAGCACTCGCCCGGCAGCACGGTTCGTCCACCCACGATAAACTGCCAGAACAAAATGGCCGGAGCCCACAGGATGAAGGACAAGACCCAGGCTGCGGCGATCATCAGGCCGGCCATCTTGGTGCTGCGGTGTGCTGGGTAGCTGAGTGGTTTGGTGACACAGAAGTAACGGTCAAAACTGATGATGAGCAGGTTCATGACTGAGGCGTTGCTGACCACATAATCGACAGCCAACCACAGGTCACAGACCACCGCTCCCAAAGGCCAGTAGCCAATCACAATGTAGACGGTGTAGAGGTTCATGGAGCAGACGCCAATAATCAGGTCTGCACAGGCCAGACTGAACAGGAAGTAGTTGTTGACGGTCTGCAGGTTCCTGTTTACCTTTAGAGAAACGATATGGAGCCAGCTGTCAGATGCTAATCTTTTTTACTAAATGTGATGTGTGTTTTCTCATTTCTATTAGATTAGCCCTCCACACAGGGAGGCACGAGCAGAAATCTTATCTCTAAATCTGGGTGTGCTTTTCAAGATGTCCAGAGATGGATGCTGGAAATATGCTCATTAATCATGGATGATCAAAACAAGGGAAGCCAAACCTTTATAGAGAGCATGACCAAGATGTTTCCGATGACAGTGATCAGACTCAGAGATCCAGCCACCAGGATGATGAGCACTATCTCCACAGTGGTGTATGGACTTCCAGAGAAGAGGCCGGAGTGTTCAGCACTGCTGATGCTTATGCTGCTGGATGAATTCTGAGTCGCCATTCTGTTTCCTCTTGGTGTTTCTTCTCACAGACTATTCAGGCTTGAGTCATATCTGTGCATCACCTGCAAAGAAAGAAAGACAATGAAAGAATCTGCTTCTTTTACAGCAGTTGTGATGTTTGCGATGTTGCTGCAACACTCTTGTGTTTGTGTGCTTTTATCTGCAGTCACAGATGCACAGTCACACGCAGTGAGTGTGTAAACAGCTGGCCGCTGACTGAATGTATTTGAGCTTTCCAGGTCCAGGTGAGGACAGGTGAGCAAATAAAGTCTGCATCAGCTCTGTTTATACTCCTATCAGGAATACCATGCTGAAAACAGTCTGCAGTTTAAATCTGTAACTCCACTGTCACAGTAAAATGTTCTTGATAAATGACATTTGTCAGATGTATATTATATTATAGCTTATACTGTATAAACGACTGTATATTCAAAAGACGTTGACCAATATTAGGCTTGAATTATGTTTTTCTTAAAATATAAAATGACAGTAAAAAAACTTGCAGAAAACAACTTTCTGGCTTTCAATTAGGCCTCTGTATATCTACAGTACAAAATAAAAGCACTCTATAAACTGAACATTGTCCAATCAAACATGCATGTCATCGGTCTGTGAGCAGTTTGTGCAGCTGTAGAAAAACAGCACGTGGAATTGAGTCACCAGGGTTTTCCCCAGCAACACAGATTAGGTTTAAAAAAGGACAGTAGCAATCACCTGACAGACTGAAAAACAGATGCATGTTTGCTTAAAATTGAAATTTAAAAACCTTTCTATATTTCTTTTTAATAACTTTTCACAGCCTGCCTGCAGTACCTTCAGGGTCCACCAGGGAATCACTTCCAACACTTTGAGAAACACTGTTTTTTGTCATCTTATTTATTCTCATTTGACTTTGAAAGTCACTAAATGTCCTTTACAGACAATTTAATATGTGCAAGAGATCAAATTCAATAAAGTCAAGTTGATATTTTGATCCTAGACGTCTTTTAACATTTGCTCCTGGATATAAAAACACTGTTTTTATATCCGGATTCTCTTTGGAAAACAAGGAGAGATTTCTCTACTCTGAATGATGACCTGTAGAATGATTTCTACCTTCTGTTCAAAAGGCAAAAACAGGTTAAATATTCACTGTGGCCACCCACGCTGACAATCACACTCATGTTGCTTTTAGGTGCTTTGGCTAAAAGCATCTACTAAACATAAATGGTATGCAGACCTGTTCCTGCTTTGTATTTATTATGGTTTGTGCATTGAAAGCAGCCCCCAGTCACTCAGACTGACAAGCAAAACACCACAATGAAGGTAGAGTATCATTTCAGCTCCTATGATGGTCAAAAAGGGAATGTACACAGCATAACAATGTGATTAACTGCTGCATTCTGATCAGAAAATCAATGTAAAGACACTTAGATGAGACCACAAGGATTGTTGCATACTGCTGAAACCTTGTAAGTGACTCCATTAGACAACATGATAACATCATACTGTACCTGGGAGATGTTTCCTTCCTGCTCTTACAGATAGATGAAACTTCATTACAACATCTCTAACTCTATCACTTACTCGTCAACGACCCATTCTGGGGTTTCTTTGACACAAATGAAACAGAGCTTGAGTGTGTGTGTGTTAGTTAGTGACCTAGCTATGAGCTTGTGTTTGGAGATTTTGGTCTTACAGGTGTTTAAGTCACTTATAAGATATGGTTAATGATAGCATTAAATGCACTCACCTCAACAAAGAGATCTACACAAGTAACCAGCACCAGTATACGTTGTTTACTTAACACGCCAGTGTGAAACCTCTGCTGCCCCCCTGTGGATTTCTGAGTAATTACCAAAACAGTCTGCATGCTCTAAGATTACGGTACAGTTCAGGTTGGTACAGTACGGTATGGTTTGGAATGGTAAAGCCCTTTGTCAGACTGAGTACAGTACATTTTTATTGGTAGACAGTGTGTGGGCTGTGATGGTCGTGTCAGTGGCATGACGTTGTACCCATGCGATGGCAACGAACGGTGTTAGTGAACGCAACACAACAGACAACAATGGAGGACGTCCAGCAGCTGTTGTTTTCCTGCTCGGTTTGTGGCCGTTTGTCTCAACAAGGTGTCGAGCTTTGCGTGAGAATAGACTGCGGGTGTTAAAGAAACACCGGTCGCAAAAGGGGGATGTTTTACTTTTGCCCAATCAGCTGACTGTTGTAGGTGTTTCTAGCTCCACTGTGCCATTTTACTCTGGTACCTTAAGAGAAGGGGGCTAAAAAATGGAACGGTCGGGACTGGTTATTTTGGTTCTATTCCTAATAGAAACACAATAAATACGTACCGTATTTTTCTCATATCACACACACAGAGTGTAAGAAAGAAGAGAAACTGATGTCTCTGTCTCTACGGAACTTTGTGATGTTATTTTCTTGCTGTTTTTATCTTGTTTGAGCTGCATCCAGGAAACTTAACTGGAGCTGCATGGTGAAGGAACAGCAGTGGCTGTGACTGGCATATGCAGGTATGTAGTTGTTCAGGGAATGTTTGGTAGCTGTTGGCAGGGCATGTATTTTCAATATGGCATTGTCAAATTCGCAAGAGGCCAAAATTGTGATAGCCATAGGTGAACTGTATGACGCCGTCTTGTTTTATTCTTCTGCCTCGCCCGCTCAGTCCTGACATATAATGTGTCACTCTGTGTGTAGTGTAGGATTGTGGACACAGACATGAATACAAAAAACTGCTGTACTGAGAAACACACAGAGCTAAAGAGAGTCTCACATGGAGCTGATAGGCCTAATCAGCATTGCGTGAGCTCCTCTGACAATGGTTTGATTGTAACAAATCTGTTTATTTGTAAATGTTACGCACTACAGCTTTAAGTGAGGTTTGGGGATATTGGTTTAAAGTCACAGTAAAACATGTGACTTTAGTGATTAACAGTGAAGAAGAAGCTCTGCTTTGTTTTAAGTAATAGTAAACACTGTCAATATTAATATTCAATTTCAGTCCAGCCATTGTGGAAATGCATTGCATTCATTTAAAAAACAGACAAAAAAAAATCCCTGTTTTTCTATCTAATGTGTTTTCCTATTTTTTTTTCTGAATTATAGAGAACTCTCGCGAGAACCTCCAACCTGCAAGTGACTCCCATATTTTCAGCAGTCTCCTGATCGTCTCTTGAGTCACCACGTAGTCAGCCTGAATGCATTTCCAATGCATCCTCTTGTATCCATGGAGCATGCCACACTGTATCTGTCCAACTGATCCTGGAGAAACATTGCTATATGTCTAGCAGATCTGAATGAACTTTCCTTCAACCGCAAAGTCCTCAGGTGTCTGTGTAAAGTCGACAAACTAATGGTAATACCATCTGTGTGACTTAAGGACAGGACTATCTCCCAGTGATTACCCAGATTAAAGTAAAACTTGATTAACTAAACAAGCCGTCCATGTTGTTATAAATCAAACTCTCAATAAAGGAATGAATGCGTTTATTCTTCCAAATGCTCTCTAAACTCAGAAAAAAAATGATTGAGTAAATCAGAAAAAAAATTACCTCCATCATCTCTGCCAAACAAAAGGATAACAAACTGTTTCTACCGAAGGAGAATCAAAACAAGAATACAAGGAATATTTCCAACTATTTGCATTTTTTAATCTGAGGTACTGTATTGTAGGTATTGTTATTACTAACTTCAGTGAGTGCACTTCCATCATTGAGAAACTTTCTGAGACTTGTTCTCTCTGTACACATGTCTGCTAGTGGAGACAGAAGGAATGATTTTAGCCACCGAATAATGGCTCACCTCATAAAATAGAGGCCTGCTTAAGCTAACAACATGTATGGTTTTTCTCATCATAAGACAGTGTTTTTCAATGGGAAAGTGAAGTTTGTAAACCGGTCACTCTCCCACGCCAAAGGCCATAGACCAATCTATTGTTTTAAGCTCACATGGACACAGGAGCTGTCGGTCTACTGCTGCCTTGACTAGTACGACCGTATCCTTTGTGTGAATCAGAGCATAGGATTTCAAACTAACAAAATAAGTCATTTGAACTTAGTGATGGAGGCAGCAACGAACACACAACCCCTGTGTGATCTGATGTAAAATCATTGATTTATATTTATTTATATTTATATTTATTTGGGACTTTGGTGCGGAGGCGTGAGACTCCAGTTTCCAGTTGAAAAAAGATATTTTTAATACATCTTAGACTTAAGCTGGTCTATTTTCATCAGGAGAACCTTTAATTAGGTGTCCAAATGTATTTGTCCTTGTGTCAGTGAGAGTGAGTGTGATAATTTAACTTTAATCGTCCATGACTGGAGACGACTCTTGGTGAGTAAATGAATGACGTTTGATTGGCATGTGAGCAGCTGCTAATGATCATGTCTGTGCAACATGAAATATGATAGATTGCCTGCTAAATATCTAAGGTCCCACCGCTTCTCACCCTTGATTTAGTCCACAAGACGAAGAAGCTACACTACATCTGAATCTCTGAGTGAAAAGAGATAATATAAACATGACATCCGTCATGATTACGAGCCTGGGACTGTCAGACAAGTGCAGTGATACGTTAGTGGAGTAATGCAATGCCTCATGCTAAAATCACTGGTGCAAAAACCAGAATATTTTTCACTCTGACATGTGGTAATAAACGCTCCAGACGTCTTATATCAAGATGTTTCCTGCTACCTACTCTCAAGCCACCCTTCACTCCTTCCCTCCATGATACCCAGTGTACCTTCCTTATTAGTGCTCGGCTACTGGAGACAGTCACGGAGGCAAACAGTATTTCTTTGACAGGAGCAGAGGCATAGTAATTAGATCCTGCAGATGCTGCCTCTAACAGCTGTACCGGTAATATGCATCTAGGATCTAGTAGTACTCAACAGGCGGGGGGGGGGGGGGTGGGGGGGGGGGGGACTCTGCTTTAAAGAAAAAGAAAAAAAAAAGAAGGATGTGATCTCTTTGATATTGTCACACTTGGGTGCAGCGTGAGGAGTGAGATGAGAAGCAGAGGAGACGGCGAAAGCTTGTTTACAGAGACACGAGTGCATGTAGAGACACAGATATTACACAGAGTGTACACAGACTCATCAAAAGAACATTTTAATGACTGCACCGATCAAAGTGTCGTTGCCTCTTTGCTAAATAGATTTTTATCTTGTAAATTTTATGATCTACTGTATGTCTTGTCCGGACAAACACGTCCCATAAAGAATTGTTTAAATGTGACCAGCAGACGTCATTTAAACATCAAATGTCTTACAGGGCAGACATGAAACAGAATTGATAGTATTTTTTTAGAAAATAGTATTTTGTAAAACTTGTCACTGTAAGTCGGTGTGTTGTGATTAGTACGGCCCGACTCTGAAGAGTGGGAAATTTCACATCAGCCCGAGCTTTGGCCTCACACAGCGGTGTAATGAAGGGGGGGTGGGGGACAACTTTCTTGCTCCTATCTTAGAGGAACACGAAAGTTAAATAAACACATGCAGATTAAAAGCAGTAACTTTTAAATCAAACTGAAAAGATGAAAGTGAGGAAGATGTTAGGTACCACAGCGCCGTGCACACAGAGGAAGTCCATCTCGGGGGACAGGAGTGGGAGAGAGTTAATGAGCAAAGATTAACAAACATAACTAGATTGTATCTTGTGAGCCTACAGTTTTCAGGGCGGAGCTGTCCGTTTGGAAATCTAATTTACGTCTTAAACACAAGCACAGTGTAACCTGGGGGATTCCTCGGGTGCACGGAGACCAGGGAATCCAGAGTCGGGATCGGATGCTGCCGGCTGAAACCTATCAGCTTTGGACAGAAATGATGAAGATAAACATTTCTGCTGCAGCCTTAGGGGAACAATAAAACCCCATTCTATACACTACAATAAATAGCAACTTCCTCAGGAAGCAGAAACAGCATGTGGAGGGCAACACTTCAATCAATACATTGATCCAGCACATCAAATTCCTGGAATCTTCCTTTCTATAATTACTTTAAAATGATATAAGGTTGAGATTGAGACACTAATTTGTTCATGACTCTCTTTTAATTAAGCTTTTTTTTAAAAAAAACATAGACATTTTTACAGCTTTCCAAAATTGAAATTTTTCAATTTCCAAATTGTCACTGATGGTGTCACTTATCCATGAGGTGAATACATCTTTTGAGAAAGTGTCCTCACCTGCAGCAGTTTGGTAGAAATCCGCAGAGAAACGTTATCTTACCTCGGGAAGGACACGGATGAGCTGTTGCACTTTTGTCCATGTTACTGTCACTTCTGTCGACACACTGGAGCAGAGAGGAGCACAAAGTAACCTGACGTTGATGTTGCTCCTCCTCTGACAAGAACCAGTGTATGTGTGTGTGTGTGTGTGTGTGTATTGGACAGAGTAGGGAGGGGTTGTGAGGGCTATTAGTATCTGTTGTGTTGAATCCCTAAAGCTAGGGTCACACATTTGAATAAACAAGAGCTGGACAGAGATGTCGGTTTCAGAACCATGGAGAGCACTGGTCTCTCCTGTGCGATAAGCTGTGGGTGATCATGTGGAGAAAAGTTTGAGTGGCTGTGGCATGAAATAAAATGGTAGAGTTTTATGAAAAAAAAAAGAGGACACTTGGTATTTTTTTTTTCTGTTGCTGTGGGACGTTAACCTTTAAGCCTCAGCTGTATTGACCTTTTAACCAAACCGGTGACGCAGTCTGCCCCAGTTTGGTGGATGACCTTACTTTGATGGAATTATCACAGAGAATAATGGTCTGTATCCACACAATAATATTACAAATGAAACCAGGAGAATACCATGAAAAGGATCCTGAGCTACATATCATATTACAGAAAATGTGATTCATATCAAAGGACATTGATATTGTTTTGATATGATGACGGCGAGGACGTAGGAAACATTATTGGTGAGCCCATGAAAGAGCTTCTCTTCCGTGGTTTCACTATTTGTCTATTACTATTTGACCCTCTGTCTCCATAACATGTGTTGTGCATGCTTGGTTTCCCGTATAGCTCCTTCAATGTCTGTCATTTGACAGACGCTTTTTTAAACTTAGAAACGTTATCGGCATTAGTCTGTGTCCTGGTCCTAACTCCCACTGGTTGTCATAGTGACACATTCTAATCGTTATATAGCACACACAAATGTAAATACAACACAGTACATATTTGACCACATTTCTTCAGGTTTTTGGGGCCTGTTTCCAGATCTCACTGACCTCCCTGATCCAGCAGTGGTGTTTATTACTTTCAGAGCGGATGATGTTAGCCTTTTTACCAATCCATGACATGATTCTCTCTTTCGCTGTGGTCCGATATGTCTGATTTTACACATTTGGGATATTGTCTGCAACAGGACGTCAGACAAACCTGTATAAAACAGGAAGCAAGACACATCACATGAAAACATCATGTGATCCTTCTGAGGCAGACCACAGGAAGTTGTTATTTCTGCTGTCTGAAACTTAAACTCACGCATTCATCAGTTTGATAGAATACACACTTTATGTCTCTGACTGCACCTGCTCTGCTGCTGTATACACACTAACACTCCCTCAGTCAGATCTGATAGTATAGCTCGAAATAGTCTGTTTTCACATGAAGACGCAGTATCCACATGACATGACATCATTTCTGTTCACAGAGAAAGTACTAACATCAACACGAAGAAGAATCACCTAAACTTATGTACTACAGCTTTAAGTAAACATCATCAAAACATGCATTCATGGTTAGCAGAAGCAAAGGAAGAACAGGTGGGACCATGCTCCAGTGGAATTACAGTCTTACTTACACACATTTGAATTAGATGGAACATGAAAGCATCTGTGGCCAGGTTTTAATGTTGCGGCTGACGGTGTTTTCCTTTTCTCGCTGAGATTTAGACAAGGACATTAATTTAGCCACTTAGCAGAGCGAGAGGCTATAAAATAAGCTGGCAAGCAGGGACACTTTTACTCACAATAGGATGTAATATGCCAATGACTGCACCATGAGTAGTTTTGATATCGATCCGGCACTGGCAATAAAGACAATTCAATGAGAAGTCGGATTATTCTCATGGCTTTAAAGTATCTACCGTGACAAACTGTATTTGTGTGAAATAATAAGACCACACGTGTGTCATATATAATGGCATATTGCAAGGTTATTTTGATTCCATATGAAATGTCACCGTTTCTCAGGGATACTGTTTTCTTGCTTCTTCAAGACAATTCTTATGTTTTTAAAGCTTGACACTGAATGTATTATTCATGAGGCTTGTGCAGTTGTGTCTCGCACTTGCTGACCAATGGCATTTACTGGCCTCGGTAACAACATGTGAAGGCACAAGGTCTGAATTAGCATCAGCATGTGTGGTTTTTTTTGTTGTTTAAAGACTCAGCCTCATCCTTCAGTGGAGTAGCACATGAGCTGACCCTACACACTATAAAAATCATTCATGAAGTTGCTTGAAACTAGAAAGAGGACGGAAACAAAACTATAAAGGATGAACAGCCTCGGGGTTTATGATGTGCAGTATAGCACAGCACCATAAAAGCCCCCCCCCCCCCCCCACCCCCCCACGCACACGCACACACACACAAACTAAACTTTCAGGCAAATCACTGCTCTTACCATTATTTTTACTATTTAGTATTTAAACACATTTCCTATTTTCCATCCGACATTAGCAGAATGTTCTCTCTTAAATCTCATACAGAAGGTATGGAGGATTTGACATGTGTTAGTGTCCTCACAGTAAGTGGAACACACTTTTTTTTGTGTGTGTGTGCACAAGGAAAAAAGAGGGGAAAAAACAGCAGCACACAAAGAAGCTCTCTACTCCTCACTATATAAAGAAAAGGCCCAGAGGCTGCAGGGAAAAGAGGTCGTCTGGTTTGGCCCCAGAGCAGAGGTTTGAATAGAGAGGGGTCGCAAACAATACCCGCCTGACATTTTCACATTCTGAAATTTACTCATGGATTCAGTCATTACCAAAGCTGTGGAGCTCCGAGAGAGGATAAAAATCAAAAACTAAAGAAAAAAAAAAGTGAAACAGTGAAAGCCACCTGGCAGCTTTTGTTTTAACCACAGTATTAATCATTCTCATTATTATCATTCTCCCTATAGGTCTGGAGAAAAGTGTGATTTTAAAATCTCCTCAAACAGACTGTGATGGATTATTGTGTACAGTCGGGATTCCGGTCGACTACTGGTAAAGAAATAAAGTCCACATAAATCAGTTTGTGTGCCTGTATCACATTACAAGTCACCGGCATATATTTGTCAAATTTTCTAAAAAAATAAATGCACTATTTGCAAAAAAACCCTGATTAAGGACAGATTAAATAAAAAAAAAGACAGATTAAATCAAAATTCCAACAATATTTTGCATTATATAAAAAGGTTAGTTCACACTTGAAACACGATAGATATAAAACAAAATGAAAATATAATTCAAATTAATAAATTAACTAATGTTATCATAGTCAATTATAACATTATTAAAATGTTTTTTGCTTCATATTTTTCAACTACAACATTTTGGGATTGGGTGAAAATCTTAAATTGTGCTGGTGACAGAATATTCTTTCATCCATACAGTTTGTAGCATTGTGGTTAATGCTGTTAAATAACCACGAGTGCAGTGGTGACATGAGTCCGTGATAAGGGTGATGTGACATGTTTCATGACTCTGCTGCCATCTGGAGGATTAATGTGTGCTCGCTTGCTCTCTCTCTCTCTTCAACAACTCCTCCTCCTCCTCCTCACACTCTCATACACACTGCATCCACACAAAGTGCGTAACAATATTCAAAGAATACATTACAAGGCAGATATGAATCTTTGTGGTTGCCTGCAGCAATTTACAAACCAAGGTCTTCCACTAAAGAAAAGGACATAACATAGCATTGTCACTGTCAGTTAAATAAGAGATTTTTTTTTCCTAAACATAGCATGACTCAGTGTTGTACTTGTACTTTGTAATGTTAATATAATATAACTCAAGGCTGTTAAGTCAGGACTTTCAGCTGCCTCTTTTATCCTCAGACTGATGCAGTTCACTCAGTTGTCGTGGAAATGGGTGTGTTGACGTTGTGTGACTTAATTAAAGGGCTTAATTAAATGTGTTTGAAGGGAGGATCAGGAAGAGGCTGTGTCTACTGAAGGATGGAGTTTAATGTCCTGGATTATTAGTGGATGTCTTTCTTAATCTTCCTCTGACTCCAGACTGATGAATTAGACATGTACCCACCTGATGACGATGATGATGATGATGATGACGCAGCTCAACAACTGTCCTCCACTCCAGGAACTATTCAGGACCCTTTTCTTTGTAAACTGATCTTTTAAATATGGAGTGTGAGAGGCCGAATGAGCTGAAGAGCTGAAAAACAATAGCCGGCAAATGTCTTGCATCACACGTAGACTTGAGGGCCCTGACTTCTGCTGAACATAATGATCGTCAGAGCGCTGACAACGCTGATAAAGCATTGTTTCACCATTTCACTGACACTCATGAGGCTCCAGCAGAACATTTCCATGTTGCTTGGGGTGCAGTGGCATGGCAACAATTTTGCACATCCCCCTGCAGTCAGAAAACAAAACAAACACGTCGTCACTTCAGTGTTTGCTGATGAAAAGGCCTTTCTGCTGTTTACCAGATGCCCTCTTTTCATGCAGAGAGAAAATCTTTCCATATTCACTTAAATTGAACTGGGGAAAAAATGGTGCTAGTTTACATATTGCAGGGTGGGCATCTGCAATGGAAATTGTATGCAAAGTGAGGAGATGAATTCTGACCACAACTCAACCTCCTCCCATCCCATTTATTACTAATAACACTGAGAATATGTTGGTGCAGTTGAGGTCAAACTATTTCGGCTCATTTTGTGAGGCACACGCGCACACAACATGAAGAGAGACTGATTGAGTTGGGGATTTTCACTCGACACCTGTTTATGAATAAGCACAATCATGAAGGATTTAAAAAAAAAAGTGATGAAACTAGAGTAAAGGGATCATGCACTTCACTTTTGAGGCCAATCATCTGAAACTGATTATAGCACATCATTTGGAAATATGCTCTGTTCATTCCTGACGTACAGATTAGGCCCCAAAGCTTTTAAGGTTCAATCACACAATCATCCGCCGGTCATTTGAATTCCTGGATGTGGTCACAGAGGAAGCTCAACCACAGGGTGTGACCATCATCTGTGAGCCTCTGCCTCTCTTTCCATCACGTAAGAGATGTTCATCACTGAAAGAGAGCAGGCATTTGCTATCACAACAACTGCTGTTTTAATCTCTTGTATATTGTTGTTTAATTCATAAATTCATTATAATTAGATAGTATCTCAAAATAATGAGATAGTATCTCAAAATAATGACTTAGTATCTCATTATTTTGAGATACTAAGTCATTATAATGCATTACTGGATCTTTTTTTTCCATCAAACTGGCGGAAATGGGCTTCCATACATTCCTAAATAATCAACGTAGCATATCACAAGAGTTCTTTTCCCTGGACTTTTTCAAAAAAAAAAAATTCTTGGAAATCTTGTAAATTATTTATTTACTAATTCAAAATGACATCGCAAAATTTGCTCTGGTCACGGCCGATATTGTGATCTGGGTCACGAGTGTTTGTGATCTTTAGAAAGTGGATCCTCATATAAAAAGAAGGCAACACTGCTGTATTTTGTGGGAATAATCTCTCTTTAAAGATTTTCATTTGAGGTTTTTTTCAACCTGAGACATCTGAGGTTGAGATGGTTTGGTCACGTGCAGAGCAGAGAGTGTGATCACATTAAACAAAGGATATTGAAGATGGAGAAGAATAAAACCACAGAGAAGGTTCATGGATGTTGTGATGTTGGTGTAAACACAAGGGAAGATGAAGGTAGATGATCCGCTGTTGTGACCCTAAAGGTCAAAGAAGAAGATTTGATGTTTTATACCACAAACAAATCTGCAAATTCTTCAAACCAAACATTTGAACACTAAATGTGTTGTTGTTGGAACTAAATGAGCTACTCATGCAAACACGTTGCTCGGCTTGCGATGCAAATCTTCAGTGACACCATGGATTTTCAGTATGCCTTGCATAGTATGCCCCCCCCCCCCCCCCCCCCCCCCCCCCACACACACACACATATGTTTTGCATAGTCAATGAAAGTAAACAAACATGCTACAAGCTAATTTCAGCTAAATGACCGCATTGTCTCCCGTACAACAGAATGTTTTATGTCACTGGAAGAAATGAATGGGAAATAATACAACAGAATATAAGAGAATACAACAGAATTGTATTCAATTATATTTATATTCAATAATGAAATTCAACTTAAAGTCAAAATGTAATCAAAAGTATAGGATGGTGCATGAAACTCAAAGTTAGAATATGTACTTATCAACTAAAATATTTCATCAAATCAGAATTTAGACATGAAGTATAACATATATCTCTAAAATGTATCGTTTAAAGTGATCAGATAAAATGTCCATCATTTCATTTCATCAGCATTTAACAGCTTTTAACAAGTTTAACAAGTCCTTTCATCAAGTGAAAAGACAAAAGCTTTTAGTAAAATCCTCTGCAGGAATGAGTCCTGTTTTCAGGTTGGTGTCCTGCTCTTGCCTCAGTTTTTGGTTTCTTCAAATAGGTGATTGTTGATTTTGAGTTCTACTTTGAGCCACTGTGCTGTTGTGCAAGAACTGATCGACTGCGGGACGAACAGTGTCCAGGCATTGAATTGATTCTTCACTGAATCTTTGTGTATTCCTTTGCCACTTGTTGTCAAACAACCCCCAAAGGAAATATGATAGAAGGTTTGTGCAGTGACACACATCAATTCTTAAAGGCACAGTGTGTAACATGTAGAAGAGTATGTTATCAGAAACTGAATAAGTGTATAATTGCTTTGAAATAAATATTGTTTGGTTTCCAGAACCGGCCACATGGTTGGTGTAGTGCTTAGCACTCTTGCCTTTGCAGCAATGTTCTCCCTGTGTGTGTGTGTGTGGGTTTTCTCCAGGTTCTGCGGTTTCCTCCCACAGTCCAAAAACATGCAAGGTGTCTCTATATGTGTGTGTGGCCCTGCGATGGACTGGCAAACTGTCCAGGGTGTACCCCGCCTATCACCCCTATGTCAGCTGAGATTGGCACAGCACCCCCTCTGGTGGAGGATAAAGTGGTAGATAATGGATGGATGGTTTCCAGAACCTTACAGTACAGTCTTACAGAGGCCTCCATCTTGTGCCGTAATGTTTGTACAGCAGCCACAGACAAACTAGCCAGAGTGCATTGCACATTTTGAAATGAAAGCCTACTACATACAGAAAAAAAGGGGGAAGGGGTGAGGTTTGTTGCAATCTACAGTCTCACCTTTAGATGTCCCTGATTCTTACACAGAAGACCTTCATGTTAAACAGCAGAGCTGATGAAGCAGACATGTTAAGACTTGCCCTCATGTGATGTCATCTTTTTTTATCTTCTTCTTCTAATAATTGTTTGCAGTTTTTCATGAGTTTGTTCATCATTGTTACTCAAAACACTTAAAAAAAGTAGTAGTACACCTTCTTTGTTTGAGCCATACATTTCTATGGTATGATTTGTGGGGATATTCCCAAAACTGCAGGATGAGTTTTGCTGTAAAAAAATCTTTGGTGGAAGAGCAATAATAAAGAAAAAAGAAGCAGAATAAACAGGAGACAGTCTCTCAGGAGAATGTGCCTCCTGACTAGTGCACATCATTTGATCTGTTCATGGGCCCCAGGGCAACAGGATTTTGTCTGCCTTTTGAAATGTGGTGTGCCTTCAATTTCAGGGAAAACTCCTTTGCAGTTTTCACAGTTTTCTACACTGCAGTGACTTGAAATACTCAGAAAAACTATTCTACAAGAAGCATCTACTTATTTATCAAGAATTCCTTATTCTTACTTTATGAGAAATAAAATACTTTGGACACCTCCTTACTGATGATATGAATGATGACTACAGACAGTGCTGTAAACAATGTGCTCAGGCTAATATGTTGCTCTGTAAATGTAGGATATGTTCTCTTTATGTAAAATGCACACCCATGTATACGGCTCATCTTTGGTGCAACTACAGGAAAAGTATGTGGAGGCTCATGGCCTACAATGACGCAGTGAGGTTGCTGTTTCTGGTACCCAGATAACATAGTGCCAGTCAGTTTGTGTCCCTGTGTGTTCCTACATGTGAAGCTTTCCAAAGACATTTGATGTACAACTTGACTTCAGAAACAGCATCATAGAGGCTCATAAGGGTTACAATCGGCACTCATCCAGGCTCAGAAGGCATTGGCAAGATAGCCTCTGTATTAATGCTGTCTATATTTATTGCTGTGGCTGTATTTCTATATGTTATTTTATGTTTTGTACTGGACCTCCTGTGATAATAAGCCTGAGCAATATCATGAATGTCTTTAGATCTCAGTAGGCATTATTGATGGGTTGCAGTACATGATTTTTAAACCGACACTAACACCATTTCTTGCATGTTTTCATTTCTCTGCCTCAGTCTGAATCCTGACCATCACGCCAGTTAACATTTTTCAAATCAGCTTGTTGCTCTGCCACGCATGCGCAGTAAACGGGTGTGTTGGGCGAAGAACAGGAAGCGAATATTAGAAGCGTCCCCTCCTCACTGCTTCTTCCTTCCTACCCGCTTTTCCTTCGTGAATGATTCAGACACATAGATGAGACACATTCGTCTACAAAGCCACCGTCTGTAGAGACATAATATTTGAGACTCCGTGGACGTGAGACTGGGAGACTGAGTGCGAGAAAAGGGCGTGTTTGAATCTGAACTGCTGTAGAGACAAACCGCCTCCTCCCTTCACCACCACCACCACCTCCTCCTCCTCCTCACTGGATGCTAGCTCGGTAGCTTTTACATGTTGCTGCGCCCCTAGGTAAAGTTGCGTTTGTAGTCGGAGTCCTTTTTTAATTTCTTTATCCAGAGGTCAGGGCAGAAGAAAATGGGGTGCACGCTGAGCACGGACGACAAGGCGGCTCAGGAGCGGAGTAAGATGATCGACAGGAATCTGCGGGACGACGGAGAGAAGGCGGCCCGGGAGGTCAAGCTGCTCCTGCTCGGTGAGACAAACGCTGAGACTCCGGGGTCGGGGTTTTCCTCCTGTCCATCAGCTGCTGGCATTTTATATATTTAACACATATCGAAGAAAGAACGCTTGTCCTTTGGCAAATATGTGTTGTTTAATGAGTCGACGGAACATGCGGCGCAGAGTTTTAGACTAATTCTTGGCTTTTTTTAATGAATGACACGGTTGAGGCGCAGGCAGTGAAAAAGTTGTAGCCTCCGGAGCTCCCGTCTTTGTATCTTCCCCTCAGTTAATTAAAACCAGCTCAAACAATTAACTAGTTATTAGTTTACTGTCAGATTAGTTTTAATCCCACACTGAACCAGTCGCTAAATCGGTGAGCTAATTTAGCTAAGCAGTTAGCTGCTTAGCTAGGTTAGCGCCCCGACGCTAGCTGAGATTAGTTAGCTAGAAGAAAGCGTAAACTTGCGTAATATGCGATTCAGTCTCCAAACAAGTGCGACATTATCACACCGTTGTCGTTATTGTGGCACATTTGTTTTATTCTAATGTTTTACATGGATGTGGTTGGTCGTCTTGGTTTTCTGCAGCGGTGCATCACTTTAAATACTTTAGGCCAAATCAGTGTAAAAAAAAAAAAGCTTCCCTAAATGAATGTAGCTAGCGTCAAACGCCCAATCTGCTACAGAAATGTCTTTGAGAACATAATCTGGCGTTCTTGTATGATTTAGAGACAAAATGTTGCTCAGCTAGATTCGGTGTTTCAGTAAACGCCCAACCTGGAATCAAATCTTGGGAAAATGGACTCCAGCTGGCATTTAACTCATGTTATACACAATTTAATTGTTACCTTTATTTTTAATGGTGATTTGATACCCTGTGCTATCCAAAGTCTGATTGACAACTTTATTTATCCAGAAGGACATTTGTGTGCCAGCATTTGTTCCAATCACTATTTAAATCTGTTTAATTTTAACATGAGATTAAAAGACTGTACAATGTAGTTGTGAAAAAAGAAAAGAAAAATCTGTTAAGACATAACCTAAATGAAAGCAAGAGTAGATGGATCAAGTAAAATGCACAAGTAGTAGTAGTAATTTCAAAGTAATATTGCACATATTAAAAGCTCATGGAGTAAGAATAGAAATAGGATTGTTCTTGACAATGAGCACAATATTGGACATGATACTGAAAGTGAGGCAATGAAAAGGGTCTCATGAGAGGAAAAACGCTGTGGTCATTTGAATGTTGTGGTCTAGCAGGCAGAGATGTCCACTCTCATTTCCACCAGCACGAACAGGGAAATGTGTTCAGGAAATGCTAAGGAGGAACTGTTTACCACAGCCTTTACCTTTTTAAGACTGTGTAAAGAAAGCCACTAGGCAATGATTCATTTTATTGTATTAATATTGTATATATTTATTATCTTGTTCACATCCCTGTCTTGGTGCCACTTCACAGAGTTATCACCTCCACTGAGGAGGATTTGTTTTTGGCCACATTTGCACGCAGCATAGCAATGATCTGTATAGTATAGTATAGTATAGTAAAACAATTGTGAGATGATATATAGGATTGTATTGTCTCCAAGGGGAACTGAGCAACAATGGAGGAGGTTTGTACTCTCCGAGTGCTTTCTCTAATTTGTTGTATTATTTTAACAGAAGGTGCCACACCTCCCCTCTGTTCTTTCTATTACTGGTAGCTGATAACCACTGGCTGGATGTTTCAGTCAGGGAAAGTCAGCTGAATGGGTTGCTATGCAACCCCTGTAGCCTGGCTGACACCAATAGGCATCTGTGACAACCATGCACACACAACAGACAGTGAGTGCATGCTAACTGGACAGGACATCTGCCTGGACCATGTAGTTAAGAAAAATGTTCCAAGGAAATGAAACAGTTTTGTCTTCTGTTTTACTATTATCTATTATCTGGCAGGTCTGTGCGTAATTGTAGCACCACTTATTTTCAGACACGCGATTTCTCCAGTCATAGACGCTGTGTGCTGCCCAGCTGCAGCAGTCAGCTTGCATAATGTGTGTGTACGTCATTTGATATGGGCCTGATTTGAATTTCATGGTTGTTGTTTTTTCTTCCTCACACCATGCCCACAAGCACCTGCACGACAAGTGGGTTTGGTTAGTGGATTTATCACCTGATGGTATCTTTGAACTCGTAAGTGATAAATGGCTTTTATCCTGTATGTGTTTTCTGAGTGAGATGGGAAGGCAACATCACCCTGCATGCTCAGTGCAGTTTGCTGCTCTGTCGGGCCTCCCACGGGGGGTGTTTGCACTAATGCAGTAATCTGCACACATGCTCCTTGAGACAAGGGTTTTGAGTAGGAGGGCTGCCTCAGATGTAGGATGCGCATGCAAATTTATTTTTGTGTCATTTTCATGATTCTGTAGCAGGGAGATCAGTGGATGAGATGCTGATAGTGTTTGTTGTTTGCTGTGGAGATATCTGCATCTCATACAGCCTCAGAGGAATGTATGTGTGTCTGGTTCAGTCATTGTAGCTCCATCAAACATCACAGCTCATTGGCAAACTTGAACCATTCTACTTTACAGCCATCCACTTTGAGCAGCTCAGTGATGCACGTGCAGTGTGTATGTTTGGGATTAAATTGATGTTTGTTGTGATGTTTGCAGTAATATTAACTCTGTGTCTGCACAGTGTGTGGCTGTTTATCATGTGGGACAGTGAACTGATGAACACTTTTCCTCACCAGGGAACCCTGGGTCCCTGCAGAGGTTGGGTAATTAAAATGCTGTGTGCTCAGCTGCAAACAGTCCTGGATCTCATAGGGAGCTGCAGGAGAACTGTGTGGGTGACAATACACCAAGCACTTCTATAGCTGTTTTCTATGAATATCAGATATTCACTGTTGTATGTTTATTTTGAACCAGTCAAAAGTCAAGTATTGGACTGGTAAATGTTTTGGGTGTTTCCTGCCTCCTACCGTATAGCTAATGGATGGATGGGTTGCTAAACGTTGCCTCACATAATGTTGTAAATTGATGGTGCATAAATCAATTATTCTATATAATGATGTGAGTCTGCAGCTGTGACTCCAGTAGGGCTGAAACAATTACTTGATTAGTCGATTACTAAATTAATTAGTCAACTATTTTGGTAATTGATTTGAGAGTGTTTTTTTAAGAATTTGAAATAATTTATTTTTCAGCTTCTTAAATGTGAATATTTTCTGGTTTCTTTGCTCCATATAACAAAGAAATCATTAAAACCGAATCAGTTTGTGGACAAAACAAGACATTTGGGAAAATCTTCATTTCCGGGTTTGAGTAACACTGATCAACTTTTTCTGACATTTAATAAACCAAAATGATCACTAGATTTATCAAGAAAATAATCAACAGAGTAGTCGGTTATGAAAGCAATTGTTAGTAACAGCCCTCGACTCCAGCCAGTCACTGGGGAGTTAAAGCTTTGTGTAATCTTATTGACAGGAGGATTCTGTTGATTAATCCAATTGCACTGTGACCTCTCCAGACTGGCTTTAAGGCACTTCCTCACTGCACTGTGTCACAGGCTTTTTGCTTTTAGAGTACTGACTGTATGGGAAGTGAATTTACAATTCTACTAAAGCGGAACAATTTTCTGTCGGGTGTCTTCTTGTCTGTGATTTAATGTCCAATATAATTTTTTGTTTAGTCACCTTCAGTATGTAATAGGTTCAAAACATGATGGAGCATTAATACCTGACACCATCAAATCAAAAAGGACCAGTGTGCAGGGTTTAGTGCCTACTAGGGGTGATGTTGCATATAGCAAGCAGAGGATACATTTTGTGATGGTAAATTAATAAACACATAATTTTAAATATTGAATTAAATGTTGCTTAATATCCCCCTAAATTCTACAGAATGGACCGTTTAAGACTATATTCTAATGTAAAGTTTAAGAATGCTTTTTCTTTGCTACAATTAATTACACTTAATTGTTCAGCCCAACATTTGGTTGGTATTACTAAAAAAATAAATAAATCCTATTTTAAGTGTTAAACTGTCTTTCTTTGTTTCAGGTGCTGGGGAGTCTGGTAAAAGTACAATTGTGAAACAGATGAAGTAAGTGTGGTTGAGTGACATCTCATTTCGCAACACCTTGAGCACCTTTCAGAGAATTATGTACCCTACATTTGCGGTTCAGTCCCACTTGCCTTACTCTAGTGATAGTCTTATGTGATTATAAAGTGTCATTCACACTGAAATTAGCAAGGCACACCCACGTTTTTTTAAATCTGGGTGAAGCTGCTTAAAAAGGTGATAACATCATTCCTGTTGCCAGTGGTTGGTTTCTCGCCTTGTAGCTTTTTCATGTGTGAAATATGACGTCACAAACGCAACTGAAAGAAAATGAATTTGGGGCAGATAAAACACTACCACTGTGACGCTCAGTGACAGTGTTATGTGGTGATTACATTTTTCTATCTTTTCCTTCAGTGAATCTTTCAGTTGACCGTTTAATTGGTGAGATATTGAGTGCTGTCCCAGGTTTTAAAAAGTAAAGGTTCACCACAATTCATTTATAGCCAACAGCTGGAAAATGAATGTGAGGTTGTGTGTGCCGGGAATGACGCAGGAGTTTGCGTCGTGGCCAGAAATCAGGTTCCCACTAATGCCAACTGGAGCAGAAGCCAATAAAACCCATGTGCGTTGCAGAGTCATTTTGACTGAGAGTGAATGCTGATTAAACACATTCCTTCTTTAAACTCTGGTTATTTGACCAGTGGGAAGTAATGGACTGAATTTTACTGCATGTATTTTGGACAGGAATTATTTTGATGATTTGATTGCACTTAACTTTAATTTTATATATCAAAACTGCACATTTAAATGTAGTGATTTAAGATTCCCAGTCTAATATAATAATGTTTTTTTATGAACATGTGCACAGTATTATGTAATGCAATGCTAATGTTGTGTGCTTGTGCTCCAGGATCATCCATGAAGCCGGTTACTCAGAGGAGGAGTGTAAGCAGTACAAGGCTGTGGTCTACAGCAATACCATCCAGTCTATTATTGCCATCATCAGAGCTATGGGACGCCTCAAGATTGACTTTGCTGATCCAGCCAGAGCTGTGAGTGAAGTCAAAAAGAAACTGGAATTTACACTGCTCTTGATGTATTGTGGGATGTATCTCTGTGCTAATGTGTACCTCGGTGCTGTGAGTGCAACAACCACTTAGTCATATGTTATCCAGCACTACCGGGCAGTTTTCTTTCTCTCCTTTACAGCAGGTCAGATAGAGCCGGTAGGGGTTTAATACCATGTTGAAAACTGAATCTGACATGAGAGCAGTCCATAGGTCTAATCGGAAATGTTTGTTTGTACATAGTCAAAATAGCTGCCTGTCATTAAAGTTAATTTTGCAGTGATTTTTTTCCCCCTTTTTTGAGACTTGTGTTTACCATAAATGTATTTTTATTCCTTCTCCGTAAAGAGACAAATGAGGGTTTTCTTAGAATAACAAACAGCTTAGTCATTGCCTCAGCGTGACTATCCTGGCTCTGTCATCGTGACCAATTTTACACCCAAGGCTTTTTACCCCCTGATTCTCTGCCCTCACAAATATCAGTTTTGGCCACTGATCTGCTTAAGACACTGTGCCACTTTTTGAAATCTAATTTTGATGAAAGCGGCACGGCTGAGATGACCACGTCAGAGACGCTTTAACGTTGCCGAATATAGTTTGTTTTTTTAAAAGGCTCTTTTTAAAGTGTCAGAAATACTTTATGTGACATGACTGCCGATAGTGATGTCCAAATTAAGGCTATTTTTGACTACACACACCAACTGTAATGTGAATTGTGCTGTGATACAGTGAATGTTATTGTTGACAATGCACTACAAACATTCTCTACTGACAGATTGTTTAAAAAAGGAAAAATAAAGGCAGATACTTTCTTTGTTGATAAGTAATGTTGTGGGTTGAGACTTAAACAGCTTGGTCTCATCAGGATGATGCGCGGCAGCTGTTTGTCCTGGCGGGTTCAGCAGAGGAAGGCTTCATGACAGGCGAACTGGCCGGGGTCATCCAGAGGCTGTGGAAAGATGGAGGAGTTCAGGCCTGTTTCAGCCGCTCCCGAGAATACCAGCTCAACGACTCTGCGGCATAGTGAGTGAGGCGCATCGACATGTTTCTTCACACTAGATTAGAGCTGTGCATCTTCACCTGGTCTCACAATTCGATTTGATTATGATGTCACTAATTGGATTTGATATCTTATTACACCAATTCACACAAAATTGAAATTGAAGTTTTCTATCCACAAACACAAAACTAATGCTACTGCAGTCAACGTGCAGCTTCGAGCAACTGAAAAGTCATCCGGCAGTTATGTGTAGGCATGTGTTGGTTTAAGATTGTGACAGTGTGATAACCTTTAGCCGAAATATCACAGCTTCATGGTATTGCACTTGAGTGCTGTTGCAGTAGTAGTTTTTTTTTTTTTTTTTTTACATAAAAACAATAATTTTCATGTTTTTATTATTTATTTTTTATTTATCAAGTCATGTTAAATCCGGTTGTGCTGCTGAGCAGAATATTAAATGTTGCTTTAGTAGCTATTCAGGTGTTGGGGAGATGGGGTGAGGAAAGAAAGGGAGAGAGGCGGCTTCAACTGTTTACACACACACACACACACGCGCGCGCAGGGAGAGCAACTGTTCACTCGTCTGTTTACTTAACAATCACACTAACTAATATTGGCAAGTTAATGAGCAATATGCATGGTATCGGGCCTATTGTATTTACTTGACTATTGCTTAACATGCTAACTCTCGTGGCTGGTTGCAAGCGTCCATTTTGAGACAGTGTTACCCTGGAGAGTGTTGGGTGTAGATGTGAAATCATCCTGGCTGCTCGGAGTCTGCATCGCAATGCTTCTAGAAAAGGATTATTTTTACCACCCTCTACACTGGATGTGTGAGAAATGCATTTGTGTCACAGAACTTCTTGCTTTTATCTGATTATCCGATCTGTGTGTGGGCAGAGCTCCGCGAGAGTCCACGTGATGTATATTTCCGTGTTGGTCCGTTCAGACTCCATAGTGACTAATCCACACACTCCTATAGCTGGATTCCCCATGGACTGTGTGTGTGCCAACTTTGCATGCTCCCCTCGTAGCACAAGACCTTTCTGGTCCAATGAGACAATGAAGAAGACGGTACTGGAGTAGAATGTGAGATTGAATATGCATATGAAATATGACGCAGACTCTGAAACCACGGAATGTACTTTATGCACATGCAAATTGCGTGGAAAGTTATAAGCATGACTAAAAATCAAGCTGTAGACTACTTTAACTGGACAGCAGTTCTCATCACTCAAACATATGTTATTTACCATTTCAAATTAAAAGCATGTAGGTTTCCTTAATCATTCCTTTTGTAACAATGCTTTTATTGTAAATTGTGTGCAGGACTGATGGATGCATGGCAACCTATAGATTCCTGGCATCTAGTTGAGCATGCTAGCATATTTCAAATGATAGCATTTATGGCCATTTCATTTCAAAGGCAAATATTATGTAAAACAAAGCAGCAGCTCCACAGCTGACACACTTCCTGTGTGAGGTGCAGCAAATCAACAGCGCTGCCTTCCAACGTGCCCATGCATCCGGTGTGGCCCTGGCCTAAGGCCACAACTCTCTCTATTTATTTTTATCTGTTGTTTATCTCGATCTTTCTGTCTCGGTTTGATTTTCCTCTACAAAGCTACCTGAATGACCTGGACAGGATATCCCATGGTTCTTATGTGCCCACTCAACAGGATGTGTTGAGGACCAGAGTCAAAACTACTGGTATTGTAGAAACACACTTCACTTTCAAGGATCTGCACTTCAAGTGAGTACAATAAGCACAGGTGATTTGTTCTCTGATCCAAATAAGATCCACTCTTGTTCTCAGTGTTGGCTGCATGTGGCCTGTTAAAATAATATCTTAACTTTACTAACTGGCTACATTTATTCAAAATAGTGACAGTGGTGGATGACGGGCGTACAGACCATGAACACAAAGCCTGAATGAGTCGATTCAGTTGTGTTGTGCATCCACAGACTGGAATCTTTGAATTACTTCTTTAAACCCTTTTTGTATTGACTTTTTATATTGAACACTATTGCTTTTATGTGATGTTTTCTTGTTTTTCTTTTATTTATTTTCATATTTGGGGTTCTGAATTTTGTGACTTGCCTTGTGTCTCTTCCTAAGTGTTGTTACAGACTTAGTAGTCTGTCAAAGCACTTTGTGAATTTGTTTCTGTGCTTTATAAACAAAATTATTTTGCCACTGCAAAAATCTCTTAAGACTATAGGGTAATAATATCGTAAAATATTGCAAACATGGTAAAATCAGAGCCATATTTGCCCGGATCCTCCCAAGGATGCACAATGGTAAAGAAAAGTATGGAATGTGTCAATAGCTGGGTTGAGATGCATGTTAATGGGTGAAAATGTGCCCTTTTCTGTGCCACTGTTATTCAACCGTGTGTTTTTGTGGTCCCGTTGCAGAATGTTTGATGTAGGTGGTCAGAGGTCAGAGAGGAAGAAGTGGATTCATTGTTTCGAGGGAGTCACAGCCATCATCTTCTGCGTGGCTCTGAGTGACTATGACCTTGTGCTGGCTGAGGATGAGGAGATGGTAAGAACTGTCGAACGCTAACAGACACACACACACAGATTCATCATCAGCTGTTCTTTATTATTCACTCTGTCGTCTCGCTCCTTCAGAACCGTATGCATGAGAGCATGAAGCTGTTCGACTCCATCTGTAACAACAAGTGGTTCACGGACACCTCCATTATCCTCTTCCTTAACAAGAAAGACCTGTTTGAAGAGAAGATCAAAAAGAGTCCACTCACAATCTGCTACCCAGAATATGCAGGTGAGAGAGAAATGTATACAGAGACCAGTGAGTGTGCATGTGTGTGTGTGTGTGTGTGTGTGTGTGTGTGTGTTTGTGTGTTTGTGTGTGTAGGCGCAGCTCAGCTTTGTTAAACATGCAAATACTGTGCTTTTATGTTAAACATGAATCATTGAGTCCTGCCAATATGTATTTCAAGACTTAAGCTTACATAAAAAGCTGCCCACTGGCCATTAAATCTAATGAACGGCTCCAGTTATACAGACTGAACTTGAGGTCTTGGAAGGTTTTTAAATGTTTTAGAGGATTTAAATCCCCGGTGGGTGTGGCCATGGATGCCTCAGCAGTGAGCAAGTAAAACAAAAAAGCATCCAGTATGGATATTTATTTCTACAAATAACATGTACGCTCTCATTATGATTTAAATAGTTATTTGAATCATGCACTCATGAGGATTTTGGATTTTAGACTCCACAACATCACACTAAGTTTGTCTGCCTCTTGTGGCCACTCAAAGGTGTGGCAGTGTGTGCAGCTGACACAAAGATGTGTTTTCTGTATTGTCCTCTGTGCTCTGCTCCTGAGCTGTGTGTGGGCTGCTTCAGTGGGCTGTAAACAGTCTGTCTTTGTCAGGTTCAACAAATATGACTGGTGCTCACATTTAGGCCTGCGGTCACTTGAACTCCTGATTAATTAAATGAGTCACAGTGCAGTGAGGGGGAAGTCAAATCAACCTACAAGTTTGATTTAATAGTAAGTAACATTTCTGCATTAACATACCTAAAAATGAAGGGGAAGCACCTTATGAAATGACCAAGTCTGGAAGTAAATATCCCGTAGTATGAGTTAAACAGTGATTACTGTGATTTGCTGCTGCTGCTGAAGTGCAAACACACAAGGGAACCAATTGAGACAACAATTCCCATATTCCCACACCACTACTCCTGACGTCATCAAACTAAGCCTTTTTTGTTTGTTTGTTTTGATTAAGAGACCCCTAGCTGCACAAATTAGCCCATCAAATCAATTTGTTCACACCCAATTAACCAAGTGGCTGTTGAGAGCAGGGATATACAAATATACATTTTCATCTTTTAATACCATAGAATGTGTGACCACTTTGGACAAATGACAGACTGGAGACTGCAGCCACACTTGGTTTACACTTGCACAAGCACCTCTAAAAGATGAGGTTTAAATGAGGGGAGATTTTATGGAGGAAGTAAAGTCACACAGCGATAAAGTCGCACATGACACAGCTGTAACAAACACTGTGACACAGAAACCTCCCACATTTATGAGCTGTCTCTTTTATGACTGAGGTTTATGAAGACGGATTCAAATGTGTAAGTAAATGAAGGTTACAATGTTGTCACAAATGGATGTGGCACGGAATATGAGCTTTCATTTATTCTAATGTAACCATAATTGACTTTTACCCGATGACTTCCTACTTATTTACAGATTAGTTTGTTTGTGCGCAGCCTAGTGGTTCGAAGCATATTCCACGCATGGACTATAAACACCTCTGTGTTCGTGCACGCCGCGGCGCCGTGTCCGAGTACAAACAAGGCTTTAGTCCTTTTTACAAGTCTTTAAAGTGCTGTCCCTGCTCTCAGCCAAGTTTTCACTTAACGTAAATGAAACCTGTGCAAAAGACTGCCGCTAACTTTTATTTGAAGCTGGGAAGTGTCAAAGAAACCCTCTGCATTATACATGTGAACTTGTGTCAGTTAATATCACCAATGACAAAAAAACAACTTGCATGTTATAGTTGGGACCCAAGCAGTGGAATGAAGTCCTCGTTGCTTTTCCTCTGATCATTTTATTTCTCCGTCTCGTTCTTCTCCCCAAAGGATTGAATGAGTTTGTAGTTTTTGAAATATTTAACTTCTGCCCTTGTTTTGTTTTCAACGGGGATTCCACACACGCTGTGCTTCACACAGATCAAAAGCAGAAAAACCTGCCACAGTAGCAGCTGGGGATGCACAATAGTAGATGTTTTGTCAATATCGGATATATACGTCTTTCCCTGCGCTGAAACTGCAGAGGTTTGTTTACTCTCGTCTGTACTGAAATGAATGTTTTGCATAAATATGTCGCAGCACATGTCAAGCTACATTTTTGTACAGTATCTTTGTGTTAAATGGGTCAAGTAACAACATTTCCTTCCTTCTGTATCAGTCATTCGTCATATCGCGGGGGATCTTGGTGTGTTTGCAGATATCCGATGATACATTTTAAAGCCGATATCGTGCTGGTAATATTGAGCATCCCTAGGCGCAGCAGAAATGACATCGTCCTCATCCGTCCAGTGTGCTCATGTGCGTTTCCTCCTCTGACTCTCTCCTCTCTCTCCCCCTCTCTGCCGTCCGTCCCTTCAGGGTCTAACACGTACGAGGAGGCTGCGGCGTACATTCAGTGCCAGTTTGAGGACCTGAACAAGAGAAAGGACACAAAGGAGATCTACACCCACTTCACTTGTGCCACCGACACCAAGAACGTGCAGTTTGTGTTTGACGCCGTCACCGACGTCATCATCAAGAACAACCTGAAGGACTGCGGCCTCTTCTAAAGGTAAAGTCTGCCCATCAAGGACGAACGAGCAGGACGTCAGTTTCAAATGTTGTCTCGTAATTACAGTGTTTTTTTTTTTTTTGTGTGTGTGTGTTTTTTCCTCTTCAGGCAGACAGGTGGTCGACCTACCAAGTGACTTTATTCAAGGGGAGTCTGACTGGAGGGATCATTATGAACCCTGCTAGGAATGTCACTTTTAACCTCTTATTAACTTATGTTCATCTCTTAAAGTTTTGAAGACGGTGTGTAGAAAAAATGTTTTGTGTAAAATATTTGTACAACAGTCTTTGTCCGAGGGTTTTTTCATGGGTTTTAAAATGTGCGTGTTTTACCCCTTTATTATTCTCATTATTTTTAATTTTTATATATAAAAAAAGGGGGGGGGGAGACGGAGTTTCACATTTTCTTGTCCATAAACGAACACGTTTTTTTCGTCTTCTTTGTCTTTAGGCACCCGTGCCATGCATGCCTTAGTTGCAGTGTTTTAATTTTGTTGACGTAGAGACTTTAGGTTTATTTTAGCGGTTGCCATTCGACTCTTCTCAGCCCCCTTCTCAGAGTCCATTATATCTGATTTTTTTTTGTGATTATTTTCTTTGTCGTGTAACCTTTTTCTTTCCACCTTGTATAAACCAATTAAGACCAAGTCACTCTGTTAGACCAATTCACTCTGACTTTCTCTGACATACTGTGAGAAACGTGTGTTAACCTTTTCCGGATGTGTGGATTGCCCGTGCGCTGCGAGAGGGAGCTTTTTCGATTGAGGCCAAAAGGTGTGAGTGCGAGTACGAGCGTGTGTGTGTGTGTGTGTGTGTTTCAGTGTATGCACAATATAAAACAAAGGGACTTTATTCCTCTATTTGTCATCCTCTTTCAAAGTTTTTATTTTTCTAAGCAACCAAATACAAGCATTTGTCTCTATTTAATTGGCGCGCGTTGTGTGTGCGCTGCTACAAGCTGAAGCATTCCTGATTGAATGAGGAAAAGAAGAGAAGCTTTGAAAAGAGGATGCCAATGGCGGCCTTGTAGCAGACAGTAGGACCATAATTTAGATCTCTGTTCAGTGCATAGACAGACAGGTGGTTGAGCACATGTGCACTGTTATTGATTATGAGCTGTAATGGTTTCAAGTTACATACTCCCCCCCCCCCCACCCCCCAGCCCTCTGTTTCCATTGGATGGGGACATTAGTGGACTAATATCCATGATTTTGCTAATAAAAGAGTTGCTGTGGTGAAACCACGGCAGCTTATGCAACACCTGTTATTTCCTGTCTTGTTTTTCTTTTGTACTGAAATCCTCTCTTCTGTCTGGATGGTGATTAACATTCAAATTTGCTCTGATTACACACAGCAAAGCTTTAAGTGTAAGGTAATTTTCTTTCAGTTGGTTAATGGAATAAATGGTTAGTTATTCCATTAGTCAGTTCACTGCAAAATTTGGTTTTCAAGAAAAGTCAAATGAGCCTCATTTTGGGGGAAATGTCCTTGTGTTTTACCTAAAAAGGAAAATAATCATAAAAGCAAGATAGTTTTTCACTCAAAAGAGGAGAAAACTTCTAGCTGAATTTGTGATTAAAAACATGCACAACTGTCTTAAATTTTGACCAGTTTTTCCTCATTTTAAGGAACATTTCCGTACACTGTTGGCAGATTATTTTTTCTTAAAACAAGAACATTTTTATGAATTTAAGAATATTTGTCTCATGTTTTTGCAAACCTACAGAGTTCCCACATGTCCTTAAAAATCCTTGAAAGTTTGTGAATTTGAGTTTTCTTTTCCTCAAGGCCTTGTTTGTTATGACACCACCTGCTGTTTCATGCCCTGCTTGGCTTGCTGTACAGAGACCCAGCCTTTGCAGAACAAACATCTAGTCACTGTCCACTGTCTCTCTCTGCTGTTGACCTAAGATTCCATGCAGAACAATGAGCAAGTAAAGTTAAGCAAGCGAGAGCAAATCCTGTGCTGCCTCGGAAATGAAAATTCCAAGATCTTTGTCTCACCAAAGACAAACTACAAAGACTGACTCAATAAAAGTGGATACCATGGGCAAAGTGGCTCTTATCTAAGCTGTTTCAGCACATTTGGTCCTTGAATTTGAGGGACTTGGTACTGAAAAGTCCTTGAATTTGATGTCAACCAAAGTTGTAGGAACCCTGAATCTAGCAAAAGTGTCTCCAGGTCCTCTACATGAATGATCTACTGATGAACATGTATATGAGCCTTAATTAATCATTACCATGCTTTTATTAACACCTTATTGTGCATAACCATATTCTACCATTAAGAATTTACCTAGACCCCACTTTAGAATGGGGGGTTATTTGGTCAATATTAACACATGTGGTTTGTGTTTTGTTCGATAAGAATAGGATGAAATTATTACATATTAATAAATAATAACGGGGTCTTACATTTAAGTCACAATGTCCTTTTCTTCTTCCAGACTGATGTATTGTCCTGTTTCAACTAGACGTAGATCAAATTATACCATATTTTAATAAGACAATAAATGTTTTTTTGTTTTTTTATGTTTATCCAACTTTGTGTATCATTTGTTAGAGTTTAAACTCTTAAACTCATTTAAACCGATGCACTGTATGAGAAAAATGTGAAAAATCCAAGTGATCTGCATCACAGGCATACATAGAAAAACATATAATATAATATGATATAATATCCTAAACTCACATTTTTTATGTTCAACTTGTGCATAAAAATCTTCCTGCACCTTTAAATCTCCAGCATCCATGTCAATGTGTGTGTGTGTGTGTGTGTGTGTGTGTGTGAAGGTGGAGCTGCTTTTACAGTGCAACAGCAAACTGTTCCACCTAGTGGACACATTGTGTAACTGATGACGGAGACGGTGGCTGCTGAATGCCCATAAGAACTGTGAGGAAAAACCTGATCACCATCTTTAATATAATCAACATAGATTGTTCCTGGCAAAATCTCCACTGCTAATGGCCCTAGATTAGGATTAATGATTCCTGCAGCAGAGTGAATTCATGAGCTCAGCTGACCAGCAGCCGTTACAGGAATCACTTTAGAGACAGTGTTGGGATTAACTGTCGTCTTATTTCTCCTTCTTATTTACTGAGGTTCAGAGATGGAACAGCTCTGCCAGCTCATCTTCTTCATTTCTCGCTTACTTTTTTATCTCCATAATGTTACTCCTATGGATTAATATTATATATATATATGCTAATGTGTACATTAGGATATGCCCTGTGGGATTCACTGAACAAGTGAATGTGTTCTTCTCTGCATTTTTCCATCACATTTAAACTTGATAGTGAATGTACTGTTTGTATTTTTGTACAAATAACACATTTATCAAATCAAAATGGTGGCAAACATCCTCCCCATTATTCAAGACTGAGTGAATAACAGACAGACAGACAGACAGACGACTTTATTAATCCCTTTGGGAGGTTTTAACAGCTCCAGCATCCATACACAGCACTGTTAAAAATAGAGAATAGAATAAAATAAGATAAGAATAAAAAATAAAAATATAAAAATAAGAATGAAAGTGACCCATGCTATATATATGTATGTATACCTACATACACACAACCATGTGTATATATACCATGTGAATAACAAGTTAACGGCATTAGCCGAGACTATGAGACTATTTTTGGGAGCCATTGTGTGATTTAAACCCCAACTGTGCCGTCATTTAGCTCAACTCCAAATCTGTCCTGAGGAGATCGAATCAGCGTCTTCAGAAGGAAGGAGTGTGTTTGACAAAAGGGTGAAAGAGAAGAGCAGGAGTGAGCTAACGAAGGTGATCAAGCAACGCAAGAGAGTCTGAGTCAAACCAAAGATCACATGAGAGGGAGCTCATCTTTGAAAACCTGCAGTGTGTGTGTGTGTGTGTGTGTGTGTGTGTGAGATAACCAGCTCATCTGTGTATGGGTATCACCACATCTGAGGGGACTGGTAGAGACAGAATTAATAAGATACAGTATGTATGAGCTTCTTAATCTGAATATATTATGTAACTGTGCAGGGTGAACCCCAGCACAGATCCCCCCCGCGACCCTCCGGTGGAGGATAAAGCCGTAGATGAACAGTGGTTGCAGCTTTAAACTTGTTTTTCAAAGAAAATGAATAAAAAGCAGACATGTGATGTTTGAATGTAGTGACGTCACTGTGAACACAACACCTGTCTCCTGTCTCCTGTGTGATAAACTAATATCCACGCTGTCGTATCTGTGTGTGCCTCTGGTGACGGAGTGTGTGTGGTTGGAAGTCAGTCTGGACTTCTCAACAGGTGAATTGCATCACAAGTTTCTCCACATAATTAAATCCCAAAGAAAAAAGCTAGCGTGATTTAGTTGCCAATTCCCTGAAGCCATTTCGTCTAATTAACTTGCTCTTCCTCTGTGTGTGTGTGTGTGTGTGTGTGTGTGTGTGTGTGCATACTGAAAACTGATTTTAACCACTTCTCCCGTCCCGCACGCCCACAGTGTTGACAGAATCCTTCTAAAATGTCCTCCACATTGTTTCTCTCACCAAAGATGGCAGGGTTGATGTCTGGCACATGCATGGATGAAGTGAGGATGATACACACACACACACGCAGTAGACCAAAACCTGGTCCTAATGAGGCAGAACCTCATTTCTGAAGAAGTGGCTAAGATTTCAATTGTGCTTAAGTTAAGGTAACAGGTAGGTATTAAGTAGTTCTGGTTCCAACCCTGGGAATTGGGGTTTAGTAGGGGTTCAGGCAAAATGTCCCCATGAAGATTTGTAAGTTTCTTGAGACCTCACAAAGATATAAATACATGTACACACACACACACACACATAGGTTCACACAGCTACCCTTCTCAGGACTCACATTGACTTCCGTGCATCTGAACCGCCTAAAGACAGTGTAATCCTAACCAGAATTAGGGTTAAGGGTTATGGTTAGGGACTTAGTTGTGATGGTTAAAGTTAAGGTAAGGGGCTAGGGAATGCATTATGTCGATGATGTGTCCTCACTAAGATATAAAACATTGTGTGTGTGTGTGTGTGTGAAGGTGACCCAGCTCTCCTAGCTTCTGTCTTTGCTGAGCAATAAAAACAACTTAGTATGCATTTCTTCCCCAGCAGCAAAAGCAAAGAGCAGAGCGTCAGTGAAGGAGGCAGTGAGCTCAATCCATATGAGTTTTATTGAAATCCTCCTTCTGAGTGCACACACACACACACACACACACACACACACTGCCTGATGTTATTGGATTTTCAATTTCTGCCTCCGACAGTCTGTTTTACGACGCTCGTTATTTTACGTGTTCACATAATGATGATACCAAGTAGTATTTCTTCATGGTCTTCCCTCGCTCTGCACAGGGAAACATATTTACACACAGACTGAGGAAGCCACCGTTTATATGCAGTGATTGTTGTATTTGGATCAATAATATTCTGACAGAAAGTTGGACGCACAGCGTTCAAAGAATGATAACAAAGAGTTTCTCTTTCTTCTAAGCCAGACGTGTTGGGCTCCACTGTGAAATCTGAAAATCCTCTGAGGTCCACACCCAAACTTCAAATCACGACTCTGATCAACGCACGAGACTAGGATCAATAATTCCAATTCCTATACAGTATATTATTGGTGTCATGTGAACACAGGGATACAAAAACATTCAGTTTCACATGAATCATCAGCTTCTGAACTATCTTTTTTATTCAACACAAGCTCCACGTCATATCTGAAAGGTTTAGCTTCACAACAAAGTGCTCATTTTCCATCCATCCATTCATCTTCCACCGCTTTATCCTCCACATGAGGGTCACGGGCGCCAATTATCCATCGACATAAAAAGCTGATTTATTAATTTATTAAAAAAAAGAAAAGAACATTGAGTGCAAATACAGAAACGTTAGGCTGGATACTTAGACATAAATGTCTTAATATTGCTACATATATACATATTACCTGCTATACTAGGTCAGACTAAAGAACAATAACACAGAATCTGAACACCGAGGACACTGAACGTATCGCAGACGACACTTTTAGAAAATTCCAGCAGTTTCTGAAAGCTGAGAAGTTTCAAGTCAAAACCAACATGTGGTTATTACAGTAATTTCACTCGCGCTGTCGCAGGAAGGAATCAGCGTCTTTGTCACCAGAGAGGAAAGAGTTGTTCAAACGCCTGTACATAAATATCAATTTTTTGGCCTGTTTTTGGACATTGAGACAAAAACTAATCTGTTCAATTTTCAAATTTAACACGCAGAATCTGGTGTTCGTGTACAACTACAGTGTTTTTTCTAAAATAAAACTTAAATTCTTAATACACTATTTTAGCATCAGCAATAAACTGTAAATAACTGCCAGATATGGGAAGTTATTCTGGAAAAATGGGCAAAAGCACTTATTTATTCAAATCTATCCTACATATTTTACATACATTCTAATACATAATACATTTTTATGGCCCACCTGCAGTACTACCGAGGCCCACTAGGGGACCGTGGCCCACACTTTGGAAATCACTGCTTCTATGCCATAACACAACATATTGACTTCTACTTCCCATCATATTTTAGTTGCACATTTTTCTACACATAAATAAAAATTTCAACTGTTTTTCTTCACAATTTTTCAAAATGGAAAAAAGAGAAAGTATGTTGAATAATTTACTAAGTTACTTCTTCATGATGTATAAATCAATAAGAAAATAGTATGGACAGTTTTTCAGACTGGTTTTTAAACAAGTTTGTCCAATGTTTTTTTTGTAAGGGAAAAATAAATAATAAGTATCCAATAAAAACCTTTTAAAAGCATATATGAAAAGGGGAAAAGAGTATTCTGATAACATGGAAAGAAAAGGGCAAATAAAGAGAAAAGAACAACAGGACAACACTCACCAAAGGACATGATTACACTGTTGTGATGCAATGAGCTCATGCATGAACTCCCCTCCCTCTAAAGTCTACACCCAGGTGTGATTTGGCCGCGCAGCCTCCACCGAGAGCTGCTGCTCCACTTTAGCATCTTGTCAAGAGAGCATCTTAAAAGTGTCAGTGAGTTGCTTGAAGTGGCTCCAAATATAGACGCCCGAGCTCAGAGTGTTGACAGCTGGTGGCTTCTCCTTTTGTTCTCCTGTCACTATTATGCACAAACGTGCATCCCAAATGGTGCAATACTCTGATCCAGGTATACACAGAGAGAGTAGGATTTGTTGTGTAAGCCAAAAAGAAACAATTTATGAAACAGAAATACTACAAAGTGCCAGATTATAGTATAATCTCAATGCAGCATGGGTTGATTTCAGCATGGATTAGGCCAGGAACTGTGGTAAATCTGAAACACTCCAGACTTTGAATCTCTTGACACTGCAGTTCTCACATCTACCAGCAAAGGCACAAATGAAGCCTCTGACCATATATTATTATCTCCTAATCCAGCCAGTTTTCTGGATTATGCCAGTGCTCTTTCTCGGCTGTAGCAGTTAGTCTTTAATAATCATCTCAGAATTGCTGGAATATAAATTTGACCTAAATGCCGCAGGACGACACTGAAGTGAGTGAAGAGGCAGAGTCGGAGTGGATCCAGCGCTGGTCATGGATTATTTACTGGTCGCAAATGCACAGGGGGCTGTGTTGTCCTGTAGGGAGGGTACTCACATTACTGCATGACCTGGCACACAGAGAGTGACAGTATGAGCTCCGGACTTTTGTGTTAAATATTAAATGAAACTTTACTTCACCCACTCTGGAAAAGCCATGTAGTCATGAAAAAGTAATGGCAACAAAGGGATTTGTCATTCTGTGTTGCATTTTGATTTGTCACTATTGCAGCGATGTAATGTCTTTGTTTTGTTGTTTGACAGAGATAATGAAGAGAGACGGAGATGTGGGGGAAAGCCGTGCGGTAAATGGTCCAGTCAGCCGACAGATAGCCCGTGGGACTCACTGCTCAGGCATTTTTTTGCTCAGAATGGATCCACCCTGACCATTTATAGCTGCCTGGGCTGCACAGTGGGAACACATTTCACTTCTTTCACACAATATGTTTTTGCCAGAAATGTTGAGGTGAGACGTCTCTTACTATGAAAATGCAGCAGTTATTATGCGAATAATAATGGTTGAATGATGATTTTAAATCTACAATTCCTCGACGGCTCCTCTGTGTGAGGTTTTAATGCAGGTTATGGTCTTCAACTGACTGCAACTAACGATTATTTTCATAATCGATGAATCTGTCGATTGTTTTCTCGATTAATCGTTTGGTCCATAAAATGTCAGAAAACCTTAAAACATGTTGAAACCTGGAAATGATGATGTTCTCAAATGTCTTGTTTTGTCCACAAACCAAAATGATTCACTTTTAAGGATTTCTTTGTTCTCCAGAGCAAAGAAATGAAGAAAACACTCACATTTAAGAAGCTTAAACAATTTGAAATCTTGTTTTAATCATAAAAAAAGCTTCGAACCGATTATCAAGATAGTTGTCGATTAATTTAGTAACCGATTAGTAATCGATGAATTGTTTCAGCTCTACTTTCCAGATAATGTGTGTACTCTTGAGTGGTTCATGCAGCAAATGTGTTCACAATCTAAAGAGTCACATGGTTAAAAGGTCATCGTGATAACAGCTATTTATTGGTCATAGTAGTAGTTCTAGAGGTAGCGCTCTATAACTCAGTCAAACAACAACACAGACGCAAAATGCTTCTATATGTTTCTCCTGCATTTCTCTAAAATGAAAGATGTAGTGTGAACAAATGAGTACCATCTAACGGTGAGACTGTAACAAACAGAGGACTCTCTCCTCCCTTTTAAAAGCACATAGCAGAACTATATGGTGACCTTCGCATGTCGTTTCCATAGCAAGCTTCCACTTTGAAACTCTGAATACACACTCAGATTACTTATACATGCCTGTGGGTCGTATATTCAATTTCAACGTCTGTCGAGAGACCTCCATCAACCCGTGGATAAGTGGAAGGGAATTGGGCTTCTAACGGGAGGGGTTTGGATCAAATCCCCAGTCACGTCAAGGGCTGAGGTGCCCCTGAGCAAGGCACCCAACCCCCACTGCTCCACTAGGGACGCAGATATGCTGCTGCCCACTGCTCAGTGATTGTGCAAATATAACTAATTCTACTATTATACTAAAAGGACAACAATCTAAATATATGTGCAATAGACATTTGCTATTTTATATTCTTTTCCTTGTTGTATATATAAATTGTCATATGTTTTATTTTATGTGCGTACAGTAACTGTTACTGCCTACATGTTTCTGCAGCGGCTGATTTTCCCCATGGAGGGATTAATAAAGTCTTATCTTATCTTATATGTAAATGTATACGCATAATTTAAATCAAGTGTGAACCTAAAGAATGCACTACATATTTGCACTTTTCCATAATGTAACTCCGACAGAAAACTGTTTGTTTTTGTCGTGTTTGGCCTCCTGTACAGTCATTTTAGTCACATTCTCTCTCGTGTCTTGAGAGTAACTTTTCTATTGTGTCTGGAAGTGAAATCACATTAGCTGTGTGCGTGAATGCCTTTGTTTTCACTCCAGAAAATGCTCAAACATGGTGGCAGGTAGACTACATAACGGTTTATTATGTTCAATATAGGGTAGTAAACTGAGGTTCCTCCCAGCCCATTAGCCCATGTGTGTGTGTGTGTGTGAGATCAGAGTGAGCCTGAGGAAGCGCCCCTGGCAGCAGTGTAGTGGGAGTGAAGCGCCTCCTGTTATTTCCCCTCCTCTCCATCCTTAAACGCCGAACCAGAACCATTCATCTCTCCCCTCCTTCAGGCTTCACATCCGGGTCATCCGCCAGTATCTGTCTCCTGCGTCTGGTCTGTCTGTGTGTCTGACAGAGGAAGAATTATTTCTGCCGCCGCCGCCGCCGAGCTCTACTGCAGCCCTCCGTCCGACTGCGCGGCTCGCCGAGCGGACACTGCGCCTGGCGTGCACCGCTGACGATGGAGCCACGGGTGCCGTGAAGCCGCTGCAGCCGCTCGCAACGAAAGGCAGAGATGAGACGGTAGGACCGGAGGCTGTTGTATGGGCTAGCCCGCGGAGATCTCACTCGCCCTAACCATGTCTAAGAGCCTCAAGAAGAAGAACCACTGGACCAACAAAGTCCACGAAGCCGTGATAACGCGTGGGAAGGATGGGGAGCTGGGGTTCGAGCTGAAAGGAGGCGCGGAGAACGGCCAGTTCCCCTACTTCGGCGAGGTGAAGCAGGGGAAGGGACTGATCCAGAGCGGCAAACTGGCCCAGGACGAGCTGCTGCTGGAGGTCAACGACATGCCAGTGGCTGGACTCACCACCCGGGACGTGCTGGCCGTGATTAAACACTGCAAAGACCCGGTCCGCTTCAAATGTGTCAAACAAGGTGAGACTCACGAGACACGAGACGAGAGCGTGCACACTTTACAGGGAGCTGTGTGTGTGTGTGTGTGTGTGTGAAGGTGTCAGTTGTGCACTCGTTATTAACACATAAGTCGTGTGTTTACGTGGACAGAACACAGACAGTCACACTCAGGCCTGTCTCCTGCTCACATGTAACCACGACGGCTCACGTCACCAGCGTCACTTTCCGTCATGATCATTATTATGAGTATTATTGTTGTTATTGATCGAACGCAGCCGCTGTTCGCTGGCTCCGTGTCACAGCAGCCTGGAGGAGGGGGCGTGTCCGTGCAGGCGTGAAGCCACAGCCTGCGGTTTTCTCCCCGCTTGTTTTGGTTGAGCAACCGGGCTCGTTTTCACCAAACAGGCCTGAGCTGTGGATCACATGTTTTCCTCTGTAGCTGCTACTACATCCCAGCCACACACACACACACACACACACACACACACATAAAGTGCAAAAATTAGTCAGAGAAAAGAAATGTGCATTTGATTTCCAGCTGAAACCCACTTGTATACTTATCTACGCACACACTATGTGAAGGGTATTGATAGGCTTTTATCAATACTGATTGATACTGATACTGATACTGTTGCTTTCCAGCAGAAAGACCCGTGTTTGTGACCCGGTCTGACTGAGGGTCTTCCTGAATGGAGTTGCTCTCCTTGTGTGTGCATGTGTGTTTCCTCCAGGTTCTACAGTCCACAAACATGCAGAGATGAATTGGACAATTGAATGTGAGAGTGAATGGTTGTTTGTCCTGTGATGGACTGCTGACCTGTCCAGCCTGTACCCCAACTTTCCCATCATGATCCCCATGTGGAGGATACAATGGTAGCCAATGAATCCCTTAATGATACCGGTACTGGTGTTATACTTATCGATACTTTTCCATAATTTGTTGCTGAAGGTTTGGTGGAGATCAGTGAGGCAGGAGACTTGTTACCTCATCACCAGACTCCGGTTAAATCTAATTAACTCTTCTGCAATGAAAGGATGTTCATGTTTTACAATAAACTGAATGACAGCCTTGTGACCTCAGCTGTTTTTATACCGGTCATTTTCCATCTCTTAGCAATCGAGAATGAGTTAACCGGACGTCTGAGGCTCTATCTACATCGTCTGCGGGATTATTTATTTACAAAAATGAGAAATAATGCTTACAGCATATTGAGTTAGCAGGTTCAAATTGAATCAAGTGTAACATACAGCCTTCAGAGCCGGGAGGTTCTGACGCAGCAGCAGAAAGCCCTGCTCTGATATAGTTGTTGTGTGTTATCCAGTTCACTCACAGCTACCTGTTTATATGTGAGGCAATTTGTGAGGCAAAATTTAGCAAAGGCCAAACCTTTGAGACCTTGTCCACCATGATGAGTGTAGTGTGAACCCCACACACTATGAACCATATGCACAGAGCTGCACTTAAACCTTGTATCGATCGAAAATGTTTACACTGTCTTTAAGTTGTTGTTTTTGTAGTTGACCCTGAGGGATTCAGCACGTCCTAACAGGACAAAGTCGCTTCACAGTCTCCACTCAATTCTAGAATCCGTTGTTAAACGCTCTCGGTAACTTCTGCAGACACTGAGTGTAGAACATCTCTGCGTCTTTGGCTGCCAGCTTATTGGAAATAGTCGGGCTGGCTTATTAAAAACCAGGAAGAGACCGTGCATATATTTAATTTGGCTGACATCGGCACATTTTGTCACTGGCACGTTTGTGAAGCGGAAAATTCCAGGGAACTGCATGAGCATTTTCCGATTCCCAACTATTCTGAATGACATTAATACCTATAGTGGCTCTGTTGGTCCAATTGCATATTGGCGCTTTGGTTCTGACCAAGGAGGAACCGGCAATACTGGTTCTTGGAGGTTTCTTGGAGTCGTGGTTTAAGCGTGGCAGTGTCGTGTCAGCTGTCAGCTTTGTGTGGTGTCTGTGTTGAGTAATTATTGTGCCTTCTGAAACTGGAGGCTTAGTGTTTCTGAGCCTGGCTCCTCTGGAGTTACAGCAACACTTGACTGAGTGACCTGCTTCTGTCAGCCAGTGTAACTGCAGACAGGGTCTGTGTGTGAGCCTAGAACATTGGATGTAAGGAGCAGCAGAGGAGATGTTTATCATCTCACTCTCTGAGGCTCAGTTTAAGTCTGAGTAACGTAAGTGAAAAAGGGCTGTGTGCTGAGCCATGAAATGAGCATTACAGCAGTTTGTTTCTGGGACATCAGTAAAAATAAGAAATCAAACCCATTTTTATTTTTGGACTCACAGAGGATTTGTCTCCGCTCTTCATCTGACTGCTCGCGCTCAATCTCGGCGTTTTCATGGCTTGTATTAATGCGATTGATTGTTTTGTTGGAGCTGCTGACAGAGTAAGAGCCTTGTGATGTGTGAGGGGTTAAATGCTAATGGGTGTGTATCTCACAGGTCTATTATCTCCCCCCCACTCTTATCCATTTAAACATGAGTCTGTCTCTTTATTGATGCACCCAGCTCAGACTGTTCACTAGCTGAATTGTCAAAATGTCCTTGACACGCTGCTGTTTGGACCTCTCGTTTGTTGCATACCTGTTGTTCTCGTCCCCTCTGTGTCTCTTTGTTGCCCGTGTTTTTAGAGAGCGGTGTTTAAGTGGTTGCGCTCTTGCGGACGACCTGTGACACAGTCACGGCCTGCTGAGGAATCATCTCGGAGCGGTTCAGTCGCTCGGCTCAGAGGCCACACACATGAATCAGAGATGGACGTCTGAGCGCCCGTGTGGACATGCACAGACATTTGAACATGCTATTTCCACTCAGGTGGAAAGTATAAACGCCGTCGTGTCTCTGAGGGAGTACAGCAGTGTGATGAACCTGCAGAACGAGGTCACAGTCTGTCCTGACCTGTGACAGGACAACGTCTGTCCACGTCCTCTGACCATAGCTGCATTATGACATGTGTTCACGTGGACAGGACCGGACACTGGGATTATCTGCAAAATAAAGCTTGTACACTTTTGCCGTTCTCCCATTCACCCCCATGTACTCACACATTCATACAGTACATATATCCCACACCTGTCATGCCCAGTCATATATGCTGCCATCACAGCTGTCAGGAGCAACTTGGGGTTAAGTGTCTTGCCCGGGGACACATCGACATGTAGTCCAGCAGAGGTGGACATCGAACCCACGGTCGTTGAATGATGTTCCTCATTCCCTGAGCACCTGAGTGTATGGAGTCAGAAAAGGATTATTAATGTCATTAATATTTTGAACATTCTGCAGTTGTGCATCATCCTTTGGGCACATGCTTATGTGTGAATTTCAAGGCTGAACCAATGAGTGGATGAATCGGTTTGAAGCTTTTTTCATGATTAAAATGAGATTTCTGATTGTTTCAGCTCCGTAAATGTGAATATTTTCTGGTTTCTTTGCTCCATATAACAAAGGAATCATTGAAAGCTGAATCATTTTGGTTTGTGGACAAAACAAGACATTTGAGAACATCATCATTTCCAGGTGTGATCAACATTTTTTAACATTTGGATCAAACGATTACTCGATCAGTCGTGATAATAATCGTCAGATTCATCGATTATGAAAATAATCGCTAGTTGCAGCTCTAGTGAAGAAGTAAAACAAAACAATGCTCACAAGCGATTCATTCTCACTTCTGCACAAGTATCCATGGAAATAATTGTTGCTCATTTGCGCTTTTCTCGTTTTTGTAGAGTTCTCTGTGGACACAAACACAAAGCCTACACTCTACTGCAGTTATCCAATATAACAATGCTACTATTACGTACATATTTTTATTCTAATTAAAATGTTGGCATCCACAGGAGTAGTTTGTTCACCTTACTTCAAATATGAACGTGGAAAAAACCCCTCTATCTCTAGAGAGCAGGCGGTGTGTTCTTACCTCCGTATATAGTCTCTGTGATCAGTATGTAAAATATTTGGATCTACTTCTCCTCTTCACCACACTGGTCTCAAAACAGCTCTGGAAACTTCACCCACACATCTATTTTACATAAAGCACCATCCAGGGCCATGCATTTATCTCCTCTGGATTCAGATGAAAAAGAAAGAAAGGCTTAAATTTAATGAGAGGAACTCTAAAGAGGGAAGAGGGTCAATGGTCAAGTCCTCCCCTACATACATCTTATATTCAGCTGTTCCACTTACAAGTTCATGTCAGTTCTCATCAGGCTGTTGAGGAGGTGAAGTGGACTAAAATGTTTTTTATTATTATTTGTTTAATGTTTTTGTTTTACAGTTATGAACCACGGCGTTCATTTAACAGTTTCACTTTTCAAATGCTGTTTGCACTCAGCAGTTTATCAACGTTATCGTGTCAAAGCTTTTAATTGTTTAGGTCTATGTCTTTATGAGATTAAAATGGAGTCATTATTTTGTCTGTCAAGTCTGTTCTGGCTGTTAAAATCCAGCTCAGCACAACAGCTGGTGTGTTACATCATGGACAGATGTTAGTTTAGGATTAATAATGATAAATAAAAAAAAGAAAAAACATGATGTAAAATCTGAATGTAATCTGATTAATTCTCTATGTTCCACAAGCACTTTTTTGTTGTTTCACTCAAACAACAAAAAGTTAATATTTGCAATGTTAATGTGCAAAATTTAACTTTTCCATTTGAAAGCTTAAGTTTAAAGTGTTCCGTTTTGTATTGGTGTGGTCTGGCTTGGTCTGGTCCTGGATGGTCTGCTCTGCTCTGGTCTGCTCTGCTCTGGTCTGCTCTGCTCTGGTCTGCTCTGCTCTGCTCTGCTCTGGTCTGCTCTGGTCTGCTCTGCTCTGCTCTGCTCTGGCTTGGCTTGGCTTGGCTTGGCTTGGCTTGATCTGGCTTGGCTTGGCTTGGCTTGGTCTGGTCTGGTCTGGTCTGGTCTGGTCTGGTCTGGTCTTGTCTGGCTTGGCTTGGCTTGGCTTGGCTTGGTCTGGTCTGGTCTTGGATGGTCTGCTCTGGCTCTGGCTCTGGCTCTGGCTCTGGCTCTGGCTCTGGCTCTGGCTGGTCTGGCTTGGCTTGGCTTGGCTTGGCTTGGTCTGGTCTGGTCTGGTCTGGTCTGGTCTGGCGTGGCTTGGCTTGGCTTGGTCTGGTCTTGGATGGTCTGCTCTGGCTCTGGCCCTGGCTCTGGCTGGTCTGGTCTGGCTTGGCTTGGCTTGGTCTGGCCTGGCTTGGTCTGGTCTGGTCTGGTGTGGTGTGGTCTGGTCAGGTCTGGTAGGGTTGAGGTTATTTAGCTGTAAGCTGAAGCTGAAATGTGCTTGTGACTATGAGCTGACTTGTGCTGTGTATCATGTAAAATGTGTCTGTATGAAATATCTAAAAGTTAAATAACACGTCAGTTGAAAGTTGAGCGATTTATTAAAAGCTTAAATGAAACATTTGACTGAAAGCACGACAGGATAGTTGCGTTGCTAACGTGGTAAAGGTGTTTGGACGTTTGAACGTTCTGTCCACTTTCCCATTTATTTCAGTGGCAAAAATGTCAGAGCAGAGGTTGAATATCATGCAAACTAAATACATCTGATCATTGTCCAAATGCACTTAACATTTCATAAAAGTTTGAGCAGCATTTCTATCATCCGACACACCTTTCACCTGTTTTATTCATGGCTCTGTGCTGCTGCTGCTTTCTCAGCTTAGTCATGAGACACTTCATAGAAACTCACGTGTGAACATTGAGAGTGACGTCTTCGCAAGTGCTGTGTGGGTATTTGCACAACACGCACACCGAGCTACACACCAACAAGTCCCCTCCCACTGATGCCCATGGATACACCCTGCTGTATAATTAGCTGTTCAGTCAGTTGTTATGGGGACTCATGTTGTTAGGGACATGTTGTTAGGGTAAGGGTTAAGGTAAGGTCACTAGTAGTTATGGTTAAGATTAGAGTAAGACTCAATGTGATGTCCTCTGAAGTCATGGAAACCTGACTTGGCAGCCTGGTCCTAATGAGGCAGAACCTCTTTTCTGATATTTTGAGTAACCCTTTTAACACCCAAGCCTCAAAATGTCTGTTAAAATGGCTTTTTTTGCTTATTGTTCTCATAAAAGGACCAGAAAATGTCCTGTAACTAAGTGCTTTTGCCCATTTTTCCAGAATAGCTGTCACTATCTGTCAGTTATTTACAATTTACTGCATGATAAAATAGTGTATCCTCTAAAAAACAAGTTTTATATAGAAAAAACACGGCGTGAGTGAAATTACCGTAATAACCACACTTCTCAGCTTTCAGAAAGCTTAAGTTTAAAGTGTTCCGTTCTGTATTGGTCTGGTCTGGCTTGGTCTGGTCCTGGATGGTCTGCTCTGCTCTGGTCTGCTCTGCCCTGCTCTGCTCTGCACAATACAATAATGCACTTATTGTAAGTCGCTTTTGGATAAAATGTAATGTAATGTAATGTAATGCTCTGCTCTGGTCTTGGATCGTATGCTCTGCTCTGCTCTGGTCTGGTCTTGGATCGTATGCTCTGGTCTGGTCTGGTCTGGCTTGGCTTGGCTTGGCTTGGCTTGGTCTGGTCTGGTCTGGCTTGGCTTGGCTTGGCTTGGCTTGGCTTGGCCTGGTCTGGTCTTGGATGGTCTGCTCTGGCTCTGGCTCTGGCTCTGTCTCTGGCTGGTCTGGCCTTGCTTGGTCTGGTCTGGTCTGGTCTGGTCTGGTGTGGTCTGGTCTGGTGTGGTCTGGTCAGGTCTGGCAGGGTTGAGGTTATTTAGTTTTAGTTAGTTTTATATAGAAAAAACATGGCGCGAGTGAAATTCCCGAATAACCACACGTATATGTTGACGTGCAACTTCTCAGCTTTCAGAAACCGTTGGATTTTTCCAATAACCGTAATAACGGTAATGCAAAGTGTGCTATCTGCGATATACGCTCAAATTAAGGGTTCAATTGTAAATTGTGTTGTGCTTAACTGGTCATGGTCAAGATTAGGGATTAAGATTATGGTTCGACTGTCGAAATGAACGGAAGTCAGGGCAGCGCAAGTATACAGTAGCTGCATAAACCTGGTCATGCAGTGTGAGTGTGTGTCACTAACCCTCTCAGTCATGTAAATCAGATACTTTAACTTTAATCTCTTTGTCAGTTTTATAACATCACACTGATCTTTACTACACAATAAAAAATAAAGAGATTCATTCAATGATGTTGCAAAATATTAGTTGAACTAATCTTATGGGGAAAATGTATATTGTTACAACACCGGCAGGATATAAACAAGCGTATATTTACTGTGTGTGTGTATTGTCACTGTATTTAAATGATATTTACAGTAAGTGTGTTGCTGTTGCTGTACATGTAGAATATTGCACACTAGTATGTACTACTCGTGTGTGTGTGTGTGTGTGGGAACAGAGGCGGTAACATTCTGGCCGCTGCAGGAAGGAGAGAATCATATGTAAGTTATACTCTGCCATGTTTACAGGCGTGCATTTACATATTTGCTGCAGAGATTTAAATACAGTGTCACTGACAGAACCCGAACACGCCACAGCGGGAAAAGCACAGGCATGAATAATATAAAATCAATGATGGCTGCAATCCATTTCGATTGCTTCAGTTTGCAGCGGCCTGTCCTGCTGGATCACGCTGGAATCTTAACAGAGGACACCTGAATCTGTCCAGTGATGAAATATTAACACGTCTGCTTTGAAATATGCTTCTTACCTTAATGAGCTATTTCTAATTATTGATTTTCCCGCATAGTAAAGTGTGAAGCAAGTAGAGTCACACTTCATCGGAGGTGATAATAAGACCACTTTCAAATGATAATAATAATAAAAAAACATATACTATTATTAGATTTTCTTATAAAAGCAGGTCTATAAATAATAGTGTCGTGTCAGTTTGTATTTGAGAACGTGATAAGTGTCCCTCATATGTGATTATCGTCTGAGCCGCAGTAAGCAGGAGGGAAGTGCAAACACAAACAGCTGCTCGAGCCACGGAGGCAGATTTATAAAAGTGAAGTGAGAGGTGTTAGAACATTATACGGAGACGGCAGAAGTGCGAATGCGTGCACGCGTGAAAGAGCAGTGCATAGTTCTTTCTTTCTTGAGTATGGCGTTCAGTGAAGGTGTGAGAACACACACCTTGGGAAACAGATTTCTCATCTCTGTTATTATCTTTCTTGGCCATGGTTCTTCATTTACAAAGAGATAATTAAAAATTATCTCTCAATTATTATGGTGTTTCTTTCACCATGACTAAAAAACAGTCGTCCTCTTCCTTAATAGAAAAAAAAAAATAAAGCTGCAGGAGGGGCATGTTTTCCATCGTAATGTTTGATTTTGATCATTAAATTTCACTGCTGCTCATTCACAGTTGTTGGTAAATTCAATAAAAACACGAGTTACATAATATGTTATCATGAATCCACTTCCAAATAACCCTGCACTCTCTCTTCTTTTCTTTTTTTTTTGGTTGCCTGAATTAACATTAGTATTTTTCCATAAATAGCTATGGAGCAAATTCTGTGATATAAATAATGATAATGTCAGCTATTTTGGGATTTATTTTGGCCCTCATCCAAGCCTCACTCCACAAATCATTTACATAGAGCAGGATGTTATTTTCTTTACCTGTGGCTAAATGCAGCCTTAAAGCCACAAACATGCCACCGCTTGCTGATATTGCCCTTTTTCTAATGTAATGTTCTACTTTTGAAATGGTGTGTTTTTTCTAGTGTGGAGGTGTCGGAAGACCCCAGGACATTTCATCCACTTTCGTTTATGAGACGAGCGCCGCATGTTTTCCTTTCTAAAGGAAAAAGCTACATGAATTGTGAAATGTTAACATGACCTTTAACAATTGAGTGGAGCACAACGAGCCTCCCTGCAACGCTGTGCCGCAGATCTCAGGCAAAGCTCATACAGGCTTTGGTGTTACATGTGAATGAAAGTGTAAACAGGAGTTCAGTAGTGTATTACATCTGAAATAAGAGGACAAACATTATTGTTAATTACAATGAACTATTTGCTTATGATGTGCAGCTGTGAAATGTGCCTTTCATCAAGTAGCAAAAGCCCAGTATCAAGCCCTGGGGAACCCCTGTGGGCCAGTGATGGAAGGTGAGCATTTGTCCTTGCCATGATTCAGAAGGATCACCCAGGAAAGACCTCTCCATATTTTCCGTGCTCCATAAACCGCAGAGAGTTGTTCACACTTAACCCTTGAACACCTAAGCCTCAAAATGTCCCTCTGGACTTTTTGTGCTTTTGCCCATTTTTCCAGAATAACTTTCAATATCTGGCAGTTATTTACAATTTACCGCATGTTAAAATAGTGTATTAAAGCCCACGTAGACCGGAAGCTCCAATTAATTAATTGGAGCTGCGTTTGTGTGTGTATCTGCGTCATGACCTCGTTTATGAAACCCTAAAGTTTCAGAACAAACAGTTCAGCCACTGCTGAGAAAATAGTGTTTTATTGTTTTCCTAGGCTCTGCGAAGCGGATCGGCACTTCCTTAATTTGATGTCGTCATCAGAAATCCTCACCACTCCTCTCACCACCGTAGCGCCTCCTGGTGCGGGCACTAGTCCGGGCACATCCGGTTGCGTACATTCATCCGCAGAAGAAGAAGAACTACTCTGGTTGTAGCTGCTGAGATGCAGAGCATCCACCGTGCCAGAGGGGGAGCTGTGTATCTGAGAGCTGGCCTATCTATTACGTCACTTCCAGGTACCTGGCCAATCACAGGACAGTGGGAAAGCTCTCGTTGGCTGGCCAATCACAACACAGTCCACATTCTGGGGGTGTGGGGTTATATTTAATAAAACACTGTTGTTGTTGTACACGAACACCAGATTTTGCGTGTTAAATTTGAAATTTGAACAATGTAAAACATATTTAAATCAGATCATTTTTGTCTCGATGTCCAAAAATATCTCTCCTCTCAGCATCCCGCAACAGCATGAGTGAAATTGACCGTAATAACCACATGTTGGCTTGAGGGCTGAAACAGTTACTCGATTGACCGATTATTAATCGATTACTAAAGGAATCGTCAACTATTTTGAGTGTTTTTACGGAATTAAAGCAAGTTTTCTGATCTTTCAGCTTCTTAAATGTGAATATTTTCTGGTTTCTTTGCTCCATGTAACAAAGAAATCATTAAATCTGAATATTTTTTTGGTTTTAGGACAAGATCACAAGACAAGACATTTGAGAACATTGAGAACATTTGAGGTTTGAGAAACACTGATTGAACATTTTCTGACAGTTTATGGACCAAACGATTACGCGATTAATCGAGAAAATAGTCGTCAGATTAATCGATTATGAAAACAATCGTTGGCTGCAGCCCTAGTTGTCTTCAACATGCAACTTAAGTAATTACGGTAATGCAAAGTGCACTTGCACAAACGCGTTGTCTGCGATACACTCAGTGTTAAAGGGTTTAACTCCCAGGAATCCATCCTTCCTTCCGTTTTCTACTGTTTTTTCCTCCACATGAGCGTCGTAGGGGGAGCTGGAGCCAAGCTGAGCCTAGCTGACATAGTGAGGGGGGGGTTGGGGTCACATCCGGCCGGGACAGGTTGCCAATCTATCACCCAGGAATCCATTCACACTAAAGTGATGGTGTGTGTCAGTCGTGACGATCACACATTCTTCTTCATTCTGCTATACTTCACTATATGGATCGTGTGCAGTGCAGATCATGCAAAGTATATGAATTACCATGAGAAAGGAGGATTTCAACGTGTGCATTTGAAGACTATTGAAGACTATTGAAGAGTACAGACAGCTACAATGTGATGGTTTACTTTAATGAGGCTGTAGCTGCAGTTTACTTTTACAGCGTGTGACAACAGAGCAGTCTCAGTGGGGGAGGCTGTTTATAAAGACAAACAGACTTTGATCAAGGTAGACCTGTTTAAACCACACCTTTATTAAAGATTTAATAGTAAAGTATCTAAAAGGACAAGACAAGACTGATTCTTTCAGGTCCTTTCTTTAGGGTTTCGCCACAGTGGATCGAGCCTCCATCTTGTCCTCTTCTGTCACTCCGACTGTCCTCATGTTTTCCTTCACAACATCCATGAATCTTCTCTGTCTTCCTCCAACATCCTATAACGTCCAATACAATCACACTCCCTCCTCTGCACGTGTCCAGACCTTCCCTTTCACTTTTGCCGCTATCCTAATGTCACACATGAGCCCTGACACTCGTCTCCACCCACTCCACCCTGCCTGCACTCTCTTCTTCTCCTCTCTTGTGCACTTTCCATTACTTTGGATGGTTGACCACAGGTTTTTAAACTCATCCACTTTCACCACCTCACTCCCAGGTTTTCTGTCTTAGTCCTATGTTTCCAACATTCTTCAAATCTTTAAATCCTTTTAATGACGTCCTCCATTTTATAATTATTTTTGTCTCTGCTATTGTGTAACGCTGACTGAACGTAAGGAGCAGCAGAACTGAAAACAACATATACAGCACACACACACACACACGTTCGACATTCATGACTTGAGGGGACATTGCATTGACTTACATTCATTTCCTGCAGACTGACTCTAACCTTAACCACAATTACTACTGGCCTAATCCTAACCCAGAACCTAACTTTAACCTATCTTCACCTTAAAATGTATGCTTTTTGCTTTTTTGTCCCCACAAGGAAAACAAGTCCCCATAATGTGACTGTGTAAACAGGTTTAGGTCCCCACAACATTAGTAATACCTGGATACACACACACACTCGCTTGTCCTACATACTCACCAACAACTCTCCTGTGTATTACATCGCACCGGCTGCATGACTTCTGGATATGAGTGTATCTACAGTAACAGAGAAAATGTACAACCACACTTGAACACGACCGTATAGAGCAGGGCTACTCAACTCTGTGTTTGTTAGCCACAACCTAAAATTAATCATTTTAATAGAATATAAAAACACATATAAATGATCAAGTTAATATTCAATAACAAAAAGGACAATTTCATAAGACCTTTATGAAAATAAATGTCGATTGAATATTATACTTATAGATCTATATGTGGCTGTTTTCTGTACTTCCCTCATTGACAATAAAAACAACATACTAACTAGACAAACATCATTAGACAAATCACTTGCCAAAGATATCAAATGAAAACACAAAATGTGAACAAAATGAACAAACTGCCATTTAAGTGAATCACTTTGCAGATTAGCACGTTTCTTCTTTTGTAACAGAACGAATAAGTCTTAAAAAAATATTTTTTCAAGCAGTTTAAGAAATGATCTAGATGACATCAGAAATCAAAGTTTTTATCAGCTCTGCTTCGGTGAGTGGCCGGACACTCCTTGCTACATTCCATGCAATTTTGAACGATGCCTCAGGTCAACAATTTGTTGACCGCGAAGATTTCCAATTAGTCTGCATATCCTGTCTTTTGTTATATCGTCAACTTTGAAGTCTTTGTGACAGCTATCGTGGTGACCATGGAGATTTGAACGTTATGGAATGGACTGTTTCTGGCAGAGAAGACACACTGGCCATTTTTCTTTTTGTTTTGTTTTAACCTTGTACATTTTCAAACGTAATTAATTATGTCAATTGCTAAAGGACCAATTACACTTTTTAAGGGTTTTTAGCATTTCTCCCTCACATTATCCGCCAAATTATAAACAGAGTATGACAGCTGTAAATTCTGGGGCAAACCCCTGAACCTCAGAGTCAGGAAGGAAGTATTCTGCACTACTAGTATTATGTTGTCCTTTGTTTTTTTATTGTGTGTATTTGTCACTTTAGGATCACGACTCATTTCCATTTGCTGCGTTTTCTACCATAGAACCTCTACAATCGCTGTGATTCCACTCTGCTTCATGACGTCTGGACAGATTGTCCACATTGTAATAATAGAAAAAGTCCACAAATTTACTGGAACAATCATGTATGATTTGGAAATTGGGTCCAGTGTAGTAAGATGGCCACAGTCGGGATTTTTGATGTATTGTTCTCAGTTGCCAACTTCTCTGACTTGGCTGTAACTCGTGACAGTCCCCTTCATGTCGGGGACAAATACAGCAGAGGGAGAGGAGGCAATCTTCTTCTACTCTCCTGTCACTTTGTGGGCGAGAAGCTTGAAAAATCAATGCATAACATGTTCACTCTGTTGGTATTAATAACTCACCAAGAGATGAGTGCTGTCAGTGGCAGAGGATGGTTTTATTGAGGATAGAAGCTGCTGGAGCTCAGCTCAAGAGATGAAACTCGAGCTCAGCCATCCAACGACCAAATCTAACTGGTCCACTTAAGTGAATCAGGTCAGCGCAATTCTCCATGGACACGATGCACGGGACAATCTGGGGCTGTGCTGCTGCATTTTTGTTTGTGAAATATATTTAGAAATGATACAGTATTTGTGCTTGAAAGTCTGACTTAAAGAAAGATGTGTTCAAGCCGTTGTGGTTTTGTGTGAGACCTTTTCTCAGGACTATGACAGGTGGACAAATGATGCTCGACGGATGCTTTAGTCTCCTGTTAATTGTGTAGCAGCTGTGTGGGTGCGATGACTTGTTGACCTTTCTTCATTTTCTCTGGTTCTGACACCTTCATGGTTTCAGAGGATGTGAGTCAGGTCTTTGAAGGGGTCTCGAGAACAACATGACTGATGAGACAAATGGTTGATCAGCTGCTGATCGTCAACATGAAAGTACAACCTTTACCTTAAAAAAGAAACTATAAAAACGTTTATTTGGCTGAGAAAGAAAATCTTATGAGTATTCTTGTTGAAGAGTGTGAGAAATGAATAATATGAAAGTAGCATCTTTAAATAATAAAAGATTATAGTTTATAATTATATTTTCTGAATTCTGATTAAAGTCTGAATTTTTTAGCTTAAAGTCTGAATTCTTAAGATTAAAGCCAGAATTCTTGAGATTAAAGTCAGAATTCTTGAGATTAAAGTCAGAATTCTTGAGATTTAAGTCTGAATTCTGAGATTGAAGTCTGAATTCTGAGATTAAAGTCTGATGTCTGAGAGTTAATATTCTGACTTTAATCTCAGAATTTGTCTCCTTTCTATGGAAGAAACTAAAAATAATGACATTAATATGTATTAATTTAATGTAATTCAAGAAGTTTTATATTTCACAGCTCGTTAAAAAAAAAATGTTGGTTCACCAACTGACTTTTATTTATTAAAAAAATAATTACCTGTTACATTTACATATTACAAAGTTAAAAACAAGGATTTCAACTCATTAGCCCAGGGGCGACCATGTGAAATATCCCAATTACCAAATTTACATTTATTATTAAATACAAAAAAGTCTGTGGTCAAACAAATGTATTCCAAGGCTGGATTATTTAATATTTATGTCTAATGTGTGATGGTTCCTTCTCATATCTCCACTAATGCCTAAAAGAGCTGCCAATTTCTGTATTCCCCCAAAACAGTTGGATGACTCTGTAATGCACAGACTTGCACGCGCAGCTCCAGAATGTTTCCCACACCAGATGCACAGCCACAGGCCCTGAGTTCAGTGAGGACTCTGGAGCTGAACAACTCCACAGTCTCTCACCTCGTCAGGCTGCATCCACCTGCAATGAAATGTGTGTTTCCTTGTTTTCAGAGTCTGTGCTGAAACAAGAATCCAGCCCCCCCGCGTCGATCGTATCCTATCACATTCGGTCAGGAATGGCTGCACAGATGGAGGCGGTTGTTTTTTTTTACTCATTGACATAGTGTAGATTAGCCAGTAGCGCCGATCTGATAGCATCACTGTGGTATTCACATCCAACTGAGAGGGATTATGAAAGCTGGCGTCAGGAGCAGCGGCGGCTGGTGATTCCAAGATTGGGAAATCAAACCTCTGTGCCATTTTATTATAAAACAAAGTCACAATCGATGTGAGTTCAATAAAAATTGTTTAGAGTTTCTTAGTAAGAGTGTTATTGGCAGTAGGCTGAATAACCTCTATGTTTATTTATTTTACACAATTAAGAACATTTAAATATATATCTGCTGTGACATGAGTATGCAAAATATTATGTTAAAGTCTAAAGACTAAATGACCTTTGCTGATGGGCACAGGGAAAAGCATGTATATCAGTATCGGTTATTGGTCCAAACATTTCTGATATATCAGCATATTGAATATCGTGTATCCTATTTCTTAGAGGCAATCACTGCAGGCTCTGGACCTTGTAGGTGGATAATATCGTGACACAACACCCAGTGCGGAGAAATCCATTTAAAGATGTAGAGAGGAAAAGAAAGAGAAAAACATGATTGTCTTGAAATATTGAAAACAAAGCAAAAATAACTGAGAGCTGTTAAAATGTTGGGAGATTATCTTCATGTCTGTTGGGAGGCCTCGTCTTCCAAGAGACTAATTAAAGCTGTCTTTCCAGACGGAATCATGTCAGTAAAATGATATCATCACGTGTCAACCTTTAGTTTAAAGATAGAGCTGCAAAGCAAAACACCAGTGAAAACTCTACAAACTCTCACATTATCAGAGTTTGTCTCAGTCTATCACTTTGTGTGTATTGAGGTGGCAACGTGCCAGTTTCCTGAGTGTGTGAATGTGCCAACCTGGCATTGTGTGGCTTTTTAAAGGCAGTTTATTGGTTTAAAGATGGCTTGTATGAATCAGTCTCCTCGAATAGAAGCTCCACAGTAAACAGTGTTCTGCACTTTCTGCACCATCATTCCTGAGCTGAACACCCCGGTGCCAGCTCTCATTATATCACTGATTATATTTGTGCGACTTGTCAAGTTAAAACTCACCTCTCTGCATCAACCTTTGACTATTTTTAAATCCTATATACCTTTTTTATGTAAAAATCAAGCGATAATGATTTGAATTGAGCTCATAGAAAAGCTCCTGTGGTGGTGCATCATTTCATGTAAGAGTGGAATTTAACTGCTGGATTGTCTGAAATGTCCCCGCTGAGCTAATCATATCACAGCAGCAGGCGGCTTCATGACTTTCTGAGAGAGTCTCAGTTAATGTGTTTGCCTTAAGGATCTTCTCATCTCTGTAATAGATTCTTCTTACCAGTAGAGGACGGTAGCTGTCTAATTAATCAGTGTCTGCACTGCTACTGTCGCAGGGAGAGTGTGGACCAGTTAAGTTTGAAGTGTTTACTCCCTTTAAGGCGATGGTTTTACGAGGATCATAGGTAAAGTTATGGCACAAACTCAATAAAGAAATTAAATTGTGTAAAACTCTTTTGGGGTTAAAAAATAAAATGATTACAGCTTACAATAGGAAGAGAAAGTCTAGCACTATAATTGTAATCGAATGATCTAGACCTGAAACAATTACTCGAATCAGCAATTATTAATCGATTACTAAATGACTATTTTGATAATCCATTTATCGGTTTGAGGGTTTTTTCATTATGAAAACGAATGAAAAATGAATCGATTATGAATATAATCGTTAGCTGCAGCTATAAAATGATCTTTATGTTTACTTTTTATATGAATGTAACCAAAATAAAGATATTCATTCATTCATCCATTCATGGTAAAAAAGGTTTTTGCTTTGTACAGTTTGCAGGTGGTATGATTTACATAGTTGTTTCCCTGCATGTTAAACCTGAGTATCTGTCAGTGATTGTGCTTCAGACTGACTTATTTAACCCTGAGATGTGGAATTGTCAGCTTCCACCTTGTAAAGATGTAACGGTGAATAATAATTTCTTTGTAAAATCGTTGAGTGGTAAGATGAGAAGTAGCTTCTGTTCTGGTTATTCTGGAACATTTACAGAACAAACACTCAACAGAAAAATTGCATTTACTGAATTGGGAACATGCCCTACCCAAACAAAAAAGCTTTTTAATGTGTGTTTTGTGCAATATGTGCAATGTTTGTGGGAGAATGTTACATCATGTTGCCCTTTTGGAGTAAGGATGGCACAATACCTCCTCTTTGTTTCCCATAAGGATATCACAGACTCGTATGACTCATATATTCACTTCAGACTGCTAAAACTATGACGCCGTTACATTTGTGCCGGTGCACTTCAAGCTATTTTCAAAGACATAATTCTCTAACTGTGTAACAAATATTCTTCTCCCATAAAGAAGAAATAAAAAGCCCACAGCATGGCTCGACTAAAAGGCTATTGCAGTGTATCAGGGCCACACCATGGCACACATGGTCCCTGTGTGTGTGTGTGTGTGTGTGCATGGGCTTTCTTTTAGTTTTCCAGTTTCCGAGGTTAATTGGACACTCTAGATTGACCCTGAGTGTGTGAGTGAACGGTTGTTCGTCACTATATTGTATGTTGGCCCTGTGATGGAGGTCAGGTGGGATTGGCACCAGCAGCTCTGTGACTCACATGTGGAAGATAAATTGATGGATGGATTGTATTGGATTTTAAAAAAAGAGTATTTTCTGTATCGGATCAGAGTTTCCGGATTGGCATGTTTACACGACATATTATTATTCAGATTACAGTATGTGTGTTCATGTAAACATAGGTAATGATGACATAATGTATATGTTCATCTCAATTGTAATAGGATCAAAGCTGAAACTCTATGAAACACTGACAAACAGAACGCAGCGCCATCTTAGCAATGGCTCAAACCTGTTCCCTGACCTCTCATACTGTTTCATTTGTTCTGTGTTTTCTTTTCTAAGGTTGTTTTTCTGACTTTGTGAAAGCAGCGGTGCCTCTCTCTCTCTCTCTCTCTCTCTCTCTCTCCCCCTCTCTACAAATCCTGATGATAATTATCATCCAGACAAAAAAGTGGTTGTGTAACACTTCAACAACCCACACTGCTACAGCACACGACAATCTGCTTTTCAAACACGGTTCGGTGCTTAAGTTTCAGTGTTGCCATCATCACTTTTACTTTTCTGGTAATAATCACAGCAATAGTGAAACAACAATGGCGGCTTTGATTAGTCCTAGAAAAATGTCGACGTTGTGAAGCACGTAGAAGTACTTTTCCAGCTGACTTGTTAGGATTTGAGTTATGGCCACGTTTAACTGCCTTTCTATGCCCGGTGTATATAATATCCCTGTTCATCTAAGGAACGGTCAGATCAGTACATGTGAGATGAATTAAACTCATTTTCCTTTGGATTAAACACCATGAAAGACACTGTAATAGCTACAGACAGACGTTATTAGACTAGACTATCAGACCATAAAAGCCAAATGAAGCACTGGAGAGAAGAATCATTACGATGTTCAGAGGGAGCGGCCTGCTTTCAGCCACAGCCACAGTTATTCTTTTTTTCTGTATTGACTAGGAACGCCAACACACTGGCATTTCACTGCCGTTTTTGTAACAAATCAGGTGACATGCTGATAGGCCTGTAGTTGCTGAGTTCCTGTCGACTTCCTGTTATCTGAAACGTTGTTGAGAAGATTGTGACTGAACAGCTTGATGAGCAGCAGTTAAGATTAGGGCAAAGCGTTCTACCGAAACAGCATGTTGCTACTTCCTTGACTTCATCAAGACAAATGTTGGTAAAGGAGGAGCAGTGGGTGAGGCATTTATCAACCTCTGTAAAAGGATTTTGATACAGAGGCCACGTCCAGTGTACTCACAGCTCAGGAAGGGCATCTGACGTTAAACCTTTGTCAAATCAAATATGCTGATCACTGAAATGATCTGTTGTGGCGACCCCAAAAGGGAGAAGCTTAAAGAAAAAGAATCACTCTGTACTACTTCATACATTATCCAAGCTCAAACTCTCTGTTAATGTACTAAAGCAGCTCCTATCTTACCTACAGTACCAGGCTTTCTCCCTATCTGTCAAAGCCTGCACAATGGGAGTGCCGCAAGGTTCCATCTTGGGTCCACTGCGATTGTCCTCAAGAGAAGATGTAGAAGTATTTGAACCCATAAAGATCTTTGCATTCTCTCTCCATCCACTCTATTTTGTGTGTTCATGTGCAGGAGTGGGGTGTCCTCGTGATTCTTGTTGAGTGGGATGATGAAGTGTTCGGGCTAACTGGCTGGTTTTCAGGGGAAATGAAGAAGGGTTATTTTTCTCAGAAAAATACATTACCTTTTTCTTTATCTGATTTGGCAGATGTTTTTATGCAGGATGGACGTCCTGACACAAACGCTCCCATTTATCTAGACTTGGGAGCAGCACTAGGAGTGTCTAAATAAGACTGAGCAATGGGGATTGAGTACCTTGCTCAGCCCTTGACCTGGCGCGGAGTCAAGCCCAATTCCGTTCGGTTGCCCATTTGCATCCTAGAGTACATACTATAATCAGGTCCACAAGTGTTCTCAGGTGTTGAAGACACAAAAGAAGGCCTAGAGCCTCACGGGAATAACAAGAACCACAGTCGATGTGTCCATGATGCCTACTGACTACTGATTATGTCTCACCTACTTGAATGGGCGCTTTATTTTGTCGGGGTAGAGTTTAAACCACGTCTCTGTGTAACTCAGTTCCAAGAGGCAAAGGGGAACAGGTGAAAATGAGAAACTGGATCGGGCCTCATACTCATTAGGAAGCATCCTGCTTGTTGTTCCTGAGGCTAAGGAGCTCCGCTGTAACTTCAGAGCGCAATCAAGAGTGACAAACATCCAACTCCAAAAAGCCTTATTTAAATCCGTAGCCACAGCAGACTCACAAACACACGCCTTGTGTCCGTCAGTGTTTATCTCATCAATGTAGACTTGAGGTGTGATGAGGAATTAATTTGCTGCGGGAGGAAGACAGTGTGAGGAATATTAGACCCAGCAGTTCCTATAACCTCGCTCCTTTAATCGTGAAGTCTGATTTGTCGAGAGGGCTGGTTTCTCTTCACTGTGACTCAGAGGTTGAAAATGTGTGTTTGTCCTTGATGAGAGAAAGACGTGGAGGAACATCATTATGAAGACTATAGTCTGAGGATGGAGGGGGGATCAATACAGAGACCTTTAGGACAGAGTCTTTGTCATTTACTATTAATAATGGGCCCTGCTGTCTGCTCTAATATTGCCATTAGAATTACAGGAAATAGATATTTCATCCACAATTGAACGACTCTCACATGTAGAAACTGTCAGCGCATTTACAGCTTAATACACACTCTCCATCATCGATCTCGCTTTCTGTCTCTTTGTCTGTCTACACACACACACACACACACAGGATTTAGCTGTACCTATTCAGAGCTGTAAAACAAGAGAATAATAGACTATAGGTCAAAGGAGGTGGATAAAGATGCAAATTGCGAAACACAGAAACCAAAATGTCAGCTGGCACAAGCAGAGTGGATAAACCAACTGAGGCGACTAAAGGAAGTGAGTCCAGATGTAAAGAAATTATTTTAAGATGATGTTCTGTGTGCGTTGTTGAAAAGGGCTGAAAAGTATATGCGGAGGTAGAGACTAAAACGGCAGATAAGTGATATAGTTGGACACGCTGACTCAGCATTCCCAGCTATTAGGACAACATTTTTTTTTTTAATCTTGTCTTGTTTTTAGCTTCTGCTGCTGTGAATAAGCACATATGTAATTCTAACCTTTATTTAGTTTTCCCCCTTTATTTTGAAAGCCAGGCATCAAAAACATTAGACTGTAACATATGGCAAAGCTCAGAGTTGATGAGGGTTTGTGGTAATTAAAGCTGTGTAGAAGAATTGGATTAACGTTACTGTGGTCATTAACACCTGCATGTTCCTATTTACACTCAGAGTTGCACACATGAGACAAAATGCAATGTCAAAGGTTTTAGTTTGTTTTTTTCACTAACTTCCTGTAAGCTCGTCCGCGTGTCATTCTTCTCCTTGAATAAATCCTGCTGACCTAGATGTTTGGTGTCAGACGTGTTTTTAATCACCGTGGACATTTTGGCTGGCATTGCAGGAAATTCACAGGTGCATCTAATAAAATGGATGATTGCTGCAAATGACCTGGCTCTGGGTTTGGACACGTGGGTGTTATTCTCTCCAACTGCTGCCGCCAAATTGTCTGATAAACCCCCAATTTTATTTCTTTACATGTATTATAGTGTTGGAAAGCCTGGTCCAGCTTATAGCTTAAGCTCCTTTTAGACCTGATATAAACAGCCAGAGTTTTCACTCACTCACTCATCTTTTTGTGTACATGACAATATGAATGTGGAAGTACTGATTATTTTCAAATTACATACAGCCTCTTTTCAAACCCTGTGTTTATTGCTAAATGAATTTTTAGTGTCTCAGCTGATGAACTCATCCACTGCTGTTTTCTCCTCAGATGTTATTTGAACATATTGTACCTGTTTGGCGTCGAGCAGTTGTTTGTCTTTGTTGCGTATAATTGTTTAAAGGAGCTGTGAGAGAATTGCAGTATTTTATCTGCTGTACTGTGTTGAGCAGAGTGCCATTAAATGATTAGTCTATTTCTGTTTAGCCACACGCCACATGCATACATTAACATTATGGATATTATATGTATAGCTGCAACTAACGATTATTTTCATAATCGATGAGTATTTCCTCAGTTAATCGAGTAATCGCTCGGCCCATAAAATGTCATAAAATGTTGAAAAATGTCGATCACTGTTTTTCAAACCTGACAATTATCTTGTTTCTTGTCTTGAAAAATCTTTTTTTAATCATGAAAAAACCCTAACTTGATTATCAAAATAAAAAAAACATTAATTTATTCATTGATTAATAATCGAGTAATTGTTTCAGCCCTAAATAACTGTATTTTGCATGTAATGTAATACAGATGATAAACTAATCATCTAAAATATTATCATAATAATGAAATATTTTTCTCCAGTGTATTTTAATGCTTGATTAATTGATTATTAATTGATTACTAAATGAATTGTTTTTTTCCATTATACTATTAGTTTTCAGATTTTTCAGTTTCTTAAATGTGAATATTTTCTGGTTTCTTTGCTCTATATAACAAAGAAATCATTATCATTTACAGTGTATTGTAACTCTCCTTCAACAAGCGCAAACATCTCAAAAAGAAAACTTTTCCTGAGTTCAGAGAAACAACCTGTGTGGAGCTTTATATCCCCATATATCACCTACATCATGATATAGGACACACATTTCTGGATAGTCACCCAGCCTTACAGAAATATCTTTTTTCTACTGTGATATATATTTGTCTTGATAAGTAATGATATAAGCCCTACTCTGAAGTTAAATAAACATTTTAAAGAGAAAACACCTTCTCTGTAGCCTGAGTCTCTAACATGAGTCACTGTAAATAATAAGCACCTCAATCAGTATAATTTAGTACCTTACTCTAATCACAGTCTATGGCTTTAGTTCTCGATGCATAAAACATTTTTCTTTAACTGTGCATAATGCTGCTCACAGTCCTTAAGAACATATGCATTACACTGCTGTAGCAGAGTGGAACTCTTGCAGTTAGTGACGAGTCCATATACTCGTGTTGAATAGTGTTGAATGCGGTTTGGCAGCAAGCTGTGCAGTGATTAGTGTTGTTTTTGTTTACACCTCGGAAAGAGTTTCTACTTCACTTTAGTTCCAACCTATATTCTCCCCCGGGTCATGGTAAGTGTTTGAATAGGTACAGAGAACGTGGACTGAGTTTGGGCTTTGACAATAGTCAATCAGTGTAAAGCTGTCTTTCAGGGTTTGATGCTGCTTCATTGTGCTCCATTTAAAAAGAGTGGGAGATGGATTGAACGGAAAGTGAGAATACAGATGGAAATATGTGTGTGTGTGTATGTTGTAGGTACTGTATTACTCATGTTGTGGGGACCTGGATCTGTTTACACAGTCACATTATGGAGACTTGTCCTCTTTATGGCGACAAAAATCAAGTATCAATAACATTTTTAGGTGAAGACCTGGTGTAAGGTTAGAGTGAGTCTCCAGGAAATTAATGTAAGTCAATGGGATGTCCTCTGAAGTCATGGGAACCAGATATTCAGGACCATTTCTGGCATAAACATTGCCCACGCCAGGACCAGTCGTCCTCATGGACACCAATACTGAGGCTACTGAGGCAGAACCTCAATATCTGAGCGGTTAAGATTTGAATATTGGTTAGGGTTAAAGCTGACTTCCAAATGAATGAAAGTCACTGAGAGTCCTTAAACGGATAGCTGCACAAACCTACATGTTCCAGATGTGCAGACTCTCGCCCGGCACTTTTCTACTCCTCTCTACTCCGTGTGACCTCTTGTGGGAGTGTGGGCAAGCTATCGATCACCGAGTCTCTCCGAGAGTTTCGCTCTCCATGACAACCACAGTGGTACAACAGCAGTACATCACCTCAAGCCTCAGCTTTCCCCAGGCACCCGAGACCATCAGCTCAGATCTCAGCCCTTAACCAGCCAGACTGCCCCTTCAGTTTGATAAGTGTGGTCTTATGTGCGTGTGTGTGTGTGTGTGTGTGTGTGTGTGTGTGTGTGTGTGTGTGTGTGTGTGTGTGTGTGTGTAGGCTTTAGCAATAAGGGTGGAGTGTGCCAATAGCAGAAGTCAAGGAAGTGTGTGCAGAGAAGTTGTTGCTATCAAAATAATGTGGAGTGGTAATTGGCAGAAAATGATTAAACATCTGTAAATATGTTTGTATAAGTGTATGATCACCTTAAAATAAAAGCCCTCCTTTACAGGGTTGTCATCTTGAGTCAGCCAGAGTGTGTGCTTTGTGTCACAAAGCCGAAAAATGGCTCCACCCACATAAACCTGATAACCTGATACAGTAGAGCAGGGCTGTCTCTCCTACTTCTTTTTGTTCAGGGTCCACATGCAGCACAATTTGATCTCAAGTGGGCCGGACCAGTAAAATAATAGCACAAACACCTGAACAACAAGAACTTTTTCTTTGTTTTACATTTAATGAAGTAGCATTTTTATAAAATGTGACATTTCTTGAGAAAAACATGTGCAATTTCAACAATATTATGCCTAAATGTACCATTTACACATCACACTGGATCTGTAAAGGCACAAACATTTGACAATCAGATTCTAAAAGTAATGTGACATTTTATTTTATGTGAAGTTCATCCTGCAGGCCGGATCAAAGAGTGGAGTTGTGAAAGTGTTTGCATCCATTCTGGTCTGCAAAGGCCACCGTAGTTTACTGAGGGGCTCGGTTTACTGAGGGAGACTGCAATCCTCACAAACACTTGGACCTGTAAATGTAGTATAAATGTGTATAACAATTCTGAAACAGTGACACAAATCATATTTCTTCTTGACACTGTGATACCTCAACCTGCTGAATTCTCATTTATCAATGTACCAACACTAATGTCTTCACCACAATTTTTTTCACACTTAATGCCATAAAAGTTGCTGATGACAAAATCATAAAGTGATCAATTGAATATTGGTGAATATTGTCATGTGATTATTTTGAAGCGATCACAGCTGCAGCCGTGTTGGAACTTTTGATAGTCTCCTTATAAAGGATAGAAAAACAAAACAAAACTGAGGTGTGAACAGAAGAGTGGAGAAGGAGGATTTGTTACACCTCTACTCCACTTTGGTGTGATTTTACACCACATTTATTCCTCAGTTTTTGTCATTATCAGGTTTTATTTTCAGGTATCTGATACCATTTCAGCTGTGTGTGTGTGTGTGTGTGTGTGTGTGTGTGTGTGTGTGTGTATGGATAAAAGTTGCACGCAGGCATCTGTCCCTAAAGTGTGATTGCAAAGTAGTTTGCACTTAAGACAGTTAAACTTTGTAATGAGAACGATATAGAGAATCAATGTGGTAAGACGGTGCTCCCCTTAACTCATGTCCCTGTGGGAGAGCAGACATGTCAGATCTAATTATGCCTTCCCAAACCAAACAGAACGGATCCTGTTGCTTTCTACATCTATCTGCTGCTCGCTCAAACCTCACTCCTACACGGACAGGTAACACTGAAAGCTTCATTTTACATCACTGAAAAGATATTAGCAAATAACACGGAACCATGAACATAAACCATTTTCCCCCCCATGACGCCCCCCCCCCTTCCCTGTCATACATCAGGCTAAAAGTTAACTTGCCTCACATTCCATTTTCTTTAGTGACCCTTAGTGCTCAATACTGCAGATATAAATATCAGATTTAAATATCATCTCTGTGCTGCAGATTCACATTACAGAATTAAATAACTCTGCAAAAACAATCACATTCGAAGAGCTGCCCCACATACACAACTATATAATATAATATAATAATATATATTCAAGCCACTGTAGAAACAAGGAGACACAAAATGTCGGCCACTGTAAAGCCAGGCGCTTGCTGTACTTATCCAGAGCTGACAAATATGTACACTTTTACTCTTGTACATACACATTTTTGGGTAGTAGTTTTTCATTTCTGCCAATAAACCTTCCTATGTTTAACAAACCTCGAAGTGCATTGACATGTAAGGCCCCCGTCTCCATGTTTTACAGCCATTTTGTTTCTACAAACAAGGCGACCATGTGACAAACTTTCCAGAAGCACCTACAGAATATGAAACAAAAATACAACCTGACTTCAGACTTTGTCCTTTCAGTGTAGGAATAATTGTTAATGTTTAAGTGTAACTAAACCCCTAAACCACTTTTTTCAGGTGTAAACCAGTGTATATGGGTCATTTGCTGATCCAGGTGCACATCTAGTATTGAAATGATACTATGTCTATGTCTCTACTGCCTCTCTGGTCAAACAGCATTCACATGCTGCCATTGGCTTTCTTAGTCCATGCTTCTGTCACTGGTACAAGCTTTTGTCACCTTTCTAACACAGCCGCAACTCAGTGTCAGATTTCACTTCCAGACCATGTCCACTGCACTGCTCCCCTCTCTCACTCAGCTTTCAGCCTACTTCTTGACTTAATTCCCTTGCAGTACTTTTTGTGTTCCCACAATGCTCCCCGGCACTCGGGCAGCTATGCCCGACCATGCATGGCTCTTGCCCGTCTGCCTCAGGCAGCACTGCCCACCCGTGCATGGCATTTGCTCCCTGTGACAACTCGTCAGAGCTCCACTGCCCCGTGCCCCAGGCAAGCACTTATCCTCCCAAGTGCTTGTGCTCCAATAAATGGAGCCGGGAGCAAGTGCCATGCACTGCCAGGCAGGGCTGCCTGAGGCATGGGGAGATCCAGGGAGCACCAGGGAGTAAACACAAAAGTTATTCCAGCTATACATATTTGTAGCTGCATTTAATGGAGCCATAAAGTTGTTGCAGGAAGCAAGTGCCATGCATGTGAGGGCAGGGGTGACGGAACGCGAAAAGTATTGTGAGGGAACATTGTAAGGAACATTGTGGGGAACATGGTGAAGAACATTGTGAGGAACATTGTGAGGGAACATTGTGAGGAACATGGTGAGGGAACATTGTGAGGGACATTGTGAGGAACATTGTGAGGGAACATTGTAAGGAACATGGTGAGGGAACATTGTGAGGGACATTGTGAGGAACATTGTGAGGGAACATTGTAAGGAACATGGTGAGGGAACATTGTGAGGAACATTGTAAGGAACATGGTGAGGGAACATTGTGAGGAACATTGTGAGGAACATTGTGAGGAACATGGTGAGGGAACATTGTGAGGGACATTGTGAGGAACATTGTGAGGGAACATTGTAAGGAACATGGTGAGGGAACATTGTGAGGGACATTGTGAGGAACATTGTGAGGGAACATTGTAAGGAACATGGTGAGGGAACATTGTGAGGAACATTGTAAGGAACATGGTGAGGGAACATTGTGAGGAACATTGTGAGGGAACATTGTGAGGAACATGGTGAGGGAACATTGTGAGGGACATTGTGAGGAACATTGTGAGGGAACATTGTAAGGAACATGGTGAGGGAACATTGTGAGGAACATTGTAAGGAACATGGTGAGGGAACATTGTGAGGAACATTGTAAGGAACATGGTGAGGGAACATTGTGAGGAACATTGTAAGGGAACATTGTGAGGGAACATGGTGAGGAACATTGTAAGGGAACATTGTGAGGGAACATGGTGAGGAACATTGTAAGGGAACATGGTGAGGGAACATTGTGAATAACATGGTGAGGAACATGGTGTGGAACATTGTGAGGAAACATTGTGTGGAACATTGTGAGGAAACATTGTGTGGAACATTGTGAGGAACATTGTGAGGAAACATTGTGTGGAACATTGTGTGGAACATTGTGAGGAAACATTGTGTGGAACATTGTGAGGAAACATTGTGTGGAACATTGTGTGGAACATTGTGAGGGAACATGGTGAGGAACATTGTAAGGGAACATGGTGAGGGAACATTGTGAATAACATGGTGAGGAACATGGTGTGGAACATTGTGAGGAACATGGTGTGGAACATTGTGAGGAAACATTGTGTGGAACATTGTGAGGAACATTGTGAGGAAACATTGTGTGGAACATTGTGTGGAACATTGTGAGGAAACATTGTGTGGAACATTGTGAGGAAACATTGTGTGGAACATTGTGTGGAACATTGTGAGGGAAATATTGGGATGGAACAAAAAAGATCTAAAAATATCTCCCACCATGACTCTAACCAGGATCTGTATGTTTAGTTACCCTTTAAGAAGATAAAGAATCTGAATCTGAACTCAATCATGTCATGATACATTTGGGGAATAATATAAACCCAGATACACTGCGGTGCAAGGTAAGTAAAGCTATAATTGTTTCAGTTAAACATCATGCCTACAGTACCTGTGGGGGATGGCAAAAAAAGAAAAAAGCTAATGTTATTAAATTAGCATGGAGAACAGAGCTGTACGGCTGGCGAGTCTCTGCTGAACCCTGTTGCTGTTTAGAATAATATCCTTCTCATCTTCCTCTGAGATTTTAGTTTGCATGCTGGTTAGTTCAGCCTCAGGCGAGATGTGGAGTGTGATCTGGACCTGCTGAGGGTGTTGAGGGCAGGATTAACCTCCTGGGGGAAAGTTGTATCATTATAAGGCCTGCAACAGTATGTTCATCTTCTCTGCTGTTAGTTCACCCATAAGAATGTCATTAAATATGCAACAGTGTTTATTGTTCAAGCCTAACTCAGGTCAGGTTCATTTTGCCTACTAGGCTGGAATGATTCCACACATTGTCAAAACCATCTTTAATCTCAGAACACAGCCTGTTGAAATCATCTGAGTTATTCACAGATTCACTTACCGACCACTTCTTTTTGTGAATCTAATAAAGTGTCCAGTGGGGTCTTTTGTTGCTGTAGCACATCTGCTTCAAGGCTTTCCACATTATGTGGTCAAAGATGGTCATCTGTTGTGTATTTCACATGAGGAATACAAGTCTCCAACTGTTAATACTGCAGTGTATATTAAACATAAGAAATATGTTAATCAAAATGTGTCTAAAAAAGATTTTGAAAGAGTCCTATTTTAAACAATCATTCTGGGGGGAAACATTTTAAAGATCAAGAATATTCAGGTTGAGCATTTTAAATGCAGAGCAGAAAAGTCCCACAGTGGGTGTGGAATGGAGCCGCTGTTTATCTGGCTGCTTAGACACAGTGTGTGTCTTCACACCAGCAGTTAGCAACAGTGATGGAGTTCATGTCAGATCTATTTTTAGTTCACAGTCATAATTGAAATGAACTGCTGGCTCTTTACGTAAGTGAGAGAGAAGAAGCTGGATGTGGTTGTTCTGGTATTTACGTCTTTAAGTAGAAGAACCGGAGCTGTTATGACGGAGGCCTCCATGCTGCTTCATTACGGTATGAATTAATTATCATTTGTAGCCAAAGTTGAATGATGCACGCGACGTAACGTAGCGCCTCTGCCCACATTTCCTCTCCACTTCCTGGTCGTGTTTACTGTCAATCAAAGACACGACACTAAATGCTGCTAATGATCCTCCATTTGCATTTGAAGTGCACATTATTATGCCATGATGTGAACACACTCAAATCAGCCAGTGTTGAAACAATGAGCCACTGTTGTTCACTGGCGTAGTGCTGCTGTGTTCGGTAAATCAACAGCTGTGTAAACAAAATCTGCTTTTTGTGTTGCTAAGCAACAGCAGTATAAGATTGTGTTGTCTTGCCACCATGGGCCCATATCCCTCTGCAAAACTGTCTGCTCCTGTCAGCTCCCTATGCTCACTGTCTCACACAGAAACATTCACCGGCCAAATGCTTGCACATTTCCACCGTGGAGTTTATATTTGCAGATGCATTTGTCTCTTGTCTGTCTTTCTGTGAGCTGCATAACAAAAAAAAATGTCTCGGGATGGGCAAGTGATGGACAGAGTTTACCCCGCCTTCCACCCTATGCTGGGATTGGCTCCAGCATCCCCTTGGACCCTCATGTGGAGGATATAGCGACAATGAATGAATGAATGAATGTCTAGGGGTGTACTGCAGGTCATAGTTATTTATTTATTTGAAACCAGTGACCCTGTGGGAAACTGACTGGCCTTGGTTGAGGTTTGCAACCTCCGAGTGCTTCCTCTAGTTTGTGTTTTGAAGACTCAGATTTCCAGATTTGTATCCGAGTAGAGCTGAAGCAATTACTCGATTAATCGATTACAATTCCATTGCTAAATAAATCGTCAACTCTTTTGATAATCATTGAATCTGACTGAGTGTTTTTAAGGCATTAAAACAAGTCTTGCTCCATATGACATTTTCATATCATGTAATGGAAATCGTCATGTTTGCGAAACACTGATCGACATTTTAGTTTTTTTGGTCCATAAAATCTCATAAAATCTTTGGTTCTCAAAATCTCACAAAATGTTGAAATGACGACGCACTCAAATGTAATTGTGTGTCCTCAAAAACCCGAATGATTCAGTTTGAACAATTTCAGAAAATATGCACATTTAAGAAGATGAAAAAACAAAAGAACTCAAACCAATTCATCCATTAGAGAAAGAGTTCATTTAGACCAAACACTCACTCTGCAGGAACAGCAAAGACTGATTTTACATTTGCCTATGACTCATGGGCCACTTTATTAGGTACAGCTGATAAAGCGACAGTGTTGGTCTGTTGCTGCTTTAGTCCGTCACCTTCATGGTTGAGCGTGTTAAGTATTCACAGATGGTTTTCTGCATATATTGGTTGTAACGAGTGGTTATTTGAGTTACTGTTGCCGTTCTATCATCTCAGCACAGTCTCCTCTGACCTCTGGCAGCAACAAGGCATTTTCCCCTATAGAAGTGCAGCTTTTCTGGCTTATTTTCAGACCATTCTCTGTAGACCCTAGAGATGGTCACGTGTGACCTTAGATCCTTGATTTCTTCCTCACTCAGCTGCTCCACTTTGAGCTTTAGCATTTCATCTCGACCGAGTTGCTTCCACGTGGTTGGCTGATTGCGTATTTGCGATAACAAGCACTTAGACGTGCATATTTACTAAAGTGAGTGTAAATATTCTACAGACACGTTCCACAGAGACCCACTGGGCATTCATGATGTGTTGATTAATAAGGTGAAGGCTGCGCTGGGAGGGAGCAATAGCTGCAGTTTGACAGCTTAAACGGCCCCACCTCGCTGAAATGTTTTTTGAAGGGCAGGAGACTGTGTGACCTGCGTTGACTTATGGTATGTGTTTATGTAACGCTTCACTGAGCAGAAGCTGCAATGATTGCTGTTTTCCCTGTGACAGATTGTGGCTGTCATCTTTTCTCCACTTGGTGTGTTACCATCTTTTGAAAATCTATAAAATCTGTCTCCCCCGGAATTTTCCCCTGCTTTGCTGCAGTCACTCACAAAACAAGCTGACTGTGATGTTTGCCGAGCTCAGTTTAATTCCTAAGCTTTTCTTCTTTTTTTTTTATTCGCTCAATTGAAACATGACACTCATAAAGTTTCTGTGAATATGCTTTGAATGTATTTAAAGAAACTGAGCGACTGTAGTTCTGTAGTGGTAGAGCGAGTCGTCTTTTAACTCGAAGGTTGTGGGTTTGATTCCCGGCTCCGGTAGTCTGCTATTACACTTACTACTCTTACTATACACTTAAGCTCATGTTGCTCCAGTGTGTGAATGGGTGTGATAGAGAAAGTGCAGCACATAGATGTGCTGTATGAATGGGTGAATGGTCAAAACTGAAAAGCACAATATACATACAGACATCAGTTGGTTTCAGTTTGGACCAAACCTTGCTCGGGACAGCACTCGAGGCATCTTCACTGGGGTTTTGGATTTTTCAGAGGGCTGTGGTGCCGGAAGTGATGTACTGACGGCCCGGCTGCCAATGAAAAGCCGGCGCCGGCAACTATTCACCAAGCTAGAAATTCCGAAGATCTCAGAAAAGTGGAAGAAGAGACGGCTTCTAAGGAGATCACGTACAAGAAACAACTCAATTTTGGGGAAACGTGCCCCCCCTGGGGGTTAGGGTTAGGCATGGAGAAGAAGTGAGGTTAGGGTTAGGGCCAAGATGACCTGGTAAGGCCTTTTAACAAGTAAAAAAATGTCACGGTAAAGGCTATATTTCGTAGGCGTCGACGGCTACTATTATTCAGCTAAGTCCTCGGTTGCTACGGCCCTCAGTACATCACAGCCCTTCACTGGCATGTGCAGCTGTGAGCTCATCAGTACACATGTGTACGTTCAGTGTGACATGTGCAGCTGTGAGCTCATCAGTACGCGTGTGTAAGTTCAGTGTGACATGTGCTGCTGTGCTTCAGTGTTTCTCTCTCTCACACACACAAGGTCAGACGGAGAACATCTGGTGATCGACACACAAGAGTGAGTGTGAGGAAAGTCACTCTTTACAAATGCTTTCACACACTTTGACTCTCTCTCTTCACACACACACATATGCAAACATACATCCCAGTAACCCTCGTGTGGAGGATAAAGTGGCAGACAATGAATGAATGAATGAATGAACATCCCTGAGACACTTTAGTGCAATAACAGCAGCAGCAGATAGGGGCTGCTGCAGGACCGCACAAGCCGGCCGGCCAATCCAGGGGCAGGTTGTTTGTAGCCCGGCTCCCCACTGGCACATCATCTCCTCCTCCTCTCTTTTCTCCTGACGGTCGTCGTCTCTCTCCATCGCTTCACGTCTCTCACCATTTCCCTTCCCTCTCATCCTCATACTCTTTTTCCCGGGGATTTAAATTGGCCACAGTGGCCGTGCGCCGTGTGTGTGTGTGTGTCGGAGCGGCTGTTGAGAGGCAGGAGGCAGAGGGGAGACAGCGAGGTTTTCACCAAGGCGGCAGAAGATGTGCAGTGGATGCTTTGCAAGGGTAGAGGACACCTGAGAGGACAGGCTGCCTGTGGATATATGTACCTGTGGAGAAAGGACTGCTTCTATCAACATCTGGGGCAGCTGCTGATCAGGTGCCTGGATTGACTGTCTCTCTCTCTCTCTCTCTCTGTCTCTCTCTCTTTCTCTCCTTCTGTCTGTGAACTGTCTGTCATTGTGTCTGTTGATGTGCATGCACAAATATGTGTGTGTTGGTGTCCGTGCGTGTCACCGATGTGGTCTCTGTGTCACTGCAAAGCTGAGTGATGGGATGCATGCTTGTCTGAAAACTGCCGCATTCCTAATATTGTTATTTCACATTTACTCTTATCTCCCTTTGTTTTCTGGCCCTCTCCTCTCCTCTCCTCTCCTCTCCTCTCCTCTCCTCTCCTCTCCTCTCCTCTCCTCTCCTCTCCTCTCCTCTCCTCTCCTCTCCTCTCCTCTCCTCTCCTCTCCTCTCCTCCCCTCCACTTTGCTGGTTGTGAAGCAATTCACAGTGCTTCAAACAGTGCCTCAGCTAAAATGGTGTCAGTTTACATAAGATGCTTTTCCAAAAGGATGCATTTCGGTACAGAACCTGCAGTCAGTCACCTGTGTGTGCAAACATACGTGTGTGTGTGTGTGTGTGTGTGTATTGGCACGGTCGTGTGTCATGGGAGCCCGTGTTGAGAATTTGCCGTCTGACAGTGTGACTGCTCGGCGCTGCATTATTCTCCACTGACGGGCAGAACGATGTCAAGTCAGTTTGGTATGAGGTCACGTCGAGTCTGCACGAGTGAGGAGACATGGCTGTCGTTTGCAAATGCATAACAAATAAACCTCATCCCTTCCTGCAGCCGCTGGATGTGATCGTCTTGCACAGTGAATGTTGTGTGGAGAATAACTTCTCCTCCTCCTCCTCATCCCTCCTGCGCCTGTTTGGCTTGAAATGGAGGGAGGAGAAAGTCTTCATGGACATTATCATACACAGTGTGTGTGTGTGTGTGTGTGCAGCGCAGACATGTTGGCCCTCTCTCGTAGTCCTCTGCCTTTTTCTTAAATGACTTCAGTGAGACGCTAGACAACAGCTTGTGCAGCAAATAATCAGCAGTGACACCGAGGCAGAGACAAAGTGGTGTGAGCTTCTGTCCTCTGTAGGCCTTTGTCACCAAACCAGCTGACTCTGCACATCTGTCCCCCGAGGGGATTACACTGGTTTACACTACTACCATGATATGTGTGTGTGTGTGTGTGTATGTATAACCTTTGTTGTTTGATGGAATTCAGTGCAAGCTTTCAACTTGATTAAGCCATTTTGACTTCATTAAAACAGAACTGCTTCTTCCCACACAGTTTATTTCTTCCCTTTCGCTTTTTAAATCATCTTTATCATCTATATAAGTTTCTCTCATTTCTTTGCTGAAGCTTAACAATATTTTCACTGAGAAAATTAGCTCCATCAGTCCGTTAAAGGGAAATCTGCTGCTACTGCTTCTCCATGCTCTGCACACAGCTGATACAATACTAAAATAGATTAGAATAGAATTAGAATAGTGAATAGATTCACTGAATACAGGCAAGATGTTGTGCCGTCATCGTCATGTGACCAGGACGTCAGCAAATATGTGCCACACCATTGGAGCATCATGTTTGCTTATAACTCGGCGGTAAAGGACGAGATGGGACTCATGTTGCATATCAGACATTGACTCATCTGTAATCTGTGTATTTGTGTTGTTACACTGAACACAGCTTGTTCTACCAGGGGAGTGAAACCCCTCTGGTTCTTACTGACACATGTATTATAAATGATGGCAGGAAAGTAACAATGTTCAGGATCTTGACGCACAAGGCCAGAGAAACAACAACAACAACATGAGCTAACCCTGTAACCCTTGCTGTTCTTGTGTTTAGGGGGAGTGGTTGACAAGGATTTGCGGCACTACCTCAACCTGCGCTTCTCCAAGGGCTCTGTGGACCACGACCATCAGCAGATCATCCGAGATAACCTCTATCTCCGCACCGTTCCCTGTGAGTCCACCTCAACCTCTCTCTCCTCCCTCCCTCTGGCCTCCATCTCTCCTTGATGCATCGCTTTCCTCTCCCCTGCCTCACTGTGGCATCAGCAATTGCCTTTTCTCATTGTCTTTCTTAGATATCGCCCTCCCGTAACTCCCCCCCCCTCCCCAGTTCCATTTCCTTTTTTCCCCCCGTATTAGTTTTCCCCTCCTTGCCCTCGGGACATTGCCCCCGTATTTTTTCATCACACGCTCTTTCTCTCTGTCTCTCACCGTCTATCGCTCCTTCGTTTCCCTCAGTCGTCCGGCTGCTGAGCTCTCAGTCTGAGGTTTCCACGGCAACCAGGCTCTTGTCTTGAGGCTTGCATTGCTGTGACGCCCTACCCCCTTAAGCACACGCTCAAAATGCACAACACACACACACACAGATGTACGGTGAAACAGCCACGACATGAGGTGACTGGTTTGATCTGCGGGCAGAGGTAATAAGACATCACTCGATAGGATTCAATGAGGACGTTTCCTGTGAGAAAGTGTACGTGGTGGATTCACAATGCCGTTATTTCAGTCAGGAGAGACGAGCGAATAAAAGAAATAATTTATTACAGATTGAATAGAATAGTGTTTGAAGAGTCTTTGGCTCTTGGACGTAATGGGGCTGAATATCAAAGTGGAGGGCCTTTGTTTCGGAGCCACGACGACAAGGAAACACTCAGACACTGATGCTGATGGTGGATGGTGACCTGGTGAGATGGATGAAGGAGGAAGAATGATGGATAACATGAGTCGGCAAATACTTGGTGTTGATGGGGAGGGGGAGCGCGTGTGTGGCAGCACAGCCAGAGAACTGAGGTAGAAGGAGACCATTCGTTATGGGCAGTATTCAGGTTCATGTACTGAAAATTGGTATTTATTTTTTTTAATGATATGAACGGAACTTAACCCTTTAACACCGAGCGCGTGGTTGGTGCTAGCGGTAAAATTCCAGCGGTTTCTGAAAGCTGAGAATTTGCAGGTCAAAGCCAATGTGTGGTTACTGCAGTGGTTTGACTTGTGCTGTTGAAGGAAGCCAGCGATCAGCGTCTTTGTCACCAGAGAGGAGAAATTTAGAAAAAGGCCTGGACATAGTTTCTATTTTTTGGCCTGTTTTTGGACATTGAGACAGACTCAAACCAATGGTATTTTAAATATGTTTTATACTGTTCAAATTTAACACACAAAATCTGGTGTTTTTTCTCAATAAAACTAAATTAACTCATTTTAAATTGTTAAAAACTATTTTAACATGCAGTAAATTGTGAATAACTGCCAGATATTGATAGTTATTCTGGAAAAAAATGGGCAAAAACACTTAACTCACAGGACATTTTCTGGTTCTTTTTATGGTTAAAATAAGCAAAAAGGTCCAGACAGACATTTTAAGGCTTAGGTGTTGAAGGGTTAATGTGGTGCAGCAAAACACTGATCGGGGGGGGACCGTTTTCTCTGCTGCACTACCCAAACGCTGCTTGGCAAATGCTTAGATGAAGAAGTAACTGTGGTAATAACAGCAGGTGACGAGTGGTCGGACGTTGAAGGTTCCGAAACTGAAATGGTTCAACTGGATGACGCAGATGAATTTGGACCAAAAAGAGGAGCGGAGTCTGTTTTTCAGCTTTAAAAAGTCTGACGTGGACCAAACAACGATTTACTGCAAATGTCGTTCACCATGTCACCTCTTTCACAGGACACACACACACACACACACACACACAGTGAACTGCTTCTCTCTCGCCGACCACTCTGCATTACCGCTGCATACTGTGACACTGTTAAAATGTATAAAATAATGTTGTAAATATAAATGTTTGGTCATACCACACAACATTAAAGACAATTTTCAAAAAGAAGACAACAAGGTGATCGGCTAACGACTTAGTCACCATGATGCAGCAGTAGTGCGACAGAAAAGACTGATGGACAAAACAACAGGAAATGACAATGATGAAGGCCAGGAATTAAGAGTGTGAATACATGAGAGGAGATGCAAACAGGAAGTATTTGACAATTCAACTATGATCAAAGCATGCAGCAAAAAGTCTTCCTCACTGAACTTACACTGTAGCTTCCCAACAATAATAATAATAATAATAATAATAATAATAATAATAATAATAATAATAATAGTAATGTTTTAAAGAAGCACCAAACATAGAATTAAAAGAAACAATAAGGATAAAACAACAATAAAAATGATGTAAAAACTTAAATTGAAAACTAGAGAAAGCACTCAGCACAAACTGGATTTGTGCCATAACCTACATCCCCAGAAAATGTCACCTAATTCTGTCCTTTAGTTTTTATGTTATGCTGCTCACTATCAGGCAAACATACAGATCGACCTGTTTTTTGGAGGTCATGATAAAGCAATCAATTAAAAACCAAGTATATAATAGTGAATATTTAACAGCGACATCAAAGATTTTACTTTCCTGATCTCTGCTGCAGGTCATTCACAGTGAAGGCTGTCAGGCTGTAATCTGTAATCTGTAATCTGTACTATGGTGTCATGAATGTTTGTGAGAATAAGATCTGTTCCCAACAGATTGGGAAAACAGGATTTATGTGATGACTCAATAAGGATATGATAATGGTTTGGAAATAAACCATGTGACAGTACATCGTATACAGTTAGACTCTGTTACTCTGTCGTTTGGTGGAAATCCAGTTGTTGAAGCATGAACGTTCCATAGGAAATTCAAATTTTTTAAAAATCATTGCAGGTTTCTTTCTTATTTCTGATTGTGATGCTTTTACACTAAGTGTATTTACTCTGTGTGAACTGAGAAGACTTAGAAGACATTTGTGCTTTTCTGATTTTGGAAGATAAGAATGACTTTTATTATTATTCTATTTAGATATTTGAAGACAGTTGACCAACAGGAGAGACGTGTTGGGACGATACACTGTATGTACTACTACCTGTCACCCAGTCCCTGTAGATCATGTGTGTACACGCCTGTGCTTTCACTGTGTTATCAGAGTGTACCTGTTGTCAGTGACTCGATTAACATTGAGGGGATGTTGTCTCCAGCAGCTCCGCCTGCTGTCAATACAGCGAGCAGATCGTGAATCAGCTTCTCTGGAGACTGAAGCCACTCTGACGCTCCGCTCCGCAGACTACAGATGCAGCTCCATTCACGCGGCGCGTGGATCAGTGCATTTTTCTGCTCGTCTGACGTGTTTGAGTATTCTGTTAATGGCCTCACCTGTCGTACTGTCTGGTCTTTTGTGAGCAAAGGTGTTTGGAATGAGTCATCTGGCAGATTTGTGCGCAGAAACGCGAGAAAACAAAAGTGACTTTGATGATTTTTCTGTGTTGGCTGAGATCTTCTACTACACTCGATGTCCTCTAGCTGCTGACACAGAAGGGATTGTTTAATACTCTCCCACAGCTGCACAGCTCCTGAGTCTCCCTCTCGCTTCTCGACTCCTTCATGTTTCCTCTGCCTGTTCTTCCTACTCCGCCTCTTTGATTTCCTTTGGTCACTCTATCACATTTTCTCTGCCTCCAGCTGGTCCGCCCTCCGTCTCCTTCCCTCTGCTCTGCGTCCCCGTCTTCCTACCTGTCTCAGCTTGTTGGCTGTGTAATAGTGCAGCGAGGACCGACTGACAGAGTGACAGCTGAGGCGATGGGGACTGGCTGGGGTTCAACACTGCGGGTCCTCACCCATTTCAGCCCTTTGACACAGGAGCCATAGTTGTTTCAGCATGTTAAATTAGAGGTGGACACTTTAAACAGTCAGCTTATTAACCAGGCCAGTATTTTGCCTTTTCTTTTCTTTTCTTTTTTTTTAAATCATCAATCGACTAAACTGAACTGAACTGAAATGATGAGCTGATTATTGCTTCCTGCTGTATGTTTCTTCTAAAACTTTATCTTCTTTCATTCAAAAGTTTGTTTGACACGCTTCTGCTTTACGCTTGCAAGTGAATTCTGCTCTTGGAGTTGAAATCAGTTTGGGGGCGGAAACCAAAGGGAAGGCACCAACCCTTTTATGATTGGTCACTTTCAGTGTGATCAAGGAACTTCTTGTATTTGATTGACAGCTATCACTACAATGTGTCCAGAGCAGAGAGGAATCAGGTAAATGAAGGTTATTGTTCTGACTCCGGGCGAGAACTCATATTGAAGCATATATTTGATGTTAGTCGTATTAAGTAACATTGCATATTGCTACTGTAATGAGTAGTGAGGTATCTGACTTAGATGAACACATGAAAACAGATAATTGTTGCCTTGAATGTGTTAAAGATGTGCACTCCATTGCATTGAGAAGCAAACAGGAAATTGAGGGTTGATTTTGGCGTCACACGCTTTATTACCATGGACAGTTTTACAACAGTTTTACAGTAGAAGCCGGTATGTACATGACACCGACGTCAAACCTGTTGTTGTGCATCCAATGTTCACGTTCATGTGTTGTAAAGGGTTAAGGATGTTAGATAACCTTTAAAAAGTGTGGCCCTGCTCATGGAGGGCAAATGAAGTTCTCTTTCTGCACCATCATCTCACCACCTACATATCGTGTCATTGCGATTTAAAGAAGGATGGCCCGGTAAACGACAGTTTACAGGAACCTACGTTAAGGAATGTATTGTATTGAGATCGGAAGACGGGACTAAATAACATTGCCCGTATATTATCTATCTAATATTAACATATTGCGCACATGCAGTAATGTTATTTGCCCGTGAGCATGTTTTTACTGCTCTCATGACTCTCGACATTCACGTGACTTCCCGCGTGCAGCGCAGGAATGTCACCGGGTGACACGAGATCTAAACGCTGTTAATACTGACAAACACAGAGAGAGTCGTGTGGAGCTGAACGGCTCAATCTGCTTTCTCACTGACATTTCCTACCAATGTTGTCACAGTGTCACACGTCGGGTCATCTGTCCAGCACACGTTCTCAGACACATATAAGAGTCATGCGTGGCTTCGGTGAGAGTGCAGTTGCTGCTCATGCCTGGTGCTGCAGGCTGCTCGATGTGGCGGTGGAGCATTGGGAAACGAATGCTTGGTTCTTGGTCCTGTCTGACCGCACTGTCCAAGCGAGTCTGTCTGTATCACAACATGCCGTCACATGGCAGGGACGTGGGAGGAGGCGTGCCAGCGCGTCTGTGTGTGTTCATGCAGCAGCTAGAAGGCGTGCACATGCTGACATCAACTCCTGCATCCTGTTACATCATTCAGTTCAAGGACTGTCTGTTCTCTACCCACAAAAATATAATGTCTGACATTCAAACCTTTTTTTGTTGCATTGTTGCCTTCGGGTGCTCTGCTGTGTCTCCGTATGAGTTTGCTCCCCGTCTGTTTACAGATTTTTGCAGGTTTGTGTTCCACATGTTTGCACACAGGCCAAACACCAGCACACACACACACACACACACACACTACATTTGAGAGCAACAAGAGAGATTCTGCAAGGGTGAAATCCAAATAAATATGCAAAGGAAAAAAAGGAGAAGAAAAAAGTAGGAGCTCAGAGCCCAGTGAGTGTCATTGTTAAAGGTTTTATTAATTTGTCAAGCCTTTGGAATTTGAGATTTGAAACATGCTCTCGTTAATTTACAGGGTTCACTTGACCACTTCAGAAAATGAGTTTTAGTGTCGAGAAATCAAGGAGCCAATACCATGACTATGAGTATCCACTGATACCGATATCAGTCTGAAACAGTCATTTTATAACACAAAATAACAAATAATCTGCTCCCATACAGTTTTACTGTCTGTGCTTAGTAAAGCATTTAAGTGAAATTCAAGCTTTTTGCTTTTTGTATAATGTTGGACTTTACGTCATCCAGTGATTTTGACCAGTGTAGTTGTGTTAAAGGAGAAAATCTGGAAAGCAATGTAGTAAGGTGCAGGACGGTGGATGTGTAGTAAACAGAGGGGAGCGGAAATAATGAACGTGGCCATGAGAAAAGAGGACGGAAGAAAGAATAAAGACAGGAGAAGGAGTGGTAAAGAGAAGGAGGCCAGCGGGGGAGAGGTGCAGAGGGAAGAAAAGCATGGACGGAAGATGGAAACTGGAGAGATGAGAGCGTTTGAAAAAAGAATGGAGGGATGAGCTGAGCAGTAGAGGTATGCGTGCACTGACTGGGGGGTAGAAGAAGATATGAGGGAGCCTCGTAAGTCATTTCCCAAGAGAATCATCTCCTCTCCTCTACTCTACTCAGAGGCATCAGTATAAGCTCTATAAATAGCTCCAACAGTGAGCGGCACGTTTCTCCACTCGGAATCTCAGATAGCCTATAAATAGTGTACATGCAGCTTCTGTCACTTCAAATCTGCGGCTCTGGATGTAAACTGGCCCGCAGCTTCACTGCATCTGACAGGGAATCCTCCTGTGGAGACTAGAGAGGGAGAAGGAGACGGAAGAAGCTGGAGAGGAACGCGGTCAGGAGCGGAGGATGACGGCGCTGACAGATGCCACTGATAATGATAGCTGATAGCCAAAAACATAAATTGAACAGGAAGCGCTCCACAATCAGGAGATGTTTTAGAAAAAAGGAAATCATTTTTTATGATAAGGATATGAAGAGAGCAATTTTTATTTTTTTAGAAAAAATTTGTGCAACAAGTCCAGGATACAGTGATAGTATCTGTGATACGGAGGCGATTGCTCTAACAGCTTCCTCTGAAATGTCCTCACATAAATGGTCAAACATTGGATTCGATTTTAAGGTCACGATTCGATTCTCAATCGTTTTTCTCTCTTTTAGCACATAGCAGTGTGCATGTGTCATCGTGCTACAATGGCTACAGCCACAACCTCTGGCTCACCTGCAGGACGCCACACTGGGGGCGTGGTTAAATCCTCCATTTCACCTTCGCTTCCGAAGGTCGAGATCGTGACATCGTGTCATCCTTTGGTACCCTCCCCTTGTGGTACCAGAGTATAATGATATGTTACGGTCAGGGTAGCTTCACCCACGACAGTCAGCCGATTAGGCGATGTCCTCCATTGTTGTTGTGTCGCCTTCATTGTCGTTGCACCGGTACCATCAGGCACATCCTGCCAAACAAGTAAAGGTACTGTTCTCAGTTGGAATGCAAACCTGATCCAGGGCTTTACCATTCCAAACTGTACTGTACCATGATGGAAACGCAGCTTATGAGACGGCCTAAAAGGCGGAACCAGTTTTTGATTGACAGCGTTGTAGAAACATACACACACAACAACAGAGACATAAACCACCTGCCTTAGTCCCATGTGGATTTTGCAAGTGAAGTCTAGAAACAAGTAGCTGCTGGTTGTGTGGTATTTGCTCGGTGAGCCTGTTTCCATTAGTACATATAAAAACAGAATTATAGCATTTCCTTGTTCTAGTTGTTCATTTGTTCATTTATTTTTACGCCACTGCTATGAGATGATATTTATTGTGATGCGAATGAAGTCCATGAATCCACGGTGAGTGAGAGTCTGCAATCTGATTCCTGTGGCAGTGTGTAACTTCCGCGTTTGTGTCTTTGTAGAGAGCTGCTAATCGTTTACTCACAGGTAAAGTAAACCCAACAGGTGACGACTCGCCCGAGGGCTAATGCTAGAACTAACAGCGGCGTGACCAACAGCTGGAATCAAGTGTCACAGAAAACACAGCAGCAGTCCACACCACAGCTTTCTATATTAGGACCCACTTTTTAATCATGAAAAACTATTGTGACCAGATCACAATATAACTCACGCTAAGAGCAAATTTGTGCATGATTTAGCAACTAATTTACTGCCATATCTGTACCCTTTTAATATCAATTTGAATCAGGAAATACACCATTTCCAAGAGATGTTTGGTAAATGAATGATTTATGAATGCTATTTAGAACACACACAAGTGAATCGTAACTCTGGGGACGTGACTCATCTGTGGGGGTCTTTTGGAATCACTGTCCTGTGCTATATCTAGAAGGACTGAGTGGAGCGCAAGCATGATGGCTAAAACAGAACAACAGTTTCTACCCAGAAGACCTAATGGCCAATTTCCACAACGCTCCCAGCTCGACTTGCCTCGCCGCAGCACGGTTTAGGTCGGTTTACCACTACAAAAATAGTAGCTACTCAACGTGGGCGGAGTCATCACTGCACGTCTTTGTTTTACATGCACAGTGACTTCAGTGTAACTGAATCATTAGAATCAGTTAATTATAAACATCCCTTACATCCCTATTTGTATAACGAGGTATAAATTGTTTTATTTTTTAATTTCGAAGACTGGGGTGCACTAGATTTTTTTTCTGCCAATCCAGTTATCCAATTGAGTCAAAAAATAATATGCAATTTTTTTCCCCCGATAAGCGATACAATTTCACCACGTCATCAATTTGATCATTCAAGTTATTGTTCAGTGGAATTTTACTTGTGAGTGAGTGAAATAATCTGCGAGGACATGCAGATGAGTTCAGCAGCTGCCGGTGGAGACTGAATGTCATTTAAAGTGAGTTAAATTAGCCTTAAACATTTGCATAGTGAGTGTATTTATCGTTAAGAAACTGAGGGGGAGAATTGATGTAATCCTCTTGTGTTCTGTGACAGGAATTTTCACATGAATATTAAATATTTTCTGGTAAATTACTTATTTTCTTCCCCTGGAAGTCATGTGACTTTCCAAGGCCCACAATCATAAAAGCAGTTAGCGCAAAGCAAAGAAGTACAATTAATTCAATCAATGTAATTGTTTTAACCGCACGTGGTTCTCTTTCTTTTGTGCTGTCTCGTTCTTTTGGTCAGCTTCTGACCCTGTAATTACACGTGGGAAAATAAATGTGTTCTTCTGTGATGATTTATTCTGTAAAGGAAGCTGCCGCTGGAATGAGCTGCCGACTCTCCCACCTCCATCTGCATTTGATTTTTATTTGATCAGCCCCAAGAAAAACGTGTGCTGCATCCAAGAATTTGTCCTGGATTGAAACAAAGAAGCAGGTTGAGTTTTTGTCGTTTGTTTACTCACCAGTTGAGTTATGAGACTGCTCTCTGAATAATCTGCTCCATGGTTCCTGACGTGAGGTGGACGTGAGGAGTTATTTTTGTTATGATGTAATACTGAAATAAAAGATTAATAACATTTCTTGTGAGCATTTCAGTGGAATATTCCTTGTTTCCGTATACATTTGCTTGTTAACATCATCCCTGCGCTGCATGAATGTACAGTAAATGTACGTTTGTGGCTTGTTGTTTTTTACACTGCTGTTTGTGTGTCGAGCTGTAATAGACTGAGCTGATGAATGAATAATGAAGTGTAAAAAAAAGACCTGTGTGTGTGTGTGTTCTTGTATCTGTTACCTTTCTGGTAGAAACACTGACCTTGTCAGGGCCAGCAGTCCTCATGGAGACCAAAACCTGGTCATAATGAGGTACTGGTTAAAGGTTTGAATTATGGTTAGGTTAAGGCATTAACTGGTTATGGCTAAGGCTTTGTTTGTGTTGTCCAAATGAATGGAAGTCAATGCAAGTGTCCTGTGTGTGTGAGAGAGAGATATAGAAAGAGAGAGAGAGAGAGAGAGACAGAGAGACATCATCCCCTGGGGACGCTCTTCTTAAAGGGGTGATTTGCCTGCTGGCTCGCTCTTGTTAAAGGGCTGGCTGACATGCTTTGATGTGGTTCTGTGCTCCCTGCAGTTTGATTGGCACAGTGGATTAATGTTGTTCCACAGATGAAAGAAACTGCAAGGGAATGATAGGCCTTCTATTAAATGAAAATAGCAAATATTAATGAATTGGTTATGTTTGGAAAGTACTTTAAGCTCTGGACATGTGTCATATTTTTTTCCCCCCTCATCTCCTCGCTCTGATCCTCTCACTCAGTGGGTAATCACAGAATGAGGCTGATCTGAAGCCTCTGCTATATGTCTGACTGTCTTTAGTTTCTACCTCTGCACCTCCTCCATCTCCTCAGCCCACGTTTCTGTCCGTGCTTCGCTGCTGAGATCACAGTAATGTGCAGTGATGAGCCAGGTTGGTGCTGTGTTGGTCAGAGAGCGCTGACACCGAGACACCGAGGGTCTGACTGTTAATGCTGCTCAGTCTTCACCTCTGCACACACACACAATCATCGTGGGGGTTTTGTGTCCGTCACAGCTGCAGATTAAGAAAGGCACCTTTGGTCACCTGAGGAAACGCCTCAGTACAAGGATCATTTCTCAATGTCAAACAGGCGCCGGCTTCACCACTCGTCTTTGCAGCTTCTGACAGAAGCGGACAGACAAACACTTCATAGGTAGATGGAGTCCAGACGATGTGGAGATGCTTTCTGAAAACCATAATTAACTCTGTGCTGACCAAGTTTCCTTTGTGTTGAGAAGTTTTTGTTGACTGATGTTTGCTTTCTCTTGGAAAAACAGGTCAAATATCCATCACAGAGAAAAAAGAATTAAAAGTTTGAAACCCATCAAACTCAATGAACTATATTACATTTTTTTATTAAAATTTGAATACATTTTAACTTAATATCATGTGGTTGTTATATGTTCTGTCCACTGGGCCATGCAGGTGCCTCTTGACGGCGTTAATATAATTGGCCGTGTTGTCCACACTGACTCACGTTCTACTCTCCCGAGTTTGTCGCTGATGTATCTGGCAAAGTTTTCAGCTGTGTGGCTCGTCTGAGCTTCGGTCGTTTTGAGAATTATATCTATGTCTGTGAAACGTGCGCTGACCGTCACATTCTGCAGATTAACATCTTTTAGATGAGCGACGTGAGATTGTTGTGATTCAGAAAACTTTATTGTTCTGCGAGGGTCCTACATGACCCTACATGATGCAGAGGAAATTGGGTACAATAATTACAGTAATTACGTCATTCTATAATTGTGGATTTCTTTAATGTTCAAATTATATTCCACTCTTGAAATTCGTTCCAGCCCTAGTCCACTTAAATATTGTACCTTGCTCAGGGGCATCCCAGCCCTTGACCTGCAGGCGATTTGAACTGACAACCCTCCAATGACAAACCCAGTTCGCTGCTAATAATCGCATCTAAAAAGCTCAAATTCATGCACCTGCAGTGGTTTTGGTTGATAATGACTGAAAAAATGACCAAAACCAATTGTCAAAAAACCAGGATTATTAAAAATGATTGCTCCATCATTTCTTTATCACCTGCAGGTTTGCTAAGATAAGATCATCCACACGTTATTCGTGTTTCAGTCGTTCATGTGGTCAATATTCTCCCTTAGCTCTCAGCAGAGAGCAGCAAGAACTAGATACAAGCTTTGTATAAATGTTGTCCATCCATCGGTCCATCTGTCCGTCCATCAGTCAGCTGTACTTGCTCATATCCTCACTGTCCCTCCAGTCTTACAGCAATCTGTCTTTAACTACTGAGTCTCACATTCATCCCACACACTGCTTCACGGCTGACTGAGACCAGACTGAGCATCATCATCATCATCATCATCATCATCAGCCCCAAGACCACTTTTACGCTGAAGACGTGACGTCCAGTTCACCCCCCGGTTGTCCCAGCCTGCAGCTGCTGTGTGAGTCAGGTCCTCTGCCCTCTTAAACAGCAGCTGCTGAATTACTCTTAGCTAACCAGGTGTGAGCTCCCGGCGACCCCAGCTGTGACAGTAATTGATTGATAAAGTGCGGCAAAGCGAGAACATCAGAGCTGCAGCTCAGCAGCTCAGCAGACGAGGCTGGAGCCCAGACTTTAACACGTGTGCACAACAGCACACGGTCAGATCCCACTTTTTATTTATTTATTTGCTAAACTAATTTAGATGTTACTGCTTGTTGCCATGGCAACGCTGTGTTGCCAGGCACTGACGTGTTGTCGTGGTAGCAGACGCTCCTGTCAGACTGTTGCCATGTTGCATCGCTGCATCCATAGCACGGGCTTTGTAGTGTAAATAAGGGTGTGTGTGTGTGTGTGTGTGTTCAGTCTCATACCTCACCTATAGACCTGCTGTCACGTTTCACGTCTGCCATTTAAGAAGAAGGAAATGGAGAGGGGGGGTTGATTGGTGACAGTGAATGAGATATGAGAGTCTAAAGTGCAAAAAAAGGAGGATAATGAAGGGGGGAGGGAGCGAATTAAAAAAGACAGCGAGAGAGAGAGAGAGAGTAAGGAACAATTGGAGGAAGGATTTTCTATTTCACTCTGGCTGCATAAGTAGAGTAAAGACAACATTTGAAAGCACCATTTTACACATTTTATACAATCTTTAAAGAGAAATAAATATAGTTTGGATCAATACTGGAAGAACAAAATGGATGAGTTCTGAAGAAAGGCTCCTTTTCCCTCGTGGCAGCGTTATTAGATTAGAGTATTACATAACGCATAAGGGGACAGGTGTGCTTACACATCAGTACCTGCACGTTTGAATCCCTTTTCACACTTTCACCATAATCCCCCGGTGGATTATTGTGAACAGTCTTACACCTTTTTAGAGATAGAGATATTTTTAGTTACTGTTAGATGAGGTCGCACCTCGGTCCGTGTAACAAATTCCTTTCAACTCCCACAGAAACCTGAAGCCGGTGATGGATGATTCTCTGAAACCACGAGACAAGACATACATGTGCATGTTGTGTATGCACTTTTTATCATCTGAGTCTCTTCCTCAATCCAATTATTATTGCAATTCTTCAATGCATTGCAACTGCAAACACTGCAGGAGTCAGCCTGGAGTCTCAGAACAATTATATCCACTGCTTTATGTAAAGTAAACTGCAAATGTGAAACAGTTTTGATGTCCACCCTCCATTTTCTCATTCCCACACACTCAAACTGAGACAGTAATTGACCACCTTCCCCCACCCTTTATTATGATAATCAGTCCATTGTGGTCTATTTTTAGCTCCGAGTCTCCCCCGCTATGTTTCTACCTCTGGGTGATTTCCTGTCTCATTACACAAACATGTGTATGTTTGCATACTCTCGCAGGCTTCTGTGGACACGCAGCATTTTGTCCCTCCCAATAACCTTAAATGTAAGAAATGTATTAGATTAGGGCAGAAAATGACTTATGGCATACGTGTCGCTCCATTGAGACACATTTCCGGTTCATGCAGGACTGGGACCTCAAACCTCGAGTCTCTGGGGAGGAGGAGAGGGTCTGCATAGTGCACCTTTAAAATGTTTCATATATTTTAACACCATTTAAGGCAGTAGGTTGTAGAGCTGGACAATGTGATGACATCAAAAACATCAAAACAATTGGAAAACAGCCTGACTTTGAGATTTTCTCTATTCTAATTAAATAATAATAAAAAAAATTTTCTCTGATTCTTTTCAATTTTGCTTCTGTATACTCTTCCGCATAATTGCGGTCACTGGTGATTCTTCACTGTTATTTTCTGAAAAAAAGAGTCGTGATGATTTGACATTGTCAACAAATAAATACATATTTTCTCATATGAAGAGGAAGGTTTTTGGCGGAGTGAATTACTACACTACAGGATTTCATCAAATACTCTTTTATCACTCATTTTATCTCCATCAAATCCTTTTTGATGGAGTCTGTTGATTTAGGTATTACACGTGGTCTTATTGTGCAACTAATTGTGCGTTCCAAGTAGGTGGCGCTACATTTTAATTGTGAGTCTCCACAGAAGAGAGAATTGTGACTCTATAAAACCAGCCTATTCGAATGGTGGCTCATGACCCACACGATAGTTCTTCTGTATCCCAGTAAATGCACTTTGACGTGTTCATATGTGACAAATAGTTCCCTTATTTCAAAGAGAAACAAATGTTGTTGCTAATATTGTGCACCTTTTTGATGGAATGCACTTTGAGGTGTGTGAAGGACAGAACGACCAAAATATTTGTGATTGCTTGGACCTCCAATTGTGTTCAGGTATGGTTCTTTTATTATTTTTGTGCGCGTGCCTTACATGCATTTGTGCTGTTTTTTTAATGTGTCACCACCTGCTGCTCACTGGCTTGAAAATGTCACCCAACTGAGTTTTTAATTGAAAAGTGTCAGTCGTTGTTGTTTCTCATCTGTTATTTTAATAAGTCAATGAATGTGTTGGTGTCCTCATCAGTAAACACAGTCTTCCTGTCGTCATTATTTCCAGTGCAGTGAAATGTGGAAGCTCACCATAGAGACGTGACATTGTGACTTTTCTAAAAATCCTCCTTTGTTCTCTGAATCTGTTTCACTGATTGACGTTTTTGTTTTTCCCACATACCAACTTATCCACCGTTCTTAACCATAAACATTTTTTTCCTTTCATTCAGCTCAGTTTATGCACAAATTGAAAATGTGCATAAAAACAGGCAATTGCAAAACCACCAACTGTCTCCGTCTTATTGCAGTCTTTTCTGGCGTCCTCTGCTTGCCACTCCGCTGCCACTCCATTATTTAGCAAAAGTCTTTGTCCTCTTGTTGTCAAACAGCCAGCTCAGTTATTTCAGTAAATCAGCTATTTTAGCTTTAACTCTAAATGGACTTTCCTTGTTATGTTTCTATGAAACCTCTCTTTCTCTCTCATTAATGTTAAAATTTCCTCCAGTGCTCAGCTGTCATGGTTAGAGTCAGAATTTGTCCTCACCGTCCAAAGTGGAAGCTCTAAAGCTTTACTGTGCTATTATAGAGTTAAGTCATTTCAACCGTAAATCTCTATGGCACTCACACACATACTCACAGTGTCACCTCTCAGAGCTTTGGCTACACTGGCTGATTGTAATGCACAGACCATTTTTGGCTCACGACTGACTTTATCTTTTATTAGTGAGAGCACGACGCCCAATCAATAATCAGCAGGAGGAAGCGTTGCTGCTCTCAGCTGCTATGCTTTTTTTTTTTTGAGCACCTGTGCAGCTTTACTTGTCCTCCTTTGTTCAGCTCATTTATTAAAGCCGTTTGTGAAGCTATATCTACAAAAAAAAGAATACAAGACTGACATTTCAGCCTTTATCCAGAAGCCTTCATCAATTATAAAAGACATTTTATCAGTGTTCTACCTGCGAGCTTGCGGGGATAAGACAGACGAAGTTGGCAAGGTAAAAAATAGATGGTGTTAGAGAAAAGCAGCATCGGGGGCAGAAAGAACAGCATATGGCTTTTTTATTGGGACAGCTTTCCTTTTAATAAAAAGGTCTAATTACCAATTATTTAGTTGGTGTTGCTACCGGGAAGAAAAGAGGGAGAACAGGTACAGTAGTGTGCTCTGCTCTGCTCTGTTCTGCTCTGAATAGAAATGTGTGGAAAGGAAAGAAGAAAAGAGGAAGAGTCCGTCTATCTGCCTCTGTCAAGGCCACACAATCGATCAATATTCCCTGCTCAGATCCGAGATACTCACTCTCTCTCTCTCTCTTTCCCTATCTCTCTGTTCGACTGGTGTGTCCAGTGAAGGAAGCTGTGGGAAAAGGCCATCGGCAGGTCATCAGTATTCCAGCAGGCTCTGCCTACTCTGGTGGGGGCAGCAGAATAATTTCACTCTGATCTTACAGATCAATAGCTGTACTCAGTGGAAGGCGACCGGCCCCCGTCTGACTGACTGACTGAGCTTCTGTGCTATTCAGAGAAACTCTCTTGGTTTAACATGCGGTGGAGCTCACGGGAACAATCACACCCACTCCTCTGAGGGTTTTGCCAGTGTCCTTGATCAGCTGGATTTATGCAGGTTAAAAAACAAATCCAATACCTCCTGTATGTTGAGTTTAAGTGAAACTTTATGTTGTAAAGTGAGCCGATATATAAGCAGTTAAAGTGCAGCCTCATAAAAACCATGGAGTCCAATCAATACGTGTGAAAATGGGCAAAAACAAGGCCCAGTGGCAATATATACTGTATGTATGAGGGCTAGTTATTATTAAATGAATACAATAGTTGTGTTTTTAGTGTTGATTTACTTTATATCACAGAGGGAGTTCAGGTGCTGATATTTCTGACTCAGGTTCATTTGTTCATTGGGAACAATATTGATTTGAATTTCAAATGTATTTATTTATTTACACTTTTAGATGTCTGGGGCACATTTTAATGAAGAGGAAAAGTTCTAGGCTTTTTGTATATAGTGCAACTTATGAGTAACCCTAACCCTTTGTATGGTTGTGCTCTATAGACCCTTTCATTGTGTACAAACACCCCAAGCCTAGCGAGAATGCGCACGCAGTTTGGGTCAGAAAACGTCACAACAGGTAAGGGAGTAGCATGTATGTCCACGGTCAAGATGGGAAGATGATATTAGCAAGTGTCCAGATATCCACTCTTACCTTATACAGTAGATAAAGCTAGCCCGTACACGCCACAAAGTCTATGCGCATACAAGTCTTACAAGGAACGTTTTTAGCTCACCATGTTTACTTGTCAGTATGCTAGCCGAGCCGGCAGCTAACTACAAGCTAGCTACATAACTTTAGGCAGCAAAGTTTTCATACACATATGTGCGTTGACACACACATTTATGTGAAATCCAGGCTTTTCATCGTAATCTAACAGAAAGAGCTGATAAATGATAACCTACATGACACACTACTAATGCGAGTAGCGTCTTTGACTGCAGTAGCATCACCCCAGTCTTCTCTTTTTAATGCTTGGAGCCACAGACGACGTCTATTTTTTTTGAAAGGGATGAGATCCTGTAGGGATTCATAAGAACTTGACACCATTGCTGGTTCTACGCTACAAGTAGGCTTCTTATGTGTTGGACTGTTGTACAAGTTAATGGTACGAGTGTGTTTTCTGACCCCACACTGCGTGAGAGTCTATAGATTTAATTGCAAATTAAAACTGTTTTGTAAGTTAAATATGTGTCGCTGATTACAGCTTTTGAGAAGGTCTTGCAAAAGTCTTAAAAAGGTATTGAAATTAACTTGAGGATCCTGCTGAAAGTCAGACAAAAGCACTAAAACAGAACCTCCTTGGCAAAGGTGATGATGGGACACGGAGGACGAGTCACATGATTTACACTGTCCTACAGAGCTGTTACCAGCTTGGCGCTGAGATTATTGTTGGCACAGTGGGCACTTTTTCACCATTTAAGGACTAATCTACTACACAGACAACAAGTAAACACTCATCTGTAGTCTATACACAGACTTATTGACATATAAATCAACTGTTTTGACTCCGGGGAAAGGACAACATTTGTCATGCAGTGGGGGAGAGGGGGCGTGACAGAGCCATTAGTAATCTCCTACTAATGTTGTGTCCATATGTAAAGTGCTTTAAAAGCATAATTCATCCTATACACACACGTGAATCAATACTCAAAGGAGCCATATGTAAGAAAGGTATTGTGTTAAGTGATGAAATGACTATAATGTGTTATATTTTAGCACCGCGATGGACTGGAAACTGCCTTTCACTCGCTGTGACCCTCATGTGGAGGATAAAGTGGTAGACAATGAATGAATGAATGAAATTTAGAAGAGATTAAGGAAACTGAAATTTCAATGGTACAGCGAGTTTATTCACAGTTTAAAATAGTACTTACAGCTTGCAAATGTATGTTTATGTTGCGGAAAGGGATTTAAGAGTCGCTCCCGGGGCATTAGTCTTTCACTTCATGCCAAATAGGTTCTTCAAACTACCTGGCAACCTGGAGTTAGAGAGGAGGGAGAGTGGGAGCAGTGCTCTGCAGAATTCCTTATTTGGATCACACTTCCCATTTAAAAGTCTACATATAGCCGCTTTAAACTCACCGCGGTGCGAGTCGTGAGCCTGTTTTCTGGAGTATGTTGACGCTACAGTGTGAGTGAGTGAGTGACAGACTCTGTGGGCAGTCTGCTGCTGCACAGCCTTAATTGTTTTGGTTTTGTATTTCTTTTTTAAATAAATGTGATTTCCCAGTGCAGTTGTATGGGCTTGTTGTTGCTATGGCTTTTCCCAGTTCAGTCCTGCTATAGATGCTTTACAGTGTGATATCACCTCTTCATTACATGATGTGAAGCACTTGTCTTTGCTGCTACTGGTGAGGTAAACACAGCAGAGGATGTTCAGCAGATGCACTACAGGAGTAAAGTGGTGACATACAATCAATAGAGAGCTATTGATTAAGATATCACACTCTGGAGACAGTTAGATGTTCCTCAGTGACTAACACCTTTCACAGCCTTTCTATTTTCCTACTGAACTGTACATGAATGGAACAGCCCGTCTTTTATCTTTACCCCTGATATGGCTATTTCTTTGTAAATCATGCCATATATAATGGCAGTTTTTTGCGCTCTATTAAAATGTAACAGTTGAATTAATGATTAACTTGTTTCTGTCTCTTTACTTTTGCTTTTACAAGCGTGACCTAGCCAGGATAGGGTCAGTGAGCAGCATCATATTTGCAGTTGGACAAACAACCACTGCAGTGCTTTTGGGTATTTGAAATTAAAATCATGTTAAGTCCTCAAAAATGAACATTTGGATATTAAAAAAAAGAAAAAAGATTTAAGTGTACTTGCATGTGAGTAATAATAATAAATCTGGTGATTAACTGAAAAATGGCACAAAATGAGCAAACTTATCATATATAAATAGTGTTAACTTAAGTTTAACACTAGATATGTAAATATATCTAAAGATTTCTTTAACATATTTAAATGTTTTTTTTTAACTAAGCAGCCGCTCAGTTTGCTTATGCCGTGGGCTGCTCTGTGACCAATTAATCATCTGTTTTTAGTCATAGTTTTTGCGTGCAGTATCAGTTTGTTTTAAAGTGGCCGATAAAGTCATTTTAAACTCTTTTATAAAAACAAAGCCGTTAACAACACATTTACTGCATGTTGACACAGCATTAATCCAGCCATTTGAAAAACATAATGCTGTTTAACAAACATTCTTCTCCCATAAAGAAGAAATAAAAGGCCCAACTCAAATAAAATGCAGTTGCTACTTTTTTTTTATTTACATTTTAACAGCCTGTGCATAATCAAGCATTCATATTTACTTTTCTTTTTTTTCTAAGATAGTATCACTCGAGGGATTTTAGTATCGTCTGTCCTGTGCTCCGCCATCCAACAGAGTTTAAAAAACTCAATGAAGTCTGTGAATTCTAGAGCTTCGACATGTGCTTCAGTCAGAAAGTGCTTCTCTTCTGTTATTCACCAGGACCATCAGATAACAAATCTCAAATCAACTGCACGGCCGGGTCAGTCTGACTTCGATTGGACCGTGTGGGGCACAGGTTGTGGGCACAGCGCTGTGCCAGAGACTGTTTTCAGGCATGATCAATGGAAAGCAGGAATCAACACCAGTGGACTTTACTGAGCCTGGGCTGAAAATCCGCTTGGCAGAGACACAAACACAGCACCTCATTAAACTCAACACTCCCTTTGCTGCAATCACAGAGCAGAGCCTCGGTGCTGCAGCACTGATGGAGATCTCTGGAGCGTTGATGAAGGAGCACTGTGTTGTTGTTGTTGCATGGTAATGCGGTGTCTCGGCATTCCTGTGTTCTGGACCATGATACAATCACTGGAAGGGTATGGTGTGTCGTGTAAGGACGTTTGAGGTTTATTTGGTTGGAACATTAAGGCTGAAATGATTTATTGATCATTGATTTTTTTCTTTTTTTCTTTTGTCTTCCGGACTCTCCCTCCTCACCTGCTCCTTCAGTCATTCACATATTTGATTTGGCAGAGATTTATTTAAGCCGGATTCTCTTCTTGACACACAACCCTCCCACTTTTCCGGGCTTTGGACCGGCACCAGAAGCACAGTGCATGTGTCCTCCTGGTGGGAAAAGCTTGCTCAACAACGTCAACAACACTGTAACTTTTTTAGTTACAGTGTAACTTTTCTCTTTCGTGCAGGAAAGTTTGTCCAAAACTTAAAATGATTGATCCTCAAACCAAACATAATATTCACTTAACTGTCATAAAGGAGTAAAGAAACCAAATAATAATAATAATAATAAAACATTGATATTTTACACATATACAAACACTATAACATAATAACATGTGGCTTTGGTTCAATTCACTCAGTCAGTGGGAAGCAGGTGGGATTAGGAACCTTTGATTGATTACTAAATTATTCAGCAAATCATTTCATCAGTCATTCCCAGAGGCTGGATTGGGAATTTTTCACTCACCAAATACATATATAGGACATAACATACAGTATATCATCTGAATAACACATATTTATCATTTTCCTGTCACAGAAATTGCAGTCATTATTAGCATTATGTACACATTTGCTGTCAAGGTTTTAGTTAATGTGTTTGTGTGGGGTTCTCAGTTTCCTCCCACAGTCCAAAAACACACAGAGGTTAATTGGACACTCTAAATTCACCGTAGGTGTGAAGGTGAGAGAATGTGTGTGTGTGTTAGACCTGTGATGAACTGGTGACCTGTGCAGGGTGAACGCTGCGCTTCATCATATGTCAGCTGGGATTGGTTCCAGCCTCCCTGCAACTCTTATGTCAGGAGAAGGCAAATTCATATATATATACTGTATATACCTGTCATAAAAAACAGAAAACAGAAATATTTTAGAAATCTTTCAGAAACAAAAGTTATTGTTTTTTATTTGGAAAATCACAAACTGAATTCACCTTTTTATACTCAAATTTGAGTCGAGCTCACTGGGCTACTTCTCTGAGAAGTCAGGACTGAATCAAGCATAACATTCAACCACTAAAACATGAACCACTCAGTCTTTTCTGGTCAGGAGTCTCTGTCTCTCTCTCTCTCTCTCTCTCTGTCTCTCTGTCTCTGTCTCACACTCTCTCTCTGTCTCTGTCTCACACTCTCTCTCTGTCTCTGTCTCTCTCTCTCTGTCTCTCTTTCTCTGTCTCTCTCTGTCCTTCGCTCTCTGTCTCTCTCTGTCTCGTTCTCTCTCTCTCCGTCGCTCTCTGTCTCGTTCTCTCTCTCTCCGTCGCTCTCTGTCTCGTTCTCTCTCTCTCGTTCTCTCTCTCTCTGTCTCTCTCTCTGTCTCGCTCTCTCTGTCTCTCTCTGTCTGTCTCTCTCTCTCTGTCTCGTTCTCTCTGTCTCTCTCTGTCTGTCTCTGTCTCTCTCTCTGTCTCTCGCTCTGTCTCTCTCTCTCTCTGTCTGTCTGTCTCTCTCGCTCTCTCTGTCTGTCTCTCTCGCTCTCGCTGTCTCTCTCTGTCTGTCTCTCGCTGTCTCTCGCTCTGTCTCTCTCTCTCTCTGTCTCTCTCTCTCTCTGTCTGTCTCTCTCGCTCTCTCTGTCTGTGTGTCACTCAGGCTCAGTTGTGTGAATGGACTTGGCGATCACAAGTGATGACTCTTCACTCGCTCTCCTCTGTAGCATTTCCTTTTCCCTCCCACTTCCCCTCGTACACTTTGTAGCCTCAAATGTGCTGTCTTCTTTGTCCAGTCCTTTCTCCGGGCTCTTTCTCTGCCTTCCTGCCTTTTCTCCTCAAGTGCCCTATTTGCCTCTGATGACCTTTCTCATTTTCTCTTTCTTCCTCTACTTCTCTCTCTGTGTCTCACTCTGCAGGTACCACCAGGCAGCCTAAGGAGGGGGAGGTGCCGGGGGTGGACTACAACTTTGTGAGTGTGGAGCGTTTTATGGAACTAGAGCAAAGTGGAGCCCTGCTAGAGAGTGGAACATATGAAGGTGAGTTCTGGGAGTGCTGTGGCCGCTGTCCAGGAAACTTTCTGCAGCTGCGAGACGAGTACAAGTGTTTGGGGAGCGGAAATAGGAACATGTTTCGCTCGAGATGTTTGACTGTTTTTAAACAGAATCTGCCATCTTGTGCCACTGTGAAAATATCGTTGCTTACTAGAACAGATGTCAGGTGATGTTTTTACACACAGCTTTGGATCAGCGGTAGAGCAGCTCATCCTCCAGCTCGTCTACATGCTGCTGTGTGTCTGACACAACCTTCTGCTTATAGATGGGCAGCGCGAATGGGTGTAAAAGAGCTTTGAGTGGCCATCAAGAATAGAAAAAGTGCTACACAAATACAAACCTTTGAATGTAAACAAAAGGTGTGTGTGTCTGTGTTGTGGAAGTGAGCTGGATGAATGCAATTTGCAAGTCGTGTTTACCAGGAGTTCATCCTTATTTGCATGTTCTTGTGTTCTGTGAGCACTGAATTGTACATGTGTGGATTTACCAGCAGATCTCCTCACATAACCTCGAGCAAGTGTCCATGGTTATCGTCTTCTACGCTGATAACCAGACTGGAAAGTAGCATGTGTAGTCAAGTATGGTCAATGTGATCTGGAAATGTGCAGATGCTCACATTTGTGTCCCCTCAGGCCCTGGTCATAGTTCTGAGTCTGTGAAGACTGTTGGGGCGGAATAAGACTTTTCTTTCAGTATTGCCGGGCGGTAAAGATATAGATTTTTTTCATATACCACAAGACGTGTATATGAAGAACACTATGTGGTGCAACCACTGTGTTTGGGGGAACCATTTTCACTGCTGCACAACCCTTGCTAAGGGCTTACTTTAGGAAGTAACTGTGTTAGTAATAACAAGTTCATGAGTAAGTTATTTTTTGGTTTGTCAAATTTCTTTTTCCTGTTTTCTGAGTCATTTTTTCTGTTTTTCTGAATCATTTTTTTTTTGAGTTATCAAGATACTGCCGAGCATGCCGTATCTGTCCAGCTGATCCTGGAGAGTCATTGCTATGTCTAGCACATCTGAAAAGGCTTTCTTTCTGAACAGGCTCAGGTGCCTGCATAAAGTCATAAACCATCTATGTGTCTTAAACCAGATCAAAGTAAAACTTGATTAAACTAAACAAGCCATCCATGTTGTTACTATTAAATCGAGCTCTCAATGATGGAATGAATGTGTTCATCGTTTCAAATGCTGTCTAAACTTAGAAAAAGAATGATTCAGTAAATCAGAAAAAAATTACTGTGAAAAACAGAAAAAAATAAACCCTTTTTTTTTTCCGTGAATGCAATGCACTTCCGTACATGAGAGTCAAGAGTAAAAAAAAAGAAGAGAAAATATCATTATATCAATTTTTGGTCATATACCACCCAGCACTACTTTTTTTTCAGTTTTGGTCAAAAGAGACAGTGGAGGAGACGTGAACTCTGGACACCTGCTTGAGATTATGTGAGTTTATGTGAGATTATGTGAGGAGGTCCACTGTTACCCACATTATGTACAACCCATCACTCACACAACACAAGGACTTTCATATGAGGGTGAATTGCTGACAAGAAATCACTGCGATCTGAAGGGAATGTGAGATTGATATTAGTATTAATGGAGTCACAAACGTGTGTGTGTGTGTGTGTGTGTGTGTGTGTGCGTAAATGAGAGGCACAAAATGAGCAAAGTACGACCCAGAGCTTAGAGATTCAAGGATCTTTACACCGGTGACACAAATTATGTTTGTGACTGCGTGATGTGTGTGTGTGTGTGTGTGTGTGTGTGTGGGCTACTGGCACATTCTCTTCCCATGTGTTGATTTCATAACTGTATGTTCACGTATTTTGCACAGATTTAGAGTGTGTAAGTGTCCCCCCAAAGCTTATTTATGCACGTTATGGGAAGCTGTTTAAGATTAAAATAAGAGGAAGTGGAGATGGAGAAATGGGAGACAAGATGAGAAAACGATTTAGAGGGCAGTGATGTAGGACAGAATCAGAGAATCATCAGAACACTCTTCAAGGTAATTGTAGTGCATGCATGGTTTCTGTGTGTGTGTGTGTGAGCACATAATGTAAGAGCTCCTGTGTATGGTGAGTCACAACTGAAGGCGGCTATTGAACTAAGCATAAAGCCAAGATGCTTTAGGGCGAACCAGGAGTAGTGAGGAGGATCAGGGGAGCATTGTTGTTTTTTTAGGTTTTTTTTTTAAGCATCAGGGTGCAAAAGCAGGAAGTCTGGCCTGAACTAATCCCAACATGGTTTATGTTCTGCAGAGAATCTCCTCAGTTTGTTTGTCCTTTAAGTGTTTCTTCAGGTTTTTGTGAAGGGTGATGGTATGAGGTCCTGACTCATGACGGTGACAAGCTGCCTGCCTGCGTGTGTGCACTGTGAACAACATCAAACAGAATCACTTAATAACATGGCTGCTGTCAGGGACACAGGGAAAAAGAAAAAAATAATAGTATAATACACACACATACTAGTGCTGCCTCGTTTCAAACACCGAACACCACTAAATATTACATTTGAACTTGCTGTTGGAGGCAGCAGTGGATCAACAGGTCCTGTGTGCTGTGTTTAAAATGCAACACACATTTGTCAAACATAAAGGGAAATCAAAGCATCGTTTTAAGATATGTACGCTAGACTTAAGCAGGTGCACATTTGATTTGTGAAGTTGCTAAAATGATTTTCCTTGAGTCCCTGCTGACAGACAGACTTTTATGAGGTCAAGCTTTCCTGTCTTATGCTGATTCTTGGCATGTGGGGGGGTGGGGGTGGGGGGCTGCAGGAGGCCTGCAAGTGTTTCAGCTCGATATCAGAACTAATCTATGTCTGTAAAGTTGTGTGGACGATTTGGGTAAAATATCAAAAATAATAATGGATTTTTTTTATCCATTTTGATTGAATTCACTATTTTCCCTTTTCAAACTGAAGAGGAGATTTTTAATCTCAATAACTTTTTCCTAGTTCCTAGTTAAATTAAGGTCAAATCACATTTAAATATATATTTATATACTTTGTTCTGAAAACAATTAACAGCTGTACTGTGGCTGAACTTTGTATAAACCCACAAACCGGAATGATCCCTAAGTGAAGTTGGTGGATGTTTGCTGCAGATCATGGTGGATCATGCTGTATGTGACTGTACACTTGTTTACATGTGCCTGTGTGTGCACATTCATGCTTTAATCACAGTGCCGTGGGCAGCAGGGTAAGTGTACTTATACTGAGGAAGAAGTGGCTGCAATCGAGCCTGTCGTAATATCTCTCCGCCTCCTGCGGGGATGAAAGTAAACTGATGTCTGTGGTCTATGAGCCACTGATCCTTCCTTTGTCCTTTATTGCTGCCTCATTCCCTCTCCTTTGCTCAGCTGTTGTTCTCCTCCCTCTGCCCCCGTCCCTTGGCTTCCTCTTTGTGAAACCCTCACTCCTCTCCACTTTGAGGGATTATAAAATAAGACGTCTCTGCCTCTCGCTCACACTTAATGTTTAATCATAAAAATATATTTCCCTGACAGCGAGGGTCTTGTTTAAATTTCAAATGAAAGTCGAGCCGTCCTGTGGCTGACGAGCAAATGTGACCAATCAGAAATGTGTGTTTAGCAATGTGGAAAATAAGAGTTGATAGAGAGATGCGTCAGTGTCAAACAGTGAGTGGTATAATGTGGAGGAAGTCATGGTTTAAACTTAACATTTACTCCATAACTAACAAGCTCTTCACCTCCCTCCAAACAGAGCTGCTCACAATGACATAGACGATTCAATATCTAACCCTAACCCACTGAGTTCAAATATTATAGCCTGAGTTAGCAGCTGTCCTCTGAAGGCAACATTTTTAGAAAGAACAATATCTAATTTATCTCCATGCAAATGACTCACAGACAGAAATACGTTAAAGCAGCACTCTGCTCATAAAGTGTAATTATATTGTAGAAGATGAAGTGCACTTGTGCTCCAAACCATCCATACAGTATATGACTGAATATAACTTTGTAATACTTGTGTAGTTTGTTGTTGTAACTTAGAACAACAAAGTTGTTGTGGCTGTTATTATGTTGCGTGCAGACAATGCAGTGGGTCGTTTATCATTTGTCCCTGGGGTCATATTAAGCCTTTTGTGTTTATATTTGGATTTTTCCCATTTGATACTTTACTCAGCACCAAGATTTTGTTTCTTTTTCCAGAGAAGAAAAAAAAGAGATTTTCTTGAGAAAAATCCAAGAACACTGTCAGCCTTTGAGGAAGCAATTAGCCGTGATTTAAAATGAACTAACATGTTGTTCCTCTCACTAACACCGTGTTAATCTTTCTCCACACATACACATGTCCCACGTCTGTCCAAAGCAACAGCTGTAGTTTAGGGAGAGTCATCTTAATTAAGATAAACAGACAGCCGGTTTGGGCTTTGAGAGCTGAACCTGTGAGTCAGTCAGTTTAATACAGCAGAGAGAAAGTCAGGTTATTTTACTGGACCCAAGCGGACTTAGCAAATATGGACCTATATTGACCTAAACTATACGATATATATATATATATATATACGTGTATGTATATACATGTATATATATATATATACACATACATACATATATGTTCTGTATCTTGACCCTGCAATGCACTGGTGACCTGTCCAAGGTGTACCTGTGTCAGCTGGGATTAGCTCCTCCTCCTACTTTATCCTCCCTCCTCATGTGGAGGATAAAGTAGTAGACAATGAACGAATGAATGAATAAATGAATGAAAGGGGGCATATACTGAAGCTACCTAGAGTAGCAGAGACAGACACAATAAATCAGTTCCCCTCAAGTGTATCTATACTGGGACATTCAATAAATGAGGGAACTTTACTGTACTGAATGAAGAGACATCAGTGTGGTACTGTGGACATCACAGGTTTGCTCTGTGTAAGGACAGGAGGACAGAGTCAGGGAAGGTTGCTGTCTATAGGAGAACAGCATACAGGGCGAATGATAGGGCAGAGAAATTTGTCATCCACTAAAGGTGAAATGGAAGCTTTGATTGTACATTTGGCCTTTGCGCTGTATCTTTGTCATTGTTTTTAGGACAAAGCCACCTTGTTATTACTTATTATCTGTGTGTTTGTGTTGCAGTGGCAAATAAATACATTTCAGGTATAAAAATAGGACGTTTTATCTTCTGATTTAAAGCATGGACATCTGGCATCTAAAGATCGCATTTAATAAGAAATGAAAAGTTATTAGTTATAGTCATTATTTCTCGAAATGTCAGTCAGCGTGCGAATGCACAGCATTAATTAGATTTATCACAATTGATTAGTCTCAGTCAAAAATAGTTTGTGTTAATTCTGCTGCGTTCTGTGCAGACAACCGAGTCTGACATCGTCTGTTTAAATCCCAGGTTCCCATAGTTTCCGCTCCGCTTAGCAGACAGTGTGTTATATCACCTGAGGTAGCCGTGCTGTACATATGGTCACTTATACAAACACCACCATGCCTCTCTGCCCTCAGATAACTTTTACGGCACACCAAAACCTCCAGCAGAGCCGTCCCCCGCAGCCCCTCCTCTGAATGTGAGTGAGGCCCTCCTGCCTGGAGCCCGGCCCAGCGCCCAGGGCAAGAGGAAGAGGAACCAGTCAGTCAGCAACATGGAGCAGCGCGCCAGCCTAGAGCCGCCCGAGGAGGAGGAAGAGGAGAGTCCGGTTGTCAATGGCAATGGCGTTGCCATCACACCAGGTGCTGTATGATAGGAGAGCGAAAACGTCAATATCCTGTTTTGATGTTTTTATTGAGAATTGTCTGAGATTAGATTGACACATGAAGACAGGTCTATATTTAGGGGAGGGGAAATATCTGCTCTGGCAGCCTTCACGATCTTTAGGGTTGTTTATTAAAAGGCTATCGTGTAAGAATTTAGTGACACGAGTGTAGATTGTATCAAACAGAGGACTCCACAGTTAACCCTCTCTTCCCCTAGATGTGCATCAGGGAACTACGGTGATTCTTTGTTTTAGACAACATGAGCTCTTGGGCTGGCTTGTCCATTTGGGCTGCTGTACATAAAATGGTTAAGCTGTTATATTCTTATACAAACATCCATGTGGGTGGTATATTCAGTTCTGCCAATAAAACCCTTTTAAGGGGTCATTTACATGCAGCTTCTTTTGCATTCACAAACATATTATTTTAAATGGAGTTGCACATCAAACACACACACACACATCACACATTTGCATCACACTCAAATGAAAAGATCTCAACTTTTTTGAGTGCAGCAAGCCTTTTAGTGAGCATTGTGATACACGGCTCAAATAAGTAGGTCAGACTGGTCTTTGTCCACTCTGAAATAAGCTTCTGACCTCCATCATCCATACACTCAAGATCTTTTCTTTTTTCCCCCTTGTACACACATGAAGCAGCAGAGTGGCTGCGAGGGAAATCTAGTCCTGATAATCCATTGTCTTTTGGCGTGTTTCCACCGGCTCGACTTGCCTCGGCACGGCACGGTTAAGTTGCGTTTCCACTAGCACAGTACTTTTCTTAGTACCTGCTCTGGCGAGGTTCCAAGCAAGCTGAGTAGACAATATGCGTGACATCGTCAGACTGCCGACCACTGATTGGTCAGAGTGTCGTCACAGGATGAGACTCAAGCCGAACAGTGCCGAACTGTAGATCAGTTAAAAAGGCTTAACAATCCTAAAAACATGGGTTAATCTCCATCAATTACCAGGGAAATGTCTGAAATCTCATAATTAACAGAGGAGTCTGGTGTATCCAGCACTGCTGATCGTGAGCGGTGAGCAGTGAGTGGCATCACAAACCCTGCCGCTGTATTTCAGACCAGTGACTAAAGTGTCAGACTGAGTCTGTGCTCCGGTCATGGAGGAAGTACTGAACTAATAGTTTTAATTAACTGATTCTAATGATTCAGTCACTAGTCACTCGTTGTGTGTGACGCGTGCAGTTTCATGCAGCCGTGCACTGACTGACTCACACATACACAGTGGAGGTGTTCATTGAAACACTTCTCACTCATTCATCCATCGCTTTGCTTGGTTCACACTGTGTGCCACAGAAGTTTACTTGCCATCTAACCATGTGGATGAGTTTAAGCTCCAACAAAAGTCAGCTGATCTTAGACATGACATAATATTGTCTTTACTCACTCACTGGTATGATTGAGTACAACCATGAAAGAGCCAGTTATACAGTAATAACTGTCACATGTTCTTCTTATTGCACCTAGAGTGTCTATTTTATCCTTTAGTCCAGTTTTCCATCTGCAGTTTATGAGTGAGTACAGATGTGACTGATCATTACAGACATTTACAGACTTTGTAGAGCAAATGTTGTCATTAAGCATATGGAACAGAATCCATATGGACTCATTCATGTCTCCGTCATTATCACCGTCCACAGTCTCATCTTGACTTGAGCTACTGTCTGTCCGTCCTCTCATTTCTCATGTGTCTCCTGCTGTCGGTCTCTGCCCTCCTGCCACTGGCCTTTGTCCTTGTGTCTATTAATACCAACTCTCCCCCTCTCTTCTTCTCTAGAACACTCTCTGTGGTCACATCCCTTCTTCTTTCTCTCTAATCTTCAATCTTTGTGCCCCACACACACATCCTTCATCTGAAAAATATCTGTCTCTTTCATGTGATACTGACACGTCTGTAAGCTCACTATCAAAAATGATCAAATAAAGGCAGAAAAACAAAGGTAACATTTTTAATTTTAAATAGTACGTAGATGGAAATTAAAAAATAAAAACACTATATTCATGACTAGAGGATATGTTAAGGTTCCAGGATGATGCAGCAGAAAATACTTTGCACTCTTTAAGTGCAAATGCAGACCATGGCCAAGAGGAGAGGAATTGGGCTTCTAACCAGAGGGCTGCCAGTTCAAATCCTGGGATGGCTCAAGCTCTTGCACCCAATCCCCATTGCTCCCAGGGCTCCCTGGTGCTGCCCACTGCTCCTGTGCGGTCTGTGTGTTTTCCGCACTCTTGTGTAAAAAGGATGAGTTAAATGCAGAGGACAAATTCACTATCACTAATTGGTGTGTGCGCAAAAATAACTAATACTAATTCTTCAAATGCAAAAGAGGTTAAAAAGCTTTTGGTTGCATGATGAAAATCCTCTGATCAAAGAGCTTTGTATCCTTTCCATTTAAAAATCCTTTTTCGTATCAAACAGCATCTGAATGAAATAACTTTCTAGTGATCAATAAATATTATATATATTTCTTCGTCTGGATAAAAAGTAGTGAGAAAAAAAGCGTTTCCTCTTTCGCTTTTCTTCTTAGAACTGTGATGTTTTCTCTCTTGAGGATTCACTCTCCTCAATCAGATACTCATCATCCACTGACTGAGGCCTCCTTTACACCTGGCATTAAAATGTGCTTTCTGTCATCGGATTGCGATCAGATATTACCTGACCACTTGTCAGAACAGGTGTATTTACCCCCCGAGACGTATTGTGGACGGATTGTCATCCGATCTGCCAAACCACTTGGGAGGTGAACAGAAGTGTAGATGCAACTACACAACTACGTGACTGGAAATACGCTGGTGGCTCAAAGTACAGCTAACATGAAAATGGAGACAAAACTGCACAGTCTCTTCTGCGTTCATCGGTTTTCTGCTTGTTGAAGAACGCTGTGACGCTGTAGTCTGCAGCTGGAAATATTTGCAGAAGATGAGGGGGAGGTGACGTAAGAGGGACTGCAGTCGGATCTTGATGTGTACACCGGAGACACATGTTAATACCAGGTGTAAATGCATGTGGTGAAGAGTTATCCGATCACAGACAACACATTTCAATGCCAGGTGCAAAGGGAGCCTTAGATGCCACCAGCTTTTCTCCTCATGTAAAAAAGATTTCCTCATATTTCTTAGTCTCTGACCCCTAAACTCAGTATCTTTGTCTGTTTCCCTCCATCTCTGACATCATCATGTTATTTCCTCTTCATGCTCTTTGTCCGTAGACCCCGTCTCTCTCTTCCTCTCTCTCTCATTCTCCTGGGGGTTCATAGCTCTGCAGTGACTTGGCTCTGACTCATCATGCATGGCGTGTTTTGTGTGCATCCGGGACTGTGTACAGAATGAATTTGAGACTAACTCTCTCTCTCTCTCTCTCTCTCTATCTCTCTCTATCTCTCTCTATCTCTCTCTCTCTCTCCCTCTCTCCCTCTCTCTCTCTCTCTCTGTGCGTGTGTGTGTGCTTGCTCGCTCCAGAGTCCAGTGAACACGAGGACAAGAGCACAGATGCCTCTGGGGAGATTGCTGTTGAGGTGTCCAGCCAGGCCCCAGCCTCCATGGAGCCCCCTACTGAAGGAGAAGAAGCCCCACATTCTCCCCCTAAATCTCCCATCAAGGTCCCAGATGTAGATGAGGAAGAGCTCGGCCCTCTGCCAGACAACTGGGAGATGGCCTACACCGAGAAGGGGGAGGTCTACTTCATCGAGTAAGAGGAAAAAAAGACGCCATATGAATCCATTTTGTGTTTTTCTTTTGAAAATCCCAATAGAGGGACTTTCTTCCCCCAAAACAGCATGTTCCTTCTATAGCCTGCGTATGAAAGGTTGACATTGTCTTACAGTTTTCTGAATTAAGACAACCCAGAAAGTAATATAGAAAACAAACAACTCCATTTGACATTTTACAAAGTCAGTCAAAGCTTACCTGTGCAGTTAAAGGTCTATAGCTCTAGTTTCAGATCTACTTTAATGGAACACGTTGGTGTTTTGTAGATTAAGTCCCATTTAGAGGAAAGACACCACTGTGATTGACAGCTGGTATCATCCAGTAGGAACCTGGTTGCAGCCGATGTCTGTGAATTTCCAGCTGCAAATCCCGTTCAGATATAGGCGCCACTTGGTTCCTCCGTGTCTGCATCTGTTGTAGAGTCTGTCATGTCTGAAAATATTTAAAAACTCAAATCCCTTGTAATGCAATTTACAAATGATGCCAGATTGTTTATGCATGGCTGGCTGTGTAAACCTCATAGTGCTGTTTGAATAATGAATGCAACTTAATGCTGCTAGTCAGACATACAGGGTCCATAAACTGTCTATAAATACACACATACAGACATGCACATCCCTGCAAACTGTTGACCCCTCCTTTCACCCGTACTAATTAGTGGCTGAGGGCTAATTAGTGGATTAATGACCATTAAGTTTACCATAGAAACACATGCACACACTCTGAGGTTCATGTCATTAGTGATACTCTACATTCATCTCTTTCTCTTATCCTCACTGTCAGTTTGTGCCTAACCTTTGTTTGCCCCCTTTCCTTTCATCATTTCTTTCACCTACACATCTCTTTCTTCTTCTTCTTCTTCTTCTTCTTCTTCTTCTTCTTCTTCTTCTTCAGTCACAACACCAAAACAACATCGTGGCTGGATCCTCGGCTCGCAAAGAAAGCAAAGCCACCCGAAGAATGCAGCGAAGACGGTGAGTGTGAACGACCTGTCGACACGTTTGCGTTCTTGTTTTGTGAGCTCTGTTACGCGTTGTTGCCGTGTGTCGTCGTCTTCTCTGTTCCTGCTGTTTGTCTAGCTGTGTTCTACACAAAGCTGTTCTTTACACTGTTTTCCTTCCTTGTAAAAAAGGAGAGCAAAAATACCTCAGCGTCTGAGGTGTTTGTTAGTCTTGTCTTCTTCACAGGTTCAGAAAGCAGTACTAACAAACAAAGGAGGATTATTTTGGCAATTAAATTGAACCTTTCTCGGTTGTTGATATTGGGAGGCGTCCGTTTGCATGGAACGATCTTGGCTCATGTGCACGTTTGGTTGAGAGAACTCGGTATTTGACATCGTGCAACACTTGGAACCAAAACAACGCCATTTTGGCAGGAAGCCATGCTGTTTAAATCCATAGACATATATAACCAGCAGCATATATACCAGGCAGAATGCCAGGCAACTTGTCTCCGACGGCTGTATTCATAAAAAGCGAAGATGATGAATAGTTGTTGTGCCCCGGGATACCAAAATCGTTGAGAACAAGCAAAGGGGAGAGCATTTTACTGGATCTTCAAAGATCCCAAGAGACAGCAGAGTTGGATCACTGCCCTAAAACATGCTCAAAACAAGCACAGAACATGGAGCAATGGGAACCCACAGACGGCCAAGTCTGCTTGTGTAGTGATGATGAGCAGGTACAGAATCCAAAGCTAACTAGCTTTAATGTCTTATTTATTTGACATGCTTCTATTGCGATGTGTAAGCGCTCTGTGGGGTAGAGTGAGGGAAAGTTTCACAGAAAGTTGAAGATGTAGGAATACTGGAGCAATGTAATCAGTTTGAGTCCCAAGATCCTAATTTGATCTCTCTATTCCGGTGCATTATTAGAAATATGAATGCTATGATGTTAAATGTTACAAAAAATAAAAAAATAAATTACCTCAAATTAGTCACATAAATGTGCTTTCTATTTAATTTGACCTATGCAACTCTAAAGGACAGTCATAGGCGATTATTCAAACTCAAACTGTAAAAAACCTGTTTGAGTTCAAAATATACAGCCTAGAAGTGCAACAGACAGGCGTGTGGAAGTGATTGTGGTTCTCCATAGACGGCAAAGTAACAAACACATATGCAGACTCAGCTGTTACAGTCGGGCAAGACTATTGTGTTAAAGTCTCCTGTAACCGCCAACGTCTGCCGTAACTGCAATAGTCTTAGATTTCTGCAGAGGACACAGTGAATGGCATCAGAGGAGATGGAGTTTATGAACCCATATCAGATATTTCAAATAACGATCAATCAGAAAATCAATGTTCTGAATTCTACTGCCCTACTGTACCTTTAAAGATTAAGACTGTTAATTACCTAATATTATTGTCAACAAATCGCACAAAAGATGAAAAAAATGTTGATTTGTTTCCGTCTAAATTTGGGTAGTTCAGTTTACAAATGAATTTGGTTTGCAAAGTAAACTAAATTGTCCCTCTGAAATAAATCAAAATAAATTATTTGTAATTAAATAAACTCAGTTACAGATGGATGCAAGTGTGGTTCCTGACCTTTTCAGTTTGTAGCTTCTTCTAATTTCCGATACTTCAAATTGTTTTGTCGTCCATGAGATGTGGGCAAATTAATTTAATTGGAAGTGGAAGTGAATCTATCAGGATAAAGAAACAAAGTCTGAAAAGTACGTTATATTTTGATGCAGAAATGATTTTTAAACCACGACTCCTGTATGAAATGTGTGCTGTGGTTCTCTGACAGGGTCCCAAATGACTGCTGCAGTGATTAACAGCTGCAGGATGGCGTATATGAGATTGAGTGACTCATTTATGTGTTTTTAGACAACAAAGGTCGTCTGTGGCGCAGAGGAATGTGCTATATTAGGCTGTAGCTACACACACTGTGCTCATTAATGGGATCAGTCCATTGTTTTTGATCTTTTCCTGGGATTTATTGACAAAAAGAAAATCAAGTGTAACTAGAACTTGTTTTTTTTAAGGATTGCTTTAAAGCCGTTTGAAATGGAAAAGGTTTTCTGTATGAAATAAATCTAAATCTCTGTGGTTCTTGGTGTGATCAGATAATAACAATGAGGTGATCTTACATCCCTGCTTCTGTCGCAGCCTTCAGTCGGCACATGAGTTAGTGATGGGATTCACCAGAGCGAGAACTCATTCACTAGCTTCTCAACTTCTCCTGTTATCCAACTCTTTAATTTTCTTCTTCCTCTAGCTTCTCCACCGCACTCCTTCACCTTGGTCTCTGTCACTCACCCTTTCGCTCTCCTTCTTTTCAATTTTCCTCTTCTGTTTATCTCTCTCTCTCTCTCTCTCTAATTCCCCCTCTTTCCCTGCACCCAGTCAAGAGCTGGACTGTGACAGGAATTCCAATAATGCTGCTCAGCTCTCACTCTGCACACACACACACACACACACACACACACACTGTTATCATAATCACAAACACGGCCAACATACTTCTGCATCATCTTGGCAAAGATCAGTTCTCACCAGAGCCAAGTTTCTGTCAACTTTGTCGCTCTGTGATCACTTATTTTGTCTATCAGTGCATCAATACATGCTGGGTTCAAACTCATTTGAACACACGCTGGTGACCTCTAACCCTGTAAGATAAGGGGTTAAGAGTCTTGGCCAAGGACATATCAGCATGCAGACTAGAGGAGCTGGGAAATCGAGTCTTGTGGTTAGAAGATGACCCGCTCTACCCACTGACCCACAGCCACCACAGTAAGGGCCGGAGCTAAATTGTACCTCTAGTAATTTACGCGGGAAGGTCAGTGCTTCCAGGGCTGCAGTCGTCTTTATCATAGCGTCAGCTCCCGCTCCTTCTGGGATGGCTGCAACGTAACATTGTAACTGTAAAAAAACAACAACATGGGAGGTGGAATGTGAGTGCTGAGGGCGCTGGCCCACTCCCTGCTACCTGATGTCTGATTCTGATCACATCATTATGTCACTCTCGTAGCTTAAAAATCTCCCAGCATCCTCCCAACATGAACATTTTTCACCATCCAAGACACAAATATGAATAATCAACCACCTGAGCAGATGAGACTCTACTTTCTCTCTCTCCCTCTCAGCTCACACGCACGCACACACACACACACACACACACACACACGCACACACACACACACACATACACACACACACAGGCAAATCCAAAAAGCGGCATGAAAAGGGATGGCATAAATGCTTCTTGTCCCCGCCCTGCCCTACACTGCAGCTGTATAGAAACAAACGCTCCCTCAGTCAGGTCTGACAGTGAAGCGTCACAGAGCCTGTTTTCAGATGAAGTTTGGAAGCGTTTTCTCTCCAGAGCTCCCCCTACAGTTTCACTGTCATGAAAACTGATCTCTGACGAACACTGAGCCGGCGAACACAAGCCGTGTAGCCATGTGCATGTCAGTCGCCATCGAGAAAAGGTTGCTTCTTCTTCCCTTCGACAAGGGTTTTATCTGATTCGTTTTTGCCGGCTCTGCCATGATGAACATCTAAACTAACACGAAGCCTGTCCCGGGAGTGTTTCTGTTGTGCAGTGAAGCAATTGGTGTTTCTCGCGAGACCTGCTCTTGCTGCTAACAGACAGTAGGGGGAGTGGAGGCGGCCCCCAATCTCCCTGCAACAAGACATTTAACCATTTAACCATCAAGAAAACAAACAAACTCAAACAACAAAAAGCACCGAACGTTGTGCACTGCAGCTTTATTTGACTGCTTTCTCTTTTTCCCTGTGTGTGTGTGTATCATTAGTGACTGGTCTTTGAGACGCTACTAAAAGTTAAATGAATAAATTGCCCCCTCCCTCTCTACCTAACATATTGTGAAGCTCTCTACTCACATGAATCGTCCCACCTGTCCTCACTGGAGGTGACATTAACAGGCCTCAGGTCTGCTGCTGCTGCTGCTGCTTCTGTCTCTTCTTCACCTCCGACAGTGAACTGTTCTACTGCTGCTTCAGCTGAGAGACCATTAAACAGCATCTGCTGACAGTGTCTCAAACATTAGTGCTGATGTAACGTGCTGCCGTCATTTAACACACAACCTTTTCTTCGTGTGTTTTAAACATGATGTTCCTCAAGCTTTATTTGTTAAACCCTGCTCTTTTCAGCTCCCTCAGGCCCGACCAGCTCCTCCAACTGGGAACCCCTCTGCAAAATGATGTTCTTGCATTCATGCCATGCACTTGCTCTACCATTTACTACAATTAAAAACACAAATGGTGGCGCTGGAGTAAAAGTCAGTAGGATTGATCGTTTTTTCTTACCTTGGAAACATCTCCAGTTTCACCTGCGCCCTTCATAAATGACTTGGTAGAAGGTCACGAACAGACAACAGAGCAGCGGTTATATTTAGACATTCTAGACATTGTGTCTGTCTGACTGAGGAAAGTAGGATATGTCAGTGACAACACGTGGCATACACGTAGGTCTTTTTCTCTCTTGATGCTTGACCGGTCCTCGGCAGATGATTTTGAATGAAAGGCAGTATGTGTGTGAGTGTAGATGTAGACACGTGCACAGAAAACAGGTTTCATTTCCAGGAAATGCCGCTTTTTTTCCAGCTCAGCAGCCAAACGGATGACAGACGAGTATAGAGTCGTTTAGCCCAACATGCTGCTCTCAAGTCTATTCATTGTGTTGTTGAATGAGGACCACAGAGCTTTTAGTTGTGCGCTGCTCTGCCGTTTCATGATGATTTAAAAGAATGTTCTATAATATAAGAGAGTGAGAGAAATAAAAGACATTCTATTCTTGTCCACGGTGACTTCACAGCAACACCTGCTGGTGCGGAGGGCAAATAACTCAAAGGAGGACTTGTTTGAAAAGGATCACAGTCCTACAGGAAATATTGCGCCTAAAGTAACAGGATGTTTGTGTTTTTGAAGCACAATGTGTTCATGATAAAGTGTTTTTTTGCTCATGGTGAGACCTCCTGTGTTTGTTGCAGGGAATTTGTAAAATGTGTTGTTTGTATGTTAACTTTTAGAAGGAAATGGCCTCAGTAGTTGTGTCAATTGTGACGTAGAGACTTCAAAGACTTATATTACTTGCAGTCTTTTTTTGTCATGCAAGTCGTGTTCTTTGTAACGCAAACCAGTATCTCCTCGTTTTCTCGGAGGAGGTAAGAACAGAGCAAGACAAGCTTCTAATCATGGCCAGTGTTGATTTCAGCTTTGACTTTGATCCCTACACTAGTTTCAAAGTGATCTCAGTTTGTTGCTGAAAATACTCATTTAGAGGAAGGAATCTTCACTCGGGCTGATGCCACGATGTCGAAAACCCTGTTTGAAACCAACAAGTGTGACGTGAGAAATGAGATGAAACGGAGATGTTGAAACCAAGAAATATAAGAAACGATGGCGTCAAAGGAAGCGTTGTTGGTGAGCAGAATAATGCCTGCGAGAGTGTCTCTGTGAGGAGAGCGGGAGACGAATAGAGATGGAGACGGTGTGTATGAGGAGAGCTGAAGTGCTGTCAGAGAGTGAAGCTCAAATGTGTGATGTCTGTTATTCCACTCAGTCATGTCTGGACCAAGAGCTGTTCTCTCTAAGTGGTCGTCTCATCCTCATGTTCTCTCTAGTCTTATCTGGTCAAAACATGTAGCTTTAGACTGTAACCTGTGAGCTCCAAGAGGAACAAACACGTCAAGAGTACATATGTATATATAAACACACCATGAATTACACATGATATTTGATGGCATGATTCTGTGTCAGTTTTTTGAAGGGGGGGAAAAGTGGAGATCTTATGCACAGCCTGACAGCGGGTTTATTTGTATTTAAGCCTCTGACCACTAGTTAGCAGCAGGCATTTGTCTTTACCTCCTCTCACTCCTCTATGGAGGCCCAGACATGACATGGGGGGGGAAGAAATTAATGCATGGCCACAAAATAGGTAAAACGTGCACACGCATAATATTAATTATTGTTAATTATGAATAACATTCTCATGAATTATCTGGAGAGCTGCACAAGTAAAGCGAGCGAGGGCTGAAGCTTCGGGACGGACAGAGTGTGACTGATATTATTCTAGGTTGGGAACGAGTTACAAAGATATTCTCAGAAGCCTGGCTGTTGGAGCCATTTAGAGGTTTTTTGTTTAGAATATTTTTTAAAGTAACTATATTTTGAGTTATGGTGGAAATTATGATTTATTATTACTATTATTAACATTATTGGGAATTAAGTGTAATGAAATATGAACCTAATTTAGATTCGGGATTAAGATTTATGTATTGTAGTGATTGATTCCTGCCTCACCTGTGAAAAGGGAGTGTCCAGGTCACGCTCCAGCTTAGAGAATGCCTTTTATAAGGAAGGCAATAGTTTTCTGACCGCATTAAAATGGCCGCATATATAGCGACATTGCTTGGATTGTTTTTTGGTTTTGTTTCCATGAAAAGTCAACCGGAGATTATTGTTTAATAAATATAAAGAAATCAAGATCAAAACTTTCTGTGCGTGCTTTCAAGGAAATGTGTGTGGGACTATCTGTGCCTCAAATGGAACAAGAAGGCTGAACACAGGGTTTGCCATTATACTGTCATTGCAAGTCGTGCAAGTCTAACCCATCGTGCCAAGGTTTGTATCCCCTGCTTCTGGAGGCGGGGTTACGTTGCTACCTGTAAAGTGACCTGGCTCTTCATATTCTGTTTAAATGCCTCTCTCTAATAATGATTCCTTACGATGCCAAGCTTTTGAGAATATCTCTGCAGCTCGTTCCCAATATAAAATAAAACTCAATCACACTTTAATCTCTTCCATCCAGAAGCTTCAGCCCTCTTCACTCGCTTTACTATTTCTATTATCTACTATTTCTATTTCTGTCTACTGTAATGAACATGAGAGAGGGCAGCTATGTGGACTTAATGGCTGTTGTGGAGATTTTGATTATCAGTCTCTGAAGTGAGTGATGAGTTAAGTTGAAAAGCTTTATTGAAGACAGCTCAGCACCGAAGAAAAGGAACAACGAGATGTTAACAGTTAGGCATCCCCTGTCATCCTGCCAGTGAGTTAAGGTGTGACTCCCCAGCTTAGAGGAAAGGCTACAGGTCAAGCTGTCCAGCGCCGTCCTCTACTGATGCCTCAGTCAACTGTGGGGAGAACTGCACTCCACTGTGTTATCACTTCTTTCCCTCAGCAGATGTAGGAGCAACAATGATACAAGAAAGAACACTCTGTCGAGGATTTATGGGAGCCAAGGTTGCACAGAGGCCTTATTGTGCGACTGTGTGATTTGTGAGTTACAGCTGGTCTGTAATGAGTTTTTAGGTTTGTATCTAGGAAGTGGAGTAGAGAGTAGACATTTAAAATGATTCAAATGTGTGAGGATAGGGGAGTGATGAATGGCTGACACTGTGTCTTCACCCTTTAAATGGCTTTTGAGGGTTAAGACTTGGTTGTAATGTTAGGGCTAGGCATATAATTAAGGTTAGGATACTAGGGGCTAGGGAGAGAGAGAGAGAGAGAGAATGTTGTTTCATGGAGTTTTTTGAATCATCGGGAGAAAATCATGAATACAGATCATGTGTGCATTCATTTTGCATCCAAACAAAATGGTGGAATTAAAAAGAAATTTGCTTTAACTCCTTATTTTTGTCTAAATGTTGCCCTAATCCCAATATATCCTAATAGATCATATTGTCAGCCCCTATATCAGTATAGGTATTGTAGTGCTATATTCTTGCCAGTAGACAAGTGTCTGACCCAGGGACACTTAGATAGAGTCGGGGATCGAACCTCACTCGACCCACTCAGCCACTGATCTATGGACACAATGATATTATGAATGTGTTCCTCGAGGAATACACTACGACAAAGAGGCAACATTACAGACCCTAACTGACCAGCAACACGACCATGTTTGCATGCTGCACGTTGACCAATGACCATACACGGTCATGTCTAAGTTTGGGCGTCTTGTTCCTGAGTCATATGAGGTTGTTGTTGCATCTGTTCCTGGCTGTGTGTTATTTAAGGAAACTTTGTGTGAGAGGGGAGATGAGTCATCTAATGCACAGAAGACACAACTGGACTTTATCTCTGAGAGAGAGAGAGAGTGAGACTAATACAGATAACTAACAACAAGCGTTCAAACACACTTGCAAGTCCCTCAGTGCTCATTCTATACACAGACGTGTGCTGAGACAAAGAGGATGATGCTTTCACTCATATAAATACAGTTCAGCCATCCAACGCACACACACACACATATAGCCTCATATGAATGCACAAAACACACACATACTCTCTCTCTCTCTCTTTCTATTTATTTTAATGGCAGGAAAAAAAGACAAGACAGGGCCCTCAGCTCAGGCAAAAAAAGACCACTTGTGGTTTCCATGGAAACTGTCTCCCTTTCACTTTAGGGGGAGGGCAAGCGAGTTTGTTCGACATTTAAGGTGGATCATGTACGGAGTTGGAGGAATTTTAAGGCGGTTTAGAGCGTGAATCCATCGAACTTCACCTCCCCGGAGACGACAGAGGTTGTTCGAGGTAATGGCAGTTTCTGCAAACGCTACAGCGGAGAAACAAATAATTGCAGCATCCTACTTTTTCACCTTGGGCTGCACAATCAGCAAGCTCAGTAGCCAGGTCACGCACATGCGCGCACACACACACCCACCCACACACACACACAGACACACACACATTCCTACATGGATTGTTGATATCAAGAACAAATCTGTTCATAATTACATTACAGCATGATGATGATGCCACAGTAGATTGGTACAGACCATGTCATTGTAAAAATAATGGAGCATGGGATTAGTTTGTGTGTGTACATGTGCATTTGTTACCTCTTTTTCTGTCACTTGTACAGAACTGAGGACTACTGTCAGGACCAGTAGTCCTCATGGAGGCCTGGGAAAATGTGCATATTTGGGTGAAGCTTAACTTCTCTAGAAATGACTGTAAAATCCTCACAGCTGTACTGGAATGAAAGTTAATCAGTGCACATCATGTAAACACGCACTGCTGAACATTCATAAATTGGAATTTGACATCAGATAAACACACAGTCCACAGTACGTTCTTCTGTGTCAAAATATTTTCACTATGTACAATATTTATACAAAAATATTCCTGTTCTTCTAAAAATAGCTCCAGTAAGTCTTTTTACAGTGTTTACGGTGTCTCTCTACCTGACTCATGTTTCAGAGAACCGGGGTTCATTCCATAACCTAAAGAGCGAGTCATGTGGATCTCACAGTCTTATTCAGTCTGATGGGAACTCATTTGACAATGGTGTAAATAATTGTTTATTACTGTACAGTGAGCTAAAAGTTATATCTAATAAAAATGCATTTACACATCTATGAATGTAGAATGTAGGAAGATTATAAAAAATAGAACATACACTCAGTAACCAGCATATATACAATATGAGGTTAATATTTACAGGAAATCAGGATTGTACATGAGATATTACAAATATATTATAAAATTGCAGTTTTTTATAGTTATATTGAAAGGCTTTAATAATGTATACATAAAACATGGTCAAACCAAGATCATTAAAATGACATAAACTAAAATGAATTTAAAAAGAATCTCATTAAACAATAACAGAACAACAGACTATGAATCAGTCTTTCAATTGGAAGGTTGTGGGTTTGATTCCCAATGTGTCCTCGAGTAAGACACTTAACCCCACGTTGCGTGTGAATGGTTATGAAGGATGTGTGATGGAAAATGTGCTGCACATAGAGTGTGTGCTGTATGAAAGTGTGAATGTGGCGTAAAGCAGCTTCCAGTGGTCATCCAGACTAGAAAAGCACTTTATAAATACAGACCATTTACCATTAACCTTACACACGCACTTTATTCCCACTGTTGTGCTTTTTTGTTTATCTTTAAACAGGGTTGTCAGCATAATGTGTGTGTGTGTGTGTGTGTGTGTTTGTAATAATCTGGCTCCTTGCTCCCTGATGACTCACTGTTGGTGTCATCATTTTCAATCTGTAAAACACAACTCTTCTGCTCCTGCTTGTTTTATTTCCCTGTGGAAAAGGCCCACTCGCAGACATAGTGGTGGATTTCATGAATCAGACGCTTCCTCTTATTAGACATGACGTGAAGAAATGTTAATATCAAGCTCACTGTAATGTTCGCTGAAGAATGCTAATCAGGAATGTTGTTTCTGTGATGATTCTGTGCGTGTGAGTGGGAGGGGAGCGGCTTGGCGTCGGTGGGTGTGCAGTTTTGTTTACCTTGGCTTTATAATGTGTCATCGGCCTTCTTGTGTTGATTATGCTTTAGTGAAGGCTGAGTGATTAAAATGAAAACTAATAGAGAGAGATAGAGAGAGAGATCATTAAGGGTTTGGGTGTGTCAGTGACAAACTGAAATAAATGGAATGGAAGAGTTGGGTAAAGATTATGGTAAATGTTTTCAGTGCCTTGATCCTGCAGCTCTTTAATGACAAGAGAGAGAAGAGATAAATCAGGAATGGATGAAATGAGGAGACAGAGACAGTTGTCATGGAAGCTATCCAGGAAAAAATAGTAGGTGGGTGAAAAAATTGACAGAAACAGAAAGTATTGTGACCTACAAGATTGTGTGCAGGGAGCAGCATTGTCGCCTTACAGCAAGACAAAGGGCCTTTCTGTGTGGAGTTTGCATGTTCTCGTCTCCAAACACAAGTAGTTTGGTGATTAGGTTAATTCCATTCATCCATCTTCTACCGCTTTATCCTCCACATGAGGGCTGTGGTGCAGGGCAAACATATAGAGATGGACAATCATTCATTCTCACACTCACACTCACACCTACAGGCAATTTAGAGTGTCCAGTTCATTTCTGCATGCCTGGTTCTCCCGGAAACCAGAGAACCAGCAGAACGTGCAAGAAAATAATGCCCAGACCAGGACCAGGACCAGGACCAGGCAAAACAGCAACCTTTTTGCTATGAGCCATGTGCGCCACAGTATGGCTCGATCAGATTAACTGGACACTCTACATCAGGGATCTCAATCTCAAATAACCTGGGGGCCTCTGTCTAGTCTGGTCAGTAAGAGACCGGTCAAAGGGAAAAAGGGAAAACTTTTTTGAGAAAAATAAATCAAAATAATAATATTTACAATGATATTTAATAGAATTTCAAAATAAAACACTTGGTTTTGACATGAAATGATAATAGTTCACAATATAAACTTATTTCTGATTCACACTTCTGAAATTGTTCTAACTCTTAGTGCTCACATGGCACGCATCTGTGCCGCAGGTGCACCCATGGGAATAGTAGAATAGAATAGTACAATTCCTTATATGGACATCCTGGGGGTGTGTGTTGATAGGTCACATATTCCGGCTTTAAAAAATGCTCTTTTTTTCATCCCCTTATGTGTTGATGAGTCAAAGTTAAGATTCATTTTATATCGCATTTTTTGTAGCGATAAAAAATAGCAATAATTGTGCATTGTGTGTCACAAAATTAGACCGTTTTTCTTTTCTTTGTGGTCATAAAAACGAGCCAAGTGAACTCGGATTTTAAAGGATATAAGACACTCTGTATTGCACTTTCTTATAACCTCTGTATGTTTAAACATAGCAATGGAAAAAAGCTCGTGTTCTAAGGGTCAATAGAATTTCAAAATAAAACACCTTGTTTTGACATGAAATGATAGATTGTTCACAATATAAATGTATTACTGATGCAAAATTGATACAGAATTATAGCTTTATACTAAGTGGTAAGCCACATGAAATTGATTGGGGGGGGGCTGCATGTGACCCGTGGGCCGCAAGTTTAAGACCTCTGCTCTAAATTGACCATAGGAGAATGTGAGAGTAGATGGTTGTTTGTCCTGCAGTGGACTGGTGGCCTGTCCAGGGCATACCCTGCTTCACCCCCTGTGGGGGATCGGCTCCATCAGCCTGTCACTCACCCTCATATGGAGGATAAAGCAGCAGATGATGACTGAGTGACTGAGTGAGAGGTTGTGTGCATGCGACACAAGCTGGGGATGAAAGAAAGAGAGGGCAGGGTGTGATGTGTGAGACAATTTAAATGTTCTTATCATCGTCAATGTGCCTGTGATCCTGCAGCCACTGCTGCAGATTCAAGTGCTGCCTCGTCATTAAAGGAGCACTTTGCGAGCATCTCGCTGTGAGCCCTGAGATCCGTGTGGTTTTTCCCCTCAGTGGTTCAATTTAATGTCAACATTCCCTCTTCTGCTCTCAGTACAAAGTGACTTCATTTGCCTCCTCTTGTTTTTCCTCTCAGAGCTGCCCTATGGCTGGGAGAAGATAGACGACCCCATCTACGGCAGCTACTACGTAGAGTAAGTGTCGCCGGTGACTTGGTGAACTCAGTAGTGAAAGTGGAAATGTATATCCGTGCTTTGCAACATCTTGGAATGAATTATTCATGGGTAAATTCTCATTTTCTGCTCGTTTGAATTATCTTTGACGGTGACATGCTCGACTGCAATAACTGACCTGAGAGCAGTGCTGATGGAATCTCATTAGATAATAAGAATGATTTCATGTGTTGCTTTGAAGGCGCTGCTCACTTTTTAAACATCACATTTGGTTTCCAGTCCAATCAAAATGAGGTTTAATTAGAGGTGAAAAGTAACTTGTTTACTCTGGCTGTGGCTTCAAATTACTCCAAATTAGAAACGCATATTATTCTTTATGTTTGCTAATTGTTTTATGTACTTGGTGCAAATTGGTGACTTGATTTTCAGTGATATTATGAAGAATAACTCCCCTCGTTCCTCTCAGGGTGAGTCATTTGATTTATAGTATCACTGTAACGGTGTATGAAGGGGACATTTCCAAACAAAGAGAAGCAACAAACCTGTTATTTCTGTTCTCTGTTGAAAACACTTTTGTTAGATTTTGAAATCTTGAACTTTGTATTGGCTTTTTTGTTTTGTTTTGTTTTGTTTTGTTCTAATTAAAGGCTCAAAGTTACTGTATCACTTAATTACACAACAGTAAAAGCTGTTTCCTTTGAGAGGAAAAAAAACAGCATAACCTGAGGGGAACATTTAGAGGGAGCTAACTCCAAATAATATGACTGTGGTGCAGTCAAATTAGATTAAATCACAGTCAAATAATGGAATATTTTATTAATAATAATGAATTGAAAATATGTACATCATACTTTTTTCTGGTATATGTGTGATATAAGAGATGTATATATATATATACATACATAGTATATACTGTATATATATATCTATGTGTGTGTGTGTGATTAAAATGAATGAATTCAAGCCCCTTTAATGTTATTTGTAATCTCACATTGTATCTTTTAGTCACATCAACCGAAGGACTCAGTTTGAGAACCCAGTCATCGAGGCCAAGAGACGCCTGGAGCAGCAGCAGCAGATTCAGAGTCAGGGTCTGTCTGCTCTACCATTGCCCACCATATACAGAGGTACACACATCATGGATCATGGTCTCTGAACAGAGCATATGGACAAACTCACTCAGTTGCACAAAATGTGAAAACGCCAGGACAGCAGAAAGGGAGGGGCACAGGACCCCCTGAAAGGCATTTTTCATTATTCTCCCTAAGACGTGTCACAGAGTTGGAGGTTTAATGAGTATTTGATGGGGCAGATGCTCACAATGTCACATGAATGGAGATCACTGGCAGTGAAGGAGACAGAGAGCACACTCACCCTCAGGCCTTTCCAGGCATATCAGGACGTGCTAGACCATGCACTGCATCAACTGAGTGAAAAGTGGATATGTCTAATGAGTCGGCTTCACTGTAATAAAGGGTAACGTTTGCTTATTGGTGTTTACATGTCCAGGAATTCATTCGCCACTTATTTTTTGACATAGGAAAACAAATTAAAGTATGAAACTGCACTTGCTTAACCTTTAGACACAAACAGGGGCCTGTTGTATTCAAACTAAAGTCAAATGAGTTCACACAGTGCTGATTAAGTCTGTCAGCTCCACACAACTCTCCAAGCAGTGGTTAGATCTCGTGTTGCCTGGCGACATCACTGCGCTGCACAGAGGAAGCGATTTGTTTTATGTGAGGACAGACGGAGGCAACTGTGACTCTGTGCTAGTCGAGTGAGACGACTGCACACAGGATGGAGTATGACAGAAGACACAAAGAAGTGAAATCAATTTGACAGGATAAATGCTTCTTGCCCCCACCCGCCCCTGCGCTGCTGCTGTGTACACACAAACACCCCCCCTCAGTCAGGTCTGATAGTATTGTTTGGCTGAGCCCAATTTCACATGAAGGACGCAGCACACGTATACAAAGCTTTAGGTTTTCTTGATGTTGATGATACATCTCTCTCCCTACAGAGAAGCCATTATTTACGAGGGACCCGACCCAGCTGAAGGGCACCTTCCTGTCCACAGGCCTGCAGAAAAGCAACATGGGCTTTGGCTTCACGATCATAGGAGGTGACGAACCTGACGAGTTCCTGCAAGTGAAGAGCGTAATACCAGACGGACCCGCCGCTCAGGACGCAAAGATGGACACAGGTAATGACTTAAACCTACACACACACACGCTCTGCTCTGTGGTTGTAATTCTGCAGTGTTTGTGTTGGGCCATATTTTGTTGTCTTGAGGTCCAGTTAAGGTTTTGTCAACCAACAGAAACAGATGTATTCATCCATATTAAACACAGGTCAGGCTTCTCATCGCTTAAACCTTCACCAGGGAGGGACCAATAGAGATGGACAAACAAAACAAACCTGCTCTGTGGAAACAAATATACCATCAATTCATAAAAATGTGAATTTTAGGGCTCTTTTTCCACCTTGTGGTCCATTGTTGTTGATCATATTTTGTCTTTATTGGTCCAGTGTGGAACGTTTAGGAGCTTAATGATAGACATTTCATATACTACCCCTAAGTATGTTTGTATAATTACTTTAAAATAAAACTTTGTTTTTAGTTTCATTGCCTTACAATAAGCCTTTTATACATACTTGAGACAACAGCCTTGTTGCCATCTTGCAGTGCCATGTTTCTATAGTAGAATGGACATAATTATGTTTTTAAACTATTTTCATAATCAATTAATTGGTTTTTGTGTTATTTAGTAATTAAAACAAGTTCTCTGATTGTTCAGCTTCTTAAACGGGAATATTTTTTGGTTTCTTTGATACAATTAACAACGGCATCTTTAAAACTAATTAATTTTGGTTTGTGTACAAAAAATGCTCGGGAACATCATGATTTCCAGGTTTGGGAAACACGGATCAACATTTTCAAAATGTTATAACATTTTATGGAACAAACAACTAACGACACATAAATCTATTATGAATAATCGTTAATTGCAACTCCAGTAAATAGGAAGATTAGTTAGAGAAGGGGAAGGATTAAATAAACTTACTGTCTGCTTCTTCCTATTCCATTTTTTACAATTTTGATTGTCTTTTGTTTAAATGTTTTGAAATAGAGCCTTCATTCATTCATTCACTGATTCACTCATTCATTCATCTATTCAAATACCCAACACATAATCAAACAAGGAAGAGGAAAGAAACATCTGAGAGTGATAGAGTGGAGATACTTGTCTTTTCTGAAGGCCACTGCAGTTTCTTGCACAATAGAAGGGTGAGCGTCCTCTGCTTGTTGCAGTCTGCTGTCTCACCAGTAGATGTCACTAATTCTTACACACTGAATCAACAAACACAAGTGTTCAAATTCCCTGAGACATATCCAAAATTAATGGCATTAATAATGTTAATGCACTTGCTGTGTTGGCCAAACAAAGGTCAAAGCACATCTTAGAAATTAAAATCTTAGCGGCGGAGGTTTCAGAATCCCCAGAAATATCAATCCATCTTGTCAGGGGACGTTTTCAGCCCTTGGTGGCAGATTTGGGGCGACCTATATTTGTGCCTGTGGCACTGTGTGTCCCAGACGAGGACTCCAGTTTCCTCTCAGCACATTGTGTGTCCTCTCTCGGTGCACCTTCAACAACACACCAACTCCAGCTACTTCATTAGGGGAATCATTTCTACTTTTACAGTGACTCTACAGGTGCGGCGGGATTAGCCCGGCACCGCTGGTCTCATCATTATTGAAAATCAGTCATACTCAGGTACACCAGTGCCATGAAGCTGCCCCATGCTCGCCTCTGTGTTTTGCTCCATAACCCGGCGCATGTGGCGGTTAGAGACCCCGCTGCAGTTTATCCCTGCAGCAACCAGCATGTTTAAAACATCACACCTCTCCCTGTTTATTCAGTGTACATCTGCTGGAATGAAAGACTCACTTATTCTCTATTAAATCTATTCTGAAGACACATTTTTACAAGTGTGCTTTTACAGGAATCGCTGTGTGGACTTCAGAACTTTTTAATGCTCTTGTGGTGTGATGTTTTTATCTGGACTTTGTTTCTTATTATACTGCATTTATTGTTTTATGATGTTTTCTTTTATGTTGTCTGATTCCCATCCCTGCTTTTAATTGCTTCTGCTCGGCCTTTTATTTGTGCCCTGTAAAGCGCGATGTAGCTGTGGTTTTAAAAGGTTCTGTGTCATAAAGTTTCTAATGAAGGTGACAACGACAACAGCATTGATGATGATGATGATGATGATGATGATCTTAATTTTTATTATTATTAGAATTAGTAGATACAAATTGGGATGTTTTATCCACAGGTTGATTTTCAACTCTTTAGTTTTACAGAGGTGTAGTGGCGTGCACCCTTGCCTCGGGTCACCAGTTTGAATCGTAGGTTGCATGGTGGCACCACCTAACCCTAACCCACAGCAAGAAGGCGCTATGTTCAATTCCTGGCCTGGGACCTTTCTGTGTGGAGTTTGTTTTCCCGATGTCTGGGAACATCTCCCACACCAGTCCATCACAGAGACACACATGGAGACAAACAACCATTCACTCTCACACTCACGGTCAAATTAGAGTGTCAAATTTACCTAATCCCCTATATTGCATGTTTTTGGACTGTGGGAGGAAGCCGGAGAACCCGCAGAAAACCCACGCACACACAAGGGGGCAAACATGCAATCTCGAACCTGGGTCTTCTTGCTGCAAACACTGGACACTAAATTCCCACGTGTGAATGGTTGTTTGACCTGTCCAGGATCGTTCACATTATGTCAGCTGGGATTTACTCCCGCTCCCCCGCGACCCTCATGCGGAGGATAAAGTGGTCGACAGTGAGTGATTTTACAGAAACCTGTAATTCTTGGTCTAATCTCAAAAAGTCGAGGTTCAGCGATTGATTTACTGTGTGAGGTTTGATGTGAGCTCTACTGGCTACACTCTTCTTCTGTGTCTCTTCTTTTGTCTCCCACTTTGTTTGTTTAGTTTTTTTGTATCTTGAATGAATCTCTTTCTTTTTTCTTTATCTATAACCATTTCTCTTTGTCTATCTGTCATACCCTTTATAATGTTGTTGTTATCGCTCCACACCATCTGACACTTCCCCTCTGCTTTCAGCCTCAGCATATTTTCTTTTCCTGTCTCTTTCTACCTCTCTAGTTTTTTTTCTCTCTCTCTATTCTGTCTCTGTGTTTTCATTTCTGTCTCTTCATCTTGCTCCTCTCTGCTCTGTGACATTGCCAGAGCTGCTCACACACACACACACACACACACACACTCACTCACTCACTCACTCACTCATGCACACAATCACACTGTCACATGCGGACACTCTCTGGCTCAGATTAGCTGGCCTGTAGAGCCATGTGGCATTGCTCTTAGGGATTGTGTAGGATTGTGCATGTGGCATAAGCAGCATTTGTGTGTGTGCACATGCTCAGAGGAGTGTGTGTGCGTGTGTCTCTGTGTTTGTCTCCACAGCTGTGAAATAGAGGATTTGAGGCAGCTGCATTTGTCGTGGGGCTGTAACTTTGCGCATATTCAAACGACAGCGGAGCTGACACAGAGTGTCCAGTGTCGCGTTAGTGAAGTCAGTGTCGCCTCGTTGGTGTTTGTGTGCAGGTGAAATGCGGTGACATTAGACTGCATCAGTTCTGGTGTGACCCGACGTATCAAACTTTTCTTTCACACGGTATCATAACATCGCATCAGAAAAATGCAGCAAGATTCAGAGCAGTTTTTATTTGCAAATGTGAAAGTGCAGCCATTAAAAATATGAACGATGTCCATGATCAGAGGGTCTGTGTGAGAGACAGAGAACCACAGATGGTTGTCATGTTCACAGAGACACTGACCCCCCCCCCCCCCCCCTCTCTCTCAAATCATTCAATTCAAAAGAGTTTTATTGCCATGGGAAACATACGTTTAAATTGCCAAGGCAAGTGTAGAACTGTCATGAAACAAAATTGTGTATTATTAAAGACAAAAATATAAAAATGCCATCAGAATAAAAATACGGCGCTTTTTTTAAAAGAAAACATACATAAGATAAGATAGTCCTTTATTAGTCCCGCAGTGGGGACATTTACATCGTTACAGCAGCAAAGACAGTAAAGATAAAGATAATAAATAATAAACATGCATTACCAAAAAAAGTACAATATACAAAGATATTAACACTAAGACTATAAAAAAAGTTAAAATAGAATGTGTAATTTACATTATAGACAGAATATACACAGTATGGGCTTGATATTTACATTATAAACAAAGATTGAACATGGGACGCTATATAGGTATATTGCACTTGTGTAAATGTACAGTGTATTGCATGTGGTAGGGAGGAAAGACCATGTACACTCTATTTACCTTTCAGATACAAATATGACCATGGAGCACTGTGCCTCAGGATAAACTACACTTGAACTGATAGTGTTCATATAAAAGGAAGTTTTACAGAGAAAATGGTATTTCATGATATTAATCAGCCATTAATCACCTGTAATGACTGATGAAGTCCTGTGGTTTGTCAGGTCTGGGACACACACTGGACCCACTTTAACACTCCCCACTTTGCTTAATATTAAAAAAAAATTCACCAGAGTGTCTTAGACATGATTTTAGCTTGATTTAAAGCATGACTAACTGGGGACTTAAAAAATGTTCCCTGTTCAACGTGAAGTCCCCTGTTTGTGAGTGCGTAACGACACCCTCCCCACTTGCAAATGCCTGACATTACACTGGTCAAACATGTATTTTGTTGAAGTCTTTTTTTTTAACTTTGACAGCACAGGTTTGCGGTGGCTTTGTTCTGTTAAGCTTAAACACCATTTCAGTCAGTAGTGACATTCACCTTCGATTGTATTTGGTCAAACCATCCAAGGAAATGGCGACTCATGCTCCCTGAACCGTCCATACATCCATCCAATTTCTACCAGTTTTATCCTCCACATGAGGGTCACAGGCTGGAGCTGGAGCCAATCCCAGCTGACATTCTTCCACAGTCTGAACCTGATTTATAGTTTCAGTTAAAAAATGAATTGCATTGTCATCTTGGAAAATAAAGCTGGTCATTGAGTATATTTAGGTCACCTGACCTTTTTTTCTTAACGCATAATGTTCCTGAACAAAGACCTGACCAACTGAAGCAACCCCAGACCATAACGCTGACCCCACAGTCTTGGACAGTGGGCTCTAAACCAGATATTAAAATATATATGACTTATTTCCCTTTTTGCCAGTGTATATTCCTGTGTGACACTTGACGGGGATTGTGTGTTTTCATCGTGCTGCTGCTGCCGCTGCCGCTGCTGCAGCTTCTGCTGCTGCGTGTTCTGATACCACAGAGAGTTGACATTTATGACAACAGAAAATGACAAATTGTATTGCTGCTGCGGCACTGTGTGCTTAACAATTGAACAACTGAGACCAGATCATGTGGTCTTGTGGTCCACCAGCCTGTTTTTACTGTGACATAAAAGAAAATCTCTGAATGAAAACACAGACTTTTTTTTTATACATATATATATATATATATATATATATATATATATATATATACTATATGTATAAAGGTGAAATGCAACATTTCACCTTCAGCAGGTTGTCCTGACCATGACTACATGCCTAAAGGCATTGAGTTGCTGCCATGTGATTGACAGATAATGAGTATGTATAGTATATCTATGGTGTATGGCCTAGGTCATCGGATCTGGAACCACAGAATGTCCTATTTTCATACATCATTAATAACATTTTAAAGGAGAATTTATATTTTAACTGGTGCACCTTCTTCAGCTTTTATGGCACGAGGCATCCAGGAAACAGAGACCAATTCCATGTGCTGTAAACTACATAATCATGTAATCATAACTTTTTGTCTACTTTTAGTGTGAACTGCTTGTAGAAAATCATCTCTAAACTCAGTTTATCATATTGCAACATCTCAATCCACTGAATAATGCCACAAATTCAACACTTGCTGTTTCAAAGTAAAAGCCCTCTGCAGTTTCCAGAATCCATCCATCCATACATTTTCTACTATTTTATCCTCCACATGAGGGTCGCGGGGCAAGGCGGAGCCAAACCCAGCCTATATGAGGCTAAATGTGTGATACACCCTGGACAAGTTGCCAGTCCATCACAGGGTCAACAAATAGAAAAAACAACCATTCTGTCTCACTTTCACACCAATGGTCAATTGAGAGTGTCCAGTTTTTGCATTTTTTGGACTGTGGGAGGAAGCTGTAGAACCTGGAGAGAACCCCTGCACACACAGGGAGAACATGCACACTCCACACAGAGGCGCCCTCATTCAAACAGATATTCAAATCGGTGACCTTTTATTGTGAAATATTTGCAGGACCAAAGATGTGTTCATTCATACTAAAGAATTCAGGTATTTCAATGGTTACAGAACAGTATTTAAATGTATATTATAGCATTTTACAAAAGGCAAACCCTGAATAAAACATAGCAGGACCTCTGAAAAAAAGACTGACTATACACTGCTTTACTAGTAGTACCCGATAGTAGTAAAGAACATTTTTATAACCTAGCCACCTCAAACTGAGAAAGATTTTTTTGTATTATTTTGGTTAAAATTGGTGATCCATTTTGATGAAAACCTGATCGTACAGTCATATCACTGAATCTGTTGTGCTCTTTCTTTCTTTCTTTCTTTCTTTCATTCTTTCTGTCTTCTTCCTCCTCCTCAGGTGACGTCATCGTCTACATTAACGACATCTGCGTGCTCGGCACCACACACGCTGACGTGGTCAAACTGTTTCAGTCCGTACCCATCGGTCAGAGCGTGACCCTCGTGCTCTGTCGAGGATATCCTTTGCCTTTTGACCCCGAGGACCAAAGTGGAGCGGCGAGTACCTCTCTGACACCGATTGGCCTGGAGCACCGCCCCCTGGTGGTGAACGGCCGTGGCAGTTACGACCCATACCTGGAGTACCTGTCGCTGAGCTCTCAGCTGCCTCCTCAGGCTCTGGCCCAGTCTGGAGGGCATCACCCCGGTGACACGCACCTCGACGGCTCGTCCCTGCCGCCAACCACGCCCGGGTCGGCCTCAGCGCTCACGCCTCACGATGACGTTTCCATGGGCTCCACGGGAAATGCAGGGGTTCCTGGGGCAACAGCACAAGGGGCGGAGCTGCTGACTGTTACCATGGTGAAAGGGGTGGAGGGATTTGGCTTCACCATTGCCGACAGTCCGACTGGTCAGCGTGTTAAACAGGTGAGGTGTCATGGTTCATCTTTACATATACAGTAAATATAAGAAGATTGTTTTCAGGTCAATATTGCAATCGGAAACAATTGCAATTACAATTTATTGCCCTATTATTTTCATATTAGAACATTTTTTTAATTAATTTATTTATCCCGTCAGTCACAGCTTTTAAAACTGCTCTATTTTTGTTCTGTGTTTTAAACCAATTATTGTGACAGCATAATATACCTCAGTTGTTATCTGTGCATAACACTATAGAGTAGTTAGTTTGATGGTATCTCATTAATGCTCCTTTACATTTTAAAAGTATTACACAAAATACCTGTGCATACTGAACTTCCCTCAGAAAGATTGTATCATAATAGCAAATCACAACTTCTGTGAGGAAAAATCACAGTTAGATATTTTCCCCCAAATCATTCTGTCGTATTAGTCAGCTCATCTTTAGGTGGAGATAAAACAGCATACACCATACATTGCTGGTCTTAAGTTTTAGGAATCCCCCATTTGTCCTATTTTTAAATTTAAGTTACCAAATCACTAAAAAAAATCATATAAAACAACTGTTGGAAGAAGCTTGGATACTGTATCATCTGATTAATTTACACTGAACTGCAATAATGATAATCTATATTTATAGAACACTACACAAATTAAAAACAAATTAAAAGACAAATAATAACCCAGGAGAGAAATACAAAAAGAATAAATACACTATGACCAGCAATGAATAAAAAAATCAGTTTTTAAAGGTAGTGGATTCAGTGCAGATATGTTAAACCAGGCTGATGTTTACTCTGTAGTCTACAGATTAGTTTTTTTCAGCAGGTAAAAATGCTGCTGCAGTAATTGAGACATGATATGATAAAAGTATGTAAAATTGCTTCTGTATCTTTAAAACTTAACACACACCAGGGCTGACAAACTGAAATGGCCTGGGGGCCAATGAGCAACTGTTAGCGAGTGGGCAATATGATCTTAAAATTGTAACACAGTATTCCACAATGATATCGCAATAAAGATATTCATGGTGATACTTCACTGAATTTCAAATAAAAGTGCTTGGAACAAACATATAAATGATGCAAAATAAATTCTTAAAGTCAGTAAATAATAATGACAACTGTAATTTAAATACCTTAAACAAGCTTATATATATATACTATAAATATAATTTAATGTGGGATGCAAACATTTAATAATGAAATAATTATAACTTATTATTTCTATTATAAAAACATGCATATTTAGTATGATATTATATACTATCACCTCGCTGGCAGCTGTGCCTCAGCCACACACACTGTGTTTAAAGGAAGAGGAGGTCATGGGCCATGTTTTCATTATGAAATGATGTTGAAAGTGGTGGGCAGCATGTAATCCAAGGGAGGGCCGTACAGTGTGTGGCCTGCGGGCCGCCAGTTTTACGCCTCTGTATTATACACTTCATTCAGAATAGTCAGAAAAAGACAGAGTACCATGGACTTGCATAACAGTGTAAACTAAATGTTATGTATATATATATGTAATCGTTCACTTGTCCTCATCATTCACCTGTCCTCATCGTTCACCTGTCCACATCATTTATCTGTCCTAATCGTTCACTTGTCCTCATTGTTCACCTGTCCACATCATTCACCTGTCCTCATCGTTCACTGCCAACGTTTATGGTGGTTTATGGTTTTTTTAATGCAGGCCAATTTCTTTTGCTCAGTAATGGATGTGATTTAAAACATAGTGAAATACAGTACTTAAAAAATACTTAAGTAAAAGTAAAATTACACATTTTACAAATGACTTTAAAAAGTAGTACACAAAAAACCTACTCAATTACAGTGTAGTTGAGTAAATGTACAATGTAGCGAGTAAATGTAATTCATTACTTTCCACCTCTGTATGTATCAGTATTATATTTATACCTTGTGCAAACAACACTTTGTCCATAAAGAAGTCATCATTTTGTCACACTTATTATTATTATTATTATTATTATTATTATTATTATTAATAACATCTTTGGACTTTGCACCTCTCAAAGACACAGTTGCAGTGTGTCAGGTTGACTGACGGTGGATATGTGGTGCTGTGATTGTGGTGCAGGTGTTGGATCCAGGCTCACAGGGAGCTGCGTCAGGGTTGATAGAAGGCGACCTGATCCTGGAGGTGAACCAGCAGCCGGTGGCTGCAGCTGGACATGGACGAGTGGTGGAGATGCTGAAGGAGTGTCCTGTGGGAGCTGAGGCAACACTGGTTATACAGAGAGGAACAGGTGAGAGAGAGAGAGAGAGAGAGAGAGACTGTTTCCTTGTTTCTGTTCTTGTCTTGTGCACTGCTTATGCAAGCGTATGCAATGTCACTACATTTATTTTCAACCACAGTGGTATTGGGGTCTTTTATTGATGATGGGACTGCTGTGTTGAGTCAGTCGCACTTTACATTGCAACAATATGGTAATAGTATGGACATAACTTTTAAAATAGGGAAGTATTATTATGGTACTGCCATCTTATTTCCATAATATTCACAAATAGCTCGGGAGTGACAATGGAAAATATGTTTGGGTCACACGGGAGAACAGATTTCAACTTTAAATGTGGTAATTATCCATTTTGATTCTCAAATAAAGTCAACATCATTACTAAGCTGTTTCCTAGATACTACTGAAGAAATAACATGGGATTACTGTAATATTATCTCCTTATTGGGAAATAGCATTAGAAATAACATGGTATTACTATAATATTATCTCCCTATTACAATATTGCCATGTCTAATGTAACATGTTACTGTTAAATTTTCTCCAGCAAAGATTCTCAGTGGAGTTTAAGTGTGGTGCAAAAATGATGAGTCATGCTCCGTAGACCGTTCTCTCACAGTTTGAGCCTGATGGTTCCTGGCAGTCGTCTTGGAATATGCCCGAAAAACTTTGTCATTCACTATATTAAGGTTGTCAGCTGACCGTTTTTTGGGCACATTAATGGTGCTGAACTTTGACCCGACCAGCTGAAGCAGCGCCAGACCATAACACAGTCCACACAGTCTTGTAAAGTAGACGCTAAGTCAAATTTTAGAGTTGTGTTTTTATAGACCTCATAAGTCTCTTGTCAGATTTATACTGCAGTGTAATATAGAAAATTGAAATTGATATTTACTCTGATTTGACTTCCTTTTCTGTACAAAATAGCAATGGTGAGTGACAAAAATATAATGTTCCAATGTTAACTTGTGTATTTTCTGCACAACTATTATAAACACATATAGAACCCGGTATAGAAAATGTGTAGTGTACAGATTATCTGTTATATCACCCTGCTGTGCTATATGCTATGCTACACTTTAGATCAGGGGTCACCAACCGAGAGCTACCTGAAGGGTAGAGAATAAAAATAAAAATAAAAACATAACTAGCAGCATAGGTTTCATATACATATGTGCGTTGGAACACACATTTCTGTGAAATACAGCTGATAAATGATAATTTGAATAAAACTATGCTGCAGACTTTTTTTGGAAGTGTGAACCATGTTAAGCTTCTCTAGAGGAGTCCAAGAATAAAATATTGAGCTGGAAATAAGCATGACAGTTCCACTTGATCTATTTAAATAATAATAACATTAGTTGTTAGGGTTATCAAATTATGGCTGCGCCAATTAATCAGTGATTGCCCAATTACAAAATGAAGTGTCAAGTTCTCTGATTTCTCAGCTTGTTAAATGTGAATATTCTCTGGTTTCTTTGCTCCATAACAAGAAATCATTAAACGTGAATCATTTTGTTTTGTGGACAAAACAGGGCAATGAAGAACATTATCATTTTGAACATTTTCTGGCATTTTAATCGCACAGCTACTCAATTAATCAAGAGTATAATCCATTCATTGATCTTGAAATGACTTGCAGTCTTATATCAAATCACAGGTTTGTGGCCCCTGTTTGATTTTAGCAAACATGAAGAAGTCCAGTGTCAGAGCAACAGTGCAGCACGATGTAAGATGACTTCTGACTGGAATTCATTAAAGCATGTAACAGTTGATCAGCAACAGAGAAAAAGATGTTTTGATTGCAAGGTGATGAAGTCTGAACATGACATTTAATTTTTTTAGATGACTATTGAATAGTTAAGTGATTGTAATCATTTTTTTCCCTGGTGCAAATCAGAACAAATTGTCATATTATGTCTTAAATGTCTAAAAAAGGTCATTGTTTAGTGAGGTTAGTGAATTAAGTACTTCACATATCAGTTAGTAGTTAATAAGTAGAGTAGCTAGATTATTAACAGTCACAGGTCTTTTTTCAGTCACCAGGTAAAGAAAATGTAGCTTTAATAAAATGTTCTTTGATTTATTTCATATGTGGTCAGTCACTCAGGGAACACACAGAAACATTGTCGCCATCGTAAGAGTTGTGTGTGTCGTTGCATGTTCTCTCCCACTCGCTCCAAATGCAGCTTTATCTCCAACATGTTATTTATGTTTTCCACTGAAGCAGACTACTGCAGCAGCACTGGGGGGCTTTAACACGGGGAAAGTGTTTTACGATAGTGCCGCTCTGAAGCTGTTGAAAATTTAACATGCAGTGGAGAGTTGGTATGAGAGGACGAGTTAATCTCTCCGTTAGGTGTAGTGCAGCTCTGTGGGTTGAGATGGCAGCGACTCTGCTGCAGGGAAAGTAGTTTTATTCTCACCGGGGCCACTCGTGTTCCAAATAAATGAGAGTGTCTGGCTGGCATAATGCTTGGATTTTACAAACATTTTCACTGTTGTCTGTGCAGAAATGGTGTTTGCTGTTTGAAGCTGGGTTACAGACACTCACTATCAACAAAGCTTGGTGTGATTTGTTTGATTAGATCTTGATAAACTATATTAGAGTCTGTGTTGTTTCCCCCTCACATCTATTTCGATTTTAAGCACACTTATATGCATATTGTCACATTTTAAATCCCTGTAACAAACTCTGATCAACATCACCATTGATGGTCTGCCCGAGCTTTGTTTCTCTACCTGTTGTACTGGAAGTGAAAAGAAGAGACAACCACACGCCCTTGATCTCAGAGCATCCGTCAGAATGCAGTTGCGGCGTAGCGGAGAAGAACGAGAGAACATTTCATAGTTGGGAAGTTTGAAGTGCAGCGCTTTTTTGTAATCTTGCCAGAGCGACATGGAGTGAGGCCATTTTCCCCTCCTCTCCTATTTCCTACAAGCTTGGCCACCTGCAAGGAAATTAAATTGCACAGTGAAAGCTTTATTTGTTTGACATGTGCTCTTGCACTCATTTTCTTGAAAGTGGTCTGGTCACAGGGTGAAATTTGACTTGATAATTACCTGCGGCTGCCTGTACCACTGAGTCCATGTCCATTACACACACACACTCAAACACATCGTCTGGTTTCCATGACTTCAGAGGACATAGCATTGACTTACATTCATTTCCTGGAGACTTAACCATAACTACTACTGGCCTAACCCTAACCTTACAACGCGTCTTTTCCTTACAATGTAATAATTAACGTTATGAGGACTTGTTTATTGTCCCCATACAGAGGACCAGTCCCTGTAGTGTTACTGTGTAAACACATTTATGTCCCCACGACATGAGTAATACATGGATGACACACACGCACAGGAAGCAAGGTGTTGCTACCCAGTTTGTGTCGGATCCATGTGTGGGCCGGTCCCCTATTTTGGACAACCTTTATTGATAAAATCAACAACATAAATTAAAGAAACCAAGGAGAAAAAAGCAGACATGTAAATAGTTTTTAGTCGTTGGTATGTTTGTTGTGAGTTAATTATGAAGTGGTTTTTATGGTTATGCCGTGTTTCCACTACATGGTCCCAACTCACCGTTACTCTGTTTGGTTGGTTTTCCATTACTATTGCACCTCCTCAACGTGGGTGGAGTCATCATAGCACGTCTGCATGAAACTGCCGAGACTTTGTTTTACACGCGACACACAAACGAGTGACTAGTGACTTGTAAAGCAGTTGTTTCATTAGAATCAGTTAATTAAAACTGTTTGTTCAGTACTTCCTCCATGACCGGAGCACAGACTCCGTCTGACACAGTCACTGGACTGAAACACAGAGGCGGGGTTTGTGATGCCGGCCGCAGGACTCAGCAATGCTATCGCTAAATACCCCAGACTACTCTTAAAGGTGATGCGATTTAGACATTTCCTTTGTAACTGTTGGAGATTAACCCATGTTTTTTTGGGTGAAGGATTTTTAACTGATGTAATTCGGCATTATTCGCTTTGATTCTTGTGTGGGACGCCTTGCTCATGCCTCTTCCAGTGACGGCAGTCAGACGACGTTACACATAGTATCAGCTCTTGGAACGTGAGGCGAGGCGCGCTGCGCTAGTGGAAAAGGTGCTCTAGTCTCTCTGCTTGTTTTAGACTTATGTTCTCTATGTTGTTATCTTTAACCAGCGACAAACATTGCAAATAAGCTAAAGCAAAAGTATCACCATTCACTCTCACATTCACACCTACAGTAAATTTAAATAAAACAATAAAATAAAATAAAATAAATATCGATTGCATACATTCACTGTTTTTATGTATTGTTTTTGTTTTGTGAAGAAGACACAGTTGCCGTGTATTCGAGCAGTTACAAACACATTGGTAAAATCAGCAATGCAGATCAGGCTCTTTTGGACTGGGAGCAGTTCTCAGAGCAAACTGTTTGCCAACTGCAAATCAGCAGTCAAAAAACTCCATTCTAATGGAGTTTGTCCAAGTGTTGCTGCCAGGCCACTTCCGGTGCAAATCAAGTAGTGCCGCAGATCAGGCAGTTGGTTGGCGCGTGGCTCTCAGCGCGGGGGTGCGAGGACCCTGTCAAAGCTGTAAAGCTTTGTCGTTTTAATTTGCATTGTTTCCAGGATGATAGCAGAACAATAAAGAGATTATAGATATGCTTTCTTTTCATCGCTCATTTTTCATGGGCTCTATTTAATTAGGGAAGAGGGCAGTCAGTCTCATCTGCATCTCAGGTTTGGCTCATGGTGGTGTGACAGGGATTATTGTTGCAGATTTGAAAAGCTAACAAAGACAATAGCTGTTGATCCTGGGACAGGGGTTAGTGAATGCTGCTGGCTGGTTTGGTGATTTTATGCCCATTCTAATGTCACCAGCTACTTTACTGACAATTACCGGATATGCATTGACAAACTGTTGCCTTCTGTATGTTCAGTGAATTATACTCTGTCACTTGATTGAATTAAAGCTAATAAATTCAACTGAGTGTGGTAAGCAGCACAAATGAAGTGTTTGCACCAGGGATTGACAACAACTGTGTGTGTGTGTGTGTGTGTGTGTGTGTGTGTGTGTGTTTGCAATGCAGAGCCACAATCTGCCACCTGGTGGCTAACACTGGCACAGACAATCTCATTCCTCTAAATGCTGAGCCAAATTTGACAAATGGCATCCATAGATGTCGTCTCCTTCATGTCGTCTCCTTCAACCTCACCAGTTTTTATCAAACAACTCAAAGCAACGGCCTCACAGGGACGATCGGTCACAAGCAGCAGGGAAATCTTTGTGTGTTTGTGGGGAAAGGACACTGTGACTCAGACCTGCAAAATGTCAGGCATGTTTGAACCTGTTGGTGTTTTGCAGACAATTGCAGATGTGTGACTGATGGCATTGGTGCTCTGTGTCACAGACTTGTGCTGTGGTGTGCGACTGTTGCCTGTTTGTGTGCGTTTGTCCCTGTGTGTGTGTGTGTGTGTGAGTGAGTGCACGGCTGTAGCGTGGGCGCTCTGCCAGAGTTCCACCGAGCACTGCTCGTGTTCACAGCCCCTTGCCGACATCCCAATTTTGAAGCCGAGCCAACCACAGAGCGGAGACATTTTCGCGGCACCAATGAGGATGCACATCATGGCCGTGCAGAGAATGGAGCCAATCACGCTGATCTGAAGGCCATCCAGAACTCAGCGGGCTAGTCTGTGAGGCCGGCCTGCCAGACTGCCTGACCGCTGACTCGTGAGAGGAGCCACGTGAAACCTCTCCACCAGTCATTCATTTGTAATTCATCAGCATGCACACGAGTGTGCCACACATCCGGCACATATGCCCATGAACTGAATTAGCATTTAAATTAAGCTTAAATGCATTCGTGAGGATGACACTCCTCTTTAATATGAGTGGACAATTGCCTTGTAGCTTGTACTTATTCCCTTCAGTGGGTCATTAAGAAGAGTTTCATGAGAATATTAGAATTCCTTCAAAGTGTCCCTCAAGGCCTGTATTCCCTACAGAATGTGGTTATTAGTCCCGGCTCTTCACAAAGCCCTTCCCTCTGCTGCTGCTGCTGCTGCTGCTGCTGCTGCTGCTGCTGCTGCTGCTGCTGCTGCTGCTGCTGCCGCTGCCTCTGTTCCGCAGTCATTTCAGCACCACAGACAGCTCTCCTCAAACCTCACTTCCTGTTTGTGTGTGTTTTTTCAAGAGGACAGCCTTTTATTTTTCTCATCTCTCTTCATCTTCTTCGCCCTCCTGCATCATCACAGATGCAGCACAGACAGAGGAAGAGTGTGTGTGTGTGTGCGAGGGCGAGGGTGAAAAAAAATGAGAAAGTGAAAATACAAGGACTGGCTGAAAATAATTCCAGATTTTGTTTTGTCTTGTACTGGAAGTGTTCTGTTGTAGGGTCGAACATTTCATTGTTTTCAAATGGAAATCACGATGATAATTTAGTTGCTCTGTTTTTCGTTGTTCTTTGTTCTAAGACAAGTTTGTTGTTTTGTCATTCTTGCATTAGAGTAATTCATATTTTGATGGTTTCTCTCGTGGCTCTTGTTTTAAATCGATAATATAGTAAACACTGACTTACAGAGTTATACCGCAATCGCCAATTCCCCAATTTCCTTTTCCTCAAATCTCCCCTCCCTCATCCTGTAGTTGCAGAGCAATCCCATCGATACATTAAAGGCATATTTTACAAGTCTGCTCGGCAGAGGTGCTGCAGGAGTCTGCTGGGCTTGATGAGTGTGTTTATGTGCTTCTATCCACATGTGTATCGACTCAGCCTGAATATTTACATGGGCACGGTTTTCCCTTTATGTTTTAACTGGGCCTCGGCAGCATAAACGTGGTGTATGTCTTTGATTCAGTGGCGTCACAGGGGACCTTTGGTGATGAGAATGTTCTGGAGTGCTTCTACATTTATATAAAATATGATTTAGAGAGAAATATGTGTGTGTGTTAGGGGTTGGGGGGGGGGGTCTTTGTTTTTGCCAGCAGCTAATGATGTAATTATGTTGAAAACAAACGCAACAGTTCCACAAAACAAAGTTAAAATGGATGGAGGAATATGAAATGAGCAAAATGAGAATATTAACGCTCACATTAACGTCCCCTCTGTAGTCTCCATTATAGTCGTTTATGTGAGTGTATTTGTGATGGGATGTATTTTGTTTGTTGGAGTGTTCTCTCTCTCTGACTACTGTTTTCTTTCTTCCCTCCTCAGGCCACATCTCTCCATGGAAAGCCTCCAAACAGGTAGAGTGATTGAAGCAAATGTGTGTCTGCTTGTTGTGTGTGGGTGTGCGAGACAAAAGGAGAGGCAGGCAGAGAAAATGTCCATCTGTTGTTTGTTTGTGGAAGCAGAAAGGTACGATAGCAGCCGAGGAGATGCGTGTTTGTCAGTCATGTCGCGTCGCCTCCGAGGGGTTTGTTTTTTGTTTTATTTTGAAAGGAACCGGCCTCGTCTGACCCGCTTATTAGTTTGATCGCATCATATCTCACCAGCCAGGAGCTTCACAGTGAAACTGCACCTGTTATACTGCCTGTTCAATCACCACTCATTCATGTTTAGTAAGTTACTCAGTAAGTTACTGTTTTTACAGAAATGACACTCCTCTCTTTTGCTTTTTCGTCTTCTTTTATCTTGAATTAACTGCACATAGCGAACATGACAAACGTGTGAATTCACCACTCACATTTTCAAACACATGACATGCAGGCAGCCCATGGTAAAGCGGAATGGAATTGGGCTTGTAACTGGAGGGTTGTTACTCCTAGTGCCATGACCAAGCCTGGAGAAATGAGAGGGTTGCGTGAGGAAGAGCATCCGGCGTAAAAAATCTCTGCCAAATCAAATATGCAGATCATTTGCTGCCTAGAGGGGGAGAAGCTGAAAGAAAGAAATGTTGGTGCGTGTGTCCTTCTTTACAGCCTGTTGCTAACTGAAGCATCTATGTGATGTTTAGGCTGCTTTGACTTGTTTTAGAGCAGATACATGGCTCAGTATCTGCCCAACACCATTGCTGAGTGTCGTATCCGCTCGTCCCTCCCTGGTAAAAAAGTGCAAGTCACACACTCCACGTTACAGAATATTCAATAAGCAGGCCTTAATGAAACGGCCAAAGCGCTCCACAGTTTGAAGTGCTGTGGCCTCAAAAGGTCGATCATGGCTAATCTTACAGAGTCACAGGAGCAAGGAAATTAAGCTTAAAGGGGGCGATATGTTAAATATGCAAATCCACAGCATTAACATTCAAAATGGACACCGATATTTGCATTTGAGATGTCGGGACAGCGTTGGCCTCTCGTCCTCTCGTCCTCAGACTGGAAAATGTAAATACGCAGAGCTGCACTTAAACCCGCTCTTAGATAGATAGATAGATAGATAGATAGATAGATAGATAGATAGATAGATAGATAGATAGAGAGAAGTAAATGCCACCAGGCAGCTATGAAGTAGTACAGACCCCATACACAGTGCTATACCATACTACACACAGTTGCCTGCTTTTTTTAGCAACCAGACAACAAACATCGTCTGTCTCTTGTGCAGCACGTTGTGCTCGTTGCTGCTTAGTTAAAATAGAATGGAAAATCGAATTTCTAGTCAACATGTTTTGTTGATTCACTCCTGTTGTTTTTGTGACATGTTTTTCAGTTGTGCTTTTTGTATTTTCCTAACTCTTATTGATCCAGCCGACACTTGTAAGAAGATTGCTGTGCATAGAAATCCAGTTCTCAAGTTCAAGTTTTAAATCTTTCTCTGCTGTTTTCCTTGTAGTTGACTGACCAGTGGGACCCACACGGCAGCCCCCAGGCAAACCTGTCTGGCGCAGTCTTGCCGCCGGGCACGCCCTTTCCAAACCAGCCACAGCACCGCACCTCCGTGCCCGACTCAACTGAGGGCTTCGACCTCAACAAACCTGATCCTTACGACCTTTATGAGAAGTCAAGGGCAATCTACGAAAGCAGACGTGAGTTCACGTTCTACAGTGTAGTCCAAAGCACAGAGAGCATCTCAACATGGTGACCCGTAATCCACCTGTAATCCACCTGTAATCCACCTGTAATATGTGTGTGTCAGGTCCCGAGTATGAAGAGGTGGAAGTGCACCTGCTGAGGGAGAAGACTGGGTTCGGCTTTCGCATCCTGGGCGGAGACGAGGCCGTGCAGGCTGTGAGTCCGGACGCCCGTGACAAGGCTCGTATGGGACGGGCTGGACCTCACACATTTTGACCGCATATACACCAACCTCGCCTGACCCACACCTAACCTCATCTCACACTCTTCATTCAGTCACAGTTCACAGGCCCGGGACACGCCCCCCTGACCCGTTCTCTCACTGGTGTGGTCTGTCAGTATGGGATGCAAACTAAAGCTATTGTTGTAGCTCGACGACACTGTTCAGTCCTAGAATACAAACACTAGCAGGGAATTGATTTATTTAGGCAGCCTCCACTCTGCTGGGTGGCAATATGCCCCCCCTTCAGCTTTTTAGTATTGGATGATTTCTGAGTGCTCTGACCATCCTTGAACTTTGAGATATTCATTTATTTGAGCTGGCAGTACATACACTCAGTCTCATTGTCATTCCAAAAATGCACCAATCTGGATTTGATCACGTTTATCTTGCCGTTTTCCTCCTCTAGTTTTTGTATAAATGTAGAAGTATTCACATTATCTGAGTGTGTTAGGCTGACATTTGTACAATTTTAGTCAGACTAAGATGTTTACATGTTTGGGACCATGGTGGGTCACTGGTAGAGCGAGTTGTGGGTTTGATTCCCAGCTTCAGTTGTCTACATGGCAAGACACATAACCTCCACGATGCTCCTGACAGCTGTGCCGGAAGCGCGTGAGTGGGTATGAAATAAAGAAGTGTGATGTGAATGCGCTGCACATTGATGTGTGAACGTCATCTATGACATGGAGGTTACACACCTCATGTAGAGGCTCCTATAGGCTCAAATATGAACCTTCTTTCACACCGTTCTCATTCAATTTCCTGACATAAAGTTAAAATTTATCATCATGATAAATAATTTTGCTGTCACAAGTCTGTCCGTGTGTGTGATGACAGAGTGACAGCGTAAACAAACACTGCAGTTTGTATGTACCACTGCTGACAATGACGAGTACAGGGTCACTTGGCGATATAGTGGCTAGCACTGTTGCCTCACAGCATCAGTTGGAGTCCTGGTTGGACTGAGGGCCTTGCAATGTTCTCCCTGGTCTGTGTGTGGGTTTTCTCCAGGTTCTCCGGATTCCTCTCACAGTCCAAAAACATGCAGAGGTTATTTGGACGCTCTGAAATGACACTAGGTGTGAATGGTTGTTCGTCTCTGCGCGTTTGCCTATTGTGGAGGATAAGGAGGTGAAAATGAGTGAATGAATGGATGAATGAATGACGAGTGCAGACTGTTGCCCCCTGCTGGTAAGGATAAGTGATTTATTCCTCTCACACAGGTGCAGAGTGCATGAGTGCAGAGTGCATGCGCTTGTTGCTCGTCAGCTGTAGTTGATAAGGTGTTGGGCGACACACGCAAACCTGAGGCAGCGCTGTGATTGGTTGTCAGCCAACTGTCGGACCAGTGTGTCCCGGGCCATGCACACACACACACACACACACACACACGCACACTTTGACCCTGACCCTCTAACTGCTCAGTTCCGCCCATACTGACATAACGCCTTGCTAACGTGTGCAAGTGTACAAAAGCATGCAAAGTGTGATGCAGACAGAATACGACAGTGTGATTCCACTGCGTCTCTGTCCCGCCCTCGCCGTCTATGCTGCTAATATTGATTGTCTTTGAACAGATCGTGATTGGGGCCATAATAGAGAACACACCCGCTGAGCGCGACGGGCGGCTTCGACCTGGGGACGAGCTCATTTCTGTGGACAAAAACGTGGTTGCTGGGAAACCACACAAATACGTAATAGACTTGATGCATGCAGCCGCTCGCAACGGACAAGTCAGCCTGACTGTGAGGAGGAGAGTGCAAATGCCTGGTGAGCACTTTTTTGTTGATTGTTTTGTTTGTGTGTTTGTTTGTTTGTTTCACACTTCCAGAGACCGAGGAACACGCTGCACATTTCACCGGCATCACAGTGGAAAAAAAAAAAGAGAGGACTTGGTCAGGGCACACATGCTGACAATCTGTGTGTGGGTTCAGCGTGTTCTTCTCACCCACGCATCTTCTCTGGAGTAGGAGATCATGCATGCATGCATCTATGCTTTGTTTACTGTTATGTGGACTCTGTTGTTTGTCTTTGGAAAAGCAAATACAGCTGTAAGGGCGTGTGGTTACACGAGCGTCTTACCTGTCAAATAAGCAGACGAGCACAGTTAGACTTCACCTGCAGCAGAGACTCTCTGTCAATGAAGCGTGCTGTTGAATGTGGATGTCTGATTTCTCCAACAGCTTCCTTTGTGAAAACACATTTTTTAAAGGTTCAGTGTGTTTATCAGCAGATATCGAATGTACTACCCACGGGTATGTTTGTGTAAGTGTATATCACTTTGAAATAGAAACAGTATGGTTTCCGTAGCTGGAGAATTTACCTTTTATATGTACTGAAGGTTAGGGATTTTTGCTTCATCTTCAGCCCAATTGATCAAACCAAACAGAGCCTGCAGTTTGCATTGTGAAGCAGAAGTTTTCTACCCAAACAAACAATGGCTTTGACCCAAATAACTCCAAATGCAGAAGAATGAGAGAGCAGTTGGGTGGAGAACTTTGAGCTGGAGCTGCGATGAAGACGATGAGACTGAGGAGGAGAGAGGATGAGAACTTTCAAACTGTGGAGGGCAGCATGACACCCCTCATTGTACAGCCTGTCCAAAAATTATTATTAAAAGTAGAAGAAGGAAAATGTCAGAAAAGAGTGTTTACATCCTCTCTGGTATGTGAAGGCCGCTGTAGTTCCCTGACGTGCATGGGAGAGCGAGGAGAGACCCAGAGGAGTCCACGTTTGTTGCCCTCATGTCTGTGAAGGTCACCACAGGAGTTCACTGCACACAACCAGACTTAACTTGGTCCTTCTTTGTCCTGTGAGAGACATTTAAACATGGCCACTGTCACGTTCTTGCAGCTAACAGCAGCTTGTGAGAATTTGTTTGTGCTTGTGTGTGCATGGGATTCACAGCCTCTTCTTTACATTTTTATATGCACACATAAGTGATTGCAAGAGCGCATATCATATTCACCACTGCTGTTTACCTCTGGTGCTTGTTGATGATGTTGCCAACTTGTGTTGCAGCCGATGACAGAGCCGATGACTTGTGTCACAGCCTGTGATTCAGTCGATGTCATCATCATACAGCCTGCTTGCATCATACTTTATAATGATTTAATGAAACTGTTAAATATTTGTCCTCTGACAGCCACAGCAGTCATGTTGACTTGCCCCATCGTTCCCGCCTCCACAGGTGAACCGTGTCCAGTGAACGGCCGCAGTCCAGGCTCAGTGTCGACACAGCACAGCTCCCCACGCAGCGACGCGGCCTCGGCGTCGGGACCTCCGGCGGCTGCTATCCCCGCTGTCACCTCTCCTCCAGAGGCATCCACGCTGCAAACCAGTGATGTGGTTATTCACCGCAAGGAGAATGAGGGCTTCGGCTTCGTCATCATCAGCTCCCTGAACAGACCGGAGAATGCCGCCGTCATCAGTGAGTTGCCCGAAGGCTGTGATTGCACACGGATGACTTGACAAACGTAATGACCGAGGATCATGAGGATCACATATAAGACATCTCTTGTTTTCCCTGTGCTGTGTAGAACATGGTCAGAAGCCTCACGTCCATTATATCTGTTTTACTAATAACCAGTGGGCTTCATCTCCCCAATCAATTAATTAACTTGAGTAGTGTTTCCACTCTTAATCCACAGTCTCATTATCTGGGGTCAAACTGACATTCATTTGTTTATTTTACTTCATGTAAAGATTTTATTTGTATTAATTTATTATTCAGAGGGTTAGAAGAACTAATCTGTTAACAAATGGAGTCATTTTGTTCTGGATTACACACACGCAAGGGACAGTTAAGGTCTTCTGAAATGTGTTTATACGATGTATAGTCACGTTTTACTGACATTACTTCAACAAAGCACTACACCTGCTTAACTATATATCTGGAGAATATGGTTGAAGTTTTTATGTCACTCACTGTCCCACATGAAAGAGAAAAGTCCACTGCTGCCTCATGTGGTGGGTTTGTGTCACTTATTTTAATCAGCACTTTAATTTGATCGTCCATTGCTGACACACTGTTACTAATCAACAGGTACTAGGTATCATTAACTAACTGCCAGAAGACTACAGGTTGTGCTTCAACAAATTCTGAACATTTAACTTCTTCACTGTAGATTATGCCAGAACCACCTTATTAGTTGACTATCTGCTCCTAATTAGCCTGTCACTTCTGTAAATGTGTGCCAGGACCATCTAATTAAAGTGGAAAACAGATGATATAAATGATGTGTCAACTGATTATCTGTTGACATGATACTGAATATCTGTTGACTATCTAATAATCCAATTCATATGTTCGGGCCGTTCACTATGATGGTGTTTTTACTCCCCGTTCCACAGCTGACTGACGTTTCACATTTTTGTGGCAATGCATTAATTAATTGGTTACAATCAGGTTATGAAGAGGATTTTAAGCAATATCGTTAAATCCACACTTTTAAAAACCTCAACTATTCCGTCTCGAGTCAGTCACACAGTCAACATCTGCTCCACTCCACTCGTGTTTTATATTGTCTCTGTCTGCACAATTATAAACAAGGAAGGTTTTGTGAGGCTCATAGATTTAAAATTCAGTTTTAACGTCTGTCTCCATCATCTGCGTTTGACCCACCGCACCCTGCTCTCACCTGTTTCCAGCTGTGCCTCATAAAATTGGACGGATCATCGAGGGCAGCCCAGCAGACCGATGTGGGAAGCTGAAGGTGGGCGACCGTATCCTGGCCGTGAACGGACAGTCCATCATCAGTATGCCGCACGCAGACATAGTCAAGCTCATTAAAGATGCAGGACTCACAGTCACGCTGCACATTATACCAGAGGAGGGTAAGTGTTTGTGTGTGACATGGAATTCAATGTGAGCTTTGAGTATGAATGAACAGTTAATCACTCTTAAATAAAAACAAAAAACAAAGAAAGGTTGCAAATGAATTCTATATACTCTATTCTATAGAAATCTTCTATAAATATAACACATACATGATCAGAGTAATTCATGTCCCGTGGTAAATGCTCTGTCACATTTTAAATCTGTTATACAATGAATATTGAACTGAACCCTGACTTCGATTAATTATGTCGCAAATGAAATTGCAGATGAAATAGCTCGCTGGAAAATCACAATTAGATGTTTAAGCAACCAAGAAAACGGAAGTCATACTACAACACTGATCCATGTATTAAAGGAAGGTTGTACCATTAATGGCAGTGTGAAATAAAGCATTATATGGTGATATACCATTATGTATAATTTTTGTTTTTTCCGAGTAAAACACAAACTGTTTGATGTGAAGTACAGAAAAAAAGTCTAAATTCTCAATAAACCGCTGCACTGTTCTAGTCACAGCCTGATTTTTCATGACACTGAGACACCGTAGAGTCTTTGTGTGCTTCATAAAAAGGTGATGCTATTCAGCAGATAATGATGCAGTTTTCTTAAATACATTAAAATAACTCAACAGCAGTGGTGCAGACTTGTTCTTTTTAAATAGTTTCTAAACCCCTCCCCTCAGAGTCTGACATTTTTAAACTCAGGTGAACTCTTGTCTCACCTTCTGTGAACACACAGGTTCCCATTCTGGACCCAGCTCAGAGAAGCAGAGCCCCTTGACCCAGAAACACAGCCCACAGACCCAGCCCAGTCCTGTAGCCCAGCCAGGCCAAGGAGGCATCCAACCTGGCCAAGCAGCTCCTCAGCCGGTCCAAACAGCCACACAGCCAGGTCAAGCACCTGTCCAGCCCGGCCAGGCACTAGTTCAGACAAGTCAAACAGTGGCTGGGCCTCCTGCACCAGCAACCTCCCATCCTGCATCAGCTGTGAACCAGCAAAGCCCGGTGACCCAGCCCTCTGGCCTCCCTCCACAGCTGTACCTTCACGACGGCAGGTAAGAGGGTCGTTCTTGTTTGGTCTCAGCAGGAAGCGTTTGTGAGATTTCCCTCCAACTGTTTTTAAGAGCAGACAACACATCTGTCCCTGAACTACACAGCAGATACTGATGCCATATATGCCTGCACTCAGCCTTAGATCCATGGGCGGTTTCCTTTTCTCTGTTCCAAAGCTGAGACATAAAGCTGCAGTGCACATTTTCTACAGATTTTTGAAACAATATAACATTATTGTATGCTGCTTCCTTCGTCTGTCAAGTAAAACTATCAGACTTGACTGAGGGAGCGTTTGTGTGTATACAGCAGCAGTGCAAGGGCGGTTGGGGACATAAAGCATTTATCTTTAATACGCCTCCATCTTTCTTAGAATCCAACAAATCACTCTAGTGAGAAATTTGACAGTGGTTTGAATGTAGTGTACATTTGCTTATTTTTAAAGTTAGGCAGTAAAGCTTTAAATCTAAAGGATCCCACGCTTTTTTGGGCTTTTCAACTTTGAACCTTCTAACCTTTGCAGATAAGGCTGACAGATTGGTTAGGGTTTTTAACCCTTTCTCTTTTGCTTTTTATTTTGACTTTTGGTGTTCTGGATTTTGTTTCCTTGCTCTCTGTCTATAATGAATTTCTATGCTGAAGCAGGTGCCGGTCTAGTGCATGCTTGTTTCACCCTGGGAGCCCCGATTAGAAGCACTGATGATATGGACGCAGCATATAGTTCATAACTGTTTCCTGCGGTTTCTGAAATACAAACAAACAGAATGCAAAATAAGGTGCAGCCAACAGTGAAATAACTAATATTAGAAATGCTGTTGATGAATATTACTTCCAAACTTAAATACAAGAAGTAAAACAACTCAAGAGCTTCCTCTGATTCATAAAAGTATGCCATTCACAATTCAAAGGAATTATATGTTCAGTTTAACAAGAAAGGTTACAACACACAAGACTCTGCTTGTATTGACGAGGTCATCTAGCTCCTTAATTAACATGAACGGTATAGTCATAATTAGCATAAGGCTCACAAAGAAATACACACGTAATAAAAGGGAATGTTACAAACCAGAACCTGAGATGCAATATGTGTAAACTAACCTCATTAAACTTGACAAGAATGAACAATTACAAACACTTATATCATGTCTCATCTTATGAATGAAACTGCTCACAGAGCAGCTAAGCTAAGGACCCAGCTAGGACCCAACAGCAGTTGAGGCTGCCCTCACTGTGCCTGACTGGGAATTTGGTACACTGTCAAAAATATGCTATATAAATAATGATTATTATTTGTGTCTAAATAACTGTAAAAAGAAGTGTGAGTTTTCAAACACTGGCAGATATGAAACTGTGTTTAGGTCAGCGTGTGCCATCCTCTCCTTGCATGACAGTACGTTCAAGAGAAAACCTGCAACAACTTTTGTCCCGCTCTGACTCTCAGTCTCAGGCTGGTTTCAACCTTGTTGCATAACAACCACTCAGCTCTTGCAAAGTCAGTGAATAATTTACCTACATTTCACGTCTATAATGCAGGAACCTGCCGATCAGACCCTTTACCGTGTGTGTGTGTGTGCCCATTTTAAGAGTGGGATTCTGATAAAAGTTTTACAACAGAGAGTGATATTTTTGTCTTTTTTCCTGGTGATGGTCCTTGGCTGCATACCCTCATCCTTCATGTGGTAAACTAAGCTGCTTTTTTTTTTGTTATTAATTTTATTACTCTCACAGGTCAGAGGTAAAAGCCAGACAGGATGTCAAACCTGACTTCCGTCACCCTACATTCACTGATTACAGGCAACCTCCAGTCGATTATCGCCACCCACCGGTTACCGATTATCGCCAGCCTCCCACTCTGGACTACAGACACCCACCCGGTCTGCTGGACTTCCGACAGCATCCTGCAGCTGCACAGTTCCCACTGGGCATCCCTGCTGACTTCAGACCACAGGTGAAGATCAGACAAACGCTAGTTTGAGCAGGAAGTTCTCATTTTTTTGTGGGGTCAGCCAACATGGCAATCTTCAGAAACCAGGACATCCTGTGGTCAATATGTAAAGATTATGTCTTTTGGCTCATTTTCTTTTTTTCCTCCATCTTATAAAATATAATAGCAACGTTCCTTAAATGAAATTTAATAAACAACATTTATGGTCTCTCTAATTTGCATTTTATGTCTGCACTGCAGTGCACTTACATATATTACATAGAAATAAAGACTAAACTGCATATTAAATGCAAGAAACTAAAAATTAGAGTTGGTCAAATAAACTTTTAGATGTAAACATTTCATTTTGGAACCAAAATCACAATAATATGTAATAATCCACCACTGAAATAAATAATCGGCTAGTGCTAATTACTTAAAAGTGACCACAAAATGGGTTACCTCTAGTTCTGCAGACGTTCTGCCAAGTCCTTATAGTCTTTCCTTTCAGTATGGTCACACACTGTTGTTTACTCTTGTGTAAATTCTCTCCTGCAGGACTTTGATTACTTCACGGTGGAGCTGGAGAAAAGTGCGAAAGGTTTCGGCTTCAGTATCCGCGGGGGCAGAGAGTACAAGATGGACCTGTTTGTTTTGCGCCTCGCTGAGGACGGTCCTGCCATAAGAAACGGGAGGATGAGGGTGAGGAGATGAAGATGATGAAGACAATTTTCAAAAGTTGACATGCTCTCTGAGAGATTATTGGACGAACTGACCATAAACAACATGAGAATGAGTTCCAGTTTATCTCAAACAATATGACACTTGATAGGATAATGGTGTTTTTAATGTTAGCAGAACATGGATTATACCTTTACAAACATGTTCCTCACGAGGCAGGCAGGGCTTACAGGTTAGAAAATGGAGAAAGTGAGTAAGTGCTCTTGATGGCGTTACCTTCTGCTTTCCCTCAGACACGCTTGTTTAAGTGCGCTTGAACAAGGCACTTAGTGGCACTCAGTAGTTGCTCCAGTGGTCGTGGAGAAAAGCCAACTTTGTGTGGATGAATGCAGTTTGACAGACACTGACCCTGTCCTCTCTGTGTCCTCCTCCTTCAGGTGGGGGATCAGATCATAGAGATTAATGGGGACAGCACTCGAGACATGACTCATGCCCGTGCCATCGAATTGATCAAAGCGGGAGGCAGGAGGGTCAGGCTGCTGCTGAAGAGAGGCACAGGACAGGTGCCAGAATATGGTGAGCTGAACTGCCCAAGACTCTGTTCACACCTGGTATTAACATCCGTCCTGAGTGATCCCATCATGAGTGGACTGTGCTAAGTACTGGTTTACATGCGTTACCACAAAAAAGCACATTCGTGGGTGGTTTGGGGAAACATGTGGCCACAGATCACCTCGTTCACCTCCGCAGTTTCTCTATATTTTTCCACTTCACAATATTAACACTGATCGACACATGATTTCTTTTTTCCAGGCGTCCTTGTCACTCACCCATCAAAGTGGCAGCTGCACTCAGTCTATATTTACTTCCAGCAGCTTGTTTATGAGCTTTAGATTGTTGTCGGTAAGAAACTTACAGAATCAGAAAAATACATTCTTTGAGTAAATGGTAAATGGCCTGTATTTGTAGCCACACTGGTTCAACAATGACCATGTTTCATACTCTGTGGTAGTTTATTTCTCTTTCTCATCTAACACTTTGGACACCATCGACACCGGAAACAAAAATAAAAACATAAAAGTATGAGTGTACATCTCTGCCTCTCAAACGTAGATGTTTATATAAGTACAAGAACAATCAAACACATAGACAGTTACTGTGTGCGCCTCTTGAACCAAATGCAGAAAATGATTTCACAACGTAAACGTGGTCATAAACAAACGTCTCTGCTTGTTTATGACATCACCATGACATCATAAGGAAACTCTGAGTGCACAAACTCTGTAGTACAGTAGACCTTAAACATAAACTGTACAACATTTGAAAGAAATTATACATTCAACACATTTTTATCAATATTTACCCCTTTTAAACATCTTATTTATCATATTTTAATGTTGTGTTGTAGCTGTCTAACCGTGACGTTATAGTATTTATATCGCACTTCTGTAGTCTTAATTTCCACTCAAAGCTGCTTTACCCATTCACCCATTCATACAACGTCACACTTTCTTCAAACAGGAGCAACTCGTGGTTAAGTTCTTGCCCATGGACACATTGGTATATAGATTAGCAGAGCTGGGAATCGAACCCTTTACCTTCCATTTTGAAAGACGACTTTCTCCACCGCAGAGTCCTTGCTCTGTGTGCTCACCGCTCAGTGTATACTGAGCTCAATCACTGTTGTCTTGTTCTCTCACCGTCGAGGTGGAAAAGATGTGACAAAGAGTTAAAAATAGCTTTAAATAAACATCGGGGAGCGAGTGCTGTGGCGTGGGGGGGGGGGGGTTACATCATGTAGAGACACTGGCAGTGGACTGGTGATGACTCAGACTTCCTCGTCGATGCTAGAAGTTCTGCACTAGAGCTCTAAAGTCTTATTTCGTAGAGCTTTGATTCACTCACTCGCTCCTCTCGACTCGACCTGTCCAGGGTGGACCCAGCCTTTCCAGCCCCTCCCACAACACTCCTGTGGAGGATAGAGCAGTAGAAAATGGAGTGATGGATACACAGACACAGATCCACACATACACTGGACATACACTGTCCACTTATGATTGGATCACTCAGGAAAGATGTTAATATCAGATCTGGACTGAGCCCAAATGTCCAACTCTTACTACTCTGTCCCTCTCTCACTAGACTCTGATTTAATATAAAGTTCCACAGAAGAAAATCTCTTCCTACAAATGCTGTGTGTTTTACTCTAATTAAACTAATAACATGCATTAATATCTTTCAGCTCTTCTGTTCTTCTATTCCGTCACATGCATTTAAACCTGTCTGATGTGAACTAAAGCATAAGACAGTGGAATAATAAGCCGTCGTGTGTTTTAACCCCTCTGCTTTAAGTCTAATGATTGGTATAGGCTTTTACTTGCCTTCCCTCAGGAATGGTACCTCCCAACCTATCCATGTGCATGAAAGGTGACACACTAAGCTCCCCCTATTTCTTCCTAATGGGCCACTCTAAAGACACGGTTTGTGAAAAACTGCATGTCTCCCTCTTCATACTGATTACTCTGTGCTCTCTGTATGTGTGTGGTGTAGACAGGCAGTGGTGTGTGCATGCTCATGGTTCTATGCATGAGAGAGAGAAGAGCGGCTGTTATGTGTGTGTTTGTCATCTGTGTTGTGGTGAAAAAGAAAGAAAAAAACTGTATGAAATGACCTTGCAGATGTCGTCGTGGGCAAAGCTGCGGGTTAGACTGTGAAACATCAGTCCACACAGGATTAGGTTGTCACACAGCTGAAAATATGTTCAGTGTTTTGAAGCTGTGAATAAATCTGTCACATGTCTGCATCTGTAGTCACGGATACTTAAAGGTCCAGTGTGTAGATTGTAGTTGCAGGAATGGAACACATTTTTAAATGATTTTAAGGATAATATTCTTCCAGACAAGTTACCAATCCTCCTCAAAAAGTGTCCACTTTTGATAATCTCTATTAATCTTGTCCCAGCTTTTTATTTTATTTTATGTTCTTACAGCACAAGCTCATTGAACCCTGGATTCATAATAAAAAATGTTCATAGGTGATTTCAGTCGTACCTCAACCTTTTAACAGCCGTCTCGATTTACTAGAGCAATGTTCCAGTCGCCTCCATCTTGGCGTCAAATAAAAGTATTTATTGTATTTTTATTTTTTTTTATGTAGCAGTTACCTGAAAAAGAAAAACATTCAGTTCTACATGTTATGTCTCACTGTCCCATACAATCTAGATATATATCAGACTGACTGTGATTCATTTTGGAAATATGGACTATGGATTATTATTGTCTCTATGAATGTATCCTTCAATTTTGGTTAAAGGAGACAATTTCAGTATCAATACTAACGAATCACAATACTTTTAGAATATTGATCATGACTAAATCATATCATCCCTGCCTTAATAATAAGTTTAGGTCTTAGTTAAGGGCCTTGCTTCATAGAGGCCGCCATCTTGTGTTCATTCTGCAGTCTGAGTGTACATTTTGCATTTTGAAGCGGGAGCTTTAGTTTAGTTTACTTTTGAAGAACAACAACATCATTTTTGGTATGTGAAGGCCACCGTAGTTCCCTGATGGGCTTGGTAAAGTGTGGGTTGAGGGTAAGGAGTCTCTGTTTGGCTTAAACACTGGACATTTAAGTTATAGATGTCAATATAGAGGCCGGGATGGTCAGGATGGTCAGGATGGTTTTCTACATGCATGCAGGTTTGCCTGTCATTTCTCAGGATGTGATGCGTCACTGTGTTATTACGTACATCTTTCTTTCTCTCTCCCTCTCTCTCTGTACGCATGTGCATGCTGGTCGTGCCGCTCTGTTTTCATCTCAGCCCACTGAGTGTGTTTTCGTCTCTCCTGACAGACTGTATCGGCCCCTGGGATTCCCTTTCTACAGCCCACTCTGCCCTGCAGGAAGTGACCCTCGAGCCCCACCCGAATCCATTGCTCTCATCCCATCCAGCCTCAGCCCCAGACTCCCCTCATCATCTCCCTCTAGAGGCCACAGTGTGCATGGCAGACAAAGCTCCACAGCTGACAGACCATGGCTCCATTAGAGGGGCTACAGGTGGCAGGTCCACCCAGCAGAAGTGCATCGTCAGGGGGCAGATAGAGGTGGACTGTGGACCAGGCGACAGACAGCCTCGGGCTTTGCCTCCTAAAGCTTTCCTGGGAAGGTCAGCTGAAAGACGTGAGAGGCAAAAGGAGGCTTGCTCCCCCTGCTGTGAAAGAAAGGGGCTGCACACGCAGGTGATGAGCACCGTGTGGCCGTGGGACACATATGTGAGTGTGAATTCCAATGGAGCCTCTTTGGCCAGCGGGGATGGACATGTCAGCCTCCAGGAGAGGCCGGTGTCCAGAGGTGTGTTCCCCAGAGAAGATGAGAGGGCCAGTGGCCATAGTGGGCTCTGCTGCCCCTCCAAAACTGTGGAGGATCCTCCCGTGAGGAGCGCAGCTGCCTCCCCTGGGCCCTGGAATGTCCCCGGCTCTGAAAAACTGCCTGGTACCCTGAGGTCCTGGACCTCCACAGTAAGCAGGTAGAACGGATCTCGGTGTTTTGAACTGGATCACACTGTCTGGCTCCTCATTCAGTTCACCATTGGATGAAGATCTCCCCTCCTCTCTCACTCCCTCCCTCCCTCTGTCTCTTTCTGTCCTGTTATTGTTTTCCATGTACTTCTGAAATCATGTTTTGTTCTTACAGTATGATTATTACACCCACTACCTTAAAAACAGAGAAACTTTCACAGTTATTGTAAGATACAATGTAAAACCTGACGGACACGACTCAGTGCAAAGGCATTTTGGACCCTCGGCTGCAAGAGTCACAGATGGAGCAGCAGTGTCTGATTTTGAGTGGGGTTGCGCTTTTGATGCACACTCTTATCCACTCGAATGGCTGTCATTGGTTAGCGCAACATAAACTCAGATGGAAAAAGGCTCCTCATGGCAGAGACACATACGGTCAGAGAGCCAAGAGATTTACTTGTGCTCCGTGCAGTCGAATGAGCGAGACTACAAATCTGTCGGCTGGAGGAAAGAAACGCTGAAAATCCTGGAGGATGAGGAGGACTGACCCGAGTGACAGCCTGGCTCGCCCGGCATATGCTACGATCTCACACGCCTACCAATATATCATATACTGTAAATGTAAAGATGCGAAAAATATGTACATTTGGTAATCTCAAAAACATACCTGTCTGTTTTTTGTTTGTTTTTGTTTTTTGAGGCCTTGTTGTAGTTAAAACATTGTAAAGAAAGGATTAAAAAGAACACACACACATACACACACAAGAGAGTATTTTAGAAACACTATTTCCACGGCCTCCTCTATGACTACATATCAAAGACTGTGACAGTCACCAAACCCAGACTGCTGAGCGAGACAGTCGTCGTATGCATGGATGTAAACCACCATGTCATTACACAGGGACTCACATGTCTTCTCGGAGTAGAATTTAGGGAGGACGTCCTCTGTGGAGATGACCAGTTACATGAGACAAAGAAGATTTGTTTTGGAACTTTTGGGTGACTAACAACTGTTGCTTCGGTAAGAACTCATAGTACCTTTTTGAGTTGTGTACACAGCGAGATCACGAGTCATCCACGCAGTCATTGTGCAGAATTATACGCTGTGCTGTATTCATTTGACGCTCGACAGAAAAATTGTGTCCAGTCTATATTTCCCATTTCTATGCCTTTTACTGTGCTAATCGTACCACATCACTGTGGGAGATGGGTATCGGTGTGGTGGGGGAAGAGGGGGGGCCGAGGGTTATGAGGTGGGCCGGAGTGCCTTGCTCACACTAATGCAGAGCTGTCTCTGTCGGGATTTGTTTTGGGAACTGAATGCAAAACAGATAGTTAATGACCATGCACACATATCAGCAGCCTGTTGAGTTGTGGAGCCTGTTTTCTTCAGACTTAACATGGAGCAGTATGTACAGTAATCTTGATGCACTCTCAGCTTTATAGCCTATCAAAGTCTCTGACTGCCCTTGTCCTTGTAGTGTTAAAGAGGTGATCCAATGTAGCCTGTAGCATTACATCCTCTTCTTAGAGCGTGATCTGGTATCGAGTCGAGCTGAGAACGTTGTTGCAGACAGGGTTTGTTATCTAAGTGGACCATGGTTTCTGTCGTGTGTGTGTAATTTCTGCTTTATTTGTCTATTCCACACAACTGCAGACAGTGGCAAAACTCGGAATCTGAACCCAAATTATTTGGACATCTGTGAAACAGTAATGCATTGTTGGGTCACAAAGTTTCGACTGTCGAGGCATGCTGCTATTACAGTATGTCACTGTCCTCCTATATTCCTCCATTTTGAAATCATTTGTTTTCTGTCAAGCTGTTTGCTTTCCTTTAAAAAAAAAAAGAGAAAAAAAAGAGTCACTAGAGATTTTGAGTTACAAAAATAACAAATAATCACAGTGCATTGTTCAAAATGTGACTGGTTGAATGCAGCATGATGGCAGAGCCAAGCAGTATTTGTAAACTGGTGTACACCTATTGTCAAACTGCTTTTGTTGTGTCTGCAGACTGGGATACAAAAAAGGATCATGTGGACTGAACTGGATGGATTCTGAGTGGCTTCTGGGTAAAAACATGTGGTCTGGATGTTTCTGAACTGACAGGAAAAGTTAAATTTGATGTTATTAACATGTCACCAGTCTGAAGAGGGTGAAAGAAAATGTCATCCAGCTCTTTGTCTCCACCCAGACCATCCTCCTGCCTGCTCTGAGTGTTTTTGTATACAGAAATAAAAAAAAAGAAGAAGATAATAATGCTTTATCAAAACCTGTGAAGGGTGGCACGTTCATACAGTAAATCCCCAATCAGATCAAGTATAACTGTGTAGTGTTAATTGTGTACTATTCACCCTGTACAGCTGTATTCCTACAAATATGGTTTACTGTATCATTGATACTGTAGTTTCAAAGACGTGAACAACTATTTTTATGAAATGCGACAGTACTGATATATTACATTTTGCTAAAAAAATAGAAAAAAACTTGTTTACTGAAAGATATTCTGAAATACTGTCAAATAAACTCTTGACATGGTGTAAAATATTTTTTTTTGTTCTCCAAAGATTGTTTTTGACTGAATTAAATTAATGACTGCATGCATGTTGGCTCATTGTCCTGACAAACATAAAACGAATACTTCACTGATTTGCATTTAGCTTTGTATTACTAGAATAGGGTTAGTATTTTTGGAAAATTGTGCTTTGCAACCTCAGTTTCCCCTGAGTCGAGAAATATCTTCATTCTTTTCTTTGTTATGTGCCCACCAGTGACACTTGGTCCTGTTAGCATAACTGTTAGCAAAGATGGCGGACACTGTTTACATTCTGGGAATGAGGTCCCGCCCCCCTACGAGTGGCTCTAAAAAGTGCAATAGAACACGTGACAGAAGTAGTTTTTTAACTTTATTTAGACAAATAAACTTACCACAGTAAAAAATGAAAAACCTTTATTGTAAAATGATGACATGTCAGTAAGCATTTTTTAAGATGTTGAAGTTCTGTATAGCTTCCAATTGTAATAAAATATTATTTATTGTAATTAAACACTTTGAAAGGTCGCAGGCCGGGCGTCATGAGTGCTGTACGCTGTGGCTTATATTTACAATTGTATATGAATTGGTTGATGTTTTTCTTCAAACAGCAAAAGTTCCTTCTTTCTTCCCTCATATAGGCCTAGCTAGTTTCTAGTTTTCTCTTTGTTTCTTCTTCATCTTCTTTGAGTTTTCTGGGGGAATTCTCTGTTTCGGTGTGTAAACAAAGATTATAAAAACCTTCCGTCACACCAGAGTACTTCCGTCATGCCAGGGTGTTGTTCTTGCGGGCTGCAGCTGGATGCTACTCAAAAAGTGCGAAATTAGCATTGCAGTTTCAAGGCTCGGACCAAGTGGGCATGTAACAAAAAAAAGAAAATATTTCTCAAGGGAAACTGAGGTTGGGAAGCACAATTTTTTTTAAAAACTAACCCTATTCTAGTAATACAAAGCTAAATGCACATTGATGAAGATTCCTTTGATTTGTTCATTAACACCTGTGCTTTTCTTGCTAAAGCAGGACAAAATGGCTGCCATTAAAGGTGAGTGAATAGTGAATATTGCCTGTTTCACTTACAGCCCTTTGTTGAACTACAGGCACTAATAGACTAGTTCATTGAATGGTCTGATTTTAAACTGTAACAGCTGAAATTCTGAAAGTCACTCATATTTGAAGTGTGGTCTGAAAATGTCAGTGGGGCAACCAAATCTCAGGAATTCATGAACTATGACTCTTAAGTTGAATATATTACAGATTCAAACTGCAAATGGAACAAAACAAGGCTAAACTGTGGGTTTAAAAGAAAGCGATGAGCATTTGCTGTTTGTTTTAGGTTCAGTGTGTTTCATTTAGTTCACATTGTTGTTATTGGGCAGAAATTGGAAGACAAAATAATTTATTTATATCAGCCACACGGTTGATGTTGTGGTTAGTGCCCTCGTGTGCATGGGTTTTCAGATACAGAAAACTTTATTGGTCCCAGAAGGACAATTCATCTGTAGCTTCCCACACACAATCACATGTTCTTACATATTCATTCATAACATACAGCGTGTCATGTTTTCTCCGGGTTGTCACACATCTGACTTTTTTGACTGATTTTGCACAACATACGATACTATTATTTTTTTGGGTGATTTTGGACGACAGCACCCCCCGCGACCCTCTGGCAGAGGATAAAGCGGTAGATGATGACTGACTGACTGACTATACTATGAGTTTGTTGACTGATTTTGGACGACATACTATACTATGAGTTTGTTGACTGATTTTGGACGACATACTATATAGTATGAGTTTTTTGACTGATTTTGGACAACATACTGTACTATGACTTTTTTGACTGATTTTGGACGACATACTATACTATGACTTTTTTGGGTTATTTTGGAATATATTACAGATTCAAACTGCAAATGGAACAAAACAGGGCTAAACTGTGGGTTTGAAAGAGAGTGATGGGCATTTGCTGTTTGTTTTAGGTTTAGTGTGTTTAATTTAGTTCACATTGTTGTTATTAGGCAGAAATAAATAAATAAAATAATTTATTTATATCAGCCACACGGTTGATGTTGTGGTTAGTGCCCCCTGTGCATGGGTTTTCAGATTCAGAAAACGTTATTGGTCCCAGAAGGACAATTCATCTGTCGCTTCCCACACAAAATCACATGTTCTCACATATTCATTCATAACATACAGTGTGTCATGTTTTCTCCGGGTTGTTTGTCTGTGTGTGGCTCTGCGATGGTCTGATGTAACCTATGTTAGCTGTGATTGACACCAGCGGCCACGCGACCCTCATGTGGAATTCACTTTATTTACAGTGAAATGTATTAGACCACCGGCCAAAGCCACACTAAATTAACAGCATTGGTAATCATCAAAATGTATTTTTTTTATGTTTCTGTAACAGTTAATACACCAGGATGTAGAAGCTCTTCAACCAAAATTTTATTTTTATTGCTAAAATATAATTATTGTTAGCCACACATTTTCAAATTTACTGTTTTAAAAGAAAAAAATAGTAAAGCTCATTATTATTTCTTGATTACGGTGTCAAATGATAGTCATTACTAGCATTACTGAACAGACAAACTAGTTTTAGTGGTCTAATGTTATGCTTGATTAATTTATGACTTCTCAGAGAAGAAGCCCATTGAGCCGACTCAAATTAGGGTATAAAAAGGTGAATTCAGTTTATTTTCCAAATAAATAATAACATTTCTAGTTTTAAACAAATTTTTTTCCTAAAATGTATGTTTAATGGAGCCAGGTCAGGTTTTACAGTAGCCCACAATGGACAAGCTTAACATCATTTGAGTTTTGATGCTGACTGAAGGCTACATCAGTTCTCCATATTCATACACACAATGGTTCTAGCAACTCTGGGTGACAGTAGGTCAGAATTACTGGAGACAATGTAATGATATTAACAATGAATCCACGTGGAGTTGAAGGAGGAATTTATTGAACAAATCAGCCGCATATTTGCAACATTCACTCACACACAGGCACAGCTGTGGAACCATTTAAAAAACCTTCTAGTTTAGACACCCTACTCCTTCACCGCTGCACAGATACATAGATGTTTCCTTCATTATTAGCAGATTAAAACCTCTTTGCAACTTGAAGTCACCAAGGAACACAAATGAATCACAAAAAAACATCCCTCACAAGATTAAACCTCATCTGTCAATCGATGTATGCATAAAACATTATTATAACCCAGAGAAAAGTCTGAATTAGCCCCATATTAGAGAAAACACCTGAGTGTGTAACCACGGGAGAGCCAACACAATAACAACGTAAATATTTTCAGTGACAATGATAGAAACTTAGTGGAGGTATTGATCATAATCCTGAATCCTGACTGATTCTCTCACCCATTCATTAATAAAAAAAATACTAAAAATACATTTTTTCACATCTGTGAACAAAGCAAGGATGCATTTGACGAAACAACATGTAAACATTTCCCCCGCATCTCATCACTCATCATTGGAATTGGCCAAGATGGTGAACTCAGTCTGTTTTTTGTCGTGATTTCAACTTTGTGTAGGCGCTGTGGTTTCACCGTCTGCCTGCAAATCAAGAGGAGTCTCCTGAGAAAGAAGAAGAAGAACACACAGAGATTAACAATGATGACACCAAAAGAAAGTTACATTTCCCTCGACAATTAGCAGACAGGTTTCAGAGAAAATCACTGATCCTCTCACCTTGAGACGTCTGTAGATTCCCATGTGGAAACGACAGCAAACTACATCAACCAAGAAGCCAATAATACCGTGGAGCATACCTGTACACGAGAACAGATGTTAGCTTTTCTTTTCTATAAGAGAGGATTCTTGGTCAAAGTGTAAGTCTGCATTTTACACACAACCATAAGCAACCCATTAAGCAGGAGTTATAGCTTTTTCCAAGCTGTATAAAGCTATATAAGACATAATTGTACTCCCATAGCCTGAAGTACTTTTCTACAATCTTCACTAAATCATCACCAAATTAAGAGAATACCAGTAGTTATGCATGATTTCATGAGTCATCATCATCACTGAGTTATGAAAATTGATTTGCTTGTTTGTGTGATGATGATGCAGCTGCATGTGGGACCTTTAAAAACTATGTTTTCATGGAAATGGATTACTTAACCATTCTTGATTCTGTGTAAGTTGAGTTTAATGAAAGACTTTAAAGCACTCAGCTGCCCAGACTTTAGAAAAACAATGCAAAAATGTCCTGGTAAAAACACCATAAAGTTCCTGTGAGGTCATTTAAACGTGCATTCGGTACTTGGTGCAAACAGCTCGTCTACCTGTGGTCGTAAAAATTCCTCCAACGATGCCACAGAGTCTGACAAGAAACTGCCAGAAGGGCATGTGCTGCTCTGTGACTCTGACCATGAGTGAGTTGATATCATATTTCATGAAGATCCCCGAGACTCCGTGGCTGCCTACAGCATGGTTTATCACTCGCTCCTGCAGATGGACAGGAATAAAAACACATTTAACATACTCATCAATAATACGCTTAACAAAAACATACAAATGAGAGCAACATTAACGCCTACCCGCTCTGTGACTGAGTACTGATGTGTGTCAGCGGAAACCTTGTAGGTGTTCAGCTTGGTTGGCACGATGGTGATAAAGTACTGAAACATGTGGTTGGCTGGAGAGAAAACACAGAAAATCCATGAATACAAAATGAACAAAAAAAAAATGGATTTGTGTTTGGCGACGGGGAGACGTACGATTGGCAGAGATTTTCTCTGTGCCGTCCAGTGGGTGGATTAGCCCCGGGATTGCTTCCCCAAAGGACAGGTGGTCAATCCGGTGAGAAAAGTTATAAACTGCAGCAAAACACCCAGTCATCACAACAGTTACTTTCAACATCACTGTCACGTGGCCACAGTGTGACAAGACTCAAATGTGCAGAGCAAGGTTTTCGTTAAAAACGATAAACTCACTGTCATGGTTGACGAGAGCAGCTAAATGGGCGTGGCCTCTGGGATGTGGGATGGACCTGTGGAAGTCAAAGGTGGTCAGTGAAAGGGCTTTCACACTGGCACTGCAGAGTTGTACATTCACACCAAAGTGGGAACTAACTTATCAGCATCCAAATAATATTTGCTTAGAAAGTTTCCTAACTCAGTGGTGGAACCTGCAAGTGTCTCAGTGGCAACAATAATGCTATTTGAATATGATTAACATTAAGGAAAGCACCTTCATTGCTTCACTTCTCCTTTAGCGTAGGATACACTGGACCCTCTTTACTGAAAGGAAGGGAGATAATACAATCCAATGTGGAAGTAATATTTAAAAAGATGTCTGTCAACTTGTCTGATGTCTGGGGACGCAAACATCACACAATTATCATCGCTTATCAATAAGAGTCAATAAGGCAGTTGTGTTGTTCTGCACGAGTACAAAATGTCTTTATAAAGGGCTACAACAACTGATCAATGAATGGATTACTAATCGATTACTTAATTAATCACCAACTCTTTTGTTTGTCGGTTGGGAGGTCTAGGAAAAACAAAAATCTTTTTAATCTTTAAGTCATTTTAGATTCATAAATGAGAATATTTTTAGACTTCCTTCATGAGAATATCTTAAGTTTAAGTTAACTTTAAGTTTGGACAACACATTCTTTACAACCACACACATTATTGATTAATCTCAAAAATAAATGATACATACTTGCCAATAGTGATGTGGAAATTTCCTGCCACCTTGTTGACATATAAATGTCCATGTATCCTGCAGGCAGTGAGGACAGTGGAGACGTCTTCACTGAGGGAGGGAGGGAGGGAGGGGGAAGAAGAGAAAACACAATATGAAGAGAATTAAAAAAAAAAAAAACACCTCCTGGTTTATCATTGTGATCACTTCACGGTCTGGTACCTTTGAGTTTGATCAAGGGGAGCTGCTTTTATTGCAGACTTGAAGATAACATCCTGAAGAGAGTGCTCCACTCTCAGACGCTCCTGAATGTGCTGCAGAGTCCTGACAGTGAGGGACAGAAACGTTCAGAAAATAAAGTGTCTGTGACAAACAGAACAATGAAGAAAAGACTCACTATCATCCTGAAACAAGCAACACCCCCGTGTACCAATATGTCAGGGGACTGTATGGTGTGTGCAACAAATACAGTTTGAAGTCAGTTTAATTTAGTAAATTAAAGCTGCAACAACAAACAGTTTAAGTGAATTACTGATCAACAGAAAATTAGAACTTATGTATGAAGCTTTAGTCAGTTTTTATACATGCTGTGGCTCCAACTTAAATAATGATATAATAAAGCAATATTTTAATTATATTTCTATTTTTAACTGTTGTGTGTGTTTCATAGAAAAACAGTTTAACAATCAATCAAGATGGTAATTATAAGATGAACTGACCATTATTTGCAGCTCTACAGAGACAAAACTCAAAATAACACAACATATTCTTTTAGGGAGTTTCAGGTAAACGGAATCTTACATGTGCCATAATCGCTGAGGTGGTGAGAGTTCAAAGTTGACCTGAAATATATAAAAGAACAATTTGTCAGACGAGAATAAAGAAACTATACTACTGAAACACAAATGATTTTTCAGCTCCTCATATTTGTTACTTCCTGAGGTAATCGTACAAAATGTAACTTACTGGTTCATATATTAAACCATCGGATGCAACCATGGTATCTGCCAGGTCCAGGACATCTGCACCCACATCTGCAAGCATACAAACACACACACACACACACATACTTGTTTGATAATACTCTCCCAAACCAATAAGAATGATTGCTTTCTTTTTAGAACTGAGATGCACATAAATCTTAAGTTTTTGTACTCACATTGGCATTTCATAGCAACTGTGATGTCGACATTTATCTTCAGTTTACTGGAAAAGGAGTGCAAATGCAGAACATGCACTCAGTTATTACTGATCAGAAGGAAAACCTCCACTTATAATAGTAAAAGTCATAGTATAGTACATAGTATAACTTGATGTCTAATGAAACAGTCATTTATGGAGGATGTGGTCCCTAGAACTGGTGATCCTATTATTTTAAACAGAACTGCAACTAATGATTCTTTTTATAATCAATAAATCTTTGAGTAAGAAAAAAAAATAGTTGCTGATTAATTTAGTAATCAATTCATCAATTAGCTGAACAATAAAACTATCATGATTATTGTTTAGAGAGAAACTGTGTGTGCAAAGCTGAGTCAGTGACCTTTGTTTCTCACCTGGTGAAGTCTCTGTCCACCTCGTACTCGTACCTCATCCACGTGTTTGTGTACACAAAGAATTCCAGGAAGGCGAGTACAGCCATGAGGCTGAAGGCTATCAGAGACACTGAAGAGGACACGGACATTAAAGCTAGTACTGTCACAATCTAACATTGTTAATTTGTTGTTACTTTGTTAGTCGTCACTATAATCCTGATTTTGTAAAAGGGCCGTGAATAAGCTTCAGCATACACTATTTTCAGTTCACCACTGAGATTTAGATGCTCTGTTGTCATTGTAGTTTTTTTATTTCTATGGAAAATAAACTGAAATAAGTCTCAGTCAGCATTAACATTCGCATTTCAAAATCAAACACTGAGAGCACCGTGTCTCTGAATTCACAATTGAAAGCACTGGAAAAATAATGAAAATCCTCACAGCTATGTTTTAGAGAACTAATAGTTACTTTGGGCAACTGTATAAAGAGAGTTCTCTAAAAGTCCTGAATAAGAATGAAAAGGTTTTGTTCTTCAGCACATTGATATCTACTAGTTACTGGATATCAGACATTTTTACTGTATAGCTTTTGAGAAATTTCAAGTTAAAAGTCCCATATTGGCATTTTTAACTGACATAATTATCAACTTTGAATGTAATAAAAACTCTGCACAGACAATATCAAATGCCTAATAGATGTAGAGCATATGTCACATAATAATAAAGTGTGTTCAGCACATTTATGCATACTACAGTATTGGATATTAGACATGGTGAATTTGTTTTGTTTCGGTGATCTTTATACAAAAACCATCATCGTCTCACGCTATGGTTGCACTGAAAACTCACATATCCTGTTTTTGAATGTTGAATGTTTGTTGAAAGATGGAAAGAGTGACACAAGCCCAGGGGCATGGAACTCGAAAAGCAGAAATGTTATTTGTCACTTGCCTCCTTTACAAACATTTCTGTTATGGAGAACATGATAATAAAGAGTCTAGAATCTTGAAAAGCTGGACTGTAAAAATGTCTAATATCCAATACTGTAGTAGACATAAATGTGCTGAACACACTTTATTATTATTATTCAGAACTTCTAGATAACTCTCTTTATACAGTTCAGCCCAAAGTCTTGTTATTACGTCTCTGAAACATAGCTGAGGATTTTTCCCATTCAAAAATGTGCATGAAAACGTGCACTCAGACATACGAGTGTCAGACAGCTTAACCACAGTAACTCGTGAGGACATTTTGACTGGTCCTCACGTTCTGTCATGCCTTAGAATGGGCTTTTTGAGGTTTAAGACATGATTTTAGGATTAGGTAAGGGTTAAGGTTAGGCATATAGTTGTGATAGTTAAGGTTAAGCTGAGGGGCTAGAGAATGCATTATGTCTATGAGTGTCATCACTACGAATGCGTGTGTGTGTGTGTGTGTGTCCGTCTACCTGTCCCACCGCTGGCTGTAGACTCCACGTAGCTCTCAGGAACTTTAGGGAAGGCGTCCAACTCCTTCATCAGAGTCAGAGCCTTCTTCTTGTTCAGCCTCCTCATATTAGCAGCAGCAGCAGCAGCAGCACCAGTAGCAGCGGGACTTCAGCTTCACACAAAGTGGAAGCTTTTTAAAGGACAGATGCCGTTACGCTGACGTTCAGTCATACATTTGTCTTCTACGTGTTGACCATGACAACAACCGAGCTAGCCGTTAGCCGTAGCTTGGTTAGAAGTCTACAACATGTCTGTGGTCAAAAAGAAACAAAAACACATTGTTTTTGTGCTAAGCGATAGTGCTTTGTACGAAATTTCAACATAAACGACAGAAAATGAGATCCGGTAACTGTTGGTGACGTCAGCGTCGTGTGACCTCGGCTGCCTGGAAAAACTATTCTCATTCTTACTTAGCGCCCTCTGGTGGTGATTTACCATTACTTTTTAAAATAAACTTTATTCTGAACTGCCAAAAAATACAATAGCAACACAATTACATCACATCATATACAAGAAGAAAAACTACGTTTTTTACAGAGGAAAAAAATAAGGAAAACCCGCAAGAGCACATGAATAAAGAGAAACTTACTTAAAAACTTCAAACATGGTGCTACTGGAGTCACATTGATTGTTTGTTTGTTTTCAATATTAATAATCAAAACAGCCTGTTTGCCTAGTATAGAATTACATTTAGCATTAGGCACATTCAGTCACATTACGTGGACGCTATTAAATGTAGCTTTGTTAATTAATACTGACAGTACTGACAGCTGTGGTGCTCATATATGTCCACAACAAGAGTGTTGCTTAATTACTCTCTTCATATGGAACAGTTTCAACAACACACTGCTGAAATATAACAGAAATAACAAATGAAGACTATTTTTGACATGATTTTTGACAACCAAATCCACATCTTTAATGAGCAGTAACATGACTGAGTGGTTGGATTATTTACTCTCATAATCTGGTTTCCAGATCGAAAACCACATTTACACAGTCCTTAAATAGTTCCTGACAGCTCCAGAGACACAGGTAACTGACAATTAACCTAAATTCTAGCCTCCTGCAACAAAGGAGGGAAGCACAGACACAAGTTGTTGGCAATCCACCAAGAGTGAGACGTATCAGGTAAAAACTGTGCTGAAATTATTAATACCCCTAGATTTAAGAGGGGTGTATAAAATATTAACATCAGCTAATCACACACCCTTACTACAATTTGTCTTTTAAGTGATATCATGAGAGACATTATGTGATACTTCCCTCAGTCAGGAGTGTTAGAGTAACAGGAGTTTTTGCTCAGGTTTGCAGTCAGTAAGACAGATATATAATCCTAGTGAGATACTATGTAGCTTCAAACATTATCTGCCTGGTTTTAGTGCTGTGCAGATGTAGGAGAAGCAAACATATTCCCAGCAGCCTCAGATACAGTTCATAGCCTCCTCTAACATCAAGCATCAAAACAAATGGAAACGTTAGCAAATATCGTAAAGAGATTGACACAAGCTCAAATATACAATATGACCTCCTGCTAAAATAGTTTTAAGGTTAAAGCTTGGTTTCAAGTGAGTGAAATCATTGACAAACTGTCCACTCTATTCTGCAGGTACCGAGTCAGGCCCTTCGTCCTGTAGGACAGCTGTCTCTAGGACGTCAGAAGTGGGCGTGTCAGGCGGCTCTTGAGAGAGATCTTCAGAGCATCTGCTCACAGTTGGTGAGATCACATCTGGACTTGTGTCACATGACTCTGTGCTCTGCTCGGAGTTGGCTGTTGTGATTGTTGTGGCAACACTGGGAGGAACTGGGTCAAAGTCATCGTCGTCGTCCTCGAGGATAGGTGACTCGTGGACATCTTCCAGAGAAACAAACATGGCATTTAGATAAACTGATGTGGTAAACTTTATTGTTAATATGAGATGATAATTGGGGAGTAAATTTTAACTCACTGCTAAAGGCGTTTGGGTACTGTTTTGAAACCTTCCCTTTAAGTGTCCTGCAGAAGTAGAAGAGGTGAATAACCAGAGAGCGTGTTGGTGTGTGCATTTGCTCTGGTGGATTAGTATTTACCTAATTCTCCTGAAGATGCTGTCCAGATCTTTCTTCATCTCCACAAGGGTGCGGGTGTGGAGCAAGAAGCGCTCGTTCATTTGCTGCAGTCGCACGTTAGACAGCCCGTTGAAGTTGATCAGCATTTCGTTGGTTTTCTCAAAGCGGTCGAGCCTGTTTACACATTAATGCAGAAAAACAACAAGGATCTTCAGGCGTCACTTACATGGAGCAAGGCACATAATAATAAATAATAACAGTTACATTTATATGTATGAAATCAATATTTGGAAAAAAGAAATTTGAAACATATGCCCTATATCTCCCTAAATGGCATAAAAAATTAAAAACATGAGAGCATAAGATCCTCAAGCAGCACTCAGCCAATACATACATAGATGCAATATTGATAAAAAAGAATTCATATATACATATATATATATATATATACACATATATACATATATATATATATATACACGTGTACATACATATATAGCTTTATTTTTAAAAGCACAATAAAATCAGAATAAATCACCACAAACAATGACATGAGAATCCAATAAAAATGGTAGTGTAGAAGCTGTAATGAAAAATGCCTATAGAACTCAGTCTGGTCTGTGGAACATCTAAAAGTTTGGTAGATTGTCAGAAATGGCAGCATCACTCATGATTGATTGACAGTATGATTAATATTTAAAAATATAAGGCAGCAGAAAACGCACATGGTGCAAACAATCAGAACATGACACTCACATGTGTCTCTGAGCCTGGATGATGGCATTAACATCCTCAGAGTTGACCATGCTCAGCATCCTGCTGCAGAACACACCAGATGCTGTGGGCTCCCCCATGATGAAGATCACAACTACTAAAAGTGTGATGGGAAAAAAAGAAGTGCAGAGTGTGAGAGTGAGAGAGAAATGTGAGAGTAATTGTACGGCTGGTTATCTCTAAATCCTCACAATATGATTTAATTACAATTCAGGGATTAAACCAGGATTAAAAACATTTTCTGCCTCATGGTCAGAATAAAATAATCAAATATATTCACATGCATTAATGTGTGAACTACAACTACATGACTACTTCAACTGTAATATTTCTCTAGAAATAAGCGTGCTTCTAACAGCATTTACAAGCTTGAATTTCTGCATACTGTTTATGACTGAATGACACAAATACACATTCACAAAAACAAATAATAACCAAGTGTAAAAATAAAATGTAAACAAATAGACCTAAAGTTATAAGTTCTAATGAAAGGCATACAATTATTCATGCAATAAATAATTTAACTATACAGCTAAATCAAAAACAGTGCATCAGTCCAGCAGCTCTTACAAAAGAATGGTATTGATAAATATCACTAAGATGAACACCATCAGAACAGTGAAACCATGAACACACACAAAGTCGTATCATCTTCTCCAGGAACAGTGAACACAAGCTTTTCATTTCCTCATATTTTAATCACAGAGGTTGATGAAACACTTCAGCAGAAGCCGGGAGGAACCATTGATTACACTGTTAGCTTGAAAGCTAACACAACAAGCGTAGCAGCAACATTCATATGACCTACCTGAAAAACAACGACGGTTGTTTGTCGACTTCAGCTTCTTTGCATTTGATTTATATAAATATTTGATGTTAAATCTGCAGCTTAATGTTTCATCTGACAGCTGACTATAAAACAAAACAAAGCACTTCCGTGTTTTTTTTTTTTACTTCTTGTCATATGACATCTGTTTCCGGTGTCTCCCCCCTCTCATTTTGGTTATTTAAAATGGCACACATTACAAAAGCATATGAACCTGAATTGGCAATAGTTTTACTTATCATAATAATAATAATAATTAAATATTGATAGTAGCAACACGTTTGGATAAACTGTGTTCTTCTCTTCTGCCGCTGCTGCTCTGCAAAGTGTTGGCCGTGGCCCCCTGGTGTTTTTTACGGGTATTGCAGGTGGGACTAAGATCAGGCTGTAAAATTCACAAAATTCATTAAATGCAGGTAATTTGGATGTGAAATTTTATATATCTGTATATATAAAAAGAACCTGTTGAACAATCGTAAAATGTAATTTCACAGTGGACGGAATCTAAATGTTCACGATGAGTTCATGTTCATCGACCCACTCATATCAATAAATCCACCGACTTCAAGCTTTCAGAAAACTCACAAAATTGCTTTTATTAAGGGACAAGTAAAAAAAGTACATGGTGTATAAAAAATACAAAACTGCTTTGTCTAACTAGTAAGCTAAGGAAATGCATAGCAACAGTACATGCAAGTCTACAGTTAGGTATCCTACTGTCCTTAAACATTTTGAAGCTACAGGCTAAACAAGGGCAAAGTACAGTCTGGTAGCAATCTATCATTATTTTCAGTCTAGATACAGATCCAAAATGGTGACACAGAATAAGTTAGGCTGCACGCAACTCAACTGATGAGTAAATAAATACTTAACATCATTTCACAAATATTGACAGCTGGTAATTCAAAGCAACTTTAAAGAAAGCCCGCTTGAGAATTACGTTCAATTTCAGTTGTACAAAAAAAACCCACCATGCTACGCATAAGCTAAAGATGAGAAGAGTTCAAAGGAGTACACACCTCCAAGCGGTGGCGCAGTGATACAAATAAATATGAAATAAATAAATAATGGAACCCATGTAAGAACCATATGGCTCACCCACCCCCTATGTACAGAACACACCCTCTGCTCCCAACTACAACATCACATGTATGAAATTTCATATTAGTGTTCGGTTTTTATAATACCATAAACATACATACAAATGACATCGGACAAGCACAAGTGTCCATAGAAAACCTGCATTGATTTGACATTGGGTGAATTTCAATGTGCTTTGGCTTTCATTAGATAAATAAAGTAATATTAGGCTATATATCACAACACATTTGTGGTATATAAGAGGCAATGGCATAGAATTTCAGCGTGTATAAAGTCTTTAACCATATACTGACCGGGAATGAGAGAAAACACTGTGATTGATATTGCTGAGTGACTATAGACCGATTGTGTTTGCTGTTGTATTGTGTGTATTATTATTATTATTATTATTATTATGCAAAGACACTTTCTATTTTTTCTTTTTCTTTCTTTTTTTTTTTTTTTACCTATAAAAATAAGTTAAAACCTCAGAGAAATGGATCCAAAAAATAAAAGTAAGATTTACAGTCTATTTAAGGCCATGCAATTTTTAGGAGACTCATGCATCAGATCATTAGGTCTTTTGGACGAGTGGTTTGCCATTCATGCAAAATGCACTGTGTTGCTCAGGCCGAGATAAATACATCTACTGTCCCTTTTTGTTCCTTGATACCAATCCAGAATGAACACTAGCACTGTCTGTAACACACAATTAAGGCTGGTGTATTTGCTGTTGAAGCTGTGAATAGGCCTTATTTAAATGGGACTACACACACATTTCCCCACAGGGGCGCTAATCCAGACTACAAACACAAACATATTGATAGGATTGGATGTCAAAGTGAAAAGAGACTAAAACAAGGATTACTGTACAGGCGTGAGCTTGGTCGAGGTCAAGTGTCATTGATTCCAAAACGAGATATCCACCATTCAAAAGAAAGCAAAACTATCGTATTATCATATCATATTAGTCATCTTACACTTAGAAAATATCCACAGTGAGAGCGAGTCCAGCTGTATGTTTGAAATGTTGAGCGATGAATTTCAAGTAGCACCTTTTTCCTGCAAGTGAGTGGATTTATTGCGTTTTGGAATAAAATCTCTTGCGCGCACCAGCGAACTAGAGCCTCAGCATTTATCTAAAGTACGAGTCGATCAAAAACAACAACACAGATGATGGTCCATCTTCAGCATGGTAAGAATATTAAATACAAATAAAAATAAAAGAGAGAGACAAAGTGGAAACACAATAGTCCATAAGTTACTGTTCAAACATGATAAACAAACCTCCAACAATATTATGGAGAAGACCAAAGGATTTCAGCTGCTTTGTGACTGAAGGCAATCTGAGGCGACTTCTTCCTGTAAGTGCTCAAAGAGAAAACACAGCACCCCAAGATTTCTTCAGAGATGTGTACAAGGAAAGGCTTTTCACTTTACCACCCTTCCTCGGCCACCACCGCACTCCTGGATGGAGGTGTTGTCATGGTGACACATAGCTGCACGGGCTCCACATTTTCCTCACATGTTGCAATCTCCTTCACTTCCTCTTCCATCTGGGGGTTTTGCTCGCTGACCTCCATTACCGCCTGGCCTTCTTCTACCTCCACTTCCTCCTCATCATCGTCCTCCTCCTCGTCTTCCTCCTCCTCCTCTTGTTGTTGTTGCTGCTGCTGTCGCTGTTTTTTGCGGCAGCATGGTTTGAACAAATGGGGATCGATGAGCACCTCCCCAAAGCGCCCCTTGTAGATTATTCCACAGCAGACTTTTTGCCTACACAAAAACATGACACAGATGACTGATTTATGAATGGTTCAACAGCTTTGACGGTCTACTATGTAACATTTAGGAGGATTTATTGGTAAAAAATGATATATACTACCCATAAATATGTTATTATAAGTGTATAACTGCTTTAAAATGGAAATAATTTTGTTTTCGTTGCCAAATTAACAGCATGACATTGCAAATAATTCAGAGGTGATTTTGATGCATCTCTACTATTCACACCAGCATAGTGTGATTAAGTGAATGAATTATAAGGAAGAGGAAACAGTTGCATCACAGGTGGAGACCACATATGCTGAGGATGAGCTGGTGCTCAGTAGAAAAAGTCGAGTCGAGCTTGCTTAACTCTGGGACTTGGGGTGTGTGTAAATTGATGGAAAATGTGTTGCTAACCACTTAACCAAATCTGAATGATTAAAAAGTCGCTGTGTTTAAAAATTAGGTTTCAAATGATGTAAAATTCAGCAACATTCTCTGCTCTGTGACGATGGGGGCGTGTCCACTGAAGGAGCCAAACACACAGTGTATCCCTAACCTTAAACATAACCAGTTCATTCCTAACACTAACCTTAACCTAACCACAATTCATCCGTTCTGCCTCATTAGGACCAGGTTTTGTCTCCATAAGGGCTACTGGTCCTGACAAGTTCAGTGTTTATGCCAGAAAATGTCCTAAAGAGGTAACTGACAAGTGACACTGTAATACAAAGTATCAAACATGTGTAGAACACTGATGTGCCTCTGCTTCATCCTCTGACTTACCTCTTCCAGTAGGTGAGGTCCAGGAAGGAGAAAACTGGGGAGCGGCTGGAACCCGGGCTGAGTTCGGCATCGGAGCCGTCATCTGACAGGTTACTGTAGCTGGGGGACTGAGCTGGAGAGGCGCTGGAGGTGGTGCTGTGAGCATCGGAATCTGTTGGGCGGAGGAGATTGTTAGGTGTTGCACGTGTGTGGCGTGTTTATTTCTGAGGAATAAACAAAGCAAATGAAATAATAATAATTACCTCCACCAAAGAAGTTATGTTTTGACCTTGTGCGTCTGTTATTGAGCAGCACAGCTCAAAAAGTAAAGGACGGATTTGAGCTCACTCCACTATCACCGCTTGCCCCTACTTCTGAGCCCTACCCCTCTGTTCATGTGTAGGTGGTAAAGTGTTCTGCGTCTTGTTAAAAGGTAAACGGTTTGGATGAAGTATAAGAGCTAACTAGAACTTCAAAAGGAAAAGGTTATGAGATTTTTCCCAGATTAGCTGAAACCAAAGAAACTAATGTTACCTTCAATAAATGAATTGTTGGCAGTTTGTGTAACTATGCTAACCACCAGTAAACCTGTCTGTGTTTCTTGTACCTACCATAAACTGGTCCACAAGTATGTGGACATTGAAGACGATGTCTCGAATTACATGTTGAATAATGTCCATAGTCCAACATAGCAATTAAACAGCAGCTTTTTTTTTTTTTTTTTTTTTTTTAATGTTATGTTAAATCTCATTGTTCTGTGTTGCTTAGGTGATGACGTGTCATGTTCTTGAAAGGATGTTCCATTTTATAGAGACAGAGTTTAACCCCCTGTAACTCTGTTCCATGTGGCAAAGGGCAGGGGTAAAAGTGGGAAATGGGATTTTGGGCCCTGGATTAAATTTTCTGGGAATGTAAATTATGGCCCCAGGAAGAATTAATCATATTTTGGTGGGATACAGGATTAAAAAAACAAAACAAAACAATTGTTAACCTTGCCAGATAGGGGAGCCTACGACACAGTGGGAAGCTGAGCAGCCTCAGGTGCTTGTTCTAGTCGTGTAATTGTTTAAAAAAAACAAAAAACAACAACACACAACTCACTGTTTCTTTTGAGCTCCTTTTGCAGCCGACTGATCTGACTGGGCCGTGCTTTCTTTGAGATGGACTTTATTTTCTTGGGCCTGGAAGTTATCTTTAAGCTGGGACCACCCCGTGCATCAACCACCTGCATGGAGGAGAGAGGAAGAGAGGAAAGAACATCCATGATTCAAGTGTTTCATGTTCAAGAGTGCAGTGGGGACTCAGCTGTATGTTTTGGTGTTCTCTGTTTAAGCTTTATATATGTTTCATTACAGGACTTTTAATGCAGATCAGATCAAACACGTCACTTAGTTTTGTTGCCTGATCAAGATTTGTGGCTGCATAACTTAAAGATTCAGGCACTAGTTCAACTTTTTACTGCTGCAAAAACACAGATGGAAAAGAAAACCTGCAAATTAAATGAAAGTCAAACAAAGAGAGAGATGCAAACCACACACAAATGTGCCTAGTGATGGAGAATCGTTCATCAAAGTATTTTGTGTTGTTTTAATGTGTCTTTAACTTTGTACGTTGTGTCATACATCTTTGTGATGCTCCTGAACACACCATCGCTGCAAAAACCTCTGACCCTCTGACCGCGTGTACATCTTGCCTTCCAGCCTCGCTTGTGGCAGTCTGTGCTACTCCAATTAAAGTGCATTTAAAACCCCAGACGTGGTAACATCTAATAAATATGCACTGACGTGATACGGCCTTCATCAGTGTGACAATCTTATTTAAAGTGTGACAATCTTATTTAATTTATAAAGCACTTTCATAAAAAGTGCTTTATAAATAAAATCTATCTGTAACAGTGTAAGAAAGAAATCTTTGACTTGTTTTTCAGTTTTTTTCATTTACTTGATCCTGTTTTCATGTTTTTTATTCATCTTTGTTATGAGTGTGGTGGTCACTTCCTGTCTTTGATCTATACCTATTTCCTGTTCACATCTCAGTGCTGGTGTGTCGTCCTGATGAAGGCCTGTTTATGACAATGCGTCAGTATTAAGCTTTTAAATGTTGCCGTACATTAGCCATTAAAATAATGGCCTTTTAACTTTTCCTTGAGGTTTTTTCACTCAATATCAAACATCAGCACTTTTTTATTTTCCTACTTTCATAATATGTGTTTAACTTTATTTAGCTGAAGCTATTCCAAGGTCATATCAATAGTTTAATTAGTTGCTCCATTGCAGTTAAAGGGACCCTCGGTCTTACTGCCGTAACCATAACATGAACTTACATGGTTCCAGTTCTTCTTGGTTCCCACAGGCAGCTTTTTCCATCGTTTCACCAGCAGCACACAGGCGTTACAGATTTCTCCAGATCGCGTTTCACTCAGTCTGCAAAGCAAATGCACTTATTATTCACCACTGAAAAAACAGAGTTGACAGCTCAGCACGTGCTCCGGTGTGCGCCACTTACCCAAAACAGCTCCTGAACTCTTTCTCGTAGCGCTTACTGTCCGTGAAGCGGGAGCTCGACGACTTTGCGCGGCAGATGCAGCAGCCGTCCAAGCTCCTGTACATTTTCGGCTTGTGAAAGCCAAACATCTGTGTGCAAGACAACAACAATAACACATAAGACTTTAATAAAAGATTAACATCTGCGTCAGAGCTGCAGAGTCACTGCCTCCCTGCAGAAATGCACTTTCTTTTCTTGTGGGGCGGCCGTGGCTCAGCGGTGGAGCGAGTTATCTTCCAAGCAAAAGGTTGAGGGCTCATTCCCCAGCTCCTGACGCGAGTGTGTCCCTGGGCAAGACACTTAACCCCAGGTTGTTACTGACCTACTGTGCTGTGCTGTGTATGTGACTGTGAATGACTGATGTGTGATAGAAGAGAAGAGCTGTATGAATATGTGAGTAACAATGCATTTTATTTCCAACACTCAAGGACACTTTACAAAGACAAACAATTATACACAACAGACAATAGGCAACACAGTAAACGGATAATGGAGTGAAATTACAGAGAGCAGGCTCTTTTGTGGGGGTTTTGAGTGTGGATTCGAAGAGTTGCGGATGTCTGGTGGGAGTGAATGCCATAGATGGGGAGCAGAGCGGCTGAAAGCTCGGCTCCCCATGGTGCTGAGACGAGCGGAGGGCACAGTGAGGTGGATGGAGGAGGAGGATCTGAGGGAGCGGGAGGAGGTGGCCATGTGGAGGAGGTTGGAGAGATACGGATAGAGGCGAGGTTATGGATGGCCTTAAAAAGCATACAGGAGGATTTTGAATTGAATTCTGAAATTAACAGGGAGCCGGTGGAGTTGTTGTAGGATGGGGGTGATGTGGTGGAATGACGGGGTTCTGGTGATGATGCGGGCAGCTGAATACATAAGTGTCGTGTACCAGGTGTTAATCAAGACGACAAAAGCACTGCATTCGTTCAAACTATTTACCATTTCTGGGTCAGACCAGAGAGGATTTTATTGTGAGTATAAGTGAAAAGTGCATTAATAAATAAAGATTTTACCTTTATCTTGCTTTTTTTTGGTGTGAGGGCAAAAACAAGACATTTGAAAACATAATCATTTTGGGGGTTTGGGAAAGACCATTCAACAATTTCTGAATTGGCATTTTATGGAGCAACCGATGAATCGAGAAAATATTCCAACAGATTGATAATTTATGATAATAATCCTTAGTTGCAGCACTATATAAAACCACAATTAACTGGATTCAGTTCAGCAAATTCCTCATTGAAAAAGTCTTCCCAGCCCCAACTGGTCCAGACTGCAGCAGCTAGGCTTCTTACTGGTTTTAACAAACACTGTCACGTCACCGCAGTCCTGGCTGCGCTTCACTGGCTCCCTGCACATTTTAGAATTGATTTTAAGTTTTTACTGATCACTTTTAAAGCTCGTATGAGTCCGGCCCCGGGCTACAGTTCAGAAATGTTGACCCGAAACAAGCTTTAGGTCCTCAGGCAGGGACTTCCTGGCTGATCCAAATCCAGAGGAGACTGAGCCTTTGCTGTGAGGGCCCCTCCTCCCTTCTGCTTCTTGTGACCTCGTCTATTCATTCATTTATTATTTTTATTTATCTGACTTTTACCCTTTTGTATTTGACATTTATTATTATTTCATACCTTTTAAGCCTTTATTACCATTAATATTACACGTTTATTCCTGGTTCTTGTTCACTTTTCATTAAGCCTGGCTTGTGAAAGCACATAAACTCTTTTAAAAGATGATATATAAATAAAGTTGTTGATATAACGAGTGTTTGTGATGTCCAGGGAAAAGCCAACAGCGTCCACAGAGAGATTTTTGGAGGAGCATCTCTCTGCTGTGTGACCCACATGGAGGAAGTAGGTCAACAGTCAGACAGCGTGTCAGACAGATCATATCATCACGCTGCGCTCACAGAATGCACGCTTCATTCTTGGAAACTCAAACTATAACACGAGCTCGCGCTTGGTCAGTGTTTCTGGGCCGCAGAGGATGCTTTTATTTGTTTGTGGTCAAAAACGAACTAAAAAAGCAAGGTTTTGTTGTGCCAGAGAGATGCAAACACACAATGTGAGGATAATGTGCCGAGCAATGACTGGAAACGCAGTCAGCACTCGCTGATTATGCAGAGGAATTAAGATTTATGTTGCTAGGCAAAAATGTGTTCTCCACAGCACATGTGGATGTGAACTGCGGCAAAAAAACCGAGCGAGCCGCGCCCCCCAGACTGGTTTTTCCTTTTTTTTCTTGCCATCCGTCCTCGGGGTCTCCTGGCAGTGCGGTGCCACAGAGAGCAGCCAGAGAGCGCAACAATCACAGACCTCCCACTCCCACACTTATATCAGAGATCATGTGAAGTTGGACACAAGAGGAGAAATACAACAGAAAGTAAGTCAGTGCCAGTGGTGGTTAGAGCATGAATATTTGAAAGTCTATAATAATTAGGGCTGCAACTAATCGTTGACATAATTAATTCGTCTGTTGATTATTTTCTCAATTAATCGATTAGTTGTTTGGTTTTTCATTTGTTAGATGGAGCTAAGAAACTAGGACATATTCACATTAAAAAATAATAAATACAAATAGATTGTAATAAAGTGACTAATAATTGATTAAAAAAATAATAATTGGTTATCTAAAATAGCTGATGATTAATTTAGTAATAAACTACTTAATTGTTGTAGCCCTAATAATAATAATAATAAATACTGTATATGCATAACACACCAATCTCCAGATTTCAATGTACACACTTTACAATGTACTACTGTTATTTACAACTACTTTGTAAATAATGCTGATGTCCTAATCTACAGTTTAGGTGGAGGAATCTATGTCGTCGATAGAGATTAAACATATTTTACACAAGCAATGAAACTTTCCTCATGTCAGTGTAACAAAGTTCAGTATATTTTGATATACTCTAAGTCAAATATTTCAAATTACAGCTGTAGCAATTAATCAAATCAATTATTAATCAATTATTTCATTTATATGAATTGACTAATCGGTTTGAGTATTTTTTGTAATTAAAACAAGTTTTTTTTAGCTGAATAAATGTAAATATTTGCTTGTTTCTTTGCTCCATATTAATTTCAATATGTGTCTGAAATATCTGATATAATTAATGTTGTAATAGTTATGGGCAAGTATAACATTAATACAATTCAATTAAATTCCAAATAAATAAGTAAGTTTTAAGGTTTGAAAAAACACTGATCAACATTTTATGGACCAAACAAGTTGACTACCCGATTAACTGATTAATCATAATTTTTTTAAATAATCAGTTGTCACAATGAACTGATTTTAGAGGTTTTTTTCCACCAAGGTGCAAATATCTCACGTCCTCACTATGACGATAGATAGATAGATTTGTGTTTTCCATCGTGATAATGTTCTGCCCAAACTGACCATCCCTAACTAGACGGTGAGAAGTTCAAGAATGGGTTTCAAGCATCGAGTGCGTCCTCTGTCAGCTACAGACGATCTCTGCAGCAGAATACAGTACGTGACGCAACGCAACATGGCAACACACTTGAAAGGCGGAGGTAGCGCGGCGAAGGGGGTGTGATGCGATTTCCCTGCGAAAAGCAGTTAAATTCACGAGAAAGTGCACAAATGTCCTCGAAAGCGGCGCCGGTCACCCCGAAAGACACTTCCGCTCTTTGAAATAAAACAAGACTGTGAAAAAAGCGCTGTTATTTCACCGAGAGAAAAGTGCAAGTCGCCAATTTCACCGCCCACTCCAGCGAGGAAGCATGGCATGCCACACGACCTGCCTGCTTCATGCGCAGCACCCATTTTATGATGACTGTTCAACGGCTCGACGACGGCCCACTTTCCCACTCCACACTCGCTCTCGTGTGGAGATTTAAACTGAAACAAACACTTTTTTAAAAGACACGCGGCTCGCTCCGGGCTCCGCGGTGAAGCTTGTTCACCGAAAAACGTGTAATTTGATCTTTACTCTTTGTTATTGCGGAGTCGCTGCGAACAGCCCGTCCGCCTTCAAAGTGCATGTGCGCGAAGTTCACAGCCACCGCTTTTGATAAAGTCGCCTTTTCTATCACTTTCCACGGTAAAAGAGAGCTTTGAACGCAGCCCGTGCCTCGCTGGGCGAACACAAACAGTTGTTTGGCTGTTTTGTTGACAGCAGCGGCGGCGGCGGCGGCCGCGTGCTCAGATGCATCTCTTCTCCGAGTGGGCGTGAGAGTCACAGACCTAAGTTGTCTCGTTCCGCCGGTGTAGCTGTGTAGTAAGACTGCACACGCTCCACACACACACTACAGCTTCACATAAGAACGTGTTACAGAGCGGAAAACTCGCAGTGAAACACACTTTAGTGATATTTAGGCAGCGATGCAGGAGGAGTGATTTCCTTTCCGACATCCATACGCACTCGAGCAGCCAGTAATAACAAGAGCCTGCACATCAAGGCCACTCTGACTCCATTTAAACACACACTTGTCTTCTTTTCACATCTTCTACACTTACTTTAAATGTTTACAAACTGACCAGTACGTCGCTTCAGCAGCACGCAGGCCTTAAAAAAATATCAATTAATACAAGTCGAAGCGTGTTTTCAGTTCGACTTTAACCTCCTCTAAAGCTTCATGGGAAAAACAAATAAAACATTATTTTAAAAAAGCAGCTTCCACCTTTACCTTTGTTGCAGGTGTTGTAAAGCTGCGTCAAAGTGCTTGTTGTCCGTGCAGCAGCGGCAGCGTCGTTACGATGCGACTATTGTGAAAATGCAGCCGTGTATCTGTATCACTCACCCGCTCTCTCTTGTTGATGTCTGCGCCTGTGGACGGGACTGGATAGTTGTGGACGCACTGCGCATGCGTCACATCCACACCTCCATTTCAGAGTTGAGCAGGAGCAGGGGGGGGCTTTTTTCTTTTTTTCTCTTTTTCTTCAATCAAGACATTTACATAAACGACGTATGACGTAACCGTGCGTCTGCGCTCTGCTGCCCTTATAAGGATGGGAACATTGCGCGGGAACAGGGGGCTCGGCCGCCGTTGCTATGGCACATTGGAGAATGTAAGCTGGGGGGCGGGGCCTGTGGTTTTTACTACACAGCGACAGATGGCCAGTCTGAAGGCCCACACGCTTTTTAGGAGGCGTCTGACACGTCGATGCGCTTTGTTGATTTCAGCTGCATGACTACGGAGCTGATTAGTCGTGAATAAAGAGCAGCTGGAACACGGAGACTCCATCCAGTGGTCAGCTCAGTACTAACAGGCACCGGTGCCATTGTGAGCCTGTCAGAGCCGGCCCGAGCCTTTGTGGGGCCCAAACCTCTAGGGGGGAGGCAAACCTTTAGGGGGACCTAAGCAGAATTTGAGTAGTTTTCAAGATGTTGAATTATTATTGCACATTTAATAATTAATAGCATGAGCATAATGGTAATCATAATCTTTTCATGTCGTATTTTGATTGATCTTATTTATTATTTATTTTATCTTTATTATTATTATTATTATTATCCTTATTACATATTATTTGATTACTTATTCATGAGCCTGTCTCTGGTGTTTTCTCATTGGTGGTGTCATCTCCTTTGTGTGGATGTTTTAATAATTTGTTCTAGCCATAGTATCTGTGAATTTAGTATATGTATGAATAAGATACACACTTTTTTGAACATGGAAAGTGCTTTACAACTAAGCTTTGATTGATTGATAATGTAATGCTTTACAAGTGGCTCTCTTGTAACATGTCATGTGCTCTCGGAGCCCCCTCTGTGGTCATAGCAGCTTCTGCCGTCACTGTGTCCAGTTATGTAACAGTGCATGAGCCTTATATCAGTGCATCAGTCTGTCGACCACTGAACCTCACTCAGCACACATTTGTGGTACTTTTACTGTACATGGTATTTTTGGTTCTAGTCCCCTAACACTACAATTATTTGACTGTCTTTAGTTATTTGGAAGGTTTCCATTAAAAAGTGTCAAATATTTCTTAGTCCTTTTCTTTTTCATTCTTGTAATAATGTTTAATTACATTTTAAGAAGACAAAATTAATTGATGAATCTATATTTACAGTATAATGGTCCTCAGAGCATGACTTGCGTTGTGTTGTCCCAAGTATTTGAATACTTCCTCTACTAATGATCTTAGGGATTCTGGGAATTCTGATCCAAATACTTTGTACTTCAAACCCATGTGAGTAACATACAAATACAGATTAACAGATAAAAAAAAAGACCAAGACCAAACATGTCTGTTATATCAATGTTAACTTTATTCTTTGACAACATTTCATAAATAACAATTCTTTATTGCTTTTTCAGAACTGTATTTAAATAATAATAAAGTCTTGGTCATTGTGGTTTTAATAGTGTTTGCAGGAGTGTTTAACTTTTAAATGCAACATCATCATAATACCTAGCATTTAAAGAACCTGTGCTCTTTTCATTGTCAGATTTTTTTTCAAAGACAACTGAACACTTTAGAAACTATTAATATAACTAGTAAATTATATCATAAATAAAATAATTTTTTCCCACATACACAAACAAAATGTCCTTCTACAGAAAAATATGCCACATATTCATTGTACAATAACAACAAATGGCCACAATGCTTTAAGATCTAATGAAGCAAAAATACTTGGGATGAAAGAGGGAAAACAAACAACTTTCTGACAAAGTGGCAAAGACTATTTAAAGAAACACATTAAGGACTCCAGCTTGGTTTGAGTGTTTCACCAACAGAAGATTTCATGACCACAACTCTCTGCAGTTTGTTCCCCTAAACTGAAATAAGCAAGAAGATCCAGGCCAGACGCTGCACAGTCTAACAAGAGCATAATAATAGAACAGTTTCAACATATCATAACGTGAGAACAGTATCTACTTCAGTATATTTGCACAGATAATTCATGAATGATGTTTCAGGTTCACAACACACTAAGACATAAGACAAAGGAACAGGTTTTGGCCATGCATGTGTTTAATTCTTAAATTCAAGTGCAAGCAATACAGCAGTGTAAGGAGTTACAGTTACGGTGCGAGCCTTGAAAATATCTACAGTAGATGTGAGATTATGAATTACTCTATTTTTTCCAAGAGGAAACGGACTTTCACAGTGTGAAGCATCGCAGACATCCGACCATTTTTCCCAAAGCAAATAAAGAATCTAAGACATTTACACTGATGACCAAGGCAATATGTTTGGAGCTGGAGATACCGGTGTTTTCAGCTGCTCATGATCAAAGTTTTCAAGTGTCTGAATGAACTTCCTGTTCCTGCAAAATGGAAAAGATGGATGTTTTTTATGCCGTCAACATTTCTGCAGAAGGTTGCAGAGGAATGGGCTAAACTCAAGTGTTTGTCTGTGGGGTCAGAGATCGATGCCTTTAACCAGCGCCGTCTCCAGAGTGACGGTGAAGTCATTGAGTGTGTGCAGGATGCGAGACAGGGAGTGTACAGCTGCACGGTCCCGCAGCAGAGCGCCCTCCTCGTACGTCCTTGCCGTCAGGGGACACTCTGCCAACAGGGGGAGCCACTGAGAGAGAAGTCGATCCCTGTCGAGAGGAGCACATCAGTTATATCCCCAGAAATATCCAATCAGTTTTGGTATTGAATTAACTCTAAACTAACTCCAAGGAAGATCTACAGCCATTTCTTTCTCTCAAAATAGTTTTCAACCTCAGTTCAAAGAGAAAGAGACAATATGTGACACAACTCATGTGACTCTGTACATCTTTACTTGTTTAGACGCAATGATCTCACCACCATTTTATTAGTGCTTGAGCTGCTTTGAAATGTCAGCAACTCTTCCACTTGGTGTGAGCTCACATCACAGTTATGTGACTGAACTTGTTGAAAATGAAGAACACAGGATGTGTGAACTGTGTGAATTATATAATAAAAACAGTGAAAAAGAGTCACACTTTCTTCTCTATTGTCCTCTCTTCTGCAGGAGGTTGCGGAGGAGTGGGCTAAACTCAGTTTAAATGATTATATTTGGACATAAAATGACCATGTTGTGTGATCAGAGATTAAAGAAACGTTTAATGTGAAATATTGGCTGTTCAGACAACAAGAGTCACAAAATAAATTGCTGCACCACACACTGCCACGCATCCAGTAACGCAGCTTGTAGCACGTCAACATACGAGATACCAGCAGAGCAAGCAGAGAACAACTAGCTGCTAAGTATCGGAAATACTGAACAACACCAAACCTAAAAAGCCTTGGTATCACTCTCAAAAGTGTATCAACCAGAGGACAAGAAAAATGTGGTTCTTCATTTAAGATGCATTAAAATATGGATGGCTGAAAGTGGAGAGGAAGTCAATGACATCCTGGTGTGAGCACAACTTCAATCTCAATCTTCACCTGTCGCTGACGAGCTAAAATTAACCAAATAATCAAAAGTAATAAAACAGACAGAGGATCAGGGCATTCCAGCCTTTTCCAGCTTAGGACCATGCTCTCAGATGTGAAGGTGCTGATTCTCATCCCAGCCACTTCACACCCAGCTGTGAACTGCTCCAGAGTTGAAGATCACGGCACAATGAAGCAAACAGGACCACATCATCCACAAAAAGCAGAGACCCAATCCTGAGTCCACCAAACCGGACTCCCTCAACGCCCTGGCTGCGCCTAGAAATTCTGTCCATAAAAGTTTGATTTCCGCCTGATTTCCATATTTGGACCGGGCAAAGGCTGATTCTGTCCCTCCCTGATGGTATGTAAAAAAGGCCAGTAAAAGAAAACAATAAAAGCAGTCATGCTGCAGGCCACTTCCTCATGGCTTCCAAGAGGAAAACCTTATCACTTCTGTACTCACAATACACCGCTCAGGAAACTTTTGAAAAGTAAACCACAACTTGTATTTTTGGAACCTGTATCAGGTCAGTGTGTCCTTTCACATCAGCAATGGAAATTACAGAACAATACTTTTGACTGGTCAGAACAGGTGTTGATGACATGACATTAAAAATATTCAAATAAGCAAAAATGCAAAGCTTGAAAATCTGTTTACAAACAAACAGGACCTTCTTCAAATATTCTAATGATCAGACAGACATACAAAAATGCCTCCTGATGCAATCAATTCACCTACTAATTATTCGCATATTTTGTGCTGGTTTTTCATGTTGTCGTGCATAGTCTGTAGACTCATTTTATTCCACTTCTTATATTAGGGTTAGATTTAATATAGAAAGTATAACCATTGAATTATTGGATGGTTATACTTGCACGCATTTTTATTCAATATTCAATTTCCTGAAGGTGTTGTGTGGATTTTTTTTTCTATCTTTGCATCCATCCATCGTCTGCCGCTTTATCCTCCACATGAGACTCACAGGGCTGCTGCACTAGCTGACATAGGGCGAAAGGTAGGACAAGCTCGCCACTCCATCACAGGGCTGACATGATGAACAACCATTCACTCAATTAACCTGTCAGAGGAAACTGGAGAACCCAGAAGAACATGCAGGCCCGAGCCTGGGCGTGAACCTTCTGGAAGGAGGCTGGGCCACATCAAGGCCATAACCTCACGGCTGAGCTCCAGCTTCTTTCTTGAAGCTGTTAAGACTGTTGAACTGCTTATAATGAACACTCACCGTCTACTTAGGCTTATATAATTCTCAATAATCTTTTATATCGTATTTAACTTTTTTTCTTATATTCTGTTATTGTGTTTCCATGGGCCTCTAGTACCGTATTTCGTTCTTTCACGCCTGCATGTTGGAATGACAAATAAAGCACCTTGAAACCTTGAAACCCTCCTGCTGTACAACAACAGGATCATTTTATTTAAATGACTCTCTCTTACCTGATTCCCAGGCAGACAAACAGCTGGAACTTGCCCTCTTTTCCGATGTTCCGGGGCGAGGCGTTAATGGCAGTGACATAGTGACACAGGGAGTCACCGGGTGGACCCTTGGTCAGTGTTGATCCATGCATGTCACCCATCTGATCAGCGGTCTCCAAGGAAATCACTGCCTTCTCTGTGGTAATACACACAGCTTATTAATATACTGACAGTAATGTCAAATCAATAAAGCCATAACACAAGTACTGGGGTTGGACGACGTGACACTAAGTCACTTTCTCATGCATGAAATTTGCTACAAGAAACCTGTATCCACTGCCACTAGATGGAGACAAGAGTCAGGAGTCAGACGTGTGAGAGGTAAATCATTGGATGATCTTAAGGAACTACATGCACTCACGATACATACCAACAAAGTCCCAAACAAAGACGTTTCTTTGGAAAAGACGGTTAGATTTGAAGCCGTGGAGGAGGAAGTTCTCCAAAGACAGCACCAGGCCTCCTTCACCACATAACAACACCGTCAAGTTTCCCCTCTGGAAGGAAAGAAAGTTAACAGAGGCAATGTAAGCAGGAGGCTCCTCGTCTCCAGGAAATTCACTTACATGAGAGATGGAAAGCACTGCACATTTTATTTAAGAACGCTCTTATTTAATCAACTAAGAGAAACAGAGCTGGTGCATTAAAGCCTGTTCACTAAAGACGTTATTGCAATGAATGAGGGGGCCATTACAGTGAGACTAGAGTGATCGATAAAATCTCCTCAGCTCTTCTAACTTGCTACTCAGATCAGTCAAGTCTGATACACTAATATGATGAAGAAAGAGGAAAAACGTTTGATTAAATCAGTATATTTCATAAAAAACTGCAAAAAAAACAAACTCTCCTGACAATAATTTACAGTAAAAAAAAAGATCATCCATCCAAAAAACATCCATAATGTTTTCTTATGGTGTCTTATTTCTGATGCACTTTCCATCTTGGTGAACACAATGGTAATAGTGTGATACTAAGGGAGATAATATTACAATAATACCATGTTATTTCCAGGTAAAATGTGATTTTAAAGCCATTTAGAAACACTTTTGTGTACCATAAATTGATGCTCCTTAATGTCTCACACACACATTCTACATCTTTATTACCAAGCTATTATTTAGTGATTAATAAAGAAATGAGGGTATTTACATAATAATGCTTTCCTATTCCAAAATAATTAGTATAATATTACCATAGTGTAATCGGTAAAGTAATGCGTTGCCTCTTCCTATGTTTCCTTATGTTTATGCTGACAATAGTGTCTGCCTATCTCTCTATCTATCTGAAAAAGCCAGAGAAATGAACATGTTGGAGATAAAAATAAAACACATGAGGATAAACGTCTAATGAGTCTCCTCTAATAACATCTTGTGGACGCAGCAGGTCAAATGACAGCAGTGAACCACAGTGAAGCCCTCGCTGACACACAGTCTCATACCTCTTGCTCAGGTTTGTGGAAGTGCTTGACAAGGTTATTTGCTGCCTCTCTCATGCTCTCTTGTACTTCGACAGAAAGCAGCCCTGACAAGATAAATAAAGCACAGTCACAAATAGAAATATGACAATGATTGATGACAAACTCAAGGGGAGGGGAACAGAGGTTTGAACAGAAAGGTGATACAGCAGAAGAGTCAGTGTGTGTGTGTGTGTGTGTCTGTGTGTGTGTGTGCAGAGGGCTCATCAACAACTAGGCCACAGCTATTGTATGAAAGAATGCACTCTTTGTCAGTACGTACTGCCTCGGCTGCCAAGTGATCCCAGCACGGCCCGTACACTCTGAGAAGGAGAGGTCAGCTCCGGAGGCGTCCCTGTCCACCTTCCGGCATCGTCCTCTCCGCCAGGTGACACCAGCTGACCAATGAGGACTCTCTCCAGGCTGCCGTCGCCCACGCCTTTCCCCAGCCATCGGCCACAGGGGAACCTGAGCAGAGAGAGGACACAGACTTTCATTATACTCAAGAAAGGAGATGAATTAATCCAGTACATGGTGTGAGGAGCATCTGTTCTCATCAGCTCGTGCTGAGATTTCAAGTGACGTTCAAGAGCCACAAATTAAGTACCACTAAAATTATAGGTAGACATTTTAATTAAGATAATGAACAGTGTCTCGTAGGTCATAATAACACAAAACATCTTGTTACAACGTAAACATGAATGCAGACAGACATACTAATTCATGGCCACAAAATATGCAAAAACATGTGCACAAAACACTTATTCAGGGCCACAAAATGCATTAAATCTGCTCATTAATTACTAATTCATGGCGAGAAACATGGATTCTATGACCTACTTGTGTGCCACATGGGAGCCAACACCCATGAGAGTATACAATGACAGTGATTGACTGATTGAATTTTATTTTAGACTGAGAATTAACTGCAAAGATATTCTCAGAAAACATAACCGGTTAATGGTCATACCATGTTATGTTGGCTTGTAAAATTAAAAAGTTAATATTGGTGCAACCAAGGAACATTAATACACATATAGAATATAGAATTACTATATGAGGCTTCATTATCTATTATCTATCATAAACTCACCTAGGCCAAAACAGGTATTGTATCACACACAGTCTTTTAGTAGTTAAAGAAGCTCAGACAGACGATATTTAACAGTGAGGATCATTAAAATGTCACTGTAGCATTATCACATGACCAGAGATGAGAGAGAGAGAGAGCTGCTGTCCACAAACACATCAGCACACTTTTGTCCACTCTGAGGTCAGAGGTCAGGGTCTTACCTGTACGTGTGTCCAGTGATCTCATTGTACACCATCACACAGTCGATCAGACACTTAGCCAGCAAACCAGAGTTCTCCTGTCCCAGCTGCAGCGTGCTCAGCCTGCCCAGGTTGTTGCACTAAGAGTGAATTGCACAGACCACAGTGAGATTCTACATGACAGTATACGTGTGTGTGTGTGTGTGTGTGTGTGTGTGTGTGTGTGGCAGCAGCTGGGTGTTGGTCTTTTTATGTGTATTATTGCTGTGACGGTTTATGCAAACCTGGAAAAAAATCTCTTGTGTATTTTTGGGCATCTGTATAACTCCTGAATCACCCAGTTCTCCTGACACACAGACCCAGGGGTTAACTGTTGCCATGGCAATGCTCAGCTTCTTCATGGGCACAATGACGACACGGTACGGAATACCTGAGGAAGAGGTTCAATTGAATTCATATATTTAATCTCCTGCGTGTAACACTGAGGGGGGTTTATTAGTAGAAGGTGAATCATAACTAACCATATGTCTGTGTAAGTGTAGAAGTGGTTTAAAATTAAAAAAAAGCATTTGCTTTTTGTAGCCTCTGAATAAGCCTTGCAAACACCATCTTGCGCCGCCATGTTTTTACAGCAGCCAACATGAATTATATTATTCCACCCTTTAATCTCCTTTAACCAAATTTTAACTCTATTTTTCCACACCTATTATACTTATTACTTCTAGTAGTTCTTACCTTCTTACCTAGTTTTTTATTTATTTATCCATTTATCCATTTATCCACTTACTAACTTTATGCACTTTATTTTATGCTACTATTTTTATTTGACCTTCTTTTACCTCCTGTTTACCTCCTGTTCTGATTACTTTACCAGACATTTTTCAGTTGAGATGATTATTGGGTGGGGGGTAGTAGGCTGTTTCCCTTCATTATGTTTTTATCCTGTGAGGCACTTTTGAGCTGCATTGTCTTATATGAAAAGTGCTGAATAAATAAAGTTTTGGTTGGTTTGATTGGTTGTCAATGTCCTTTCTGGTAAGTTGAATTGCCACCATCATTCCTGAACATGCTTAAAAAAGGATGGATCCTCTCTCCCTCACTGATTAAACATTATTACAATGTCACACACATTGAAAACTGCCCAACTCTTCTGATTCTTTACAGTAAGTACCCGAGGGAATAAACATTATTTATACAGCTGCACCTACCTAAGTTTTGCAGAGGAGAATTGTTTTGTAAAACACAAGCTAAAGGAAACATTCAGTGTCTCTGGCGACTATAAAGCAGCCTGTAAATGACTGCATTGTGCAGCTAAAGTTAACAGGACTCACTGATGGAGGTGAAGACTCTTGTAAAACAGAGGTAGTCCACAGTGTTGAGAGAGAGCAGGTGGAACAAGAACTGCTCCCTTTCTTCCTCACAGAGCAGGAATGCGTGAGGTTTATACAGCTGCCTGTCAGGCCAGGAGAAAAACAAAAAGCTGTCAGACATTAATAACTTTACTGAAAACTAACAATACGAGTGAGTTCATTCCTGACCTGAGCAGGTTCTGGTTTGTAAGCAGCTCTTTGAGGTGCTGAGAAAGCATTTTCTTTTCCAGAGCCAGGTGGATCCAGGCCCGAGCCTGACCCACCTCAGACAGACCCTCACTCATAGTTTGTGTGAACCTGGAAGAAAAACAGTCGGACGTAATCTCTATGGTAAATGGGCAAAACTTAGCATAAAACAATCTAAAGATGTGTATATTAAATAAAATTGATTTTAGAACAGAATATGGACACAATGCACAATATTTTATAAAAATAAACACAAGTTTGGATTACGGTTGTTTGATTTTATGTGGGTTTTTGTTATAGTTTTCTTGTATTTTAAATATTATGCACTGTGTGTGTGTGTGTATATATACGTATATCAGGGGTCGCGTTAACCGAATATTTTCCGTCATTGACCGTTTTTTTAAAACGGTGACGGAAAAATCTGAGAGCCATCCGTCATTTTGACAGATTGCAATTCACACCCCTAAAAACTATGTTGATAAAAGAGGTGAAAAAAGTGGGATAGATGCAGATGAAGGACAAACTCAGCCCTTGGCCTCAGCGGAGCGAGGAAGCGGCAGTAAGGAGGTTAGACGAGTTCAGTGGGAGCGGGAGTTCTCCTGGCTTAGGAGGGCGGATAGAAAAATGTTGTGCGACAAAATAAAGATTCCCATCTGAGAATCTAAGCTTAATTTCTGACCTGGACACCGTACTCAATGCATCTCGCTATCCTTGTAGTGCTGACAGCGTGTTAAAGAGCTATGGACAGGAGGCTTTGGAGCACGTCTGTGACCGGTGCAGCTGATCCACTGGTGCAGAAGGAGCGCATGTTGCGGGATTTCCTACCACGCGCAACTACGCGCAAGCAGGCACGCGATTTAAGTCCATGTGGACCAGGAGGAAGGTGTGAGACTCACAGGTGAACTGTTCATATTCCACTGCAATATGAACAATGCAATTGAATATGTCATTATTATCATTTAAAGTGACCGGTAAAAATTGATTATGACAGGATTTTTATGACCCTGTCAGTCCTCTGATATATATATATATATATATATATATGTGAGAAAGAAAGAAATTAAAGCTTGTTACAAAGATATGTAACTAAGACAAAGATGTAGTGAGACCAAAACTGGACATTGTTTTCATCAAAAGAGAAATAAATGTGTTTGAAAGAAGAAAATGAATCAGCATTAAGTGCATTTTTCATTAAACCAGATGACAAACACAATCAGATAGCACTCTTATGTGTGCTCTCATTACCTCATGTCCTGTATTAAGGATCCTCTCAGGAGCAGAGCGCCATCATCATTTGTTCTCTGGTCTGACCCTGAACAGGCAGCGAGTGAAACACTGATGATTAGTCGACGTTCAGCTCAGCAGTTTACACAAGAACAACAAAAACAACCAGTCTGTGTTTTCTGACCTGGAGACTCAGCTGGTGCCTCCGTCTTCCCCTGGGCTGCCTGGTAGTGAAGCAGATGAGACCAAAGAGCAGACTTGCCCTGTTTTGGAGTAAACACACTCGTCAACAATGACGCAGCTCGTACTGTCGTCTCTGTGTTTATGTCCTTGATGTTAATTTGATTACATGGAACCACACACAGTTTCATCTGTGCTGAGAGGGCACGTTGTTTACGTCTGACCTGTTTCAGCTGCAGACCGTGGCCCCAGGTTCTCTCCAGCAGGTCACACAGACCATGGATGAGTGTGTTTTCTTGCAGGCCTGTGATGTTAGCTTCTCCCTGACCCAGCTCCACACTCTCCTTCCCCATCCTCTCCATCAGCATCCGTTTGGTCTAAATAAGACAGATACAGTGTCTGTTAAATTCAAGCCACATTGACACATTGACTTCAGCTCTGTGTTTCTTAGTATAGCAGTGTTTAGACCTAATGTCACTTGGCAACATTGCCACACTGCGCACAGGAAGTGATTTTTTTAATGTCTAGATAGAGGACATACAATGACATTCACATATAATACTTAAACCTACTGATGGACACGCTGGACGGCACCCAGAATCCCACAGGAGGATTACTCTCAGCACAGAAAGTGGACCCAGTGTGTGTCCCAGAACCAGGAAACCACTGGACTTCATCGAATGTTACCGGTGATTATTTTTATTTCACCAGTATTATTATATTTTCATTTTATAGGCACAATATGTGTGTTTTACAGTTCAAGTGCAATTATCCTGTGCAATAGTCATATAAATATGGTCATATTTGTATATCTGTAAAATGAATAGAGTGAACATGGTCTTTATTTATCTTTAATAGAGCAGCATTTGTACTAAAATAGCATTTATATATGTTTTGCATGCCTTATCTTTTTTCATGGTGTCACATGTCTTTATAATATTTCACTACACAATTTTATTTTATTTTTACACTCTCTGGCACATGTTTCCCATGTTAGGCCCTTTTGAATTGAATTGAATTGAATTGAATTGAATTGAATTGAATTGAATTGAATGCGACAGCAACAATGCACCAGTAAAGTGAGACAGCTGCATATATGTTGACGTATGACTGATAACACAAAGAAGAGCTGACAAAAAAGTGTCATAAGTGAATTCTACTGCCCAAAATAACACTGTTGTTTAGCAGTTTGATGGGATAAATGCTTCTTGCACCACTTGCCCCTGCTCCGCTGCTCTATAGAAACAAATGACTGTTAGTTTTGCTTGATAAAGCCTGTTTTCAGATGAAGGACGCAGCATATTTCTGTGCACAGAGACCACACAGAGCCAGAACGATAACAAAATATCACTAAAGGTTATGCACTGCAGCTTTGAAGGGTGATTTAAAAGAAGAAGAAAAAACCATCAATGACAGCAGAATGCAAGGACTCACCTTGAGGCGACACTCGCTCAACAACCCATCAACAAACTCTCTGTGAGTCTGAGTGACAGCTTCAGGTGAGGGGTCAAGTAGCTTCGACTGGCGGAGGTTCTTCCTCATGAAAGTGTGCTTCTGTTAAATAAACAAAAAGGTGATAAATCAAATTTAAAAGCTCCCTGAAGCCTCCGGGGGCGAGTCACTGTGTGTTTCCTCGGGATAAAAGTACCTGTCTCGGCTCATTATCCACTCCCGAGTGATCGCTCGTTGTCCATCTTTTGGGTTCAGTCCTGCGTGATGCTGTCACACGACTGGACCACCTGTTCGCCCACACAACACCACAACAGGAGGTGTGTTCAAATCACATGTGTGTACTACATGTGATGATGAGCTACAAAAAACCTTTTTAGGAAGTTACATGATTACGTCCATAAAAGCTGTAATTGTGTAATTGCAAGAACATAAATAATAAAGCATCACTCTTTGCGATTAGTAATTACTCCTTCACTTAAGTGTGCAGATAAACGTGTTTATTCTCTTAATAGTTAAACTACTCTGTATACAGCCAGCAAAATCAAGAAGTCCCTGGGCCTCTTGTACAAGTAGCCTGCCCTGGGTTGATAATAACGTCATCGATTGTTATTTCACTGACAAAAGAGAAGGAACACAAAAGCTCACTTGTTGGTGTTTTGTCCCTGTGTGAGCACATCAGCCTGCAGCTTAGGGAAGAATCCCGGCTGGTGGCGACCCTGGCCAATCCTCATGTCTAGCAGGTGGGGGTGTATCGCCGTGTGGTCGGCCTTCAGCAGTCTACGCTCTGTTGCCTGGGCTGCAGAGACAAACACAGGGAGGGAAACACAAAAAGCTGCTTTCAGACAGACGTGCACTGAAGTCCTGTGAAGAGGGGCTGCCAGTGTGAACATGAATGTAGCTCCAGAGAGTCTCTGGTGATTTCCCCCGTCAGCTCCCTTAATATGTTCTCTGACAGAGAAAGCAGCAGGAGAATCCACAGTGAGTGAGTGGGTAAATGTCCTGTTTCCTCCTTGCTAAAACCAGGTGCCATCTCCTCCACGGGGATTGCACAAAGATTGTCATTAGAGCTGCACAACAGGGTCAAAAAACCTAATGCATTTTTTGACAGATACTGCAGTTGCAATATGATCCACAGAATTGGTGGGCTGACCATTTTTGCATTTTAAAGACACAAATTTTTTTGTGTTTTTTTAAGAATTATTGCCTTGATCTATACAAATCCTATTCTACAGACTGAAGAGAACATCTTTGTTTCTCACACATCTGCACAAATATCACCCAGTTTTCGAATTAAAATGATAATAATGATGTAAAAATGACCGTTCTCTCTGATATCGCAAATCATATCGCAATTCCTGTCAAAATAATCGCAATTAGATATTTATTCAAAATCGTTCAGCCCTACTTCTTCATTAAAATATCGAAAAGCAAATGATGAAACTGATGTTCAATAGAAATTCATATTTCTAGTCAACAATAACGGGTTGTTTCATTTTAGTTGACTTTTAATGATGATTTGAATACAATATGCACACTCAACAGTCCTGCATACACTCCTCTGATTTCTGGTCATCTCCATGTCTACCATAAAGCACAGAGCAAATGTGCAACCACATTTGTAAACGACCGTATGCCTACTCATTGCCATTTGCTGCACGTTCGGCCTCCGAATTCTACTCACAAAATAATTCCCATGATTCCACACTGCCTCACTTTATCAGACTTCTAGTGACGGAAATTACAATTATTTCTTACCAAATAAATCTTTATCAGGATCATTTGATATCTGCGGTCAATAAGAAGAAGCTGTTTTCCTATCTGAGGACAACGTTTTTTGGGGAGAATGAATTAAATTACCCAGAATAACATCCTAACATCATAATGCTGTTCATCACACATTTGGTCTTTATCAAATAATTGCAGTCTATTTTGATTTGGAATTTGTGCTTGGTGGAGAATGTCCACACCCTGATCTCTGGACATTACTCAGAGTTATAGACAGACAAGACAGAATGCAGTTGTGTGATGACAAAGACAATGAAAACTTCACTGAAGCAATGTCAAAATGAAAATAATGACACAGACATACTGAGAGGTGAGCAGGGCATTTTCTGCTGGGCGACTGACAAGATTTCAAAATAGAACGTCAGAAACCATGTTGTTTTTCCCTCTCTTATACAATACTGTCCGTGACATATCGTTTACTTAAACCCTCTCTAATCCTAAACTTCTAGCCATGCTCTCCCCACCTCCATCAAATTCTATCCAGTCCCACTTGCCTTTCAATTAATTGTCAGATTATGCAATTTTCTTTTTCATTTAGGTCCCATCATTTATAGCTTAACAAGTAATTGTTATGGTGGAAGGGGCCCATTAAGGAGAGTTTAAATAATAGATTTGGTGCTTATTAAGAGACAGAGAGAGACAGAGAGAGGCAGAGAGAGAGATAGAGAGACAGGGGAGAGGAAATTGTGGTTGCAGAAACGCCCAAGCATCATAATCAACAAATAAACCCAGACAGAAGGAGAGATGGCAACTGATTTGCAAAATCTGCAATCACATCACTCTCCAAGTTCCATCTCCTGCTCAGTGCTGAAAAGACCTGGTGAAATAATGTCACCCAGTGTAACTCGTGGTTTGTTATCACACAAATGTCCTTGTTTTCTGTCATGATTACGATCAACGTATGTTCCATCACAAGTGATGATTATCGCCTCCATCAGTAAGTTCAACTTTGTTTTCTATTGTCTTAGGTGTTGATTTACCAAAGTGACAAAGTAACCACACCAGAGTAAACCAAAGTAAACCAGAAACTCACTTTTCACACATTTTCTTTATGAACTTTGGTGCAGGAGAGTGAGCGGTTTACAGCCAGAAAAAGCTCTGAATGTATGATTTTATTAGGTCTGCCTTTTGTTCAGTGCCTTAAAGCAGCCATTTTATCAGTGAGAGTAAGTGTCCAGCTCAGCACTCAGTGAAGTCAGTGTTGATTACATGTTAATACCTGATACAACCACAACTGAACTATGAATTGATTTTTGATAAATGATTCAACACTAATACGTGTCTGCAGTTCACTTCATCCTCTAATGATCACAGACATGTTGACAGTACCTGACTCAAAGAGCGTGGTGCTTTTCCTGTAGTGGCAGTTACACGAGTCCTTGTCCGTGTCGTACAGTCGCTCTTTCTCCACGCGGCTGTCAAACAGCTGCTGCAGTGGGTCCCTCTCCGCCCAGTGAGAAATCACTTTCCCATCCACAAAATTAGAAAACATGGACGTCTCCAGGAAACGAGATAAGAAACGCAAGTGGGTCATGGGCTGAGCTGAGAGGAAGGAACCCTGTAAACATCACCAGATCATTTTCTGTCAACATCAAAAACACACAGAAATAACTGCGTGAAAACGATGTTTGTGTAGCGGTGTCTACCTTGTCAAAGCTGAACGTCCCCTCTCGGTTGCTCAACCAAGAGTCCAGATCCAGAGCGCTGTGGATGACAAACTCGTCATACCTGCCAAACATGGCAGCCAAGCGTCCGGCAAACACCTCCCTCAGCTGAATGTTCAGTTTCGCAGCCTTCAGTTCCTCCTCCTCCTCCGCGAACACGCGTCCCAGTGTCTGCCCGCCATCCGACATTTTACCTCCCCCGCACCTCCGTGCAAGAGCTTGCAGCCTCTCCAGCACGGCGAGCTCCTCACCTCCCAGGTTCCCGTTCCTCCTGTCCTCCATCAGGTCCTCCAGAACCAGGCTGCTCACATTGGGGGAGGAGGTTGTTGTGGTGGTGGTGGTGGTGGTGGTGGAGGGCTTAGTGGTGACACCTCCCTGTAGAGGAAGCCCACACTGCTGCAGTACTTCACTCAGTTCCCGGATGAGCTCGGTCTGGTCTGGAAACGTGGGCAGGTCCTCAGGGGCTTCGACACATTGGTTGTCAATGTCCACGAAACACAGGTTGGCCTGTGGAGCATGACATGACAATTTAACCACAGATTCTTAATCATCTCACAAAGATAAAGCATCATTAAAGGAGCTGTAGAAATGTGTTACATTAAGACAGAAATTCACCATGATGTGTGACTGGAAATCAAGGAAACATGTTACATTAAAATACTGGCTTTACTGATAACAATGGTGCAGCCAGTAAACTCACAAACTAAACTTGCCTAAAGTACAATTAGGCTCATTCTCTTCTTTATTATCACTGCGTCACTACAACAGAGAAAGCAGTATCAGCCTGCATAATAAACTTGTGTAAAGATTTCGCCCCTAAGCTGCTGAGCAATACATGAGAGAAGTTATTGTGAGAGACAGGCAGCGATTATAAAAAGTGCTTTTGCAAGCAGCAGTAGAGCACGATGTAGTCAGCAGCAACACGACCTTCACCGCCGACCTTAGACGGTCAGTTTATAGCCTCAGGACAGAGGGACAGAGTGGACAGAGGGAGACAAGACCTAAGGCTATACATCCATGTTTCTATGTTCTCATTTGAAAACAGTTTTCTCAGATAAAAATTAAATCATGCCCAGAGATGAGCAAGTACTCTTATTTTCTCCTCTCTGCAGTTCTACTACTAACAAGAAGCAAGTCTTAATGAGGCTTTTCATTTACAGTTGATGAGCCAATAAGAACAAACCAGGAGGAAAATGTAACTACATTATTGTCTCTGTTTTGTTGTATTTATTCGGAAAAGTAAAGCTTTGTTTTGGTTTAACTGAGCGGAATTGTGAATACACTTAAATTCCCTTTAATCATACAAGGACGGGTAAAACATTTGCCACTTCCTTCAAATTGCACAGCTCTGTATGTAGATGGGAATCCCGAATTCTCATCAATTATTCAGAAAGTCCCATTATTCTGCATCCTTCAAGCTTTGTGTTTTTGCTTTCATCCGCTCCCTGAGCTGTCTTCTCTTCTGCCTCGTTTCTGGGGCAGAGCGACTTCAAAGAGACTTCAGTGAGATATTCATGCAGCATAAAGTGATCTCAGTTGTAGGACTGCATGTGCAGAGGGGGGGTGGGGTAGTTCTGAGGAAATGTCTCATCTCCGTTTGAGAGAAAAGAGAGCGAGAGGGCAAATTGTCCTGTCAGCAGAACCGAGACAGCAAATGTTTCAATATAACAAAACCTATTTTACATTCTTTTTCAGTTACCGAAATGTCTGCAAATTGAAATGTTGGCACAGTGTCGTGCAAAAAGCTGAACATATGTGTTACACACAGTGCTGTACCTCGTGTGGAAGGTGAAGAGAGGAGCGCTGAGCGCCCTCTCTGCGCTGCAGGCCCATCAGGAACGGCACGGGGGCATCGAGGAGGTGATGCAGCGGTGCAGAGATGATGGGCAGGTAGATGTGCTGCCACTGAAATGGAAACAGCAACGTGGCGACGCCCTCTGCCACCGTCATCAAACGCTGGTAGTCTGGTGAGATGAGATGAGATTACAGTTCAGCAATTACAGGAACATTAGAGTAAATATATGATGTTTTTTGCACCATGCCATTCACAGTTTCTAAATTATTTTATTCAATGCAACCTCTGTGTTTGTTATTGATACAGAGCTGCAACTACGATTATTTTCATGATCAATTCATCTGTCGATTATTATCTCGATTCATTGAGGAAAGGAGCCTCAAATGACTGATTTTCAAGGATGTTACATCATCATCGGACCCAACAGGACAGTGTGGACAGAACCACAATTCCAGTTTTTTGTTAATGCTGAACTTGTTTCTTGTAGAGCTGCAACTAACGATTATTTTCATCATCGATTAAACTGTCGATTATATTCACGATTAATCATGTAATCGTTTGGTCCAGAAAACGTGAAAAAATGTTGATCAGTGTTTGTCAAACTTGATCAACAGGTCAAATGTCTTGTTTTGTCCACAAATGATTTTTATGATTTCTTTGTGATATGGAGCAAATAAACCAGAAAATATTCAGATGAAACAATCAGAAATCTTATTTTAATTATGAAAAAGCTTCAAACTGATTAATTGATTGTCAAAATAGTTGACAATTAATTTAGTAATCGTTTCAGCTCTACTTTCTTGTACATGAGACACCTACAACACGTCTGTCCGTCCAAGTAGGCAAAATAAAATGTATGTGATCTTGGGCTATATAAATAAAATGGACTTGATTTTCTCTTTAAAATATTACTATAATACTATAATAATATAATACTATCAGACCTGACTGAGGAAGCGTTTGTATATACAGCAGCGGCAGCAGCAAGAATCACTTATTCCATAAAAACTCTTTTGAGTTTTCAGTCAAACTCCAACCTCCCATCTCACTTTACTCGCGCAATGATGCTGTTGCCTCTGTCTGTCTTAACATGAATCACTTTCTCACTGTGCATAGAAAAGTCACAAGGAGAACTATTGTATATAACAGATATTAGATAAGTTTCAAAGCTTCACACTACAGTTTTAAGTTTTATTTTCCAGCAAGCATGACATGGTTTTTCTTTATTTTTGAATCTGAGTTTTTGTGTGTGTTTTTAGTTGGATGACATACTATTAATGAATTGTCTGTTATTGTTAATAAAACACTCAATAGTGGTCTGCTGTGTGTCAGACCTTGAGAGTCATTGAAAGGCTGTAACAGCATGTTTACCTTGAGAGTACAGTAGGACTTGTGTCTCCAGAAATGCACAAGTCAGTAGCTGAACCATGTTGTCCACACCGAGGAGCGAGAACGCCTCTCCTAGTGGATACTCCCCGAGAGGAAGCTCCGCAGGACCAGGCCGCTGGCACACGATGGGGCGATGCACCCCGTGGAACCTCAGCGACCTGCCGGGCGGAGGCACGGGCACCTCGTACAGGATGTTGTGGATGTAGCTCTCCAGAGGGAGAGGTGGAGCTGTGTGTGACATCACAGCCTGGTGAAGCTGAGCGAGAAACTGTCGTGAAGCCTGAAGAAAAGGGAGCGGCGTCAGGAGGCAGAGCGCTTTGGACACGTACAGCGTATCGCGCACTGGATCGAAGGAGCCAACGCAGCTGAGGCAGCCAGAAATCCCGGCTAGGGACTCGGCATCGGATTCGTCCAAGCTGCTCACAAGAGAGTCCATGCTGGAGGTGGAGGGCGAGGTTGACGATGATGTTGTTGAGGGAGAGGAGGCCGATGAGGAGGACTGGTGCTCCACGTGGTGCATCTGACTGAGAGTCTGCATGGCAATGATGATCTTCGGGTCGGTCACCTCCTCATAGAGCGTGTGGACAAAGCCATAGGAACGTGTGCCGTCATCAGAGGAGAGTGTGAAGGAGTGGAACTGAGGATCGAGTCTGTCGGCCTGAGTACGGAACGACAGGCCCCTGGGCATGCAGAGCTAAACGTGTGAAGACGAAGAGGAAACAAAAAGAGGGTTAGAATAAAGCAATTCATGTCCACAATGTTGTATATGTGCAGTTTTAAATGTGGGCGTTCACAGATGTGAAAACCTAAGTAAAATTACAAACTATTTAGTATTTAGATTCATGAAGAAGTCATAAAGTTGAAGTTGCTTACAAAATAAAAACATTGTCAATGAATAAGACGAGACATAAACATTAATATGATTTCCTCTGACAGTGCTTTTGATCCTTTCATCATCCCGACCTGCTTTTTCTGACCCGAGTTTCTTTTCTTCTGTCATCCATGGCATTAGTTAGTGAGTTTTAAAGCCCCTAAAAGTTCTGCACTGCCAAAAATGGGTTCCACTGGGATAAGAGATAAGTCGAGTCCAAGCACACACAGTGTGAGGACACTACTGTATTGAAATTAGAAAAAAAAGAGCATATGTTTGTTTGATTTTTACCCTCATTATGAATAATAAACAGTGTGTTTAAATGAATCTGGTAATTGAGGGGTACATGTTATAACCAATACCACACTCAGTATCGGTCCAATACTTGTCAAAACCACAGGATCGGATATCGGACAGGATAAAAATGTAAAATCTGATACAATCCTATATGTCGCATGCTTCACTATGCACAGACTGTAAATTGTAAGTAAAAATCAGCAATAGCATTTTGCTGTGCAGTGTTTTTTTCCTCTCATTAACATCTGGCCCATTAGATAAATTAAAAGTCATACAGAATTCAGTGCATTTATTCTGAAAAAAAGATTAACTGAATCAAAGAGCAGTTTAAATGCACTGGTAACAGTCTGTGACATCACTCAAATTTGGACAATATTGAATAGTTTGAAGGAAAAAAGGTGAGCAACAAATGATGATGTTCTGGATCAGTATTCAATTGATTAGAAAAAGGTCTAAAATGACTGTATCACATCCCTATTGGAAGGTCATCATCATTATCAGTACAGGACACGAAAAGAAAACATAACAAAAAATCCCACCATGTTGACAGCATCTTTATTGAAGGGGCTCCTGTCTGTGTTTTCAGGGTAGCGCACCAGAACCTTTGACTTGAAGGACCGTCGAATGGGGCTCTGCTCAAAGCTGTCTCCTGAAAGACAAACAGACAAAGCATCAGCACATGAACACAAGCTGAACAACGACCGTCATTTATGGATGAGGACAAGACGGAGAGGACGGAGCAGAGGACACTTCAAAATGAAAGCCACTTTGATTTCTAAATGTACTAAAAAGAAGCTGAGGAAGGACAATCCTGTCTGACACAGATCTTCCTCCACCAAAAAAACACAAGTTCATCTGTTGTCGACAGCGAGGGTCACTGTACAGCAACGAAGGAAAACCCTTCCAAAGCTTATGTAACTCAACTCATTACCATAGAGACAGACTGTGAAAGTGGTGCAGTAACACACATGCAGCGCTAGACATCTTCTAACCTCGAGGACAAAAATATGAAACTTTGATATTCATACAGCTTCCAGGCTGATAATAAAGGAGGAAATAAAAGTCAATATAACAGCTGCATGTACACGAGGGGACTGGATTTTCAGGGCAGACACAAACAAATCTCTCTTGTATATTTCTGCTTTCACAAAGCTCATATTTGATGCACTGCTCCGCTGGCTCATGTTTCTCCTCTTCCTCAGCCTCCGCAGCTGTGTGTCCACTTGACTGTGTGCTGCCTGTCACAAATACAACTTTCATTACTCAGACACTTTCTGAGGGAATGCCCTTGAACAGCACTATCCTCACCGCTCTCCTCATTTCACATGACCTGCCGTGAATCCCCCGGAATTCATGTTCCAGCTTTAACTGACATCACTGTATCACAGGAACAAAACAAGCTGACGCACAGGAACCGAGGGAGAGAGAGAGAGAGAGAGAGAGAGAGAGAGAAAGGAAACTGTGCTGGAGGCAGAGTGAGGAAGGAGCACCACGAAAATCTGAGTCACACTGGTAGGTGGAGACCAAAGCTGATGGATCACAGTGAAAAGAGGGGGGGGAGCCTGTGTTCTTTGCTCAGGAAACAAATTGGTGTCCGTGCTCAGAGACGGAGACATCTAGTTGCCATGGTAGCCACATTCGCAGTGATCTCAAAGCGGCACCCGGCGCGTCGGCTGGTACGTCAGCCTGACTGACATCAGCTGATCTATTAAAAACCACATGCTGTAAACATCTGATTGTATCTAAGCTTCACATTCTTTGCAGTAGAACTCTTAGTATGTTGATGGAGTCAGGCGTTAGCGTCCCGTCGTGTTTTAAATCTACAACATAGCAAATACTGAACTGGAGCTACAAGAGTTTCATTCAGGAGGAGCAACGTATCTCTTTTCCTGTGTTAGCAGCAACAGAGAAAGAGGAGGAGGGAGGTTTGTTTAAGTGTTTGAATGATGCCTTAAATATCTGTTTCACAAGTAATTAGCATGTATCCTCCTCTCACACTGCTAAAACACACACACACACACACACACACACACACACACGAGAATCTATGTGTTTTAACAATAATACTGATCATTTCCTTATTAATTCATTATCTGGGCTATGAAATCCTCTGCAACAGCTGCAGGTTCGATTTTGACTTTGCTGCATGTCTCTCCAAAATAACAAAATAATTATACTGATGTTTTTGAATATACAATCACCTACATCTATGAATTGCCGTTATCATTACAACAAATTGAACGTTTTAGGTTTAAATGATAACTGAAGGCTGCCATAGCTTCTCCTACATCAGGTCTCAAACCCTGTCAATTTTATGCGGTCAGCCATTTAAAATCAAGTTATAATAACAAGTTATGTACTATATGTATTAAGGTTGTTGGTTTTTTTTTTTATCATTTATTCCGTATCAAGACACTTTTATTTTGAAATTTTGTAAAATATCACCACAAGCATTTTAAGCTCTTGTGGCCCACCCCTACTGAACATCAAAGTCGCATTTTTCACTTGATCGGCCCCCTCCTGACTAGACTAGGCCCTCAGTGGCCCCCAGGTCATTTGATAATTTGAGTTTAAGACTTCTGTGCTACTTACATGCTTGGAAGGGAAAGGTGAGGTGAGAGATATTCAGCTGCAACATGAAACCTCACTAATAAATGTTACTAAATCCTCCACACTGCACCTTATTTTCTGTCCATTCAATAAAAGCAAAAAACAAGAAAGGAAAAAAAGAAAACGCAGGGTAACACTTCCAAAGATCTTTTGCAATCAGTCATTTAGCCGAAGATACGGGGCATATTTAAAGGTGATCTATGAAAGATATGCAACCAGAGTTTAAAATGGGTACTGCAATCTAAATGAAGAAATAGGAGACTGTTGTCCTGAAGCTTAATATGCAAACAACAAAGAAAGACACTCTTTTTGGTACATGAAGCCCAACGTAGCTCCTAGTGTGCTTGAGGAGAGGCAGGAGTGAACAGAGAAATCCTCCATTTGTTAAACGCTGCAGTCTCACTCATAGATGATACACATTCATATTCCATGTAAAGTCCACTGACTGCTCTCTATGATAAAATAATCAATACACTGTAACCCACACTCACCTAACATTATCAATGCTGTTGATGTTTTTGTTTTCATGTTTTTGCAGTTTAGACTTTCATCACAAAGATTTATTGTCCCAAATGGCCCTCAATCTGTTACTCAGGAGCATTTCATCAGGGATGATTGAACCGCAACAGACATCTGTCATATTCATCCACAGAGACTCGGCGCTCAGCATCTCATTCATCACATCATTACATGAGTGGATGAGGATGAGGATGATGGCTGCCACAGACTGATATAATGATGTGACAATGGAAAATTCAGGGGATGTTAAAAACAAAGTAAAAACTCTGAATTCAAGTGAGAGACGTCTCCTTGCAAAGACTTGATCATTCTAAAGTGTCAAATGTTCAGTCAGGGAGTTCACTGATGTCATCGCCCTGTGACAATCCTCTTGGCCAGAGCTGACGCTCAAGCCAAGCCTCAGCCACTGAAACAGGCAGCGTCACATGAAATTTGATTAGACTGCAGGAAGCACAGTGGCATCTATTCAGAAGCCAACAAGAGCAGATTGTGTCTGCGTAGGCATGCACTAATTACACACACACACACACACACACAAAGAGATACTGTGTGACCTCACAGAAAATATAAAACACATTAAAAAGGAATAAATATCTCCTGTTTGAACGCAGACCTTGTAGAGGAGAACACCATCACAGACAGAGATGTTTTATTTAAAAGATACAGACTGAGCCTCCTGCTGCAGTGGGTCTTAGATGACCTGCTGTTACATAAGCAGCTTTGTGTTTTAGTCGCTGCAGGGGTCACGCTCAATGATCACCAGGGTTAGTTAGCTCAAAGACCACCAGGGTTAGTTAGCTCAAAGACCACCATTGTTAGTTAGCTCAAAGACCAACAAGGTCAGTTAGCTCAATTATCACCAGGGTTAGTTAGCTCAAAGACCACCATTGTTAGTTAGCTCAAAGACCAACAAGGTCAGTTAGCTCAATGATCACCAGAGTTAGTTAGCTCAAAGACTAACAAGGTCAGTTAACTCAATGATCACCAGGGGTAGTTAACTCAAAGACCAACAAGGTCAGTTAGCTCAATTATCACCAGGGTTAGTTAGCTCAAAGACCACCAGGGGTAGTTAACTCAAAGACCAACAAGGTCAGTTAGCTCAATGATCACCAGAGTTAGTTAGCTCAATGACCACCAGGGTTAGTTAGCTCAATGACCACCAGGGTTAGTTAGCTCAATGACCACCAGGGTAAGTTAGCTCAATGACCACCAGGGTTAGTTAGCTCAATGACCACCAGGGTAAGTTAGCTCAATGACCACCAGGGTTAGTTAGCTCAATGACCACCAGGGTTAGTTAGCTCAATGACCACCAGGGTAAGTTAGCTCAATGACCACCAGGGTTAGTTAGCTCAATGACCACCAGGGTTAGTTAGCTCAATGACCAGCAGGGTCAGTTAGCTCAAAGACCCCCAGGGTCAGTTAGCTCAAAGACCACCAGGGTTAGTTAGCTCAAAGACCAGTAGGGTTAGTTAGCTCAATGACCAGCAGGGTTAGTTAGCTCAAAGACCACGTGGTTAGTTAGCGCAAAGACTACCAGAATGAGTTAGCTCAAATACCACCAGGGTTAGTTAGCTCAAAGAGCAACATGGTTAGTTAGCTCAAAGAGCAACATGGTTAGTTAGCTCAAAGAGCACCAGGGTTAGTTAGCTGCAGAATGAATTGCAAACTAGCAAGTGCCACATCCAAATAAAGACACAGCTTTTATTTCATTAAGATCAAATTTGATGACAAAGGAGCATAAGGGTGAAATCTGAAAATATGTTTTGTTGGTTGTAGACTATACTATCTACAGCTATGGCTCTCAAACTGTGGTACATGTAGCACCAGTGGTACACGACCTTCCTCTGGTGGTACTACACACATTCATTTGTGACTTTAAATTCATACTGTATGCATGTATCCCTGTGCTTTTGCCTCTTGAAAAGTTCAATAAATAATGTGTGGAGGAAAATAACAAATGATTTGTTTGGTTAACAGACTGCACAAAAATGTCAAATCAATTGGATTTTATTTTTATGAAAGATAGATAAAGAAAAGGTCATACCAATTTTGGATCATACCACACAAGCAATATCTCTCAAAATGTGCAGCTCTGTTAGTCGGAACACTAATCTGCAGCAGAGCATTTTGTTCCAACAGAGCTCATCCTACTACACAAACCTGTCTCTTTTGTGACTTGACTGAAAGAGATTAACAGTAGAACACATCTTTCCTCTAAGGGAGGTGCTCGACATGAGCCGCACTGGTGCTACAAAATAAGATAAGTAACAGAAGTAACAGAATTGTTGTGTCCAAGAAGCATCAGAATCAGAAGCAGGAAAAGAAATTGAATTCATTAAAATGGGTAGAACACAGGGTAGTACTATTGTTTGTCCCACACCTCATCCACTCACACCTGGAAGTGACATCATGGCTGTAGTTGGTATTCTGCACCTGCATCGCTCCATTTCCTCAGGCACATGCAGGCAGCAGGACACATGTGTAAATGTCTGTCCTCACCTCAGTGAGCTGAACATCAACTCCTCAGGAGTAAAAAACACTATTTAATGGTCTTCTAAAAACACTGTCCTATTTGTCACAAATAAAGCCTCTGACACAAGGTAGCATCACTGCGGCTCTCATCTCCATAGCAACCACCACATCCACTGGCAACACAGCAGTGTGTTTTCTCAAATCTTCTTCGTTTTCAGGATTAAGTAAGAAAAGATGAGGGGACTGTGTTCCCTAACACTTCATCACAGAACCATGATATAATCACACCTCACATAGAATACAACCCAGTGTCACCACCCGGCACTGGCTGCTGCTGGACCTGAGCTCCAGCTTTACAGAGCAAAAAAAACATGATGATGAGTATGATGTCCTCTCTCTCTCTCGACTTTGTTTTTCTCCTGCAGGTGTAGCAGTGGATGATGACTTGCAAAAAACAGCAAAGCTAAAAATACTCAGTTATACATATTACATAATAAGGCCGCAACTAACGATTATTTTCATATTCATCTTTTCATCACCAAATCCCTCCGCTAGTTTAATCAATGAGTAAATGAGCTGATCTGTCAGGACACGGTGTAATATGTCAACCAAAGCTTGAAATGGCAACATCGTCAACATCATCAACATCGTCAAAGATATTCAGTTTAATATCACAAAGGAGCAAAGAAACTGGAACATATTCACATTTAAGAAGCTGAAATCACAAGAAATATGGTTTTACCTAAAAATAACCTACTTAAAAGGATAATTTGATCATCAAAAATGCTGGCAGTTGATTTAGTAATCGATTAAGAATCGTTTATGGCCCTAGTATTTACTGTGTGCAGTTGAATTTCATGATGAAAACACAGTAAACAGGCTTGTAATGTGTTTTTCCGCTGAGCAAAGAGACGCAGATGAACAACACTGGGAAATGTAATTAAATCTGATTCACATTTAAAGGGGAGATGATCATTCCCTGTGAGCATTTGTTTAATGTGATTGTTTTTCACACCCAGAAATATAGGTTACACTCACATTTCATCAGCCATGTATATTCAGGTCTAAAAGTAGGCTACACATATCAGTTCCATACAGTGTATATGCAAATTGTTACGTAAACAATAAATATAAATATATTATAAAATAATAATAATAATGATAACAATAATAAAATGAATTGTGTCATTCTACACAGACCATTTGCTATGGCGTTCAATCAAAACACAATTAAATTCAGCTGAGCACAAACAGGCCTGGTTTAACAGTCGTGTGTATTTTTGGGATGTGCGGTTAGTGTTTGTTGACCATCTAACCTGCTCCATCGTCCGGCTCCAGGCCCGTGTCCGCGTCCACTCCACACACCACAAAATAGTGAGCGAAACGGCAGGAGGAAGCCGTGCCGGACCCTGTGGCCGCTGCGGTGCCGCTCATCCTCGACGCGTTTGCGGTGTCACGGCGGCTGTGTTTGCTTCTAACAGACGGTGCGGGTGTAGTTCATTGCTGGTGCGCTCGTTCCGAAATGATAACGCTGCCCTCGTTGTTTTCCCTGTGTTGTCGCGCGTGGGTCCGCCCGCCTGCTCGCACTGACTGTTCCACGGTGAGACTGTGACTCCGGATGATCCAACCATGGTCATCCAGTGGGATCAGAGGGGGAGGAGGCTGCTCTGCTGAGAGAGACCGAGAGAGGGGGAGTGAGAGAGAGACAAAAGACATTAAAAGCATCATCAACATCAGTCTGATTTTATTTCATTTTCATTTTATGTTCAAGAGCAAAACAATGTACAAAATACACGAAAACAACAAAACAACTGGATATCATTATTAATAATTACACTGTTTTCACTTTACTTTTTATCATAAGGTCTAGTGTGTAAGAATTAGTTACATATAATGAGAGTGCAGAGGAGGCCACTTACCCTGACATGTCAGGAAACTACTGTGGCCTTATCACAAAGGATGTTATACCTATTCCTCTTTTGGTGCTTTTCCACTACATGGTCCCAGCACAACTTGCCTTGCTTTTCCACTAGCATAGTACCTGGTGTATTTAGGGACAGTACTGCTAAAAGCCGGCTATCGCGAGCGGCGAGCCTCATCACAAACCCTGCCACTGTATTCAGTTCAGTGACTGTGTCAGACGGAGTCTGTGCTCCGGTCATGCAGGAAGTACGGACACATCTTTTTAATGATAACTGATTCTTATGATTCAGTTACACTGAAAACAACTACTTTACAAGTTACTAGTCACTAAGTTTGTGTGTCTCACGGGTAAAACAAAGTCCCCACTGTTTCATGCAGCTGTGCTGTGATGACCCTGCCCACATTGAGGAGGTACTATAGTATTGAAAAACCAACCAAACCGTGTAGAGTCGAGCTGTGCCATGCTGAGTCGAGCCGTGCCGAGGCGAGGCTGGACCATGAAGTGGAAAAGCCGCATTTAATTGTGATTTTGGCTGGTTTGTCCATTCAAGCTGCTGTAGAATCATGACAGTGAAACATGGTGGCCTCCGTCAAACAAGGCCCTTGCCTAAAGTACAACTAAACTGCCATTAATATCAGAATAGAGAAGTCGGAAGTGGGAGTAACATCACCAGTTGAGAAGTCAGAAAGAACATGGACAAAAAGCTAGCTCAGGCTAGCCATTGTTAGCAATGCCAGTCGATCACAATGTTCTCTACAGTATTTTACACAGGGCTTATATACAGTATTTGAACAGGACTAAACTACTGTTTACGACTGACTTAATGTAAAACAGAAGTACAATTAAAAGTAAAAGTAGCAGAGTAGTAATGTTTTTACTACTGACCAAGTGGCAGCCGTCTTGAGGAGGTGTTCCAGTTGAAGGAGTACCCTCTGAACTTGGAAATTCCACCTTCCAACTACAACTGGAATGCATTTCTACTCTAAACCAAAAAAAAGTTACATTTTAAAGCAATTATACACTTAAACATACATATAGATAGTTTAGGTAATTTCAAATATTATTTTCTGGCTTTTAAATTTGTGTTGTTTCTCAACTAATAGAAGAACGATAAAGGGAAATGAAAAAGAAAAGTTAAAGTATTTTTTTTACATTTAAATACTATAAACAAATGCATGTTAAAGAAAAAAATATATAGTATAGTATAGAGTATAGACCTCTGCCAACACTGCCCACTTTCCTAGCGTCAATCAAAACGTGATATGTATCCAAATCACTATCTATCACTATACATATACATATATATATATATACAGTATACGTATATACTCTTTATTTCCCTTTTCCATGGTGCCACATTTTTACAGCCTGTCATCTCCTCCTCATGCTGGTCACCAAGATGACAACGCTCCAATCCCAGAATTTGGGAGTGGAGAGAATGGAATGGCCTGCCTGCATTCCTGACCTCAACCCCATTGAATACTTGCGGGATCAGCTTGCTGTGGGTAATGTAGGACTCTGTGTTACTTGAGACTGACCCATACTAGAGTTATAGTCTCAAGTTCATAACCAGGAGCGTTGATGTGAAGACATTTTGGTCACAGAGATTTATAGACATGCAGCAGTGAGTAACTCAACTATACAGACGCAGAGAACCACAAACTCATGTTGTTCTGTGTGTTTAGGTTACGGTATTAGCTGCTTTAAGAATAAGGAGAGAGTAAACAGAAAGAAACTAAGAGGTGGACTTTCACAAGTCTTATTTTTATTGAACCATTCAAACACACAAACATTTTTTTTATTTTATAGGCAAAATACTGACTATCTTCAGTAAATAAATAAGATCTAGTTCACAAGTAAACCTACGGTATCTGCTCTGGTAAAACCCTATTGCCTGAGACATATGTAGGATTTAGATTAAATTAAGTCAGTATCCAAACATGTAAAGTGTGCAGCATTTCTTAACACCTGGTCTGACTCATGCTATAAAATCCTTGCATTAAAAACCATATTCTGACATTATCTTTACCTCATTCTTCATGCATGTTGGAGGGTGGATGGACCTACACCCTTTAATCTTTTCTGTAAATGCAAGTGAGTAGATGGTTTCACAGCTTCTATCCTGTTGGGAATCTGTCTTATTACAGTGACAATGCCTGTGTATATACAGTAACTCAGTCACATTTGTCATTCCACAAACACGATTTTATGCATAATACATTTTTAACAAAGAGCTTTTGTCTAAGGTCAACTACCCCTCTGTTTATTTTTAAGTCGAATGTGTCCGTATAACAATGGTAGAAGTTCAGACATCCTTTTTCCACTATGTGACTTCCTCCAGGTCCTCCCTGGAGGATTTGCAGGTAATTGTGAGCCAGATGAGACATTCAATAACACCAGTGCATCCCAGTTCAGGCAGCTGTGGATGGCCTTACCCGACACTGGTTTCAATAACAAGCACCATGATCAACTCAGGTAACATTTACAACATGGGAAAGGCAGTTGGTGTTTCTCAAAGTCAAGGATCCTTCAAAGTCAGGTCCTACAGAGACGAAGCATGACTCTCTCAGCATTCTGGAAAGGACTGGATCCTACTTTTTGTGCAGAGGTCCACTAGGTTCCCACTATGTTGTGCCTTAATTTAATGATCCACCCATTTCCACGGTATTTGCATGCTCCCTGTAGCACACTTTCCAGTCGTTTGTGGTGCAGTATTGTTTTGGTCAAAAGAGACAATGAAGAAGAGAATCTGCAATACCCATTGCTCAAAGAATACAAGCACATAGAAAGGAGGAATTTTCTGGTGCGACATCAAGAGATTGCGTGCACATGTGCACAAAGCCAGACTGTCATGAACCCTCTTTTTTTCATAAACAGAACCGTGAGCATTTCAGACACAGCATATGATCAGTATGACCCAGGTCTTAAAGGAACAACGTAGCAAGCGTGTGTCATTACATCATCAAGAAGGTCCCACCTTCAGTGGTTCAAATTAAATAAATGCCATACTGGGGGTAAATAGATAACAGTGGTGCTACACCAAAAACTTGTGAAAATGAAGGAGAAAAAGGAGAAATGTATATGCTACGATAGCAAAAACGTTTAAATGCCTAATAAAACATTCATGTGCTAAGGTTTCCGGCTGCTCTGAGGATAAATAACATGCATCCTTCTCTATGTGAAGGACTCAGTCCATCTAAGAATCTGCAGTATCTTGTAAATTGGAACAGTCACTCAGCAGGGCGTGATAATGCAGCATCTTTCGAATTCAGCCGAGGATCCAACCTTGACTTTGAGAAACACCAAGAGTTTCAGTAGAGAAAGTTAGGCTATCCCCACTGTAGCTTTACCTCGCTTTGGTTCTCCTATAATCATGATTCAGCTTCTCAAATCAAATACACAGACAAAAAAGATCTTGTTTTCATTGAAAAGACTACTTAAATACAACTTAGTGATATAATAATATAAATGGCTGGAGCTGCAGTGTCACTGGTGTCTTTGAGGCATGCTGAGGTTGCAAACAAGAAACCCTCCCTGCTTCCCAGTGTCTCTCTGTACCACAGCTGGTAATATATTGGGTCAACGTTGCACAGATTACACACATTCTCTAGAAAACATTTGGCAGTGCAATTGGGTTCAGAAATTTCACCTGGAAAATATCTTTAGAGAAAGAATGCAAGGTTCTCAGAAGGAAGGGCACTGTGGAGCTTTGAAGGAAAATAGTCTTTTTGGAGTAAAACTCTTGGCAGAAGCAGAAAAACAGGGAGAGGTAGCCTGTTTTTTTTTTACACTCTATTGAATGTTTTCTTCCCTGCTTCCTGTTCACTCACAGCTCATCGATTAATTAATGTGCATGTAACTGTATATTGGGCAATAGTGGCTGGTGAGGTGAAGCAGTAGACCATTTAGATTTGTGTGGTAGTAATATTGATCTGTGGAAAACTGTAGTTAGAGTGTGGGAGTGTAAGATGAGAATTCACAGCCTGCTTTTTATGTAAGCAGATTTATAATTGAACTTTTAGGAGGCTATGGGTTAATGGCTTTGGCAAAATGTGTGGATGCAAAAGCTGTGCATGACAGACAGGACAGACAGACAGACAGACAGAGAGGACTATGTTAAGATACGAGCCACCTGGGCCTGAATCTCCCCATCTGGGTGTGAAAGCAGCTGGACCAGTCTGCTGTGGAGCTGGGAGGATTCATCCAACATGACACGGAAGAGGCAATCCTGCTTTCTCCTCAGTTCATGTGCCACCTGGTCCGAGGGCCTCCAGGCCTTTAAATTTCCTGCAAATGTCAGCAGTCGCAAAAGCACGGCGGGAGCGGTTCGTGTGTCGAACAGCAGCACAACAGAGGCTGGAGCCTGGGGGCAAAAAGCACATAGCAAAAGATCAAATTAATTTATACAATCACAACAGTCTTCAAAGACAGCATTTTTATTACTTCAGCCTTACCTGAGCTTGAACAATATCATCCATTATATCTGGATTAGAAGACAAATTCACAAGGACCCTCAAGGCCTGAACCTGAAACAAACAAAACAGTTCACATATTTTTTACAATAAACAACAATTCTGCTCTTAACTGGCTTTCACTTGCAGCTTAATTTATTTGTCTCTTTATCACAGAGACATATAAATTGTATCGTATTGTGATTTAGGAATTTTACATACTTTTTTTACAGTATTCAAGATTCCAAATAAAGGTCACCAGGAAAAGTTACGCACCTGTAATGCTTCGCTGCTCACGACCAGTAGAGACAGTAAAAGTGTAACCGATTCCTTGAGCAGGTGTTGATGTTTGTCTGTGACTGAAAGGTTTGTCAGTAGCCTGAGAGCAGCCAGCTGAAGGTCAGAATTCACCGGTGACATTTCAATTAGTTCCAGCACTTGAGGCACATAAACCTATAAGACAAGATTGAAAAATGACATAAATATAGTGTATAAATAATGTTAAAGACTATATTATAATTGTAGCACAGAATGACAACAAACCTTTATTTGCTCCTGGTTTTGTATATTCATACACAGATTATTTAAAGCGTTCAGAGTCTGCACTCGAACTTCTGCCACAGGATCGGAGAGGTAACCAGCAATGATGTGAATCCCTTCAAATTCCCGGATTAGATTCTGGAGAACAAGTGATTAAAAAAAGACCTCAGTGAGCAATAACTGACAAAAAAAACTACATGAATTTTACAGTATTTGAAAACAGACTCTTGGAAATAAAGCAGCCAGACGTAACCTCATTTGCAGACGGTTATGGAGAAACAAACTCTACCTGATTCACAGTGAAGGCAGCAGCATTTCCTAAAGTAAGTAGAATCTGACATCTTTCAGATTGATTATTGCTGGTCTGCAGACAAGACAACAGCATTTTCAGATGCTGTGGCTCCAGGTTACCAGGAGACTGATGGATGATGTCGCCTATGAAAATAAAACATATTTATTATCATGAGATATTCAATAGGCTTACGGTAAGTGTCAGGAAATGTGACCTAATGCATCAGTAACACCTTTATGAATAAACTCTCATTTTAAAATATTGCTGCTTTTCAATCTCTGTCTGGACCTCCTTCAGCAGAGTGAGCCCACCAGACCTCTCTAGTCATCAGATGTTGGTCCACTACTGTTGCAAGAATCAGAACTAAGCACAGAGAAGCAGCCTTTTTTATTATTATTTATAAGAGATTTCCTGAAAAAGTGAGGCCTGCCTTCACTTTAGAATATTTTAAATGAAAAACTTTCTTTTTTTGTTTGGCAGAGCTTTTAAGAATGAGCAACTCTCATCTTCAATTACCTGTATCCTTTTATCTTTGTGCCATGTGCTGTGGAAACTACCATTATTAATGCTATGTTTTAATAGTTTTCCTGTAAAGCACTTTGGATTTCTCAGTGTATGAAATGTGCAATACAATTTACACATTACACATACCGTAAAGGAGGTCATTCATCTTTGTAAATCAACCTCCTCTTCAAAATCCGAATCACTGCCTTTATTGCACATCTGGGCTGCTGTAGAAACATGGCAGTGCCAGATATCTGTTTCCCTAAGGCAATACCCTTGGCTAAGGTACATAAGACTATTACAACTATGTGACTTTTCTTTTATACAAGCATGCTTATGGGTGGTATAGTCACTTTCTTTGCAAACTTTGCCAACAAATCCTGAACAATAGTGATCTGTTAAATAAGAATGAGCATCAGTTCATTATCTCACAGGTCTGTTCAAAGAAACGGCAGTCACACAAAAAATGCTGTAAGCATCTTATTATTATATCGCATGGAAGTGGGCTCTAATGAGTAATCTTTGTCACCAATGTCAGGACTGTCATTTTCTAAACAGCAAACTGTCTCAAAACACATCTCAGGAAAAACTGCGACCATTTCAAAAAGCCAATAAAAAGGTTAGGCATGTTATAATTCATACAAACTAATAATGCTAGACAGATGGTGGGGGTATTGTCCAGCTTTATTATTATTTACCTGATGCAACATGCGCAGGTCGTGGACAGACAACATCCAGTCCAGACACTTTAGCCAACAGGCTCCCCGGCTTCAGAGCAGTGTCACTGGGCTGACTGCTCGTCCTGACAGCACCACTGTCACTCTCTTTCACACTCTTCTTGTTCCTTTTGAAGCTCCCCCCGCTAATCAGTTTGTAAATCCCATAGGAGGCTCCAGCTCCAGCGACTATTCCCAGCAACGCCTTCATGTTGCTGAGCCTGGGAATGACACTTCCATCATCGCCCATGCTGCGGCTAACTATCTAGCTGAGCTATGCTAACAGCAAGCTAAAGATGCTCCGGAGAGTTTGGAGTAAACTCTGTTAGCTTTTCCGCTGACAAAACAGGCTCATTTGTCAACTAACATCCACAACAGCGTATCGAAACAACTCCTAAGTGCAGTCAAATCACTGTAAACAGTCATTGTTACGAAAACGGGAGAAGTTTGCTGACAAGCTGCTCACCCAGCGCGAGCCACAGTTGTCAACAATGATGTGTTCAGTGTTTCCGGGCGGCTCCGGTTGGCCGACCAAATCTATCCCGGAGTGACTGACTACGCACAAGACTATTTTTTATGTAATTATTTTTATGTGGACATAATGATTCTTACCTGTTATGTCCCAGAAACCTGACGGCCATTTATCGAAGACGTCTTTTTTCCTCTATAAGGGACATGATTATCTTCAGGATGTATTGTGACTTTCCTAAGATGAACACATAGTGGCTCACTTTGTCAACTTTTACTTCAGGAGGACAAAGTCAGGGTTTGCTGCCAAATAAAGATAAAAAACATATTTATCCGTGGCTGCATCCCAACTGTGACCTAGCACTGTGCTTTAATGATTTAATGATTTTTTCTTTCCTTTTTTTAAAAGGAAAACTATTGTTGATGTTAACTAAGCATTACCAATCAGAGGAATGAACTTTAGAAAGTTTAATATATATATTTTATATTATAATCATTTTATATTTTCTTGAAATCAGACTTTTCAAACTATTGATATGTGATTGTTTTAGATCACTTACATCTAAAACACTGTTTGTGAAACATCACTAAAGCCTCTTAAATGTGTTACTTTCTCTTCTCTTAACTAGTATACATGTTCTTCTAACAGTGAACCGCAATGATCATTTCAAATCAATCTGCAAATGTTTAAATTTAACAAGGTTCACTTTATTCATTCAACCAACATCTAATTTCCTGATATAACGATGATAATATCTGTATAAAGTTGAATATGATGAAATACCACTTTTTCTGTTCAAAGAAATGTTAGAGAAAAACTGCTTTGTGAAGGCATATTTGTTCTCAAGCTCAAGAAACATACTCGTGTTTGACTATTTCTCTCCTTTTATTCAGAAGCACCATGTTCATACGTGTGGAGAAATGCACAGGAACAAATGTTACCCTAAAGAGATAAGCAACAATGAAATAAACAATATTATATCATGTTAAACTGATGTTTTTCATATTTTGTCATATCACTTGGGTCTCCTCCAGTAGACTCCAGGACCAACACTACAGGCAATTTCTCAAAAATATCAAACCTTTCACCTGTCATACACTGATGTTGATTGTAGTTGGCATTTTTTGTGACAGTTAATGCAGTTAAGCCTTGAACTGTTGACAACATTTTCCACATCTGACACAATCAAAATGTGAAAAAGAGAAGATGGAATATGACATATAATGTGATGCTTCTCCCACTTGAAGATGGAAAACATTCCTGTTGAAAAGGAGAAAGAAAAATTAATTATGAGGTTTGAGAATTACACGTCAAATACTCCTGCTTGTCTACAATTTGACCCTTAATGAAAAGATAAATCACTTATCCACAATATTCACGCTGCTTATCTTTAAAGAAGTAGTTCTCATTCATACAGTTTTAAAATCTGAATGTAGATTATATTCTGTCTATAATAAAACATAATATATCTTGCTCTAAATTACAATTCAATTGTGTTTGTATAATTTTACCTTTCTCATTCAACTGAACTGTTGATTCTTTATCGTCCTTCACCTCCTGTGCTTTTTCATCTCGGGTGAGGTTTCCATCGGTGTTCAGCAGTGTTGACCTCAGCGTGCTGGTATGGTGTGTAACGAGTCTTTGACAAAGACACTTTGCCTCTTATGTAGCCATTTCTGGACTGGATAATATATTTTTGAGGCAGACCCTTTTGTGCATTGCTACCATTCCTCCAAGAGACAGAAGGCAGAGTTGAAACCGACCCTTTGGAAGTCAAACTTGGTTTAAAGAGGCGATGGACCCTGTTGCCATGTTCTCTGTTCACACTGGCTGGAAGCTTCTGTAATTTGGTCGGTTGCATGAAGGAATGCGGAGGGCCGCGTGTTTGTAGATAAGAAAACAAGCCCTGAAGGTTTCTGACACCACTGGGAAATCTTTTAGAGTTCACATCCCTGGACATGACCTCATTCTCAAATTCCATTGAAAATGGTTTCTTTGGTTCTGAGGTTGGGGAAAAGTTAATTGGAGACGTTACATCAACATCACTGACCCAAGATGAAATCCCACTCAAAGTTGAATCTGAGCCATAAGTGGTGGGAATGGATATTAAGTCATTCATTTGCTTTGGGTCCTGGATGACAGAGCCTCCATTCTGCTCTGACTGGTCAGATTTCTCATCTCTTGCCTGACCAGAGACGATGGACGGACGGGAAACAGTGACTCTCTGGTTTCTGAGATTGCTGACCAGTCTCTCTGAGTCCGGAGAAAAGCTGGGAGGTTTCACAGTAAAGTGCTGGTATGATTTAATTGGCTGCTTTCTGCTTAAAAAAACATGATGCTGGGGGTCATGTGACCTACTTGTTTCAACACGTGTGTGACCACTACTACTCTGAGGTGACCGGTCAGAGTTTGAAAAAACTGAGCCAGTAGATGTAGGTAAGATGGTCGGGGTGGAGTTTATATCCTTTGATTCCTTGCCAACAGTGGGTTGATGTGTCTGAACTGATCTTTCTCTGTGTTTGGATGCATTTACTGGGATGTAGAATTGAGTTCTAGGCGCTTCAACAAATATACTTTTACCATATGAATTTAAAGACCAGGGCTGTTGTGGATACAGGAGATTAGCTACAGTCACTCTGTGTGGCTCAGTGGGTTGACGTGTCGGAGGAGACTGGGTTTGGGTGGGTCTTTCCCTGTGTTTGGACACATTAGATGGGATGTAGAATTGAGTTCTAGGCGCTTCAACAAATATACTTTTACCATATGAAGTCAAAGATGGGGGTTCTTGTGGATACAGGAGATTAGGCACTCTGCTCGGCTCTTCTCTTTGGTAACCAAGTTCATAGTGGATTATTTTCTCAGAGGTTAGAGGTTTTATACTGGATTTTCTACTTGAGTAGTGGCTGAGATCTTGTGAGGGACTGTCTGGAGGGTTGACAGGAGAGGAAGTCACATGGTTACTGGTTAAATAAATCCGTCCTAACAAAGAGCCAGCGGGTTTTTGTACAGGAAAGTTGTAGCTTGTTGACTCAACATCTTCATGTTGCTCATCAGGAATACTTGTGAAATGATTATGGTTTTCCTGAGAAACATCACTTCCATATTCACCTAAACCATATGCTCTGGCTTCTGTATTATAGTAGAGAGCAGAGCCCGGCCCAGAGTCCTGGACGTCATTGTGAGAAATCAGACTTGGTGTGTGGTCAACTGGATCAAAAAGAGAGAGGCTTTCAGTTTGGTAGTTGGCGTCTGGTTCACTCTTTTCCATCATCGGCTCACTCCAAACTTCATTTTCACTGTCGTCATCATGGACAGATCCTTCTTTTACAGAATTAGACATAGAAGACTCTCCGTCAACGTTTTGAGCACCATAAATAAACTCGTTTTTCATGGTTTCTCGAGCAGTTTGAAAATATCCACCCATGTCACTTCCTGGTGTCAAGAAGGAGCTCTTCACTGTATCTATAAACTGTCTGAAATCATTGACAGTTGGGAAACTGATGCCCTCCACAGTCTCTGGTGTGTGCTCCTTTAATAAAACACCAAAGGGATGTTGATGACCAGCACTCATGTTTTCATATTTCTGCACAGAACGAGTAGAGGGGGTCACCAATGATTCCTCTGGCTCCTGACCTGGTTCTGGTCCGTGTTGCTCCATCAATTCATCAAAGCCAGTAACTGAGCCAATATGGTTCCCATTGTCCTGGACTGGTTCTTCCTGATGGGAAACAAAGTTCTGGTGCCACATAGCCTGTGTTTTATCCTCCTCTGTGTTCAGAAAATCTCCAGAATGAAACTGGTTTGAGGCTTGTGCGTTCTCACTGAGATAGTAGCCATGTGCAGTATTATGACCTAAAATTAGATATAAACATTATTTTTAATTCATATGGTTGAATACAGCAGAGCATATGTTTTACTGTTGTTTAATCAGTTTATTCTTCACTGACTGAGAACTGAGCTCTCTCTCTACACCAATGTACTGATTTTGCATTCAAACAGGATGATGCAAAACAAGTCAATTAAACAAACACAGGGCAGCCTAGACTAATGATAGACATGAATAAAACAATGCCAAATAAGTCTAGAGTGCAGGATAAGAATTTAAGTGATAAAAGATCAAAGGATACAAATCAAGTCAACATTTGCAACGTTCAAAATGCAACTCTCTCTGGTTCCACTTAATAACTTTGCTGCATTTATTTAATGCTAAACACTGAAAGTTAATAATATTAATAAAAGAAATCCATACCTTTCTGAGGTGGAAAGGAAATGCATCCCCAAAACAGCAAAACACACAGCCAAGAAACCCTGAAAACCATCAAGAATTTTTTTTTTTTAAAGTAGCACAGGGCAAATTCTGCCAAACATACAAGTGTGTATGTTTGGATCTTGTTTGGATCTTACCCAGATGGAAGATCCATGGCAGCGAGTTTAATTTATCCACCTGCAGCAGCAGCAGCAGACTGTATATTAAAAATGACCAGGTCAGGAACAATCAGTTACTCTCTTTCCTGTCCTCCAGTTTGACAGCAGGGGATGACAGGGACAGTGTGAGGAAGGACACAAATCAGTCCAGATTGTGACTGCACTCGTTGCAGTGAAGTGATTACTCACAGCTGGTGCTGTGTGAAAGTCTAATTAGAGGAGCAAAGGTGGAGCTCATTTTCTTTTTCCAAAGGACTCCATAGTGAAGGCCTAAATATCACTAAAAGCATTAATGACTGAGTCACTTTAATGATAAGACATTAAGTTTGATAGTACTTTTTACAGGTTGCATTCAGTTATTTTCAAATAACCTTAAAATTAAAATACCAGGCCAGCCATTTCAAAACATAAGCTTGAATCGTGACTCTGATCAACACACAATTGCCAAATATAATATTGTTTTCATGTGAACATGGGATACAAACTAATAATCAGACCACTTCACTTTATTTGTGAAATTGCATGTGGTTTTATTACAGCTGGGCTTCATGTAATATTTGAGAGGTTTGGCTTCACAACAAGGTGCATAATTATCCATCAACGTAAAAAACTGATCTATGAATTAAAAATAGTAAATTACCATTGAGTGTGAATACTGACATGTTAGGCCTGTATGCTGACCGGTATATACTACCACATAAAATGTCACAATATTGCTATATATATGTATATGTATATATATTACCTGCTAAAAAAATAATTTAAACACACTCCTCCCTGTGTGTGCATGGTTTTTCTCCAGGTTCTCTGGTTTCCTCTCACACTCCAAAAACATCCAGATTTGGGGATTAGGTAAATAGGACACTCTAAATTGACTGAGAGTGAATGGTTGTTTGTCTCTATATGTGTCCCTGTCATGGACTGACGAACTGTCCAGGGTGTGACCCCGCCTATCGCCCTATATTAACTGAGATTGGTGCAGCTCCCCTCACGACCGTCATGTGGCGGATAAAGCAGTAGAAGATGGATGAATGGGTTTTGTTTTATTCCTTATAAGATCTATTATACATATTTTACAGGAATTTTAAACTTAATTACAAAACTGAAAATAAAAAATGTCTGTTGCTTCCTTCATCCTAAAACAGACTCTGTTAACCTGAGGGACACTTTGTGTGTATACAGCAGTAGTGCAGAGGTGAGCAACGACATGTTCTAGGCACTTCCTTATGTTCTCAGTCATAGTCCAAAATGTTTGCAGTTTATAACAGTGGTTTCAGTGTAACAGACATTTTTGTTTATATTTAAAAGTTGTGCAAACTACAGTTTTAACCTCTTTTCCCATGATTACTCCACAAAAAATATTCAGATGAACGAAGACTCCTGGCAGAAATATGACTCATGTAAATAACAGATGTGGGATTTTCTCTGGATCATTGTTGACAGGTTCACGAGGATATTCTTTTTCACAGATTTCCTTTCACTGCTCTATTATCAGTGCAGTCACATAAGAATTCTGAAATTAGTCAAGATTCTGAGATTAAAGTCAGAACAAAGTCTTCTGAGATTAAAGTCAGAATTCTGAGATTAAAGTCAGAAAAAAGTCTTCTGAGATTAAAGTCAGAAAAAATCTTCTGAGATTAAAGTCAGAATTCTGAGATTAAAGTCAAAATTCTCAGATTAAAGTCAAAATTAAAGTCAGAATTCTGACTTTATTCTCAGAATTCATACTGGGTGGTGTTTTTTTTACATGTGGCCCTAATACTCTTCCGTAAAGATGATTAAAATAGAGTTAATCCATAAATGTTATGATAGTGAATCTGAATTCTGTCCTCTTCAGTAAATACAGGTACCTGGCAGCCTGCCTGCATATCTGCTCACTGAATTAAAGATGAGTTCTGTTCACAGGAAGTGCAGGAGTTTCACAGCCCAGAGCGAGATGTTGAGTCGATGCCAGAGAGCTGGCTCTAAAGATGAACATGTCAAAGCAGCAGTTTAAAAGAAAACATGGCTCGGCCTGGCTGCAGTCACCAAGCGGCTCAATTGGGTAAAATAACACGACAGGAAACTGGCTGGTAGGTGATCACATGCAAGTATCTCTGAGTAAACAGTTAATAAAGATGAGGGTTAACCAATGTATACTGACTGTTGACTGTTTTTGCAAGCTGTAACTCTCATGTTTATAGCCAGAGAAAACAGGCACTGTGGTTAAGAAATGTGTCCAAAGTGAAACAACTTCTTTCCCTCTGCGTACACGCACTCTCATGACTCATTTTGTCCCCGTTACTCTCCCCATTAAACTCTGTGGCTTGGCTCTACCTTTAAAAGCTAAATTTGTCTCCAGATTCACTACAATGAAACACGGTGATCATGCACAACCATTTCATCATAATTCATCCATTTTGCAACCAAGCTGCCATAGACAAACCTGAGATTGATGTGAACATTGTGAACATCATAGCAGCATGGCATCATCTTACAAAGGTGTCAAAGCAAAAACAAATGGCTGCAGTGTGTAACTTTTTGTGATTTTTTATTATTATTATCATTAGTTGCATAATGCCAGGCTCTGTCAAGCAATACTATCAGACTTGACCACTGATGCCACCGTCAGCCCAACAATGGGAGGTCACAATATTACTGTTCCACCAAATAAATCCCAAATCTCTCAGTAAACTCCAACAGATTTCAAAGAAAGGCGTGGATTATAATTTTTTTTAATCTCTTTATTTAACTTTTAATGAATACAAGCAAGAACCTCATTTAATGAATACATGTTAAACTTGCATGTCTTGGAACTTTTCAATGTCAAACAGCAGGGAACAATAAAGTAAACAATAAATAAACACGCGGCACAGATGTGTGCCATAGGTGCACTCTTGGTAATTTGCTTTTGGAATAATACAGAACTCCTTATATGGACATCCTGGGTGTGTGTTTATAGGTCACATATTCAGGCTTTGCAGAATGCGTTTTCCTATGTGTTGTTGAGTTAAATTTATGATTAATTTTATATTGCATAATCTTTTAGTAGTGATAATTGTGTCACAAAGTCACAAAGCATTTTTAATGTTATTATATTATATTAATATATATTTTATTATTATTTTATTTTATAACAAACTATGATTTAAAAACTTAAAATTTAAAAAATGTGAGTACCTTTTGCTCAGGTGTCTTTATATAGTTAGTGAAAAATATCATGAAATATCATGAAATCATGTTGATGTTTAATTTTTCACTCATTTAATCACAGTAATATTCTGTGCCCCACTAAACAGCTAAAGTACCTAATCTGGTGTAAATAGTGGTGAGCGTCAGTGCAATTTAATGCTGGGAATGTTGTCTGCTGTGTGTTGTCCCCCTCAGAGATGGCGCTAGTAGACCTGACTGAGTGAGGATTTGTGTGTATACAACAACAGCACAGGGGCAGGTGAGAGCAAGAAGCGTTTACAGCATGAAACAGCTGGAAGAACTTCTGAAAATCTTTGTGTTTTCAGTTCTGCTCCAACCTGTTTACAGTCAGTCTTGACACAAAGCAAATTACGAGTGCAGCACGGTAATAACACTTGTTGACATGAGATCCAAACACTGGTGTACTGGGAAATATACAACACTTACTCAGCATTATGTGAACTCATTTGACAAAGGTAACAAACTTTTGTTTTTATCTCAAAGTTACACACTGCAGTTTTATGTTATAGCCTACTTTTAGTTTAAACTAGAGAAAGCACTTAAAGGAGGACAAACCCACAGTGATAATACTTTTCTGGATCACCACTAACATCTAATCATTTCATCCTTGGGCCATAACCTACATCCACAGAAAATGAGATTTGTGTGAATGTTGTTTGTGTGTGCGTCATCGCAGCACGCCGTTAACTTGCTGTGGTGTCAAAGCAAAACTATTGCTACTTTAAAGCTGCAGTGCATCACTTTTAGTGATTTCCTGAAACAGAAACAAGGTAACATTATTTGTATACTTCAGCCTTCATCTGAAATCAGGCTCTGTCAAGCAATACTATCAGACCTGACCGAGGGAGCTTTTGTGTGTATACAACAGTGGCACAAGTGCGGGTGGGAGCAAGAAGTGTTTGTACCATGCAACAGCTGAATGACTGGGGGTTTTTTAACAGTAGAATTCACTTCTTCACTTGTTCTTTGTGTTTTCAGTCCGACTCCAACCTGTGTACAGAGAGAGTTGGTGTGGAGCTGACAAACCTAATCAGCACTGGGTGAACTTGTGTGACAAAGGCTTGAATGTAACAAACATTTGTTTATATCTAAAAGTTACACACTAAGTTATAGCCTACAGTACATATATCTGTTAGAACGCAATTAAAGAGACCTCTACCAATTCTGAGTTTCCAACAGTGATAACACACACAATCTATTTTGGAAACAATTATTGTTTATTTTGGTGTCTTTAGAAAACATAATTGTACCTTTATAGTGGGTACATTTATGTACCACAGTATTGTTAAATTACATGTCTTTTAGGGTACTGAGTTGTACTTTTTGAGAATGTACCTTCCATTGTTGTGTGGTCGTGTCCTACAGTAGCTGAAAATGGCTTCTATAGAAAACAGTGACAAAGACCAGGTTGGAAAAGACTCTTGAGGAGCCTCTCACTGAAAGTGCACTGTAGATTTTGCAGTGATAGGCTGATTGAGGTTTGTCTTTAGTTTACTTCAGCTTTCCTTTAAGTGAACAGTGGTGTTCAGTGATGTTGCTGTATCAGCTGTTGTATCTGTTACATAATAATAATATCAGCTGTTGTATCTGTTACATAATAATGTACAGAGTGGACTGTAAACATGCAGTATTTCCAATCTCTGTGTGTCGGTAGTGAACCTACAGAGATAACTTTGTTTGTGTGACAACTCACAAGACCTGTTACACTGTTACAGTTAGATGTATATGAATGATAATATACTTTATTGACCTTATGTAATTGTTGAAGTCATTCCATAGCAGTGGCTCTCATAGATGTTTATACATGTTTATAACTCTTTTGAGTCTTACACTAATCAGTCGGAGTCCCTGTTTGCCTTGGACTCCCGTGTGATGTGGTGTGAGTGCAGAATTGGCTTTGCTTGCTCTGGAGTTGTAGTCCACCATCTCTTGCAATAAATAGTGCTCCAACATGACTATTTTTGGAAAGAGAAAAGAGCCTCTTGTTCACATGCAACTATGCGCCTTGCACAATGGCAGCAAGTTGCCGGAGGCGGCATTTAAAAGCTGTCCGGGTGATTGAGCGTCCCACTGACATAAGCCAGATGTTTCCAAGGTGAGACTGTTTGTGTTAAAATCAAACGTTGATGGACAGAGTGTCAATCAAACGATGAGTATGAAGACTGTTTCCATGACTTTTGCTCTGTTTTTCTCTTGTGACATTTAGCACAGACAAGCACGAGCTTAAAGTTTCAGAGAGGAGGAGGCCTGGCTCGACGGTGAAGAATCAGCTCTGTATGGCGATAGATTCATAAAGAATGTAAACAGTGTGGCTGTGACAGCTGTTTCCTAATGTTGTCCCAGTTAGATTAACTTCTCTGCAGAGAAAGACTGAATAACAGAGAGCACAACAAAGCAGATTCTGCACAACTACCACCTGCTCGTCTACATGCCGATGTGTCCTTGGGCGAGACACACACAACCCCATGTTGATCCACAGTCAGTGTGAATGGGTATGAAAGATGTGTGAATGAATACGTGTGAATGGAAAAACTGTAGTGTAAAGCTGCTTTGAGTTGTCATCAAGACAAGAAAAGCTCTATATTCTGTAAATACAGACCATTTGTGACCTATATGTTTTTATACCAGCTCTCAAAGCGACACCATTATCACTATAGGTCAAACACAGACACTATAGGTCAAGCTACAGACCTACAGGGGGCAGATTTATTTCATCCTCCTGGACACAGGCACTGGTATAGCCAAATTAGATTAAGATGAAGTGAGAGATAAGGTGACTCTAATTTAATTTATATTTTTCATTTTCTACGCACTCTAAATTCCTCAGCTCCACTCCGATCACATACCCTGGTGTGTGCGATAGAACAGTTTTTCTGCTTTTCCTCCAAGTACCATAGTACCACAGTTTACGAACCATGGTTCTAGATACTAATAAATGTTTCATTTCAGAGGTCCAGTGTGAAACATTTAGGTGCAAATAATGGCACAAAGGGAATATACCTCAAAGTGGTTGTATATTTAATTTCAAAGAGAAACTCATTTGGTTGCTTATATTTTGCTCCTTTTTTGATTTTGAAACACCTTTATTTTTATTTTAAAGAGAAACAACTATAACGGCTGATACTGTGCACTTTTTTTGTTTCTGGGCACTTTGAGATGTGTGAAGGATATATTTTATTTCAAAGTGGAAAACATTACTGCTACTACCTCAGATTCAGTGAGTTCTTTTATACGTCTGGCCCAGCTAAATTTCTTGGTTTGAAAATGTGGCTCATCCGAGTACGTTTGTATGTGTGTAGAATTGCTGTTAAAGGCGACATAGACAGGAAGCTCCAATTAACGCTGCGTTTGTGTGTGTATCTGCGTCATTACCTTGTTTATGAAACCATAAAGTTTTACAACAACAGTTCAGCCACTGCTGAGAAAATAGTGTTGTATTGTTTTCCTGGGCTCTGCGAAGCGGATCGGTACTTCCATATGCTGATGATGTCATCAGAAATCCTCACCACTCCTCTCAGCACCGTAGCGCCTCCTGATGCGGGCACTAGTCCGGGCACATCCGGTTGCGTACATTCAACTGCAGAAGAAGAAGAACTACTCTCGTTGTAGCTGCTGAGATGCAGAGCATCCACCGTGCCAGAGGGGGAGCTGTGTATCTTAGAGCTGGCCTATCTATTACGTCACTTCCAGGTACCTGGCCAATCACAGGACAGTGGGAAAGCTCTTGTTGGCTGGCCAATCACAACGCAGTCCACGTTCTGGGGGTGTGATTTTGGTCTGAAACAGCGCAGCTGACGAGAGCGTCAGTGAGGAGATATTTTGATCGGCTCGTTTGCAGCGACTGGGAGGTTTTTAACCATGAAAACAAGTTAATATATATGTAAGTAGACCTCCATAACTAACATATATGTGCTATACCAGCATTCAATGTCACCTTTAAATAAAAATAATTTGGCCTTTGTGGCCTTAAAATTGGCTTAAATACCAGGGCCTTGCTGTACAGAGACTGTGCTTCGTGTTTTGTGTGAAAGCTTACGATGAAAACAAAGAGGAGTGACCTCTGCTCTGGTGTGTAAAGGCCTCCGTACGTCCCTGGTTTGTTACAATCTCATTCTTACACACTGGACCTTTGATTTAATAAATATAAACCACATTATATGAGTCAAAAAAATCATATATTTTGATTACATTACACAGATAAAACACAAAAGCAGCACTGCAAAATGTAGTTTCTCCATCTGATACAGACTGTTTAATAATACTGAAAGGGAATAACTGACAGGAAAACAATGAGACGATTAAAAGTCAGATTTCAGGACAGTCTGATGATCTCGTATTTCTTCGGCACCCTCAAGTGGCCCGGCTCTAGCTCCTCCTCCTCCAGCTCTCCCTGCACCTCCATCGCTGTGTTCCAAAGCTCAGGGTCCGTTTGGTCTTCGTCCGCTCTGCTTTGCTGTCTGTCCTTTGGACAGCCTTTGTTGTAGGAATGCACGTAATGCTCCACAGTTTCACCAATATGTTGAAGAGGGGAGCGACACACCAGGCCAGAGTCCCTGACTCCTGGGTGCAGGCGCAGCCAGTACACCATGTAGTGAATGCTGGCAAACAAGAAAGAATTTTTTTAATTTGCATTTGTGTCCAACAAAAATGCCACAGTACACAATCGAACACACTGCTACACGACCCTTTTCGGTCCATATACTGTGCAGATATTATTGCTGTATATATTCAAACACTTTAGTGTGTAACTTTTAAATATAAACAAATGTCTGTTAACACAAGCTCCACACAACTCTCTGTGATTCATGTTTCACAGTATCGTGGAATTCTACTGCTGTTGTTCAGCTGTTTAATGGGATAAATGTTTCCCGCCCCTGTGCTGCTGCTGTATACACACCAATACTCCCTCTGTCAGGTCTGATAGTATTGCTGCACAGAGCCTGAACACAAATAATATAACACTGTTTGTGTTCATGAAGTCCAAATAGAGGCAGAATGATAACATCAATAACAAAATTCACCAAATGTTACTAACTGCAGCTTCAAGTCTTAACTCTATATTGTATTTCCTCTCTTAATTTGTCTCTCTCGTTCTTGTACAGAAATTGAAACTGCCTTATTTTAATTTGTTGATCATTTGTTTTTCTTATTTCAATAACTCCTTTCGCAATAAACCTGATTCTGATTGTGACTGAGCGGAGGAGCCCACCTGTAGTCACACACCCACGGGTTTCCTTCCAGTTTTAGCCGTGACAGGAAGTAAAGGTCCTCCAGAACCCCGTACTGGATAAAATGAAGACCATTTTCAGACAAATCCAACTCACGGAGATGCAGGAGCCCAGACAGGGACGCTACAAGGGAGAAAAGCAACGAGACGCATTTGCATAGCAGCCATTGTGTTTCATTCACTTTCTCATCATAATTCAATTCAGTCTGACATATTGTTGTTTACTAATAACCAAGAAAAGATTAAATAATTAGAATTAGAGTCACATTGTCTCTTGCTCCATCTTAATCTAATTTGGCTACAAAGCGTCTGAAGTATATGTGAGGAAGAGGAGGATGATGAGAGAGCAAATTGGGAATAAATCGGCCTCCTGTGAAAAGTCTGCAGCTGACTTTTCTCGGCCTATCACACCACTGTATTTTAACGTTGGTGATACTGGTGTCGCTTCGAGAGCTCATGTTGCACTTGGTATAAAAAGCTTGAGAACCACGGGTTTACACCATCTATACACATATGGCAGAATTCCTTCAGTGTCTAAAAATTTAAAATAGGATAAAGCATAAATCATCAGCAGCAGTTGCGTAATGTGTTTGCAAGCGCTTGCTTCACATATGTGATCCAGCCAAAGAAATAAAAACAGCTTTATTTATGCAGGCGTTCATCCTGGATATACAAGGAAATATGAAGCACATAGTGCAGTATTCATAGATCATTATTATCAGGTATGCAAAAACACACACACACACACACTGTTACCTGGGTCAATGCGCTCCATGTAGTTATTGCTGAGGTTTAAGAATCTGAGGCTTCTCGCACTTTGGAAATCTCTGGCTCTGAGATGACTGATTGAATTATAGGACAGATCGACGTGGACGACATCGTCTGGAATTCCCGTGGGCACCTCCGTTAGACCTGAACACAGGGACCAAAGGATTACTCAAATACTTATGTACGTATTTTTCATCTTATATCATCCAAATGTGTTCTCACAGTGCAAGTTCAGCAGGACATATCTATGATCTGAGTCTGTTTTCTACAGATGTCCAGGCCTCATGCCAGTCTTAAATTTAAAATGCCACAAAGTTATTTTAACATTTGTTTAGCTGATGCTTTCCAAGTTGTTCCTGTGATAACAAATGACGATAACAGTCAGATGTTAGGGCAACAAGTTCCACCAGTATGACATTATATTTAAAAACGTCCCATGCTTCTCTTCTGAGACATGTACGTTTACTCATTCCTGCCCTGCACCAGTCATATTTCATTACTCTCTGGCTCTGGTCTTTGCCCACATTTTTCAGTTTGTCTGATTGTGAGCAGCATAACTCAACACAACTCTGGTCCATTTTGGTGGGAAAAATGGAAAGTTTGCTTTCTCACGTTGTATATTACATTTGTAGTGAAAATATTTCGAAAAGTAAGGTGCACTTAATCGAGCTGATTGTCAAAAATATACACAAAATAAGTGCAGACTTGCCTCGTTTGCTGCAGTCCAGTCGTACTTGGGGGAAAAGGTAGGTGTGGCAAGATGTGGTCACATCTGGTTTGCCCCGAAATGGAATGGGATCTATGGGGACTGTGTTCTCGGTTCCGTCGCCCTGCGGGTCGCCCACTGAGTCGGACTCCTTACAGATTAACTCAACGTCCACCTGCTTCAACTTAGTGCCTTTGAGCCTGATTGGAGCCACACACCTGGCAAAGGAAACACAGTACAGTCATAATCAAGCAAACAGATCGTTCTGAGACTCACACATTCACGCTGTGGCTCGGTTGCACATGGCAGAAGTTGAGAAATGTGAATGAAATAAAATGTCAGCCCAAACTAAGCTCTCAGACAAGGTTGTTCTCCCCATTACTCAAGTTTTTTGTCGTTCAACAACACAGTGGACATGACATCACCATTACTTTAGCAACATTAACAACTCTTGCTCTGTAGTTAGCCATGACAGACACTGTTCCGCTGACCTCTGTGACCTCTGTGTCAGTCTGTGTCAGCATCAGAGCAACACATCACACTATGACAAAGGGAAATCATTCACCTGGCGTGGTTTCCTAAATTGCGGTTGCTCGGGACTTGAACAGTGCGAATGAGACTGTCCATGGAGCAGAGGCAATTCCACGGATTATCGTACATACGCAGGTAGCGAAGGTTGGGCATGGGGATGAGGGCCTCCTCTGTGAGTGTTTCCAGGCTGTTGTGCTGAAGCAGCAGGGTTTTAATGTGTGACAGGCCCTGGAAGGCCCCCTCCTGGATGACAGAGATCTGGTTCTGCTGCAGGTCCAGAGTGACTAAACTCTCGTATCCAAGGAAGGCCCCATCGCGCAGGATTTTGATCCTGTTGCGCGCCAAAAGGAGATGCTTGGGCTCTTTGGACCAGGTTTGGGAGACGGGGACGGAGGTGAGATGTCGCTCCTGACAGTCGGCGAAGACCTCGCCAGATTCTGTGGACTCTGAGCAGGAAGGAGACACTTGCCTGGAGGGGCCTGATCTGCTGTGACGCCCCGCACCTCTTATCCTGGCAGATCTTTAAGACAGAAAAAAAAAAAAAGACTCATGGCTTGTCACAGCCTGTAAAAAAAGATTCTGTGAAAAATGTCTCTCAGTGAAGAATGAATCCCTACCTGTCCCGAGTTAATTTGTGCCTCGCTCTTTTGAGGCCCCTTCCCTTCCCCGGCCTTTTCATCTCAATGCATGAGAACAGGAGGAAGAGCAGGGAGGCGAGGAGGAGGCAGGAGGTCAAACGCATCCTGATCACTGCAGGGATTTGTCTTTTCAGTAAGAAGAACTGGAGCCAAAGCAGGAGTTTAACATGAAAGTCTTAACAAAACATGCTTGAGAACAGAAGCAATGAGTCAACAGTGTTGTTGATGAAACGCAGCTGCTGATGCTGCTGCTGCTGCTGCTGCTGCTGCTGCTCGCTCTGTGCGAGAAGTGAGAGTTTGTACATTATGTAAGAGATGAGAGACGTCCAAGAATGTATATACAGACTTGAAACCTGTACTTCCTAACGAAATGTTGTTTATTACTTCCTTATATTACAGCTACATGTAATATTGTTAGCTAGGGCCGGGAAATAATTCAGTACCGACACATGTTGTAATAATAAAGATAATAAAAATAATAATAATAATTTTCCCCATTTACAATGGCTCCATATACTGTACTGTACATAACTGCTATTACTAATACAACTCTCACTATCTTTTTAACTACAATTTTATTGTAATTATTATCAAAATTGACTGATTTTATAATGTGTTTGGTAATAATCTCAGTTTCTGGTTAATCTTCACAACAAATTGAGTTTCACAACAAGTTTCACCAGCTATTAATCTTGATTTTATTCTTTTTTTTTGGTCTAAGGAGAAGGCAGAAATCTCCTGGAGCTCAGTGTTCCAACAGTTTTACTGCAGGGTTTACTGGCAGACGTGGAATATTCCACTCATAAGTCTGTTTGTATACAGCTTTGCTTTTTGCAGCTTTAGAATAAGCCTTTACGTGTACTTTAAAACAAGACATGCCATCTCACGTTGTCATGTCTCTACATGTAAAAGCTTATGTTGTGTTCAATTTGTGGTCTAAGTCTGGAGGTGACATCACTGCCAGCTCCGACATCTGAGCTGTGATGTGTTCATCTTTACATGTAAGAGTAACATTGCCAGTGTTAAATATTGAGTTTTGTTTTTTTGTTTTCTTTGATTTTTTGTTTTCTTTGATTCCAGTATCTGCTGTTACTTGTTCACCTGCATTATGTGCTATTTCAGATACAAATAGATCACAAATTGGTTCTTTCCCGCTCATTTGCTCCAAACAAAAAGATCTGTAATCTTCCAACTGTTCAGGCATTAGGTCTTCGGTGTTCTGACACACGGTTGTGTTGTTTTTGGCCAGCTCCAACTTGTTTCCAAGAATTCTCTGTTCATTCTTTTGTTCATCATTCATCGTTTTGATTTCATGTCTTACTCAGAGCCAGAGATATGATTAGAAAGAACAGATGTGACCCTCACAGCAACATGTCTAGGCTGAATTATTACATCACTGACAGATTTGTGAGTTAGTCATTAGCTCTCTCTCATCAGTAGCACTTAAAAAAGCAACTTGTTTTGGTAAAGCAGAAGAGGTTTCAACTCTCATTCAAGAGGCTTTCTTGGCTGACGAAAAACATCAACTCAACATAAAACAAATCTTAGTTTTTAAAACAAATCTAAGTTTTTAAAACAAATCTTAGTTTTTAAAACAAATCTTAATTTTTAAAACAAATTTTTGTCTGGGAACCATCTCAACCTTCCACTCCTGAGTTTAGCCAAGTCCTACTACAACACATTTACGGATGAAAGCTTTTAATACCTGATCACAGGGAAGAATCCTACAATCTCATCCACCTCAGCCTGTCCAGTGACTCTCAGACCAGTCTTCTGTGGACAGGACACAGGAGTCTTTGCTTTGAATAAATCCAGTCCCCACTCTGTGTCTGCACGTGTCTCCACTCGTCCTTGGCTGTGAGCGCTTGCACTCCTTTGCTCCTTCAGTGCTTGAAGTAAATGGGATGAAACCTAAAGGGGATGTGGAGTAAAAAGGCAGCTGTGGCCAAGTGGAGGGTTGGGTTTACGCAATCGACGTTCAGGGCCCACCCACTCAAGATGTGAACACTCCATAACATAACACACATGCACCTCAACATGAAACACCCTTTCCTCTGGAAATGTGCATTAATTTAGTCCGGTTCCAGATGTGTGTTTTCATTTTATGGGGCGCCCTAAGAATGTGAGGACTGAGGCGAACCGGATTCCGGAAAATGATTCAGATTTCAGCGAGGACACATATTTTCCCCTCTATCCTTCCAGATTACAGTAAACGGCTCAAATACCTCTCAGCTAGATTAAGCTAACCCAGAGACACTGTTATTTATGACCTGCCCATCGTGTCAAATAGCTGTGTGTATGTACAATGCATGCAATGTCAGTATTAACTCCACATGCTCTGGGTGAGTTATCAGGGAAAATGAGGATTAAATTAGCAAAGAATCTGCTCTGTTTGTCGTTGTACACCCTCATGGCAGAGAGACGTTTTGATCTTACTCTTCTTTAACAGCCTCCACTTCCCAGATGTCACTGTCTATGTGCCATTTCTCCACTGAACGCTTGTCGTCTGTCCAACATCCCCATCGACATCATCACCAAAGGCTCTCACCGCAGAGTGAAATCATTTTGTATCTCTACATATACACATTAGCCTGGTCCAGTTATTCTTTCCATTCCATGCCACATGTGCACTGAAGTTAGCCAGCTTTCAGATGTCAGCTGGAAGGCCCTGAGCAGCAGCAGCTCGCCAGCTCTCTGCAGACTCACTGCTGCAGAATGTTCTAGATCTAGAATAACCAACACCAGCCTCAGATCTGTGGCTGCCAACCAGGAACATGCAGTACGCTGACCTGTCACTGTGAAACAAGTGCACGTGTCTGTACACTAAATAATAGTGACACGTTTCAGGTTCTTCAGTCAACAAATGACGACCGAGCTCATCAGTGACCGACTCGTGACTGACATCTCTGTCATGAGGATGGCACAAGGATAGGCAAGATCATTTGTGCTGATTTTTGTAATCATTCTTGGTGAGGGTAAAGCGGAGCTGCTGGTGCCAATCCCAGCCGACATAGGCTTAAAAAGACAGGACACCATGGACAGGTCAGTCCATCACAGGCCCAACGTAGAGACGAGCAACCAGTCACTAACATTCACACATACAGTACAGGCAATTTAGAGCGCTCAATTAACTGTGTGTTTTTGGACAGTGGAAACAAACTGGAGAACTCTCACACACACACACACACACACAAAGGGAGAATATGCAACCTCCACAACCTATTTGTTGTGTGGCCATTTTTGTAATCAATTTTGTTTAGGAAAAAAGGCTTAAAATTCCAGTGCGGAGTGTCTGTTGCCCCCCGGTGGACCTCTGAGTAATTACAACAACACTGAGGTCCTGATTTGACCTGTTTTTCCTGCCCCACCTGTCCCCAGTTACACACACACAGAAACAGAGCCATCACAAGCTTTTTTCTCTACAGTAAAGGTAAATTATGTGTTGTTTATCTGTCTTTTACTGTACTTATTACTTGTCCACACTGCATCCAGGAAACTTAGAGCAGTGTAGTGCAGAGGTGCACGCACAGGCAGCCGTCCAGGAAAACCTTGCTTGCCGTTGGCGGAGCACGAACTATGAATATTGGACGACCACATCTGTGAGAGGCTAAAACCATCAACATGATAAAAGTGTGAGGTTCTACTGAACGTCCAGGTTTATTTAATCCACTGCTGAATATGTTTGTTGGCATTTCTTGGTCAGACAGATGTCTGGCTCAGACAGGCAGTTGTTAAGGGGGCACACATTTTCAATGCGCATATAATTATTATACAAGTATTTGTACGTTGTTAATCCCTGTAGGAAAATTACTACGGAACCTCTGTAGGATTAGGATTAGGGGGCAGCCACTGAGCATCGCCTGGGGAACAATGGAGGTTGGGTAGCTTGCTCAGGAGCACCCCAGACCTTTGCAGGGAATATGCTGCAGTTATATACACAGTATTCTTCCAACACTCAGGATATAATGTTTAGATTTATTTTCAACAGATATTTGTTAAATAACTATGGATGATACATGCTATACAGTCATTTATGTCTGGGCAGAGGATTAGATAAATAAATAAATGCAGCAGTGAAGTGAAACTATCATCAGCCATGAACAGCTGCAGTAAATATCTGTCTCTGTCTCCGAGTGTAAAGCCTCAGTGCTGTGACGCAGCATCACAGACACAAACGCTGCCAGTCTTAGCTCAGCTTCCCAGCTTCAGCGACTCAAACCAGCTCTGCGTCTTCAGTGCAACAGAACCGGTGTCTGCCCGAGCTTTAACCCACTGATCCACCGCAGACGCTCCATTCATGTAACCTAAAAGAAAAAGAGCAGATATGTTAGGGTGTTGATGGTTTGGTTAATTACATCATAGTGATGGGTACTGTTAGGATTATATCAATATTTACTGATACTCTTTTTGATACCAGGGTCATCTCTTTAATCCACTGGACTCCACTGCAGTAAAACGCTGTAAATCTGTCACGGCTGTCAAGTTATATTCCATCACTTGGACCGATTCCTCTGGTTTCTGTGTGACTGACAGCTCTTGGAAAAGTGACGCTAACAACATCTTGAGGTAGCAGCTGCACATTTCATCGTAACAGAAGATTTGCTCAGTCGAGTTTTTGGATGATTTTGCAGCTCTGTTAGCAGCAGCCGAACCTTAAGCTTTGCTAAAGAAAACCCACTGTACTGACTCACGCTTGTGTTTGTACCTTTTGATTTGCATCGCAAGTGAATGGAAGTGCAGAACTGCCACAGAGGAGAACAAATGTGACAAAAGTTTCTTGTTTAAATGAGATAGTTTTCTCATTCTAACTAGATCAGTTTTAACCTAAAAGCTGGGTTTATTGATTGATGATTGCTTGATGTTTACATCAGGAAGGAATGAGTTGGAAGGTGGAGACAGAAGGTCAATAAAACATCCAGAGAGTATTTAGCGTCTTCAGCCGACAGATGTACTCTGAATCCTTCAGCTGTGCATGACGTTGTGTCATCGTTGCTGCACAGAATTATACTATAAATATGTGCAATTACGGATCAGACTAATCAGATGACATTAACTCACTCATAGCAGTGGAGACACTGTGTACATGTTACAGCTACAAGAGAAACTGAGGATAACGAGAGATCCTGTTGCAGCCGTGAACCTCAGAGCAAACACCTTCAAACTCATCACTTCCTGATGACACAATAACCAATTAATAAACCTGACTTTAAGGTTATAACGAAAATAAAAACATCTCCTAAATGTGTGTGTGAGTCCAAACATGATTATCCACCAACATGGCTGAAGAGTAAACAATGCAGTGCAACGTCACACATAAATCTAATGCCGCCAGCCTCATTGTGATTTGGGCATGACTAGGATAGAAAGAAAGGAAGATAGCAAACTGAACTCTAAAGTGAATTTGGAATAAACTAAACATAAATATCGATAGCAGTATGGTTTGTCCTCATCCTTATTGATGCTCAGCCACCGACCAATGGGGAACCACAGTATCGTTTTTCTGATATCCACCCTTTATTAATTATACTGTAAAGTGTGATGTAATGAAAAATAACAACTTACCAGTAACAGTGGTTTGGCCTTGGCTTGTGTTTTTCTCGAGTGCAGACAGAACGACCTCTGGGCTGATTTCCATGGACTCTCCACAGAGCTCCACCCCTGCTTTTAACGAGGACGGGACACGCACGCACACCGCTCCTGTGTGTCAAGCAGAAGAGTGAAGACCCTGACTCTAAAGATGTGATTCATAAAATGAATATTGTCCTTGGACAGTGTGTGTGTGTTTACCTTTTTGACTGTGCAGGTCAGCACTGCTGCCATCTCCCACATACACGTCGATGCCTCCGCTGTCAGAGGAAACACTCAGGGAACTGTTTGAGCCATCTGCAAAAGCAAAACCTGTTTTTAACCAGCCACTGATATACAGTATACTGCACATAGAATACCGTGCAATCATTCTGCCTGCTTACCTATAACTGTGTCTCCAGACACATTCTTCACTGTGGCATCACCTTTTGATCATTAAAGAACACATAGTCAGTCCCTAATGAAGCAATAAAGATTCTTCTTAGTTAATCAAATGGTAAAGATTGTGGAAAATGTAATAAAGATATGGCCTTTGACACATAACATAAACATAAATTACAATGACAGGATAATTGTTTCCATGTCTTCTACATTGCTCATCTTTATCAGGAAGACGCTTAAATTCTGACAGCATGACGCACCGTCTTCACTTCATGTCACGTCATGTGGCTGCTGGTCTTTGTTGTCCCGTGTCCTCTGTTTTATTGCACCGCCAAAGCAAACAAGTACACAATATGTGTTTAACTGCAACCACATTGCAGTTAAATCCTCTCTACTGGATCAGAGCCCAGAATTCCTGATGTACCTAAATCCTGCTTTACCAACCAACGTAACACTCTGCAGATGGTGGCTCATGGACAGTGACAGTTTTTGGAAAATATCATCCTAAATTCAAACTACAGGTTCTCTTAGCCATAGCTCAATTTAAAGTTTCATTGTGTAACATAGGAGGGTTTTCTTAGCAAAAATTAAACATATGTATGGCACTTTCCACTAGCATGCCTCCCCTCGGCACAGCACGGTTATTGCTTTTCCACTTGCGATAGTACCTGGGACCAGGTACTTTTTTTACCTACTTTTACCTGATCTGACGAGGTTCTAAGTGAGCTGAGCCATTACTATGTGTGACGTGACGTCGTCAGACTGCCGGCCACTGATTGGCCAGCGTCACTGGAAGAGTCGTGAGCAAAAGTCCGACACAAGAATCAAACAGAACAATGCCGAACTGTAGATCAGTTAAAAAGACTCAAAAATCCTGCAAACATGCGTTAATCTGCAACATTTAGCAAGGGAATGTCTAAAATCTGCACACTCACCATTAAATGTCACTAATTCTTACAAACTGGACCATTACGTAGCTGCTAGCTAAGGTTGTATGGTGGATGTACTGCTCATGAAATGCTATAAAAGTGTTTTTATTTACAGTGTTTATGTAGAAACAAAAATGGTCGACAGACTTCCCTCGCAAAATCCACACAGGACTGAGGCAGAAAAGGCTCTGCTATGTTTCTGCAACGCTGTCAATCAAAAACAGGTTCCGCCTTTCAGACACACACACACTGTAGAGGAAGCAGAGTTTTCCTTGTCGCCTTAGAGCAATCGCCACTGGTATACATGATATTTTGCAGATAAAAACAACATAGCAACATGTCTATGGTTAAAAATCAAACACTGATCCAAGTTCAAAGGAACGCCCCATGAGTTCTAACTCCAAATGGAACACACCATCATAGCAGAGTTGCTGGTTTACTACTCTCCTTCGCTTCCTCTCCAAATGTCTAAGAGTTGAATTATTGGAAACAATTTGAAATACAGCTATATATAGCTAAATATGAAAATACTGAAATATACCTACACCCAGCATTACACTGCGTTCATGCTCATACACATACATCTACATACCACCATCTGTTTTATTTTTATAAACAATGAACATATTAGGTTAATTTCAGCACGTCAGCAACGGGCAGAGATTGAAAGTGACACTGTGACTGCTTTAGAGCAGCAGTGGAGAATTATCACATGATGAGAGGAGACAACAGAGTGACAATTAAGGACCATAACGGCAGTATATTCTTTACATTTCCACAAATAAAGTGTATGTGAGACCGTTAGTTAACCTTAGCTTACGTTTTTCAATTCTGCGTTATATTACAAAGTATTGAGTTGAACTTTTGCTATTGACCAAATACTTATTTTCCACCATAATTTACAAATCCTACAATGTGATTTCCAGGATTTTTTTTTCACATTCTGTCTCTCACAGTTGAAGTGTACCTATGATGAAATTACAGACCTCTGTCATCATTTGAAGTGGGAGAACTTGCACAATCGGTGGCTGACTAAATACTTTTTTGCCCCACTGTATATGTATATAATGAAGTTGCTTTTTGTAGATGACTGATAAATACTGCTGATTACTCACCGTGTACAAGACCCAGCTGTATTCTCCCAGAGGACGAGGAGATGCTGCTGGACTCAGCATAGATGGCTTTGACCTTGAGAGAGCCACGTTCTGTTGAAACATTCATCCTGGTTCCCTGGAGCTTCTTGACGTCCACTCCCTGCACAAGGAACACGACTGATCACTGCACGAGGCTGCGGCCTGGTGATTTACAAAGACTTTGAATGTTTGAAACATCTCTACATTTATAAGTGTGAGCATGTATCTCACTCTAGATCTAGTTCAGAGCCCAACTGAAAAGCAAAGTTAATCAATTGTCTGATGTAACTGTATCAAACAGTTGTGTCTTAGTCCAAAATAAAATGGATTCCTCATTTACAGGAGGAATACATGGAGGACACAGTGGAACTGCTCATGCAGAAAACATCAGTGTTGACACAGCACTTTCCTGGATCTACATCAAAGTTTAAAGTCGGTCAGATGATAAGTGACTGCTGAGGAAATGAAAAACAGAGGCAGAAAGACAGATATTCCTGCTTTCATAGTCAGATGGCTCAATTCAGTATTGTGGCTGCTGCTGCCCCCTACTGTCTGCTGAGGGTGAGTCATCCAACAAAGCACTATGTAATAACGCAGTCATCCTTACAGCGGCTCCACATGTGCTGATGTCCACGTTACCATGGATGGTGCCAACACCTGTGACACGTCCTCCTCTGGACTGGACCTGGATCTGATGACCCTGGGAAAGAGTGACACCCGATTTATTTCTTCTTATTTTCTTATTTTATCCATTTAGTTGGACTTCTAACTCTGGTCTAGAAAACACTGCACTGCGCTATCTTAAGAATACCCGACGATGTTGACATGGCCATCAAGTGTCCAACAACTGAACTTATTCTGAAATATTCTTATACCACACACAGTTACATGTTATAATAATAATAATAATAATAATTAACTTCATTTATAGTGCACTTTACAAAGTGTATAGAGCAGAATGCTTCATAACATAACTGTCCATTATCTTAAAAGCAAACAAGTAAAAGACTTACTATAGTTACTGTTTTAAAAGAATATAAAGACAGAAATACAGGCAGAATTAACCACAAATAAAATAAGAAGGAACTCCATTGATCTGATCATGTCATGCAGGTTATTCCACAGTTTATTTAAGAGTCACATACTCATGTCTTAATCTGACTATTGCACATTGACCTATAGGTTAACGTAATCTTAAAATGTTGTTTATGCTATGGATAATTCTTTGTTTAGTAGTTTTTGAGCAAAAATATGTCACTGGATTTTAGTCATTTTGAACATACACTATACTTTTTCTCCAGGTTCTCCAGTTTCCTCCCACAGTCCAAAAATATGTAATATGGGGATAAGGTAAATTGGTCACTCTAAATTGACCGTAGGTGTGAGTGTGAGAGTGAATGGTTGTTTGTCTCTATATATAATGTGGCTCTGTGATGGACTGGCAACTGTCCAGGGTGTATCCCGCTTATCGCCCTATGTCAGCTGAGATTGGCACAGCACCACCCGGGACCCTCCTGTGGAGGATAAAGTGGTAGAGGATGGATGGATGGATGGATGGACGGACTTCTCCTTTGTCCCGTTGTTGGAGCATCGGGGGATGGAACTGCTCAAAATTTGGAAGCTAAAATGTTTCCCAAAACAAACATGGCTATTTTGAATTTCCTAAATGCCTCGTATGAAAAGTGATGGTAAATTCGAGAAGAACTCTGAAAAGAACTGGGACCAAGTTTGGAAATGTGCTTCAGCTTCATTTGACTATTACGGAGCTTCTTTATGAGGATATTTGTTGTATTTATACTGTATGTGGCTCAATATATGGTACATGCTCTTTTACCAATTATTTATTTATTGTTGTGTTGGTTGTTGTCAATATAATATTAAAAGTACAATTAAGAATAATGCTTTAAACTGCCCATAAAATGGCAACATCTTTCTCCAGTTAATACCATAACATTGATGTCAATGTAAACACAGTTGCTGGAAAGAGATCCGAATAAATACTTCTTCATGCATATCAGGCAACACTGACGCCAATATCCAATTTTATAGGTAATATATGGTTATTTTATTTCAGCTTGTAGAGTAAGATACAGTGTCATCTATTGGCTGATCCTGTGCCTCTATTATCTCCTGCATTTGTCTAAACATATATATATATATATATATATATATATATATATATATATATATATATATAAATATATATATACATACATACACGTGTATATATATATATATATATATATATACATACACACACACACACACACACATATCAATAGTTAGTTTCATGTCATCACCACCTACCTTGACAGAGTGCAGTGAACAGTTGCCTCTCTCTGTTTGCACCTCACAGATGTTACACTCCATGTTCTTCACTTCCACGTTGCCTTCCCCTCGAGTGGTGATGAAGAGATCTGACAGAAAAACACACACTGGTATTATTGAAGGACAAACGTGATCAGTGATAGATTCTTTTGAGAGGAGAGATTTGGGACAATACGAACATTTCTTGTCAGGATTATCCTGATAGAAGGATTGCAAATTATGAAATTATTGCAATAATTGTAGAAATATAATCACAGTGAGTTACTATTTTGTTCATATTCTATCTTTACTTGGTTTTTACCCACAGGTTTTCAGAAAGTTTGCACAAATAAGGACCAATTATTGGATACAGGGGAACGGATGAATTAATGATAAATAAAATATGCAACAAAATGTTATGTTAGCAAAATGTTTTTTCACAAAAAAACCCAAATACAAATACAATACAAAACAAAATATCTCAAAAATGATCTTCATATAATTATAAATCATAAGGAATGATTGGAAAGATGCAGGCTCCCCCTTGTGGCACTCCAATATAAATCAAAATGACTGTATGTTGGCGAGCTAGACATTCTTTCATGTCACTCAATTTTCTCCAGCCATGATTATGGATAATGGAAATTCACCACGATTTACTTGAGTGTTTAAATGTTGTAATTAGATAGAGTACATATTTAAAATCCAGCACTTAAGTTAGAGACATCTAATGTGAGACTGCAGATTGAAAAAAAATTGGGACAAATCCGAAGACCTTACATACCAGAAGGTATTTAAACATGTCTGTTGTGCAAACATGGCAGCACGAGATGGCAGCCTTCATAAAGCAAGGCCCTTGCCTAAAGTATAGCATTCAAGGTTAATTCATTGGTTACATATGCGATTTTATTAAGAATATTTTAGATTTATATGTATACATACTTAAGGGTAGTATAATAAAAATGATAACTTCTGCCAATAACTCCTATGTGTAGACTGTAGCCACAGACCATCTTTAGTCTCTGGGCAGATGATGGAACATATAAACATAAATAAACTACACATAGCTATACACTGACACGTGGATCCAGTTCAGCCACAGATAGACATAAAACAGGACAAAAATAATGTAAAGTGTCATCAGTATAAACCAATACTAGTCCCAGTGTCCCAGCCCTTGTGTAGAGACACTCACTGCACTTGATGGGCGCAGTCAGATCCACGGACACGCTGCTGTTCACCTTGTCAGCTGAAATAAGCAGCTCACTGCTCTGATCATCATAGTGGACGTGGACGTGATCCACACCGACCTCAGGCTGCTCAGTGTCAGAGCCGTGGACAGTGAGGAAGACTCGGTCAGCCTCCGGGAAACTGTGCGGGTCTAACGGGCTGATGGAGATGCTGCAGCTCAGCTGTGCCCGCACTGAACTGAAGGGACTGACGGTCAGAGTCCACTGTTTCAGAGGCTGCTTCACCTCCTCATGTGCCGGACACTTGACGGAGGCGGAGGTGGCAGAGGTAGAGAAGGAAGAGCGTGGAGTGCTCAGAGGGCACCGGGGTTTTGTGAGAATCCCGGGCCTGACTGAGAGGGACCAGCGGCGGAGGAGAAGGCCGACACCTGCTCGCTGACATGCTGAGCTCCACAACATCCTGCAGCAAAGCTTCTCATACACTCTTTACACCACTACTACTACTACTACTATTATAACACAAACTACTGAGCCAAACACGCCGCCATTTACATCACGTAACGTCACAACAGTGGCAAGTGTGGGTCGCAATCATCCAACAAGACCAAACTTCCGGTTTGGGAGTTCACATTAAAAGCCAGCCTTTCTCAAAGTGTGGCCCCCTTGTGGGGTATGGAGGTACTGCAGGTAGTCCGTGTGAGCTAATTTAACTTTTTAATTTTTAAGGAAAGTCGTTGCATTTCCGGTTTTAGTTAATTTGACGAACCGGATGCACAATCTTGTGTAAACGTAGCACCACCAACTTCTGGTCTTGACCAATCAAAATGCAACTTAAATGTGACCCCATTCTTTACGCAAAGGCTAATGGGAATTGAAGGCGTGGATTTCCAAGTGTGACAGGTTTCATGTCTGAGAAGAGTATGTAGTTACTTTTACTACTACTACTACTAATGATAATAATAATGATTTTAATAACTTTTTTATAAATGTTATTTATTGGTGCCTTTCAAAACAACCAGGGTCACATAAAAGGATCACTTTAAACAACAGTTTACCAAAAGAGCAACAATATAGCATCAAATAATTGTCTAATAATATTCATGTGACAAAAAAAGCTGAACGCAATTTATTGATGTAAATAACTTTATTAATCTTATCTTAATTACAAAACATCCCAAGCATCTTCAATCAACCATCGACTGGCCCTTGAATTCAGTAAAAATCAGTCTCTGTTGCTGCAGATTCAGACAATCTTCATAGAAAAATACGTCTTCATGAGAAGATTTCTCTCGTCAGTGGAAACAACTGGACACAGGTTATAAAAAGAACTATGAAATTAAAACTTAAACTTTTATTCTTTAAAGTATGTACATCCTCAGTTATTGCTATCTCAACCTGTAAAGCAAACAATCAAAGCTTTTAAAAATCAAACACCACAAGGTGGCAGCATTGTGCTAATGGTGCGCTGGTAAGTGTGTGGAGAGAGTGGGAATGAGTTTTCTTAATAGAGCAGGGTCAGAGGTCATGGTGCAAAGCCTTTTGGTCTGATCATCATCCTGACAGTTTTGAAAGACTGTCTGTCATTGGTGGGGTAATACTCTGAAGATATATTATGCCACGTCCCCCAGAAAATACCATCCCTGATTCCTTTATACTTTCCCACATAGTATCTTCCGTTGAGGTTTGCAGCCATGCAGGCATCGAACCACCAGCCCGAGCTGTAGTAGGCCCCACAGTTCCCCGAGGGATAGCGGTCATTGTCCCTGTCTGGTGTGGTGAAGGCCCTGCCGTTGTGGTCATACATTTTGCTGAAGCGTAGAGCGTTCCCCGCCGTACCAGAGTAACCTCCAACCGTCAGCCTGTAACGCAGACGCTCACTTGCCACCTTGAACTGCTCATACTCTGCATACTCCATCAGCCCGTCAAAGTCCTCCAGCTCCACCCGCAGCACCATGTCCCTGTCCCGGGTCAGCAGGTGGATCATGTTGTTCCCCAGCCAAAACTCCCTGCCGCCCACTTCCCCAAAGCCTGACCGGTACTCAGCCCAGGTGCGGTTGAAGCTCACGCTGCCGTCCTGTCTGAGCTGGATGAGCGTCCAGCCTCCACCAACCAGCTCCATGTCACAGAAGACGGAGAAGCTCTTGCTGCGGATGTCAGGGGTCACCAGGTACACGCCGCTCTTTGTTCCTCCTTGGAGCAGGTGGTCAGAGCAGTCTCGCCTCAGTGCTGTGGAGACTGGAGATTAGGGGGAAAAATGGAAAATTCATAACTATGAAAGCCACTCCAATATCGTCCAAAAGGCGAATTAGTCTTCCTCCTTTGAGGAAATGAGCTAAATTCCTGCTTCTGCTCATATTCTGAAGGTGAAATTATCGCTGCAGCTGCACCAGGGAAGTATGTCGGGTCACAGGGGTAACACGTCTGTGCGCGACTACTTTTCCACAATAAAAGGTTTCGTATTCTTCAATGTGGACCTCCTATATGGACGCTTTTTATTAGATTTCTCTGGCATGTGCAGATATTTAGATGGTTAATACAAGATGCCAATATTAAATATATCAGTTTAATCATTACAAAAATGATACACAAAATTACACAAGTGAAAAATGTTCTGCTCATCAATTATGGTCCGTCTGTCCAGTCTGGATAAATAGACTGGACAGACGTTTAAAAATGTTTATTTTAAATGAAAAAACAAACTACACGTAAACCTACATAAATAATGAATTACTGGAAGATTAATTCTACATTATTTGTCAAAATAGGTAAAAATCTACCTCAAGGCTTTTTGTTTTTGTCTCTTTTTTGGAGATGGATTGATGTGTGAATTCATGAGACGACTCCGATGCTAAATGCTGCACAGACTGAAGGCCGCTCTGCACTGACGGATGTTTTGAAGCTGTTTGTCAGTGCGTGCTTGCGGTTTTATGCCTTATCGCCACACACACAAACATTTTGCGCGCACATGCAAATTCCTCCTTTGACAAGTAATAACCATGATGTATGGTGTAAAGATGATCTCATGCACCACCAGCACCAGAATGATGGCCTATTAAACGTTTTATGTGATGATCATTAAAGACCGCCATGTGGACCTCTCCCTTGAAATCCCTCCAGGTCGGGTCAAGCATAACAACGTGTTGAAAGCAGCGCTTCAGCTCTTGTTTCTTTCATTTCTCTCTCTTTGATGTCATTAGAGGACAAATGATGTTTGGAGGACGGCTCATAAATGTCACAGGATTTCACTGTGAAGTTAAATTTGTTTTTTATTCACCTATTTCTGTGGGTCACATTAAATGAATGTGGACGCTGCAGCTGCAAATCAACGTGTTTATGTCTTCATCATTTTTAATTGTTGGGCTCAGTTTGCAGTTAGCAGTAACGAAATAACCAAAACTAAAATAAAATCTTCGTTAACTGAAATTAAAATATTAGCATATGAGTTAGATCACTAACCGAAACTGAATTGAATTAAGATTGTAGTGAAAATGTGCTAAGTTTTCATCTTTCTAAATACATTTCATACATAATTCTTTTGGTTTCGTATAAAGTGTATTTATTTTTCCTCTGCTGGTAATTTTGAAAGGTTGTATATTCATTCATAATAAAAATGTTTTCAATTTCTTGTTGTTTACAATGTGGGACATAAGGCGATGCAAGTGAAACATTAACATTTGCTATGTAGTCAATTTGGTTGCGTTGGTTCATCTCTAAGTGAATCAAACCTCTAGTCTTTTATTGGCTCACAAACAATGTGATGTGTCTCATGAGGGTTTTTATTATTATCATTATTATTATTATTATTATTATTATTATCATTAATATTTATGTTGTTATGTTCATGTGTGTCTTTAGTCTGTTTGATTTTTAACCTTTCACACTACATCCGACCTCAGCAATATGATGCACATTTTGCACTTCAGTCTACTTTCTTGTCGACCGTTATATTTCATACATATAGTTGTTCATTTGTCCTAATTACATCCTAGTACATTTTTACAATGGCATCTTTTGCTGGGTTTTTATGACACAATAATACTTATAATGACCTTTTTGAATCTTGCACCTGGCAAATACTCCATATTACAAAAAAGCTAAGCATTTACAAAAAATAAAAACTATTATAACCTTGTTCAGTTGCACTCTAATCTTTTATTTCCTTATTCTCTGTAAGACTATTTTCTTTAATATAGCTATCTGTCCATCCGTCTGTCTGTCTGTCTGTCTGTCTGAGATCATAGTATGAAATAATATCTCTTGCCTTTTGATGGAATCCACTTGACTTTCAGGTCAGTCCCTCTGTCCTCTGGGTGCTCTGTTGTTGGACGCTTGTCCACTGACCGTGCGTCTGAACTCTGGCTGTCTCTGGAAAACACGGCCACCTGGTTGATTTTTACACGCAGCTCGCGTGCACTGGGAGTGGAAGACTCCAGCGCAGGGACCTTGGGGCCAGCGGTGTCAGCGGTTGTTGACCTGGTGTCAGGGCTCAGTGTGATGGTGGTTTCAGCTCTGGGGGAAGGGACTGGAATGAGCACGTTGTCTGCATGCAGGGTTTGTTCAGGTGCTGTTTCCACAACATGGTGCGGTAGCTCAGCTTGCACGCCGGGCTCAGTGATAGACTTTAACGTTGTGGATCCTGGACTGGTGCTAGGGATAACACTTGGCAGGGTCCCATGGATCATTTTGTTTGGTCTTGTTGTCATTGGGATCGATGAATGTTGTCCGGCTGTTTGTGGCCCCAGATCAGACGCAGCCCTGCTGTTCGGGTTCACGGTGGAGCCCTCAGCGAGAGTGTGGAGGAGAGGGAAGGTGTCCAGGCTGTTGAAGGTCTTTGGGCTGGGAGTGATGGATTCTTTTGTGCTGGGACTGAACTCTGCGTCACCTGGGGAATGAGTCATTTCAGTGCTCTGTTTTACAGAGCCAGATGTAGGTGGCATGTTGATTTGAGAATTTTGGATGCCATCTGCAGTTGTCCCGCTGATCTCAGGATTGGAATCTGTTTTGGTGTTTGGGTTTGACTTTTGTTGCACTGCTGGTTGTGGCCTTTGAACAGATGTTGCTCCTGGCTTGAATGTGTGTCCGCGTCTGGGAGGAGGTCTTGGTTTGGAAGTTTTGTTGGATTGTGCTTTGGGGATTTGATCAGGTACAGATTTTGGGTAAAGATCAGGCGTTTGGCTCGGCCCAGGTGTTTTAAGACCCTGATTTTTTTGTGGTGCTTGGCTGGTTTTAGGCTTCACATTTGGCTTAGTGCTTTTGCTTGGATCAATCTCCAGTCGTTTTTGGTTAAGTTTGGGTATGTGGCCAGGTTTAGGGTCTAGGTTTATTACAGGGATTTTCTGGCTAGGTTTAGGCTTTTGATCAGACGGTGTGTTAATGCCATCAAGTGCAAGTTTTTGTCCAGGTGTTTTGACTTGGTTAGAGTCAGACTCTGGAGATGGATTGTCTCTGGAATTTCTCATTAATTCCGATGTGGACCTGTTGTTGGGTTTTAGCGTGAGCTTTGCTTTTCCTATACTTCCAGAATCAGGTTGTTGAACAGTTGTGTAATCAGCCCTCAGATCAGGTTTAGTCTTTTCTTTACCTTTAACGTTTTTCTGAGGTTTTTGTTTAGGATCAGGCTTGACAGTTTGAAGAGGATTATTTTGATTTCTTTCAGGTTTTGAGCTTGGTTCAGTCTGAGGATTTGTGTCTGAACCAGTTGCGTTAGCTGTTGGCTTTTTATCAGTTGTAAGATCTTTGTCATGTTTAAGCATCGGATTATTTTTCAGATTTTGATCGGTAGTTAAATTATTAAATGTTACTCTCCGCTCAGGTTTGGGATTATGGGCCTTTTGACCTTTGACAGGCTTGAGTTTCTGGTCAGTTGTGGGTTTTTGGAGTGAAGGCTTCAGCTTTTGGTCAGTTTTGTCAGGTAAAGGTGCTCGGTCTTGTTTGTGGTCATTCTTAGGATTTTTTACCTTAGGAATTGCTTCAGGCTTAATTCCATGTTTGTGCTTTTCAGCAGGATTTGGTTCCTGGGCTGGTCGAGGTTTTCCTCCAGTCTTGGTGTTTTTTGTTATCCAGTGGCTGGGCGCTGTGACTCCACTCATTGGAGTTGTGTGAAAATTCTCTCGAGGAGTTGAGGTTATTTTAGTTGCCACAGTTGAACTCACTCGACCCTGGAAGCGTGTCCTGACGCTGGGACTAGTTGTGGAGGTGAACCTAGTCGTGGCACTGGTTCTTTGTTGTCTGGGTACACCCAGTGTTCCTATTGTGGGTGTTGTAGTTGGTCCACTTGTGGTCTTAAAACCTGCGTCTGCATCAGGGTATGGGTGCTGATGACTGTGAGCCACATCGGTGTCTGTGCTGTGGGATGGTAGTCCATGAGCGCCTGTCATCATTGCTTCATCGACATCTGTGACCAAATGTGGACTGGACAAAGGAGGAGGTGGAGAGGATAATGTCAAGGTTGTAGCTTTGTTTGGGTCCATGGTTTTATGTCTTGTTGTAATAAAGCCGACGGTAGATGGAGGAGTCTGGCTGTCTGAAATAAAGTCTGTGCTTTCACTTGCTTTGTTGGATGCTAATTCTCCATCAGTGTCTCTCTGTACACTCTGGACCACTTTTTCTTCCTCTGTTTTGATGTCTGCGCCTGTCGCCCCGTCCCCCTCACCCCACTCACCCCCCTCCTCCCTGTTAATGGTCTTCTCTTGATCTGTTCGCCCAATGCGTTCAGTCTCTTTTGGTTTATCCTTATTTTGCTCCATTTTCATTCCCCTTTCATCTTTCTTTTCCCTGTCCTCCCGGTGCTGCTCTCGTTCCTTATTTGTATGCTCATATTGGTCCTCAGACATCTTTATTCCATCACTTCCCTTGTCTTCCTCAGTGTGGGTGTCTTTCTCAGTTTCCTTTCTTGAATGTAGCCTCACATGTTGGTCGCCTTCTGCTGTTTTCTCTTTCTTTCTAATATTAGTGGTCATATTTCTTTCTTTTCCACTCTCTAAAATGCGTACAGTCTCTTTTGTTTTATCCTTATTTTGCTCCATTTTCATTCCCTTTTCCTCCTTCTTTTCCCAGTCCTCCCGGTGCTGCTCTTGTTCCTTATTTGTATGCTCATATTGGTGCTCAGACATCTTTATTCCATCACTTCCCTTGTCTTCCTCAGTGTGGGTGTCTTTCTCAGTTTCCTTTTTTGAATGTAGCCTCACATGTTGGTCGCCTTCTGCTGTTTTCTCTTTCTTTCTAATATTAGTGGTCATATTTCTTTCTTTTCCACTCTCTAAAATGCGTTCAGTCTCTTTTGGTTTATCCTTATTTTGCTCCATTTTCATTCCACTTTCCTCTTTCTTTTTCCTGTCCTCCTGGTGCTGCTCTCGTTCCTTATTTGTATGCTCATATTGGTCCTCAGACATCTTTATTCCATCACTTCCCTTGTCTTCCTCAGTGTGGGTGTCTTTCTCAGTGTCCTTTCTTGAATGTAGCCTCACATGTTGGTCGCCTTCTGCTGTTTTCTCTTTCTTTCTAATATTAGTGGTCATATTTCTTTCTTTTCCGCGCTCTAAAATGCGTTCAGTCTCTTTTGGTTTATCCTTATTTTGCTCCATTTTCATTCCCCTTTCCTCCCGGTGCTGCTCCTGTTCCTTATTTGTATGCTCATATTGGTCCTCAGACATCTTTATTCCATCACTTCCCTTGTCTTCCTCAGTGTGGGTGTCTTTCTCAGTTTCTTTTCTTGAATGTAGCCTCACATGTTGGTCGCCTTCTGCTGTTTTCTCTTTCTTTCTAATATTAGTGGTCATATTTCTTTCTTTTCCACTCTCTAAAATGCGTACAGTCTCTTTTGGTTTATCCTTATTTTGCTCCATTTTCATTCCCTTTTCCTCCTTCTTTTCCCTGTCCTCCCGGTGCTGCTCTCGTTCCTTATTTGTATGCTCATATTGGTCCTCAGACATCTTTATTCCATCACTTCCCTTGTCTTTCTCAATACGGGTCTCTTTCTCAGTTTCTTTTCTTGAATGTAGCCTCACATGTTGGTCGCCTTCTGCTGTTTTCTCTTTCTTTATAATATTAGTGGTCATATTTCTTTCTTTTCCGCTCTCTAAAATGCGTTCAGTCTCTTTTGGTTTATCCTTACTTTGCTCCATTTTCATTCCCTTTTGCTCTTTCTTTTTCCTGTCCTCCCGGTACTGCTCTCGTTCCTTATTTGTATGCTCATATTGGTCCTCAGACAACTTTATTCCATCACTCCCCTTGTCTTCCTCAGTGCGGGTCTCTTTCTCAGTCTCCTTTGTTGCATGTAGCCTCACATGTTGGTCACCTTCCTCTTTCTTTTTGATATTAGTGGTCATATTTCTTCCTTTTCCACTCTCTAACACATCTTCTCTATCTCCATTTGAATCTCCTTTTTTATTATAGTTTTCTTTATTTCTGTCTGTCTCCCACATATTTTTTTCAGGAGCCTTTTCTCTTGCCATATCCCCGTTTTTCCTAATTCCTCCAGCAGTTGGCACCTTTTTCTGTCCCAATTTGTCCTTTACATTTGCCCCTTCTTTTTGAGTTTTTCCATCTTTTTCTGTCATTTCTAGTAAGGTTTCTGCTTCCTCATTTTCTTTTATGACCCTTTTATTGCTCACTCTCTCTGCTTCCCATTTATTTCTCCCTCCATCTTCCAAATGTGTTCTTTTTTCTGAGTCCATTTCACCACCTCCTTCCATAATCTCCTCCACTTTAAGCCTGCCTCTTCCAAACTCCTCTCTAACGTCTTCTGCTCGCTCATCAGGTTTTCTCTCATTCACCCAGTTCCTCTCATCCTTCATCCTTGTGTCTGCATTTTCATTCAGCATCACATGCTCTCTTTCTTTTTGCGTTCCACACTCTCTCTCAGTTTGGCTTACTGTACAGTCTGCACACATCCTCCTCAGTTGATCCACATTGTCCTTCAAGTCCTGCAGATCCTTCATGATCTTTTCCAGCTCTCTGAGCTGCGATGGAACATGAAGAGTCAGCGGTGGCAGACTCAGTAAGTACGGGCATGTTGTCTCCTCCTGCCCTGGTCTGCACGGACCCTCAAGCTGCAGCGTTGCCTCGCAGGGCCCAAATTCCTTATCCACCAGGAGGTCTCCTTCTCCAGAGACGCCTGTTGTCCAAGAGAGGCTTGAGAAGGCAAGCAGGGTCCCACATACGCACAGCACTGTTAACCTCATCACGTCCCGAGGGTAAAGAGTGGAAGGAGAGGAGGGAGAGAGTGGAAGAGAGTTCGACCTCAGTTTGTGAAGCTCAGTGACAGTCAGAGGAGTGGGTAAGGAGGGAGGGGTAAGAAGGAGGAGGAGGCAGAACTGATGGAAGTGTCGAGTGGAAGGTAAATGTCTGAGAGAAATGAGGAGTGAGAGACAACAGGTGAAAAGAGAGTAGGACAGTGAGGATTGAACTCTGAATATGGTGTGTACTGGATGATATATATGTATATATATAAATATATATCAAGGATGACACATGATGTGACTCATCAAAGATCATTAAATAAGCTGAGTTTACAAGCTTATTAGTATTATCTATTGCTCCACTTAAAGTCATTATTTAATGAAGACCATTTCTTTTGCATTCTTACTCCTCGCTGTAATGATAAGTTTATTATGACTCTCAGTATGCATATGTGCCGCAGTTGCTTTGGCCCATGCTTCCTACGCTTCCTGTTAGTGGTCCATTAACATGTGAAGGGCAGATGTGACAGGTCAAAATATGCAATTTGATTGAAACAATTGGCTCCTTTGCCAGGGTGAATGGTTTGTTGCTCAGATTTGTAAGAACATATTTCATCTTACTGTCGCCTGTGTGGTTCAGCCTCTGCGTAATAGAAGTCAGGAATGGAAGGATTTATCAGAGACGGATGATTGATTTAAACTCAGTGTCAGGGGAGAACCAGAGTTATTGACTTAATTTAGACAGAGCTAATCCTTGACAAGTGTAGAGCATTAGTGAGGCAGAGTCTTGGTGGAGAAGCAAGTGTTTTTGTGCAAATTCGTCAAAGATTGGGGCTTGTAACTGAGGCATCTGCTTGGCAGGGAGTTTAGATAATGAGGCTTTTTTTTTTTTCATACCCAGCGTGTAAATGTCAGTCCCACCACAGGATATGGGATGTGAGTGATAGCAGGCAATCCCTGTGTCTCATGTTTTGGAAAATCGGGTCATGTTTAATGCTCGTTAGATCATTTTAAATCGTCTTATTTTTAGACTGAGATGAGACGTGACCCTCTGCACATTTTTGTTCTGTGTCTGCTTCACTGGACAGATGCTGCTGAGATTCCTCAGCTGTCCTTTAATAATGACAAAGGAAACCATTTGTTTAGTGTGAGGACTGTGGGAAACATCACAGGAAGGAATAAAGGTAAAAGACAACAGCCCTACAGCTTCAGGGTGTCTGAACACTATGAGTTCTGGAAATGTTTAATTCAATTTTTCATGTTGGTCAAATCAGGTTAAGTACTTTATTTGCATTAGCAAATATTTGAATACAAGTGCATAATTCCAGTGTGTCTCACAGTAACATAATAGAATGAATGATTGATACAATTGAAACAATATATAAATATAAAAAAAGGCTTAAATTCCCTCATTCCCACTGATCAACATCTCTGTTTAATTCCAACTGTGAATGTGTTTAATCTGCATTCACTCCAGGCTTTGGTTTCAGCTACAATCAGCATCAGTACGAATCAGCATTAGCAACATAAGAACGTAATTTCACTATATTCCTTTATCTGCTCTATTTTTGCCAGCAAATGCTATTTCCGGTGCAACGCTATGAGATGCATTCATCTTCCAGCTGTTAGCATGGTTGTCACCATTAACGGAGAGCTATGGGGGTGTTGCTGTTTCCTTCTTCCAACTTATTTTGTGTAGGACATGTCTGTGACATCACGATTCATGCAGGAGTGAAAAATAAAACAACCACTGAATCGCTGTAATCACATTTTTTTTGCAGATTCACTTTAATTTTGCAGATTCACCGGGGATTTAAAAATCCCCGGTGAATCCACCAATTTCAATATGACAAAGCCTTGTGTTTCCACTTAAAAATACTAGATTGTGTGTAGGCTCTGTGGTTTTTACATATGTAAACTTCGTCATACATTTTTGTTGGACCCTCCCTTCTTCTTCGATGCCAATGCAGCTATGAGCTCATATACAAATTGACGACTGTTGGCAGGACAAAAGCCCGTAAGACTTTAATACTGCAACACTAACACATGGTGTTAGAGAAATGTTTACTCTCTCAAGAACATTCTGTGAGGACACTACACCGTATCATAGAGCCACATCTCTTACATCACTGCAAAGACAGTCCTTTCTTAGCCACAGTGATGCTTACCGTATACAAGAGCTGCATAAAAATTAATTCACTCATTGTCTAACCCTTAATTCTCCACATGAGTGCCATGGGGAGCTGGAGACCATCCCAGCTGACATAGTAGGAAAGACAGGGTACATCAGGTCGCCAGTCCATCACAGGACAAACTGAGTCAAACAATCATTCACTGACCTATAGTCATGTAGGCCAGGATATTAGAAGAATGTACTGTATATCATCAAATACCAAATATTTAATATTTAGATGTCTAAATACTGTCTGCAACATAAGTGATTTGGTTTTATTTTGAAGCTGAAGATTAATTTGCTCGGAAATTGGTTTACTTGTTTACAGCAAATGTGATGTGTTCTGTTTATTCAAGTTCGTAAGTGTATACCACACTTTATTTACTTTTTACAAATTAATATTAAGCCACTTTTGTGATTTTACTACACACTACGGTAAAAAACCAAACAAAAACCAAACAAGAGTGACATTGATTGATGTAAATGACACATTAACATTAATTAATGCAAGTTATAGATAGCATTTGTATCAATGATAGTCAAGCACAGCTTACTCCGAGGTGTTTGGAGGTGGGCTCCCAAATCAAATGCTGCTTATGGCCCCATAAAGGCCTGGTCCAGCACTGCCTCTGCATGTTTAAGGACTGTGGGAGGAAACCGGAGAAAACACACACACACACACACAGGAAGAACATGTAAACTCCACACAGAAAGGCCCTCAGTCGCCTTTTTGCTGTAAGGCAATAGTGCTAGTCACTACTCCACAGTGTGGCCTGAGCTGCATGAAAATGTTTAAGGTAAATAATAAAAATGTACAAAATGGTTGATAGTGGAGTCCAGCCAGGAGCGCTTACATTATAAATCCCAATTATAACCTCACTCTTGTCTTTACCCATTTATGGACAGCAGTTTTTTTTTCTCCTCAGGGTGCCCTCAGTGTTTTGAATTCCCCTAGCGAGCTGACTTGGCCCACTCTCTGTCCTGGATCATGTAAACACTGTGTTTCTTTTCCACGCAGACCAGAATAAACATCTGACCATCAGTCCAGCTTCACTGCCTGGGCTTCCTGACAAACCACTTCATCTCCATCCACTTTGGGCAGAGGAGCCACTGTCGTCGTCGCTCACGTCTGCTTTGTGCATAAGTGTCCCATTTCCAGCTGAACAGGAGTGAACCCAACGACTGTCATAGTGCAGGCTTTGCCAGCCTATTTGTAATACCACACTTAATCTGTCTGCCTGAAGGTACGGACCTACCTGGAAAATATGACTGTTTGCATGAGAAGAACAAATAAACATAATCATTTAGCAATATTGTCACACGACACAACACCTGCTATAATCCGTGTGGATCACTGTGCGTCTGTTTGGAATTAAAGTTTGCCTCCTTGTCTGTTTCTGTCATCTGTCTCACACAGACACACACACACACTCACTCACACAGACAGACAGACACACACACAGACATACAGTACATATTAATGTTTGAATGGATTGTCCACTACTGAATCCTTCATACTTTGGTAACTGATACATTCCGTTGCCATGTGTGAAAAGGATTTTCATTGGTCAGCTGAATGACAGTGATGCTTAAAAATAAAACAAGAGAGTGTCACTCACATCTGGGCTGGATTTCCCACAGCTAGCCAGCGCTAGACGACGTCAGGTCAATTTGTTTCTAGTCCAAAAGCCTGGACTTCATTACGACATTGTTTAGAATTTATATTTAAGAATCTCTGTCGCGCTGAAGGATATGAAGAGCAGGCACAACATGAGATCAACTCGCATGAGAACTAAACTTGTGTTTTTCCATGACAGAAGGAATTATTTTGCTTTTTATTTTTGCAGTTTTGTAGTAAACACATAAAGTTGTTTTCTTTTCTGTCATCACATCCTGATGTTCATACTGAGTGAATTTATGCACCAGTCAGTTTATTTACCAGCTGTGGTTAATAGAAAACATACATTATACACAGTGGAGGCTAACACTGCCCAGGTTTTGTTTGACCTTTCCTGACCAACTCCATAAAAACATCTCAGGCTGGTTTTATAGTTGTAATATTAATTTATTCATATAGATTATTTTTCTAGTGCTCTGCCAGACAATTAACAGCAAAAATATAAAGAAATTCGTAGACAAAATAAGACAAAGACAACACCATGGCAAAAAAACATAAAAAACAAAACACCAACTGTGGAAATAAATAAATAAAAAGACGTCAAACAAGAGCAAGCAGAGCAAATAGAATAAAGAATAAAGAGTAATGGAAAAGAGAAAAAAATGCAAGAAAAAAGAAAAACACTAAAACCAAAGATAAAGATTAAAAGACAGTGTCTGCGTTGTCAACAATAACAAAGGTCAACAGGTCATTTACTCGACTAAAGTTGTTGACATTGACAATTAAAAGTCTGTATTAAAAATTAGAAATTATAAGTCTGAATACTGATGCATCAATGAATAAATGATGTTTAACTACTGCAGTTGGTTGAGATGAAGCCAATTATAACAATCTTACACACTATTACTTTAATGTAAAACAATAGGTTAGTACGTAAAGGCTTGCAACAAATATTCAGATTGTGTTTACACTTGTGTTTTCAGAAGTGTTAAATTAAAAATGTTTCCTGTGGCATAAAATATACAATAGAAAAAAGGATGTATTTGATTCTAAAACTTCACTGCTGCAGGTGGTTTATAGAGACTGCCTTTTGTTACGGGAACCAAAAATAACTTTTATTATGCTATGAACTGTGTCTTCTTCTCTATAGCAACCGTTCAAGCGTCATCGCTCAGTGGAACCGAATAAACAATGTGAGTTATCCAGTGTCGGCGCTGATAAATAGTGTACAGATTAAGACTGCAGAGGTTGCAGACCAGAGAATCACATAAAAGATGTGGACAGAGAGAGACAGACAAGACAAAAGACAACTCACAGAAGAATTATATCTTAGAATAATATCTTCCACATTTTGTTTTGTTTGTTTTCTTACATAATAAAAAAGATACTTTAAATTGAAGATTTAGATTGTTTTGAGAGAGAAGCATTTCAGACATTTTAATGACGAAAATGTAACATTAAATCAATAAATGTGATGCGTTTAAACAAACCGACCACTATTGTGTATGATGAGCTGGGTCATTGAAGACAATAACATCTCACACCAACAGAGTTTCCTGTCACTACAACTTATTAAATCCATGAATCTAAAATAAAAGCCAGATATGGACGGGACTAACATGGGTAAAGTTTCACATATGGTTCATGAAATTACAGCAGACATTGTAAAACCACACACAGTCAACAACACAATAAACAGAGAAGAACAATGGAGTTTAGGACATTGAACATCACCACCATGTGCCAAATAACACATGTAATCACTGACAGCTACACTGTGGCATCACGCAAAGCATGCTGGGAAACTCCGCCCACAGACATGTTTTTACAATACTAATATTTTTAATATTTGTATGAATAATAACACAGCTGCTGTCAAACTCTGTGATGGTTTTCACGGAGGAAAAATGCTTGTCAGTATATTCTCATCACTCTACTGCCACTTAGCGTCAGTTTAAGAAACATCTCAGTTCGGACGGATTCACACTCCATTATCAACAAATTAATCTAGAAACTCAGATAAAAACAATGTAATAGTAAGAATATAAATCAAATTATATGATCACAGAATGTCTGGAAATCTTTGGGAGACCTAATATATAGGGTTTACAAGTTCTGCTCATTTAAACCTGCTTTCAATGTTTAATTTTTATTTACCAATTTTTTTAAAGAAAGAAAAATATACAACTAATAACATCGAAATTTGAACTGAAATTGTATTAAATTATAGTGTTTTAAGTGTATTAGTTGCTAAACTTTACTGAAGAGATCCAATACAGTACATCAGACAAATACGCCACCTAGTGGAAGACAAAGGTAAAACGATACAAAATGAATCCGCTGGGGTGATGAAAGGCAAAAAACAACAACAAAAAAATAAAAAAAATAAAAACCAGAATAGAAAAAAATATTGAGATTACTATAGTTTACTAAACTGTTTTTGGTGCCAATAAATATAAATATATGTGTTATATTCTTATAATTCGCACAAATTAATACATTAATTTAAATAACTGCTCTATCCATCAGATTCTGCTTAAATATTATTTATTTTTCACTGTGGTAATTCCATATAATAACACTTTACATCTTCAGTTCAATAGTAACATGTTATAGTACGGCCATATTGTCAGCAGAGACAGTTGTCCTTTAATGGTTCCTTTAATGAGATATGACTTTGAAACTAAATAAAAACAGAGTTGAGCATATAGTAGTTATTCCGAATGCATTCAACACACATTACCTTACGGGTGAAGGATGGGTGAACTTTAACTTCAAAACAAGGTAGATTTCTGAACATTTTAATAGTAATTATCTTTTCCAATGTAGCACCCGGATATTACATTCGAAATAGTATATGATATATATATCACTGTAATATTATCACCACTCTATTATTGTTGTTGTTGTGATCATTATAGATATATATTACCAAGTTTTGTGAGGGGGTAATAGTTGTGAGACTATCCTTTCCAACCTTTTTAACGCTGTTTTTTCATTGAGGAGGTGTTTTTTTCTCTCCGCCACTCTTCATCCTCCATGCGTCTGACGTCACTCGCTAAGCCCCGCCCCCTGCCTGGCTCTCACGCACCACTTACGTCTGACCGTAAAAAATAGAAACTTCCAAGATGGCCGAGTCCGTGGACTCCATGCATTTCGCAGCAAACAGTAAAACAAATTCCTCTAAACCCCTGATAGCCAAGCGGCCACCGGAGAGCCGACCGCAGTCTTCCAGCGACACTTACCCACCGCCCCCTAAGAAGATCCGGGTGGAGGAGAAGGGCCTGAAGCACAGGAAAGTGAACGGAGAGGTGTGCGCAGGGGAAAAACACAACGGGAAGCAGAGTTGTGGGAGCCCAGCGAAATGGAGTTTCGGCCCGGCCAAGGCGAGCCACTCCACCGCCGCTGCTGTGCCAGCGACTCCCGCTCGGAAAATCTTCAAAATCAGCAACTTCCTTGCTTCGCCCGTGAAAGTGAAGAAGGCAAAAGAGAAGCGACACAAGGAGAAGGAGAAAGGCGGCGAAGCGCAGCGGAGCTCCCCCGCGGGTGTGGAGAGACTGAGCCCAGCTAGCTACCATACAAAGACGGAGAACGGCGACGGGAAAACGCTACAGAGAGGTAGGTCAACACAGGCAGCCCGCACCACTCAAGACTCAACTCAGCCACGTTGTAAAACACTCAAAACCAGTACATATGAAACAGTACTGTAATTAAATAATTAATTAATTTATTACACAATATACTGTACCACAGGCCCCAGTGTTTATGAGGCCCAGATGGAAATGTATACACGTGGAAATGTTTGTGCGTCAGTTACATGAATGTAACAGCGTTTCACTCCAGCCTGTCTTCTACTCTGCTCTCCTTCTCCCAGAACATCGTGTGAAGGAGAAAGAAAGAGAGAAGAAAAAGAATAAAGACTGGAATAATCACAAACTGCCACCTGTCCACGACGTTCGAGAAAACGGAGAAGTGATTTCCCCACAGAAAGGTGAGAAAGTCTCAGGTGTCACTTAGATGCATGCTTTGTTTTTATATAGACACTCCTTTTTATTTACTTGTTTACATTGTTATCATGGACACGGGTAATCCCTTTAGTCACCTTATTATGAATAAGAGATAACTGGAAGAGAGAAAGCACTTGTAGAGTACAAACCTCCCACATGTCAGATCAGTTTCCACTTCCAGATCTTTACCAAAGTACTTACCTACTTATCATGTTGTTTCCCGCACTGAAATCTATAGTACAGGACATTTTACTCAAAATGTGCTCTATACTTTTCAGTTATGCCTCTTATGAACAGACAAATGTGACTGTAATCATAACATTTTTAAGATATTTACATATTTATACATTATGACTGGTCTGATACGCATCTGTATTCCAAAATGAACCAGATTGCAATAGCAGTCTGAATAAGACACTGCCATGTAAACAGTGTTTTTTTGTTTTCCTTTGCCAAAATAAAGTCACACTTATACGCCAAAACTTAATTAAGACACTGTTGGAGATTCTGAGTGTAGACACATTATGTTATGTTAATCAGTAACAAAGTAAGCGGATATTGTGCAGGTGCAAATAATAATTGTTATGTAACCTTTGTGGAAAAATATATAGTGTTATCTTTGTATAAAATGGCTTTAGTCTGAGTACACAAATCCTATCAATGTCTAAATAGACATTTAAAGTTTTGTCAATCAGACTAAACAGACTAAACACTAATACTGATTGAAATGACATCCTCAGCTACATGTTATAAGTTTGTCCAAAGTGATGTCCAATACTGTACCAGGTCTTCAAAAATGATGCTCGTTCTGTCTTACAGAGCCGAATGAGAAACCCAAAGCTGGTTCAGAGGAAGATCTCCTGCTGAAGAAGATCAAGAAGAAGAAGAAAAAGAAGCACAAAGATGGGGAGAGGGTGAAGGAGAGATATCGACCCAAAATGTATCATCGCTCGTGCCAGACGACGTGTTCAGGGGTTACTCTGGGTATACCCGAGTTCCTCAGTCAAATCAATGGGAACGACAGCAGCAGCAGCAGCAGCAGCAGCAGCAGCATCCTACTGCACACCTCCACTGCACCACTACAACACCATCAGGATCCTGTTACTGCTGCTACATCTTCCTCCATGGTGAGGGAAAGGCTGGGCTACAGCTCCCCACTCCACTGCACACCAGTGCCGGGCTTGTCCGGTCTGGAGTTTAGACATCTGATCCACATTGAGCAGCAGGCCAACGGCGGAGCATCTGTGGCACACGCCTATATGGAGCAGCTCTCTGCTCTGTCTCCGGCCGAGGTGCAGCGCTTCGCCCAGGAGTTTGTGACCTTGTCCTTCAGTGAGGACGAGGGCCAGGCCGCCAGTTTTGTGATGGGAATCATTCATGGAGCGGCGTCCTATCTACCAGACTTCCTGGACTACTTTTCCTACAAGTTCCCCAACGCACCAGTGAAGATGGAGGTGCTCGGGAAGAAGGACATAGAGACGACAACAATGGTTAACTTCTACTCTCAGGTGAGTGTATTGCTTTGTATTGCACCAAGGTTCTGTGTACAAGAGGGTGCTGAAGTGTCCACACTGTTTGTGTTTAGGAGGCATAAGCAGCACATAATCTACAAGCTGAAACAACAGAGTGGCTTCATCAAGTTTTCAGATTTACTGTGCATAAGCTTTTCTCCAGGCTGTTGAAGGATAGATGTTTTCAGGATGCTTAAATCTATCTGTACTCCTCTGTTCAATGTGTTTCAGTGGCTGCATTATGAAGCTGTAAGCTGTGTGTCACATCATCTGTTGTCTCGCACTGAAAAACTCCCCTGCTTGTGTTGTCTTTGGCAATCACTGAGTTTGGCATCTTCGGTTGGAGTAGTGCTTGTACGTCAGCTTCGTTGACCCTGTTCAGACCCGTTATTAATATCCATCCTCGGTGTTCTGAACACGGTCAGGTCACACTTAGTTCAGGTCTGAAACGGTCCTAATGTGTCCTGAATGTGTCCTCAGATCCGATCACACATTTGTCCACATTCCGGAGCTGCTGCTATCTGTCGAAATTGGATCAGAGGCCTCCCACTCAGCTGACCTCATCTGATCAGTGATAGTTTTACAGCAGTATTACACTAATCAGCACTTATAAATCAATTTATTTGCCAACACCACAATATTAACTCTGATTGCCATATAATTAATCTTTTTTCTAAAGGGTAAAACACGAGGAATGCTTGATTCACACAGCTCCTCTCTTCTTTTTTTACTCTCTTCCTCTCTGTCACTTACACAGAGGCGCAGACACACTGACAGCAGACGTAGCTGTACAGTCAGACTCATTAAAATCATAACTTTGTTCTTGCAAACAGTTGCAATGTCAGTATGTATTTGAAAACAGGGCAGGGATTCCAGACCTGATCATATGTGGTCACAGGAGACACATCCAGGACACATTTTATGCCAGGTGTGAACAGCTGTACTTGGCACAATTTGACCATGAACACATCACTGAGGATGGATGTTGATACTGATCAGGGAGCAGGGCCAAAAAGTAATACAGAAGAAAGTTTAATAAACTCCAGTTCAATGTTATTGTGTGCTTTCATTTCAACTGGCTCATTTGGGATGGATGTTTTTTTTTTAGTATCGTTGCTTTGTGTAAGACTGGTTAATACCATAGTGTGTCTGGTGGACGGATGTGCATGTCACATGTGAGGACTCCCAAACCCTCTGCATTTTTGTAATTATGCGCTTTGTGCACACTCTATGGAGGCATCTGAGGGAACACTGGCTGAGCAGATTTGGCTTCATAAGCAGCTCTACAAGACCACAGAGGAATCTTTACTACAGTCACTAAACAGGAACTGCTAGGGTCAAAGAAAGTTGTCTCTATTTTTTATGGCTATTTACATTGCCTGATACCTGAATGGTTTGACATTATTTGTTTGAACCACCTTTATTCAAGATGTTGTTACATTAATTTGACCATATATAAGTAGGATTTTGTCATTCACAGAAAATCTCTGCAGATTGAATTATAAACGCGATTGACGATTGCTCAGTCTGAGAAAAGCATTTGATTTTGCCTGTTTTTTGGGACACATTTTCATATGATGAGCACAAGAATAATTAAGGAACCATAGTTTTATATTTGATAGTTAGAAATATGTTCGCATCAGCTCTCAAATAGAGACATAAACAAAGGAAAACATAAGAATTTAAAATTTCAGGGACCCGAGCTGAGCGCAGAATCATTTTCTAAGGCTTCTCTATTTGTCTTAGTGACACTCCACATGCTTTGTTATTGCTGTAGCTTGTCTTGCTTTTCTCCACTACCAGTGTAAGGCAGATGATATGTTATATACTGCTGTTCTCGGTAAAACCAAACTGTGAGCATGTAGAGAGTGTGGAATTGTTCTTTTCCATATCCGCCTGGCAAACAGTGATGGTGATGCAGCAGTGTTGCGTCTCAATTTCAGTGAGTGACTGATTCCTGTGTTTGCTGTTAAACTGACATGTTTCAGAAATCACATTTTCAATTGGCTCCAAGCTCACACACGGGAGTAATGGATACTTTGTTATTAAATCTATTTAATTTTACAGCTCGCCTGAATACTGCACCCGCATGCATACCACAGAACACTTTACCCAAGGCTAAGTCTACACTCACTTGTCATCTTTTTAAAACTGCATTTTCATGAAAATGATATTTGTCCAGATGTACATTTTAGCTCTCAGAAACATTTTCCCTCCATAAGCACTTATCGCACAGCCACTCACAAAAACAGGGCATGCCGGTGTCAACAGGAAGCGGATTGTCTACTCTGCAGTTGGATTGCTTAGTCGCAATAAGTGCTATAAACGAGGAACAGTTCGTGACAAAAAGAAAGACCAGGGTTTTCTTTTCTTAGACCTGCCAGTAAGTTTCCCTGCACTGTTATGTCACACTACAGTTGCTGCTTAACTTGGTCATTTAATTGGACCGTCCTTGTCCCAGTATACAGGCGCTAGTGAGTAATAAATGTATTGAATGCAGTGTGTCCGCCTCTGTTTTGCTAGATGGCGATATGACTTTCTACAGCTTGGCGATGACATTGGAGTGGAGTGACATTGTCGCTGTTGTCTTATTCTTCTGTGTACTGACGCGTCTCTTCAACTAGTTGCCAGGGGTGGGAACTGTGGTGCATGTGCAGAGCGCCCAGGCCAGCTTGAGGCTGAATCTGGTCCTATTGAAGTTTTTTTTTTTTGTGTTTGTCCAACTTTGACAAATTAGATTCAGTACAATTTTAGTTAGACTGACGTGTTAAATCCGACTGAAATGCAATTATTATTTTGTCTAATGGCGTAAACGAACTGTGTTGAACTGGGAAGTGAACACGTGAGCTGACACTATTGTTTCCCAAAGCCTGCATTCTGTGGGCTTAAACTGTGGAGTGATGGTTATGCTTGGCATAAAAATAACAAAAGTGATTTGTTTTTAAGCTATAACAGCAGGAGGGTGTGTTTTTGAGCATACAGAAGGCAGGACATGATGTATAACTGCTGCTGCTGCTGAAAAACTCCTTGTTTTTGTTTAAGTGAACAGATTAGGAAAAGTCTTCATGTAAAGCCCTCATGGTTTCACAAAATCCTCCTAACTGGCCCTTTAGTGTGTTGCTCCCCATAATAACCACAAGTGTATCTTTGCATGCAAGTGGCAGGCAGATGCTGGTGGCAGGTGCTCTGAAAATAGAATCGTCGTTTCCAAACAGTTGGGCAAACAGTGACATAAAACTTATGTAAATTTTACGCTGCTGGTTACTGAGTCAAAAAGCGGGATCAGATATTCATGGCCAGAGGGTGCTTGTATGACGTAAGTTTGCTTGTACTGTTGATTGAATGAATATCTTTATTTCTGTTACATTCATATAAAAAGCATAAGGTGAGATCATTTAACACAATTATGCCAATAATCGAAAAAGGCCACGTGGCTTATTTTTGCCTATCCTATACAATACCAGGTAATACCAAGAAAATCAGAAATGTAGAGCTGCAGCTCTTGGAAATGTTCCATCAAATATGATCCCTAACAATTATGAATGATACAGTATGTTGTTCTAGTGTTAATGTGAGGGGTTAGCAAATCTGGTGACACCTGTTGTACTTAGTCCACAGATAAAGTAGATAAAAAGTCACACATATGAGATGTATAAATAATAATAATCATCATCTAATTATAAAGAAAAATGCTTTGGCTTTGTCTTATTGCCCCTAAGTACTGATTAAAACAGGCTGCAAGTGTTTTACAGTTATTTGGAACTTAATGACAAAGCTTAAAATTACAAAAATTCAAAACGATCTGTTTTTAGTGACCTGTCACGTGTTATCTGCAGTACCTTCAGTACCCACCGGGGGTGTGTGTACCACACTTATGTAATCACTGGTTTTCACTCTAATTCCTTGTGTTGTTGAAAATCTTCTTTACCAAGTGTCTGCTGGTTCCTTATTTTTAAAATTTTTAACGACTAACAATTTGGATTTACAAATTTATAAATGCAAGATTTTGTCCGAAATCAGTCTTTTAAATTATTTTAAAAATTGGCATCAGATCATGACTTGGTATCAGCTGATACCCAGAGTCCAGGAATCAGCACAGGGTTTTGAAGTATTGTTGCTGCACCCCTGCAGAAAACCCATCAGGTATCAATTATTATTAAGACTGTATTCATTTCAAACCCTAACAGGAAGTCACACCAATTGCATTAATAATACACTTGAGCCTGAGCAGTTGCCCATGAAAAGTGCTTCAACAGTAAAAACTAAAGACTACATATGTTGTCATTAGTTGTAGATTTATCATGTTAGATGAGTTGATCACCTCTGAGTCTGATCAGTTTCCTTTGTGGTCTTTGCCTGCAGGTGAAGCGGACATATTCCCAGGGAACATACCGTGCCGGGGCCATGCGGCAGGTCAGTCTGGTCGGAGCTGTGGATGAAGAGGTCGGAGATTATTTCCCAGAGTTCATCAACATGTTGGAAGAATCTCCCTTCCTGGAGGTTAGTGATTTCATTGTGTGTCTGTGTGTGTGTGTTTGTGCGCACACAGCGAGTGGATGTGTGAACATCTGTTTTCTCACCCGGTGTCTGCAGCGGACTCTGCCTTGGGGAACATTCTCCAGTTTGCGGCTGCAGAGTCCCACTGAGAGCGACGACGGCCCCATCATGTGGGTCAGACCTGGAGAACAGATGATCCCTTTGGCAGACATGCCAAAGTCACCCTTTAAAAGGAAAAGGTGTGTGAAGTCTGTAAATTTTTACCAGGGCACAGGTGTTATTGTCTCACCAGCACCGGCAATTAGGAAAAAGTAGCTACAAGAAGAGCTGACGTAGCAAACCTGCATCTAGTAAAACATTTCAGTTTATCTCTGATCTGCACAAGCTCTGTCGTCATACGTAACCATGCTACAAACACATCCTGACTGTTGTGTATGTGAATGACACCTTTCAGATCCACCAATGAGATAAAGAACCTGCAGTATCTACCCAGAACCAGTGAGCCTCGCGAGATGCTGTTTGAGGATCGGACCAGAGCTCACGCTGATCACATCGGTCAGGGCTTTGAGAGGCAGACGACCGCTGCTGTAGGTGTGCTGAAGGCTGTTCGCTGCGGAGAAGAGTAAGTACACCGTGGCTCCTTATCCACCATATGACGTGAACATATGGAGAGTATGTAATCCTATCTAATCGGCATTGCCCAGACCTCAGTGGTTTAAGATTTTTCCATCTAATTTCACTGAGACTATGACAACATGTTTTGCTTCTAAATGTGACTGCCCCTCACAAACAGCATGCATGCACACAAATACCTTAATGCATGCGTCAACAACAGAAAAACATGATACTATATGTGAGACCACTTGGCATGGAAGTGGGAGATATGCGAAATATGATGTACCTTTATTGGTCCCTATGGGGGAAATTCAGAAATGGAAGCTGTCATATTGAATTTGTGAGTGATATTTAACTTGCTTCCATTGTTGTCTTGTTTTTGCCGCTCTTCCACACTACAGGCCAATGATGTCAATACAGTGCATGTATATGTAAGCATGCACTGTATTGCATATATATATTATATGTGGGTATATGTGTGTATATATATATATATATATATATATATGTGTGTATATATGTATGTATGTATATATATATATATATGTGTGTGTGTGTATATGTATATATATGTATATGTGTATATATATATATATATATATATACACACACACACACACATATATTTTCAATGTAGCCTATGTAGCAAAATAAAGATCTTAATTGAACTCAGACCTGTAAACGGGACTTAATTTCTTCTTCTCTACAGTGGCGATATTCCTGCCCGGATCACCAAAGATGTTGTGTGTTTCCACGCTGGAGATTTTGCAGAAGTGGTCATGAGGCTGCAGCTGGATCTCCACGAACCCCCTCTGTCTCAGGTAGGTCAGATTTATGGGTCTTGTCAAGTAGAATGCAGCAGGCCACACCAAATATAAGTAGATGCTAGTTAAACATTTCAAAATGTTCACTTGTCAATGTTTAGAGCAACAACGAACCAAATGACCATGTAATAGGGGTCGTTCAAATTGAGAATTCTAACTGCAACAGTTCTCGCCAACCTGGTTCCCAGCAGCAGACGGCTGTTTTTTTCCCTAAAACATACAGTTAAACCCACTGTTAAAGACCTGCTTAACAACACACTGCAGACCAATAAACCTAGTTAGAAGTTGGTTCAAAGGTGCTGCTAAAACAACAGATATTCCTGTCAGGAGACTGTACAGTTCCGAAAAGAATCTGATGAGGGGAGCATGAATTCACAAACAGCCTGAACTCTTTGTGGATTTCTGACATCTGCTAAGATAAAGTGCTGCGGGATCGTCAAACCGTGTCTCTTAGATTTACTGTCCGAGCCTGTGACTGAGGCTCATGTCACTGAGCAAACATTCTAGATCAGTGGTAGCTGTCAGAATATAGAGCTATCAAGTAACAGCTTTAAAATTAAAATGATTTATTACCGAGGTTCCCAACAGAGGGGGCGCCAAAGCTCCATGGGGATGAAGGATTCCCTGTTATCAGTAAAATAGAGATGACTCAGAATTGAAATACACAGTGTGTCATTTCTGCTGTATCTGCTGTATTTCTGTATCACAACAATAACAAATGACCTACTTTGATTATGATGATTGATCCGTTGGTAACACATACAATAAAATGCCAAAACAAAACACAACACACTGGCTAAGTAGTAGTAGTCGTACAGAATATTAACTTCCCTCCTTGTTTTGTAGGGGGGTTTGCTCCAGAAGTTTAAGTTCAGTCATATACAATAAAATATACATATGTAGTTGCAAATTAGCTCTGTGCTTTACAGAAGATGTAGAGGTTACTGGAAGTCATGCAGCCAGAGTGTGTTATACACAGGAGAGTAATAGGAGAGGGTGTAGGAAAGTCAAGTGTGTGTGTGTGTGTGCTGTACACGTTGTAGCCTGTCCTGGTGCTTGTATAATTCAGTCAAAGTTCTGTGAATCCTCATTTGTAAAATACACAATAGTGGAGACGGGTCAAGTGGATGATGTCATTAAAAGTTGAAAACATTAACTTGAATGTAAATACAGTTTTCTATGGATTTTAAAAGAGGAACACTATATATATGTATATATGTATGTATATATTCATATGTATACATGTGTATATTTATACACACATATATACATATATGTGTATATACATATATACACATATATACGTATATGTGTATATATATAATATTATTTGCTTTTAGATATTTTAATAGAGAAATATTGTAGAAATAATGTTATTTTGTTTAATCTATTTTATAAGTATACATGTGTGGGTCCTTAATTTATAACATCAAAAAATACAGGTCTCATTTTCTCAAAAACAAGAAGATAGGTTGTACCGTGGAGTTGCTGAACCTCATATGGTCTTGTCTTTGCCTCCACACAGTGTGTGCAGTGGATCGATGATGCCAAGCTGAACCAGCTACGGAGGGAGGGGATCCGATACGCCCGCATCCAGCTCTACCACGACGACATCTACTTCATCCCCAGAGGAGTTATCCACCAGTTCAAAACGGTGTCTGCTGTCTGTAGTCTGGCCTGGCACATCCGACTTAGACAGTATCACCAACACGAAAGGAAGGAGGAAGAGGAGGAAAAGTGTGCTAATACAGAAGTCACACTTCGCATCAAAGAGGACGAGGAGGACGAGGAGGTAGAAGAGAAGGAGTGTGACCCTGCTGCACATGAAATGACGAAGTTGGGGCAAGAGGACATTGAAGAAAAGTATGAGCCACCCTCACAAATACCAAGACTCCTATTCAAGGAAGAGCAGGAGACCAGAGCTGAGATGAAGGAGTTGTCAATGACACAGTCTGTACCTTTAGTCAAGAAGGTGAGAGATGAAGGTGTAATCACTCACACACTAATGGAGCCTAAAGCAGAGGAAGATGAGAGAGAGGGTGGTAAGGGAGGGGAAGACAGAAGTGCAGACACATGTCAGACACAGCAGAAAGGTCATGATGAGGGTGGAGTGGACGGCGCATCCTTTAAATCACTACAGCAAAGCAGGAATGAGAATAATGTGGAGGAGGAGAGGCAGCAAAAGATTGTCCTGCCAGGTCCGGGTCTGAAAGAGAAAACGAAAGATAGTGTAATGACCACTTCTAACACACTGCCCATCAAAAAGGACAAGGACAAAGGAAAAAGAGAGAAAGATGACAGGGAAAAGCCAAAAGAGAAGGAGAAGAAGGACAAGGATAGGAGCAAAGAGAAGGAGAGGGATAAAAAGGACCGGGGCAAAGACAAGGATAGAGAGAAGGACCGGATGAGAGAGCAGGAGAAATTGAAAGCAGAGTCAGGAAGAGAGGGAAGTGCATCGATGCAGCTTTTGCCACAGATGAAGAAAAAAGAGGATGAGGAGCGGATAAGAGATGGCAGTAAAACCTCTCAAACGTCTCTCCATACTCAGAAAGATGATAAGTGGGACTCAAAGACACACCCACATGTCAAGAGAGAGAAGGAGCATGAGAAAGACCGGGGGGGCGCACAGGCAGTGTCTAACTCACGGCCAGACAGAGACGAGGCTCGAGAGTCGCTTTCACATAAACACAAGTCTTCACATGGGAAGAAGGAGAAGAGTGGACACAAGGAGGGAAAAGAGAGCAACTCATCGAGTGTGCAGGGTGTGCAGGCAAGGTCAGGGAGGGAAGATGAGAAGACGGGGGCTCAGAAACCTGCAAATATCCAAGTTAAAAAAGAAGGAAAGAGGGATAAAGATGTCAGCAGTAAGGACGAGAAGAAGAAGTCTTCCTCTGGTCCTACACCAACAGAACACAAACCACCACGGACGCTCATTACCTTTGACCTCTTTAAGCCAATGGAGGCTCACCAAACATTTGCCCTTTCCTTCATGGACAGTCGGCCTAAGGCTCAGCACCACAGTGACTCTCGAGGCTCTTCCTCAAAGCCTGGATCTGACAGTCGGACAGTTGTGCCCTCTAAAGGACCAAGAGTAAAGGACTCGATGCAGGGAAAACCTGCCACACCCCTACAGGACACACGACCCCAGCAGCACTTGTTAAAACAGCCTCTAAAAACACACACACAGGCCCAGACAGAGAAGACTTCTTAATATGAATGTCTAGTCTTCTATTTCTACTGTTCAACTTATGCCAAGGCTTTGTTAAAAATATTTGAAAATACATCCTCCCTTTGGTTCTACAGACGAGTGGGTGCAGTCCCTTACTTTGCTGACATAGTCGATACGTTTTCACGCACAGTTGAAGATGGTTGTAGCTCAACTACGCTATTCCAATGGACTACTGTCCTTATCCCAGTATACAAACACTGGCAGAGGATTGATTTTATTAAGTGAAGTGTGTCCGCCACCACTCCACTAGATGGCAAATTATCTGCTGGCTAGTTGTTACATGTCACACGCCATTCTGAGTCTTCCTACCATCCGTTAATTTAAAAATAGCAAAAGAATTTAGCCGATAGAGCATAAAATTGATCAGTCCAAAATAACATATCGGCCCATGTCTTTGTCGCTACAGTGTACCAGCTTCCTCTATTATCTCCAGTTTAAGTTTAGGGTGGGAACTGCCAGGTCAGCTCGAGTCCTACTTAATGTATACGTGCCGTAGTAATTCGACTCCCACTCTCATTATCCGGCTGCGTTTGTCCAACTGTGAGAAATTCAGTTCAGTACAATCTCAATCGGACAAACATGTTCACCTGTATTTTAAAAGGTCCAGTTTTAGTCAAACTAACACAATCATTCATTTTATCCTGATGTCATGTAAACGTACTGACTGATGTAGTGAAAGGAGGATTCACTCTCCCAAGTATTTTAACAGTGCCTAAGAATGTAAGCTAAGTAGGTCACTTCACGTTTGTTAGCAAGTGTACGTAGACTCTATACGGAATGTTACGTGACCAGTGTGTCAGTGCCTGTGCACTACTTAGCTTCGCTCTTAAAGCACCTATTTTAGGTACTGGACTAGTCAATCTGAAAACAACCATTCTCACCCCTCACTGTAGGAAATGTCACCTGTGTTAACTGTTTGGAAGAAAAGTGTCAGCGAGTCACAGTGCTCTCCTGCTGACGTCCTCTTTGCCTTGTTGCTTTTGACGATGGGGTTTGTTTATATCAACGCTCCAAAAATCGGAGGATTTGTTGTTTTCAGACTGGACTTTGACTCGCACAGGGCTGTAAATGATACTGTATGTACCAAAACTGTACAGTATAGATGTTATTAGCACCAATGTGAGAAAATGTATACAGAAATTGCATATATTTTTTGTAAGACAAGTTTTATTTTCCATAGAACTTATTTATATTATTTACTGTCTGTTTTTATTTGAAACCAACTATGTGGACAAATTTTGTTGTAAATACATTTTATTTCCTAAGATAAGACTTGGTAGTGTGATTTATACTCTGATCAGAACCTCTCAATAAATGGTTCAAAAATATAACTGACATTTTAATGTCTCTCCTGCTTTTCCTATTGTCAAAGTTTAAATGTTTATCTTTATATTACTTTTGCAGCAGTTGTAGCAATCACACGGAAAGTACAAGATTGTCCTAGATGTCCACTTCCTCATTTCAGCCCATTAAAAGGACATTAAAGCTTTTATTTAAATGCTAAATTAGGTTGCTAATACGCTAAATGTTATGTTAAAATACTCAAAGTTGCTTATGTGATGTTGGAATTGCTAGACAAGCACAGAATCTACCGAATCTGCAGTACAGCAAAATATGATGCATTTATTGAGTCACTTTTTGGGCAAAAAGTGTTGAATGTAATTTTCAAATAACAAAGGAAGAGGTGCAGTTGACATCAAAGAGTTTCATCTAGCTGAATTGTATACATTATGCACGGACAAGAATGTACAGTTTTCTTATGAGGAAATGTCTGAACAGTGCAAATTAGGTTTGAAGGAGGAAAGTTCTCCATTTACATTCAAATTGCAGAAGTTGTGAGATTTCTAACTGCTTTACAGAAACGCTTGTGGTGACATACTTAGCAACAGTGATTCAAAAAAACATGGCTCAATGGCACACAGTGCATGCTAGTGTATTTCACGTTTCATGTCAGTAACGTGGTGCTTGTTTCAGTGTTGTGTGTGCACTTCACCAGTTCTGTTTCTACTGTTGCCTCAGGGAACACCAGAAGGCAGGCATGTGAATGCCAGAATAATGTAGTGCTATTGAACACCTGTGCGCCACAGTGTGAACAACACACAGGGGTCTAATGAGGGGCCCGTACACGCAAAACGCTTCTTATCCACACAGAACCAGTGTTTTGGGAGTCCTGAAAGGCTAGAGTAAGAAATGCAACAATGGGAAGACTGATGTCACAGCACCACCTCTCTAGCCCTCAACCCCCCAACCCCGATAGATGTCAGATAACAACGGCGGATTAAGCTGCACATTGTCTCCTCCGCTTTTGGTGTATTTCTGTGACAATGTTACAGCACCACATACAGGCCTAGCATAGAAACTACAGCGGTTAGTCAGTTTGAGGGGTTTCTTATAAATGAAGGGATTTCTTGTTGTTTACAAAAAATTTTAAAGAACGAAAATAGGGAAAGATCTGTTTCTGTGTGGATAAGGCCTGAGTTGACAAACTGCTTTAAATAAAATAGCTTAGGGACAGTTCGCATTTTTTAAAGTGGGGGTGTGTCAGGTAGTTATGCAGTGCCACTGTGATACATACTGTAGACTACAGTCTCTCAATCTTGGTCCTGGGGGCCCACTGCACTACACGTTTCAGAAGTTTCACACCTGATTCAAATAGATGGGTCGTTATCAGGTTTCTGCAGTGCTTGCTGATGAACTGACCATTTAATTAAGGTATGTTGGAGCAGGTAAACATCTAAAACATGCATGATTGAGAAACTCTGCTGTAGACAGTGTTGAGTGTGCTGTCTGTATGGACGGACAGAGCACCATGTGTCATTTTGATGTGAATGCCGACCGCAGAGAAGCCTGTTGTAGTCCACTAAAAGACTGAAAAATTTAATAAAATTCTTACTGTACACTATATATTTGGAATACTTTCAGTGATTTAGCAAGCTGTCAGGCAGCCATTTAAAATTATAGCATTGTGTGGTTAAGGGAGCAGGAATATGTTGAGAATTGTGTTAAAGGGCAGTCTGAGAGCACATTAAAGCTCTGAAAATATTCTCAATAAAAAGTAAGAGGTTAAGATATTATCCCAGTTTTTCAGTTGGGACTAAAACTAAGTTTTCTGTGCTGTCCTTCGTCACATAAAAACAGTGTGTAAATCGTGCTACAGTTCTCCCATCTCCCTCTCCAAACTTGCAGTGTGCTGAATGTTGTCTACTCTATGTAACACACCGACTGTACTTTATAAAAAACAGCACTATCCCTTTAAAGCTGAGAAACAAGTGAATTTCACTATGATACTGACACAAGCTATGTTTACATAGACACAAGTAATCAGAATAAAAGCCTGATGGGAATAAAAATGTCAAGTAAACATGCCAATCTGAAAACTCTGATCCGACACAGGCCATTCAGAAACAAATTTCATTCTGAACGATCATCATTCAGATCTGTCATAAACAGTACATCTGATCATGACTTCCTGGTTTGGTGCCATCTTACAGCTGTATTTTCATTCAAAAAGAAGAAGAATGGACAGACGTGAAAGTCACAGACACGGAAGAGGAAGAAAATGCGACGGATAGTGGACAATGACGTGCAGCTTGAGTTTACTACAGAAGGGGAAGTGAAGCTTCTGCTTCTATTTCTGGAGAATTAGTCAACACTGCGCATGTCCAAATAGTCCATTCTTACTCAACGCTTGATGCATGTGCACGCACACCACTATCTGATCCATTTAATTTTGCATCCATGTAAATGATGGAATTGTAAATTCTAATCTTTCTTTTCTGAATGAAGACATTTTGCATATTTAAACATAGCTAGTGAGGCGTTTAATGTAGATCAGTCATATCTGGCTGATACACATTTTTTTATAAGGTCCATGTCAGCTCTGATGCCAATCCAGTAGAGTAGATCGGTGGTTCCATAGCAACAGAAGCCGGAGTGTATAAAAATTAGAGTTCAAAATCAAGTCCTCTGGTTCAGTCCCTCCTGTAGTGGAAAACACTATGTCCCAGCTCCACCAGAGCCCCAACCAGCAGCAGCCACAGAGGGACACACACCACACTGACCCAGGTATCAGTGAGCCTCTCCAGGTAGGAGCACAGAGTCAGACAGAAGGCCAGCTTCAGCAGCAGGGCCATCATATACCACAGCCTCCTCTTCAGGCTATGCTCACCATCTCTGGGGTCAAAGTCTGGCTTGCAGCGTCCCGCCATCTTCACAATAAGCATGAGGATGAGGACTGTGTCAAAGGTCCAGACAGGGAGGAAGATCAGGAACCAGCTCCAATGGATCTTGGAGTCCAGCTTGAGGACCAGCATGATTAGGAAGATCAGGGCAAAGATCCATGAGAGGAGCACTCGCTGGGCCAGGGACATCTTCATCTACAAAGGACTGGCACAGAGCCAGTGTCATCCACAACCAAGAGAGACTGAAGACTGGGGTCACACATACACACAATTAGGGATGGGAAATTATACAATATTAATGTGCATTATGATAGAAAAGGATAATTCTGAAGATCAGTAATATTTAGCGTAAGTGACTTAAAAAAGCGGTCTAGTTCACCAACATTGTTCCTACTTCTACCAAACAGGTGAGTTTAGTACATCACACAATTATTTGTGTTTCCATTGTTAAAAACGTTGAGAAGATCAAAATAACTGATCTGTGCCGTCCCTGTTTTTGGCACACTTTCACTGGGGGTACCAATCACAGTGGTCCAGGTCCTACAGGGTGGAGCTAAACATACTGAAGTCCATTGATTGATTCACCATGACTTAAGTGCGACAGTAGGGAGTCTTCTCAGTCTTCTCTCAGGTAAAGCTGGTCTTCTTATGACAAACAGCAACATGCCAAGAAGAAGTTTACTTTGTTGAGTTCTTCTTTGTGGACTGTATAAGCATGCTTGTGCCAAACTTTCTCACTTAATATTATTCACTACAAAATATGTTTTCTTAGTCAGATTTTTGGGGGCAATAAATGTTGTGTTGTTTATAGAAAGTGTGTCTAGTTTAGTAGTACCCCAACATAAGGTGTCCAATAAGTGGAAAGGTAATGATCAATAACTTTGGTACTCTTTACCACTTATGACATCAAAACGAAAATAATTGTGTCATCAATGTACTGAAGTGACCCAAACTGCGCAGGCTGCAGTAGCGTCAGTAACGAAGAAATATAGCATTTTTTTTTAGCATTATTTGATGATACAAGTAATGTTTTCTGGACCATTTATTCAACTCTTTCCCTACCATATGTGTGTGCACATTTAATGGGAGGTTGGTTACACAAAGGTACATTAAGTTTATATTTAATATGGTCACGATTATCATACACACAGCAGGCTTATTCTCCGGTTTCGCATCCAGACTCCAAACGTCAGTGTTTTTGTTTTTCATAAACCCTTCCGCTTCTTCCACTTAGCAACAGAACAGACCTGGGGCTACATACTGTTAGCAGGCGTCAACTAACTTGTGAAAGCTAAATAAAAGCATGAATTAAAGAGTCTTACCACGTTCACCAGGAGAGTCAACCTGTTTACGCTAAGCGGTAGCTTGAAAGACAAACACTTCACCAAAAACAACAACGTTGAGACCTTAAAACAAACGATGAAAACAGACAGGACTGTAGCCTTTAGCTGGTGTAGCTGGAAGACTTCCGCTCGGTATTTTCAGAATAAAACCCATGTATTTTATTTTGCAACGTAACGAGTCCAGTATATGGGTGTACACGCATACATACAGTATATATATCAACTCTGCAAATATATATATAACATATATATACATATATATATATATATATAACTCTATACATATATACATATGTATGTATGTGTATGTGTATATATATATATATATATATATATATATATTCTGTATTTAAACACAGACACTCTAGCTATTCACACACACATCAATTTCCAACAGAAGAAAACTCATTTTAAATGTTACTAAAATGTGTTTATTTTTTTTTTTTACTGGGCTAGTATAACAAATTAATACAAAGTACAACTCCGTACACATCATAGATTGTCAAAAAAGTAAAGTACAAAACGCTTGAGGTAAAACATCATTTGAAAAAGATTCAGTTAAAAAGCCCTTATCATTCCAATCTCCATTCAAGGTAAAAGCTCACTTTACACTAACTAGCCAAAAACCAACAATGCACTTCTATTTACAAGGTAGTGGTGGTGCAAAATACAGTGTAAGACAACATTCAGTCAAAATATTCATGTCTTTGTCAACTGTAAACAATAAACATCGGCATATTTATCAACTCCTGCTGTACAAAAACTAATACGGAAAAGCAAATGCTGTCACACTGATGTTTTGACTTAAGAAGAGAATTTTGCATTAGACGTCTGAGTGCCGACATTTGTATAGACATCGTACAAAAGTGAGAGCAGAGGTCTTCATTCCTGTTATTGCCAAAACATAAAGTTTCAGACTTTTTCCTATTTGAATGGCAGCTATATCATCCATCTACAGTATCTCCTGTTGTGTGAAAACCTTGTAACTTTGTTTTTTTTCCTTACATTTGGTCTTAATGGAAGGATTTAAGAAAAAAAGGAATGAAGTACCATGAAACGACCAAAAAACACTCATCTAGCTCATCCATGGCTCTCAGCTCCAAGTGCAACTATTTCTACAGAAAATACCCCGAAAACATGTCACACATATACAGCAGTTCATTTTTTTTTTAAAGCTAAATTATTTAGTAACAACAGTTCTAGACACCTGTTTTGCCAATAATTATGCATGTTTATGTACATGTGATTATATGTCACAGCAGAAGTGTGTACATCGTGACTGACTCAAGACTAGAACACATATGTTCATGGAAGTGAGGGATACCTGATTATGTGTTTTTAAATCGTTTTCTTTGTCGTTAGATTCTCGTGTATTTTTCTTTTACTTTCACAGACATGTTAAAGTACTGGTGAGCTGTCCAGGGTGTACCGCGCCTTTTGCCCTATGTCATCTGCGATTGGCTCCAGCAGCCTCAGCAGTGACCCTCATGTGAAGGATAAAGTGGTAGATGATGGACGGATGGACATTTAAAAGTTACAAGGTGTTCACTCACCAGTGACAGCACTTAAAACTTAAAACGTTTGAACTACAGCCAGAAAGGAAGATGCTCATTTAACTAAAATGTAGTTCCAAAGGTCCAGGGTGTAACATTTAGTGCTAATTGGTAGAAAATGACTACACTACCCATGAGTTTACGTGTAAGAGTATAAATGGTTTCAAATAATTAAAAAAAAAGTTTTTTCGTAACCTTAGAATCATTATTTACATTAGGCTTGTCTTTACATAGGCCGCCATATTGTGTGTTTTCTATACTACAGCAGCCTGAATGGACAAACTAGTCAGAGTGTGCCTCGCAAATTTTGAAGTGGAAGCTTATTATACAAAAGAAGAAGAACAAAATCCTTTCTGCTATGCGAAGGCCACGGTAGTTCCCTGATGTGTTTGGGAAAGGAAGTTTTGTTACAATCTGACGTCTCACCATTAGATGTCACTAATTCTTACACGCTGGACCTTTAACAATGTCTTGAATCTTTGTCCGCACATTACTGTCGTATGCACTGGGTGAACTCCTAAAGGCGACCAAAGCTACACGATGCTCTGCCTGCTTTCACGACTGTACCCCATGGCCTCTGATGAGTGCGAGGGGAAATCAATAAATATCCCATCTGAGTCGGAGTCTACAGATTCGAGCACTTGTCCAATTATAGTTTCAGGGCTGGATGATTCACTGGGCGGTGAGGAGGATGCACCCTTACTGAGATCAGTCATTGTTGTTGTGGCCTCAGTGCCATGGAGAGCTCCTGAGGAATGGAGAGGAAGGATGGAGGGAGACAAAAGAGGCAAGGCCATGGCACCGGCTCCTCCTTGCACAATACCTGTGAATGAAGGGCAGCTGGATTATTATGGATTATTACATTATGATCTTTTTAATACATCTCTTTTTTTTTCTCCAAATTTAACCAGGTAAAGTCCCATTGAGATCGAGATCTCTTTTACAAGGTCGATCTTGAGCTCAATAGACAACACAACAGATACAGACATGTTTTTCTGAGTCATACCATTGAACTGAGAGCCCACACACAGCCTGTTGGCAGAGGAGCTAGTCAGTTCAGGTCCTGGCGCCAGGTCAGTGTAAGCCAGTCCTTGTTCCTCCAAGCATGATATAATCTCACAGGCTGAGTGCCGGCGAATTCCCCCACTGCCAACGGAGCTGGCATCTGGGTCATACTCAGCCACCGGGGTCAGGAGAAGGGGGATATTGTAGCTCTTCGATCGTACCACAGGGTTTTTAGACGGTTGATCTGCAGACTTGGGCCAGCCCCATTGTAAACGCTTCTCTGGAAGACGAAAGAGGGGGAAACAAAGGGACCGTGTTGATAGAGGAGCCGTTCACACGCAGCATCTTATGTGTATATGGATTATTTTAAAAGTAGACGTGCAGCAGGCGAGCAGTCATGTGAGAGCAACGCAGCCCTGACTCACATCTGCTGATGAAAATATGTCAACTTTTTGGAATGCAGTGAGCGCTTTCAGTGCGTCCTTTTGATAGTCAGACTTAGGGTTGCAACATTTTAAACTTTCCATGGGAATTTACAGGAATAAACTGTAAATGTTCTAAATTGAAGGTTGGGAATTGGATAAATCTTGGATAAAAGAATCAGATTTGATGCAAAAAATGCTAATCCTCTAATCACATAACACACTTACTTACTGCAGGGCTACTGAGACCACACCCCCTACATTCACTGTGCATTCCTCCATCATATGCACAGATGATTTCATGAAACCTTAACTACTGAAGCTACAAGATTGAGCCCAAGGACTGAATAAAGTCAAGAAAGTTTTGATTATATTACAGTATAAGGTAGATATTTGATCTATGGTGTTAACATTTCTTTCTACTTTCTACAAATTAATCTGTGTCATATTTTTTAATTGTATAATTTTGCATGCATGTCTGCTTATGACAAAACAAAATGGTCATATTTGTAGACACAGTTTCACAGTTTGTCTTCCACAATTTCCAGTTGTTCCCATGGAAAGGTTCTTATTTTCTGGTAATTTTCCAAAGTAAACCTCCTTAGGTTAAACAAGTTGGTCAAAATGGTCTTTGTCGACTCTGAACTAAGCTCTAACCCTCCTCCATCCACACAAAGCACCTGCATCAGTTGGTGAAGAAGAGGATACATCGACACAAGCGCGGAGCTTTGATTTTTGTCTTTGTTAAAGGATTAAAAAAAGAACAAAGTACCACGAAAAGACCAAAAACACTTAATGTAGCTCATACGTGGCTCTTAGCTCTCTTCAGTGAGTCTAAATATCAGTCTTGACAAATATACAGCAGTTCAACTACATGCACATGTGATTACACATTGCAGAAGAGTGTACATTATGAAAGGAGGAGAGTATGTCGTTGATCCCTTTGTCTTTGTTTTCATTCTTTTTCTTAGTTTAATGTGTTAATTCACTGAGTAAAACTGCAGGAAACTATTTTTAGGAAATTCGGATTCACAGGTCAGGCAAGCTGATGAATATTTATTTCGTATTTTGATAACCGCTGGCAAAAAGGCACTGACACGGCATTGGCTTCTCCCTGATCCGCCTACAATACAGGAGTGGATAAGTATAGTAAGTGACATTTACCTCATGGAACAGATTACCTTCTCCATTCGCCTACAGAAAAACATATTTATCGAATTGTGGTCCAAATGGGTAAGATATGTTAGTTTTGAACAGGCAGAAGTATTGAATGGATGATCCTGTAATGCTATTTTTATGCTTTGCTCTTGAATGTTTTATTTGGCCTAACGACTAGTGTGTATTGTTTTTTTTTATTTATTTAAAAAAAAAAAAAAAAAACTCCCTGGTGGACATTTCTTTATTTGCTATCTTTCCCAATTTGTTTGAGTTCTCAAGTATACTTTTATTTGACTTTTTGTATTTTGTTTCCTGTTTTGTATACAGAAATTTCAATTGTGAGTCGCAGAAATACCATTGTTTGTTATTTGAAATGAAAGTAATTGCTGTATTGTAATGCTCTCACAAAACAAAAATTAAAAATTAATAAAAAAAAAAAAAAACTGCAGGAAACTGCAGTCACATCTCTGCAGCTCTCACTCCGGCTCCTTACATGCATGTTTCACGTGTTTTTAGGTGCATAAGAAATGTTTTTCCATCACATGGCTGCTTATGCGTCTCACCCAGAACACAGCATTGTGCCTCTTCACCATCTCCAGAGTAAAGGCCGTGAGTGCCCAGGTACGGTAAGACCACCTTCTGAACCAGAGACTCCAGCCTCAGGTAGTCCTCATTCACACCGCGCGACTCGTGGACCCCCTGAAATCAAACCCATACAGTCATTCTACTACTGTATGTTTCCACCTGAAAACTGGGTTTGTGGATGAAAATTGATTTGCTTCCAAACTAAACTCAGAGTTGATACTAACACACAGAAACAATGGAAAACCATTGAGAAGCAATGGTGAAAAGGAAGAACAAGGGTTTCTGTTACGGGACTGATGATGACTTGAAACTGAGTGTGATGAAAGGTGATGTAAACACAGCTAACTGTGTCATCATTTTCAGTCCAGACTAAAACACCTTTAGTTTCAGGAATCTAAAACAACAATGACATGTATGTAGCTTAAATGATTGAGACGTTTTTGTAAAAATACCAAAACATTTTATTTAACAGTTGCAGAATTAGAATCACAGAGCCAAACTTGTGTGCAATGACTATGTGATAACTTAGCAATAGCTCAGTGGTAGAGCAAGATGACTTTCAACTGGAAGATTCCTCTATAATGCGATATGTCCTTAGGTGAGACACTACACTAATCCCATACTACTCCTGACAGCTAGTGTAAAGCAGCTTTGAGTGCTCACCGAGACTAGAAAAGCAGCATATAAATACAGACCACTGTACAATTCTTTTGGCTGCATTTGTCTATTTGTTTGTCTCATAAATTAAAGACCGGATTTCCAACATTTTCTGGAGATGTAGATTACGGCCCGAGTGAAGAAACTATAATATATTTGTGCTAACCCAGCAGATCCACATTCAGATCTCACTGTGAGAAGAGATTGTTTTCCAAAATGTGCCTCTTCAGAGACCGAACCCACAGTTTGGACTAAACTGTACTAAACCTTTGTTCAAACCCACAGAAAACCTACATGCAGTGCTTGAAGTGGGTTGTTACTGTCCGGTATGCAGTCCTGGCACACTTATTCTTATAAGTATCATTAACAGTATCATTCGTTTCCAAGGGTGCACTACGTGACATGACGTTCACCTGTTCTCACAAGAGTCTAGTGTTTGTTTCTAGTGTCTAGACACATTTGTGTCCCGGACGACATGACAGGACACTCGATCAAATGGACTCGAATTGAATGAAATGTTAAGAATAATCTAAATATACACGTTGGCAACATGTGTAACAGAATGTATACGTTTGTGAACATCCCTAACGTCTTCTGGTATCTTTTATTGACTGAAAATGTCAATAATTTAGTGTTGAATGATTAAGTAATACAGTCATACACGCCTCATATTGATAAGGCGTATACTGCACCTGACTTTTCTTTATTAAAACTAGAAAATAAGGAAGCACACTGGGCTACAGACCTACCTGTAGAATAAGCAGCATCTGTGTGACAGAGGGAGGCACACAAGCCCGGGGTCGAGACAGGGCGTCCTCTAACTTTACACTTAAGACGATGGTGTTCCTGAAGTGAAGCAGAGCCAGCTGTCGCACAGAGGGCTCCTTCCCCTGCACACGGTGAAGACAGACAACACAGCAACCGTGTTTGAGATTCATTGTTTGGCCGACAAACATGAAACACATGCAAGACTCGTCACGTGTCTGTGTACCTGAACAGGATGGAAGATGGCCTGCAGCATGGAGAGAACATCACAGAAGAAGAAGTCCCACGTCTCTGCCAGAGAGTCCAGCAACTTCTGACCTGCATCAAACACACAGCAGGAAGAAAAGTATGAAGGAGTGAATAAAACTCCCTGCAGCGTGTTATTAAACTGTGTTTTACAGCAGCTACGGTACCTTCATAGAACCTTATTTTGTCCCGGAGGATAACCATGCCTTTTGTCAACAACTGGTTCTATAAAAAGAAGACAACCATTATGCACACGTGAGCGCCTGTCACTGGAGAACATGGAGCGCCTCATGTGTCAGTGAGTTTCATGTATCTGAGGCGAGTTTTCATTTCATGCGAGCGCTGCGTTACCTGAAGGTATTCTGTGAAGAATGACCCCAGCTCAGTCTTCAACAGATGTCTGAGAACACACACACACACACACACACACACAGACAAACCAGTTTACTAAAACCAACACCAACATTTCCTGCAGTTTAGATATATAAAGCGAGAGCTTTCTGTGGCTTCTGTGTGCATGGAAATGATTTAGTGAGCTATAATAGAGGCTGGAGTGATAGAAGGGGACGGGTCTGGTTTGGTAAGATAATGAGATATCTAGCTGGACCACATGACTCCCCTAGGCCCCCCCCCCACACACACACAGCCTCATTTAAAAGAAACTATTCAGTGTGTGATGTCATTTAATGACATCACCAGGTGTTTGTGTGAGTAAACTCACCGAACGCCTTCATTGAGGACGAAGAGTTCATTGTCGGCCAAACCTTTCTTCTGGAAGACTGCGATGACAGCGTTGTGGATGCTGCAACAAATCATTCATAAAAAAAAAAGTTTCAAACATCACCGTGTGGTTATGTCAATGCTTTTTCCTCATCTTAATTCGATGTACCTGTTCCAGGTGGCGTTGGCGCCCGCCCTCTTCTGCTTCTCCCCTCTGTCCTCGGGAGAACCTTTGTCACTCTTGCCCAGCTCACTGAGGCTGGGGGAGCTCATCAACTTCAGCCGGTGCAGGGTCCTCATGAGGGAGAGAGGGAGAGAGAAAGAGGGAGGAATAAATGTGTGCAGTGAAGACCGAAGACAGGAGAGGAAAAGAAGGTCGAGAGATTGAGTTTGACACACACAGACAGAAAAAGCACAATGACAAGACAAAAAAGCGTCTGGGCGACAAAGAAGGAGAGAAGTAGGACAGGATGGTGTGTAGGGAGAGAGGACCGGGATGGGCGGAGCCAAAAACCAGAGGTGGGCCACGTTGTCACCAAACTGCCGGAGGTCTCAGAAGAGAGGGAAACAATAGCACATGCACCATCGGGGGGGGGGGCAGAGTCTTCCTCCCTCTCTGCCTCTGTGTCAGTACAATCCAGCCATTGACACAAACAAACAAACATTTATGACATTTATGAGATGCCACACAAAGTGCAGGGTAAGCAGAGTGAGGCAGGGAGGGGAGGGGGGGGAGGTGGAGGAGGGGGGACGCGTCCGGCTTATTAACAACAACAAAAACACGGATAGGAAGCAGTGACACAATGCAGGACAGTGAGGAAAGCTTTCCTGTTTTACAGTCGTCTACACAGCTGCTGCGAGAGTAGGAAGTGGTGAAACACATGAGATTGGGATTGGGATTAGGATTAGACTGTTATTTAAGATATTTCTTAAAGGTATAATTTGATATTTGGGGACTTATGTTTAATTCATTTAAAGAATGATAGTGATCACATGTCTGTTTTGTAAATATAAGAATAAAACCAGAGGTTTATTCGCTTATCTTAGTACATACAGGGTTTTTTCTAAACTGGGTAACCGGGGCATCTCCTTGTGCGTCCTCTTACTTTTCTCATGAACACTTTTACCAAAATCTTATTTATGTTTTAGTCTGTTATTCTGATTGTTCATAATAATGCATTTTGCGTATATGTTGCATGTTCTGTGATCTGCAGACATTCATTCATTCTCAAAAGGACCTTAAAATGTTGTGTTCTTTGCTATTTAAATTTACTCTTTCACCTTAAAGGTAACAATAATTTCCACTTAGGGCTCCTTAGAATGCCCCCTTTTCACCTTAAATTTTCAAAACCTCCACAGCACACGCTTCCTCACCACCATGTTGCCCTTGTACTATTCCTTTCTAGAAAAAACCCTGATATGGTCGAGAAAACAAAGAGACCAAAACTGAATAATTACTCTTTCATAGCCATAGTTTGTTAAAAATATACAAGAACCAAATAATCTGACACATTTCCCACTGATTTTTGTGCAAAGTGCACACAAATTAAATGTAGAAATGTGAATTACTATGCCACAGTGTTTTGTTTTTGTTATAGTTAGTCATCATTTGTAATTAGCTTGGTAATAACAATGGATAACAATGGAAAATGTGTGTGAAACATAAGGGAGGATAAATATCCAATAAAAGCATTAAGAGGCCAAATAATTTGGGATTATCATTTCAATTAAGAACATGTAAATAAAGGATTATTTTGTACTGTTTTTTTGCTGGATTTGTTTGTTGCTTTTCAACATTTCAGTTCTGATTGTGTGGTATTGTTGTTGATATTCTGGGTTATTCCATTAATTGTCCTGGTGAGGCTAAAAAAAGCATCGAGCTTCAGCCTTTTAACACTTATGTGACACTTATGTGACAGTATGACACTGTAGTAATGATCATTAACAAGCTATTACCTGGATATTACTATTAATGTACTATTACATTATCTCCTTATTATAAGATGGTACTACCATAACATTACGTTCCTATTACCATACTATTACTATGTTTCCACGGCAGTGCAGATGTTATTACAATATATAAACATTTACGTGTGAATATAAACAAAATAAACATTCTTAAGTAAGTTCCTCAACAATTCAGCCATCTTTTTGGCATTTCACTTCAGATGCTACAGTGCGGACAAGTGTACTGGAAAGAATGGTCCTGAAATCAAATGAGTATAAACGATAACAATGTTTTCATTGTCTCACTATACCGTTATGATCCTGATACAGAAGCCACGATACAATACATGTTGTGATACACAGTTATTTTAAATAATTATCATATCCTACACACAATTTACTGCGACAGCTGCCTTAGGCGATTGTTACGTCAAGTAACTTCCCTTTCTTCTCAGCCAATAACAAGCCTGATCTTGATCTCCGTAGGTACTGAAATTTGACATGATGTGATATAGAGGACCAAAGACTAGCGTCACAGCATTCGCTGCCATACTGAATCTGAAATGATCTGACAATCTTCTGCAGTATCAGGTTTTTTTTTAGCACAGCCCTAGTGGATCTGGTGAAAATGAGGACACTAGACAAAAAAAGAGTCCTCAAAGTCCTCGTCCACACCCACGCACCCAAAAGTACAAAGAACAAGGTCTGATGAGCTGGTCACCTGAAAGTATGAGTCAAGTAAACGTGTCATTCTCACCATGAGATCATTAGGTCAGCAAATGAAAAGCTCTGGGATAACAGATGATGAGTTCTTTTTTCTTTTTCGTTGCTTTCATTTACTGCCGTTACATGTTCATCCCACAAACTGAGGCCTACCTCCTGATTGGATGCTCACTGCTGCCGTCCATGTCCGGGCTCGGGGGAGGGGCAGAAAAGGTGCTGAAGTTGAGGGACAGGGGTCGGGGGGAGGACCGGGAGCCATGCCTCCTCCTGAGTCCATCGAGCATCTGGGCAAAGGGGGGGAGGTTAATGTGCAACATAATTTTTTTACTGATGTGAATTCACATTCAGGATCCTTTTTGTTTAACATTTTCATTAATAACTATTATATGGCTTTATGCTTAAAAATCAGTGCAGCCAAAGACCTACATTTGAGAATAAAATAAAACTGTTTTATAATAACAAACCACACACAAAATTGCTCAAGTTGACTATAGATTTAGTGAAAAACTTAAACCCATGCGGATAAACGAATGATTAAACACGTGGAATAGGAAATCAAAACATTGCTTTATACTTATACCTAAATATTCTGTAATAATTAGCTGATGCCAATTATTACAGATGACAAATGATGTCCCATGTGTCTCATGTGGATGTTTGCACTGACACTGTGGGAAAGTGAGCGGCCCTGGCTGAGGTTTGTGCTCTCTGAGTGATTTCTCTAGTTTCTCACTACGTCATGAGGCATCACAGAGAAATATCTAAAGGCCCTGACACAGTCACGATCCAGCTGCTACTGTTTCATCTGAGACAAGGGACGAAACAAGGAGCGGTAAAACAGGCAAACACACTCATTTAAATGTTAAACTTAGGGGGGGTACGAGAAGAAAATCGAGGCGTAATCGTGTGTTTTTCTGTTTCCTGATTCTGTTACTGACTGTTATTTCAACACAACACGGAGTGTTTTGCAATCAGAGCTCAGCCCACGCTCTAGATTTACTACAATCACACACACAATACATTAGGGAGAGAAAGGAGGGGGACCTGCATGTGTGTGCATGTAGGCCACTGTGGATCATTCCAGTAAAAGCCACGTAGCCACACACACACACACACAGAATTACATTACAGTATTACAGTATGTTTGGGTGTCTCCCCATAGAAACACACTGTACTGTAGTGTAGTGTACACGGTGAAACGCCACCCACTGGTCAGAGGAGGGAACAACAGTCTGGGCTGTCACTCCAGACAAAGACACAACACAAGGCTCCCTGCGCTCAAGTGATAAAGGGGCAACCCGTGTGTTTTGTGGAGGGATTGACCTGCAGCACTTTGATCAGAGCAGGATCACATCTCTCAGTCACACACACATGCAGAGTGTACACACACGCAGAGTGTACACACACACACATACACGGCAGTCTGAGGTATTTGTGCTTTAGCTCGCCCCTCCTCCTTGTCTTCCACGGGCGACCACAGTCATATCGATACCACATGTCATTCACATTGGTGTGTGTGGCTTTTCCAGGGCCCGCGTATGTCTCACTGTACAACCCTGACTTGTTTACTCGACATCACATTTATAATCGGTCGACAATCCACGCTCACGGCACAGAGGAGACAGAACACGCAGTCGTGCGTACGTGGAGCTTTTTCTTTTTCTTTTTTTTTTCACCTGTATGGATGAAAGGATGTTCGCGTGTCACTGTAAACACCAGCGTGGACGCGTTGTAAACACACACTGGCGCAGAGAGACACCCACGTCCACGCAGGGATTAAACCTGTGTATGTAAATGGCTGTAAAGTTGCCGTGTGTCATGCGCCTCTGGCCGCCCACTGTAGCCCGCACTCACCGTTGCTGTCCTGTTGTTGCTAACGGGATGAAAGGCTCATGTAGAACGGATAGGAAATGTTTAGTGTCCGGGCTCATCAGTGGGACTCGTCCCCGCCTGTCTGCGCTCACACACGGGCATCAGGGACCAAGGTGCGGGCGGAGGAAGGGTCAGAGTCCGACCTGCGGTGCAGTGGAGGGAGAGAGACTCATTCATGAGGCAAGCACCGCCGCTCTCTCTCTCTCTCTCTCTCTCTCTCTCTCTCTCCCCTGCTCGCCCCCGCTTTGTTTTGACGAGATGCAAAGCGAACCTGAGCGCGTGCACGCGGCCTCAGAGCATCACGTGGACGCGCACCGTGGTTGGAACCCATTATTGGAGAGAGTCCCAATTTAAGTGCGGGACGCGCCTCCTAGTGGGCCATGAAGGTATTAACGTATAGAAACAACTTAAAAGACATAAAACCAATAAGCACATAATAAAAAAAATACAAAAATATAATTATTTACAATGTGTGTGAATCTATAGTAATAGTAATACTTTGTTCAAATGTGATTTTCCAGCTGTATATAAAATAAATCATATATATATGCAAATATTTGATGTTGTTGTCTTGTGTATTGATGAGTTGTGATTTAAAGGTCCAGTGTGTAACGTTTGAGAGTTGAATTTTGAGGGGCAGAAATTGAATATACCAATATACATGTAGAATAGCTTTAAAATAAAGATAGTTTGGTTTCCATAATAAGGTAATGTATATGTACTTTAAGCAAGGGCCTTGCCTTAATAAAGTCCACCACCTTGTGCCAATACACATGGTATTATATGTCCAAACAGACGTTTATAATGCAAATAAAGAACAATGAGATTTTGAGTATTCAAAGCTCACCGTCATACACTGACAGCTGAGGGGGAGGGGTGTGCATTTGTTGCAATCTGCAGTCTCACCATTAGATATCACTCATTGTGACACATTGGCTCTGTAGGGATTTATTAGGGCGCAGAAGATTTCCAGAATAAAAAGTGGGTGTGGCTGTTGTAGTTGTATGCAAAACCAGGGGTTACAAGAAAAGAAATGGTAAAAGCACAGATGTGATTGTGCTCTGGACATGGCTGAGTAAGTTGTACTTGAAATGCAGAACAAAGTTACAGAGTTACAGAGTTCCATGCAGGCCCCTTGAACCCTAACGCACAAACATATTCCATAACAAACAAGTCAGCAGGGAACTCTGCACTATGCACTTTGCACAATGAAGTGCATACAAGTGTGCAGACACTGGAACAGAATCCTGCAGGTATTAATGTGTATGTACATGTTGCTTTGACCAATATAACTACATGTCTAGGGTATGGATGGGACAGTTTTATTACTCTTATTATCATTAGCAGTAGTAGTATTTCCATCATCATTTTATGCTATGATTAAAATTGATATCAGTTTTTTTTTATCAACAATCTCTGCTGCTGCTTGTATAAATGACATTGTAGTTCTATAAACATGTCTTTACTGACTCAGCACTGTCCTGTCTCAACCTATAACTTAATGCAAATGTTATATATCTGCTCCTGGTCTCTTTCTTCTGTCTTTACCTCACATCCCTCTTTCTCTTTCCCCAACCGGTTGAGGCAGATGGCTGCACATCTTTGAGTCTGGTTCTGTCAGAGATTTATTCTTCTGTTAAAAGGGAGTTTTTTTCTCTCTGCTGCTGCCTAGTGTTTGCTCATTGTGTGAACTGTTGGTTTCTCTTCTCTCCATGATGTTGTCTATGTACACTGCCATGAGATAATGTATGTTGTGATTTGGCGCTATACAAATAAAATTAATTTGAATTGAGACATTTATGTATAGCAATGACCCCAATCTATGTCTTTGCCATCTGCCAGTGAAGACACGGATAATCCCCCATGTCCACGGCTCATAATATAAATAAATCTGCCTTGTGACCAAATTTGTGAAAAAAAACAAAAACAAACTTACAGATACTTTCATCTGCACCCTCAAAGTATTAATAGCACTAACTGTAGTCGTTTTTGTTTCTTTTCACATAATGTTCAAACAAACAACAAATCGTGACACTTAATGCATGCTGTGACAGTTAATCTGTTGATCTGTAACACTCTTATTGGATGAAAGAAGTCTTCGTTATCACATCATATCATGGACAGTAAGATGAAGTTCATCTCACTCCACATTTACATTCTTTGTGTTCAGAGAAAATAAAATTGCAATTCAAAAATGTTTATATTTGATGTGAAAATACTGTTAAAACCATATATCTATAGTCTATGATAGACGAAGCATCCTTTTTTTCCGAGTGGCCCTGAAAGTAGCACCGAGTAAACTCCTCCTTCTCCGGTAGTTGGAGCGGGAAGTTACGAAACTGTAGAAAAATAGTAACCGTGTGGTTTATTTCACATAAAAGACAACAGGGGAATGATAAGTGGTGAGTTTGTGTTCATTCACACACACTTTTGAGTCTTAAGTGGTGTTAACGAGCTAACTGAAGCGTTAACTCAAACTAAGTGGTTAGTTTGACTTGCTGCTGTTAGCTTCGATTTATTTTAGCTTTCTATGACCAGGGTCACGTGTGTGGAGTATTAAAGTGGGCCAGAGCTGCTGACTGTTGTTGTTTATTAGTTATTACAGCATATTAACATATTGTCATTGTTGCCTGTTTGTTTTAGAGACCATGTCCAGTAACGCAGAGGAGAGCAGCTCCTCTGCGCCCAGGTTTGGACAGGTAAGTGCTGTCTGTGCAGGAACAGGTGTTTAAAGTCGATTGATTAGAGAAAAATAAAGCACTGCTGCTCAAGTAATGTGTGTGTGTCCATAGTTGTCTGACAATTAACTGCTGCCTAATACTCTACTACCAGTGTAATTATCAACATGATAATGAGTCTTTATAGTGCATTAAATTACATTTGAGGGTTGGCATGAGTTTCATTTTTGGTTTGGGTTTAAATGTCCCAGGTGAATGAATGATTGATAACTGTGTGCGCACGTGTGTGTGTGCCTCTTTCTGATAGGGATGCACAATTATATCTGATATGCTGATATATCCGGAGTGCTTGTGCTCATAACTGATACCAATACAATATATACATCTTTAATTTTCCCCAACTGTATTTAATCTCTTCTTTAGTGAAATGATTATAATAGTTTTCATAGTCACGTTGCAGCAGATGTAGGTATAAGATGTCTTCATTGTGCAAAATAAATAAGCATAAAAAAATAGCTGTAGAGGGCACGAGCCTAAAAGTTATTCAGCCTACTGTCTTAGTCATATCAGTGGTTTCTTTACATTTTAAAGCCAATTTCTGCCGATACCGGTATTGTGCTGATAATATATTGCATCCCTACTTTTTGTCCTTAGTCTAGGTAACAAAGAATAGGAATATAAAAAACAGGGATGCACAAGATTATGGCACAATATTGGTATCAGCTACTTAATCTGTAAAAATGCAAATATCATTAAAACAGTCGGCTGAATAAACGGCTACCTCCTTGATTGTTATGTCTGCTATTATTTTTGGAAGTTTATTTATTTTGCAATATGAAGAAAATGTATATCTAAGTCTGCAACATGAGTATGAAAAATATGTTAATTTCAATACAGAAGTGACTAAAATGACCTCTGCAGTTGGGCGCAGGGAAAAGTTTATTTCTATCCGGTTAACAGCCCAAGCACTCCCGATATTATTAGCTTATCAGATAACGGCAATAAGTCCAATATCATGCATTGCTAATAAAAAATATAATACAAACGTGATGTGTGTAGGTGTATAACTTCCTCCTGTGTTTAGTGTGTTTATGTAAACTGTACTGTGTTGACAGTGTACCTACACAGCTGAGGAGTACCAGGCAGTGCACAGCGCACTGCGTCAGAGGCTGGGACCCGAGTACATCAGTAGCAGATTGGCTGGAGGAGGACAGAAGGCAAGTCAATATCTCCTGGCGTTTGTCTGCAGCTGTGAAACAAATGAGTACAATTTAAGTGGACTGTAGAAATTTGAATTTCTATAAATCATCACGATGTTCAAGTCACAAGCAAAAACAGGCAGGAATAAAAACTTTAAGTGGCTGTAATTTGGCTTTTTAACAGGTGTGCTACGTTGAAGGGCATCGCGTCATCACCCTGGCTAATGAGATGTTTGGATACAACGGATGGTCTCACTCCATTTCTCAGCAGAACGTTGGTATGACTCAGAGCTGTTTTTAACGGAGGACGCAGTTTTAATGACATAAGCCACCAGAGTAACAGGTGCTGTGCTTGTGTTTTACAGACTTTGTTGACCTCATCAACGGGAAGTTTTATGTCGGAGTCAGTGCCTTTATCAAAGTGATGCTCAAGGTTTGACGATTGTCATCTTTTCCTCTTCTTCCCTCTCTCTGCTTCTTGTGACGTCCATGTGACTGTGTGTGTGTGTGTGTTTTATAATGTGCTTTCCCCCAGGATGGTTCATATCATGAGGATGTAGGCTATGGAGTTAGTGAAGGACTGAAGTCTAAAGCTCTGTCACTGGAAAAGGCAAGAAAAGAAGCTGTCACTGATGGCATGAAGAGAGCACTGAAGTACTGGAATTTACTTCTCATACGTATTTTATGAAGGAAAAATTATGTAGAGCACTATCTAAAATGTATTTGTGTTGTCTTGTTAAGGTGCTTCGGTAACGCCCTTGGAAACTGCATTCTGGATAAGCAATACCTCTTAGCCATAAACAAGATCCCCAAACAGGTCAGATACTGCACACAAACCTCCAGCTTTAAGGTTTTCTTATTCAGAAAGTCTAATGGAAGATGAATCTTGTCACTTCTGTTCCACACAAAGCCTCCTCCTCCTGTTGACCCAGGCCAGACCAAGCGCACAGAGGGGGAACCCGCAGTGGAGAAGGCCCGGATGTCCAGTCTGATCAAAGAGGAAAAACGTGCATCTGCTGTCAGTCTGGCCAGGATACCGCTGGAGCCACGAGTCCTGCACCAGAACCACAAAAGTTCTGAAGTCCATACTCCTAAGAGTGACCCTGCTCCTGACAGGTAGAGTGAGAACATCAGCTCCAGGTAGACATCACTGGTTTCTCATATCTCTTCTGATATCTACTGACAGATATTTAATCTAATATTCCTAATTATGTCCTTATCATTGGTTTAAAAATCACCTGAAATTAAGAGTAAGAGTTGTATTAGAGCTCAATGAGCTCTTTATTTCTACATGGGAGGTGGGCTCTATTTTCCTGCACTGTCATGTTTCTACAGTGGCCTAGAATAGACAAACCAAACACTGCCTCTAAAAGAGACAAATGTAGTTTCTCCTCCACACAAGGTGAGGGTTGTTCTCACAATAAAAAAAACACTAAATCCTGCACAGTGACTGTTAACTGCCACCGAACAGCTCCTCATCGTAGTGACTGTGCGTCACCTCTGATCTCCATCCTTCCTTTCCTCCTCCTCCTCCCAGACCCGGCATGGACTTGGTGGACGATGTCGGGTCAGACCCCAAACAGCTGAGAAAGCTCCGGCAGCAGCAGCTGCAGCAGAAGTTCAGGAAAGAGATGGAGGCCAAGAAGCTGCAGCAGGAACAGGATCACACCACGTCTGAGGAGGCAGAGGCCGCTTCACGACCAGGATGCAGTAGAGGTAAGGAAGAGGGATGTCACAATTCTCTGTATAATATTGAACTGTTACGGTGTGGCGTCCACGGTTCAGTATGTGCTTGTGAATTGTGAAAACAAAAAAAATATACTTTAGTCTCACTATAGAGACTTATAATTTTTTTTATGCATCTCTCTTTGTTCCCCAGATGATGAAGGTGGACCAGCAATGAGAGACGGCACTGACACTGAACCCAAGAACAAGGACGAGAATTTAGCAGGTGCTGTAAGCCACCAGCAGAGGGTGGCAGTATGGTGAGGAAACCTGGCTTCCTCCAACTTTCACCAGTTGTGTTCCCTGAGTTGTGGTTTTGTCGTCCTCCACAGATGATCCTGAGATGTGGAATTTCACTCTGGATGGGATTGAGGACCTGGACGTCCCCACAGCTCGACCGCCGTCCACAGAGCTGAGGCCCAGCACTCCTGGGAATCACCAGATGCAGACACGCAGTAAGACTCCACAAAGACCTCCAGGCAGACCTCCTGACAAGGGTCCAGCACACAGCAGAGGACAGGACGGGATTCAGTACTCGGCTCAGTACCAGCACCAGCACCAGCACCAGCACAAGGCAACACCAGGTGAACTTTCATTTACAGCGTCGCTCATTTGTTAACGGACTCTGTCAGGGAAGGTTTTAGTGAGATAAGGGACTGCACTGCTGTGTCTCTCTTTTGTACTTTCTCTATTTTCTATTTCTATTTAATCTGTACTCTCTGACTTTACAGGCACAGACAATTCCTTTAGTCCATACAGACAAGGACAGTACATGAAGAAACGTCGACTGGACAGCTGAAGGCTTCTGCAATTCAACCATGTTTTTATTTTTGTGTTCATATAGATTTTATAGTGTATACGTTTTGCTTATTTTTCAGTGATATGCTGCAGTTATGTGGATTTGTAAATAAAATAAAATTGCCACATTAGTCAGTTGGCTGGAGTAATATTTTGACAAATTAATTTGTAGGAACAACCATCCAGGAGGAAATAAAACCTGAACAAATGTTTACATTTAATTACACCAGTCTGCATGACAAGTGCTTTAATATTTTTATTTGTTTTTACATTTTGTACAATGTGGAAAAACATACACAAAACAGATGAATCACATGAAGTCCATATGTTGGGATCAGAGTTCAACAGATACTACTGCGTGTTAGTGGCCTCACAGTTCTGGACGGAGGTCAATGACAATGACTGATATTACACGGTAACACATTAGGCTTTGTTGTGAGCTTGTGCTGTACAGTGGCCAGGTTATCATTTGTCATTTTAAACACCAGTGAAGCCAGCATGCAGGAATCATGCTGACAATCTGATTTCAAAGTTGCGTCTGTGATTTTGATAAATGGCAATTAAAAGACTTTCAGCAAGGCAAATAATAATAATAAAAAAAAAAAGGGTCACGATTATTTCCAATATCAAAAACACTGAAGTCAGTAACAACCCTCATCAGCATGCAAATGTTTCCATTTCCCCTCAGTCTTATAAAACTTTGAACATTGCATATTCTGCATTGCAGTAACTCATTTTTTCTCTAGAGAAGTTTTACTATTTGTCCAATCTATAAGCAGGCAAAGGAGTCACAATGACGACGTGGTGACAGAATAGTTGAGCCAGCGTGAGGGCGTGACAACTTTTTTTGTTTTTTTAACTTTTATATACAGCTCATTTGCTGCACAAACAAATGCTTCAGTGAACAAAAAAGTTAAACAATAAATCCACAAAAAACAAATGTCAGCCAAAACCATGTGTAAATGAGCCCAATAGAAATTCACAGCGGATGAACACGACCAACACAAATGTAACTAGAGAGTAAACAAAGTGTTTCCACATTAGTCAGTGTGTGCTCTTTTGCTCTGCAGTCCTGCGGTTCCTCTCGAGTCGGGTGTCGCGTTGTGTTTACGGTCAAGTGAACTGGTTTTTCTGCAGTACAGTCACAGATACAGGACTAAAGGAATCTGGATCTCATCATTAAGGAGGATGCAAGGCACTAAAGTGTTGCTCATGTTTACAGAGTGCGTGTAGAATGAATCACCACAAGCACACTCTTAGTGACTGAGCAATACATGAAAGAAAGCATTTACCTCACGTTAACATATGTACAATAAAATAGAAAAGGGGGGCAGGGCAGTCATAGATATAAGAGCTTAATAAACCACAGGAATTCGCCCTGTGAGCTGAGTAGAATACCAATAACAACAACCCTGCAATTGCACTTTTTTTTTATATTCGTTTAACTACATGTTGTTTAACAACCTTTAATAGTAATTACAGTGAGACAACATCAAAATCTGATGGCTGAATACAGGTCCATAAAGAACATTTGTTTTGTCTTATTAAATAACGAATACAAAAACAGACCACAGACAGAAAACCCCAGACACTTGTGAGATAAGTGGTGAAGGCTAAATGTTATAATGTGACTTTACTACGAACCTGTTTATCTAATGATGGATATTATCTGTGTAAACACATGTTAGGAGGAGGAGGAGGAGGAGTCTGTGCTCCCCACACTCACAAACACTATGAACCAAAACTGTAATTTTTTGTAAGATAAAGACTACAAACTGCTCATGGCTGAGAACTAAGTGGTTTCATGTATTAATGAAGGATTCTCAACAGCTTCATATATTTAAAAAAAAAAAAAAAAATCTACAGCAGCATCACTTCTTCAGTTACAAATTTTGAAAGGTGCTCAACACCAGGACAATGTTTTGTTTTTGTCACAGATCCATCTGCTTGCATGTCAGATGCAAAGAAATCATCAATAATCAGATTATGATAGAGACAACTGAAACACTATGACACCAGACCCTCACAAGGACATAAATATATGCTGAACATGGAATCATAACCCAGTGAAAGAATATCTATGTACAAAGTCGATGTCTCCATGTGTTTGGGGATTAAGGCCACGGTTACAGGGGACACTTTATCTACTCTTTGCCATTATTGCATTTTACTTAATAGGTAGCCAATGCGATACTTTCACAACCCAACTGTATCCTTTACACTCCAGACAAACTTACTACGTCTTTCCTCTTGTCACACTTGTCTTCCCCATCTGGAACAAACCAAGGGTCGCCCCCCCCCCCCATCAATTCCCTTGATACAGCGGCTCGCCATGGTCCATCTTTGTCCCCACAGCGTTTTTTTCCCCTCTCAGTCCCAGTTCAACAACTGCCACAGATCTAATTCTCCAACTGTCCCACACCAATCCTCCACTTACTAACACTCACAGTCTCAATCACAACACAACCTACCACCCGAACTCACTTAAACAGGTCAATTTTTCTTCAGGACAGTGTGTGTGTATGTGTGTATATGTTTGTCTGTTGTTGAGTAATTAACTCAACATTCTTCAGTGCCAGTTCAGCTTTACGTCAGAACCAGCGAGGATATCACCCAGAATCCCTCCCCCACCTCCACCTCTTCTTCAAAAAAGGGATCACATGACAATGTCTGCTCTCAAAGAAAAAAAAGCACGCATCTTTGGCCGATGTTGGTTCTGCATTTGGGTCGTTACATTAGCAGACACAACCGACTAACTCGTCACAGCTCGGATCCACAGCTAACGGCAGGCTAAGTGGGACACTTTCTGTGCCGTGGATGTGTATTGCACTCTCCCTCCAATAACAGATTTTGTTCTGCCTGAGAGGACACAAGTCCACTCATTACACAAGATAATAAAAGAAATAATAATAAAAAAAGAAAAGAAGCATGACACAGCCGGCGAAGCTGCAAAGAGAGCTAGTGGTTTTTCGATCTACAACTGTCCTGTCTCTCCGCTCTGACTGGGCTACGTAGGCCTCAGGTTGGGTCCTCCGTGACTGGCTGATTTCTGAGGTGCAGGCGTGGTTCCCATGTGGTAGCCTTGCTGCATGGACACAGAGGCTGTTGTAGGCGGCTGGTACTGTGATGGTGGCTGTGCAGGGTTAAGCATGCTGACCTGGCTTGTGCCTGTGGGTCCTGCCCACTGAGAAGCACTGTATGGAGCAGCGGCATATCCAAACCCCTGGGGAACGGGGCCCAGAGAGCCTGTACGAGGCCCCAGAGAGACGGACGGACTGCCTGAGCTGCTAAGGTGAGTGTTGGTGGTGGATGTGGCGTTGGAAGGTGTGGGAAGTGTCGGGCAGAGGTAACCTGGGGCTGAGAATTTACGCCCCATGTTGGCTGGAGGGATGAGCTGTCATAGAGAGAAAGAAAATCGTTACACTGAATATGTCATATTAATACAGGTGGTAAGCAGTTAAAGGGACAGTTCAGGATTGTTGAAGTGTGGTTATATGAAGTATTCACACATTATTAAGACCGATTTGTGGACCTGCCTGAGAGTCAGACACTCTCACTAATTACATGACTGTTGGCAGGGAAAAGTAACTTGTGCTGTGTCTCTACTAAATCCTGGGTTAGGGTTCGCCTCGACTCGCCTCTACGTGGTTTGGTTGGTTTTAACATTACAATATAGTACCTCCTGGGCGGAGTCATCACTGTATGGCTGCATGAAACTACGGTGACTCCGTTTTACACGCTGCAGTTTTTTTTCTTACCACGAGACAGAGACGTTTCTGGTTGCACTATTATGTTTGTAAAGCACTCACTCTGCACACTGAGCTGGAGCTACTGCTCTACTGTTGGTAACATTTTGTCATTTAAGTAAATCCAACAGAACGATGATTATATTCCAAAGATATATTGAAATTAGGAATGCTCCAGCATAATCTAACATCTGAAAATTACAGCCATGTACGTGTCAGTCTTAAAACAGCTGATTGTAGTGAATGAGTAACAAAAAAAAATAAAAAAAACATACGATAATATATAACACATGAGAAATTATTTTCTTCTACATTCACTGCCCTGTTGCAATTAAGTGCATATATAAAAAACATCTGTAGTTTGCAGAAGATAATCTATTTAAACCATAAGATACTATTAAATAATACTAGCTAAATTCAAATGTTTCCTATATTGCTCATATTAGCAAAAACGACTTGTTATCAACTTTTAATCGCTCCTCTCATGGGCCACTTGCAGAGGCTTTGCAGTCTACCAGGGGGCCGCAGCTCACATTTTTGGGAATTACTAGACTTGAGCAGAATGAATTTTATTATGTGAGCCTTTTGCAAGACTTCTGCACTTGGCAAAGTCTATGTTGATAATGTATCAAAACCTCATACAACCACACTTTAAAAACCCAGACTACTTTACCAAGTCATCAAATGCTAAAAGAGAAAGATTATGATTATTATTTAAAGAAAACAGTCAATGCTTACATCATGTCCCAGTACCGCCTGTGCTCCAGTTTTAGGACCTCTCTTACACTGGGACAGGTTGATGGCGTCTCTGGCCCAGTTATCCACCAGTTGGTGAAAGTCATCAGTGAAGGTGCCTTTGCCTTTCTGGGTGAGACAGCCAGAAGCAGCAGCTCCAGCCACCTGGGCCAGTGAAGAAGAATGGTTCTGACAGTGACCTGAACCGTTACTGACGCTGGATCCAATTGGTCCTGGGAAACGAGAAGCCAGGTGAGATGAGACTGAAGGAAATTTAATGAGGAAATCATTTCATGAAGCTCACTGAGATAGATCAAGTCCTTTTGCACATACCTGTGGAGCAGCCACTGAGGCTGGGCATGGACGGAGAGGATCGTAGCTGCTGGTCTGATCTGCCAGCTGCTTGTGATGATGCCTCTGTTGCAGTTTCCGAAGCTTCTGTTGGAGAGGGGGAACTGTGCTTTGGAGACGATCCTGACCACAGCACAAAATTTGATTCATATTAAAAATTAAAATTATTTTTAAACAGCTTAGGTATTTGATAAAGCGTGAACAAATGAGTTAAAAACTGCTGGCAGGTCAGCGTGTTTACCAGAGTGATTGGGACTGGGTTGGCCACTACTGCGAGCAGATTTATGACTCTTGCTTTTCAGCCTACGTCGACCTCCAGCCATGGCCACAGCAGGGGAGAAGACAGAAGGAGGGGGTGGTTTTCCTATGCGGACAAACAGAGCCTCTACCTCCTCCTTCTGACGAGACTGTAAGACCTGAAGCTCCTTCATATGTCTGAGTGGGAGAGGAGACAACAACTATGTTACAAAATGTCTTCTGAGATGAGAAATACCACCTGAAGTAAAGGTAGAGTCATAAAATGAGTGACTGATGTGTGACATACTTTTCTCTCAGATGGCTAATTTCTTTCTGCAAGGCATCGTCCTCGGTCTCAGAGTCGTCGTTGTCACTGCTGTAGTGGCTGTGAGCATTGTGGGGGTCAGAGGATGAGGACGAGGGCCCATTCTGCCGATTGGAATCCTGTGATGGACTAGAGCCTGTCGTTGGAGCTGGAGTTACTAAGGGAAATCAAACACATAATCTCACATGATTTAAATATGGAACCATGATGTCTACATGCAGTACATGCTCTGCATAATGTGTAATGAAGTTGCTGTGAACTTAGCGCACACCTGTGACTGAAAAACGTCCCACTTTGGAGCCAGTGGTGGATTCAGGTGTGACGTTACTGCTCGTGGACACTTGGAAACGCCCAATAGTCGTGGGCTGACCGACGGGATCGGCGAAGAAAGACGAAGCTCCATTTATGCTGTCTGTTTCACAAGCAACTTTGGGCAAAGATGACAACCTGTGGAGTGTATTCTCTGGACTTGAGGGTGAGGAAGAGGAAGAGGAGGAGGAGGAGGAGGAAGAGGAAGAGGAGGTAGAGGATGGTGTGAGGGAGGAAGAGGATACCACGTTGCAGGGATCGGGAATGCTGCTGGATGAATCATCTGTTGCAGCAGAAACCTGAGAAAGAAGAACAAGGTTATTTTAATAAATTGAGCCCAGTGAGGTAGTGTAGACAGCAGGTGTTTCTAGAGCAGGATTTGGTTTCCAAACAAAAGCACATGTAGCCCCTGCATTAAAAACATGCAGTGTCTAAAACTCACTTGGAAACGTCCCAGAGTGAAACCTGCTCCTGGAGGTTGGACTCTGTTTCCACCCTGAACAGTCTCAGGGCTCAGAGCTCTCCTTAACTGTGCATCCAAATTACCCAGTGGTTGATGTGACTGTGGAGTCACACAAACAGGATTTAAGGAACAGTCTTAAGCTGCATTTCACACAATACACAATACAAGGAAACAAAAGGTTACAGCAAACCATTGTTGTGTGCATTTCTACCCCTGTAAAAAAACTAGTTAACTACACAAGTATGGTACATTAGCAGAGACAATGTAGATCTCACCTGATTTGGTCCAGGAAATGGAGGTATAATGTCCGAGGGCGGTGTAGCAGCTTGATCAAAACCAGTAGGTAAAGTCTGAGAGTAAAAAAAGGGAGGTCAAATTATTAATTGTTGCAATAAACCAGATTTTGCTTTAATTTTTTTTCTCTCAAGTGCTGAAGTTTTTACTAACCTGTGCCCTGGGCTTCATCGGAGGGGTATGTGTATGTCCTGATGGGGTAATACCCTGTCCTGGGGTGGTTGTGCTGCCAAGGACACCTTGTGCCCCAGAGGTGAGGGAAAGGTTTGATGGAGGCACCATGACAGTTCCTGGTGGCGGGGAAGCAGTCCCCGGGGTAGGAGAGGAGGTCCCTGTGCTCTGACTAGGATCCATTGAAGCCGAGGATGCAGAGCTCTGGTCTTTGAAGAGGGACCGTAGTTTCTTATCTAGAGCTTGGATGTCATCTCGACCAGCATTCTTTGACTGGAGATCAGCCCCTTCTGACTCTACCTGCTGTACCTGACTCTGATTGGTTAATGAGGCGGGAGGATGGATGGATGCATTCATAGGCTGAGAAGATGTAACAGCACTACTGAAAGGCTGCTGCTCTGAAGCAGGGACAGCACTATAACTACCACTACCAGAACTAGATGTAGCACCAGATCCAGAAGAAACACTGACAGAGCTACTGTTCGTCTGAGGCCCAGGTACTGCAGGGACAGAGTTTTGCGTGGATGCAGGTGAAATAGTGGTAGTTGAAGGAGGGATACCGGTCGCTGATGGAAGCTGTGAGGGAGGTGTTTCATGGGAAGACTGGGGGGGTGGACTGGGATCATTGATGACTGGAGCAGGTGTTTGGGGCTGGGTGGATACAGGTTGAGGGGAAACGTTCACAGGTTGTGAGGATGTTACAGTAGACGTGGCAGGAAAGTTAGGGCTAGCAGTGGAAGCTAAAGCTTCCGGAGGAGCCAGGACATTGTTGGAGTTTGGGCCGAGTCCAGGCTCAGTAGACGGGACAGAGCATGGTTCCTGCTCAGCAGCAGGGGGCTCAAGGGTGTTGGCTCTCTCTTCACGAGTCTGCATCTTCATGTTACTTAAAGCCTGCTGGAGGAGCCCAGATGGAGCAGACAGAGAAAGGCCCAACGTTATAGGGGGAGCTAGAAAAAAAAAAAGAGAAGGAGGAAGAGATTACAGATGTGTCATACAAAAAAGACAAAAACATCAATAGTTTCCACCTTGAATAATAACTTTTCACTCACCAGGGCCAAAGTCATCTCCAAAGGAGTTATTAGCTGAAGGAGCTCCAAAGAACTGCTCTTTAAGACGAGACTCTGGCACTGGGCTGACGATGAACCTTCGTCCTGCTGAATGCACCACCTGGGCTGTTGTGCTGGGAGAAATACCTGATAAAAAGGTCAGAAAAAAAGAGTGAGATATTAAGCAGGAGACATCATACGAGTCTATCACCTCCAAGTTGACAATGAACAGTGTATTTTTTGGGGAAAGGCTTGTTCACCTGGCAGCATGGGGATGGACAGTTCAGGCTGCTGTTGAAGGTCACTCAACTGCAAAGAAATAAGTGTAGATGGTTAAATCTGTAGCCAGTGAGGATGAATACTCTCATAAGGAGGTAGGTTAGGGGTGGGAAAATGTCATGTCATGATGTTTTCTTACATCAACAAAATCCTTTGCTGCACAGATGTGCTTACTTTGTCTTAACAGGCTACACTCAAATCATTAGATCAAGAAATAGTCAAATAAAATACATTTAAAACTGATGTGAACTGTTCTTTATTAGCTTTGTCAAATTAATGTTACCGTTACCAAGACAGCAATGACCAGTAAACCTGCTCTGCTCTGCTGAGACATGGAACGACTGCAGACTATTAGCTGATTTAAGTTAGCTTCAATTATTATGGGTTCAAAAATTATGATTATTAGCATTATGACAAACATTAGGACAAAAACCAGCATCCGTATGACCTAACCAACATATGCAGCTTTACAAGACTTGAATAGAGCAGAGCTTTCAGCCATTTTGACTGAAGTTTCCCCCTTGTGGCACTTCAAAATAACTGCATGTTGTTGAGCTAACCATTTCAAGTTGCTCAAATAAAAACTATGGCCATTATCCCCATTCACAACCATCTAGATAAATGGAAATTCACCACAATAGAATAACTAGTGTTTTTTAGTGCAATGAGCATTAATATCGTATCATATATCGTCCCACCTTTATTCTGGATATCTAAATAGGAGATGTGAATATGACAGATACCTGAGGAAAGCCTTCCTTTATCCGCTCTCCCTTCTCATCAGCCATTTCGATGACTTCCCGGACCTGCTCGATGAAGGACTCGCGCTCACACTCCAAGATAAACTCACTCTCAACCTGAAACCAACAACAGAACACATTTACTATAAAAGTGGTCCATAGAAAGGCTTTGTAATGGTGACTGCAACTGGCTGAGGTAAGTGCATACAGAGATTTTGTTCAAGGCAACAAAGAGGTTATGTTTTTAAAATTGTAAACTACTACCATGATCTGTGCAATCTCCTCTGGATTATCACCATCTAGGTCAAATCTGAAGGTCACCATCTTCCTGTTGTGAGTTTCCAGCTGGCACTCTGCTACTCTGTCGCCCACATTAGAGATCTGCAAAAACATTAATCGAGTTATGTATCAGTGAGATAAATCATTTTCTGCACATACATTAACAAGTTTACTAGTCGTCAGTATAATCATAGTGTGTGTGTATTTTATAAATCTACATAATAAATGTTAACCGATGGAAAGAGTATAAAGGATCTCATACACTGAGAACATTCAGCTTGGCCTTTGCAGACTTTTCGTGGCGGGAACGGCTGCGCACCGATCGCCTCTGGTGGCGCTTTAGCGAGCGCCCCTCGTGGCGACCTCCTGATGTAGAACTTCCATCATTACCGTCACTAAGACCGGAGGCTGCATCTGACAGGCAGCTGTAAGAGACATGAATCCAAGTGAGACATCAGTCAAGTGGAGTGGTGCTCATGAAACCACTCACAACAAAAGGCTTCCCTCTCACCTTTCTACAGACGGTGGCAGCAGAGGTAAAGATCCTGCCGATTGTTCTGGTGTTGACTGAGATACACTCGCAGGAGCCTGGGAAGTCAGAAATCAAGCACTTAATATCAAATGCTAATATACATTTTTATTTTTTTAACAATTTAGTGACATAAGTCAGATAAATAAAGATTGTTTATATTTTATTGTGGTCATTTATGCTGGCCATCTACTCACAGCAAATGTTATAATTTACCATCCACCAGATGGAGCAATTAATCCTGGTGAAATATGTTGTATCAGATACAGCAGGAGACGCCATTATTCAGGTCTGAGAATATGCTAAAAATAAAGCTTGTTTTGGTTTGCCGTTGGTGTTTGGTCATGTGAAGAACCAGAAAGAAAAAAAAGAAAAGAAACCAAGGCAGACACCGAAAAGTCTTGGTTAGGTTGTTGAAAACCAACAGTATCCATCACGTGATTGCCAGAGGAAATGAAACAATGAAAAACAACCTTACTTCATGTCTTTTTTCCCCCATAGTTACATTGACTTAACATGCTCTCACCCAAGAACACGACCACAAATACAGCTTATTAGTGCTGTGTTACAGTCTGTCCTTCCATGTGACCATTTCTCTCTGCAGTATTTATTTGAATGTTAGTTGTGTTTACACAGGCAACTGCTGTTCTATCACTTTCCACTTTTTTTTTTTTTTTTTTACTGGGTGAAAAAGGAACAACAACATAGCTTATATCCACTGGAGGACTGAAAAGCTGTTACAGAGGAACCAGAAGGATATAAATTTATATAAGTGTATACAATGCTTTTAAGACTAAATGTAACAAATGTGAACAAAGCACGTGGTCTATTCTCTGAACTTGGGATGCCTTGTTTTTATGACTCATGTTTACAGGTGCTTTATGGTGCACTAATATAAAGTTGAATGTATAACTACTTCAGGAAGAACAACTGCGTCACACCTGACCTACATACACACACAAAACACTGTTGCTCTGTAGAGTACCTGCACAACAGAGAGGCACGAGGCCTGATAGAGGAAATAAAGATGCTCTGCGTTGAGTGGAGGAGACAGGACAGGACTTGGCTCATTGGCCCAAGACTAAGAGTCAGGCACGAATAAGAAGCATGCAGAAGGGTGTAGAGAAGAAAAAAAAGAAAGCAGCCACAGCAATAAGAAAGGTCAGAGAAAAGAGATTTTGAAATACACAGAAATGTAAAAAAACAGACAGCTCGAAACTGATACTTTCATATGATCAAGAGACAGTGGCATTTAGTCTGAAAGAGAGATGCATGCTTGCACATTAATAGGAGCACTGGTGGTGCGCGTCTCACCTGTGGCTGCTGGGCTCCAGTGTGTGACTGCGGTACAGTGGAGCTTTGAACTGTGGCACTGCTCTCAGAGTGTTGCTGCTGGGGTACAGAGGACGACGATAATGGAGGCATCATCACTTGCTGGTTGGAAATCTAAAAGAAGAAGGTGGAGTGGCAGACTTTTCAGAATAAAATACAAGGCATGGTGTTGAGATAAAAACTGCCACACATGCAATGACACAATAAAACTAAGGTCTGAATCTTTTGACTTTGTCCCAGAGCCAAATGTACTTACCTGTTTAATACCATGTCTGGAATAACCAGATCATTTGACATTTAAGTTCTCACACACCACAGTGCATGTGCAAAGTTCTTAATAATACTGGGTCCAATGTTTTGGTGTGAATAACCATCTTCCTATAACCGAGTACAAACTTACCAAAGACCCAATTAAAACAATTAATTTTGTATCCCAGAACATGATATCTGAAAGCCTGTGGGTGTGTTTAAAAGTGGCAACAGGAAAATGGGACATTTTATCTACCTGAGGGGGGAGCGATGGTTGGTAGTAAACTCCATACTATAAGAAACAAAACATAACAAAGGGTGAGAGAAGGAACTTGAGAATAAAAAAGAAAAGTAAGTCGGGGGGGAAAAACTTAGAAGCAGATGCTACACTGTAGTCTTTCAAAGTCAACTTGACACTGTCTGAAACCGTGGCTTTGCTGAATCAGACCGATTAAAGTTCATTCACATTCACATTCACTGCATTGACATATGCGTGTACTCTTTTGTTTTGTGTTGTGGTTCTCTTTAACGGTTAGTAAGACACATAGGACAACATATACCTGTGAAGGTGCCAGAGGAACAGCCTGGCTAGTGGCTGCTGGAACTTCGGGCTGGACACCTTGCATCTGGGACTGACCCTTGTGCACAAGAGACAGAACAAAACATGGTGAAAACAAAGCAAAGGAGAAAATAAATTGATAGAGTGTATTAACCAGCTATGATAGTCGGCATGTTTAGCATTGGTGAGAGAAATACCATTTTGAGGATCGTGGATTCAAATCAAGTAGTAAGTAAGGGAGTTAGTAAGGTGCAATTAAACTGCATGTTTAAATTCTTAGGAACACATATCACATGTATACAATTTGATTAATACATGGGGTTACGTCCTATATTCATGATGACTCACCACTGACAGTTGCTGCTGTTGCACTTGTTCATTTTGTGTCTGCGCACAAGACACCTGCAGCTGAAGGTGCTGACAGGGAGCAGAGCTGTAGGAAACTCCAGGCTGAAGAGGCTGAGCATCAGGAAGGATGGAGGAACTAGGCAATCTGTCTCCCGTGTAAACAGCTGCGGGGGAAATTAAGTTTTCATTTATGAAAAAGCTCTACATGCACTCAACTTTCAAAACATTTTAATATTAAATATTACACTGTCAGCTGCATGTGTTTCAGATCATAAGTCAACTAATACAAACCTCCTGCAATGTGCTGTAGCTGTTGGTCGGACTCCAGCTCCTCCGACTCTGGCTGGATGGTGGTCACACCTTGTCCCTGAACTTGTCCCGTTGACTGGGGGACATAAGGGACCCCCTGTGCCATGGCCGTCAGTGAGGTTGATTGAGAAGTGTTCGAGTAGTTAGAAGTCTGGAGGCTCTGCTGTGATACAGGTTGAGCAGACATCTGTGTGCTGTGTTGGTTTGGTTGTGGAGAGATGTAAGGAGCAGGCTGAGGCACTGGCTGAGGCAACTCTGTGCTGGATTGCTGTCCTGGTTGCTGCGCAAGCAGTAACTGACTCTGCATCTCTTCTTCTAACCTTCTCTTCTCTTGATCTTCTCGGACCTTTAAGATAACCAGAATCAAAAGTATTAAAATCTCAGAGACCATGTAAACATTGGAGCTCAATTACGTAAACCCTATGACTTGAATCAGAATTTAAGTAATATACAATGGCATACACGACAAGAATAGGATACACAACAATATGGACACACCTGCTGCCACTGAGCTCTCTTGCGGCTGATCAGAGACACCCTGTCCTTAATAGCCTTTGCAATGGTCTTGTGGTCACCTTCGCAAACATAACCAGATTCGACCTACAGCAAAGTAGAATGTCAGTGATCGTGATGACCTTGATAACACAAATATCAGTATTAAAAAAATGTTTTTTAATATATAAAAAAAAAGTGAAATTCACCATTTCTTGAGCCACATCTTCTGAAACATCTTTGTTGAGGTCAAAAGAAAACTCAATTGCTTCATTGTCTTTGTACTTCCCCTTGAGTTTCTTAATATCCTCAATTCTCAGCCACAACTTAATCAGCTGCATCTCTCCATCATCCTCTTCTGCCAGCTCCACACGCACACCTGTGTCCTCCTGGAAGAATACGTGGTTCAGTAGGTCCTTGATTGAGTACCTAAAGAAAAGAGAGCAGTGAGCAAATATGATCTCCTGGTGACCATGTTGACCATTGAGCTGTTAATGTGTTCATAACTTCTAGACCTCTCATCTTTGTTCTGGCGAATACACCCCTCGATGATCTCCTTCACTTCAGGGAAGGCCACCTTGTCGAAGCTGCCCGGCTTCACCCCCTACGGGAAACACAGAACCCTAAAATGAGAATGGTTCTTGACCTTTTTCTTCTGGATATTCCTAATTTCTTGAGCCAGTTTTAGCTTAGGGAATCTACATGAAAGCCACATGAATATCCAACATACGCTGAGTTATTTAACTGCAATTCTCTTTCAAATGTGTTCTAGGTTGTAAGTAGGGCAGGTTGAGGTTAAGACTTTTTCTAACACATTAATTAAATTAATATTCATAGGATGGTATGCATTCTGTCTGGTGGCATTCAAATATTGTATATAATGTGTAAAGTGATGGAAAAGAGAAGAGGACAAGTCGGCTGAGGATGGATGGTGAGAGATAATGAATGGAGCCAATAGCAACAGGAAACTCCCTGGTGCAACAGGAAAAAGGATGACGATGAATGAATGAGTGCAGAACAGCTGAGGTGTAATAGGAAAATAGGAAGAACAGACTATCTCCCCCAGGACTATGACTGTGAAACTAGACGATGTCACACTAACTTAATGTATGCTCAGCAACACAATAGCACTTTGTTTCTCAACTGAGTCAACCGTGTCTATTCTAATCTGCAGTACCAATTCTGGGGTGAATAAAAAAAAAAGCTATTTTTTAATGCAAAGCAGTATTTGTGCTTTGCAGTTAATGATAAACTGTGGCACTTCTTAAGATAACAGGTTTCACCTTCCTACCCTATGAGCCCTGAATACATGAATCATGTGTATGAATCATATCACGTGTGAATCATATCTGTAAACCATGTATTTAATAAGGTGAGCCAGTATGAACTGTGTGAATGAGACTGAAAAGATGTTTCTTTTCTATGGCCGTCATGATCACAAGACTGACTAATGAAACAACAAGGCTGTACATGTTCAGGATCTTATCAATCATCCACACCTCTGGTCTGCATGATTGACCAACATATCATACACCATAATCTAGATAGGTAGAAAAACAAAAACACTATGAAGTGAAGCAAAGAGGCTTGTTGATGCACATAGCATGCTTTCTCGTAAAGGTTTTTAAATAGGGCAATGGTAAATCACCCAAGAGAAAGAGGAATAAGGGAAATACCTAAAATACTGCAAAAATAACCCTACTAAAGAAGTGACAGCAAGAATAAAAAAGGTTCAAGAGAGGGACCCTAGCCTTTTTGGCACATAGGAAGAGGTGAAGGCAGGGCAGAGGAGACATGGGTGGTGAGAAGAACACTTACGCTGGTAACTCTGCGGTAGATCTGTGCAGCATTCTGGCACTCTGAGTAAGGGTACTCTGAGGTGGCCATCTCCAGCATGCACATTCCAAAGGCATACACATCCACTGACTCGTCGTACTTCTCCTCATACATCTCAGGCGCCATGAATTCAGGGGTACCTTAAATCAAAACAACTATTCAGAACTCTCGAACTCCCTTACTGATTGAGTGGGGTTCTCACAACCCATTGCCCCTCAGCTCCTCTAACCCCTGAGGGGTTGAGGAAGAGGAGGTTGAGAAGAGTGACCAGCCTGCAGACATCTCCTGGAGTAGAACCTGTGAGGTGAAAGTTGGAAGAGAGAGAGAAAAAAAGAAAAAGGGAAGGAAAGCAAAAAAAGAGACAGAAAACAAAAAAGGAAGGAGAAGCTGGGCTCAGTGAGACTGTAGAGACGAAGGCACGTGTTTGTCTGTGTAAGACCTTAACATGTTGCAATACAAGAATGTGACTGAGGATACCAATGTGCAGAACACACTTGTTCACCAAAATGAACATTATTATTTTCAATGTTCAAACATTAGATTTAAGTTAATAGAGAGTAATGGCCAGGCGAGTATACAGGGTAATATTTTTGAGGGAATGCCCAAGAGTTTCTATGAGAAAAACATGACTAGCTATGGAAATAACTTTTGTCAAGACCTTACCTTACACCCACATTGACATTTACTTTTATAGCAGACTTACCTTTCGAAGTCTGACTTACCGTGTCTTCTTGGCCTGCAGAAGGAAACTGTTATGGTCAAGGCTGAGAGAAGCAGATCCCATAGCTAGTTACGGTGTTGATCAGTGTGTTCATGCACATCAGTCTGCTCCATTAATGGATAATTTTTACATTCAATTTCAGGTCTTACACAGAAAAACTGATTTGGTTATTCAAATGTAAATGTTCTTTTAAATTGATGTGTGTTACAGCACACTGTCAGACTTACCAGGCCCATAAAACTTCATACTTACTCAATGACCAGCAGTACCCTATTCATTCCAAACAGCAGAATGGGGCACAGCTGAGGCTAGAGCCTACATTTTAAAAACATACCTAAGAATGTGAACGTAAAAAAGAAAATAAAAGAAAAAAAAACACAAGAAACAAAAGTCTGACAGAGAGAAAAGTGTGACGAGCTCCCTGGACAGAGACGGAGTAAAAACATTCTGCAGTCCTGCAAATACTTTAAAAGACAGTAAGAGACAAACACTAGGGGCAAAAAAACCTGTTGAGGCAAACCCATAGAAAGAGATGTTTAATATTACAGGTGTAACTGGCAAACAGACCACATATTTCCAAACCACAGAACAAAGACCAGTCTAAAACAGAAGTAAGGGCCGGCCATACCTTTAGCCATGGCCACGTTAGCCTGCAAGAAGGCATAACAACTATTATAATAATAATAATAATAATAATAATAATGATGATATTGATGTTTAACAGTGCGAGAAATGTTAGGCGCTACTTACATTCAGTAGGTGCCTGGAAAAAAATCTTTTTGGAGAAACATCGACCAGAAATATTCTGTACAATGATCAAAACTGTGTGAGCACAAAGAGTGAAAGCCTTGTGGTTGTGTGCCTAAAATTATGACATTATCTGGCCTCCATTTGAGCTGTGGTTTGAGAGACAGCTGAAACGCTGTGGTCTGTTTTTTCACCACATCGTCAGCATAACGAGTCAAAGAAAAACACATACTTTAAATAAACACCGTCATTTTTATATAAACAGACTATCACAACTTCAAAGGTACTGACCCAGAGAACGACAGGGACCAGAAAATTAAAATGACTTTAGGTTCATACCTATAACACTCTTGGCAAAGGATGCACGCTTCAATGTGGCCAGTCCCAGATCTCCAATCTTCACTGATCCTGTTGGGCCAGTGATGAAAATGTTGTCACACTTAAGGTCCCTGTGGATGATGGGGGGAGTCCGAGTATGAAGGAAGTGAAGCCCCTTGAGGATTTGTCGACACCAGCTCCGAAGCACTTTAATTTTCATCACTTTAAAACGCTTTAGGTATCTAAAAGAAAGGAAAACAGACAGTAATTAATGTAAATCCTCATCCACTTTGGTCAAATAATCTAAATTAACATTGAACTAAAAAATAAATAAACATACCTTTTGCATTTATTCATTTACTGTTATGTCTTCATTCAAATATTACAGCCATATTGTATACAAAAAGTTAAGATGAATGAAATCACTTTTCAGATCAGTCAATATCCATGATTATGATGATAAAATGTCACAGATAAATACTGATTTTGTAGGGTTGAAGAAACCAGTTAATTTTGGTTTTAGCAAACTCAAACATTGTGCAAATCTGAAGCAAAATAAATGAATTGTGTTACAAGCATAAACATGATATTGATAAACTGAACCACTGATATATCGATAAGGGAGAAAATCATATCTCAATGTATATTGCTATTGATTTATTGCTCAGCCCTACACTAAACTCTATATTATTGTTTGTTGGATCTTCCCAGAGACTCACGTTTTGAGTGTACCAGAAGTCATGAGTTCAGTGACCAGAACAATGCACTTCCTGCCTTTGGAGGGTCCCTCCCAGGAGTCATAAAAGCGGACAATGTTGGGATGCTGCAGTCCCTTTAACATTCCCGCTTCCTCTTTAAAGCGCTGCCTCTCCGTCTTTGACAGCTTACGATCCTGCAAAGGACAAAAAGAAAACATTTGAAAATTTTACACCACACAGGAGAGGAGCAGCACTATTCACAGAGGTCAGCAGATTTATTCTGAGTAATAAACATATAACGGCCTCTGGGGATGGGTGTCAAACTTTAATTTTTGTGGTATTCACTGTGATCATTGGCATCTGGCAAAATGTCAATGGGTTTAACTCACACAACGTGTGTATGTAATGCTCAAGCACGTCTTGAATAACCCTGGTGTAGTAGACCTCGACATGAAATAGAAGAACAAAGACAGGTTTTGCGTTGCACTTCAGTTTTAAGAGAGCCAGGGTCATGCTATTTCTCAACTATAAGGGAAGGTCAAACCTCTATAAATGTTTCCTGTATTTTCTGGATGTGTTCCAATAAAGTGATAGAGAAAGAATTATACTGTATGGTCATTATAGCATTACTAAAACATCTATTGGAGATCTAAGACTTTTGCAGTTATGTATTTGAAATGATAAACCTTGGGGGACTGAGCCGCTGTCTCTACCCTCTTTTCCCGTCCCCAACAGATCAGGAATGCTGACTCATTGCAGACCTTCATATCGCTGATCAAGACCCACCTATTCAAACTGGCATTCCCATAGCTTTGGTGTATTATTATTATCATTTATAAAATGAATGGCTATGTTAAGTTTCATTTTTCTCCAGAGCATCTGAATACATCCATGTATATAAAACAAGCTAATTTGACATTCCAGGTTTGTGTTGATGAAGGTTCAACAGTTACCATCTCCACAGTAGCTCATGTATGCCATCTGTGTACACAGATTAGTGCAAACTATAAGTACATACTACATGTAAAAGTACACAGTCTGAGGAAACAGGGATGTGTACTGTTATCTCTAGTCGAGGACTCTGAACCAAAAGGTATACATGTCTAGTTGTATCCCAAGTTCATAGCAAACCGAAAGAGCCACAGCATGACTGAAAATGATACATCGTTCTGAAGGAGGTTTAAGCAATATGGGAAAAATACATATACCACATCATGTGTACTGAATGTGTAAACAATCTGAAGCAGTGTTTTGACAATATGAACTATGCAAAAAGTTTTAATTATTTGTTTTTGCATGGTTCACTCTGGTAATTCAGACTATATAGTATTATCTATAGGGACTATATCATAAGGAATATTTTTGCCCTGGCCCTTCAGATACTGCATTAGATTATGAAGCCAACATTGTGCTCACCAAGGCCTGTTTTAAAAATAAAAAAATAAAAACAATATGCATAATACAATATGACAAATGCCTGGCAGCTGATAAGTTTGTCTATCCTAGGCCTGCTAGCAGTCTGCACAGTGGGATTTAACATTCCATGATATGACAGATGCTGGTAGAAATGCCTTTTGTAGGTTTGGCACATAAACAAAAAATCTGGAATATGTACAAAGACCCCTCTCTAGTTCCTTGAATAATCGCAGAGAATGACCCACATTTCCAACATGCATAACTATAGAGCAGCTAATCTGTACCAGGCTGGGCAAGTACAGTGAAAACCTTAACTGTCTAGTTTCCTTGAAAATCCCAGAGACCTGGCTATAAGCCAGGTTGTCCAGGAAATTCAGGCCACTGGAGCCCCGTGGAGAGGGTTTGCTTTGTGTATTTTGTCAGCAGAAGATAGAAACATTTCCAGTGACTGGCATACAAAGACAAATATATTGGAGACAGCTGCAGAAAATTTAGAAGTTGAAGAGAAATGCGCAAACAATCATAAGCAAGAGAAGACACACCACTCCATACTTGGACGAACTGACCTACTTTCCAGAGCAGTCATCATGTGGGGTAGTGGCTCCCCTTTTGTCTTTCTGCACACCATGTGGAAAAGTCATGCTAAATATGCACCAGTCATGGCCTCAGATTTCCTAGTAAAAGCTTAGCACACCAACCCCCACACATACTGAACTACTTTATTAATGACAGCATTTCCATTGTCAGCATACTGCCATACTGGCAACCTTCGACAAACAAATGTCTTCCGTTTACAAGCTGAATCCAGTTAAGACTACATTACCTTTAGGATAATGAAAATTAAACACAAGTTTAATCTTTGTGTACATTCATAAAAATAAAATGTTGTTTAATTTGTGAAAACTTACATACTTACAACTTACATAATATTTGATCTCATTTTTCTCTAAGAAAATACAATTGGTGGGTTTTTTTCTGCATAGAAACAAGCAGATTGTACTTGGCAACAATCACATAATTCAGAAAAAAGAAAAAAGGGGGCACACCCTAAACAGGTCACCAGACCATCAAAGGGCAACATTCAATAACAAACATGCATAGCTCTGAAGAATTTCCAAAAATGTGATCAGTTTTATCTCCCATCAACCTCAAACAGTAACACAGATCTGCGACCATGTATACCTGTGTTGCCACTATTTACGGACAAGAAACGTGAAAAGTATAGTCAAGGCTCGAGTGCCTACAAGGCCTAGGCAGTATATAAGGATATGTACAGTATATATGTTCAATTGCAGTATAGATGCCATTTATACTGTGCTATGAAGCTATACTCCCAAAAACACCTTAAGATGGCTCTTCTTTTGACTTGCTAACATATGTGTCTGTTGAAATGACAAAACTATGTTGAGTCAATCGTCGAGCTTTTCAGGGATTTACAATCTTGCAATCATAAGACACACTTCACCATCTTTATCTGTCACATGAGTTACAGAGTGATTTGTCCTGTGTCATTTGCGTCACTGGTCACATGTCAATCTCTTACACAGCCACAAATCCAGAACAAAAAAGCTTGGTTATTAATTTAAGATTTAGATGAAATTATCTGAATCAACATTTAACAAATAAATGGCTGAAGACATCAAGACAAGCAGGGACAGTCTGGCAGCCAATTAGGAAATCCTCTTATATTATAAAGATAATGTGGTCTTATTATTTTGTATTGTATTCTTAATGTTATCTTGTTCTGCAACACCATTTATAAAGGGAGGGGGACAGCAGCTGCCGTTAAAGCACAGCTGCTTGACTGACTGGTCGACTGTGAGGGACTTTTCCCTTCATTGCGTCAATAGCCATTATTATTAGGCACTGTTTTCACATGACACTTGTAAGTACACCCTAAAAAAACAAAAGCTGTTTCAAGGATAACTGTACAAGACACTGAAAGGATGCAAGATGGCCCTTTCCCCAGCGGTAGTTGCTATAGCAACTAAGGTTGAAGCGCAGACCCCACAGATATGGTAAACTGGGCCCACGTTTTTTTCCACCCTGTCTGAAATGCTCAGTTTTAGCTGCTACCCAGCCTCCCAAAAAGCACATCTGCTCTGACTGGTGAGCTGGTCTACTTTTTTTTTTTTATTGTCAGTTGCTAAGAGGATGTGTCAGCCATGTCATGCATATTTACCCAGCGGCTTCATCCCATTACAGAGGTTAAATGTCTGATGTTAAAATAACATTAGGACCACACTGGCAGACTTAGTAGATTTTTCTTTGACCAAGAAAAAAAAACACAGGATGCCACGTCATGTGTGGCTCTCACTGCCAGTCAGAGTTGCAGCCCTTATTACACATTTTCTTATTTCATCCATTTTAGATTAAGACACTGTTGCTATGACGAGCTCTCTCAGGCTGCACCCAGCCTGACTCACCTATCAGCTACCGGCCAGAATTAATCCTCGTCTTTCCTGTCTGCCTCTTTGCAACAGACTGCCAAGCACAAACAAGTGTTCTTGTCAACAATCCACAGCCAAAGTAGACAACTGTAGCACAATACAGTCATGGAATCGATTCAGGTCACTGACACACCCTCAATATTTAGACAGTTGAAAGTCAAGCCTGAATTATCACCATAAATAGTGCTGTATATTGTTGTATTTGATCATTTGGTTTCAATAAATTAGATAAAGAACATAAAAGAGGATACCAGTGCTATCTGGACATTCTATGACCAGCCAATGCGACTCGCATCTTAAGTCACTTATCAACAGTATCACCAAAGGAAAGCAGAATATGCCGCTTCTCTACAGAGGCCATAATAAATCACCTAATGCCACTAAGATGGAGTGACTGAAAAGAATCTGTGAGACATCAAGGGCTGCCTCTGTTGGGTTGCTGTTCTATGGTTGAGCACCAAGGGTGAGATGGAGTCAGGGGTTGATAAAGGTTCCAATAACAACAACAAAAGTAATGGTGATATACAGATTCAGTGCAAGTTACACAGTGTAGTCCCACAATGATCACTGCATTTTTAACTTCTTTTACAGTTAATGATAAACTGAGGAACTGATAAAAGTATGAAGAGCTGTGGCTTCCTATGAATTCAATCAATAGACAATGTGCTGGGACTCTAAATAATAACAGACAAGAAACACACTGTTTTGGGTTTATGCGATTTGTAATAGACATAACTTAAAACGTTCTGGTTCTGGAACTTTACTGTCTAGTCAACAATATTTGACAAGATGTTAAACCACTGAATTATAGGTGACAATTTTGGCTAACAAAAAATCTTGTGCTTTAAAGACTACCAATGATGAAAAAGAATTACAGATAGTCATCTGTAAATGCATTGTTTTGGATAACTATGACCTGGATGAGAATCTATGTAGACAATTACAAATGACTCATTTGAAATGAGTCACTCTTGTACTTGAATAAGCATGTCACATTAATAAGCACGTGTCACCAGCCAGCTGGACGACTAGCTCTAAAAACTTCTAAAGGAAACCTGGGGTTCTCCTCATCTTTTAACCTTTGGCCTCAGCTAGTACTTGAGGGGAGGGAGGTGGGGAGGCAGTGAGTGGAGATGACAGGATTGAAGACAGACTGGTGAGCAAAAAAGGGGAGGCTCCACCATTTTCCTTAACTTCCTTTCTGTGGTGACCTACTTATTGTTCAGGCATGCCTGAAATGTGAGATCCGAGACAAATGTGTGGGTTCAGGGGTGGGTGAAAAAGGGTGGACGCTTAGAAATTCTTAAACGATTGTGGACAGATGGCCCATCGGTCTAAGCCAGGGCCAATTCATTTACACATTACTTGCTTCAGTTTTTAGCCATGATTTTGACATAGCTTGAATGAAGGGAGTGTGGGCTGGTCATTCCAACAGTTAGACACTAGTCCAGAATGAACAGTTTTGAGATTGCTTTCCATACAAGTTTTACAAACTTTAGCTTGAGTACCTTTAGGTAAAACAAGTCACATCACAATTATGTACACTGGGTATATGCATCTGCTGGTATGAAAAGGAAGCAAATTTTCAGTTTGTGATTGGGTAAATAACTTGCATTCAACACTGGTAGTCACGATGTGGTGTTTACAAAAAGCAAATGCAATCTGTGTCCAAATTCTCCTCTTTGATTAAAGACTTTTGTACATCAAAGGCAAAGTGAATAAAATTGCATGAAAGCGCAAATAATTAGGAGGTGAATTTTGACACACCTTCACTATATAAGAGGACAGCTTGCTTGATTCAGTAGATTAAACATGATCACTTCAGAAAGGTCTTAAGAATGAAATTTTGAGGAAGGTCCTGGCTGTCCTTGTTTGCTTATCTGACTACTTTTAATGTCATTATAAATGCTGAAAGAATTTAACTTAGAGATAAAAACTAGAGATAAAAACGGCAATATCACTCAGCTAAATTTAAGCACTAATGTGAAAGCTGCATTGACTGGATACAAGTTGTTAAAAAAAATATAAGCGTGTAAATAAATCACTCTGAAAGGTTTCTGGTGTGCGGAGGCCAACGGAACCCTGAAAATCTCAAACTAAAAAAGCTCCAGCAGTTATATAGACTATAATTCTCAATTTCAAGGGCTTAAAACGTGAGTACTCTGGACTCCAGGTGTAAATGTAGTCAAGGTTTTCAATTTTAAAGTGAAAAAAGTGTGTTCTTTGAACTTTGATTAAGAACTTTGGACTGGGGGGGCAGCATTACACTTCTCAGTGTACAGCCTTCCATAAATTAGAAGAGGAACTGAAGAAAAACATTTTAGTGTGGACAGTACCACACAGGACTGCAGGTGTTGGCCTGGAAAGTTTTGCAATGTTTGAGGGAGATTTAAAGGTTTGAGAGGAAAAACCTGTCAGTCTGGTTTCATTAGCATACAGTTCTGCCGTTACTCCAAGCAGACACCAAAGCCTTATCCAAACGGAAACAGAACTTTACCACCATGACCTTTATCTTTCTCATTCAGAAAATGTTTTCCAGAAACACAGCATCATTTTAAGAAATACTTTCATCCAGCATTTCAGGGCACCCAAAATGCTGGTTCTGTGTGAATAAAAAGCTGAAACGATACAAAATTCTTGTGTATTCTTCTAAATGTGTTCTTGTGTGTATGGGCCATAGAAAATGTCTCCTAGAAAGAGCCCCTCATACGTTCTACACTACTGCAATTTACATTTTCTGGGGAAAATGTTTGCATTTTTTTCTACAACAAAATTACAAACAGTAAATGTACTTTTACTGTCAAAAGACAACTAGGAGAAATGTCTGTAATTGAATGTAATGTCAAGTCACTGGACAACTGAATAATGAACACAAATATTAAATTAATATGCCCTTAAGGTAGGAAATATGATAACTCTTGAGTGATCACAGGACAACTTTAAAAAGCACATGCAAGGGGATTTCAGCTTCTGTGCAGTTGAACTGGTTCTAGTGCTGAGACTCAAGGGGTGATAGAGGAATGAAGCGGAATGGTAGTGTCAGGTTACATGGTCATATTTCAGAACAGACCACAAGCATTTTACACAAAGCTGGTTCTCATTCAACTGTACGAAATTCACTTTTTCTACTGGATTGGTCTCCCAGTAGAAACTGACAATGTTTTGAGGGGATCATTTTCTACAAGCTAAGTGAACAAAGAGATGTGGTAGAATTTGTTTTTGATTTTGATTTTTACTTTTCCAAACTGCACAGTCTGTCACAGGAAATCACAAGGATACTTTTCTGTCTAATAACATTCTGATTAACATTTTCAGTCAATTGCCAACTCAGTATTCATAAATGACTGGCATAACATTTGCTCTAGTAACATGTGATGCCCATCCACAATCATGAGCTATAGCCTTAATACAAGTTAATGAATAGTAATAGGGAGAAGTTTAAACTTCACCACTACCTGACATATCACAACATGCCATTTTGCCATTAATGTAGTCAAATAGGTTAATACAGGCAATCACTGTTAAGTTAAAAAACAAATCTAATTGCAGATAACTTTCTAGTCATGTTAAAATCAACAGCCAATAAATAAATTGCTTTAACTTCAAAAGCAAATAAGACTGAAGTATGTATACTGATGGAATTAGCAGCTGCTGGAAATGCAATGAGTCAAGAAAGATAGAAAGCTCTGGGGTGGACTGAGAAACAGGCCTTGGCAGGCAACCGGCCTGCTGTGTCTCACACAGGAGATTCCTCTATCAGGAATGTGACCCATTTTACATTCACACAAGCATTCGGAGCAGAAAAAAACTGAGCATGCGCATGCACATGATTTGTTCCGTGTGGGGGGAGGGGCATGTGCTTTCTATCTTCACATTGTTCTGAAACCACTGTGCATGTGTAGCTCTGGCTGTGTGTGCTGTCATGAGAGGAGGCCTATGTCTCTCATGACAAGGTGAAAGTGTGACTTTTAAAGCAAACACACATGCTGTGAATGAGGTCAAACTTTGCTATGGGCAGTGAAGCTGATTCAACAGAACGGACAGCAGAGATACAATTTTTCAATAAACATTTCCAGGAAGAGATGCTAAATTAACCAGAAAATGGTTAATTAAAGAATAATGATTTAATCAGAATAGCATTCTAGAGTTTAACAGCATTTACAGGGAGTCATCAATTATGTGCACTACCAATGAAAAGAAAAAAAAAAGTCTACTTGGAATCTAATCCGGGTTACAAATATTTATTCAACAAGCCTTGGCAGTTTTTGTCATTTTGCCAATGTCTTGCGTAGGTGTGTATTACTTTTACTGCAGCTTGCCACAACAGTATAAAATGATAAATAAACAAAATAGAAATAAATGTTTTTGCGGTAAGGCAGACCAATGCAATGTGAAACAATCAAAGGAGAATGCCAAACATGTCTCTCATGAGATAGCAGTGGTCGTTTCTCAGGTAACTTGCGCTGATGGTAATTGTTTTGTTTTATTTTACTCATCATGCTTAGGCCAGGTCAAAGCAGGCCTTAAAAAAACATTGTGATGAGAATGGCACACTAAAGATGAATAAAAAAAAAAAAACACCTGACAGTTACTCATAACTGTTCATGTGTCATGGGACTACACTGCAATGGTAGTAAGGAAGGGTAAATTATAATAAAGTTTATTCAAATTTCATACCTGCAGTTCACACCAAGCCACCTCCACTGTGGTCTCAGTGTCCAAGCCCTTGTAGACGGTCTTGAAGGAGCCACGTCCAATTTCTATATCAAACTTAAGGAAACGCCCATCTGGTGATGTTCCTACTGCTTTGGTCTCTGCTTCTTCAATGTCATCCTCCACTTTTTTCTCAGCTTCTCTCTGCTCTGCCTCTGCTCGTGCCCTGGCTGAATCCTTATCCTCTTCCTCCCCCTCCTCTTCATGATGTACTTTCACTTCAGCAATGTTTTCATTCTCTGTTCGACTTGGCAATTCTCTTCCAAGGCATGGTACAGATTGGGACGCTTGTACCACCTCCAAGGTATCTTGTACAATGGCAGGCTCCTGGTCTAAAGGCACGACATCCACCTTGGCTATTTCTATGTCTTTTCTTTCTTCTCCTCTTCCATGATCAACAGACATCTCATTTTGAGTTAAAATTTTATCAGTTCGCAACAAATGCGCAGCAACTGTCTGTTGCCGTTGGGGAGCGGCTTCCTGTAGCTGGACCCATTGAGGTACAGGGATTGGGATCTTGCTGGGTAAAGGGAGGGCCAACGCTGTAGCATTAGAATCACTGATGACACTACGGCGCAAGAAACGGTGTTCAGGGTTACACTTGTCACGCTCCATGGTGTGATGCCGTCGTCTCACCTCTGTCGGCCGGCACTCACTGACCATTGAATCTGACCCAGAGCTGGGGCCATTTCCACTCTTCTGAGGGGGAGCCAGGAACTTCACCATTTTGTCGTCTGGCTTTTCCGACATCCCACCACCCACACTAAGAGTAAGGCGGAACACTTCTTGAAATAATTAAAATAAGGATATTTCCATGTCCATCCCACAGGCTTGTAGATTTATATTTGCCCGTTTCTTTAAAAAGATAGAATGTCAACTTCTATCCCTGACTCTTTTTTTTTTTACTGCTCAGGGATGACCTTACATACACACACGGTGCAGAGAGTGAAGGTGTAAGATCGGCGGTGTTCTCTTGTAAATGGGGAAAGATTTTACTCTGCAACGAAACACAGAGTGTTGTTGATGTTGATACACAAGTCTCTTTAGGTCCACACCATCCATTCTGTCAGACTCTTGGCGCAGGTATTCTTAATCATATGGAACCATCGGTGAGGAACCTATACACACACAACAGGCTCCAAACCTCCTACTGTAGGCAATGGCAGGGCGGCAGGAGAATCCTGGTATGTTCCAGTCCAGTTTTACTGCAACAGAATAAAGAAAACAAAAGCTGTCTGACTTGTTTCAGAAAGTAACCAGTATTATGTAAAATGTCAACAAGATTTCTAAGAGAGCAGCCTAAGTGCTCACAAATAGAATTTACAGTATACATAGTTTGATTACATTACTTTACTTTACACTGGCGCACATCTGACACATGCTACACATTACACAAGTATACTGCATGTCAGGAGCACCATGATTTTGTGACAAACTTTTGATCAGTAAAAATCTGATAAGATTAGGTGTCTTTGGTGTTGAAGGACATGTCATGCACAGCAGGGTACATGTTTGCCTCCATGATTACGCACTGCAAGTTCAGAACGTTACAGGACTCAGCTGAGCATAATCAATAAAGCATTTCAGTGAATGGTAAGCATTACACATTTGTCAATAAGTGGATAACACAAAGAGCCAATAGGGGAAGTAAAATGAGGGTCCAAAATGCATTTGACAGCGCTTAAAAGGAACTCTAACATCTTAATGTCTCACAACAAATAACTGAGCACAGTTGACAGCTGATTGATTTTCAAACTCCAGCATTAAGTTTGAATCACATACATTGCTCCATAATAAGTTAATGGACACAAGCTAGAGCAATCATTGAAACTAGAGTTGTTCCGATTCCGATACCGGTATCGGAAATGCCTCCGATACTGCCGAAAATGTGGGTATCGGTATCGGCGAGTACTGGAGTCCATGCACCGATCCGATACCACGTTATTTAATAGAGCTCCGTTAGCTCTGACACAGTTCTTCTTCGCCGCTCTTGAAACAGTTGCGCTGCGCTGTTTTAGAGGCGTGAAGAAGAACGGATCACCCGACACCTGTAGACAAGGAGCTAACGTTAGCTCATCATGTTGGCGGTTTGGCAGTATTTACCAGTTAGCTCCGTTAGCGTTGTTAGCTGCGCTAGCTCCGTTAGCGCGTCTAACGTCAAACTGGAGCGGCCCGTTTATTAAACGAAAAGAGCAGCGCTACAACTAACCAGCGTACCTGTGTCCTGCGTATGTATGCCTCTGTTTTTAAAGTGTAACGTTACTTCAGAGACTCATTTTAACAATCTGGAGTCGAGTAAAAATGATGTCACGCGCGTCCTTTCCTGGTCAGTCGTCATGGAAACATGAAGCTCTGCCAGTGCTGCGGTGTTTGGACCAGAGTGAAAACAAACGTACAAGCTGAAAAACTAAATAACATATCACTGGTAAAAATAAATGATGTCCATTTGCTGTATTCGTTCATGTTTTACAGAGGGTTTAACCTGAGCCAAACCTTACCACCAATGATTTATTTATATATGTATATATATATATATATATATATATATGTTTATTTCGGTCATGTCAGTTAGATCACTCATCATCACACATCATCTTAGTGTAGTTTAAACAATACACATAACCAAAAGGGAAAGCCGGAGAAGCAAAAGCTTATCTAGTCCCGTCCCCATTACCCACAGAATACATATTTTCATCATACAATACATCATTTTTCTTTTTCTTATGACATTTTGACAAAAACATGTTTCAGCATCAGGTAGCACTCAGAGATGCAGTCTAGCTCTAGACAGTCAATCAGACTCCATGTATGTCAGGTGTTGTTTGGTTACATTTGCTTCCACTGCCGTATCCTCACGGTGTCTACAGATTTCTGTCTCTGACCTTTGTCATACTTTCCTCCTGGGTCATTCTGTATCGATTAATGGTCATCTCTACATACTTCTTTTTAAATACACTCCGTTTTGCTGATTTTTTCATCTCCTCATCCAGATTATTCCACTGTCTGACACCCGTGACTGATACGGTAAAGGATTTGGTGATGATAATCATATCAGTCATGCAGGCGTAGTATGATATATATTTTTTTATAACACACTGGTATCGGTATCGGTACTCGGTATCGGCCGATACCCACAGCACAAGTATCGGAATCGGTATCGGGAGGGAAAAAATGGTATCGGAACATCTCTAATTGAAACGTCTGCATCTCCGTGCACTACATGAAAATGCAGCACAAATCTATAACCCTACCACCAGCTACAATTGCTTGATGCACTTTAATATAACAAGTGTTAGTTTGTATGTGTATTTGTATTATTATTACTGATATATGTACCCTGGCATGCATGGGTGCAGCCAGTAACAACGTAAGAAACCACAATGACAGAACCAAACCAGGCGACGATTGAGGCAATAAAGTCTCGTTAAATTGAACAGACGACATCGCAAAATCAAATATATAGATTAAAGCAAACGTACCCACTTCTTTGACGTTTTTAACGTGACACCACAGTCATCTGATACGCCATCATTGACCATTCAAAGCAAGGAGGAGCAGTGGCTCTTTGTTAGCCTGCTAACGAGCACAGCTAGCATATAGCGAGTTAGCTGCCATTAGCTGCTCCTTAACCAGTGTGACGTTAACCAGCGATGAATGAATTCCGTTTCACGTCCTCTTATTTTAACATATCATACCCTGTTCCTACAAACGTAGCATACATTTATTTAATGTGGCTACCCAAACACTTCTATTATTACACATCTATTAACATTCACAATGAGCATTTCCTGTTAATTAACATCTCGACCGTATTCAAGTTCAGTTTCCACCCCGAGTAATTAATAGTATATGCCGGATATGTTCGACCTGTGTGACGCCGGTTGGAAAGCTACCAGGCAGTGACAAATGGCGCCAGTGCTACACAGGCTCGCTATCACTAGCTAAGCGGGTCTTACTGAAGGCCTACAAAACTAGACCCACCTCCCATTTGCCCCCATTCATTTTAACGTTATCTGAAGGGTTAACAACACTGGCGCTTGGTTGGTTACTACGCAGTGTAAAATATATTTGTGGTTTGCTGGTTCTCGACGACTTCTCGTTTCGTTTCTGATACTACACAAAATGTATTCGTGACTGACAATGTTTCACCAGTTAAAAGCTCTTGGTTGTCGAGTAAGGTTTTGCTAACAGCCTTAGCATTACAGCGACCAAACGAGAGTCGAGCGGTGCCGGGTGGCAGACAGACAAGACAGGGACCAACCTCAATATTGTATCCACAACACAGCTGACGATCGTCGGCGTTGAAAATGTATCCACGCGGCAGTAAACCGTTTTCGCACTTCTATGAAAACACGTGTACATTATCCTAAACTGTGTCTCGAGTACGTCGCCCAGTAGAAGTCATAGTTGGTTTATGTGGGCTCGCTTTCAAACAAGCGGAGCATTAGCTATATATTGACGAAATAACAGGGGTTTTCGACTGCGCATGCGCCAGGGAAGAATGACCTCATACACCCCCCCCCCCCCCAACACACACACACACACACACGCCCGCAGTAACTTATTGTAGTCCCCCTCCTCAGTTTAATTCACATTTATCAAAGATATTCATAAGAGCGTCCATAGCTGATATAAATAAATTAACCAGACGATTTGTACATTTCCCGAGATAATGCAGTTGGGAATGTCTGTTGTCACCTGTCAATTCATTTTCAGTGGCTGCCGGTGACTCAGGAAACAGGACCGTCAGTAACTCATGAGCATGATGTAAGTGCAATAAGAAAATGATGATTGTTTTCTCTACAGCTGTTGAATAACGCGTTTCGTAAATCACGTGTTCTCCTGATCAACAGTGTCCTTTTAAATGTGTGACCTTCTATCTTTTCATCTTTGATCGGTCAGGGCCCTGCGACTCCCACGCGTCTACTGTGGGTGCGCGCTGGACGGTGGCCAGTCAGGAAAATGAACTTTGTGATGTGTACCGTGAATATGGTACATGTCTGTACATGTCTGTAGTTGGCTACATTTTGATTTATGCACACATTGGTGAAAGGCCACCAAGATGCAAGTATATTGAATTTGGTCAACGTCACTCTCAGACATCGTGAGTTAGGGGGTGCCGTCTTATTTCAGCAGGGGCCCCCCCAAAATTAAGACCGCGCCCACTAACTCAGGATTGTAAAATGTGACAGACAACATTTTCAGGAGCTACTATAGAGGTCAATGCCCCCCTTGGAAATCCTGAGTTAGGGGGTGCAGTCTTATATTACATAAATACTTCGATAAACAAATAAATATCGTTTTGAGAATTTACAAGATATATAGTGCTGTGTAGCACCATATTTTGTCAGATTAGGAACTATAATCTTATGTTAGACACATGTTAGACACATGACTAAATGTATTCCATTTTGCTCACTGACAAAAAAAACAACAACCAGCAAGGCCTTATTTTTGCAGCAACCATTTCAGAGGTGCTAATTTCTTACAGGTAAGTACTGCCCCCTGGTGGTATTTGTTGTCTATTTCACCACTGAATACTGTGCATGGTGTCTAATAAATCTATGAGTCATCGAAGGGAGGCAGAATATTTACAGTGAATAGCAGCAGTAAACCCTCTGTGTGCTGATACTCTTCCCATCATCATACCTGTGTGTCGGCCAGCAGGACTCGGCCTCAGTCCTCGCACCTTGCTCCCCAACCTCCCTTCGTAAGCTCGTGACCGCGCGTTTAAAATTTGAGCGTGGCGAGGAAGGCTGTCATGAGCGCGCACAGAAGGCTTGACGTCACTGAGGCGTCCTGGCTCTCCTGAGCCGCTGGTACTTACTCACTCACTCACTCACTGCTGCCGTTGAGAAGATGGCTAAACCACATAGACGTATGTCGCCCAATTGACATAAAATGACCGCGTTTGCAACCGATGTCCATCCACTTAACAGAGGATTCAGCACTGACACCGGTTTGAGCTCCAGCCGACAGCGAGACAGGTAGTTTGTGTGGAGTGGGTTTCACTGCTGGCTATTGTGTTAGCGAGGGAAAAAAAGAGAGGTTCTGCTTGACCACATAAATTGGATGAACTAACCCTCATATGTCACGGCGAGCTAACTGTAACCGCGACGTGCATTCGATAGCTCTCTCGCTGACCTTTCATGGGTTGGTAGTATTATGTGTGAATGTGTGAGCAGAGGAAAAGCGTAGCTTATAATGGGAATCCGTTCAACAGTGGCGGAGGAGAATGGATGTGGTGTGATATGGGTGTCTCCACATTAGAGTCTGTACGGTGTCGTTGGGATTGAGTAGTACACCTCAATTCTAGCTTTAAATGGCACAGTTTGACGTCGTATTCAATGAATGTAGCACATACGATATTTGGCAGTCGTTTATATTTGTACTGAGCTTTTACTCGCTGTGATTTAACTCCCTCCGCCTTACAATGTCCACCATGGATAACCCCCCTTTGCCTCTCACTAGCTAGTTATAATCCATAACGTCAGCACCTTGGAAAAATGATTCAGTAGTGTCGAATTCAGTCCTCAGAGAAAATGTGTTTGCACTTCTCTCAAGCAAAACGACAGCTTAATAAAGACAACACGAATTGAAATGTAGAAATGTCAGCTTCTACCGTTAGCCTGTCACGTTAGCTGCTAACAAGGCCACGCAGACACTGCCTAGAAAAAAGCTTTAAACCAGAATAGTCAGACGCATGTCTGCACCCGTTTAATGCTACACACTTGAACCTCGATTTACCAACAGCTCCAACATGTTGTTGTTATTACCTTTTAACCAGGAAACCCTCATTGGGATTAATAATCTCATACAAGAAGGTCCTAGTTATGATAGACCGCAGCACAGTTACATTGCGTTTACAAATGACTCAATAGGCATACAATAAAGTAAAATGCAATGAAGTAGAATCATATGCTATCAAAGTGTACATCATAAACATGTCAGCATTCAGAGTATTCAGAAGTATTCTAAAGTATTCAGAGTTAATTTAAAAGCATCCAAGATTCAGCTGTTTTTGCAAATTATTATGAGCATGGGCAGCGAAATGGAACGGTTTTAGTTTTCTTTCCCCTCCAGTTAAGTATGGACCTTTGAAGCATCTGATAGAAATCCATCCTGGTAGCAAGGGCCATAATTTGAATTCATACATGCAAGAATGCACTTAAAATGCCACATCTGTTTCCTCTAGTACAGGTCAATTGTTGAGGGACTCCATTTGAGAAGAAATTGTGTTCTTACTCATGACTTTATACAGTTAGATAACTGTATTTCCTGACAGAGAAGGTCACCACTCTCATTGTGGTTGTGTCAAAAGCGAACTATAGATAAAGTGTAATATTTGTTATTTATTTTATTGGAGGCTGATTGAGTTGGGTTTTGATATTTTCACATTAAATGCCCTATTCATTTGTAATGGTTACTTTAAATGAACTATTGCTGTGCTGTTTATGAGGATGGACTTTTCTTTGCAGGTTGGTGTCATAATTCGTTGCATTGGATAGCTGTCATTGAAAGAGGGAAGTCTGTTCTCCAGTTGAAGCACCACCACATCCTCACACAATTGTTTTAAGTCACAGCCACAAAATCAGCAAGAATTTAAAGGACAGTCAACATCAAATACAGTTTTGTAATCAGGTCCACTCTTTTTATTGAGCATAAGATGTACAGTAGTGCCCGCTCTGTTGGCAGAGGGGATGCCAACCATAGTGCAGGACGAGATGGAAGTGGTACTGGTAGTCAGGGATCCGGCCGTTCTCCTCGCCTTCCCCGTTCTCCTCGAATGGGACACCGTCGCACCAACAGCACTGGAGGCAGTGGAGGGGGGCCTGGAGGAGCAGGAGGCAAGACGCTTTCCATGGAGAACATCCAATCCCTCAACGCTGCATATGCCACCTCAGGACCAATGTACCTGAGTGACAATGAGGTGGCCATGGCAGGGGACCACATTCCTAAAAGTGGTGGGACAATGACAACCATGGGGCGGCAGAGGGTGACGTATGGTTCCAGGAGCAGCAGCAGTGGAGTGGTGGCTGCTAGCACACCCAACATCTCCACCTCAGTACCTGCCAATGCTGTGTTGCCAGCAGGCATGATGGCGGGTGATGCTCTCGCTTTTGGGGACCATCACATGGCCTCCACTGTGCCTCATTCTCTGAGGCAGGCCAGAGACAACACTATACTTGACCTGCAGTCCCAACTTAAAGAGGTATTTAGCTACATTCACATTTCATTTAGCCATTTGACCAACCGTATACCCGGTATTTACGCTTCATAATCTTGTCTTCTCAGGTTTTGCGTGAGAATGAGATGCTGCGGCGGGAGGTGGAAGTTAAGGAGAGCAAGCTCAGTTCCTCCATGAATTCTATAAAAACCTTCTGGAGCCCAGAGTTAAAGAAAGAGCGAGCTCTTAGGAAAGATGAGGTGTCTAAGATCACTGTCTGGAAGGAACAATACCGTGTCATTCAAGATGAAGCACAGGTGAGTCTTCCCTCATGTTTGCTTAAACAGATTGCAACGTTGACTCAATAATAATGAAGATTTAAATTTGTATGAATGGAGGAATTTTATTTCACACTGTGTCCGCATCAGTACAATACAAGCATGTTGCTCTCACTCTCACCCACTCTTTCTCTCCTCGCTGCATTGGTTGTAGGCAGTTTTAAACCTCCAGTTAATCCTCTTATACACAGCTATATGCTCACGCTTGATAGATAAAAGAGGCCATAAGTCTAATGGCAGCCGCATTAGCATCTCTGTAGGTTTCAGAAATTGTTGGTTACAGTGAACAGGATGAAAATGTTGAGATTTAAAACGTGAATCTATATATTTGCACCAGTGTTATAACCACAGAAAATTGTGTTATGTGCAGCAGTAATAAAAATAAGCACTTGTGAATAGCACTTTTAGTTTAATAGTACAATGACGTGTTTCTCATGGTTCTTACACAGTTGATGGATTTCATATTAAAGTGAAGTGACTTAAAACCAAATAAAACATGTCCTTCAATATAAATGCATATCCAGCAAAATGCACCTGAAGCTTCTCACTGATGCGAAGTAATTGCTCAATATGAACACAACGTTGTGCTGAAACCAGACTTGATTTAGATAAAGGCCTAATACAATTTGTGACCACTTTTTTGTCTTGTTAGTTTGTCAATAAATATAATGGCAAGATCTGTTTTTAAAACCACCAGTATGTTGTGGGAACTGTGCAACCACTAATGAAGACAAATAGTCTTAATCTCAGTGTGATTCATAATGGATGGGCCAGACTGTATCATTTGCAGTTTTCACTCCTGCTGAGTCACAGAATTACGCTGTGGATTAATTCCCACTAATGTCCGACTCGAGCAGGGCAAATTAGTGGGTGCTGTAATTTAAAGATGTCTGCTTTTGTATATCAGTCCCCACCTCCCATGATTGCACACATGCAGCAGAAAGCGCGCGCACACGCACACTAACACACATGTACTCTGAAAGGCATTTGGTTAATTATGGCTCTAGATAAATGCCCTCATTGAACATAGGCCCAACTGACTGTGCCCATGTCTGCCGTATGTTTGGTTTTGAAGCTTTTCTATGTTTGCTACTGTGGTATTTGCACTGGGCACAGTGTTTTCAAATCTCAACTTCAAGAAATATCTCTGTCATCATCACATCAAATTATGTGAAATGCCTTTCAGTTTACTTTTCTCATTAAAATGTTCAGCTACTCACCTAATAATCATTATTATTGAAATTGTTATTAAAGCTTAATATCGCATTACACATGAGTTAAATAGATATAAATATTTTATCAAGAGTGATTAAAAAAGGACATGTGAATCACACACTGAGCATCTTTAACATTTTAAAGGGGTAGTTCCGGTTTGTGTGGCTCTGAGCGATCAACATAATATCAACACTGACCTTCGCAAGTGTGCCATGGTTTCTGGTGGACCTGCCTGGACTACACGTCGGTAACATGCGTACCAGCAGGTGCAGAGAGAGAAACATGTCTAAGACACACAACAAAAGACTCGTTATAAGACTAATATAATTTACACCTGCTGGTCTAGAGGAAGACCAAAGAGAAGGTTTATGGATGTAGTGAAAGAGGACATGAAGTTAGTTGGTATGAGAGAGGGGGATACAGTGAACAGGGTTAGATGGAGGAGGTTGATTCGCTGTGGTGACCCCTGAAGGGAGCAGCCGAAAAGGAAGGTCTGACTCAGTGACCACTGTTTTTGGACTGTGGAAGGAAACCAGAGAACCCGGACAAAACCCACGCAAGGAGAACATGCAAACTCCATGCAGAATGGCCCTTGTTCAAATCGAGCCGCGAGCCCGGGTCTTCTTGCTGCAAAGGCAAGAGTTAACTGGTGTAGGAAAACTAAACAAAACAGCACATCAACAAACTGATTGTTCCCATGGTGGATGTTATCAGGGAGGTTATGAAAGAGAGACTGGCTGCGTAGGGCAGGTGGGTTTCAAGGAGCTTGGAGGCAGTGGCCAGCTGCCTTCAGTTCCATGATTGTACTAACAACAGCACAGGTCACTATGCACCACCCTGGGATAAAGTCCTGGGGCTTTCACATGAGGAATATGTGTGCTGCTTTCTCTCACTGTTAGATAGCCTTTCCTGCCAGCTAACTGAAGATTATAAACCTCCTACTCTTTTGCACCAAAATTCATGAGAAATTCTGTCTGTGTTCCTGAATTTTATGTCACGAGACACAGGATTTGTTAATCCTCTGCTGTCACCATCAGTAAGCTCAAATATGTTATCTTGTGACTAATGTTTAAAGTCTTTCTTCCTGGTTTACATAAGTGGCACACACTTGCCAAATGAGGTAGCAGCAGTAGATCAGCAGCTCCTGTGTCCCTGTGAGCCAAAAACACTGATTTTGTCTACAGACTTTGGTGCAGGAGAGTGAGGGGGTTTACAAACTTCAGTTAACAGCAGGAAAAAGCAGCTAACATTCCTCAGATATCATATGTTTAATCAGGTGTAGATTAGGTGAGGCATCTGCTTTTCCTTCTGTCATTGATAGAAACTGTATAAACCACACCCCATGAAAACTGAACTGTATAGTAACTTCATACAGTCCAGTGGTGTGGATGTTCACTCCTAAAACGTTTGGGTTTGTGTTCACGGGCTTTGACTTCTCTATGCTCTGACTTGCTGTTGGAGTCACTTAAGCTTGTGCATCACATCCCATATGCTTTGTGATCTCTGAAACACCTGACCTGAACACCTCCTCAGGCAATGACAGCGAGAATATGGGAGGGGAGGGGGGGGTGTTGGTGCATGCATGTGGCTGTGTGCATGTCAGAGGGTTGATGCAGTCACAGCAGTGAGTCAGCCTTACTCAGGGGGAGGAGAGGGTGATGGAGAAGGAGGGAGAGTGAGGGTAATGGAGGGAGGAGACTTGGTGAGGGCAGGCAAGGTAGATGAATAGTTTGTGAGAAGGAGAATGGCGTGTGCTGGTGGAGGAAGAAGGAGAGAAAGACGAAGGAAAGGGAGGGTGCTGGAGGAGGAGGAGGAGGAGGGCATAGGGAAGTGAAGGCAGACACTGACTTCTCTCTTTGTTCTGTTGTCTGAAAATGGTCTCAGCTGGTTCAGACCAGAGTGTAACATGGCCTTGTGCTACTGTGTCACAGTGACCCTGCCAAGTGTCCGCAGCATCAGATACCACAAACAATGCAATACTATACTGGGCTGATAGTGTTTCACTTGTATTTGTCTGGGCATGAAATGTAACACTGTCCACAGAGCCTGGTTGTTGGGGTTGCATCTGTCAGGGCATTGCTATTTTTTCAATCATAATGATTTTAACACAATAAAATGCCAGAATCTAATGATCTATTCCATAAAGTATGGCTGTTGCAGGCTTTGCATAGATCAAATAATCAATATTCAATCAATCAATATCTCTTCATGTCGTCTAGGCCTGTGGAAATAAACTCTCTCATTTGTCTGTAGCATCTCCAGATGACTGTTCAGGCTCTTCAGGATGAGCTAAGGATCCAAAGGGATCTCAACCAGCTCCTTCAGCAAGATCCTGCAAACCAAGGCCGGGACCTGGCCCTGACATCTGAACCTACAGAGGAGAATTACCGGCGGTTACATGTTGAGCATGAGAGACAGGCCAAAGAACTCTTCCTCCTGAGGAAGACCCTGGAGGAGATGGAGCTGAGGATTGACACCCAGAAGCAAACCCTGGGAGCCAGAGACGAATCCATTAAGAAACTTCTGGAGATGCTGCAGAGCAAAGGTAGTTTAGAATCTTGGGGGGAAAGATAAGGACTTGGCACTATTAAGAGTTTGTTGACTTTGTTGTCCTCCACATATAATTTGGACCTCAAAAGGTTTTCATCTCAGGCTTTCGCTTTAAATGGCTGTGGTTACTGCTTTCTTTCCCCTTCATCTCAACCCAAGCTGCCTTCTCTGTCAGCTAAATGTGGCTTTCTATTCTCCTTCAATTGATCACAGTGCATTCATTAATACCCCTCAAACCGTCTGAGGCATGCTGAAAACCTTTGGACAGGTGTCTCAGTGTTCAGTTTCCCACATTGTCAATAAACTAAAATCTTCCTTGGGCCATCACCTATAACCCTCTAAAATTGCATTCAAATCCATCCTTTACTCTTTGAGTCATGCTGCTCACAGACAAATGGAACCAAAATAAACAAAAACCTAATAACTGATGATAATAAATCCATGTTATGCTCTTAGGGGCACAAAAAAGTCAAAAGTCACATTTAACAAACTTAAATATGTGAAACACAACATACTTAGTTAACCTGTGCAGGTTAATCACATGGTTGATAATAGTAAACGGGGCTGTTTGAATGAGTTAAACCTTAAACTATATAATGTCTTTTCACCTTCATTATTATGGTAATCAGGTCTTTGCTTCTCCTGTGTCAGGGCAATCTGCCAAAGCCTCAGAAGAGGACCAGGAGAGGACCAGGAGGCTGGCTGATGCAGAGATGCACAGACATCACCTTGAGAGTTTACTGGACCAAAGAGACAGAGAGACCGCCGCTCTGAGAGAGGTAATGGCTCCTACAACCACTACAACCAGAGTCTTTTGCTATTGTATTCATTGTAATTCATAAATACAAACAACTTTCTTTCGACCCAACAGGAGCTGCACCGTCGCTATGAGGGAACCCCAGAGTCGACCAAAACTAAGGCTCTACAGACGGTCATTGACATGAAGGTGGGGATTTGAAGAGATTTGCGTTTATGCTGATGTATGTGGTGTGTCACACTTGTGCATGCTATGTTTATTGACTCCTCTTCATCAATCATAGGATGCAAAAATCAACTCAATGGAGCGGGGCCTGAGGGACATGGAGGAGGAGCTGCTTATGATGAAATCAAATGGACTTCTGAGCTGTGAGGAGCGTCAGGAAGAGATGAAGCAGATGGAAGTTTACCGCAGCCACACCAAGTTCATGAAGAATAAGGTCACACATAACATGACATTGAATTTGAGGAAACTGCTGTAATTCAGTGTCACCTCACATAGAAATCTAAATTGAACCGCTTTTCTCTTATGTTAGATGGAGCAGGTGAAGCAGGACCTCTCCAGGAAGGACACGGAGCTGCTTGGTTTGCAGACCAAGCTGGAAACGCTCACCAACCAGTTCTCTGATAGCAAGCAACACATTGAAGTCCTCAAGGAGTCACTCACTGCCAAGGAGCAGCGAGCTGCCATTTTACAGACCGAGGTACAGAAGAGGCATATTATAATTGGTTTCATAAAATTGTTAATAAAAGTTACAAATTCTAAGATTCTGTCGTAATTTGCAGTTTCTTAAGTTACCTTCTCCTGTCCCAGGTTGATGCCTTACGCCTGCGTTTGGAGGAAAAAGAAGCAACTCTGAACAAGAAGAGCAAGCAGATACAAGAAGTGTCAGAAGAGAAGGGCACACTTAACGGGGAAATCCACGACCTCAAAGACATGCTGGAGGTTAAAGAGCGCAAAGTTAATGTGCTACAGAAGAAGGTGATTTGAACTAGGAGACATGTGGAATAAATGGTCACAAAGATGCATCCATTGGGTCCTGTTGTTGATGTTGAGTTTGGCTGATGGTTTATCTTGTGTTCTGTAGATTGAGAACCTCCAGGAGCAACTGAGGGACAAGGAGAAGCAGATGAGCAGCCTGAAGGAGAGAGTCAAGTCTTTGCAGGCAGACACGTCCAACACTGACACTGCTCTCACCACGTTAGAGGAGTCTCTCGCAGAAAAGGTACATTTACATCTGCTACTTGTTGAGTTTGCACTCATGTTATACTGTACATACATGATGATTGTGATTGTTACCTGCACCTTCACGCAGGAACGCATCATTGAGCGTCTAAAGGAGCAGCGGGACAGAGACGACAGGGAGAAGACAGAGGAGCTCGACTGTAACAAGAAGGAACTGAAGGAGCTGAAGGAGAGACTGAGTCTGCTGCAAGGAGATCTGTCAGACAGAGAGGTGAGAAACTAATTCAGGAACACAGACTCGCACTAAAAGTTGTGGGGTTATTTCCCATTAGTCTCACTTTGATGAGCCATGGATGTCACTTTTAGATCTAATGTGTTTTCTGACTCCTCATTCCCATGCTGTTGTGGTTTTAAAAAGATGGAAGCGGTTCATCAATATTTTATACTGATGCTTTGTGTGTGTGTGTAGACCTCACTGTTGGACTTGAAGGAGCATGCATCATCTCTGGCCTCCTCAGGGCTGAAGAAGGACTCAAAACTCAAGAGTCTTGAGATCGCCTTGGAGCAGAAGAGAGAAGAGTGTCTTAAACTGGAGAATCAGCTTAAGAGGGTAAGATATTTAACATCTTAACAATCAGACATGCTCAACTGAAGTAAAATCTATTTTCTGACAGATATTGCAATTACAATTGTATTTGTGATATGATTGTTTTTCAAAGTCTAGCTTTACTAATGGAGCATTGCCACTACTGAAAATAAACTATACGCTAATACAAGGATGACAACTTGGATATAAGATATACATTTCTTCCTACATGTATTTATTTTTTTAAATTGACAACATAGAGTAAAAAAATACAATTAATTTGCAGCCTTTGCGATTTTGCTTATTGCATTGCTTCCTGTTGAATTTGGCTCACTACACTAAACTCCAAACAGCTGATTTCTAGCATCTTGTCCTCTTTCAGGCTCAAAATGCAGCCCTGGAGGCTCAAGCCAACACAGAGCTGGCCGAGCGCATTAAGAACCTCGAGCAGGAAGTTGCCCGCCACAAAGAGGATTCTGGGAAGGCCCAGGCTGAGGTGGACCGCTTGCTTGAGATCCTGCGGGAGATGGAGAACGAGAAGAATGACAAAGATAAAAAGATCAGTGAGCTGGAGAGGTGAGTGGAGGCATGTGATGTGAACCTGCAACATTTGTCCATTTGTATTTTGCCATTGCCACTCTTTAGTGTTAATGTGTGTTTGTCAGTTGTGTCCGATTGTTAAGACCTTTGCACATCAGTGGTGACACAAATAAACGGCACAAAATTAAATGTCAACACACACTTATTATTCACATCAAGCACAACGCAATTACGTGACCAAATTACAAGCACTACCGCTTTATGAAGGCTGCGGGTCACTGGAGCCAATCCCAGCTGACACAGGGCGAAGGTCAGGGCTTCACCCTGGACACGTCGCCAACCATTCACTCTCACTTTCACACCTAAGGGCAATTTAGATTGTCCAAGTAACCTCTGCATGCTTTTGGATTGTGGGAGGAAACCAGAGTACCTGGAGAAAACCCTTTAACTTTATCACCTCAGGACAGACTTTAGGACGTTAGAAGATTTGAGGAAAGGTCTTTGAGAAATAAGTGTTTGCTTCTTTGAATATTATTAATGTTGAATCATCAATAATGCACATTCTTATTGGTCAGATGTTTACCCATCAGAAGCTCACATCAACAAGAACCAGGTTAAAAAAAAAACACACCTGGTGTGCTAAAGCCTGCAGCCTGCTTTGTGCGTCGCAATCACTTTGAATGATTGAGTTGTCTGACATCTGTTTTCATACTTGTTAGCTTTCACTTGTGACCACTGTTCCTCTTAATTGCTGCAAATGTTTCCTTCACTGACTTCATGTCACCCTGGAGACTGTTGCCCCTGGCACAGTGAATAGTGGATTTTAGCGTCATTTGGCCTCCTGCCATTTGGCATTGAAGCAGTATTGCTTTGAAAGCTGACGTGGTGAATGTTACTCGCAGCTCGTTTTAATGGATGCAGGTACAGCAACAGTAACTGGCACTGGCAAATCTCCACGTCCATGTCGTGTTTTTCTTTTCCTTTCTAACTGTTGACCTTGTTATACATCAGAGTCAAAGACAGAAAATAATTCTTGTCCAGATGTGTATATGAGCTCTCGCCTCGTCCTCTCTTTTTTCCTTCATGTTCACTTTGAGCTTGTTTTTCTCTTAACTGCTTCCTTGTCTTTACCCCGGAAATCTCTCACTCCACCAGTTTGGCCTCCAGGTTAGTATTTGCTCTTTTATTCTCTTTCTCTTACTGATGATTTTTTGACTCCTTTTTCTCACATGTCTCTCCCTTTGTCCCTTGTCACCTCACCGTAGTATGTGGTGCTACAAGCAATTGCCCTCTTCTGATATATTAAACTCTTTCTCTTTCGTATGACCCCTGTTCATGCTAATTGTTGTCCCTATTGTTTTTACTTACATTCTGAGTCTCATCTGATATTGACAAAAATCTGTGTGTAAAGCTTTGTTTGCTAGCATGTTTAAGAGCGGTAGCATTTATCTTCATTAAAAACATTTAAAATTCATTATCACTCCAAAATCAACATGGGCAATATACATATTGGAAAATATCTATAACACTTATTGCCAATACTGCCTAGCACAGTATTTTTAAGTCTCATCTCATATTGTAACAAACTCAAACCCCAACTACGAGGGGGGGCAGAGAAACGAGGAGACATTGCAATGATAGTCATGTACAATTGAACTTGTATTTACATTTTATGTATATATGTATGTAGATATATGTATGTATGTGTATGTGTATGTGTATATATATATATATATATATGTATATGTGTGTGTGTGTGTATGTATGTATGTATCTATGTATGTATATATGTGTGTGTGTATGCATATATATATATACATATACATATACATACGTGTGTGTGTGTGTGTGTGTGTTGTTGATAACATACTATTTAACACCTGTGTATCTCATTGCATCGCTTCAGGCAAATGAAGGACCAGACAAAGAAAGTGGCGTCTCTGAAGCACAAAGAGCAGGTGGAGAAAAGCAGAAATGCTCGGCTCATGGATGAAGCTAGAAAAAGGGAAGACAACATGTCTGAGAGCTCCCAGCAGGTGAAGGTGTGGCACATGTGTTTGGATCATTTGGACTCTGTGTGTACCCTGCAGATATGTTTCCTTTTTTATTTTTCCTTGCACTGATACAATGTGACCTGGTTTGCACTGAAGGACATTATGCGTCAGAAGTCAGAGCGTATAGAGGAGCTGGAGGAGGCCCTGAGAGAGAGCGTTCAGATCACTGCTGAGAGAGAGATGGTGCTCGCACAGGAGGAGGCTGCCAGATCACTGCAGGAGAGACAGGTACACAACCCCCCCCCCCCACAAACAAACAAACACAATCATGACAGAGCAATATCTGTAAAGCCCCAAGATCATATGTGCACAACAGATGCCTTCATGAACTAAGTCTATCTCTTCATCACCTTTTTGCTGTCATGGTAGTGTTTCTCATCCCTTCTTCACCTCCCTCCTCTCTGCTCTCGTGTGACTCCTCCTCCTCTCTCTCTCAGTTCTTTTATCTTTGCTTGTCGTTTTCTCTTGTTTTCTCTTTGCTACACACCGCCTCTCAGAAGCACTCACTCAAACCAATGCATGAGTCGAACCTCGCCCACATTAAGTTGTCAAAGGTATGAGTCCAGTATTGTGTAACCTCCATCAGTCAGTACGTTTCCATGCACAGTTAAGTTAGTTGTGGCTTGATTCAGCCGATTAATTAGACAACTGTCCTTGACTTTGTATACAAACACCAGTGGGGGGATTGATGTATCAAATCAATTTAATGAAAGTGTGCCCACCTCTTCCACACTAGGTGGCGATGTGTTAGTATTAGGCCTTTTCGGTTCGCCTATTACATCACAAGCCAAAACAACTTTAGCTTGTCGCTAGTTGGTAGCATATCTTTAAAAATAAATTATTTAAAGTAACAGAGCATTATTCTGTCTCCTCGTCAGTCCAAAGACTCACCGGTCAGGATTTCGCCATGTATTTCTCACTGTTGTACCAGCTTTTTCTGCTGTTTTCGTGTCCAAATCCAGGTGATCACAAACATGCAATTGTAATTCTATTCCCAGCTCCTTGGTTATCTGGGTGTGTTAGTCCAACTTTGAGAAATTCACTTTAAAACACTTCTAGTCAAAAGTCTGGTTTTACTTGGACTGACATAATAATTAGATTTGCTTTTAACAGCATATAAATGTACTGAGTGAGCATCAATACTTAACACGGGGTGGATGCAACAGCAGCAACGTGTCTGCATTTCATACAGTCTCCTACAGAAGCCCCTCCATCCACACATTTGTGAAGTTTGGTGAATTTTGGGGGGGCCCTGAATGTTTAATTGAAATTGGACTGCATGTCTTTGCAACATGTTGCTGATGATTCCAGCTCATGTCAAGTTTTGTCATTTTGTTTAACCGTTGTTTGCTTATGAAACATGCATCAGTTGAATTGATCACAAATTAAATGACCACCAAATGGATCGTTTGGGGATCAATTATCCTCTCTCTCTCTCTTTTAGTCAAAAGTAAAAGTGAAGTATATATTTGAATCAAAGCCACTTATGTCTTAGCAGGTAAATTAAATCCATTACTGTACTTTTATGGTACCTGTGTTTTAGTTCACATCTGGATTGCCCCTGCATTATATGAAAGCAGTTTATATTAGCAAATCCTGAAAGTCATTCTCTGAAGGATTTGTTCCAATTCCTACACCAGTCATGATTGAAATGCTTGTATATGTGTGCGTGTTTGCCCCCAGATGGAGGAGCTGTTGGGGGCCATGGAGAAGGTGAAACAGGAGCTGGAGTCTATGAGAGCCAAGCTGTCATCCACCCAGCAGTCTCTGTGTGAGAAGGAGGCACACCTCACTACCCTGCGAGCTGAGCGCAGGAAACACCTGGAGGAGGTGCTGGAGATGAAGTAAGACACACACAGAGGACTGCGCTCTGGATTATAATTGATTGCCGCCTTCATATTTTCAAATGTCATCCGATTCTGGCCTTCCCCAGCTGGCAGGTTGATTCTGTGCCATGAATTATAAATGATAACTGAGCTATTTACTCTTGTGGTTGGATGTCATGCTGTTTTCTCCCCACCCACACAGGCAGGAGGCACTGTTGGCTGCCATCAGCGAAAAGGATGCTAACATCGCCCTTCTGGAATTGTCCTCCTCAAAGAAGAAGAAGACCCAGGACGAAGTGTCTCTGTTAAAGAGGGAGAAGGACAGACTGGTGCAGCAGCTTAAGCAGCAGGTGAGGAGGGCCATGAAAATGAAATCGACTGACTCCTTTCTCGTTTTTTTTCTCCAGTGAGTTTTGTTTATTGTCATAAAAGGAACCATAGAAAACAACACACTCTTTTTATCCATCTATAAATGTGAATTTATAGCTACAGTATGAATGCTATCATGTCATTTTGTACAAACAAATGAACTTTGTATAAACCAGGCACACTGCTAGGTTGCTTAAGAAATACCAGCAAAAATACAAACGTATTATTTTAAAACCATAGAATTATCTGAACCTTTTCTGATTTTTCTACTAACGCTTCACAAAGGGTTTAACTTGTGTTGTTCTCTTCCTAAATACTATAATTGTGTTATCATGATCATTATATAAAGATACAGAAAGCAATCATTTAAACTTTAAATAGCACTGTACTTAAATCTGTATAAAAATTACAAATGAGTACAATGATATAAATATTTACCTTATGATATTTCACTGCCAAAATGCACTGAAAAGATAGATAAAACCCAAGAATGTAGCCCTTGAACAATTCGTATTTAAGCAAAACAAAGCCGTATTATTGAATTTGTGTTACTGTGAGTGCCGCAAGGCTTCTAGGATTGCATATAATGTATTTGTGTATCTTTAAAATTACTGAAAAAATATCTCCGTCCATCCGAAGCCGAAAAAATGAACTTGCAGTGTTTATGGGGGGAAAAAAGGTGCACTGTAATGTAAGCCTGACTGCTGCAAAAAGCAAATGCTGACTCAGCATTCCCAGTTCTTATTATTCCAATCTTCTTCTGTCAGCTTATCCCTTCATATACTAATTGTCGCTGTAAATAAATGGAAAAAAACTACAAAAAAAAGCCATATTATTTGAGCATTAAAGCAGAACACTGCAGGATTTCTACCCCAATTTAACAGCGGTGGAGTCATTGTGGTGGTTAAGTGTCTTGTTGTAGGGAGATTGAGGGTTGTCAAGATCAAGACAGTGATACCATTATTTTAGACGTCCATCATGGCAGCGAAAAACGAGCAGTGATGAGTTTTTACAACAGTGAGGATTAAGCGATAGACAATGGATGTATGGCTGTTTATGGTGGTGTCGTAAAAATGTGTACTCCTAAACTGTAGGGGGAGCTCTGTAGAGAAAAAGGCCTGGAAAAAAAGTGAACTGGCTTGCAAAGTTCTGCTTTAAGTTCACATCAGTGATGTTTTTTTTTTTATAATCTCTCCTGTTTTTTTACTTACAGACTCAGAACAGGATGAAGCTCATGGCAGACAACTATGAAGACGACCATCTGAAGACTGCCCCTGACCAGACAAATCACAAACCCTCTCCAGATCAGGTAGCTTATTGCTTATTGCTTATTGCTTCTCTTACATTTCTGCAACTGACCAGTTAACGTGATAACATCTGTTGTTAGGATGTTTCAACTTGAACCTGCTGTCTGAAGGGAATTGTAATTTTGAAAATTTCCTTTTTCTATCTAACTCTTTCTTTATTTATTTATTTTTTTGCTCTTTTAACACACTAACCATATGTTCCTTTCTAATGCTGCGATTGGCTTGCGTTGTGGCTAACAGGATGATGAGGAGGGTATTTGGGCGTAGCCAACCATTTGCCCCCCCCTCCCTCTTTCCCTCAGCCATTTTGTTCAGAAGGGTGAGCTTGTATGGGAAAAAAAAAAAGCCCGAGCTGTCGCACGTTTCTCCATCGTCACTCTGCGGCATGTTCTCTCTCTTGTTCCATTTATTTGTGCCGTTCTTGTTTTTGTGTCATTCCTCTCGTCTTAATGCAGATGTGTCATCATTACTTTGTTTATCTGCGAGAGTCGTCCTCTCCTGCCATTCATCCCATCTTTCACGTTGTTCATTTATTGCCTTTTTGTGGCTCATGGGTTAAAGATCGGCGGTGCTTGTTGATATATTTATTTTTGCATGCAGTAGAGGACGAGGTGATTTTGATGCCCTGCTCAGACCTGGTTTTATCTGTCCTGACTGATCTTATTACAAGTGGACAGTGTTCAAATGCATCCAGGATGCGCTTCCTGTGACGACTTGTGATCGGATTTCACATTTTCAAAAACACACAGACGCCATTTGTGTTTGCAAGAACAAACATTTTGGTTTTAATGTGTCTGTGTACAGTTACTGTACCTTTTTTAATAAAAGTGTGGTGATTAGTTTTAATATTTTTCGATCAGTCTACAAATAAATCAAACTGAAGTGTCACGGGTCAGAGAATGTGGACCCATTCATCCTCAGGATAGACTGTGTTCTTTCGTAATCATAAATGTGCCTCAGACCAACTCGGAGTATGTGATAAGATTTGCAGGGGAATTCACATCTGAGCTTAAAGCTGTCCACTTGTGATCAGGTCTATTAATACCAGGTCTAAATGGGGTCTTGGTTTAAGTTGTCTCCGTTGCATGTCAGTGCTTTGACATAAATGAACGCCTGCTCATGTTTTGATTCACACAAATGGGTACTGGATAATTGAGTCTCAGTTCCTTAGTAACTCCTGAATATATTGACTCTCGTGTGCTGTACTTGTTGTTTTTGGCATGCAAATGATGTCTTGTGCTTGGTTCTGTCATTGTGTTCAATCATTGGTGGAATGGTGGCGTATGACTCCTTCATTGTCAGTGTGTAACCTGGAGAACATAAGCTTTGTCATCTACTTAGTAGCTCTCTGCCTCTCTTCCTTCCTCTGCAGATGATACCCCCTCTTCTAGCCCTGTCCCAGAACCGCAGTAAGCTCAAGCTCTACATTGCCCACCTGACCGACCTCTGCCATGACCGGGACCCCAGCATTCTTAGCCAGCTCACACCGCCCTCTCACTACCACCACAGCGACCCTGAAGACTGGGAGGAGGATCTCCAGAAGATGACTGTCGAACAGGTACGGGAGGAACTCTACAAAGCACAAACCTCCACCAACGCTGCTCAATTTCCCATAGTATTAGTACAATAAATGGCCATTATGCTACTGAGAACTGCTACTGGATATTTTCTCTCTGTCAGACCATTCTCTGTGAAAGTCCAGCAGTTTCTGTAACACTCAGACCAGATCTGTGTCACATTCAGAGTCACTTAAATCACCTTTCTTCCTTATTCTGATGGACAATTTGAACTTCACCAGCTCGTCTTGACCCTGACCCTTCATGCCTAAATGATTGGCTGATTAGATATGTGCATTAAGGAGCAGTTGAAGCGGTGTACATAACAAAACATTCTACACAGTAACATAGAACTATATAAGGTTCTTTTTCAAAGCAGTATTGACATTTTAGAAGAGTGTCCATTGTTTTGAAAAAATACTGAATCCACACCTGTGTCTGGTTCACAACCAAAATCTAATTGTTTTGCCGTTATTAATATTATTCGTGTGCACGTTTTACCTATTTTGTGGGAACGAATTAGTATTTTGTGAAATGTGCTGCTATTTGAAGTGAGACTGAATCCCTGCTTTCTTTCCTCTAGTTGGAACGGGAGCTGGAGGTGTGTGAGAAGGAGAGCGGAGAGCTGCAGGAGTACGCCAACTCTGTTCTCCAGCAGATTGCGGACTATTGCCCCGATATCCTGGAGCAGGTTGTCAATGCTCTGGAGGAGTCGTGCTAACAACAACAACAACAACCCTGACCTCAGACACAAAGCAGCTGACTCTTGGTCCTGGTAAAACCTGTAGCTGAGCCCCAGTGAGGCTCCTGGAAATAAGAAGGGAAGGAAGAATGCAGGGGCCTTATCTCAAACCCACCAAGCTCTAATTCTTTGCTCCCCTCATCAACCCTGGAACAAACCTGAGTGCTTTCCTGTCTCATGTGTCTCTAGAGCGGCAGTAATCGAATTAGGGATGTTCACGGTCTTATCATATTGCTCTCAAATATGCCACTTTGAGCAAATATCATATTACTTACTGCAAACTGAGGTCTGATCAATTAATGATGACCACGGCAGATGGTGTACTCACAGATAGACGGCTAAACATGTGTCAGGCAGGCAACAGCACAGAAGACCTTCTTTCCACCAAGTGGTAACGTTCAGTTTAGTTTTTGTGCGGTGATTGTCAAAAGCTGTGATGGGTAACTGTTCTGTACTATTGTTGTTCTTAGCATCTTATCATCTTAGCTTCTACTAGGTCTGCTAGGGTCTGCATGACGTTCATTTCTTCCTCCACCCGTTTGCGTGTTGGTCCACGTGGACAAAGTCGCACACACCTCCAGTTTAAATCTGCACACACGCTTTACACGCTATCTTTAGCACAAAGCTTTCCGTTCCAGTCGAGGGTGACCTCTCGTTTTGGTCAAAGGAGATGACAAAGACGATAGTAACCATGGACAGTTGCGTGAGGTTAAGCACAACCACACAGTGTGTGCTCGACTCGGAGCTCAAAGAACACAAGGATCCACATGCTAAAATTGAATGTGTATGGAAAGCTAGACTGATGCCGAGTCTCGTTATGGTATGAACAGAACTGCAGGCACGTGACGCACATGTGGAAATGCAGAGCAGCTACACCTGGTCCGTACTGTGTCACATTCTTCTTTTGTTGCATTTATTGGCAGAATACACTGTGTCACACTGGGGTGATAAACGTAGCTGACACAGCTCACACACAGCTCACACACACACGCACGCCACTTGGTGGAAACCAGGCTAGATTGGGATTTACCGTTTCACAATGCACTGAACTGAACTGAACTGGTAACACTTGGTGGAAACGCAACTTCAGAAGTTGGTCAGGAAATTAAACATGCAAAATTAAATATATATCTACAGTACATCTATATCTATATCAAAGCACACCTGTAAAGTCTAGGACTGTTGCGTTGGGAGGGGAAAGACTTCTGCACAAGGGCTTGGACAAACTGCCAACCGTCCTCTCCCTGGACCCCGTCACTCACAGCAGGAATTGCCAGATCCAGCACAGTTACCTCACCGTTTACCTCATAGGTTTGTCTCACAATATTGTTAGAAGAAGGGGGTGACTCTGGTCCCTCACGTGGGGCAGGAAAGCACTTTGAGAACTGGGGAGCTGCTACATCTCGAGAGGATCAGGGAGGAGAAAAGTTTGGTGTGAGTCGTGGAGCTCTGTAGACGCTCGTCTTGTATTTTACTCAAAACTCACGAGATGGGAAAAACAGCCGCCGGTGGCCGATCGTCACTCTCTTACCAAATAAATGTAGCTGTTGTCCAAATGGTCTCCCAGCTCAGAGTTGTGGATCTGTCTGTGTAGTTAGGATTAAGAACATTTTGATGTGGGGAACTGGCAGAAGAGGGGGAACCTAGACTGGACCTTTGACACTTATCAACGACCAGAATTTAGTTAGAATACGTTTTCAGGAGATGAGAGGGAGGGGAGAAAAAAAAGCTTTCACTTCTTGTGATGTATTAATTTTTATTTTTTTTTTCTCTTTAACAAAAAAGGGTTTTGCACACAACGTCCACTTGTCTATAAGGTATGCAATGTTTCTTTTGAGAACGTTCTAGTGGCCTTGGAGCATGCACAGAGATCAGTACTGGACCTAATGCAGGGAAATTTCTTCCTCTGTAATATTGGTGCTACGGCATGATGTAGGGAATTTTCTGATCTGATCCACCGATCATTCAGTTTCATCCAAAGTTTCTATAGATTTTACTTAAAGCCCACCTGACCTTCAGTTTGACAAGAAAATGGCTGAAGAACCCGTGTGACGCCGCCCCCTTTTGTCTCATGTTCGTCAGGTCACTTTAACAAGTGATGCCTCCTTTTCTTGTGTCTTTTGAAATCTTCAGGGCTGAGGTTTTTAATTACTAAGTGCATCTACGTGTACAAGACATGAAAAGTCACTTTTCAGCAGATTTTGACTTTTTAAGTGATCCGTTTGTAAAAAAAAATAAAGAAGTGATATTTAACACGTACAGTGACTGAAATAAAGGTAATTAAGTGGAAGGTGTTGTGCATTCTTTAAAAAAAAATAATCACAAGTTCAAAGCAGTGCAGTTGTCTTTTGTGTCTAAATTTGTCATCAGGACAAAATGTGCGTGCGTGTGACGGTACTGCCATAAATTGCGGAAAGTCATGTTCTATAGAGATATATATATATATATATAAAAAAAATATAATACATATATATAAAAATGTTTACTGTATGGATATGCATTGAATGTTTGCACAGAATTTTGAAAGAGCAAGTGGCTCTGAACAAAAAGGCCGTCATGTTGGCGTCTTCAGCACAGACTGGAGATGAGAAGTGTCAAAAAAATAATGAAATAAACAAACTTGTGTCAAAATAATGTGTTGAATACAAAATGTTTTAAAAAAGCGTGACCGTGTGATGGAGGGAGAGTACGTTTCTTGCATTTATTTGAAATGATCACTTTTGTTTTCTATCTCTTCACCACATGGAGATCTGCGTGTATTATCCCGAGATGGTCAGTGTTGTCTGTTTTTTCGTTCTTTTTTATTCTTCTTACCTGTTCTGTCATGGTTGATGTGAACGGCAGATTGATTAAAAAAAAAAAAAAAAAAAAGAGTTCTCCAACCATCATGTCCCCGCCTGCTGTTGCATAACAGGAACATATGTTACGGAGCAGACACTGCGTCATTATACATCTAAAAATAAATGAATTTTTTTTAACAAACTTCCTGTGTGTGGCTGATTTACAGATACATTTGGGTGGTTGGATTCTTTTTAAGTGGACTAACGGCTATCAAAGGTTTCCATCCTTCACCAACACTTAGATTAGCAGCTTTGGAAGAACAAGAAGGCGGTGTGTTTTATTTCCCTTCCATTGGCCTGTGTGTCCCTGCCCTTGCCTTAACGTCTGGTCACTTGTTTTTCTCTTCAGTGAGGAACACGGGCTTCTGTCTGTCGAGCTTGTGGTGTCTGTTTGTTTCTTTCATACGATATATGAGAAAAGTACTGCCTTCTGTCTGTGTTAAGAATCAAACTGTAAAAAAAGGAAAAAAGAAACACAAAACCAGACATGTTTGTGAATTATTTGGTTTTTGTATGTATGTAAATAAATATATTATAAGCCTTGGTTTCTTGTATAAGCATGTTGTTTTTGTCTAACTTACCAGAGATAACGTTAATATTCGATCTGCTTATTCAAATTACGGAACAATGAATATCACTTTGTGAAAGGTTATTAAAGCACATCACAACTCGTGTTTTTAGGAAAGCAGTGTTTGAATCTTGTGTCATCCAGTCATAATCCAACGCTGCACACAGGAGGAAGTGATTTGTTTTATGTCAACAGCAACATTGTGTTATTAAAGTATAAAGGAGTATGACTAAAAACACCAGTGAATTTTACTGCTCATAAATTTCGGTTGAATGTGAATCATCAAACCAGATCTTTTACGAATCAAGATTTGAAAAATGTGGCTGATAATCTGAACACAGCCTCGAGTCCTCAGACTTACTAAAACAGTGTGTTGTAGTCTGAATCTGTGCATAACCAATGATACAAATTTGATTTATTACTAGTGAAGAGTGTTACTATATATAACTATAACGACACATATATATATATATATATATATATATACACACCTTTACCTTTTTTTTATTTTAATATATAACTTTTAGTTATATATTAAAAAAGACAACACCCTCCAGTGTTGAAATAAGTAGGGTATGACTGCATAAGCTGCTTTAATTTGAGTCATAAATGTTTTAAATTACCCAAATTAACATGAGACAACATGACAAATCAAGACACTCAGACATTGAAATGTGAAACTTAGTTGAAAAGGGTATTATCATGAATGAAATAAGTGACAAGATTGAAACATATTTGCCATCTTTATTCATAAATATCACTACTGTATGAATATAAAACAATCTTAAATTACTGCTTTTTTTTTATACAAATACACTCTGACGCTGTTGTTGTAAGCTCCTCAGGGGAAAAGCCACTGATGAACGGTTAAAGGTATTGCATATAGCCTTGGCAGCATGTTAATTACTACGCCTTTTTTATAGTCGCACTGATGAACCTTTGACAGAGAAGCAAACAGGAACATCTGATACATACTTATCTTCCTCAGGAATATCAAACTTAGCCAACTATACATACGTAAACAGGGACAAATAGGGAGTGATCCACCCACTTCAATTTGAAGTACAATTATGTCAACAGTCATTCAATACAAAAAAATACTGGTTATGCAAGTAAAAATCAGCCAAAACAAAATTAATTAAAACTTCCATCCAAGGCACTCCAGCCTTTCTGTTAAGAATTAAAATGCCTACCTAATATTCTGCAAGGTTTTTCTGGAATATCGAAACCTCCATTGGTACGCGAGTCACAAAAATACGCAAACTATTCTAGTATTAAGCAATAGTAGGCACTCCTGTGTTTAATGGGTGAGGTAGCTAGAAAGTAAGAACTGTCCACTGGCTGACATTAAACACGTGCGCCTTTAAAAGAGAGCACAAAAAACTGAACCAAGGTCAGAGGAGAAGTGGATACTGCAGCATTGGTGAACAATATTCCAGTGATTGATAAGTCCCTCTCCCCGTTTTAGTCACAGTATAGAAAGTAAAATTAAGAAACTGAGCACTATACAAAACAAACTACATGTTTTTCCTCAAACTTTTCACCTCATTCTCTCACTTTCAGTCATCTGCCACAGTCCCAGGTTCAACACTTTAAGGCACGGGAGCTGTGTTATCCTCTCCAGACCCCTCTTTGTGATCTTAGTACAACCATACAGATCGATCCCTGTCAGCTGCGTCAGGTGGTCAGCTATCAACTCCAACCCTTTGTCTGTGATTCTCACACACTGTCCAATGTTGAGAGTTTTGAGCTGGTGCATCTGGCGCACCATCCTGTTGATGCCATCATCACTTATGTGGCAGGAACAGAGAGACAGGGACTTGAGCTGATACAGGCCCTGAGCAATGTAAGCCAGGCTCTGGTCCCCGATCTTATCACAGAAGGAGACATCGAGTCCAGACAGTCGCAGGGAGCCCATGGCCAGGTGCATGATCCCAGTGTCACTGATGTTGTCACAGGAGCGCAGGTTCAGGCTGCACAGGTGGGTCATGTGTGACAGGTGGATCATCCCAGCGTCCGATATCCCTCCACAGAAGCTAAGGTTCAACACTTTGAGTTTGTTTAGGCCCTTTGCGACATGTTTGAGGGACAGATCCGTCAGCTTCTGACAGTCCTGCAGAGTCAGCTTCTCCAGAGACAGGCAGCCCTCCGCAGCACTGCGGGTCATGCCGGACAAGTGCCCGATGCCCACATCAGACACATGCCTGCAGCTGCGCAGGTTCAGGCTCTTGAGTCTGTGTAAGCCCCAGGCGATGAGCAACAGGCCCGTGTTAGTGATGTTGCTGCAGCCTCCGAGTTCAAGCACCTCCAGGTTTTTCAGGTACTGTGCAATCCTGCCCAGACTGGAGTCTGTGATCTGTTTACACAGGCTGAGATTCAGCACCCGCAGCGATGGGATGTCCTGCACAAAGGCATGTCCGAGTCCGTTGTCTGTGAGGTTGAAACAGCCACACAGGTTAAGGCTTTCGATGTGCGGCATCCCCTGAATCACGTAGCTCAGACTTCGTCTGAGGCTGAGGATCTGAACCTTCTTGATGCCTCTGGTCTGCAGACTGGGGAACAGAGACGGGTTTGCTCTCCGCAGATGGAGCTTGGCTTCCACCCCCCTCCACACAGACTTGTGGTAGGACGCGTCCCTCCAGGCCGCGCACACTTGGGCTACTCTTCCTTTGTCTTTCACATCAAGATAACTGAAAATAATGGCCAGGATCTCAGGGAAAAGGCACGATATATGTGTCTCCGTCTCAAACATGGCTGCGGGTCCCCTGATTTCAGCAACAGGGCTTGCTTCTGGGCGACAATACTTCCGTGGTTAGCTTGACGAAACTACTGTGGAAGTTGCTGGCCGGCTCGGCAACGTTAGCTAACGTCAACTAGCTAGCGTGCGGAACTGTAGCTTTGTGTATAACGTAACAAAAAGCCACCCATCTCCCAAGAATGACTCTTCCTGTTACACGTAATAAAATAGACGTGTAGAATATCTTCTAACAGCACATGGTGAAGACGTGGCCACCACGACAGGAAACTCCGAAAGGCAGTCTTATTTACCTAGCGACTCGGGCTAATACCATTAGCAAACGTCGTAGCATTAGCATTAGCTACCTAAACTTGTGAGCTTCAACGGCGAACGAGCTCCTCGTCCACGCAGTCCACGGCAACTTATTCTTCACTCCACATCACAGCAGAGCGTATCCGGGAACTTTTGCGTTTGTAGAAACCTCCAGCAGTAGAACTGTGTTGTGTTAGTCAGCGGCTACTGCCAGAATCCGTTACCTTCCGAAGCATTTCCAACAGCAGCGGCGGAGCATCACGGTCGAAACTACACCGACTGTAGAGAGTCAAAGCCGGCTTAGACACTGACCAGCGGCTCCTACTGGAAGTACTAGGTACTGCAGTTATTGACACCAAACGTCAATACAACAATGAATTACATAAGGTAAAAATTACACTAACAGTGTATAATGAAGATTGTGCTTTACAGTAACTCTCATGACACGAGAGGCAGAGTGACACTGAGTTGTGGGTTATATTTATATATATATATATACATATATGTACATATATACATATATACATATACATACATACATATATACATATATATAAAACATCGGACAACAATACACACACATTTTACAGACTGAGACTAAAGCACAATCATTTTTTTTATTCTGCATTTAGAATCTTGTGAAGGGATGAGGTTTTCGAGTTTGAGTTTGGACTTAAGATCCTCCTAGTATGAATAAGTCAAACATCTATGACTTTTTTGATGGTTATACCTCTACTTTGGTTGTATTTACTCAGCAGCAACACCAATGAGAGGTTATTATTTATTAGCTTCTAATAGTTCAAACTGATTTGAGTTTAATGTTAGTACCATTTACTGTCATTTCCCAGGAAAAGTAAAATATGATAAAATATTTTACTTAGCACTCAGCGACAACCATGTCATGTTCAAAGTCACTTGAATCAACTCATTCTGATGCTCAGTTTGATCTTCAGCAGGTCGCCTTGGCCAAGTCTATAACCCTGAAAGTGATGGGTTGCTGTCGTGTGATTGGCTGATTAGATATTTGCACGAAAAAGGTAAAAAAAGTATGATTTGATAAATACTCATTTAAATAACTGCATGTTAATTAATATGCAGTTAATTACATTATGTAATGAGAGGCAGAGGTGATGAGTATGTGTCCAAACATTTCAAGACATTTAGGACATTTTTGTTCTCAGAGACTTGATGAGTGCTGTGTAAATGTGCACCAAAACTTAAGTTAAGTTGACAAAGTTGAGCCTTTTGATAACCTGTTTCATGCATATAATGCACAGTTCATAGATCATTTTCATTTAAAGGAATTTAAGTGTCCTGGAGTGCAGGCAAAGACAGACTCTTAAGTGTTGTTAAGTAAATGTTTGTTTAAAGCATTAAAGCTTTAATTTGTTTTTCTGTCTCTATTGTAATCTTTGGCCCACATCTGGCCAGCAGAGGGCAGTGCTGGACTGACAAAATAATCAATAAAATCAAGAAGAGCTCTCCAGGCACACACATTATTTCCATTTCAAACATACATTTGCATAAACCACAATGAGGATGCCAAACATAGAAAATAAAACATTTATTTGCGTGTGTGAAGGGAATAAATATAGACAACAGAATCCGAAGCTTTCGGTGAAGAACAAGTGACAAGAGATTGTGTTTTTGTTTTTGTTGTTGTTGTTGTTTTTTGTAGAAAGAGAGGAAGACTGAAGACAGAGGGAGGGAAAGTGAGGGATGGTGCCTCCCCTCTCGGCCTCCCCTGTGGCTGGACTTGTTTCTGCTAATGACCCTGTCTGCTGGCTCACACAGACAGATGGTGAATTAACTCCAATTAGCCCACTCTCACCAGATCTTCTCTGACAGTTCACCACACACATACACACACGCACACACACACGCACACACACTTTATATTGATGTTCACCTGCCAAAGCTTCATATCATGTTTTTTTTTTTACTCAATATGTATGAAAAATAGTAAATGAATGGATGGGGGAGGGGGATCACAACAGCAATGTCTGTTTCATTACCATCATAGAAAATAAATGTTGGCATTAACATTTTATTTTTTAAAAGCACATTTTGCCTCAGGTTCATATTTAAACTTCTTTGGAAATTTTTGTGTGAAAAAATCTTAGAAACTGTAGAATCTTTTTTAGGCACTCCCCCATACACCCGCACCCCCACCCCTCTGTCTCTCTCACACACAAACACACATTTGCACAGCAATTCTTCTTGGGACACTGCATTGACCTCTTAATTAACCTCAGGGATTATGCTTAACCGTAACCATAACCAGTTAATGCCAAAACAATTCAAATCTTAGCTAGGTTTTGGTCTCCATGAGGACTACTGGTCCTGACAAGGCCAGTGTTTATGCCAGAAAAGGTCCCAAAGAGGTAACAAATAAAAGAATACACACACACACAGTGTGACTGTGACCTTCTGTCACTGTGTTCAGAGTTAGTGAGGTGTGACCAGTCATCGTTCATACAATGCACAGTCTCTGAGTGAGTGAACTCACGTGACATGTGAAACAGAGCATAGTGTCTGTGTGTGTGTGTGTGTGTGCGTATGTGTGTGTGTGTGTGTGTGTTATGTCTCCATAGAGCTGCATATCAGTGTGACTGTCACTCACTCACACACACACCCACACACACACCTATGCGGTCCCACATTTATCACACCGTGAGTTTGTGTTTAACAGGTGTTGTCCCTACTGCGAACAGGGCCCCATCTGGGGGCGTGCCCAGGCACGACCTCTGACCTTGTCCATAAACAAGGTCAGCAGGTGCTGAGCGCAGGGCAAAGGTCAAGAGGTCGGCTGCTGCGTGGCCAGACGAAATGACATTATTGGACAAAACGAGGAGAATAAACACGCTTTTAATTCAGTGGGCGAGGTGTGTGTGTACCTGCACACATCTGTGTTTGTATACTTGAATGTATATCTTTGAGAGGACCAAAACATGTATAAACTGTAAGTGAGAACATTTAGCAGGTTCTTACAAATGTAAAGGGCTCTTATGTCAGCGTTAGGATTAAGGGTTAGGCATCTAGTTGTGATGGTTAAGGTTAGAGTAAGGGGCGAGGGAATGCACTCATAGACATGAATGTGTGTGTGTTTACTTGTATGTATATCTTTGTGGCGTCCAAAAAAATGTGCAAACGTATCTTTGTGAGGACATTTCGTCTGGGCCCCACAACTTTAAAGGGCTTTTTTTGGATTTAAGGTTAGGATAAGGGTTAAGGTTAGGCACTTAGTTGTGTTGGTTAGGGTAATGGGCGAGGGAATGCACGAGGTGTCCTCACTAAGATATGAAAAACAAGTTTGTGTGTGTGTGTGTTAGAGCCGAGTGAAAGAGTAATCCGTTTAAATCTTTTTAGCTGCTTTGATCCACACTTCAGAGCATGAGGTCAGTATGGACAGCAGCTGTCTGTGAAGGATGTGTGACCCCGGAGGCACAGCAGACACAGAGGGAGTCTTAACACCACCTGACCTTTGACCTCAGCTGAGAGGATGATGTTTACTGTAGAGTGTGGATTTAAACTCAGCTTCCCAGTGCTGCGTGTGATTACTTCAACTCTCCTCTCTGTGTGTGTGTGTGTGTGTACTTATTCTTGTTTCCTCATTGGGAGCGTTTTCGTGTATACAGCAGCAGAGCAGGGGTGGGTGGGGAGAAGAAGAAGAAGCATTTATCTGTTCAAACCTCTGAAACACAGGTTTCTCTGGACTCATGAATAGTGCTTCTCAAACAGTGGGAGTGATAATACACTGTAAATACACTCTAAAATACAAATATCTACTATATTACATGCTTCAAATACCGTTATCACCTTTCATTTCAGATAACACCTGCTTTATTTCTTTGGCTTTTTAATGTTAAATGAAGGATATTTACATGTGTTGGTCAATATAATGATAGATATAATAAATATGCATATATTGATTATGATCTACATATGTTTAGAAGTTACACACTACAGATGTAAGGTTAGGTATGACTTTGCTATAGTGGGCCCTTTACACAGCAGCCATTTTGACATGCTTGAGCAGGGAAAGCACAGGTGACACTCGTTATATTGACGATGGCTCCATTGGGTTTGTGTTAGTCAGGACTGCTGTGACAGCGAGCCACAGCATGCACCCTGAAACTAAGGCAGGCTAAATGGAACTCGGCCACCATTAATTAAATCATCTCCACTTGCGATTTCCTCACTGTGACCTGTCAAAATGGCTGCTGTGCAAAGGGCCCGCTGAGGGTAAGGAAGATTAAATGAGTCAATGCAGTGTCACAGGAACAGGAATAGGTGTGCAAACCTCTGTGTGTGTTTGTGAGTTTCTATCTTTGTGAGGACATTTTGACTGGTCCACACAACTTAAGTCTTAGGGTTAGATTTACAGGTTTATGTTTGGGTTAGTGTTAGTGTTAGGGACTTAGTTGTGATGGTTAAGGTTAGGGTAAGGGGCTATAAGAATGCTTTTGAGTGTCTATGAGTGTCCTCCCTAAGATTGTGTGTGTATGTTTCAGGTATTACTCATGTTGTGGGGACCTAAATCTGTTTACACTGTCACATTATGGGAACATAAAAGCCATAAAAGTCCCCATAATATGTATTGTTACGTTGTAAGATGAAGACATGATGGTTAAGGTTAGAGTAAGACTCCAGGACATGTATGTAAGTTAATGTGTCTGTGTGTGAACTAGAGCTGCAACTTACGATTATTTTTCATAATCTATCAATCTGTCGATTATTTTCACGATTAATCGATTAATCATTTGGGCCATCAAATATCAGAAAACCTTAAAAAATGTTGATCGGTGTTTGTCAAACCTGAAAATGATGATGTTCTCAAATGTTTTGTTTTGTCCACAAACCAAAATGATTCACTTTTAATGATTTCTTTGTTATCCAGAGCAAAGAAATTAAGAAAATACTCACATTTAAGAAGCTTAAACAATCAGAAAAAAATTGTTTTTTAATCATGAAAAAAAGCTTCAAACCAATTAAGGGTGAGCACTACTCAAAACAGTTCAGATTTAAAAACAAAACCACTTTATTTGTCTCAAAAAGCTGGTTCAGTACAAAGAAATCCAAAAGGGCAAGGCAAAGGCAGAAGTCAGTAAACAGACGATAGTCCACAAAAAAACAACAAGGAAAACCATTCACGATGAATAGCGAGAAAGCTGGACCATAAGACACTGAGGTACAAAGACAAACTGGCACAGAGGGGGAACGGCTTATATACACATGAGGTGGGGGGAGACAACGAGACACAGGTGAATCTAATGAGGGCGGGGCCAACAATCAAGACTGGAAGGAACGCACACAGGGGCAGCAAACATGAAAGAAAGAAACAAAAAACATGACCTTAAGTGGAGTGACGAGATGTATCACAGGGGTAAGACTTGGTTTTAGGGTTTTGGGTTAGAATTGGGTTAAGGTTAGGCACTTAGTTGTGATGGTTAAGGTTAGAGTAAGGGGCTAGGGAATGCGTTATGTCACCGATATGTCCTCACTATGATAGAAAAACAAGTGTGTGTGTGCGTGTGTGTGTGTGTGTGTGTGCGTGTGTGTGTGTGTGCGCGTGCAGAATGACACTGAAGTGAAAAGACAAAGTGTCACAGAATCATGATGTCAAGACAGAGAGAGAGAGAAAGAGCAATGAGGGTAGATAGTTGAGTGAGGAGACAAATGTGACAAATGAGGAATGATGAGGGAGATGTGGGTCGGGGTTGAGGGATGGAGGGATGGTGGAGAGATGAATAAAGGAGAGAAGGAAGGGATATCAGTCAAAAGTCTCATATCAGTCAAATCCAGAGCTGTAAGGTGAGGGTTTTCTCTTTTCCCTCTGTACACTTTGTCTCTCTTTGGCTCTTTCTGCTGGATCTGATGCACTGATAACACTCCGTCAAGTCACTGCTGAGACACACAAGCATCGTAGACAAATCTTCAACTCAGACCAGTGGGGCAAGAAATGGGCAGATGGCCTCATCTAGTAAAACAGATGAGGTGAAACAATCACCTTGTTTCACCAGAGGCGGAGAAAAAAAAAGCAGGTGAATTGCAAAAGAGATGCTGACAGTGGGAGACGTAATAAGACGGAGCTGAGCACGGGGAAGTAAACAAAATGGAGGCATTTGGACAGGAAATGACACAGAACAACACAGTGGCATATGACACCTCCGAGATAAAGAAACAGGATAATTCAATAGGTTCCTCCAGAGACAGCGAAGGAAATAATTTCCTCCAGTCAACATTAGACTGGACGCGACGCACAGAGAAGACAGAGAGGAAGAAGAAAAGACAAAGATGGACTCAGGAGTATCCTGCAGAATGGGACCAGTGTTTCCCAGTTTGCTCTGCACGGATACGTCAGTGGAGCGGAGTGTTTCATTAAGCACTTTCTTCCTCACGCAGAGAGCTGCAGCTAAGTAATGTGCTGCTGTCATACAAACATGCTGAAAAATGGGCTTGAAGAAAACACACACACACACACACACACATGCACGCGCGCTTGTCATCATCACGTCTGCTTGTCTCTCCTCCCTCAGTGCGTGAACTCACACTTACAACACACTGCCTTGTTTTTATGCTGCACACATTGACGTGTACTTGTATTATTTATTTTTCCTCTGGTCTGCTGCTTGTGTGCATTTTACCAACACTGCTCTGTTGTTGTTGCTGTTGTTGGAGTGTGTGTGTGTTAAGCTTCTCCTCTCCTCTCCTCCTCTCCTCCTCTCTCTTCATTTACTTCCCTCCCTCTGGGGCTGATGTGATTTAGGGCCGTGCTTGAAGAATGAAGACTGGGCTAATATCTGCCTGTTATTGATGCGAGCTGTAACTCTCACCTCCACACTCCACAGGCGGAGGGGAAGAGAGACACTGCAAGGATAGGTGGATGGAAGGAAGGAAGGAAGGAAGGGAAAAAAGCAATGGAGGAGATAATGCCAGCAGATTGATGACTCTGCCTGTAAAGCTCAGACTTCAGCTAGTGTGATGGTTTTTCCTGGAGTAAAAACAGTGCACATGGTCTATTCCTCCTCCGAACCCTCTCTTATTCTTCCCGTGTGTACTTTATGTAGATGTCAATTATTTAGCGGCAGATTCAAGAATTCGGCGCTTTAACAACAGGTTACGATCTTTGCTGTGAAAGCCATGAAATATGCATCAGTGAATAAAATATGATTCTGTCTCTGTCAACGCAGCCGAAAGCTGTCAAGAACGTTATTTGCTTTCTGACGATATCACAGTGAAGTGACAGTTCAAAAGCGGGGGTTTGTCTTTATCTTGGCAGGTTTTCAGTCTTTGCTCTATTTCTGCTCACTGCTGAGCATTATTTTCTATCCATTGTTTTGTAGAGTGTCTTTCATCTGTGGGGCTTTGTTGTTTTCTCGCTCTCTTACTCTCTCTCCTCCTCTTACATCGTGACTTCTTCTTCTTCTTCTTATCCCCCCCCCCCCACACACACACACACACACTCTTTTACACTTTCATACAGTATTGTACAGTGACAGTAGCACTAGGCTGAAAGTGTGAAAACACCCAGCACATCCTTCTCTAACTCCACTGCCCCTCCGACCTCCTATCACTCGCTTCATAAAACCACCCGCCTCTAAATACACTGGGACTTCCTTTTGCTGCTTCCTATTTTTTTTTCCTTCCATCTTTTATTCCTCTGCTTTTCACCTCATCTCACCCCCCCCCCCCCCCCCCCCCCCTCCTCTTTTCCCCATAGGCCAGGAGATCGTCTCTTTGTTCCTGACATCTGTTTTGTTGGGTGATTAATTGAGATGAGCATGTGGGGTGAAAGCCTGTAGAGGGGGAGATCAGACCCCCCAGGTAATGTGCGTGTGTGTGTGTGTGTGTTGGCAACTGAGCTACAATAAGCTTTGAGCTGGTTAGTTGGTGCAAACTGCCAGGATTTCCCTCCAGAGTCCTGCAATATGAAACATTTGAATATCAGTTATCTTAATAATATGGTTATAAACTGCTCTGCCTCTGCAGGAAAACCTCACTCTGCTGAACAACAGCTGAACGACACGTGCACGCACCAGTATGTCATACAGGAAGGTAGGTCAGCATCTGTCTGAAAGTTACAATATATAAGATAATCTAAACAATTATTGAAAGATGTTCATATTCATGTTCATATTGAAATCTGAGAATTACAATGCCCCGTATAAACAGCCTAACCCCATTCCCCGTTTATGGAAGCAATGGTCCTCTCACAATTCAAATTCAAATGCAATTTGGAAATGAAAATAGCATGTGACATTTAATTTTCAAAGATTTAACCTGCTCTACATCAGACAATGTTCAAATATAGTAAGACGGTGCCCACGACGTATCTTATGTAAACTGTAAGCAAATATGAACAATAATGAAGATTAGGTCGTTAAAAAGTCCCGTTCTAGGTCAACATGCATGCAGCGCGTCAAGGAAGTGGAAGACGATTAGTAACAATCCCCATACATGGCCACTGACGCTCATTATCTGAGTTAATGAATGACTTAAAAAAGAAAAATGCTCACACATCATCTGCTGTTTTATTCAACCAACAGCCCCAAAAACCCGAATAATATCATATCTCATGAATTAAAGAAAGACATCAAACTGTCCTACTGGGGAAGCTGTAACCTTTATTTCATGGATTGTGAAGGTAGTAATAATTAAAAGTAGTTGCTGCTTGATTTTCAGTTAATCAGGTAATCCAACAATGGTTACTAATTGCTTCTAGTTACTAATGGGTACTAATTACTAATTTATGACTGAAGTGCTGTACTTTTATTATGGTGATGAAGTGATGAAATCCAATAAAGGTCAGTTAGTGAACCTTGACTTCATATTTTATGACTGTAGTAAAATCACTCTCTGATGAATTAACATGAATTTGGAATGTTTTAAATTGTAGTGTGTGTGTTCTTTTTTTTTTTACAATGCTGATTATCTCTATTAGCTCCACATGACTCTCCCTGTGTTTCTCAGTGTAAGCTGTGTTTGGATCTTATGACGTTTCCTTTTATTCCAAGAGAGACGGAGGCAACAGCAACACTGCCCGTGCTGTATGACTGAAAACATAAAGATGTGTCCCCACAAAACGTTTCAGAAGTGAATTCTGCAAAAAAAAACTTGGTTGTTCAGCAGTTTGAAGGGATAAACACCTCTTGTCTCCGCCCCCCCGCACTGCTGCTGTATACACACAAGCGCTCCCTCAGTCAGGTCTGAAAGCATTGCCTGACAGAGCCTGTTTTCAGATGAAGGACGCAGCATACTGTACAAATAATGTTACATCATTCATGGCCAAACAGAGGCAGAGAAATAACACTCATGACATAACAACACCAAAGGTTACACACTGCAGCTTTAAATATTTACAAACACTCGCTCTGTTGCTCTGTGTCTCAGCTCACTTCCTCAAAAAGAACGCAATGGGAGCGAAAGTGTGTTTACTACAGGAAACACACTCTCACATCAGAGAGAAGGTCTGAAGGCAGTGATTTATGATTTTTTTTTTTTTAAACTAAGACGGCATCAGAAGAGCAGGTTCAGAGGTCAAAGAACCAGATCAGAGGTCAGAGGTCAGGCCAGGTCAGGGAAATGACTGAGAGAAGGTCAAACGCTCCTGATGAAATGAATAAAAACAATAAAACTCTCCTGATGACTGAGGAAAAAACCACCAACTGAGTTTAAATGGACAATGAACAGCAGTGATAGATAGATAGATAGATAGATAGATAGATAGATAGATAGTGTGAGTGTGAAGGAGTGAAAGAGAGAGTTTGGAGGTGGAGAAGTACAGTGAAGCCCTGTGACTCAGGCCTATTAACAGTCATGATTTATGCTGCTCTGCACACTGTGGTGGGACAATGCCAGCCTAGTGTGTGTGTGTGTGTGTGTGTGTGTGTAAGCTGATTCAGGGCTTCAGCAGGCTGAATAAATGTGATAGTACATGTGAGCATGCATGAGTGCTGTGTTTAGCGTAGCTTCGTGGCCAGACAGGCACCAGACAGCCTGAGTCCAGAGTTTAGCTTGGGGGCTGAGATTAGTCTTGTTTTGGTGATGTGTGTGTGTGTGTGTGTGTGTGTGTGTGTGTGTGTCTCCCGTTTCATCCTCATTTGCCTGCACACATATGGAGCCCGGCAGAATCAAATGTATGCCAGCAGCACATACCGCACGGACGCAAACCAAACCAGTGTCTACGTCTCTCAAACCTCAATCAGCCTCCAGTGCAGCGTGTTGTTATTACTGAGCGTCTGAGGCTGTGTCATGTTTGGAGAAGAGGAGACAGTCCTGTGATTGTTCTGCATCATTTCTCTGTCTTTAACACGCTAATGCTAAAGTGATGTGGCTGCTGTTTCATGTCCAGTCTATTTTACGTTCTCTCTCTCTCTCTGTCTCTCTCTGTCTCTCTCTGTCTCTCTCTCTCACGAGGTCACTGTGAAGCCATCAGTGTCCAATTAAATCTCTGATGGTGTGGATTGTGTGAAACTCTCAGTCGCTGATAAGGAGGGGCGAGGGGAGATGATGAGAAGGATTTGGTTTGTAAGACGAAGCGTCCTCGGGTTTTCTCTCTCTCTCTCTCTCTCTCTCTCTCTCTCTCGCTACGATATGTGCATAATGACTTCCAGTGACAATTATCTATGATGGAAGCCCCCTAAACCCCTCCACCCTGCACCGTCTCATCATCCATCCTTTCATCTATCTCTCCTCCACGCTCTGCTCTGGTCTAGATGCATCCTTGATGCAGCGTCTTTTCATCTTGCCGTTCCTCCCTGCGATGATGCCCGTCCTCTGTTGTCCCTTTAAAATGTCTTTTTCTGAAATGGCCCAAGTGACAGTGATGCACACACACACACCCTCTTGCCATGTGAGTAGATACAGAGTGACTGGGTAATGAGGCTCACTCACTCAGGGTCAGTGACCTCACCGAGGCTGACATGAAGAGGAAGGAGGATTAGGGAGAAGAGAAAACAAGAGGGGAAGGAAAAGTAGGAGTAACGGCAAGATGGAGAGGAGGGCTCTCTTTCACTTTTTTCCCCCTTCGTCATTTTTTCTCCTTTTATTTGTCATCTCTGTGTTCCTTGACAGCATTTGGAGTGCTGCACGGACGCAGGGGAGAGACGAGGGGAGCAGCAGCAGCAGCAGCAGCAGCAGCAGCAGCAGCAGCAGCAGCAGCAGCGAGAGAGAATGTTTAAGTGCTGATGGCAGCTGCTGGTTGCTGCTGGGACTGGGGTGTCAGCTCTTATTCTGCCACAGTGTGTGTCTGACAGGCAAATGATAGAGAAGAAGCCACGGAGGAGAGGAGAAGGGGGGAGAAGTGGGGAGAAGTGGGGAGAAGGGGGGAGGACTGCTGCTCCTGGTGTCTGTTTTGAAGACAGAACAAGAGCTCCAATAAGGAAAGGGGAGGTGCTGTGGGGGAAGCTGTTATTATATTGACCGCATCTCTAAACTGTCTGCCTCCTCTTCCTTGTATCATATTTTTTCCCCTTCCCCACCAGCACCCGACACCCCCACCCCCCTCTTCTCGCCCTCGTCAATGTCTGGCGATAGATTGAGTTATACTGCTCCCTCAGTGACAGGCATTCCGTCACGTTTCCACGGCGCTGAGGTCAGAGGTGGACGCTCGTTATTGGCTGTTGTCTCTAATCATCGCAGATCGTGCTGTGTGTTTGTTGGCCCCTCCTCCTCTCTCGACCTCGCTGACCCCACAGTATGCAGCAGAGCGTGACCCCCGGGGGCCAAGGGGTCGCAACTGTCTCGACCTCCAGGTCATGGGTGTTTACAGAGTGTCGACGGTTGTGTTTTCTGTGTGTACAAGGGTGTGTTGCTCTGTGTGTGTGTGTGTGTGCGTGTGTGTGCAGTAGGCAAGTAAGTGCTTCATCCGTTTCTGAACAAAACAGACAAAAATAAATGAAACTGATAACATATTTTTCAAATTCTCACACACACACACAAGCACACACACAGAGGTTTGTGTGTTATTCATGATACGACCTAAACAAGGTCGTATCATTAACCTTAACCTAACTCATGCTGCATAACCCTTGTCCTTCTTAGCCTTAAACTGAAGCACTTCCTCAGAAATGAGGTTCTGCCTCATTAGAACCAGCATTTTGGTCTCCATGAGGACTAGTGGTCCTGACAAGGTCAGTGTTTATGCCAGAAAAGGTCCTCAAGAGGTAACAAATACACACAGCGCTTCCTCTCCATCCTCTTTTCAGTTTCCTCAGTATTCTTTATCTCTTGTCCCCAGTCTGCCTCTACTGTCAGTTTGTGGTTAGCTGATGTTTCACAACTGTTCTCCCAGCTGTTGATCAGTGTGTGTGTGTGTGTTAGTGTGACAGTTTGCATGCCTTATGTGCAGCCTCGTCCCTGTCTCCACATGTCTGTTGGTGAAAGTGAGTGTCAATGTCTGTGCGTGTTTGTATTATGTACAGTTTGTCCTACAGCGGTCTCTCTTCATTGATTCAGAGGTGCCAGATCGTGTTATAGATAGCTCTCTGAGACCCTCGCGATCAATCTTATCACAAGCAAACTTCCTCCTCACCTCTCACAGAGACGCCGGGGAGAGGTTAAACAAGAACTGTGGAGAGAAGAGGGGGAAAGAAGAGGAGAGGAAAGGGAGGAAATAAGTGAGAAATGGGGGGGGGGGAAAGCAGCATTCATTTTCAATAACACGTCTGTGTCCGTGTGTGTGTGTGTGTGCAATGAAGCAGACGGTGAAGCTGCATGTACCATATGTGTGTGTGAGATGAGGGAGGAAGTGACAGAGAGAAATGAAGGCTTCTGTGTGGAGATGGAGACAGCGATAGAGTAGCCAGGTTTCTGCAGGCTGCCATGGACACACTGAGTGAAACCACAAGCGGCAAAGAGACGCCCCAAAATGGCACCAATGACATTACACCATCAACGAGTGCAACCACATAACCACCTCAAATAATTGCTCCTAATGGCAGATCATTCCCCATGATGCAGCTTGGTTAGATGATGTGTGTGTGTGTGTGTGTGTGTGTGTGTGTGTGTGTGTGGTGGTTTCTACCTCTAAGAACTGGGTCTCAGTGACAGTAGATGTGATGTTAGCTCGCCAAGAGAGGACCGTAATTGATGGAAAGCTCAGTTAATGCAATGTGTCAGACATATGGGGCCTGTCTAATCAATGGGAACACGTGAGCGGTTTTAGGGCGCTCTCTCTATGTGTGTGTGTGTGTGTGTGTGTGTGTGTGTGATACAGTTACGCTGGTCACATCACAGTGTGCACCTCCATGTCTGAGATCCGGAGCAGACACACACACACATTTTTCTCCCCTCTACTCTCCCTTTCTCTCCCTCCCATGATGAATCAGCTGTCACTCAGGCACCAGTCCAATCTACTGATAATGAGAACTGCATCAACACCCTCTCACCCCCTCCTTCACACACACACACAGACACACTGAGACACACACAGCACTTTTTTATTATCAGTCCCTTTGAGGACTTTAAATAGACAAGTGTCTCCATTTACAGGAGACCTAAAACCACTGTCCCCAAAGGGACACAGTTTTTAGTCCCTGACTGAAATGTGTCCCCAAAAGTACCATATGACTTAAACACAGCAAGAATCACACACACACACACACACACACCATCCTTCCTCCTGTCTTCATATTTCACGCGCACATGCGCGCGCCACGCTCACACACTCTTGTTCATCTCTCCTCCACTCATCTGTCTTATGATTCTCCTCCCCTCTTTTTTCCCCCCTCCTCTCACCCTCCCTCTTTGCTCTCCCTGCTTCCCTCCTCCTCCTCCTCCTCCTCCTCCTCTGTGCATGCTGAGCTGAGCAGTCAGTGGTGGGACTGAGGCAAAGGAGGGAGGATAAAGCAAGAATAGAGACAGTAAAGTGAACAGAGGCAGAGAAAAACAGATCATTATACAGCAAACGAGGAACAGGCCGCTGAATGAATAACAAGGAAGGGATTACAAAGCCCAGGACTTAGAAAAAAAGAGGAGAGGACGCCGGCTGAAGACTCTCCACACTCTCTCTTTCTTTCTCTCTCACTCCCTCCCCCCTTCTCTATCCTTCTTGTCACCCTCCCAACTCTCAGAGGCTCTTCCTCCCCCTGACGATCTCCTCAGTGAAAGATGGCATGAGCACACACTGTCTTCCATCCTCATCCTCGTGGAGTGTTTTCCTCTCTTTCTGTCACTCTTCCTGTCTCTTTTTTGCTCCTCTCAGTCCCCCCCCACCCCAATCCCATCTCTGCTCTCATCTTTGCTCTGCACGGGTTCATTCCAAAGGGTGAAGAAGAGGGGAGGGAGGTAGACAGAGGCTGACCTCCCCCCTGCCTCCTTCCACACACCCTCAGGGCCCAGAGAGAGAGTTGGAGTGAATGAGAGAGAGGGAGAGAGCTGGAGCAGGGAGCTGTCTGATGACTTACACCAACAACGATCTTCTTAACCCAGCTGACCGCAGCCAATCCCCCTGCCCGCCCACTCCCTGCCTCCTGTAACCCACACTCTCTGTCTTCGTGTTTGAGTCAGTGGAGCAGTGATCCAGGACCATGTTTGGATTAAAGACGCCACACTTCTACCTCCCAGGTAGGACCCACTCTTATTCCCTCACTGCTGTTTTATGCTGCCATTTCTCTGCTGGACAGTATTTGCCGGTCACATGGCTGCAGAAAGTGAATTTCCCTGGCTGTCACTTGTTCTTTCAGAAGCATAGTTAATAGTTTGACTGATGTCACATTGATTTACTGTCTTCTGCTGCCAGGCACAGAGAGTTACTCTGTGCTCCTGTATGTAACAGTCAGGGTAGCTGCTGCTGTGACTGTGATGAGTTATGCTTTCATATTAAAAAAAATGTTAAATTAATGAATCGTTTTTAAAATTAAAAGTAGCAGCTGGAGTAGAGCTGGGCAATAATTCAATAACAATATGTATTGTGGTAGACTTTTCACTGTGCATATAACACAGATTCATGCACATAATTGCTGTCTATGATGAATGAAAAGTGTTTGTGGTTTTCTGTTTTTGAAGAAGTTTAAAACCACAATCGTTGACCTTTATCGTGATAATTATCGACTTCTTTTTTTTAATCATTATAACATTTTCCCACATCGTCCAGCTGTATACCGACAACTATTAGTGTTATTAATTCTTATTTTCGTATTTATTTTAATTTAATTTTCATGTATTTCATTTTTGTGTCACCCAAAAAATAGTTTTAGAATTGACTGATTAACTTTTACAAAAAAATGTTAATTCAGTGTTTATTTAAGCAGACAGACAAAAACTACACATCCTTATTATCGTGAAATATCTTTTTTTCATTTATTTGTGGACCAAACAATGACTTACTTCCTCTTTAAATAGAAACGTCATAGGTGTAATCCTAAAACTAAATAACCTCACGGTAAAAAGCGAGTCCCACGCTTCCATGTTTGTCTGTCAGCTGTAGTCAAACGTCTCTCGTTCGCTGTGGGGCTTTTGTTACTTCCCATCAGCCAAACAGTGCTGTGTGTGTGTGTCTGTTGTCTGTAGTCGTGTGATGTGTGATGTGTGATGTGAGAGAGAGAGTGTGTGTGGAGACATGCAGGTGTGAGGTTACCACAGAAAGGTGCTTAAACACGCCTGTTGGCAGCATGACAGAGCGACGTCAACAAGAGAAAGGGGCAGAGCAGAGCAGAGCAGAGCAGAGGGAGAGGGAGAGGTCAGAGCTGAGGCACACAGGAGGAGAGCAAGGGAAAGTTGCTGAAATGTTCCTTGAGTGTCCTCCAGTGTGGGATTTTAATGTTGGAAATAGAACATTGTTTGCTTGAAAGCCGATCTTCCTGGTGTGACTTTATTGTGACCCCCTGAGCCTGACCTTTGACCGCTTGGTCGTCTGGGTCAGACTGTGGTCAATGATTTAAAGGGCTGTCGTGGCAAAAGGTGGAAAGCAGCAGAGGGAGGAAGTGATATTAGAGAGAGAGAGGGAGAGATGGGGGGAGAGTCAGTGGGATTGATGGGAGAATTAGAGGGCGGAGAGCAGATTAAACAATGTTCTTTGCCTTGTGAATCTTTCATGCTGGTTTTTGAATTATACATCTGCTTTCATAAATGATTGAATCGGGGCGATTATGTGGCGCTTTGTCATTGTTTGTATATCTGTGTGTTTATGTGTGCGTGCGTGTGTGTGTGTGTGTGTGTGTGAACAAGAAAGAAGGAAGGAGAAATGAAGCAACGACCCCCCCTCATCCATCCCCTCTTATCACTCCTCCTCTCATCCGTTTTTTTCAATTTCCTAGGTCTCACTCAATGTCTGTGTGTGTGTGTGTGTGTGTGTGTGTGTGTGTGTGTATGTGTGTGTGTGTGTGAAGTTGATTACATTATTGTGGATGTGTGTATTTATTTTTTGTGTATTTATGTGCTTGTGTGCTGGTCTGGGCTCTCTCTCTCTCTCTCTCTCTCTCTCTCTCTCTCTCTCTCTCTCTGTGTGTGTGTGTGTGTGTGTGTGTGTGTGTGTGTGTGTGTGTGTGTGTGTGCTGTCATCATTTACACACTGAAAGATGCCCCAGCCCCCTCCTGGCCCTTACTGCCGTTGCTGTGGAGACAGTGTCAGCCACATGTTCGCTCCTCAATGATCATTTGACAATGTGGGGGGGTGAGGGGCAAGGGATGTGCATGTGTGTGTGTGTGTGTGTGTGTCAGTTCTTGTCAGCAGTCCTCATGGAGACCAAAACCTAATCCTATAATGAGGCAGAACCTGATTTCTGAGGAACTGGTGAAGTGTAGGACTAAGATTTTAATTGTGGTTTGATTAAGATTAGGATTGGGTATTAACAGATTATGGTTACAGTTTAAGGCTTTGGTTAGGCTGTCTATATGAATGGATATGTGAACTGGTGTGTGTGTGTGTGTGTGTGTATATGTGTGTAGTCCTTTCTTTGAGAGCACCAGTTTGACTTTTAGATCTTATAAAGCAATTATTGTTGATTATTGTCAAAATTATGGGCATTTTGTGGTCATAAAGGGTTTTTTTTATGAATTATTTCTTTTAAAGGGATAGATTTAAGTATGGTAGTTCAACATATGGACACATTATCATTATCGCCAAGTGCGCCTTGAATCTATAGACATCGCTCTCAGTGAAAACATGGCTGCCAGCAGAGATGCAAGGAATTCCTGATTTGAAACACTAAACAAAAGGTTGACTCATAAAATCTAACACCTTTCTTGAGTCCTCAATATCTCCACAATATGTTCACTTCTTTTTCTCTGTGACAGCCTTTTTTTTTTTTTTTTTTTTAAATAAAAACTTGAGGGAGTGAAACACACCAAAGTCCACAGAGTAAATCAGAGATTTTAGCTCACAGTGACACGGGAGCTGCTGGTCTACTGTTGCCTTGTTTAATGGCAAGTTTGTGTCACTTTTTTTTTATGAATTTTGGCATGGGAAACCTAGTGGCTTATAAAAAGCCTGTCAATTTTTAGTTGCATGGTTTGTATTGTGTTACTTATCTTTTAAGATATTTTAGTTCTTTTTTTATTTACCCCCTTTGTCTTTGCTCTGTAGATACATATACAACCATATTTCCCCTCTTAAAACTTTGGGCCTTTACTCCGTCCCATGAGGTGATGATTGATATTTTTTGGTATCATTAAATTCAACATTATTTTTTTTTTATTCATTTTCAGTGTTCAGTTCTCAGGCTAATGCTTGGAGACAGCAGTGCACTTGGCAAAATCGACAAAGTCGGGTCTGCCAAAAGACTGAACTATCCCTTTAAGGTTCAGGGTGATTTAGCATAATAGTCAGCGGTAGATTCTATTTCAGTGAGTGTCCTCACAAGATAGTACAAGTGTGTGTGTGTGTGCGTGTCCATGTGTGCAAGTGTGTGTGTGTGTGTGCGTGCGTGTGCATGTGTGTGTGTGTGTTGGCACAATTTGGAGCCATTACTGTGTGATTAGTCAGGGTAGATGGAAATGAACAGAGGAAGGATGAGAGAGGAATGGTGATTAGAGGCAAAACAGTAGAAAATCAGGTGAATGATGCACATTTTCTACTTCACAATCTTTAATATAGCCATCAATGGCAAAAGAAAAAACCATGTGACACACACACACAGAGACACACACAGAGGATGTTGTGTTGTTACCCAAAGCAAACCTTGATCTTAACATGGTCTCATAAGGAAAACAAAGTGTCACTCTGTGGACCTGCTGCTGCTGCTGCTGTTTTCCCTCAGTGATCACTGTGTCACTTGATCTTAATTCTATTTTCAAAAATAACATGATTTTAAAAACACAGCGTGTCGTCCCAAGAGAAGTAATAAACAAACATTTTTACCATATTTAAAGATAAGTCCAAAACCAACAGTAACAGTGTATAACAGGGACGTTTTGTCCACATGTGGATGAACACACACACTCTTGGGTTTATGATAAGATCCCCTTAGAATAAACTGTGTTGTTTATGTTCCTCCTGTTACGGCATGTGTCACACGGCAATGTGTTTTACTGTAATAGTACTGTCGTACTTGTTGGTTTTGATCTTCTCATGAGATTTGTGGACAATGTGTAAAAATAGCTTATGAGACCTCAGGAGGCTGAGATAATTCATCTCCACTTCTTACAATGTCACCAGGTCAAACCCTGCTCTCACATGTCACCATGAAGAATGGACACTCGCGCACACACACACACACACACACAGTGACATTTGTGTTTTTTGTCCATGTATGCATCCACTCACTCACACACACACACACACACACACACACACACATTATCCATGACGAGTCGATAGGGTGAGAAAGCCAGGTAGTTGACGTGTGTATTAGCCTGCCATATTTATTGGCTGCTGTGGTATTTTTGGGGGCTGGGTAGCTCTGTTCGACCTGACCTCTGCATTGATTTCCATGATACATGTTAGAGCTACAAGGACTCTGTGGCTTTTGATTTATGGTAGATGTCACATGAACGTATACACGTGCACATGTGCACACACACACACACAGGTTCACACAACTATCCTCTACAACATTGACTTCCATTCATTTGGACAGTGTAAACAAAGCCTTATCCCTCACCTTAACCTTTAAACAACAATTCAAATCTCAGCCCTAGACTCAACTAGTTCCTCAGAAATGAGGTTCTGCCTTATTAGGACCAGGGCTTGGTCTCCATAAGGACTACAGATCCTGACAAGGTCAGACTAAGACAATATTTCGCTTTTCTTAATATGATGGAAACACGTTAGTCTGACTAAAGTCAAGCTCGTCTTAGTCTGACTAACATACCTGGATAATGCGATTCATAATCTGATGACTCCTGCATGTATACACTTAGTCAGACCTGGCGTGGGACCTGGCGTTCTGTGCATGAAAGTGGAAGGAGACGATGTTTAAACTGCAGTATTGTTGCCAGGAATCATACAGTGGCGGCGTCTTTGTTCCGACAACAACCACAAGAGCCATGCTCCATCTCATCGGTATCACACATGAGTCAGACGTACGCCGCCATTAAATCGATTTTCTCCTCTGCATTTATACTTGGACTGGAGTTGTCTGATTGCCTGTCTTATTCGGACTAGCTCGATTATCCTGAGCACGTAAACATACTGAGTGTTTATGCCAGAAAAGATCCTAAAGAGGTAACACACACACACACACACACACACACATACAAGGAGGAAAGAAGAAGACAAAATAGTGTTCAGAAAAGCAAAAAATAATTGATTAAAACACAAAATCAAAAGTTTGGTGCAATTTTAACTGTTGAGATGTTACCCATCCTCAGGTTGAGACGTTTTTGAGTGGGGTAGTGAAGTCGGAAACTCTGATGACATACCATGGTCATATTATGTCTTGATACAATACATTTCTGACAACGTTCAAGGTGGTTGAACCTGCATTAAGCTGTTTTACATGGGATCATTTGTGTACTTGCCATAACTTGTCAAGCAAGCGAAAACTTCCAGGTTCCTTTAATTAGCATAAGTCAAAATACCCTTTGTCTTAGATGTTTTCCCCTTAACTGTATTATTAATTGCCAGTTTGCCAGTTGCCTTAACATCACACTGAATCGACATACAACTTGTTCAAAAACATCAAATGTATATGAACAAGACCAATGTTGCACCTTTTTGTGTCAGCACAGCACCACCCTTCACTATATTACAGTTTTATGTAGTAATAGCGCTGGTTTCGGGGTTTTTTTTGGATGGGTGTGGATGACAGCTTTGTTGTTGGCATCCCCACCCCTTCCTTTTTTTCATTTCATATTTTTTTGGCCTTTTTTTTACCTCAAAACGTACAGACATGAGTTAAATGATTGTTGACCACTGGGCCAAACTTCAAACAACTACCGCCCACGGTACTAGTTTTGTTTTTATTTCATTACTTTTAGTAAATAGATTTTTAATTTAAGTTACATGGGTTACACACTGCTGCGGTGGGTAGTGCGTCACCGTTTCAATTCAAAAGATTTCTGTGTGGAGTTTGCATGTTGTCCCCATGTGCATGTGGATTCTCTGTAGGTACAGTGTCAGGACACTCTAAATTGAGCGTAGGTGTGAATGTGATGGACTGACCTGTCCAGGTTGTACCTTCCTTTTGCCTTCTGTCAGTTGGGATGGAATCTAGCCCCCCATGACCCTCATGTGGAGAATAAAGTGTGTGATAGATTCTTGATTTCTTGCTTCCTATTTCTTCCTTTTCTTACTCCTCATCTCTCTCCTGCATGTTGTTGTTGTTGTTGTTGTTGTTGTTTTTACCTTGGTGACAATGTTAGGTGGGCTCTGTGTGAGTATATGCCGTACCGGAGCCAGAATTCAATCTCTGCTTTTGAGTCTTTATTGTAAGTGGGACATGAAATGTGTGTAGCATATACACATGTTTTTGTTTTTTTGTTTTTGTGGGTGGAGAAACTGTTAATTGGCAAGCACACAAGTGAGTGTGCTTGGCTACATTTCTATTCGGTGTGCATGTATGTGGAGTGTGTTTCTGTATTCATGTAGGAGGCTGGGATGGCTGCTGCCTCAAAGAAAGCTGCCGTCAGGCTCTCCTTTGCTGTTAATTGTGTGTGTGTGTGTGTGTGTGTGTTCCTATTTCCATGTGCAAGTGTGTGTGTGTGCGTGTGTGTGTGTGTTCCTATTTCCATGTGCAAGTGTGTGTGTGCGCGTGTGTGTGTGTGCATGTCTGTGCTCACAAGCGTGTGCCGATGAAAACAGGGTCATGGAGCTCCACCTCAAGGGCGCTGTTATTAATGAGATGAATAAAAGACCATGACAACAGCTTGATGACACAGAGGAGATAGAAGAAAAACACACACACACACACACACACACACACATGCACTTGCACACAAATATCATATGGGAGCTGGGCGGCTTTCTCCTGCCAAGAATAAAAAGAGAAAAGAAAAAAAGAAAGAAAAAAGTGCAAAACAACCATAATCTTATTTTTATGTTCTCTATCCTCCAGAGAGAGCGAAAATAAACCAGAAGAAAGGGTGTAAAACAGAAGGAATGAATAAAACAACATGTTTAGTAATGTTTCAACCAGAAAACAAATGAGTGAGCGCGTTCAGAAAAACACACTCTAATTGGTCAAAGAGCTGGTGTTGCTAATGAGCACTTAATTAACAGGACTCATTTAAGGCGCATGTAGACACAGCAGCAGCAAAAACAACACACATCAACACAAACACACACATTTGTATTTCTATCTTCATGACACTAACTGACATAATGTGTTTCCTATAACCATCACAGCTAAATAAGGATAACTGTCTCTAACCTTTGAACCCTCTTCACTCCATCGTGTCCATGGCTAGATGGAGATGTTTTTGTCTGTACTGACCAAATAGTCATGATGTCACCCAGAGGAATCTGAATTCTACACAATTCTACAGTGCTAGGTTGATGTTTCACAAACCAGGCTCCTATTGGACGACACCAGCTGTCAATCACACATCATTTGTAAAATTAACATCACAAGGAGACCCAAAACAAGGCCATTAACTCCTCATTTTTCCATAGAATTCCATCCATGTCGCCCCCTGGTGGCTTTTCAATATAGTTATACTTCCATATCAGTGTCCTTGGGAGAACAGCACGACTTAGTCCACTATTCATATATGGAATGCAATATCTATGGGATGGACAAAATCATGGATATATTATAAGAACTGGACAGAGTACCTCCCCCTCTAGCTTAGAGCTATTGTTTCCCAGTGGTCACTTGTGGTACTGCAACAAAAAATACTCATGCGGCCCTAAAAGCATTTTCCCCATAGACCACATTAGTAAAAGAGATGCCCAGAAAACGGTTCACAGGACACCTCGAGACATGGATAAATGCATTTATAGATAGAGTTTAGAGGCCATAAAAAGCCCAGAAAAATCGTATTTTCCCTGAGTGACGTTCGGGCTGTGTACGAGCCATGGGGCACCTTCACATCGCTGAGAAGCATGATGGGAATATCGCTACTGCACAATCTCAGAAGTTTTTTTTGCACACACGCTGGTTGAGCAGCTTCATAGAAATGAACGTAATGAGCGGATTTGCTTCCTTATTGGCCATGTCTCACCTCGTCATCGGTGTCACAACAGATATCCATGTTATTTATTGTACTCTTTGAAGCTATATGCAAACAACTGCAGGGGAGAGAATCAACTTCCTTTTTACAGCATGTGCAGGCCCAGGGTCATGTGACATATGCTTTCAGGTGTACTAATAAGGAAGCACATTACTCCTGATACAAAGCTCATTTGGAGGCTTTTTTTTTATATGTAAACAAGGTTTTCAAATGAAAATATAATTGTATGGATGTAGCCTAGCGCTCAAACAAACACACAAAACCTTGGTTTTATATCTTAGTGAGGACACCCCACACACATAATGCATTCCCTAACCCCTTACCCTTACCTTAACCCTAACCCTAAACCCGATTCTAACCCCAAGACCAGGTCTTAACCCTTGGACCTCACAAAGATAAATATATTTACAAACTTTGATGTGAGGCAAACACCATGTTTGCATGTTAGGACACTGCAATGACTTCTATTCAGCCAGTCAAAGTCAGATAACCAGTTCTCCTGAAATCCCTCTCAATTATACTGAACCACCACACACCACACCTTAGGCCTTACCTTAACCAGAGCATCACAGATGACATTTGCTCCAGGCTTTTGGTCCCCATAAGGACTACTGCCCCCCCCCCCCCCCCACACACACACACACACACACACATACACACTGCTGCTCACTGAGCTGAGGAGATTGGGATAAATGCCAACTGATTTTGACCCGAGGTGATAACGACAACTCCTGGTAGCTGAGAAGAGCATGCGTACAACAGGCACACAGTAAAACACATAGGGAGCTCTGTAATAACAAACAGATGGCTGGAGGATTAGACAAATGAAAGCACAGCAGCTAAAATGTTGTCGCCATTTACAAAGTTTCTGGGAGGTGGACTTTTTGGGACGCACACAAACACTCACAGGAAAACACACAGGCCGCTATATCTACATGAGAGAGAGACAGAGAGAGACAGAGAGAGAGAGAGACAGAGAGAGAGAGAGAGAGACAGAGAGAGAGAGAGACAGAGAGAGAGAGAGAGAGAGAGACAGAGAGAGACAGAGAGAGAGAGAGAGAGCCCTCTGCTCCCGCTGGTCCTGCACCATCTGCATGTTCATGGACCATGTCAAAACATAATTGATTGAATGTGTCAGTGTGTACATATGTGTGTATGTGCAGTAAATGTGTGTGTGTGTGTGTGTTTGCATATGTTTGTGTTTGTGTGTGTGTGTGTGTGTGAGAGAGAAAGAGAGGCAGCCTTTTCTGCTTATAATAGCAGTTAAGATGGCAGTTACTGTCACACAGGGCATGTGTGCTTCACAATGCAGATGTGTGTCTGCACACGCCTCGCCCGTGAGGTGCCACAGTGCTCCAGCTGCGACCGAGGCACGTACACACAAACACACACACACATGCACGCACACGCACGTGCACGTACAATACACAAAGTGATGGAGCCTGTTGATTACCCATGGGTATGGCTCTGTCTGCCACCTGGCCACACCATGTAAGCAGGTTCTCACTGAACCTGCATGTGACTCCGCACGCACACACACACACACCCACACACACACACACACACACACACACAAACAGGGTGTCATGCTGCCATCTCCTCTCCATCTCATTTACCCGTCTCTTATTTTTGTATCTTATTCTCTTTGTCAGTAGCCTGAGGATCTTTTTTTTTTATATATATATATAAATGAGCAGGTGCCACCATTATAGTGTGGTTTTAAAGGGCAATTTCACATTTTTTTTTTACCTTTTTTCTTTTTAAATGACCTCTGCAACCTGGTGCACCCCGCCTTTCGCCCTATGTCAGCCAGGATTGGCACCAGCGACCTTGAGACCCTCATGTGAAGGGATGGATGACCTCTGCAGGCATTTCATTAGCAAGGAGGTTAAAACAAAGATGTTTAAAACATTTAAAAACATTGAAAAACACTAGCTACATTAAGTTTCAACCTTTACGTTTGATTTGCACATAAAAACCGTGAATGGTGACACACAAATCTTGAAATATTACATGAAAGACTTGATGCTTGAGGGAGGTGGAACATTTGCATATGTGTAAAAAGTAAAAGCAAACCATTAAAAAATATGACAGCACTGGATTAATGGCAGAGAGAGAGATATAGCTAGTGGTGCTCTTTATTTACATCATAAACATCTTCTTATCCTTCCGTGTTGACCCCGACTTTACATTTTGCACCACCTACTGCTACTGCTGCTGCTGCTGCAGTGGTATGGATGATTTGTTTTTAAATGTTTGGGATACACTTTAACAGAAACCATGTCACTGTTTCTGGAATGAAAAGTCAAAAATGTCCCACATTCTGTTGCACACATGTGTGAACCCTCTGACACACACACACACAGCAGCACACAAGTCAACAAACACACTCATGTATGGTTACAGGGTCTTGTTCTGCCTCCGACTGTATTTGCATAATCTGCATAATGCTGACTCTAATTGCCCACACCCAGGTACGGGATCATGTGGTTAAGTGGGAGATCATAATTATGTAAATAATTGGCCTGACCACAGCAAGCTGCTACTCTCTGCCCTCCATCTGGAGAGAGAGCGAAAGAGGGGAAGAGAGGAATGAAAGAGAGGGATGAGAGTGAGTGAGTGAGGAAGAAAGGAGAGATGGGGATGAAGGAATGAGGACAGTGTGAGGGGAAGATGGAAGAAAGAAAATGCAGTGTGCTGAAAGCAATGGCAGAGAAGATGAGGAGTGAGAGGATGAAAGAAAACAACGTCTGCATGTAATATTTGATGACGTTTCCTTTTGTATGTTTTACCCCATGACTGAACGCTTCAGCTCTTGTAAACACATACTAACTGAAAATGAAGTGCATCAAACAAAATCCAAATGATATACTTGTGTCTTATAAAAACCTAACACTAAATGGATCCTACAAACTTCCTGGAACTTCCTATGTAGCGTTTCTGTGGAACAAAGTCTCACTATCCTTTCATTCGTTCATTGTCTATCGCTTTATCCTCTACATGAGGGTCGCGGGGTCACTGGTGCCAGTCCCAGCTGATATAGAGTGACAGGTCGCCAGTCCATCGGAGGTCCAACACGGAAACAAACAAACCATTCCCTCTCATATTCAGACCGACAGTCGATTCAGAGTTCCAAACAGTGCTCACCACCGCATATACTGCATTGTAGTCAAACATTTCCTGCAAGTGGAAACACTGTCTTTTCAGTCCCTCAGTTATGAAAAAAGGTTTCTTAGGTGTGATGAAATAGTAAAGTCACATGACTAACAGAATCAGAGTGACACCGAACACTGTGAGTAACATTTGAAAACAACCAGCAGCTCAGATACACACGTGATGGAACAATTAGAAAGACTGAAATAAAGAAAATACACAATTCAAGCAACGATGAATGCACTTTGAGCTTAAATATTGTTTCAAATATTTATATGCGTTCATTTGAATATTTCATTTCAGATAGCTAAAGGCCCTGGGTTGTTTTGTCAGCATAAAAAAAAATCGCTGTACTGGAATGTAAAGACTGTAAAAACCCTGGGACATTTATTTGTTTTAACCCGTAAACCTAGGACCTCACTCACAAGCAATAACTCCCCTAATTCCCCCCATAAAAGACATCAAATCATTTTAAATGTCTTTATTTCTGAGGGTTATGTGCCTAACATTATTAATTAAGTATAATGGCACAGGAACACACACACGCACGCACACGCACGCACACACACACGTCTGCCACTGTATCCACTGCACAGATGGTAAAGGCAGCAGCCCCTTCACACAGACAAAGGGAAGGTAATTCTCTCCGCAGGACACGAACAGAGCAGGAAAAGAGCAGCACACATCAACACTCCCCTCCCTGTTTCCTCGTCTCAGCCCCAGGCCAACCAACATCACAGGAGTAAACTGACAATGTGAGCACTTGTGTTTCTCTCTCTCTCTCTCTCTCTCTCTCTCTCTCTGTGTGTGTGTGTGTGTGTGTGTGTGTGCATTAAATGTAAGTATATGTGTGTGCGCTAGGAAATGAGAGGAGAGGCAGGAAAAATAACAGATGAGGGGGGAGAGAAAGAAAATGAGAGAGATAAAATGAAAAAAAGAGAGGTAGAGTGCAGAGAGGAAGGAGGTAATAAACAGGATTAGGGCTTATCTTTACAGCTCTCGCTCTCTCTCACTCTCTTTCTCTCTCTCTCTCTCACTCTCTCTCTCTCTCTCTCTCTCTCTCTCTCTCTCCCTCACACACAGAGTGAGTGACTCCAGCGTTACCTTCACCAATGATTCTTCATCCCCAGGTTTCCCTTATCTCTGGACTCCCTCTAGTTTGTGTGCTGGTACACAATGTACTTAATGTGACTCTGTGTGTGTGTGTGTGTGTGTGTGTGTAGGTGCTTGTATTTGTTACCTCTTGGATCTGGACCCTCTCTGGTGTAAACATTGACCCTGTCAAGACCAGTAGTCCTCCTGGGGACCAAACAAAACCTGGTCTTAATGAGGTAGAACCTCATGTCTGAGGAGCTGGTGGGGATGACGCTTTGTTTACTCTTGTCCAAATGAATGTGGAAGAATATCTGTGTGTGCATGTGTGTGTGTGTGTGTGTGTCTGTGGGTGGGTGGGGGCTACAAGTGAGAGTAAATACGAAGTGTGGATGTGCGTATGTGTGTGTTTTTCCCACTTTCTCTCATGGCGCTTGAGAACACACTCTTTTCATATCGTTAAGCCAGGGGTAAGGTTAAGATCTAGCTGCAGTGGTTAAGGTTAGGGGTTCAGGAATTCCTTCGAGTCACTAGGTTAAGTTGCCCTTACGTAATGCTTGTCCATCCACGTAATACCAGTGTTTGTGTTTTGTAATCTCTGACCACACCAGAGTTGATAGGCTGCTATAGCTTATCACTTTCAGTGGATGGAGGAGGAGGAATACATTTAAATAATCAGGGGTTTGGGTTCATGGCTGATATTATGCCTCACTGCTTTTGTAAATGAGCATCTGTGTGTGTGTGTGTGTGTGTGTGTGTTCCAAAGACATCTGTGGATGTCTTGGTGGATTGTTCTTGTTGCAGTATCCCCGGATCTTCTTCACTTGACATGAATAGACAGCGCAAAAATAAAGAAGAAGAAGAAGAAGCAGGAGACAGAGACAAAGTGTACATGTGCTTGTGTGTTTGTGCATACAAATGTGTGTACGCTTTGTGTGTGTGATGGATAGAGGGCTTTATGAGAGAGGAATAGGCTAATGACCAGGTCTCCAGAGGCAGAAAGATTCCTGGAGCTATTACTGTCTGAGTTCATAATGGCCTCTGTGCTTGGCTTCTTTTACACGCTACTTAATGGGGGATCCTTCAGTCCACTGCCAAGTATAACCCACCCAGAGAAATACACACACACACACACACGCACACACACGCGCACGCACACACACACACACACACATACACCACTTTGTGCTTTGACCCCAGCACTGCACATAAACACGTGGAGCAGCACACGACATGAACTGTCTGAGCGTTTAGCTGCTCTGTCATGCACCTTCAGTACACACACACACACACACACACACACACACCAATGCGTGTGTGCAATTAACAGGTTATCTTCTACTCATGCATGCACCCCCCCCCCCCACACACACACACACACACACGCTATCCTACCTGTATAGGTCACAAAAAATGGAGGTGAGACACCAACCTCAGAGAAAAGCGAAAGTCTGCCTGCAGCGCACAGCCGAACCATAAATCATGTCAGGCTGCACTAGTCTCTGTAGACACACACACACACACACACACACACACACACACAACTCTTGTTCACTACCCCTCTTTTCTCCTGTGTAGGTTTGAGTACAAGAGAGAAGGATTTGGGGATTATAAGGGAGCCTCGCTTTCTTCTTTTCTTTTTTGTTTCCCTCCTCAGTTGTTGTTTCCACAGAGAGAGAAAAGTAGACGACTGTTAATCTGTCTGTTTGTGTGTGCATAAATGCACAAATGTATGACTAATAGAGTGTGTGTGTGTGTGTGTGTGTGTGTGTATCCATTTGTCTTAAAGCATGCCCCGGTGTGTGTGTGCACGTGCACACTTTCATCGCTGAATTGATCTCAGTGAAAGACTTGGAGGAGACAGTACTTTCATTGAGGGAAACATCAAGGCTGTTTGGTGTGACTGCGTGTCTGGCATCTTAGAAATGCAAGAGGAAGAGAGGAAGAGAGAGAGAGTGGGAGAGAGAGAGGGAGGGTAGAAACCAGAAAGTGATGGGGACGGGGAGGATAGACAAGGTAGAGATCTGCACTCGGAAGCGCAAATCAATGCAAAACAGCTGTTAAATAGCTGCAAAGTGGAGCAGCTGCTCCGGAGTCGGAGAGAGAGAGAGAGAGAGAGAGAGAGAGAGAGATGGCAGAGATGAAGAGAAGAGTGATGGAGAGACGGGGGGCAGGGGAGATGTTCAAGTATTAGATGAAATACAGCAGCATGAGTGAGCTTATATAGCACACGATGACAGATGCATATTAATATAAACGTGTTTCTAACTCAATAGTTCACACAGTTTGAGACTTCAGTAAATATCAGAAGGAATTCATACAAAAATGTTCAGTATTTTTTACGTACAGGGCTGAGCTAAGCCTTCATGGGGCCCGAAGCTGGATTTGATTTGGGGGGGGGGCCCCTCTCCCACCACCTCAGAGGAGCCGGTGTTTATTATTGATACCAATGTAACACTTTAAACTGCATTATTTATAGTTGTTAGTGTTATTTACACCAAACTAGTGTCTAAAAAAAAATCTAATAATTTGCACTACAGTAAGTGTGGTGTAAACCAGCTTAAAGACTTTGTTGTTGTTTTTAAAAAAAACAGATGTGCACTAAATGAGCAACTCCAAAATAAAACCATAGAACTTAAGCTCAGCTTTATTTAGATGTCTAAATATATCTGAAGATACCTAGATTTCCTTAATATGTTAAAATGATTTATTCCCCCCCCCAAGCAGTCGCTTAGTTCTGCTTCCATAGAAATGATTTGGAGAGATTTAGAAAAGAAACACATAAAACAAAAAAATGATCGTTCCCCTATGATCTGCTGAGTATTATGATATATTTCCCGTCATTATTTTTAATTTACACAGCACACAGAATATACTATGAGAGTGTAATGACAACAGAGACGTTTCATATTTCACTTCTGAATTAACCTTGAGTGTGGGGCACGGCAGACAGCTGCGTTAAGAGAACACGCTCTGATAAACCACCGTGTTTTTATTCATTCCTTTATTTATTTATTATTTCAAACATCAGCACATGCGGTTTGGCGGATAATCCTGGGATATTTGACAGATGATTATAACTGTGCAGACGGGCGCTTGTCAAGCTGCCCTTGCATTGTGAAGTCACTTTAAGATATTGCATATGCGTTATGAGCAGATGTGCGTCAACGCTGCTCTTGCCCGTGGTCGACTTACCTCGGGCCTTTTCTCTCTTCAAGTGTTGAAGAAGATGAGACACTTTTTAAAGTCTGCATTCCCTTATACAGGATTTACTTGGTTTATGGGAAAACACTGCACAGCCCCTGAGAGACCACAAACAGCTGTGGAAAGCAATCAGCCATTAGTTCGTCTCAGAGATGTGATCATATAGTCACTGGGATTTCAACCACAATCCTACATTTACATAAATACACTTTCTTTCTTTTTTATTTCTATATCATAGTGTATACGTCCCTATAGGAGTTTCTCATCTCTCCTCCACATCATCAGCAGCCATTATTACTGTATGGCCTCACCACAGGAAGACCTCATCACAGTTGATTAATTGTCTCGTGTGGAAGAATTGGTGACATCTAATGGCGACACTACATATTGTATCAAATGGGAGCACTCTGCTCATCCCATATTCTCTCACTATGTTTAAATCAAAATTGAGTAAAGGTAGTATGAGTGAGGGTGTGGAAGAAACCAGTAGGGTGAAAAAAACGACATTAAAAAAGAATTCAGACATTAAAGAAAACAATAAAGATTCTTCTCTTACAAGCATTACTAATAATACACAATTAATAATAATTACAAATAACACAATAATTAAAGATTAGAAAAGATGTCGTCCTCAGCAGGACACCGAGTTGTCCATCAGCTGATGAGTTTCCCATAAATATGGTTGATATATTTAAGCAAAGCTGTTTTTTTTCTTCAACGTCAAAATGCAAACCATATGCTCTCGCTGACTTTTCATTTCCAGCTGCTGTAGAAACATGACAGCACAAGATGGCACACTTCATTAAAGTGCAACCCTTGCCTAAAGTACATTTTTTTAAAAGGTCGATGAAAAATAATTCATGTACTTATTTTAAAGGGATTGTACACATAATATACAAACATAATTGTTATATACGGGACCTTTAAGGCCCACTGGGTGTGTCCCTTATTTACTCATTTATAATAGTAAATCTATCTAAAAAACAAATACTTCTTATACTTCTTCATCCAGAAAGACCGAATCCTGAGAGTTACTCCTGCTGCCATGAATTAAAAGGTAGTTTACTTTATGTTTTAAAAGTCAGGAAATGTAATTTGCAGAATCTATTTGCAAAAACTGAATATAATTCATATTTATTTCATTATTATTTTTATGTTTATATTTTGAAACTAACAAGTGTTAGTGTTTTGTTACAATTAGACTTTAAATAGGGTGTGGTTTGGTAAGTTCAGTAAACAGCCACTAGATGTCACTAAATCCCACACTTGAAACCATGAAGCTGGGTGTATGGTGCTGTGTGACCTGGGAGAGGTTTGCTTCAGTTTTGCCTGTTGGATAAAAAGTCACCTCATGTCACTGAATGAGTTGTGAAGGTGTTATTTAAATGAAACTATACATGTATATGTGTAACTAAAGATGAATTACCATTATTATTAATAGAAGCAGTGGTTATAATATGCTGGTGTAGGAGATGAGCAGCGTACAATTTAAACATGATGCATTTGCATTATTTGCATGGCCGCCATTTCGACAAGTCACAGGTGTGAGTAATCAAATGAGCGAAGGCTGAGTTCCCTTTAGCTTCCTTGGTTTCAGCGTGTGTTGCTGGGTCACTGTCACTCTGTCCTGACTTACACGAACTGAACTGAGCCATCGTTAATGTGATCAGCAACACCTGTGCTTTTCCTGCTGAAACATGTCAAAATGGCTGCTGTGCAAAAAGGCCCATTGACCTACTGAAGAGGTTATGCTGTATTTGATTTGGTGTGTCCACTTTGACGGTTTAGTTTTTTTTTTAAATAAGGGGAATTGTTGACATTTTCAACACTGTTTTACTCCAGTATTACTTTGTAAGGTTGGGGCTCTCTAGTAATTATTATAATTAATATTATGGGTTGAAATGGCCGGTGTATTTCTCTGAACAGTGGTGTCTGTACAGTGTTGCAGCAGCAGCAGCAGCAGGAGGAGGATGCACAGGCTTGATTGTCTCCAGTGGACAGTAAACATGTCCAGGCTTTGAGGTATCTGCAGTCTGGGGCCACATCTTCCTTCTCTTCATCCATCCATCTCTCCAGGGAGCATCAGTGGAGCAGGTGCTCGCCCTCCTCCTACTCCCTCCCCCCTCCCCTCCTCATCTGATACTCCGCCTCTCTCTCTCTCTCTGAGTGTGTGTGTGTGTGTGTGAGAGAGAGGGCAGTTAATGTGTTGTCCCCTCTCCGTGTGTGTCTTCTGCTGCTGTGAGGAGGACCACACAGTTTCCTCGCCTCACACTGCTGTAATTTCTCTACGCAAGGATGCGCAAAACACGCAGATAGTAGGCTATTTTCTTCGGTGAAGCGGTAAGTTGTTAGTTTTGTGTGTGTGTGTGTGTGTCTTTTGTTGTTACTACTGCTGCTGCGAGGAGTTAATAATGAAGTCTTTCGTGTAGTCACTGCTTTTAAAGTCAACCCGGGCTTGAGTTGAGGCGCCTGTCGTGCTACGTCATTTTATTTGTCAGGGCTTTCATTTGTTCAGTTGTCAACAGACTCACAAGACTTGTTATTCCACGCGTTTACATAAGTGTGGACATCCTCACTTTGTGTCGCTTTTTACGACAGGAAGTAGCGTTTTTGTGCGTTTTTAACGCGGATTTGTGTTTAATTTTTAGTCTAATTTTGTTAATTGCAGTAGTCTGAAAGTGGTTAGTGTGTGTCTGTGTGTGATTGAATCAGTGGTAAAAACCGGTTGTGTTTGCAGAATTGAGGGGGAAAACAGCTTCCGGTTTACCCTTTCACAATACAACAACAACATCGTCAACAATACACTAATAACGCCAAAAACTTTATATGATAGTTTTGGCAAATACATTACTTCTTTCAGCAGGGGGAATGTATTTTCTCAGTCATAAAGTGCTCATTTAAACAACACTGTTTGCTCTTGTTTTTTTTAAATTAGACTAGTCTGATTCCTGTTTGTTGTAGTTATGTGCGCGCGCGCGCTCACATGACGCAGTAGCAGGAGGTGTGAGGCGTCAGTGTGTCTTCTTATCTTTCTCGTCAGACTTGTCGGTGATCAAACAGTGCTGCTGTTTGAACTGCCCCCAGTAAACTTAACGGACAGGAAGAAGACTGAGCTGAAGCACTGTGTGTATGTGTGTGTGTGTGTGTCACCTTGATTTGGTTAGTCACACAGCAGCACCCATGGGATTTAGAGGAGTCGCTCTTTAATCCGGGACCTTTAACAGCGGCTCTATTGTTTGGCTGAGATAGATGCTGCTGGGCGCATTAGCAGCAGTCAAGCGGATCACGCCGCTTTTGTGTGTGTACACAGCCCGCAGGTGGAGTTCAACACGCGCACACACACACACACACCCACACGCGCGCATATGCTACATACGCCATGTGCTGATCCTGACCTGCCATAGACCAGCTGCTCAGCAGGAGTCACTGAGTAAACCTCCAATCTCTTTAATTACCTCCTTCTCATATTGATACTGTAAACCCATTCTCATGGCATAGGATTCACCCCAGTGTCATTAGTGATGGGACAATATAGGATGTTACTGCATATCATGATAAAAAAAAGAAAAACACTCACAATAAGTTGATGGTGGAGAAACTGTGAACAGAGAAATGTGTTAATAGTGAACTTGAAAATGCTGTCCAACATGTCAACATACAGTCCTAGTGTTTTCAGGTGCTAGAAGGAGGAGCCTGCAACTTGCTGGTCATGTCATGACCTCCCTTGTTTATTTTAGTGCATAAACATTAGCTCTGTTCATCACTTTTAATTGTGTGTAAATGTGCACAAATATGAACTACACCGTCCAAAGGGTGTGGACACTTTCACAACTCATCTCCTACTTTCTCTGCCATGTTTCCTTCTTCATTGGTCTTAGTGTCAGGTTTTTGTGGGCGGAGCCTTCGCCCTGTGATTACTTAGTAAATTTCTACTGTTCTAGAAACATGGAGGCGCAAGTTAGCTGCCTCCGTTTAGGGAGACCGTTGCCTAAAAGAAGCATAAAAGGCTTTTACATGAAAGCAAAAATACGCTTATGCAAACATTCTCACAGGTAGTACGTTCAATTTACTCCTCTTCAATGTTAAACACTCTGCGCCATTAAAGCTTATGTATACAAACCAAATGAAGGATTAGACAGAGGGCTCTGCATGTTTGCTTGCTTTACTGCAGTAACATCAGGAATCACAGTTATGTTGGTCAGAATAACTGCGACAGGGATTTTGTCCCATGCCTGTGTCTGTGTCATTAAGCTGCAGCAGATTTTACAATATGCTGTCATTTTCTGTCAGTGAATTGTGCCACTTTTATAGTCCTCTGGTTGTGTGCTACTTTTTACTCCCTGCAGATTCAATGTCATTAGAGCAGAAACATTTGTACAATCAATTAGCCTAATCCACAGGCAGGAGAGGAATAAGTGGTGTAACCTTCATTTGAGGATATGCTCTTTTTGTAATATCACTGTGTAGTTGGCCCGGGACATCATTTTGATGATTGTTCAAAAAAACTAGGAAACCACAGCCTTTACCTTTTTAGTAGGTGTGTTCTTCAGCTGTGGATGATATTACATCTTCATTAGCAGATGAGGACGCTCACGCAAATAAATACTGATGGTCATGATCAAATGTCCTTTCTAGTCAAGAAAAAATGATTTCAACAAAAGATTCATAGTATAATTAGAGGTGATTATTTTTAGTTGAAATGATTAATGGTTGAGTCAATCAACAGAAAATGAATTAGGAACTCAAGAAACCTTCACTGGCCACTGTCTCTGATATAGGTCCAGTTGTGAAAATGCCTTTTCTTTCTATAGCTTATGTATAATATTATAAAGTTGTAAATGTTACTCTACTAAAACAAGTGGACATTTTTACTAGTTAACTGACATGTTTGAGACAAAATGATGAGGTGGGATAAAAGGATATTTAAAATAATCATTACCCACAGCCCGAGCTGAGATACACATATGCTATGAAATCATCTCTTCCATTATGCAGTTCTAGCACCACTTGGCTCTACACTACTTGGTTTGGTATATCATTTACCATTACTTCATACAATTTGACTTCATCCTCAACATGGACTGAATCACTGAATCGTTCAGTTTGACCTGAACTGAGATTCTAGAAAGATTGACATACATTTTCAGGGATTTTTTAGTCTTTTTAACTGATCTACAGTTCGGCTTGTTCGGTTAGACCAGGGGTCTCAAACTCAAATGACCTGTGGGCCACTGACTGTCTCGTCTGGTCAGTCAGGGCCAGTCAAGTAAAAAAAAAAGCCCAGTGGTCGACGATATGAGCTCAAAATTACATATCAATATGCCGCATTGATTCCTTTTTACTCTATTGCCTCGTGTGAGCTTCTCCGTCTTTTACTTCTTCTGTCTTTTATCCATTAGTCTGTACAGCACTTTGGTCCACTGTGTTTGTTTTAAAGTGCTTTACAAATAAAGTTGGATTGGATCGTTTCAAATAATAAGTTTATAAAACAGAAAGGACTTGTTACAACTTGATATTGTTTGGAGGGCCACATGTGGCCCCCGGGCCGCAACTTTGAGACCACTGGGTTAGACTCTTGCGTCAGACGTCGCGCTCGTGACTCTTCCCGTGACAACACTCTCTGACCAATCAGTGGCCGGCAGTCTGTTGACATCACACTTTAGGATCGGCTCAGCTCACTTGGAGCCTCGTCAGAGCAGGTAAGTCAGAGCAAGGTTGCCCATGGTGCAAATACACTCCCCTATATGGCAAGGTTAACAATTATTTTTTCCTTGTGCCATAATAACCCCCATCCTCAGAAATTGTAACCCAAATCTGTTCTTCAAATCTGTTTGAGAGGTATGCTGCCGCCAGACAGACACAGCCAAAAACATAACTCCCTTGGCAGAGTTAGAAACAGGAAAAATTGTATTCAAATACAACACGGAAGCACAAAGTAAAATTCTTTCTTAGAGCTTTGACACACTCAAGTCACATGAGCAGTCACAAGAACAAATGTCAGACATATGACCGACAGGCAAATGGAACATGTTCAAGTTGAAACACGAGAGAAGTGTGAATCAACTACCGGGCCATTTTCCTCATTGTTCTCGTCTTAAATAAACACCGATAATCTACAAGGAAATAATCCATAACACTTGTATACTAAGTTTTCCCAGAGGCGACACCTTTGACTCCGCTCTGCTCTGACGGCCCATATTTCGGCCCATATTTCACCATATTAAAGTGTCATTCAACAGAACCATTTATGTTTGTCACAGTAACAGTTATTTTGCAGGTAGCACTTTCTACTAATCCAACACCTGCCTGACAGACTAGTTTGAGTCGCTGTACACCTTTTTTCAATGAGTGTGTGTGTGTGTGCGTGCATGTGTGCACTCCCCGCCCTCATGTTTGCTCAGATGGTTGTGGTAAAGGCACCGTGGCATGGTGTCAGCACCTGGTGAACGGAGCCAGCCTCAGGCCAGAGCAGGAGAAACGATGTGTGTAAATATCTAGGCTGAAAACACACACACACACACACACACACATGCAACTCTTGGACAAACTTGCCTTAGTTTCCTGAAGAGTTAGTTAGACTTACCACTCTTACACTTACCAAACCAGCTTATTCCCAAAAAATATCACTCACAATGATGAATATTTCCATTTTTAGAATAATTGGGAACAAGGAAAACTTTTTGCCAACATACAGTCCCAGGGATTTATTTTGCCTGCATCTTTCCAGTCATTCCAGCACCTCATGATTCAAATTGATGTTATTTACGATTCTGGTTTGTACTTAAAAATGTGTACCAATCATTAGTAGCATTTTGTAGTATTTCTAACTAACTTTAATTATTTTTGGTAACATTAATAACATGTTTTAAAACATTTGAAAGTAAAGTAATTATTTCTATAAATACAAATTTTACCATTGCAATATGTTGCAACATTTTTGGGTAAAATCTTTTGTCTTCCAGAATGTTCAGACATTAGTCTCTAAAAATGTCTTTTAATTGACACATTGTCTGAACGCTCATCGTTTACATATAAGAATGTAAAACTTACAACTACTGCAATAATATTGTGATTTAAAACTCTTTTGGTCAGGATAATGACAAACAGAAAACACTCATGTTCCTATTGAGGAAACAGATTGTGTTTCCAGCTGAGCCAAACCTTCCTCAATGAACTGTTTTTCCAGTTTGAAATTCACACCCAATGAGAGACGGAGGTGAAGAGTCAGACACAGCCAGGCGCCGAAAAACAAACTGAGACTCAGTAAGTTATCTTTTAGCATCATCTTCCTATCAGAGACAGACACGACTGAGCCACGCGCGGCAGAAAAGATCGATGACACAGAGGAGAACAGAAATGTAGCCGACGTGAAGACGGTGAGGAGGAGATGACAAGGCAAAGAAACGATAACGCAGACAGATAGAGAAAGAAAGGTGTAAGGGCTCCCCAAACTGCTGCTATTTTTATTTCCTGTTTTCTGTATCTGACAGCAGTGACAAGATCCTTGTAGACAAGTACACTGATTAGAGAAATGGAGATGGGTCATTGAATGAGGATGTGGCCTGCAGCCAGGGGTTGAAGTGGAGGCGAGAAGAGAAGAAAAGAGAAGAGAAGACAAGAGAGGAGAGACTTGCCAGTGTTGCTGACAGGCCACATTTCACCTCTAAGCTTCAGCAGTCATAATTTATAGACCTTTCACTAACATCTCAACATTGTTGAGATAGCACTGTAAACATGGCTGTGCTCTGGCGGATGCACTGTTTAATATGAGACTAAGTAATGACTCCTGTTCTCCACACACTGGCACAGTAGATTATTAGTATTCCCTTTGTGTGCAGCTAATTCTCTGCTCCATCATGTTTTTGGATCTGATTCCTGCTTGTGTGTTTGTTTTGCTGGAGGTGTTGTTTATTACACCATGTGGTTTTTCTGCTCCATTTAGCCCAAAAGCATAAATGCATGTTGGCTGTTTGGTCCCTTTAGGAGTCACGTGCATATGTTCTTGTGACACAAGACGCCTGAAACCTCAGGCGGCGAACTCCGTGTGGGAGCTGTCATTTCTTCAGATTTACACAGATACTTTACTTTTTTTTTTTTGCTCATGTCATCGTTGTGTTATTATCCTGAAGTTCTGTGTTTATTTCTGCATTTTCAGTGTGTGCAATGCAGGAAAAGGGCCAGCATGTGTGCATTGTTTATGGATTGTAAGGAAGTGTTAAGTGTTTCTGTGTGAGCTGCAGAGTGACTGGAGCTAGTAAAGCCATTTAGCAGCCCCTGGAGTAACCCAGGAGACTGCTGTGTTGACGCCACTCTGACTGCTATTACAGACAAGTTTAAGAGGCTGTAAAACATTTGGCTACTTTTTCTCTCTCTCTCTCTTTCTCTCTCTCTCTCTCTCTCTCTCTCTCTCTCTCTCTCTCTCTCTCTCTCTCTCTCTCACAACACACACTTCCTCTCTCTCTTTTTGTGTGTGTGGTATCTAGTGTTTTTCATGTTGTGGGGACCATTGTGGGGATTGGTCTGACTTATGAGGACTAATGGCAAATCCCAGTGACAAAAACTTAACGTTGAAGGTGATGACATGGTTTTAAGGGTATAGCCATGATTCAGAAAACTGTAAAAAGGTTAGGAACAGACGTTTTGAAAGAATACAGTCTCATATCTTAACACAAGTCTTGGCATTTGTTGTCATAGAATATGACTTTGCAAAGACTGTATTTGCAGTATTTGCAATATTAAATCACATTATATTATTTTACATAATACATAATAAAAATGTTTGGTTTAGGATAAAGTAATAACAGTTAATGTGAAAGTAAATCTGTTGGAAATGAATCTATGTCAGTATAATGTTCTCTGAAGCCATGCAGATGCGACTGGTTTTGTGTGTGCATGTCACTGATATTTGAAAAAAAAGTCTTCCAGCTCACATAACAGCAAGGTCGCTGTACGTGCGAGCAGCCTCAGCCCTCGGGGCCAAATTAATAGAGTCTTAAACCTTAAAAAAGAGCATATTTGTGTTCAGACTTTGTGTGCGAGAGCGTTTCTGTGCACTCCCATTATTAGTCTAATGTTAGGTAACTGTTCGTAAACACAGGTTACTTAATTACTCGTCTCTCATGAGCTCGTTGGGCTGAACTGGTTCCCCTGCTGTCCTCCCAGCCTCACTGTGGTGGGTGTTTGTTTTTGTGTGTGTGGGAAGAGATGGTGAGAAAGTGAAAGAGAGAGAGAGAGAAGGTGTCAAAGACACAAGTCTCTCAATGTGCCGTGTGTCACACACGTCGTCAGGCTGGGCAGTATAGAGTGATTGTGTATCTATTTTATATTATTAATTGATTGTGTATTAAAAGCCTATTTCACACGAGAAGTAGTGGATTTAGCTTCATAAAAGAACCCTCCATTAACACCAGGGCCAGTGGTTGGTCTGCACTGTCACACGTGTCACCCATGTGTGAATCGTGATGCCACAGATGTGTCGCGATAAACACTTGTCGGAGGAAAAAACAACAACAGTTGTGATGATATTTTACATCATTTCACAATAAAAAAACACATATGTTGAATTGTTTGAAGGGCTCCCCGTGGGCCGCAAGTTTGACACCAGTGGTTTAGATGATCCCATGTTGCGTCAAAAATAGAGAAAATGAACAAGAAATTTGCATGTTCAGGTCTTTCGTTCCACCCGATGACGATCGGAGCCAAAGCCAATAAAAACCTGCATGCTTAATTAACCCAGGATTGAAGGCTGATTAAACACATTCCCACTGGTAACCCAAATCTGTTTGTGTCCAGAGCTAATGGTAAAGTTCCTGAATGTAGCTGATACTGTGCAACACAGAAGGTTCTTCTATATAAAAACAATCACACAGCGAGATCATAGTTTTGGTTTATTCCATTATATAACAATGGAAAATGTGCCTTTATACAGTACATGAGTGATGTGTCCCTCATAATCTCTAGACATCTTCACAAGTCTGTTCCAAAGTCAAAGCCTTTGACGTTTGCATCTAATGTTTGGAGGTAGCCCCTCCCACAACTCCACTAACTAACTGTAAACAGAGTCAGTCAGTGGACACAAATGTGAATCATAAAGCTGAATATAAGTATGGAATCCACCTAAGATGACCACATTGCTTAACTTAATCCCATATAGATCCTAAGACTCTCCCAGCTGCTGACTGAACACGAACACGGACAGCTCCTTTTAATGTGCTCCGTCTTAATCCATAACACCGTCAGTGGAGCCCACCATTCGTGTTCAGGTAGTTCACTAGCACCTTAGTGATAGCATGTGAGCAGAGATTGGCTGTTTGCATATGTTTGACAGCTCAGACTGGTTTCAAAACCAATAAGGCGCCACAGTTCTGTCCATTTTCTCTGAATGACTCTGTTTGTTCATGCAATGCACGCAAATATTTGCTCGTTGAAACATGCTCACAGTTGTAGTGCCTCTGAAATTCCCATTGTAAAAACACAGCTGTAGGCTGACGTGTTGTGCTAAGTGAACATTTAAGTCGCGATAGTTGAAGGGATTTGTTCGTAGTATCCTGCAGTGCTTCCTCTCACAGCCCGTAGACAAGCAGGTTCAAGACCTTAGACTGACTGTAGGTCAATGGTTGTTGTTTGTAGTCGTTTGCCCTGTAATCGACTGATGACCTGAACCCAGCCTCTTTACAGTCGTCGCCGTTTATGTCAGCTGCAATTGGCCTCAAATAGAATAATTGGTAGGTAATGAATAAATGTTTTGCATAGTAATTCTAGCTCTCAGATAAAGAGTCTTTTTTTTTTTTAAAGTGACATCCAAGTGATCAAGACAAATCAGACAGATCCATTGACTGTGGCATGGTTGATGGGGGTATGGCTTTGAGAAGAGATTAACTAAAATGTAGATAGTACATCACCATGAAAAATGTATATAATAACTGGAGACAGCACTTACAAATGTCTGCCATAGTGTCATTATAATCCAAATCATTTCTTTCCTCGGCCATAACTTACATCCCCAGAAAAATGTAATCAAAAATGTCCTTTGCTCTTTGAGACAGATTACCGCCGTGGTGTAGGCTACAGATGATATACTGTATGTATATGTATATATATATATATATATATATATATGTGTGAGTATATTAATGGTGAATGAGCTGATGATGGCACACTCCAAGTAAATCATGGAGATTGTGACCAACGTGGATTCACACCACATTCACAAACAAAATGTATGCCCGCCAAGCAACGGTAAGCTATGGTTCTGTTGCTGTTCAAAGCTGTGGACGACATGCACAATTATGCACATTTTGAATATGGTTCACACAGATGTAGACTGGTCCATGTCCTCATTATCTCAATAGAAACATCATCATTTCATTGGCCAGGGAGTTGCCGGTGGCATGAACTGTGATCACAAATGAGCCAGAGGAAGACAAAGACCGTCGTCACTATGTTTTGTATCTTTAAGCTCGTAATTAAATGAGTACAGTGAAAAGTAAGGTTTGCCAAAAATGTTCATGGCTAAACACTATGCTAATGGACGAAAGATGGATGTGTGTTAAAGCATTGGGCTGAAAATGTGCATCTCTGCCAAAAAACTAAGCAGACAAACAGGAAATTAACGTTTTAAACCACGGTCCTGTGTTCCCACTGATCTCATTACATTGATAAACAAAAACCCATTTAAACCTGGGATAAATGTGTTTTTTTATAATACATTATAACACTGGGATATGACTCTTTGGGGGTAGAACTGTGCACTTTTGAAGCATAACATTTTAAGTTTCTCTAAAATGGTCTTTACAGCGGAGCCATTGTCTGTGTGTGTATATATATATATATATATATATATATATATATATATATATATATATGTAGACGTGTTTACTATGACAGTCGTCACCTTTTAAAAACAGATTACTAAAGGATGGTAAATGTCTTAATTTGTATTATGAGTGAAAGGGTGAAAGGTCACTGTCAGACGCCCCCACACCCCAATGAACTCACCCCTATCCCCCAGAGCAGTCAGAGCCGACTGGCAACGAGACAGAGTGATGGATGGGGGGATAACACTAGCCTCTGCCACACACACACACACACACACACACACACACACCCTCCCTCCCTCCCCTTCTTCCCTCTTAACCCTCCTCCTTCCACCCCCCTCCACTCCACTCAACCACTGCCACCCTCCCAGGAGTGAGCACCAAAAGAGGGAAAGATGAAGAATGAAGAGAGAAAATAACAGAGGCACAAATTGAGAGAGTGAGAGAGGGAGAGAGAGAATGTAAAGATAAGAAGAGTGACACAGAGGAGAAGAGGTTGGATGGAGAGGGAGAGAAAGGAAGAGCAGCAGGAGGAGGGAGTGGAGGGAGGGGAGGGCGGTGGTGGATGGAGAGGAGGATGGGTGGGGGGGAGTGGAGAGAAAAGATGTCACGTGACTGTGTAGCAGCTGCAGGGCTGAGAGAGAGAGAGAGTCTCACAGAGGAGCAGAAAGACGGACGAGCAGGAGGAGAACAGTGAGTAGGAGGGTGAGTGTGTCTGTTTTCATGTCTGAATTACTGTATGTGCACATGCATATGTTACTACTGTATGTGTGTGTGTGTGTGAATGACATGGAAGGATATCAGTGGAACAGCCTGAAAGAAAAAGATTGAAGAAAGAGGGCAAGAAACACAGAGAAGATTATGTTTGTTGGCTTTTGTTAAATAAGCTCCAATATGCTGAGATAAAGGAGAGACAGACAGACAGAGAGAAAACGAGGGAGGGAGAGATAGAAAGGAAAGAGTGAGTGAGTGAGAGGAGAGGGAGGGAGAGAAAGAGTCGATTGAAACTGTCTTATCATCGCTCCCTTGACTGCTGGGCTCAGCAGAGACACAGATACAGAGACACACACACACACTCACAGCCTGTCAGGATCTGAGCTTTTACTCTCTTCATCTCTATTTCCCTCTGTCTGTCACTTTTAGTTTCACTTTTCTTGCCATGTAAATACAGTAAGTAAAGCAAAAAAAAGGGGTGTGGGGGGGGGGAGTAAAAGGACTATAATAAGAAGTAGATAAGAAGTTGAATTAAAAAAAGAACACCTTTGTTTATTCTGTGAGCTTCTAATGTGTGATTAACTCATGTCAGAAGCTAAACACAGGTTGGTTGTACACCTTACACACGTTACTGACTGCATGACAATCAGTACTGTTCAAATGAACACATGATTTGTTATTTAAAGAAAATAAAGCTTTGTCTTTTGTCATTAAACCAAGAAGAGCTTATTTCCCCCGAAACTTAGATTAACTTAAATCGTCTGTTTTATAATTTGGGGACACAGGAAGTGTGTGTGTGTGTGTGTGTGAGTGTGGAGTGTCAGTGGTTGCAAATGTTACTCTCATGGCGTGTCCACCTCTACTACATGTTCACTCACCCTAAGGTTTGCCCTTTGTACTTTTCATCAGTTTTGTTCTCCACAATTTATTTACTTTTTGTTACAGCAAAGTAATGACCTGATATTTATCATGATAATCGTCGATATCCAATGTTTTTTTTGTTAGCGCGCCATATGTCTTACTCTCTCACTCTTGGGCTCCTGCTGTGTGTTTATGTGCTCACGTGTGTGTGTGAAGTGTGGCAGGTCGACGAGCAGCAATATGAGCTTTACTACATGTTCACTTAACAAATTCTTGGATGTGATTTTCTCGACACCCTCCTCCTCCTCCCCCTGCCCCCTCCCCCATCCCTCCCCCCCCCCTCCACTTCTTCAGAACCATCCATGTGATGAGCAACAACATTTAGTAATGGTGTTCAATGTGAATGTATGAATTTTTCATGAGTGTGTCCACTGCTTTGGCTGTTTGTTTGTTCCTCCTGTGGTATATGGCTGCGTGCGCATGCTTCAAAGGTGGTTGTGTGTTTGTGTATGTGTGTGTGTAGTAGTAGTGGTGGTGGTAATGAGGTCATTGCTGTAGCAGGCGGGGGGGTGGGTGGGGGGTTGCTGGCTATTTCCAGCTGTAATTAACATTAGTGGGTCAGTAAGAGGGTAGAGGGTGAACACAAAGGTTAGTGCAACCACGTTAACTCAAAGTACGTCCAGAGTGTTTCCAGCAGATCGATACAAGCGTTACTCCTGTGTGTGTGTGTTTGTTTTTCGTTCATACATGAGTGTCATGGTGACGTCAGTGTGAAAATGCAGTGATACCTCACGGCGTGTGTGTGTGTAGACACACCCGAGGTCTTGAGATGTGTCGACCGGCTCCCTTGAGGAAACGGACGTGGGTGCACTCGTGTGTGTGATTTGCTATTAGGGTCAGTGCTCACTTTGTCTCAAGTGGAGCTGACCCAAGCATACAGTATAAACTCACTGTGATGTCCACACACACACACACACACACACTGGACTGGACTGTGTGCGTTTCATCCAAAAAATAATAATGGTTCCTCGCATCTTTCTCGCCACTCTTCTCCTCAGGTATGAACCATGAGTCCAATAAATCATCATCATTAGGAATGATCTCCACGGCAACTCGCACCACGGCCACTGTCAGTCCCCTCAGTCCACTAACCAATGGGAACGCAGTTGCCCAATCTGCAAACTCTGGATTCGCTGCTGCTCTGCGTAAACTGGCCAAACAGGCTGAGGATCCCAGAGGTGAGCGGTGATCTATCCTCTTTAAAAAAAAAACAGAGCTCCAGCGGCTCCACACTCTGGAGAGCTAACTACACGCACACACACACACACACACACACACACACACACACGCACACACGCACACACACTTATAGCAGAGAGTGTGAGGGGCACACCCAAAAACAAACCCCCCTTTACGACTGGTGCCAGGTTTGTTCATTATCCTTTAATACATCTCCTGAATTTATAGTCCGTGTCATTGTTAAACCAACAAACTGAACTGTGACAACACAATTAAAGGAGTAGTTCTAGATTCTAGGTGCACTAGCAAATCAACATGATACAGGTGACCTGGTGAGGCCTGGGTTCTACTTTATTTATATTCCACGTCTGCAGAGCACAGTCAAGGCTGCAGTTCCACTCATACTAAAATGAGGGTCCACGTCAGTCCATGCCGGCGTACTCCATCTCTCTCACACACACACACACAAAAATCAGGAATCTCATGTATTTTGATGCTTCACAGCAGCAACTGTGCATGGAGATCATTTAACAGACCACAGTGTGTGTTCTGTCAATAAATGCTGAATGTTTTAGTGCCTTGTAGCTCTCTTGTGTGTGTGTGTTTGTGTGTGTTTGTGTGTGAGTGTGTGTGTGTGTGTCTCCTGGCTCAGCTCATTGGTATCCTAATGAAGGTGTTGGATAAGAGCTGACCTATTGTGACCTCTCCCTCTCTGTCTCTTCCTTCATCCGTTTCCATTCATCTCCTAATAATGAGAATCTAATTACAGCCAATTATAACAAGCTCTCTCTCTCTCTCTGTCTCTCTCTCTCTCTCTCTCTCTCTCTCTCTCTGTCCCTCCCTCTCTCCCCCGTACTATCACCATCTTGTTCCGTTTCTCACTCTCTCACTCCCTCTCCCTACAGCTCTCTCACTCTCTTCTTCCACCTTTTTATAATCTCATTATTTCTTCGTGCCGTCTCTGAATATGTTTGAGTTTCTGTGAGTGTGCGCTGATTAATTAGTTACTGTAATAGAGTAATGATGAAGTGTACGTGAAGGAGAACTAGCGCTCTCTCTCGCTCTCTCTCTCTCTCTCTCTCTCTCTCTCTCTCTCTCTCTCTTTGTCTCGTTTAACACCTCCTCCTTTGCTATGTTACACTCAAGCTCTTTTTCTTTTCTTTTTTTCTTAAACACTTTCATCGTTCTTTTACTTTCCATATATCTGATTTGTTTTCCTTTTACATCAGTGTGCACACACACACACACACACACACACACACACAGGCCTAACTGCCACATACAGTGTGTTTACCTTTTCTTTGTGTCCATCTTTTTACACTTTCCTTTGTTTATGTCACATTTCACCACTATGCATTTCCTCAAAGAGCCTAAATCAGTGTGAACGTCAGCATTTTCTCTTGTATTATGTCACAACATGGACAGCAGTCATTAGACTATGACGTCGTGGCTAGAAGGTTGTCGGTTTGCGTCCCTGTTTGACCCAGGGCCTCTCTGTGTGCAACTTGCATGTTCTGGGTTTTCTCTGGTTACTCTACGTGACACTCCTACAACTACTCCAGCATGTTGAGTGCTATTCCACGTCTTTAAGCTGACAGAGCACACATTTGGTCTCCTCGTCAGGCCTGAATTTATCTTGCTGTTGTCTTCTTCTTCTTTGCACCAGCTTCTACGAATATTTCTGGGTTTAAACGGGGAGTGGGAACTGTGACGTGCATGTGGGAAGCACCTATGCCAGATAATGTCTGATTCTGGTGAGGCAAAAATGTGTACAAGCAGTTAGAGTTTGACTTTGATTCGCGAGACCCTGGGTGTGTTAGTCCGACTTTGACAAATTTAGTTCCATCGAGATCCGGTTTAAGTTGGTCTTATACAGTAATTTTGTTTTTTTCTAATGTCGTGTCAACTCACTGATTAACACACCCACATAATGCAGTTGTGAGTCAAATCAGCATTGTATAAATATGCCCCGGGGGCTTTGACCAAGAAACAATGAAGACGATGGCGGCACACAATGAAGACAACTGTGCGGAAACATGGTGAAATCCTGACGAGGAGATCAAAATGATGCTCTTATAGCTTTAAGAATGAAACGTTTTGAAGTTAATGGATGGTAGAAAGACATTGTATGGATTATATGTATTATATTTTGTTATGTGATGGATGAGTTAACTAGAAAATACCTACTGCTAACAAGCCCATAGGGCCACAATGGCACCTTCCATCACAGAGCCAGGCTCATTCAATTCAAAAGGGGACAAGAACAGTGGTCCAGTTAAATGGTGTAGTTGTGGAGCTGCAGTGTTAAGTCATGCTACAGTCAGTCCTCAACTTAACTGATCATGTAAACGTACTTTGTGTATGACTGTTGACTCTTCTCCTGTCACTTACACCTCCTCTCCTCTCCTCTCCCCAGGTTCTGCCCTCAGCGGTGAGTCATCCCCAGTCTCTTCCCCAGCCACCAGCCACAGCTCCCCAGTCACCACTCCAAAGCGGGGCTCTTTAGGACCCCTCCTGGGCCAGACCAGGGGTCACGGCGTCCCCGGCACCCCTCCAGTAGTCACCATTGCCCCCACCAAAACCAGCAACGGCCTGTGGAGGGCTGACGGACGACAGGTAAGAGACGAGAGGAGACGTTTGTCAAACTGTCGCACCTGCTGGTGTTCCAGACAGGTTTGAGACAAGGCATCTGGTGCTCTCCCACTGCGTATCTGTACTTCCTGTTCCCGTTAAGCAGGCTTTTTTCTTTTCTTTTCTTTTCTTCTGTCTCTCTCTCTCTCTCTGTCTGTTGACACAGGCGAGTCATTGTCTCTTCTTCTCTCCCTTATCCAACCTGCTGTTGCTCCCTCCATTACAGAGCTTTTCAACATCAAATTGTGAAAACCATCCCTCAGTGTCTTTCCTCTGTCTGTCTGATTCTCTTTCTCTCTTTTGGTCTCATTGTTCTCATATTTTCATGCATTCACTCCTCCTCCTCCTCCTCCTCCTCGTCCTCCTTACTATGTCTTTGCTCACGAATCAGTCCCTGTCTTATACAGCAACACGTGAAGGGTTTGTAAAGAAACACTGGAGGCTGCAAAGACTGGCACCCATTGTGTTCAGTTTCCTCCTCTGTGCATGTGTGTGCGTGTGTGCGCTCGCACGCGCACGTGTGTGTGTGTGTGTGTGTGTACTTGACCCTTCACCACAAAAGGCTAAGGATGTGAAGAGGGACCTGTGTTATGTGTGTGTGGATGTGTTTGCTTGTGGGTGTGTGAGTGAATTTAAGCCAGGGCGAGGATACAGGCCCCTCACACAATGCAGGGGTTTGCCCCCACAGTAGCCACTTCCCCTTGGATCAGAGCAGCCTTTCTCCCCCCTCACAAAGAGCACCCTGTGGCTCTGCTTGCCCGCGGCTCCCATTCACACAGAGAAAGAAGTAAGGAGGGAGGGAGGGAGGGAGGCAGGAAAACAGAGAATGCAGAATGTTAAGAGAGGGGGGAGGCGAGGGAGAGTAAGAATGACTGACCAGGAGAGCGACTTCACTTTGTATAAGTATTTGTCCTTTTTGTGCGCAGCTTCTTCTCCAGCAGAACAGAAGCAGCACAGTACAATATAAGATGAAACAGACACATCATGTGTTGCCTCGCCGTCTCATTTTTTAATCAGTGTGAACTGCTGGGTGACAGATATGGTTTGAATCTGTTTTCCATAAGTGACGCATTCAAAACATTCAAACATATTCAAAGCACTGGTATTTCACTGCATGTTAAGTGTTGTACAAACTCAGGTAAGAGATTGAGGGTTTTTGGTAGAAGTCATTTGCTTGTGGGTCTGTCTATGGTCTGTCTATGGTCTGTCTATGGTCTGTCTGACCTGTTTTGCCATCTGTTACTGTAGCAACAACATCTGACACTCGCACTAAGTGTGTTACTGTGAGTGTAGCTACACATACACATGTGCTGTGTGTGTCGCTTGTGTTTAACGTGTTGGAGCGACAGGCTTTTCCTCACAGCTATTACTTCTTTAACCTGGAAATATCCGTGACTCTGCTCACAGTGTGACACTTAAAGACAGGGGTCATTTTCTTCATCCTGTTTACTGCTCAGCCGAGCAGGCGGTCCCTTCTCCTTTAGCTACTGGATGAATATGTCGAAGAATTTGAACAAACATGATAATGTTCACTGTGTTTTACTCCACCTATCAAATTACCTTTAATACCAGTATAATATGGCACAGCCCTAGTATTTCTTTTTCAACATTTATGGCTTAGTAACACTGCCGCAAAGAAGGATTGTGTTAGTGTAACTCAGTCAAACTAGTGCATTTACATGTCATTTTAGCAGACACTTTTATCCAAAGTGACTTACAATGGAATACAGTACAATCAGCCAGGTACACAACAGCATCTGCCCTTTGCATAGGTTAAGTCAATCAGTGGGTCAGGACCTGCAGATGGATCAAGGAAACTATATTTTTATAAATTTTTTTCTCGCCTTTGTCTTAAGATTTATTAAATACCACATGATTTTTAAACCACGTGTAAAACCCTGCACAAGCCACATGCTATCTTTGGCGTTTCAATGGCATAGCTACGATGTTGATTCAACACATTCACAAGGACTGGGACCTTTGCCTTCCAAGCTGTGCCACTATTAAGTCGTGTATAGTGGATTACTGTGTTTGTATATATTCAAGTATGATACCATCTTGAGTGGGAACGCTCTTTTAGTGAGGAAGAGGAAATGATGAAGGATAGAGAGAGAGAGAGAGAGAGAGAGCAGCGGCCTAATATTAGGTTCATCCCTCCACTTTGATCTTGACCTGTTATGACATATCAGACCCACTTTTCCACTCCGCTGACTTTCTAGGTGCAGCTCTTCCCCTTCCCTTTTTCCCCTGGACATTTTTTTTCTACTCAGTTTCAGTCTAATGCACCCTCAGAGCCTGCAGACATAGTGTACATAGTAATGTCTGCTCTCACCCTGTCTGTCTGTCTGTCTGTCTGTCTGTCTACCCCGCCAGGTTGAGCTCGGCGTTCAGGGACTCAGCCGGGAGAGGCTGGGAGCCGAGAACAACCAGCCCCAGCAGGATAAGAGGACTCCACCTATTCCCTCACATCACCCACTGGCTCACCCATTTGGCCTCACCCCTAGCTCCATCATGCAAGACCCCAGACTACAGAGCCTTAGGTAAGTGCGACGCACACTCACTGTCAGAACCTCCCACCAGCCTCAGCATCTTTGCCTCAGCAAGTAAGTAAGTGAAGTCTGCGTGTAGCACATTCTGTACACTGACACTCGCTAAAAGACACACACAGTAGGCTTTTATTTAAAAATGACGCCGTAAGATTTTCGCATTATTTTTCTGTTGTTGCCTGGAAGTGACAGTTTTCTGTCCATCACTCAGGGAACTATAGTGTGTCTAGTCCTTTTAGATGCTGTTATGGTCAGTTATGGTCAGTTATGGTCCTATGTGCCATCAGTGAAGGGTGCAATCAATGCACATGCACAGGGGGAGGTGCAGTTTTTATACTTAAATAATGTACCAAACTGAATGTAGGTGTAAATGTCAGTGTCGATGATAGTTTGTCTCTTTATGTTACCTCATAGGAAAGGTATAGGAAATGGATGTCGTCGAATTCCAGTTTGGTATTTTTTGGACGACACCAGCTGTCAATCAGACTGGTGTTTACTCATATGTGTCGTACTTTATCATCTGCTTTCCTCTAAATGGGAACTTAATTTACTAAAGTGACACCATGTTGTTAATGAAGAAGAATTGCAACTTGCGATTTAGTAAGTATTCACTCATTAGGAACATGTTTACTGATATAAATCAAGTGAAAAGTAGAAACTCATTTTCCCATGGTCAGTTTTTTCTAGAGCTGAAGCAATTAATCGATTAATCGACTATTAATCAATTACTTAATTAATCGACAAATATTTTGATAATCGATTAATCGGTTTGAAGCTTTTTTCATGATTAAAACAAGATTTCCGTTTGTTTAAGCTTCTTAAATGTGAATATTTTCTTCATTTCTTTGCTCTGGATAACAAAGAAATCATTAAAAGTGAATCATTTTGGTTTGTGGACAAAACCAGACATTTGAGAACATCATAATTTCCAGGTTTTACAAACACCGATCAACATTTCTTAAGGATTTCTGACCTTTTATGGACCAAATGATTAATCGATCAATCGAGAAAATAATCGACAGATTAATCGATTATGAAAATAGTCGTTAGCTGCAGCTCTAGTTTTTTCTTTTGCCAACCTTGTGTCTTACTGCTACTTCCATGCCTCTCTTTTTATACCAGAAGGCTGTGTCCATTTCTTATACATACTGCAGTTAATGGTTGCCCCTTGATGGACTGGTGACCTGTCTAGGGTGTATCCTGCCTCTCAGCTAGTGTCAGATGGATCGGCTCCAGCTCTCCATGCAAATAAACCCTCAAACCTCTTCATATAGAACACTTTTGTAGCCAAGTGTGGTATTTTTATTTCAAATGCACATGTGACACTTAAACACTGTGCCATGTTTCAGCAGTTTGCCGGGGCAGATGCACGCTGTGGTTCCCTCGGGTGTCGTCCCAGAAGAATACCTGAGAACACTCCGGCCCTTCGCCACTTCAGATGACCTCCGTCTGACCTCTTTACCCTTGAGTCTTGACCCCGCTGCTGCTGCCCATGCTGCGGCCGCTGCTGCTTACTATCACCCTGCCTACATGCACCACCCGCTGTCCTTGCCACGGTAATTACACCACCACGAAATTCATCCTACCACTCTATCTGTGAATCACCTGGGAACACGATATTTGTGTAATATAATTTGCAACTTAATTAAAGCAGCAGTGAGTAAATGTTGTTGTTGTTGTTGTTGATGTTATTATTCTGCTTCTGTTTGGGCTTTGTATGCTGAGTCCTTCATCTGTAAATGGGCTCTGTTCAGCAATACTATCAGACTAGAGTGTGGCTCGGGCCGCATTTTCTGTCAGAAACCAGAATATTGACGGAACCTGGCATTTGTTCTGTATGTTCTTTCTGAGCCTGACCCTAACACAACACAGTCAGAGTAAGATGAAGCATACTTCCTCTGTCATGGTGGCTGTAGCCTTTATTTATGGTTATGGCAACTGACAAAAGTTATTGTGACGTCCCCGAGGAAGCAATTATTAGCCCGTGAACACACATTCACAGGTCACACACTTTATGAGTGATCACCAGCACTTAGGAGTACAATAAAATTTCACTCTCACCATTAACGGTCAGTTATTTTTTTATTATCTTGTTGAACTGTAACGACCGATGACTATTTACTTAATCCAACCGTAATATCTTTATTATTTCATTATTTTGAGTTGTTGGAAAAGGATAACATCCACCTTAGATATCGTAAATGGTAAACCCTGGTTTTAAAAAGAAACACTAGGTTTTTACTTCTTCTCACAATTTGTGTTTGCACCAAATGTTTATACCGTATTTTCAATAAAGCAATTTAAATACAAGCCATTTAAATTCCCCCTATTTTACTCCACGTTTCACTAGAAGAACTTTACCTGATTTTTGTCTGAACTCCTGACGGGCTTGGCTCAGGTATCCATGCTCGATATCAGACCTGACTGAGGGAGCATTTGTGTGTATACAGCAGCAGAGATGCATTTATCAGGTTCAATCGCTGTCACACTTTACTAGCGCAATGTTGCAAATAGAGAATATCAGCAGGTGACACAGGATTTAAACAGTTTGACTGTAACAGACACTTATATTATATTTACTGTATATTCTTTACATTTAAAAGTCACTTACAGTAAAGTAAGGCTATTTACACAGATAATCATCTGGTTGTTTTCCATATAGAAATCAGGAGAACTTTAATTTCACCTCTTTGACACGTTCATATCATCCTTTCACCATCGCTGCTGTGACGTTTCCAAACAATCTTTCATTGCCACAAAACTGGCCTTTGTAGACACTGTAGTAGTGCTAGTACAGTAGGGAGGTTGATTTTCCTCTAATCTGTCGGTCTGTGTGTCACAGGATGGAGGAGTCTCTGTGTCTGTCTGCGCTGAGGTCACAGTTCTACTCGGTACCTGCAGGAGGCGCTTTTCCTCCTCTCCACCACTCTGCCCTACACTTGCACCTGCCTGGAGGCCGCTATCCTGGAGAACTGAACCACACAGTGCTGGCTGAGAGGTGACACACACACACTATACCTTTTCTTTCTTCTTTCCTTCCTTCCTTCCTTCCTTCCTTCCTTCTCTCCTTCCTTCCTTCCTTCCCCTGTGTTTGCAGAGCTGTGCTGTTTCTTACTCACCAGTTGCTGAGTGTGAGATATTTTTAGCACAAACCGCACACTCATCATAGTCACAGTGCACATGGACACACACACACACACACGCACACGCACACGCACACACACGCACACACAAAAACTGCATACATAAAAACCCGCACACATGCACATAAGGAAGTCTTTTTCACCTTCTCTCTGTGTCAGTACTTCCTCTGTTTCACTGCACACACACACACACACTATTTCCCTGTGGCACAAAGCACAGGGAAATGTTTGTGTTTGAAATGTGTGGTATTAATTGTCTGGTTGTGTAATGGCTCCTTGTCTGTTTGTTTGTGTACTATTGATTGCTGGTGAATGTGTTGAGTTTTGTGTGTGTGTGTGTCCTTTTCCTGTGGATACCTATTAAGTGTTCATCTGCTCTTGCTCAGTCATGCTGTGTATGGATTATTTTCCTCATGGTAAATGGCGTGTGTGTGTGTGTGTGTGCACATTTGTGTGTCTGGGAGTGTGTGTGTATGCCAAAGCAGAAATGTTTGTGTGAGGTTCACCAGTGTGTGGTTAATATCTGCCTCATGTTGGGTGTTGCATCTCTCACCTTCTCCCCTGTGCGTGTGTGTGTGGTGTGTGTGTGTGTGTGCACACTCGTCAACCTCCCCCACAGGCTACAGATGGAGAATGAGCTCCGCCAGCGCGAGAGAGAGCAAGAGCGTGAGCGAGAGAAAGAGAGGGAGAGGGAGCGCGAGGCAGGCCTGGAGCGGGAGCGGGAGAAGGAGCGGGAGAGGGAGGAGGAGAGGGAGAGAGAGCGGGACAGAGAGCTGGACAGACAGAAGGAGAGGCAGAGGGAGAGACAACAGCAGATGGTCCGAGCGGCAGAGAGCCACTACCTGGCTGAGCTGCAGGCTCGGAGGGCAGCACCGGAGGACAGGACAAGGCCAGGGGAGAGACTGACCCCAAACAGACTGGGTACTTACACTCACACACACACACAAACATCTATTCCTGTTATGACAGTGCATTGACTTCCAGTAAACCAGCAAATGCCTACCTCCAAACTTAATCCAACCTCATTTCACTGTTAGCCTCATTAGCTCAGTCCCTATTAGGGCTTCTGTTCCTGAGGAAGTAAGATGTAGAATCATTTCTGATTAAAGCTTTGGGTATTAGAAAAGTCTACACTTAATGTCAACATAACATGTTTTGTTTTCTATGATCTCCAGATAAACCCAAGGATTTGGAGCACCCAGGTTTCCCAGCACCTAAACCTCTGCCCCAGCAGGCAGGCCATCACCCCTCCAGGGCCTCAATCCCACACCTGGTCCCCAGTCTGGTGCCTTCCCACCTGGGGAAGCATCATGCTGCTGCTGCTGCTGCTGCTGCTTCTGCCAGGGGGCTCCATGGCGCTCTGGCAGCCGCCATGACATCTCAGAGGACCAGCGAGGAAGCCTGGTTAACACGGCAACGGGGGCAAGGACAGGAGAGGGAGGGTCCACTGGAGCTGGGCTTCAGATCACCAGGGAATGGGATGGATGCAAGACGAGACATCCACAGGTGAGAATGCCAAACAGAAAAACAAGCTCGCTTCAGGAAAATGATTTATGGTCCTTCTGCAAATACACGCACTGTCACTGGTCTCTTGAATCAAAATAAGACCGGCCACAGTAAGCCCAGTGGTAGAGCGAGTCGTCTTTCTATTGGAAGGTTGTTGGTTTGGTTCCTGAGAGTGAATGGAAATCAAAATCAAGACTAGAAAAGTGCTATATAACTAATAATAATAATAAACAGACCATTTACATGGCCTATTTATTCTCAGGGTTAAATGGATTCTTGAAATGGCTAATTTTGTCTTTGACCGTTAACAAAGCTGTTAGCCATTAATGTTTTTAATATTAAAATAATATAAAATGACATTAAAATTGTTCACTCACCCTTGAGTTTGTACAAAGGACTAAAGTAAAAGGTATTCTATAGTAATGACTGTAACATTGTCACTGAGCTCCATGGTCTCTGTGGTTGTTGTTGTTTCCTTCCTCCAACGCGTTTTGTTTCCTGCACATTTGTCACATGTCGCATATAACACGTGGGTTATGCGGGTGTGAAATAGCTCGGACGCCTCAGGACAGACCAGCCACTGGCAGTTAGAATGGTGATAATTACCCTTTTTTAAGTGGGTTCACCTGGATTAAAAATGGATATCCGCTAAATGTTAGTGTGAAAGAGGCTTAAATGTACTGCTGGCTTTCTTTTGTCCAAAACAGAACAGGTTCTGTCCATCACAACCCAGGGAACAAAGATGTCCCCTCCTGCCTTGGGGCTCCACCACCTCTGATCTCCCCTAAAGGTCTTCATCAGCCACATGTCCCTCCACCTACTCTGTGGAACCCAGCTTCGCTTGTCGACACGCCTGCAGACTCTCGCAGGAAACTCAACCCGCCCACGCCGCCCAGTCGACCACCTCCTGGACTGACGAGAGCTGACAGACCGGCTGTAAGCTGGGGGGAGAAGCTGGAAGACAGGGGCAGGAAGAGGGCAGAAGGACCAGAGAGGTACCCTCCACTGAGGGGAGCTAGTTTACATGAGTCCTGGAACAGGGCTGAGCAGGACAGAGCCGTCCAGAATTTCTACCACCGGCATCACTTTAATAACCTTCACCAGAGATCCAGCGCGCCGCTGTCTGTCCCCAGCACCGACCCAGGGGGACGGTGCCAAGAAGCCGCTCTGTCTCCAGTGAGCGAGCGACCAAGTCAGGCGCGGGACAGCATGCTGGTTTATGACGAGGTTTTCCAGCAGCACCGCCGGCTGCTCAGCAAGCTCGACCTGGAGGAGAGGAGGAGGAAGGAGGCAAAGGAGGGAGGTGAGCAGGATGATGGAGGAGGAGGGAGGGAATGGGAGGCGGGGTTAGACAGGAGAGATGACTGCAGGGAATGGTACCTTGTGACATTAAAAACTAGCCTATAGGTCCTGCCATTTATTATGATGAAGAATAATCCCTGTCTTGCTGTGCTCCTTTCAGGTTATTTCTATGACCTGGATGAGTCATACGATGAGAGCGATGAGGAGGAGGTGAAAACCCATTTGAGGAGAGTGACGGAACAGCCCCCACTCAAACTGGACACCTCCTCAGAGGTGCGTGAATATAAACGTACATACTGTGTGCAGTTTTAAAGCTGCAGTCTGTAACTTTTGACATTAGTTTCACCTGCCGAAATGTGTGTCTCTTTAAAGAAAGTGGATTTCCTGCGTGTGTGCGGTCTGACCACGGTGGCCCATCGCGATGACCTTCTCGTGCAGAAGAGGAGGAAGAGGAGGAGGATGATGAGAGAGCGCAGCCGCTCTCCGCCGGTCATGCGGAGAAAGAGAAAGGCCTTGTCACCTTCAACACCTACAGCTACCTTAAGTACCCCGTACTCTGCTGAGCAGATGGACAGCACCCCCGATCTGGAGGACAAGAAAGACTTCCTCCTCATGTTTAACCTCTCCCATGTCAGCCCACAGCAAAGAAGAGGTAACATCCTGTGTAGAAGCCACACACACATCCTACGTGCTAATCTGCCCTTTGCACAGGTTGTTCTGGTGATTCCCTGCAGACGACAATTATAAACAAAGGTGTGGGAGGGATAAAGAGAAAAAAAATTTTGCTGGGTTATTTTTATTTTATTTATGTATCACACATACAGTAAATACAAGAAAAATACCCTAAAAATCCTATGAAATAAAAGTGAGTGAGGGCAGAGGGCGGTAGAACCCTAACCCTAACCCAGAAAAATATACACTAGATAAAACAGGAAGTCCGAAAACCATTAAGACATCTTCAAACTAATTACAAAGTAGAATAAATAGGGAATCAAACAGTATAAAAAGGCAAGAACAGTATGTATCATTGTTTCCAGAGGTAGTGATCAATATTGTGCTAATTAAGTTTTTAATACAACAGTATTTCATGTATTTAATGCAAGCTTTGATCACAATGACTTCAATAATATTTATTTAATGGAGGATTAGTATTCCTGGCCTGTGTAATTGAATAATTATGTATACAAATTATTGCTGAGTATTATTTAAAACTATGTGGTTAAATCAGAACTCTCATATCTCACTCAAAATACAAAGGAACAGATTATGTGTATGTGTAGTGTAGTAGTAAGTATATTTTTATCGACAACCTTTCAGAAAAGTTTCAGTTAAAAATTAATATTAAACTGTCAAATGTTTAAAATTAAGAGATACATTTAGTATGTAGTTAAATTTGTATCTGATCTCTGGAAAGAAATGAATTGCAAAAATCTGTTTAGTTATTGTAAGTGTTACAAAATCTGGATAAAATCTTGATATTTTTAGGTGAAAACCCTAGAAAACCATGTATATAAGAAATAAACCTAAGCTTCTGGTTTGAACGGTGAAGCTGAGGAAGTCGGACGTAAGTTGCAGTTTGCCGTCACTTGTCTTCCTCAATAAATCATGATGTCAACATATATATTTTTTAATTACGTGTCATTTGGAACAACATCCATCTCTTATATACTGGTGCAAACTGAAAATGACCAGCCTTTGTTAAACCTTTATTCCAAGGCTATGTGCCTCCTGTGATAGTGTGTGAGTGGACATCACCTCACATCATCATATGAATGACAGGTGCTCTCATTCTGTCCCTTTGTCTGTAGATAAAGAGAAGGCAGAAGAGCTCCTGAGGGCCATTCAGAGGAAGACTGTGACTTTGGACACGCTCAGATATAATCCTTTACCTCCATGTAGCAGTCCCCCTCCTGCTCCATCAACTGGTGAGCCACCACACCCACACATTTAGAAACGTATATAAAGATGAAACAAACAAAACTCCCTTCTAATGATGTGTGCACATTTATTTATAGGTGACTCCTCCTCAGCTCCTCTGCAGAGTCAATCAAACGGACATGTGTACCCAGAGTCTCCCAGCCCTTCCCCTCCTTACTCAAATAAACCCAAGAACTCAATTAACAACACATTCAAACACTCAGTGGACTCGCAGGTGGCTCGCGTCCCTCCACCCTTATCCTCCACTCATGAAAAGGTCGAACTAATGGAGGTGCCGCTAAACAGGAAGCTCCCGAACGGCATCCAGAGCGCTTCTCCTCAGAAAAAGGAGCCCAACCCTGTGCACAACGGAAGTAATCGTCCCTGGGAGAGATTCACCCCTGAGGCCTTTGCTCAGCATTTCCACCAGGCTGTGCTGCAGTCCACACAAAACACAAAGCACAACAAAGGTTAGCCACTTATTCCCTTAACTGCATGACCATGAGGTCCCATTGTGTCTGGTAAAATGACAGTAGTCTGCCACCTTGTGGTGTTCATGGGAATGCACCTAAAATGTGCTCTGATATGTTGAAGATGACTCTTTTCTCTCACTGACTTCTTCTTAGGAGTCTCAAATAGTGTCCCTCAAGCTGCCGTGAAGGCGGAGCCTCACAGCGTCTCTCAGCTGAAGCATTCCAGTCTCAACCACGCCCCTCAACACGCACACGTCAACGGCCGTCACTCTCACTCTCCTGTAGCCAGGCGGGACACTGCAGCGCTGCAGGACAACTGCCTGTCTGACGAAGACATGGAAGAATCTGGACAGGAGGAGGACGATGATGAAGATGATGAGGAAGAAGCAGAAGAAGCTCCAAGGAAGTGGCAGGGTATTGAGGCTATTTTCGAGGCCTACCACGAGCATGTGAATGGTAAGTCAGATGGGTTAACGGGGTAGTTGAATAGAGTAAATAAGTAAATAAACTATTTTACACATATACATATACATATATATATATATATATATATATGTATGTATATATATATATATATATATATATATATATATATACATTTATTTATAGATTTATAGAAAATAAGGACTTATTCTGGACTTTGGAGGTTGATATAATGGCGTTTGACAGTTAAAAAAGGACAATATGAAGGCCTAAAAACCTTTGATCAACATTTTAATATGCAGTTTAAATGAATGACAACACAGATGAAGTGTTACTGTATGTCACAGTGAGTCACCTGTCTCTTTCTGGCTGTTGCATTCACTGTGTGTGAACATATCCATCTATCTAACCAACCAACACATCAACCAAAGACTGCGCTAACTTAAATGAAGACAACTTGACCTGACTTGAACTCGTCCTGCTTTAGTCTTGTTCATGGCAAACATCTGGTCTTGGTTTTGTTCGCGCGGCCTTCACTACATCACCTATGACCGGTCATAGGGTCAACTTTAAGACCCTGTTCAGACCTGGTCCATCCTGAGTGATCTGATCACATGCAGATTGTACAGGTCTGAACTCTCCCAATCTGTCCTGAATGCGTCCTCTGATCACAAAAAACACTTTGAGGACACATATGTCCACATTTCTGTGCTACATAATGATGTCGCCTGACCAGCTGTAGTTTCACAGTATTTTTTGCACTATTCAGCGCCCATATGTAGCCACCTCCACAATATTAATACTGACCAACACATTTCTTATTGTTGAAATCTTATTTCATGTTACAGCAGCATGAGTAGAGATTGCACACACACACACACACACACACATTGACAGGAGATACGTTGGTACAGTCAGACTCAATAAACCCATAATATTGCTCTCTTGAATAGACATGACATCAGTGTGTATGTGACTAAAGGGGGGAAGCCACATGAGAAACATCCAGGGGCCATTTTAATGGCAGGTATGAACAGTCCATACTTAGTGCTGTCCACGTTTGATGGGATCATCGAGGTCAGGTGTTAATACCAGGTCTGACTGGGACCAAAGGGACAAACAGCCATTCACACTGTGAGAGGAAACCTGAGCTGGAGACGGGAGGAGAACTTCCTCTCGCTTTGAACCCACATACATGTTTGTGTTTTTCTTCTTTGACAGAATGGAGTATAGAGAGGCACGTTCTTCACAGTCAGTGTAAACAACTGGAGACACAGAACTATAATCTGACCAGAACTGCAGAGCAGCTCTCCCTCACCATGGGTGTAAGTATCTGAGAGCATATCTGTCACACTTTTGTCTTTCTCTATCGTTCTGTTTTCTCACTGAGCTCGGTGCAGACAGTGATGCCTCTGTAATGAGAATGGTTTCTTTTCCTTGGTTTGTCAGGAGCTGGTGGGTCAGAGGCAGAAAGTGAGAGAGGAGCGAGAGAGACTGCAGGCCCAGCTTGAGCACTTCAGGAGGTGTTTGACATTACCCAACATTCAGTGGGGCAGGGGGCAAGTCAATGGACACACACCGAGGTGACCTCTGACACTGACTCTCTGAAGGATCCATCTCTGACTGCAGAGGCACAGAAACAAGAGGAAGATGGAAAGGAGCCAGACCAGCGCCTGTGCTTGAAGGAGTTAATCCATGTCTTGTTACATTTCTGGCCAATCAGTTATGTGATCTGACTGGTTCCAGATGCAATTGATTACCTGCCGCGTTGGCCACAGTAACAGCGATCCATCGTTGTCTATATAGTGTGGACCACTCTGTCTCTCTCTTGTTTGAGTTAAACAACACAGACTACAGTCCACGACAACACTGTGTGGGTTAAAAGAGCGTCTTCATAAAGACTCCCACTATTCCCTTTGGTTTGGCTTTAAGGATTTTTCCACCATTTAAATTGTGTCACGTCAGTTTCAATGGATCTACACTAACGGGTCGCATCGCTTGGCACAAACCTGTAGCCTCAGTCTGGACAGCAAGTGTGCAGTGGTCACTTGAGTCAAGGAATCAAAGCACACCTCAGGCCTTAAACTTGATAGGATGCACTTGAATTTGAAATTGGGGAAATACTTGACCGTCCTCTGTGTGGTGTGATGTTGTGTCTTCTGAGCACTGTTCTGTATTGCCGTTTTTCAGACATGAAATCTGGATAATGTCGGGAGATTTGTAAGAGACACTCCAGGGTTTGTCGTTCACACACGATAAATGAAGTGGGAGATTGTCCAGCTGAGTTCACAACAGAAGGAGAATCTCCTCGTCCATTCAAGCGCTGGATTCTAACAATGAGCACACTCAGACATTATCTGGAGATTAGGCAGCCGCCGGGAGAATCTCTGGAAAATGTCACTATATTTATATCTGTGGAGAATCTCAGGAGTGCGGTACATGTCTGAAAGCAGTTTTTGCCACAGATGAAGCCGTCTGTGCCGGGTATGGTCTAAAACATCTAAAAGATAAAATCTTAATGGTATCAGTGAAGTTTGTTCTGGAGATTATTACAATACATTTTCTCTAGTGATAGACAAAGAATTTAGTTTTACTGTTGAACGATTTCTCGTGGGAAGCCATATGTTACTTCAGACGTTACTGCTGCTGGTCAGAATGAAAATGTTTAAAAGGTGATGAAGGAACATTACAACAGGGATGAAATGTCATGCGATTGTTCAGGGGCGGACAAACACAAAACGGCAAATGATTGTCTTTCTCTCAGAACATCAATAAGATATTATTATCCTCACTGTTCAGATGTGTTTTTTTGTGTGTGCACTTGACATGCCATAAAATGTTAACAAAACTTGAAGAGAATAATTAATCAGAGTAATTACATTTTATTGATTAGAAGTAATTTTCTACATGTTGTTAAATAATTGGGGACCACTATACTTGTAGACTGTCCAACCTTACAAATGCTTTCATATACCTGAAGATTATTTCCTGTTGCAGTTTTAAAGAGTAACTTTAAATGAATGGAACAGAAAAGCCAAATTATCATCAGAGTACTTGTTTATGAGCGACACGACAGATTCTGTGGTCTTTGGATGACATTTATTTTTGTTCAAACATAGTCTGTGCCTCTTTGCCTCTGAATACTCAACACTGCAGGACTGTTTGTTTCCTACAAGCACAAACTCTAGTTGTGATCTCCCCGTGTCACCTGCTCAGTCAGTCTCCTCCACAAACCTGCTGTGATCTCCTGCATATTTGTTTCAGTTGGTTATGTTATGTAATGTATTATTTGGGCTGTATGATTACAGTGAATTATTTATTAACATATATATTGTTGTACATTCTGATGGAAATTTACATTAAAATATTTGTAAAATGTCTTTTATCTGTGATTGTCACGTTTCTGTAAAGGGAGAGTTTTCACATCTGATTAATATTAAACAATTGCAGTCAAACCCATTACAATTTACAACTGACTCTTCTAATGCATTCTGGATTTTTATTTTAATCCAGCCATTTTCTCTCATTTTGAACCATTCTGGGCTCTAACTGGAGCATATTGTGAAGAAGCGGTAAATGGATTTGGACCCTTCATTAAGTAAATTGTAATACGTGAATTCTAGTAATTCACAGTAGTCTCTCTACTGTGGACCTGGTGGTTAGATGTTTATACAAGGGCAGAATAAAAATGAGATGAGCTGTTTGTCTTCTTAAGTTTGAAAAGCAAGGTTAACATGAAAAAGCTATATGAAAAAATGTCTAAGCAAAGGTAAATGTGACCTAGACTTTACAAACTTTACATCATTTTACTCCGCACATAATCCGTTTCACTGGTTTACAAACATAGACTTTTCTATTTCTTTTCTTTTTCCAGAGGTACTGACAAAATGTACACAATTTTTAGATCTGTAAACGGACAGAACCAGAAAATTGTTCAACCAAGACATCAACCAAGCAAAATGTGTGCGTGTGTGTATGTGTGCTTAAGTATGTATATATATATATATATATATATTATATACGTATATATACCCATGCATATATATGTGTATATATATACACACATATATATATGTACACATATATCTTAAATAGGTTGTGTGGACCAATTGTCATGCAAACCAATATTTGTGAGGACATTTTATAATTCAATTCAATTTTATATGTATAGTCACAACATACATTATCTCAAGGCACTGTACATCGTAAGGCAAAAACCTTTACAATATTATAGAGAGAACAGTTCAGACAATGAGCAAACAGTAGGCATCAGTGGAGAGAAAAAACGTCCTTTTTACAGAAGAGGAAATCTCTGACAGAACCAGACCCAAAGATGTGCGGCATCTGCCTAGACAGGTTGGGGTGAAAGGAATAATGGGGGACAGAGGAGAGGTGGGGGACAGAAAGGACAAGAAGGAGGTGAGGTAGACAAGACAGTTCTGAGTCAGTGATGACATGTTTATAAAACTACAACGTAATTTATACAAGCAGCAGCAGAGATTGTTGATAAAGAATTATATTAATATCAACTTTAATTATAGCCTAATAATAATAATGGTTATGATATGATATGAAGGATAATAACAATTATAGCATCAAAACTGGATCTGGATCCTGCAACCTGCAAGATCAGGACACAGAGAGACACAAACTAGGGAGAGAAAGAGTAAGGTTAATGACATGTAATTAAGTCATATTCATATCCTGAGAATGTGAGGCACCACAGGAAGTCCCCAAGCAGTCTAAGTCTATAGCAGCATAACTAAGAGATGGTTCATGTTTCCCTGAGCCAGCTCTAATTATAAGGAGCCAGCTCTAACATTTGGTTGGTCCACACATCTTTAACAGGCTTTTTGAGGATTAAGACATGGTTTTAGGGTTTTTTAGGGAATTGAATTTAGGTTAGGGTCAACGTTAAGGTTAGACATTTAGTTGTGATGATTAAGGTTAGGGTAAGGGGCTAGGGAATGCATTATGTATACTGTATGTGTCCACACAAAGAATGCAAAACCAGCATGTGTGTGTGCAATATTTCTGACAGGCTGCACAATAAGGGGGTAATGCTGCCCTCCACAGTTCAGGCTCTCAATCCACAGTTTAACAGTTTTCCTCATTAGAACCTTTTCTGGCATAAATATGGACCTTTTCAGGACCAATAGTCTTCATGGAGACCAAAACCTGTTCCTAATGAGGCAGAACCTCATTTCTGAGGAACTGGGTAAGTTTAGAGCTAAGATTTGATTGGTGATAGATTAAGGTTACGGTTTGGCATGAACTGGTTATGGTTAAGATACATCATAAGGCTTTGTTCAGGCTGTCCAGATGAATGAAAATCAATGCATGTCCTTTAAAGGATAGCTGTGTGACATTATAGACTTCATATGACAATTGAATAAAACATAACGTTTTGGTATTGATTAAGTAACCAAACACTCCAGTTAATATGAATAAGATGAGTGGTAGAAGACAGACAATAGTTAGTATTATCACTATATACATCCTTTTGATAAAAATAAGTGTTTCTTTCAAATGAAGTTAAAGAGAGGGGACAAGATTGTCCTAACTGGACATCTGAAAAAATATAGGAAAATTGCTCTTCATGTCAGAATGTAAAGGGACAGATTTTCATATAAGACTTTGATCTGCTATGGGGAGCTTTGAACTGATTTGAAGCACTTTAAACAGTGAGAGTGGCAGCGTTACATCTGTATATAGTCTATAATGTAGTCTGTCGGAAATTATTAATATTAGAATAGGACTTTTCATTAAAAAAAGAATAATACTCAAGAATAGCTCTGCGCGTCTATCTGTTGTCATGAGAAACGGAAGACGGAAGTGACGTCAGACACAAAAGGCCGTGACAGTAGTGTAGCCGTCATTGTGCGTGCGGTAGGCTTGTGTGCTGTTTATTTTCCCTGCTAAAATGCCGGACTTAGCGGTTGAAAACGTGGTCGTTCACCCCCTGGTGTTACTCAGCGTAGTCGATCACTTTAACAGGTCAGTATCCATAGCTTCCTCGATCACTCTGTATCAGTCTTTGCGGTAAATTTACCCAGAAACGTAACTTCGCTGCTAAGCTAAGCTAAATTTTAGCCTCTGCTGAGTCAGAGCCCCGTTTAGAATGAATGCAGACATCACCAGGCTAGTTAGCTTACTGAAACCAATTTACCCCGGAGCCTAACCCATGTCTGGCAATAGTATATGTTAAATTCGTAGACGAGTCAATGGTGTGCACCATTTAATAATATGTTATAATGATAGTATATTGTCATTCATTCTAGTTATGGACTGATCAACGCGATAGGCTAGCCATTAGCTTAGCTTGCAGTAGTAACCTAGCTAACTCCTCACTTTATATCATCATAAACCTAAAACAGTATTTTTTCTGTCCACTGTACAGGATAGGAAAGGTTGGTAATCAGAAACGAGTGGTTGGTGTCCTCCTGGGGTCATGGCAGAAAAAAGTTCTCGACGTCTCCAACAGTTTTGCAGGTGAGTATCATTTAGGAGACATAATAGAAACTGAGAATTACAAAATGAAGCACGAGAGACTGAGAAATACTCAGTTATAAATGAATGAGTGTCTTTACGTGTCTTGCTCAAGAGTTCATCGGAAGAGGCATGTCTTGTCACTTAACACAAGTAAACAAAGAAGCGAAGTTTTTTCATGGCCGGCAAAAAACAAACAAATCACTGACAATAGTAATTACACAGGCATGACCTGGTCACACTACACAGTTAATGTTGCAAATCACAGCAGATATAAAATGGTGTAGAATAAAACGAGCTTTGAAATGTGATGAAGAAAAAGACTGATGAGATGAGAAAATTGTGATGAAGAACTTTGAACTGTGTAGAGCAGCATTACACCACAGTGTACAACCTGCTGGAAATTATTAGAAGTGCACAGTCGGTTGTGTTATTGGTCTTTACCATTGGAGGGCTGGCGTTATGCAGGTGTGCAGTAGGTGGCGTCAAGGTATTGCTTGCTCTGACAGCTTGGGGAAAGAAGCTGTTGCAAACCTTACACTGCAGCCAGAAGGTAGAGGGAAGGACAAGTTCCTCAGATTATACACTGCAGGGATTGAGTTCCATCATATTGTAATTCTAAAAGTGCACAGTGGTACATTGTGGTGCAGTAGGCCAGGACACTCCACAGCCCCTCTTTAGAATGTGGTGCTGATTGATGGAAGGAGACTGGATGTCTTCAGTCTCAGCAGGAAGTGAGGACGTTATTGCTTCTTCACTGCAGAGCTGGTGTTGGCATCAGAAACGTAGTAATTACGGCTGATAAATGCTACTGCAGTTGTGCTGCACTTGCAAGTGAATGTGAAGATGATGTTGGATTCAGCATCTTGAAAACACTGCAGTTTATGGAACCATGAATTAGGATTGTTGTTGTTCAGCTTTTGACAAAGAATGAGATGCATTGTTTTGTCCTCATTCATCACACTGATGGTAAAGGGTTTTCTTAATTCATGAAAACTCTAGCAGTAGCTACCAGAGTAGCAGAAGATATGATACATCTGTTTTCAGAAGATAAACGTTTGTCTGATTATGTTAAGCACAATATGAAGGCAATTTATTTTAAAGATTCATACATGTAAATCTGCCACAGACAGATTATTAAGTCTGTCAATGTTCATTTGCAGTGCCATTCGATGAGGATGACAGAGATGACTCTGTTTGGTTCCTGGACCATGACTACCTGGAGAACATGTATGGCATGTTCAAAAAAGTTAATGGTATGTTACTGTGTGCTTTGACATAATTCAAATGTGTTTTATATCATTTTACAGCTGTGAATAACTTAATTTCTCTGGTTTTCAGCCAGAGAAAGAATAGTTGGATGGTACCACACAGGACCCAAACTACACAAGAATGACATTGCCATCAATGAGCTCATCAAGCAGTACTGCACTAATTCGGTATGCAGCTGTTTAGATTTTTACCTTTGCTAAATATGCATGAGCATGTATCTAGACACCACCATGTTCCACTCATTCATTCTGATGTTAAATAACTAATCATATTTCTCTGAAACAAACCAGGTGTTGGTCATTATAGATGTGAAGCCCAAAGATCTTGGTCTACCCACAGAAGCATACATCTCTGTGGAGGAAATACATGACGTAAGTGAATCATGGTGTGCACCAGATTGTGAAAGTATTTTATTTGCAAACAATTGAATAAGGCATGACAGAATCAATATTTGTAGCTGTATGATTATGAATATAACAATATAATGCCTTAATTTTCATTGTATAAGAATAAGACCAGTGGAAGCTCCTTGAAATGTCGGTATGACATTCACACATATCCAGTTACACACTTTTCCTGTGTAACTTCATCTAAAATTATGAGTTAGTTATAGATGTTTACATGTGCAAAAATATTCACATAGTAGTCGAGAAGTAAAAGACAAATATTAAACAATTAAAAATATACAACTACGAAAATACAAATTAATAAAATATAAAACTAAATTTTGAGAAATACCATGATGTATATTTTTGGCCATACCACCCACCACTATGATCCAGTAATTTAAATTTTCACTTGTTTTTTTAAGATTATTTATCCCAATAGGTGATACTTCCGTTCTAATAAATATCTTGTATGCACAAATTGTTTATCTTTATCTGTGTACAAGATAAAAAAAACTGGTTAGGACTCCGTAGTATTCTGTCGTGATTTGGGCTAAATATTGAAGTGTTATTATCCTCCCACAAATATTTATACTGAGAGGTGGTTGTTATCTATTTGAAAAGTAATGTGTTGTTTTTTTCCTCAATATTTGTAGGATGGCACTCCAACATCCAAGACATTTGAACATGTGACCAGTGAGATTGGAGCTGAGGAAGCAGAGGAGGTGGGAGTGGAGCACCTGCTCAGGTACTGAACACATTCTTACATTACACACATTGTAACCACACTAAAATAAAATAAAAAGTTGGTACAATATATTAAAATCATTACACATGCAAATGACAGCCTCTTACAGTATGTACGCTCTAACCCTTCTTATTTCTTTTATCCTGTTTTCAGAGATATCAAAGATACCACAGTGGGGACTCTGTCCCAGCGCATCACAAACCAGGTTCATGGCCTAAAGGGACTCAACTCGAAGCTGCTGGACATTCGTGCATACCTAGAGAGAGTGGTAGCAGGCAAACTTCCAATTAACCACCAGATCATCTACCAGCTGCAGGATGTCTTCAATCTGCTGCCTGATGTTAATTTACTGGTAAGTCATGTGTGTTTATTGTTGAGTGTTTTTTTTACAGCAGTAACTACATGTTGATCAGGTTTTACATTTGATTTTTTGCTGATATGCTGGTTAGGTTTCTTTTTCTGAAAATTGGGAATTTTTGTTAGGTTTTCCTTTCAAGTATTTAAGCTGCATTTTTGTTTTCTTATTTTAAATGGGAGAAGGTTTTTCTAAATAGGCTTTGAATCAAAAATATAATGTTACACCTTTTATTAACTAACTACATATTTGGATTAATAGAGTGAAGAAAAATGTAGAGAATGGGAAGTTGTGGTTTGATTTGACAGACAAATTTAATACGAATACAAAAAACAATAGAAAACAACCTCGATCACAAATGTTAATTATTTTTAACATACTGTATGTCTGTAATTGGGCAGCAGCTTCTTTTTTTTTTTTTTGCCTGTAGAGGGCGTACAAATCGTGTTTGCTTTAAAGAGTCAAACATGCTTTTTTCATACCTTTTATTGCAATTATTAAAACTGCAAAATATCCTGCATATTTCCATGTATTTGTAGATATTTGCTTTTCTAGTACTTCCTAATATATCTCTATATATATTATAAAAAACTTTTTTTTTTTCCATCCCTTCATTACATAGGTCAGTGCATTAAATTACATCACAAAAATTTGCATTTGTTGCCTTTCACAACTTTTAATAAACTAAAAAAATACATGTGTGATTGTACTAGACTTTCTGCATAGCTGATGTTTGTGTTTGGTCCTTGCAGGAGTTCACAAAAGCCTTCTACCTTAAGACCAACGACCAGATGCTGGTGGTCTACCTGGCCTCGCTCATCCGCTCTGTGGTGGCTCTGCACAACCTGATCAACAACAAGATCTCCAACCGAGACGCAGAGAAGAAGGAAGGACAGGAAAAGGAGGAAGGCAAGAAAGAGAAGAAAGATGACAAAGAGAAAAAAGATGATAAGGACAAAGACAAGGAGAAGGAGACGGGAGATGGTGCCAAGAAAGATGAGAAGAAGAAAAAATGAGAGTCTCTCCTTTAAGATCTTCTCAAATCATCTTCATCTGGATGGTGCTCTACTTTGTGCCCACAGCCACACTTTGATGTATGTGGGTCTCGGGCTAAAAGTAGGGCTCTATATAAGGAACGGAGTCATTTGAGATTTGGCATCACAAGTGGCTCTCAGAAAGACTGTTATTATCATTCAGAGGTGAAGAAGATGATGATGATGATGCTTCTTTGGCGTTGACAACATGTTCATTGTTTTCATAGTTGCCCGTTACCCTGCTATTTCTTTTTGTAAGATGGAGAAATATGTTTTGTTTCTGTATTACTTATTAAATTTGGATTATATTCAAATATTGGTTGATTTGTCAGTTTTCACTACTATTTAAATTGAATGAAATGTTTATTATCCAGTAGACTTGCCTGTTGGTGTGTATACTCATTGTGTAATGTTGGAATAGTACATGTACCATGTCTGTACTGCTTTTAAAGGTTTGGTGGGTAGGATCTAGCAGCATCTACTGGTGAAGTTGCACGTTGCAGCTGAATATCTCCCACCTCACCCTTACCTTCCAAGTAAAAAGGAGAATCTATTTTGGAAGTTTACCCACTCCAGATGATTATGAAGGACTTATGTGGTAGTGAAACCAATAATTCATATTATCAGGTGATTGTACACTCCACAAAACCCACAAGACATCAGTATAATTATTTTATATTCCATTTTGGCCAAATTAAAACAATATTACAAAATCATTTGGATATTTTAGTTTGAACCAAATAAAGTAAAATGAAATGTTACTTTGCTAGGATTGATATTAATGAGGTACTGCGGTTCCAAAGCATTATCCTTATTGTGCAATAGGAAATTTGATTTGTTTGTTTACATTTCCATAAACTCTTTACTGCTAATGCTATAGTCTCTACAGCCCTCTTGCAGTGGCATGCCCTTCCAAATGTCTCTACATGGCACTGCCCTCTTGTAAGTATAGTGAATCCAAATAAAGCATGAATCTAACTTTGGGACACTACATTACAGTCCTAAAATTGTCACTACAGGTGTGAGGCATGAGTTTACGGTGTGAAAGAGGGTCATTAGTGTCACCTGAGAGACAGAGTGTGCTGTTGTGTAGATGTTGGAGGTCACTGTTGTTGTTCTGAGAGTGACTGTTGATCCATTTAGGGCAACATTGTAGGTGACCGATATCAGCAACCAACCAACAACATGCTTAACTTAACAACTCTCTAGTCATGTTTCAGCCTCAAACTAAATATCTGTTTTTTTCTTCCACCAGTTAGTCAGAACTGAAGAAGCCTCTTGGACCATGAGCGGTGGAACATCTTCAAGTAGCTAAGCGCAGAAGATGACCATGACCTGGGTGACTGAGAACCTTCACAGACACGTGTGTGTGTGTGTGTGTGTACATATATATATTTAAACTGCGTCACTTCATCACTGCTGAAAGTGTGCAGCAGCCAGTATTAGTTTCAACAATCAGTGCAATGCGTTTAAGGTCAGGTTGCGTCTAGTAAATCAGATTATTACGGAGGTGAACTGGACTCTGAAGTATGACGTAAAAGGCTTAACAACCTCGCCCCCGCAGCGGGCACGCGCGCGCGCTCATACAGCCCCACAGAGGAGCATCTATGCGCGGTTGATGGTGTCGCTCATTACGGACGCGCACGCGTCAACCGCAACGCCGTTCACTTTGAACAGGACGCGCGCGACGAACGTCTCTACGCGTCGCTCGTGCTGCGCGCGGCAAAGCGACGCGTGCGTACGTACGTGTCGAGTGCGGAGGAGCGCCTCCTCTCTCCCCTCCGGGACCATGACTCCTCAGTCATTTCACTGCTACTGAACGGAGTACACCGCCGACACCGTAAACATGGCGTCTTACCTTCAGGTGAGTCCTTAAACCGCTGGGTTTTTAATTGTTTGGGGATTCTAATAAGTTAACAGGGCGTGGTTGCGGCTATTGCGGGCCTGTGTAGTTCAACGGCAGGTGCCAGGAACCTCCCTTATACTGTCTCACTGTTCTGTTTCTACTGTTTTAGATGCGTCTTCGTCCCCTGCCTCCACACTCATGTTTGTGTGATGTTGAACAGGTGGTCGAGGGGTTCAGTGTTGCTAGGAGCGCGTGTGTGTGTGTGTGTGTGTGTGTGTGTGTGTATGTCAGAGCCAACCACTCTGACCACACTTAAACACATAGAGACGTGACTTCTACTTTAATTCCAGATCGCGGATGACGAGAAGGGACACGAGCTGGACCTTTTCTGTGTCCCTAGACATTATGAGAGCGATTTGGACAAGGTGATCATCCCCCATGGACTCATCATGGACAGGTAAACCAATCAGCTGCAGCCTCAGCACCACCTGTGCCAAACAATGGACGGAACATCTCATCTGAGTCTCTCTGGCTCTTTTGTGCTCCATTGTCCTTCATAAACACATGCTTTCATGGAAATACTGAACCACACTGTATTAGCTTAACAAATCACTGTAGCACACATCCTGAAGTACATTTGAATAGGATGTGGTAGGAAGGGTTTATTGTCCAGGTGTGGTAAAATGTACTGTGAGTATGGCTGCAACAATGATTCGATGAATAATCAGAACAAACACACAAGATGTCAAGACACGATTTGTTTTACGGAGGCAACAGCAACATTTTGCTAGTAAAGTAAGACGGCTCAAGACTGAAAATACAAAGAGCCCTTTTAAAAGGTTCTACTGCTCAAAAAAACCTGATCATTCAACAGTTTACTATCATAAACTCCTATTGTCACTGCTGCTGTATACACATCAACAGTCAGGTCTGGTAGTTTTGCTTGACGGAGCCTGTTTCCACATGAAGGACACATCTTACACATAATGTTACATTGTTTGACTAAATAGAAGCAAAATGATAATATCAACAACAAAAATGACACATTTTACACTCCACAGCATTAAATATAAACAAGTTCACCTTTTTAAAGGTCTAGTATGTAACATATAGGAGGGTTTATATATTTTAAAACCAGAAATGTTGGGTTAGTCTTAGAATAAGACTTTTATGTATACATTTAGGCAAGGTTTTGCACAGAGGCTGCCATTGGTACACAGCAGAAGCAGAATTATTATTTATCATTGTTGGTTTAATCAACTGAAGCTTTGACAAATCGAGTCATTTTGGTGTCCGGGAAATGCCTGATGATATTTTTGACCTCCATTCTGACAAAACAAAGAATCCATTAATTGAGAAAAATAAATAACCGATGAATTGACAATGGAAAGGATCATTCGTTTCAGCCCTAATTAAATGTCATGTCCTGCCGCAGTCCCCACTGCAATGTGATTTACGACGCATGTGTTTACTTTGTGTCTCCTCTGTGTTCCAGAACCGAGCGTCTTGCCCGTGACATAATCCGGGACATGGGCGGACACCACATTGTGGCGCTGTGTGTGCTTAAAGGAGGCTACAAGTTCTTTGCAGACCTCCTGGACTACATTAAAGCGCTGAACCAGAACAGTGATAAATCAGTCCCGCTGACAGTGGATTTCATTAGGGTGAAGAGCTACTGCGTAAGCTGCCTTTTCTCTCTTTCATTACCAAGAACCACTTGTGCTGGGGTGACTTGTGCTGTATGGTCTTGACAAAATGTAAAGGAGAATCATTTATGTTGCATCAGAAATGAGCCACTGCGGTGTTGAGTGTGTGTGGAGACTTGGCATGCCATCACTGCAGAGACATTTTAGAAATTGATCGGTAGACTTGAGGCTTTTAAGGTGGAACAAACAAGGGGAATTTAGGCTAAACTGTAGCCACACTGTAAGATGCATCATGATGTCTCCTCCTCCTCCTCCTCCTCCTCCTTCTCCTTCTTCTAGAATGACAAGTCAACGAACAGTGTCAAAGTCATAGGAGGGGATGAGCTGTCTAATCTCTCAGGCAAGGTAAGTCATCTCATGTTTGTCAGGAACAAACTGCACACTCTCGTATGGATGTATACATACTCACTTAACTATTCTTTCATTATTCTCTGCAGAATGTTTTGATTGTTGAGGTAAGATGTTTCTATTTTCATTCTATATCACAGTGACAAAACACACGATTATTCAATATTGCAATATATAGCACTGTGCATAGGTCTTGGGCCATTATGACAAATGTATAATAATTTCTCTTGGTTAGAATACAACCAGACAATATAGCAAATACTATATGTATGCAGTATGTTACAAAGTGCCTAATGATCATATCCGTACAAATATCTCAGGGCACTATACATGGTAAGGCATAGAAAACAAACCCAATAGATCACACAATGAACAAGCACTTGGAATCAGTGGAGAAAAAAGAAACTCCCCTTTAACAGGAAGAACTCGGCTGATTGGGGTGAAAGGCAAAAAGGGATAGAAAAGGAAAGAAGCAGAGGCGGGGTAGAGACAGCAGAGAGTGACCAGGAGCAATTAAGAAACTAAGGCTAATATATAAGAACAAATGAGAATTTTAATCTAAATATGTACACTCAGTTGTTCCCAAAAGCTTTGATAAAGAATAAGGTTTTCTTTAGACTGGATTTAAATAAGGCCAGGGTCAAATTTGTCATTAAGGAGAGAGTTCCAAAGTGTTTCAAGTTTAGTAAAGGCTCCACCTCCTTGCTACAAATTTGAGATTTTGGGGATAACAAGAAGGGCTCAAGTATTTAGTGTGACCTCCTCTTATACCTGAAGAACAGCAGGACTGACTCTCTTAATCCTAAATGGAGTGGAATATTAATTAACATCGGTGGTCACAAGTGTGTTTGTCCTGCCATTTCATGTGGAAAATATCTGCTGTGAAAAAAGGTCGATTACGCCAGGTTTACCCAAGACCTGCTTAAGCACTACATATGCATCTTGTATGAGTTTTAGACCAACTTTCAATAAAATATTTCCATTCAAAATATCACAGTTTACATAAAATAAAATAAACTAAAATAAAACATTTTGTGTAAATAAGTCCACTCTCAAAGGCAAGTCAAGCTGTTGGAAAACCTGATATTTTTCCTCCAAAGAGTCCAGACCAGACCTGAAGTGTCACATACAGTATATTTCCTATATTGTCTGGTTTAATCTTAATAAAAAAAAGACCAAAAAATAAATCTGGATGGTCATTAGAACTTTTTTCAAAAAAATCTCCTGTGACCCACCTTTATTTATTTATTGTTTATTTTTTAATATGCAATTATCACATTTGTTCATCTTGTTAAAATGATATGTTGTGTCATGTTTGTAATCCTCTGTGCTTGCAACAGCTGTGGCTGTTTTTCCGTTTGTCCAGTTCCCGTAAATGCACCATCTCGAGAGTGATGGTGACTTAGTGACTTAGGTGATTCCATTTTGGTGGTCAGAGGTCAAATGTCAAGATCACTGTGATCGTGCATATGTTTTTTTTTAATGCATTATCTTAAGAACGCCTGTAAAGAATCTTTTAAAGTTTTAGCACAAATGTTCACTTGGATTTACAGATTAACGTCAGAGATTAGGGTGGTCATTGTGTCCTCACAGACAATGAAAGTGCATTTAATACGTCTGCCAAAAGAAAATTGTGTAGACCTTAATTGTCAGGTGTACAACCACTGGGTGGTGTTCTAGTTAAGTCGTGTTTCTTTCTTTTGTTGATGCCTCTGTGTTATTGTGACTGTGTTTTGTCTGCTGCTTTGTTATCAGGATATTGTTGAGACAGGAAGGACGATGCAGACACTACTTTCCCTGCTGAGTGAATGTAATCCCAAGATGGTTAAAGTTGTAAGGTAGGTACCATCATATACAGTTCACAGTCCAGCAATTATTGAATAAATGATAGAGCCTAAGTATAACTGGCATTCAGGGAGAGTGCTCTTAGCTAATGGACTCCCTATTTTAAGACTGTAATAGTTAGACATTTAAAAAAGGGGAGGCATCAGCTGATTCTGCTCTTATTATTGTTAACTGCACAGTGGATGTTGGAACCCATTCGCTCATGTATTCCCGATAGCTGGTTTACACAGTGAAGTGTTTAAGTGATGAGTGGTTTCTCAATTAGTAGATGGCTTTAATTGATTAAAATTAAACGATTAAATCTAAATTAAAATTAGACGATTAAAGCCAGAGGAAAGCAGTAATGCAACATCTTTTGAGATCATCATTTTCTGTTTTAAAGCAGTGTTTCCACAGAGGGGAACTGTTGGTTTGCAGGAAAAGGGGCTTTACCATTCCAATCCTTACCATGATGGAAACAGAGCAGATATTAAACTGCTCAAATAGCTTAAATACAATTCGGACTTAAATGCCGGTTGCTACACACACATTGAGTCATTCTTGACTAAAGAAATGCAGGAAGTTCCTGTTCCTTCTCTGAGTATTTTGAGGTTTAACTTTGACATTACTGTTGCTAACAACTCGGTGAGGAAACACATTGTAGACCTTTCTTTTTAACTGTTTTTTCTTAAATCATAAATCAACTCTAATTCCGTTATACAGCCTAAATTTGCGGTTGCTTCACTGGGCTTTATAGTCTGTTCACGTAGCAACGTCCTCTGCCTTTAGACCCTCATTTGGAGTCAGGAACAACTAAAAAAAACTAACAAAATCCTCTCAACACGGGCAATAATGAAGGAGATGTGCAGTAGACCAAAACATGACAATAACAATGACGTATGATAGTGAATTTAGTATCATGGTTATACATTTTTATATGGCGGAGGACACATAGGAAACAGGGAAAATGTGAAAAAGTTAAAGTTCAAACAGGGAGCAGCTGTTTAAGCTGTATGGTCCCATGATGGTATGCACCATAACTATTAGATTATTTTTTTTTCTATTTTCATTAAGTGGTCACGACTTAGCCTCTGTTCTAGTTCTGAGTGTTTCTGCTAGAATTATTTTCAGCAGCAGTGCTACAAAGCCGCGGCCCATATTTGATCAAGTCTAAATTCATTTAGTTTTAAATTCTGTGGCTTTGTAGATTATAATTCTTGTCTTTTGCATTTTAATTTGCATATTCATATAACTAAATATGATTTAACTGAAAACCCTGGATTCTTATGTCACTTATAGTGAAATCCAACTTCCTCTGATTCCTATTTCCTGTATTTTCTTTATTCATCGCTGAAGTCTTCTGGTGAAGAGGACCCCGAGGAGTTCAGGGTACAGACCAGACTGTGAGTACATAATACTGCAATAAGACATCTGTGAAATTATTTAGTGACGCTGTGTTTTTCATGCAGGATTAACGTTTATTTCTGGAAAACTTGCTCCACATGTAGCCAAGCCAGGCACTTACGCACTAATGCATGCCCGACAACCCCCTTTGCTTACACTGTCTGTGATTATGTAATGCTTTTAGGTTTGAGTTGGTTAATCCCTTTAAGATTGACCCTCAAGGACAGCTGTTACAGTAAGCGTTGTGACTTTCCCCGGTACAGCTCTGAGAGCTTAAGCACAACCTCACACAGACCGTAAAAGTGCAGCGTCTTGATACTTTACTAAAACCTCTTCTACTGTAAAGCCCCTTTTCCACCTATGGTCCCAGCTCGCCTCAGCACGGCACAGTTTAGGTCGTGTTTCCATTACAATATAGTACCTCCTCAACGTGGGCGGAGTCATCACTGCACAGCTACATGAAACTGCCCCTGACTTTTACACACAAACGAGTGACTAGTGACTTGTAAAGTAGTTGTTTTCAGTAACTGAATCATTAGAATCAGTTAAAGCAGTTAAAGGATTAGTTAGGGTGACCATATTTTCATTTGGGAAAACCAGGACACCTTGTCGGGGGGGGGGGGGGGGTTTGAAGGTGGGTGGGCGGTCATGTGGAGGATGCTGCTGCTTTAATAGTATTTTATTATTATTATATTATATATATATTATTCAATTATACCGGTATATTATATTATATAGATAGAACAAGATATTTAGTTGGTTTATTAAAAATGCTTTTCAGTAAAAGTCAATTACAATAACTCCAATAACAAATGATAATTTTATTCAAAATGTATTTATTCAAAATGCTTGAGTCAACAATTCCTGTCCATGGATCTGTAACTGTTGTGGTGTTTCACTGTGTGAAATGACCATGCAGCCTCCGCTGCATTCACTGCATCCTCGTTCCCTGGTCTGAGAAAGTACTGTGTGATCGAGCTAGCACTACCCTCGCCTCGGACAGCTGTTTTGTGCTTCTCTGTGTCCAGGTGGATTTTCAGATCTCTTGCACCTCCATTGGACACCGAGACATATGTGCCTGCTTTGCACACTGTGCACAAGGCTTCCCATTTGTCTCGACCCGATCTGAAAGCCGGGAAACTCTTTAGCAATTCGTCGGTAAACGAGCACTTGCGCTTCGGCATGTTGCTTGCGTATGACTGACAGTCACGTTGTCTACGTTCTGATTAATAGGGCTGACAGCATAGGGGCGGGGATTAGGCTACGTCGCACGCAGCGCCGTGGGCAGTGCCCTAGTGCATGTAAATATAATGGTCCAAAGAAGGTAATTTTAAAAACCAGGACATTTCCTCACTTTCTAAAAATAACCCGGGACACCCGGGACAGGACGTGAAATACGGACATGTCCCGGGAAATACGGACGTATGGTCACCCTAGATTAGTTCAGTACTTCCTCCATGACTCCGTCTGACACAGTCACTGGACTGAAACACAGCCGCAGGGTTTGTGATGCCGGACACTAAATACACCAGACTCCTCGGTCAAATATTGAGATTTTAGACATTTCCCTGGTAATTGTTGCACTTTTTTTATTTATTTCAGACATCGGCTTTGAGGTACCAGATGCTTTTCTTGTAGGCTACGCTTTGGACTACAACGAGTACTTCAGAGACCTCAGTGTAAGTTTGCAGTGGTTGATTACTCCAAGTGAAGAATTAATTGTAACATCATTTTTTTTAACTAATAGGAAACCTATTTTACAAATTACAAATAAGACTTGGCTAAGACTCGGTCAGTTTGCAGCAACCCCATCAACAAAAACACCAGAATACAATAAATAAAAATGTATTATATAGATGTGTTTTTCTCATATTAAAGTATGCTTCGGTGATTTGGTGATTTACAGTAAAGAAGAGCACAAAATAGCAGACTATAAAGAATAGAGCTGCATGCTGTTCGGGGAGATATGGGTTGCATTCCTGGGTCAATAATGTGTAAATGTGAAAATGATTCAACTGTAGAATCTCTTTCTTAATATGTCAGAAAACAAGGTGAGTAAGAAGATTTTGCTTTTTGGAGGGAATCACAGGATTCTTGGTAGACTAAAGACACTCAAGCCATTCTTTAGGATGTTGATGTACAGCATATATGCAGAATGAACACAGTTAGAAATAACTGAAATCACAAAGTACAAATGTAATTATACAGTATACATCATCAAAATAATTGGTTAAGCAAACACACATATATATATATATATATGTGTGTGTGTGTGTGTGTGTGTATGTATGTATGTATGTATGTGTATATATATATATATATATATATATATATGTGTGTGTGTATGTCTCAAACAAATCAGTATTTAGTTGCTCAGCTGAGACTGAGCAACCTTCCTTTTACCTTTGAAATTGACAGATTTAATTTAATTAGTTAATTTGCTTGAAATTTTGTGAATCTTTGTATAAATTCAAGGAACGTCCATCTATCTGTTAATCGCATAACTGTCCAACCAAGTCGCTTGACAGGTTCAAACTTGGCAGATGACTTACTTCATGAGTGTCATGAGTCACGAGTGTGTGCAGTTGCGACTTTGGCTTTGTTGGATAAATCATGCAAGAGATATCGGTTGAAATACAAAACAGATCTATTGCTAAAAGGGCCACCCATTGTCATTACTGTTGTTACGTTTCCATATCCGTGTTTATGTTTATGTTGTTTCACACAAAAAACAGGCACATATTGGAGGTGTACTTACTGTAGATGAAACTGAGAATGAGTCACAATTTCTTCTGTATTGTCCACACTATGAGGTTTGAATTTAAAACAACTCTGAATGAGAAAAGTGTCTGTTCATAATTCAGCAATGACAGAATGAAATCTTTGTTAAAGTTGAAAATATAAGTTACCTATGTGTCAAAAACAGGATGATTTATTTGTTTATTATTTCTAATGTATGTTTTTCTCCAACTTGTTGGTCTGTATTTCTGGATAATTGTCTTGTAAGCTGATTTTCCACAATGACAAAATGAAAACTGCTTGCTCTGGTGCAGAAATGCTTGATTCTGAATACTTTATTTATCAAAAAAAAGTCACATTTTCAAAAACGTAACCATGGGTTTTAGGTCATTTTTTTGAGGACATGAGGAAACAACAGAATTAAAAATGAATTAAAAAATTTACTGTATTCCAGCACATCTGCATACTGAATGACCAAGCCAAGGAGAAGTACAAAGTGTGAGCAGACGTAATGCTGCAGAAGCCATGACTGAATCGACCACTGTGACGACCCCTCCTTAGCTTTTCCACTGTTTGGAATCTTATTTATTTTTCTACACAAGAATCCACAAAATGTGAGTTGTGGAATGTAAATAACCTAAAGACAAATGTTTCTTTTGCCCATGTTCATAAAATGGGATCACCTATGTATATTAAGAATGTTTTGGTTGTTAGTTTTTAATTTATTTATTATTTTATGTGTACTCTGTAAATTGCAGTTTTATCTAGGAGATTCATTTGCTCCGGCATCACAGGTCTCACTCAGGCTACTGTTTTATTTTCAGTGAGCTGACCAGCTCCTTTGTTCATTTTTGTTAAGACTCATAATGCTGACATGTATATGAATATTCCCTCGTTATGTCATAAAATGACTTGGAATGTACTGTATGTTTTATTTCATGTATGAAGGACCTGTTTACAGCAATACACATCAAGATGAAAACATGGAGGCTTGTTTATTTAAATATAATATTGTTGACACTGCTACTATTGAATGTATTTATTGTAGATTTCCCGTTCATTTTTTCAGAAACAAACTTTGTTTCTTTCTTTGTAATGTTAATTTTTATATGAATAGTGCATATAGTCATAAAATGGCTTAAACGTAAGCATTTTTAGCAGTAGCGCATTGTTGCCAACTGCTGTCAATGAAAAGTAACTAAAGTCAGGCTGAAAAGACACTAGATATCACTAAAAACCACCCTGTCCTTCAGACACAAAAAAAACAAGTGTTGAAGATGAACAGTGAATTGTTAAATGAGGGGAGGAGAAAAGAAAACCTATTTTCACAGACACTATTTTGATTTCACTGAACAATGTAGATGAGTGATTGTTCCGCACATGGTTAGCTGCACTGCATATCCCCAGCCTATTGAGTGGTCACATCTTTTCTCTCTCCATCTCTTTCTACAGCAGGGGCCTCAGATTCAAATTACCTGGGGGCCAGTGAACTTCTAGTCTGTTCAGGAGGGGGCCGGTCAAGTGAAAAAAGACCCAACAGTTGGGGAAAAATTCACTGTTCAGTCAGAAATTAAAATCATATCTTGATAATCCATCATGATGTTGCAATTAAAAATATTAGAAGAGAGTTTGCACACCATTATGAAGTATAAGTGTTTGTTTTGATATAAAGTTCACAACAAAAAAAGGTGCAAAATGAATCTGTAAATAACAGAAATGAGTATTAAATCAAAATATTAATTTAATGTGATAAATATCATGTAGAATTATTATTAAAAAAGATATATTGTTCACTTTTTTCAGGTGAATTTCCATTATAAATTTAAAATCAGTGTAGGGCCTCATGTGGTCGGCGGGCCGCGAGTTTGAGACCCCTGACTGACCGACTCTCCGCCCACAGTAAATAAATAGGCTACAGCTCGATATGAAGCGCTCGTGCGACAGAACCGGCCATTTCCTTCTCGGGATGTAGTTAGGTTTATACCAGGAAGCCAAACAAGTCTTGTGTCTCTGAAAACCTGGTCGCTAAATACAGCGACAACACCACTACGTTGGCAACACTGCAGTAGCTTGAGAAGCTAAACTACGGCTAGCTTTCTCTCTGTGCGTCTTCTTCTCTTGCGGTTTGTGGCAGAGGAAAACGTCAAAGGCGTAACACTGCCCCCCTCAGGCCATTTGTAGATATCGCCTTTAGCTTCTCGTCTCATCCTGTGACGTAAATTTAAATGGACAGCTGTGCCTCCGTCACTTTTCATGTGTTTGCTGAAGTTAAACTAACCGGTTTCAAACACACTGTCCATGTGTTTGGCAAAGTTGAACTGACCGGTTTAAAACACACCGTTTATATGATTGTTTTAGATGACTCGTCAGATAACCGCAGTCCTACTCGTAAAACTAGTTTTTAGTGTATACTTTTGTTTGGTTTTTGTCTCAACGCCAGTGAAATGCTCGCATTCTAGTCCGAAGTCAATATGGAGAAGAAAGAACAGCTTATAGCCAATTTAAAGCTGTTTGACAGCGGTAACAGTGCGTCGCATCTGCCGGACCGGCCCCAAGCCTCGGTGTTGATTCCACTGTTGGTGAAGAATGGAGAGGTGTGCACACTGATGACCCTGCGTTCACTGGAGGTAACAACCACAGCCACATCACACTCTCCTCATACATGTGCATGTCATTCGTTTGTCACTGTAGATACAATTCATTCATTTCAATACAGAATGTGAATTGTGACACTTTATAGCTCTAGTTTCACATATGTGCACTTTACCTTTGACTTAGTGTAATGTCAGTCCAAGGGTCACATTCAATTTCAAAAATCACAAACTTTAATAATAATGGGGTTTCATAAGCCATTTTTCCAAGAATGAAGTTGTTGTTCTCTGAAATTAATATTTCATTGTTCACTAAATAAATCAAATTTTAAATTAAAATGTAAAAATGTAATATGAAATGTTAAAATGCCTCACTATAGTGGATGAACTTTGGGCTTCTAAGGCTACACTTTGCTGTCTACATCATTTCACTAAAATGACACCACATTTGTCATTTTTAGGAGGGATAAGAACTATGTTAAACACTCTATTTTCACATCTTTAATCTACTTCAGTCCTCTTGTACGATTGTACTTTACCAGTAAAATGAAAAGGTACAGTGCATTTAAGTTGGTGACATCGACAACAGAGGACTCCTCCCCTCACTAATCCCTTTCCCAAGTGCACCAGGAAACTACCAGAAAAGAACACACTTTCACAACTCTCTCTCTCTCTCTCTCTCGTTCTTTTATCTTCTACATAAGTAAATGCATAGCTTTATTTATTCTTCTTCAAAATGGACACGCTGCAGATACATGGCAGTGCAAGATGGTGGACCATGTAAAGCAAGGGCCTTGCATATAAAAGGCGTATTCTAAAGCTTGATTTTTATTTTAGCACACTTATACATGTATACAAACATAATTATGCGTCTTACCTGCTCTTAAACCCAATTTTTCTCCCTCTCTCTCTATTTAGATGAGGGCCAATGCTGGAGATGTGTGTTTCCCTGGAGGAAAGAGAGACCCCAGTGACAGAGATGAAGTCGACACAGCTCTGAGAGAAGCAGAGGAGGAGATAGGTCTACCACCTGATGGTGTTCAGGTGGTCTGTAAACTGTTGCCGATCATTAATAAGGTAGATCGATCACAATGTAACACATCCGTGTTAGGGTTTGTATTAGTTTGTCTCACTTTTGCTGCTCGTGTCGTTTAAACAGCGCGGTCTGCTGGTGACTCCGGTGGTTGGATTCATAGAGGAGTCGTTCTGTCCGCGTCCAAACCCAGCCGAGGTCAGTGCCGTGTTCACAGTCCCACTGGACTTCTTCACCACAAAGCAGGACCACTATGATGTCCACGCTCCTCTTGGGCCGCAGACCTGGTTTTATTCATTTAATTTTGCGGACCCCGCTTCAGGACGCGAATATTTCATATACGGTATGACGGCTGTGTTTGCTGTGATGGTGGCATGCCTCGGTCTCAGGAAGAACACAGAGTTTGTTCAGGATTTTGACGTCGAGGATCTGTTTTCTTTCTTTCAACTTGTTCTAAAGAGGGGAATTAGTAAACTGTGACCGGGGTCTCATTGCAGAAAGAAGCTTCAACAATTCAAAACTCGTGGTTGATTTACTGTCAGAGGGGAAACAGTTTCTGGTTCCAGAGCAGCAGATTTGAGTTGTTTCACTTTGAGTTAAGCACATGTACAACCTCCGGGTCTGTGCATCGGCATTCATTTGGAGATAAAATACATATTCTGAATACAGAGGTGACAGTATGATGTTGTGATATGTTGGTAAATATGAGCAAAGCAATCCCACTCTTATATACTGTATAGGCCTGAATACAACACAGAGCGACTCTCAATGAACCACTCGATTGTATGTTGTCATAGCAACACTCTACCCTAACCCATGAAAAATCACAATATTTTAGTGTATCAATAGTTTCACCATGGCAACAGAGGGGAAACAAAACTTAAAATAATTCCTTACACTTCCTTCTGAGAAACAAAAAGTCAACAGAAAGGCACAAGAACATAGTTCAAACGGGTGAGACTGACATAATAGGTTTAATAACCTCAAATTAATCCTATCTGACTTGAATAAAGTAGTGTTTCATTGTACAGCTTAATCCCCAACACACGGTTGTTGTTTTCACCTCTCTGTCATTAATCAATGAAATAATATGTGACATTTACATTAAATACATTAAAAACAACAACATTCTTTAAATCCATAGAAATCCATATTTGCCGTAATCTGCTGTAACTTCCAGGCCAAACGTTATCCAGTGTTTTGTGTGTGTTTTTGTCACTAATGGATCATCTGGATGACTCATTGCTGTTTGCTGCTGCTGAAACTCTCCCTGTGAAGCAACAAACCACAGAACAAGATAAGAATTTCCATGTTTCCCGACTAGGTTTTTCTGTTATTGTTGACGCCTAGCTGCTGAAATTACATACTGTGAAATTAAAGTCAATACTTGACTGCTAATCTGACAACAGGGAGATTGACATGGAACAACAACAATAATAATAATAATAATAATAATAATGATAATGCTTTTGTATTTGTACTAAATAAAGGAGGAAAAAAGTTAATTTGTAATTTTTCATATTTATTTGGTGGTGATGGTGGTGACTAATCCATAAAATCTGAAGAACTCAAACTAGTATTAATAAAAATCTATTGACAAAATATCAAAATCATCTAATTGTGTAGTAATAGTCTTTTTATTTAAATGACAACAAAAAGACATGTGTCCAACTACATACATTAGTATGTAGTATAGATTAGATTACATACAAAGTATGTAGTCTAATCCAGTTTTGTGTCTTTGAGACAAATGGTAAAACTCTGCATTTTATATGGACTGAATGAATGAATGAATGAATAAGGAAAGGAGAAATTCAAGGTTTGTTGAAGAATACTTGAGTCTGTGATGAAGTTACTCACCTAATATTTGGAAGCCCAGAGTTTTCCCCTCATTTCAAGCTTAACAAACTCCCTTTTTTTTTAATCTTGACTCCCTAGTTATTAATAGCATTGTGTAAATTCAGTGCAATATTTGTGATTGAATTCTCAGAACGGGATATGTCGCATAAGATAATATTGTGAAGACATTCATTTGACATTATCGAGTATATTAATTACTTTGCAAAAACCGATGAAATACGCACTGAAACTACACACATTCACCGAAGCCCAGTGAGCAGGATTCAGTGTCGCATGACCTCACACACATCCTCCCTGTCACACAGGTTAGCCATGTGTGCTTATGCTAAGAGGAAGAACACCGCCTCCGTTGCTCTTGCTCTTGTTCAGTGTTCCTACTCCTGTAGTTCAGTAATAATCCTTAGAATTTTGACTTGAATGATTAAGTTTGAAGAAAATGAGAGTCGTTTTCCTCAAACATTGTGTCCATTGATATAATCTGCATACAACAATTAATAACTTATATGATTAAATTCAAAATCTCCAAGTTTATCGTCATCGCCCCCCCCCCCCCCCACTCACATGTAATAACACACTAGAAACCTTACAATTACTTTTAACTGGAGATGACAAACTTCCACAAAGGCTGCAGTTTCCCAGTGTTGATGCACTTGAAATGGATTTGGAATCATCTCTAAAAATGTCAGTTTTTTTGAGTTATGCTCGTCATGTGAGCAGGAACATAACCTCTTTGGTTGAGGTGATTCTAAAAAAAACCAAAAAGACAAAACTGCACTGACAAAAGAAAATGGTTGCCAAACGTATTTACTACAATTTGTATCACCTAAATGAGGTTCATTCAAATCAAAGTAAGCAAATTGTCTTAAATACATAGATTGGTAAATGTAGTTTAAATGAGCTTCATTGTTACCAAATGTAGTCATCTATAAGTTTCAATGTACAGAGGAAAGGAAGAGACAAACAAATCAGGACTTTTAGATTTTTATTAATTTATTTACTGTAGCAGCAGGATTACAGATATAAACGGAAGAGTATACAAATGTCCATACCAAGGCAAAGTACATGTTAATAATAGTTCAAATGTATGATAACACACGAGGGGGTTGACCTTTATCCCTACTGTAGGGTCTTAAGGCTAGATACTAAAGCTGAAGCTACACAGAACGGATACAACAGAAGTGTCTGTCGGAGAATGTGAAACCGGAAGCAAACGAAGAGAATGAGCAAACTGATTACACACGAGATACAGCTCACACACTATTGGCAATTAACAGTTATCGTGGTTGCTCCGTTTGATCAAGCATTTCACAGCAACAATAATAATTATAATAATAATAATAATGTCGACAAGCACATCAAAACAACAAAAGCTCTCCGTAAAACAATCACCGCGGTCTTGTCCCTTTTCCCCCCTCACATCTACAAATCTCACGAGGCATGGATTTAAAACGAACAAAGGTTTTCAACAGAACAAACGAGTTGCACAGTATCATGTTTCGATATCTCACGTTAGTTTTCCAAACTAGATTGATATGGGCTATGGTTGCACGTGTGTAGTAGACATGAACTTGTTTCCTGGTGTTGCGCAGTCCTCGAGAAGAGAAAGTGGACAAGCGGTGACACAAAAGGGACATGAGTGAACACAGCAGAGGAAATGTAAAGTTATCAAGGCACACAGAGTTCTGTTGAAAGCATCACAATTGAGATTATTCCAGATACCCCTGCAGTATATTTCACACTTAAATATACATGACTGATGGACGACAACGATCAGCGTGTACAACAGTGGTGTGCTATCTTTTGTCACCGTTGAATCACATGCTTTTACACCACGGTTGTGGTTCAGGTGGAAGTGGCTGTTTCGGAGAGTCAGACTGACTGAGCGTCCTGGGGTTTTGTTTTTTTTCTTTTGCTCAAAATGAAACGTTGAGGACGTGAAAGAACATGACATTTACACCACGACTGCAGACAAACGTTCGGTGACACAAATGACAGATGGTGCCACATCCACCCATTCCCCTCCACCTCAAAACATACGTTCTCTGAAAGTGAAATTGGTCCGATGTTGGACGCGGCGCGAGCTCCGCGTGCACACCATGAGGTAAAATTTACATTCATGAAAGTGAAGTCACAGGTTGGCCGTCTGTGTTGGTATGGCTTTTAAGAGGCATCACTGTTCTGCACTTCCTCCACAGCCTTAATGTGCTCTTAAAACCCCCTAACCAAGAGGAATGGAATGCTTGGAAACATCACTACTGCGCTCTAACCTGATCTACAGTTAATGGATGAGTCAAAGTGCCATTTGAGATGCATGACATTAAAAAAAAACACGCACACAACAAACCGAGCCCATTTATTACAGTATACAAATTGGGTGAAGTCACCGTTGAAGCAGAATTAAATTCTGACATTTTTTGCTAGGGCTGCAACGATTATTCGATTATTAATTGTCAATTATTTTGATAATCGATCCATCGGTTTGAGTGTTTTTTTAATAATTAAAACAAGTTTCTGTTCTTTGCTCCATACAACAAAGAAATCATTCAAACTGATTCATTTGGTTTCAAGAACATCTTCATTTGCAGGTTTGGTTTAACACTGATGACCAAACAAGTACTCGATACATCGAGAAAGTAATCGACGGATGACTCCATTATGAAAATAATCTTTAGTTGCAGCCCTAATATTTGCTTTACGTCCACCTGATTACCAATTTCAGTCATAAACTTCATCATCAACCTGCTCTTAATTTCAGGAAAACACCAGCAGTGATAATTCTGTGCCATGAGCGTAAACTGAAAACTTTAGTTCTTCTTTTTTTTTTTACAAAAATACTCTACATTTTGATACATGGATAGAAAATTCTAAAAAAGATAAGTTACTTTAAAATGGATCACGAACAGCTGCAGGACAAAAATAGTATGACTATGAAAATGTAAACAGAATCATATGCGAGCGACGCCAACTCCTTAACAGTTGAAGTATCGTGGAAAAAAACTTGGACTTGTGATAACGCCAAATTGGCCAACGTTGTAGATATGGAAAATACAGCAGTGTTACTTTGCATCAAAAATAGAGAGTAATGTGATGAGAAATGTTTCAAAAATGGTCGGAAGTGTAAATAAACCATCAATGAGACGTAGTACCTTTACATGTCATGTATAAATGTACTAAAAACAAAGCAACGTGCTGAACTGCGATCGGTGTCGAGAGCTGCATAATTCAAATGAGCAAATAATAAAAAAAAAATAATGAGTAAACATGATGAGGGCTTTTCCAAAAAACAAACAAACAAACAAAAAAGGACATGTGTGAGACAAGATGGTGAAGATTGACAACAAGAGCTTTGGTTTGCCTGGGTGCCCTCCAGTCTGACCCCCACTGACCCTCCCTCTCTCTCTCTCTCTCTCTCTCCACTCAACTCTGCCACAACACTAACACATGATGCCAACGCTGTTGATAGAAGTACAAAGTGTTAACATAGCAACATCACATCAGAAGTGACCGTCACTCCTGCACATAGCACCATAGACTAGAAAAATGGCAGCCTCTATGTAACAGAGATTTCATTTTAACCAGTGAACACACCCCCTCCCCCCCCAACACCACCCCACCCCCTCCCCGTTCACAACACAAGGGACGAGGACTGGGTGCCAACTTCACATGGTGCCAGCCTGCGCACGGTACCAACACTGAGACAAACAAAAAACTTAAATATCCAAACACAACACAAGGTAAAACCGTCTCAAGTGACAGACTCAACGGTAAATAGTACATCATCATCATCATCATCATCATCATCATCATCAACAACAACAACAACAACAACAACAACAAAAAAACCTTCATTTCAAAGCACAGTCTAAATATATCAGTCATTTTTCTGGTTTTGTCAGTGTGAAGAAACCTGACAATGCTTTTGTGGGAATGGCTAATTTTGATAGACTTGCCTGGACTGAGTGTGAACACGACGAGGGATCCGACAGTGAGCAGACGTTCTATACAAACTTGACCTCAAAAAAATATTCTGGGAATATGAGAAAATGTAAAAATGCTTGGTTAACATGTATTTACCTTTTACAAAGACGATGGCTGTCTGTCTTTTGTTTTTTTCTGGGTTTTTTACTTTTTTACTGGACATTTCCGAGTACAAATTCAGCTTTTGTGAGTAGAGAGCCGTGTATGGATATAAGGATTAGCTGGTTACACAAAAGAGGTTATAAAGTGCTTGAGATAAAATGTTTATAAAAACACAACACTCCATTTTTCACGAGTGGACAGTTCCTTTTTCCATTCACTTTAGATTGGTAAAAGTTGCCAACTTCAGAAAAAAAAGAAAGAAAGAAAGAAAGAAAAAAACAAAAAGATAGACTCACTACGACGCTTCTGGAGAATTTCACCAAGAAAGCGGATGAGGCCTAAACACTGGCAGGTGCTTAAAAGGCCACAAAAGGCCAAGTCACATTATTCTTTTAGGTTGAATCTCATTTATGAGTGTTTCATATTCACTCCCCTCTCTGAACTTTTAAGGACTTTGACTTCATATTTGTGTTTGTGTTAGCAGAGCTGACGTCAACATTCAACTGTCCTCCATCTATAGCAAAACATTCTACAAATTAATGGAAGATAAATTTCACTTACTTACTCCTAGAGTATAATTTAATCCAACTGCTGACATGTGCAAACACGAGGGTTTGATTTATTAGAAAAAACATCTACAAAGATGATTGAAGAATAAAAGGTCCAGTGTGTAACATTAAGGAGGGTTTATTGGCCCAAACTGTGCGTGTGTGTAAACCGCTTTCAAATAAAAACGGTTTTGTTTTCGTAGCCTTGTATATGTACTGTAGGCAAATGCTACAATGTTTCTACAGTAGCTTTGAAGGGACAAACCAGTAAAAGCATGTGTTTTACATTTGAAACTAATAGCAACTGTTTGACCGCTGGTAACATGTTTAATTCACTCCCTGTTCAAATAACTAAATACAGATTTATTTAATTTTTTTTAATCAGCGTTAGTAGGAACACTAATACCCAAGTGAACATGCTCATTTCTTCTCTGCTTGATTTCTACAGCCCATGACAGAGATGTGCATTCATCTTGTGGCTGTTAGCATAGCCGCTATCCATTTACGTTTTCAAGCAAATCATACTTTTACAACTTGGGACACTTAATTCCATTAGCAGCGGAAAATGGTTTACATGCCGTTGTATTTCATTCTTGCTGTTAAATGTTTGTTTTATGTAAATCACATTGAGTTGCCATTGTGTATGAAATGTGCTATATAAATAAAGCTGCCTTGCCTTTAAAACAAGGGACAGGTGTGAGAGATAAAAACAACACAACAAACCACTATTCAAGCCACTGAGCTTAACTGTAATGGCAACGTGGTCAAAAATCAAAGCTAATTTTAGTGTGGAAGAGGCTTTAATGGTAACTAAATCTCCTCTACTGCAGCTAACTCCACCCAGTGCCTAATTAAACAAAACAAAACAAAAAAAAAAGCCAAGAAGTGGGCTGAGAGCCGAGTGAGGGAGACTACAGGGCAGTGAGGGGGCGTGGCCTGTTTGTGAATTCTGTCCTAGAGAGGCGGGGGAAAAGGGGGAGGAGTCTGGGACAAGCTTTGTGCTGATTAGACAAGAGGGTGATGAAAGAGTGGACTAAAAATAGCTAATGGCATAGATAGATAATCACATGTTTCGATACTTAACACTAAACGGTGAAGACGTACACATGGATCAGTAAACAACGTTACTAAATATCCACATGCACTGGTTTATACTTGAAAAAAGCAGTTTAGAGCTTTAGTTCCACTTTAATTCTTACACACTGGACCTTTTAATATTGCAAAATTACTTAATTCCTGTCCTAATGCCAGGTAACCTCTCCATATACACAGAGCCTTACAGTCTCTGCTTTTGAGTGAAGTGAGTTTTCATGCTCACAAAATGAGATTCTTCCTGCATCTGACACTTAACTGTATGTGCAATGTGATGCCCACACCCTGGCTGTCTGTTTTACCCTCTGCCTGCACTTACAGCCTCAGCTCCATCACATTTCTATTCCCCATTTCACCGTGTCACCGACATTCTTCATCCCTTTCCAGTTTCACCACTAAACCTGATAGACATGTATCATAATCATCTCCTGGGCTCACATTATTAAAATAACATAAACAAAAAAAAACACTGCATTTCTGAGACTGATGTTTAAAGCTGTTATTACAGGCCTCTCTGATCCTGCAAGAGGGGTAATAACAAAGGCGGCTTCATCAATTCAAGGTCAATGGATTGAAGAAAGCTGTAATTCATGATAAAAATGTCATAATGACAGAGTTACATTAGATCATAATTTGGGTTTTTAGATAAAAGGGGCATTTGATTATTTAAATATTTAAAATGTTTCGACATTTTTGTAGCACTGGTGCCTAAAACCACACACTGCCACTCCTGTTTGTTAATATTAGGATGTAAAACTTTCAGCTACATATCACTCACTCTTGTTTGGGAACACACTGTCCAATTGTTTTTTTTTTTACTACTTCTGTAGGCTTTCAAGTAGGTCCTCAATTTTATCCATGCTTGACGACGCAGATATTGATGCCTGCAATTGATTCTGTAAGCTGTTCTGCATCTGTGTCTGTAGACTGGTCTGCATTGGAGTCGGCAGGCTTGTTTCTATGTTTGCCTGTAAGGTGGACTGCAGGGCCGTTTGTGGATTTGTCTGCATTGCGTTTTGCAGGCTGGTCTGCATGGCGTTCTCTAAACGGGACTGAATTTGTGCCTGGAGGGTGTTCTGTAAGCTGCTGTGCATGGAGGCTGGCATTGAGGAGGCAGCTTGGGTCATGGACTGGTCCAACAGGGGCTGCATGTGGCTGGAGTTCTGAGCCTGGCTCTGAGCGGGCAGGGGGGATCCGGATGAATTGAGCAGCTGTGGGGAGTCTGGGAGGAAGAGAAAATGGCATTAATTGAAGTGATGGTAACTGTGGTGCAACTTGGACACATGTTTAACTCTATGGGTTGTGCATGGCAGTGCCCATTTCCATCAAGCAGTTTGGTTCAGTTTAGTTTGTTCCACAGTTTTGTGTTTCAAATATCAAATGCTATGCTATGTTGATTTGGTACAGCATGGTACGGTTTGGAATGGTAAAGCCCTGGGCCAGGTTTGCGTTTCAACAGAACAGTGCCTTTATTTGGTGGGCGGGGCCGGGCGTGGGCTGTGCCATAGTACCAGTGTGACGACAATGAATGACTACATTGAATGCTACACAACGGACAACAATGGAGGACGTCCGGCAGCTCAACAAGACGTTAAGTTTTGTATGAAAATAGATAGATAGTCGCAAGGGAGTTACATTTTTCTGTCGCCCCATTCAGATGACTGTCCTGGGTGAACTTATGGAACCCTGAACTTACTGTACCATTTTACTCTGGTACCTCAAAGGAAGGGTGCCCTAGAAATTAAACAGTAAGGGCTACTTATTTTGGTACTATTCCCAATGGAAACGCAAACAAATGCGAACTGTACCAAAACAAACTGCACTACTCGGTGGAGATGTGGCTCAGAGTACCAAATAATCAATCTGCATGGTCCCTTCTGTTGAGGTACCTGACACCTAAACGGTGGAGCTCGACACACTGCAGTGCCTTCAACAGGTCACCAGAGAAACATCACTTGTGATCAAAAGATGGGGGTTTAAAAAGACAAAATGCACCAATTTTAAAGCTCTAGTTCGTAGATTTTAAATAGAATTAGAAAAAGCATTAGAAAAGAGAAAATTCAAGGCAGTTGGTTTTTCGTCAATGTGATGTCACACTATTTACATACATGACACACCTAAGGCCATCTGGCCTACACTACACACCCTGCAGTGGAAACACAAGCCAGAGCTGGGTTTAGAATTTTAAACTGTGCCATGGCGAGCTGAACTATGCCAAATTGCTTGGTAGAAATGAAGCTTTGCTGATTAATTGTACTTCGAACATAAGGAAGCCTAAAATCATCTTACCATTCTGGATGCCAAACACAAACAGGTTGGCTTGTCCTTGTGGAGCCACATTCCCACCCACGGTTGTCTGGAAAAGCTGCTCTGGTGGCTGCTGGCCCGGGCTGGTGACAACACCCATACCACCTTGAACCACAAAGATGGTTGTGCCAGGGGCGGCCGCCTGATTGTTCAGCTCCTGTGAGCTAATGGTGCTCTGCAGGCCGGACAGAGATGTCTGTGGTAGGAACATCTCTACAGGTTGACTGTTTGAGACGCTGCCGGGGCTTGGGCCCACCTGCATCGGCTGCTGCTCCTGGAACATACTCTGCTGTTGATTCTCATTGGATGTTGAGTTGTTGCCTGAGGAGCTCTGGTCTTGGAAGGACATGGGCTCTGCTGGGTGGGGCTGAGGGATTCCAACACTAATGCTCCCTATAGGGGAAGGGCCTTGGTTCTGGGTGCTGAAGAGTAGAGTTGGTGGCATAACCTGATGGTTAAGATCTGTTGTGCAGAGGAGCAGGCCTGTCTGCTGGGGCTGAGAGAGTTGGCTCTGGGGCACAGGGTTGGCCTGTGAGTGGCTGGGAATACTTTGGAACAAGGAGCCCTGTTGGCCCATGGAAAGCTGTGGTGGCTGTTGCTGGTTCTGCTGTGCAGACTGCTGTTGCTCCATGGGGGTGCTCTGTTGTTGCATTTGGGAAAGCTGAGCTTGGGGTTGGTTCTGGAACACTGTAACAGACTGGGGCTGGTTGGTAGAGGTCTCCATAGATGAGATGAACGCCAACTGTTGCTGTTGTTGTGGAGGATTTGGGGAAAGGTAAATGGTTGACCCAGTGGACTGCTGCTCTGAGCCGAGACTGCCACCCGTCAGAACAGTCAGTGTATTCTGCAGCAGGGCAGCCTGGACCTGTTGTTGGGAATCTTGGGTCTCAGCAAGGGGCCTGGGTGATTGGAAAAGCTGTTGTGGGGGGGATGTGTGGGATGGAGGCTGCGTTGGGAAGCTGGTCTGAATGGTGAGCAGCTCTCCGGCCTGTTGTAGGAGGGACACTGGCTGCTGGACTTGTGATGTGGAGTGGATCTGTGGCTGGAGCAACTCAGCCTGAAACTGCTGCTGTAAATTCTCCAAGACCTGCTGCTCTTGCAGTTGTTGCTGCTGCTGTTGTAAGTTGCTCAGTGCTTGATTTTGTTGTTGCTGCTGTTGCTGTTGTAGTTGATGGTGTTGTAAATTGGTGAGCATTTGATTCTGTTGTTGCTGATCTGGAAGCTGAATGTTAAGGACTTGCTGTTGTTGATTCTGTTGTAACTGTTGCTGCTGTTGAATATTCTCCATGAGTTGTTGTTGGATCTGCATGTTGGTAAGTACTTGCTGTTGCTGTTGTAGATGTTGCTGCTGCTGTTGATGCTGAATGTTATCAAGGATCTGCTGTTGTTGCTGCATTTGTTGATGCTGTTGAAACTGTTGCTCTATTTGTTGCTGTTGCTGTTGCATCTGTAACTGTTGTTGTGGAGACAGGGAATTATCTGTGGTTCCCAATCGAAGACTGTTCATGTTTTCTTGGACATGCTGCTGAAGAGAGTCTGGAGAGGGTGAGGGGCTGTACAGCACAGAGTTTAGTTGCTGCTGGGCTACTGCTGCCTCCAACACCTGCTGGAGTGTGGTGTTACCTCCGGCCTGTAGCTCCCTTACTGCCCTCTCAAGCTGGGCCACCCCTTCCTGGGGGAACAAGGGAACCTGTGACTGTTGAGGCTGTGGCTGAGATGGAGCTGATATCTGGGGCATGGACACAACCCCGGCCCCTCCATTATTGCTGGAATTCTCAGGAGACAGGCTTTCCTGAGGCTCTCGAAGGAATTGCTGAGGGACATCTGGTGTCACAGGAGGGATTGTGGTGTCTCCTGACACTGGAAAGGATGCTGGAGATGCAATGTCTTGCTTTTGTATGGTACTGAGAGACTCTAGGGTGGGGAAAACAGGGGGCGCTTGGGGAAGCTCCACATCTTCAGATTGCAAGGGCATTGAGTTTTGAAAGGACTCTCCTCCTGGATGAGGACTAGAGCTGAGCTCCAGGGTCTGCTGGACTGAGGCAAGAGGGTCTTGGGATGGCTGAGAAGAGAGAGGAAACAACAACATTACAGACTGTAATTCTGTAGTGCATTGGAGTTCAAACTGCTCTTTTGGATCACAGTTTAGATACTTTCATGCCTCTTAATTAAGAAAAAAATCCATCTTACTTTAAAGACACCTGTAGGTGCTGGATTGCTAGATACTTCCATCGGTGTGTCCTCTTGTTTGGAAGGCTGACCCGAGCAGTCAGTTCGCTCAGCGGACATAGATTTCATCTGACCGTCAAATAAACACGTCTTAACCAGAGAGGGCCCCTCTGTTTTTACTGTCTGGACATTTGAATCATCAGCTGAGGGTAGGAGTGGAAACACAGGATAGTGACAGTTTAAGTGAACAATCACAAAGGAATTCATTCTCTGAAAGAAAATGTTTAAAAGCCAATGCAAGGGAACACTGTTCAAAGTTCACAGTATAGTTACAGTTCCTCAAAATTGTGAAAAAACAGAACTCAATCGACTCATCTTTTAAATACGACCTTCAAGAGGCTTGTAACACTTAAAAGATTAGCACTGTGTGGTGTGAAAATGACCAACTTTGTAACATCTGGGCTTTAGTCAGTGGCTGTACCTGAGTCTGGAGTGTAGGTGAAGGGCTGAGCATCATGTGATCTTCCAGCATTGGTCATCACATAGATACCCACAGACACGGGAGAAGTGATGGACTGGTTGTGAAATGGAGGGGCTGTCACGATCAAATGGTTCTGGAAAACATTTAGAGATCCAAAAGAGCAATCACAATAATGGTAGAATCATATTAGGTCTATGTTAAATAAAAACAGCTATTGCAGCAGCTTCTATTACTGCAGAAGAAACACCAACATATTTATACATTTCTATTGCATCTACCTGATGGAAAAGGTCCATGTCAATCTTTGCCTCGGCTTGCCAGGAATTATCATCTGTAATAAACAACATAGATGTTTTATTTCTTCCATACACTGGGAGGTTACTGTAAATCCAGTGACTAACAAACAAAAAACACCAAACTTGCAACATCACCTGCAATGTTCTCCTGAAAAACAACCTTAGTTCCTTTGAGGAAGTTCTTTCCAATGATAAAAACTTCCTCTCCTCCTCTCACTGAGCAGCTGTGAAGACTCTTCCTCAGAATCTCTGGCACTCCAGCTGGCTGGGCTGTACAAGGGTTACAAGATTGAAAATAAAGGACTGAGGGTTCGATGGTCTGTTCTGACCAAAGCGGTGTTACATGGGCCTTACACTAATGCCATGTTTCCACTACATGGTCCCAGCTCGCCTCACCTTAAGAGTTCCTGCAGACCATTGTTGTGTGTGTTTTCAATACGGTGCAAGAGCTGAGACAAAGACTTCCACTAAGGTTCTAGTTCCTAGTAGAAGTTCCTGTACCAGAAATGTGCCATTTTATCGTTCAGATTGTGTCTGATATACTCACTGCAGAGAATGGGTGATGAAGGAACCTGCAGAGTGAGGTTGGATCCATCAGACTGGGGGATGACTACTCTAAAAGCAAGCCTGGCACGGGTGCTCTTCTTCTTAGAACCTGCCACACCAATACGGGCCTCCACGTCTGCATTACGCAGCTTCAAGATTCCTACACAGTCCACCCTGTAGACAGCACATTATGAGGTGAAACATCAGTGCTGCAGAAGGATTAACTTGCCCAGAATTATGCCCATACACACAAAAAACCTTACGCAAGTGTCATGTCATTGCTCGGCTCCAGGGGGATCTCAATAACAGTTGTGCCTTCAATGTCCACCTCTTTGCACGCGGTGGTGTTGCGTCCAGTCACTCTACAAGCCTGGTAGAATCCATGAGGTTTCACTCTGCCCGCATCATTTGCTACAAACACCTGCAGCACAACTGGCTCATTCACACCCTCTAACTGCGGACAAACCAGAAGATTGTAAATAAAAATTACAACATTAAAGTAAATAATTACCTTGTATGAAGCACACAGTGAAGTAAACGGTTTGTATGTATACAGTGCTTTTCTAGTCTTGATGACCACTCAAATCTGATCTGCTTTCCACTGCAGTTTTGCATTTCACCCATTCACTCACACATTCATACAGCGCAACTACGTGCGGCACATTTTCTCTCATACGTCTATCCAATCTATCAAGATCAACTATCCAAGACATTCACACGCTGCTGGCACAGCTGTCAGGAGCAACTCGGGGTTAAGTGTCTTGCCTAGGGACACATCGGCACGTAGGTTAGCAGAGCTGGGGATCACACCATGACTTCTGGTTAGTCTTTGAAAGATGACCCGCTCTACCTCTGATCCACTGCCGCCCCACAAGCAAATGTGCATACAGAGCAACTCTTCCTTTTTAAAAAAAAGATGCATAATGAGATGAAGCTCATACACAAATTTGTGCAAATGTTAATCTGCTTCCTGTGTTCTCAGGTTTTGCAGACTTACTATATCTTGTGCATTTTTATTCCATCATTGCCAGCTTAGGTGGAAATATTTTCTTAGTCAAACCTTTACAGTGGGGAATCCCTGCTGTGTGCGGTCCTTGACAGAACCCCGACTGCCCTCGGTCAGATAGCGAGCTCTGTGTTGGGTCTCTGGCTGCACCAGGATCTTCAGTTCCTTCCCATCACTCCTCTGGGGGAACTGAGCAGAGAGTGACCCACCTTTCACTGCAGTCCCTGAATCAAGAGAGCTGCAGGGCAACACAAATCCAGAAATTCAATTTACCCACAAGACAAAACTGAATAATTCTTCCCAAACCCCTACAAAGGATCACAAGTATCTGTGTTAACAGAACCTCACCTGGCTATAGAACTGGTCTTGTCTGTGCTCAGCTGTGAGAGGACAAAGTGCGGGGCCTTGGCACTGTCAGCATCAAACACATCCATGCTGTCTTCTGGAGGAGCAGGCTTTGGGCCAGGCCGCTGGCGAGGCGTACGTTTTCTAGATTTGCGTGGCACCTCTGTGTTGTCATTGTAGGAGATGGAGCTGATCAAGCTGAAGTTTGAAACTGAATCGTCAGCCCACATGCTGCTGCTGTGCTCAGAGTCTGGACCCAGTGGACCAGATATGGTAGGCTCCTCTTGGCAAGACATCTGGCTGTCATCAAATAGGTCTTCGGGTGGTGGAGATATGCTCAACACGGGCCTCCGCTTGGATGGTGTGTTCTGAGGCTGCTGGACTCCTAGCCCTGACAACACTCCTGAACCTATGTCTCCTGCTGTGGCGCTTGCTGCGCTGATGCCTCTGCCTGGGCCGGATACAGAACCCTCCATACCTTGCATCTCTGAAGTTCCGGCACCTTCCCCTCCAGTGGAGTGGAGATGCTGGGGAACCTTGAGATGGTCTGAGGGTGATGTGGAGGGGCCAGCGGTTGGGACTCCCATGTCCAGGGAAGAAGAGGCAGGGGGGCTGGAGGTGGAAGAGGTGGCATCTGTAGTAGTATACACATGTACATGAGTTAGTACCGATGTTCTGCACAGAGCAGGCTAGCAGTCCCATTCAAGCAGCTAAATTTGTGCATAATTTGTATTGATTTCCCCTCTTCCCGACTCTAATTTCAATAGACTATGTGGGTTATTTTGCTCTCACTGTGCATGCGAGAGCTGTCAAGCACTGATTAAACATTTTGAAGTTAAAGTTGAGAAGGGTACTATAGGTCCCACAGTGTGTTGATTCCTACAAAACCTTTCTCAATTAAAAATCAATGTGACAAAACTGACATGCTTTGTTTACCAAAACAAACGCAAGCTACAAATTGTAACATACACATTGCCAGAAAACAAACATAAACAAAATCTGGTCAATTTTTTTTGTACAGCCAAATTTGCAAGCTGGTAACATGGCTCCAAATGAAATTTGCCAGGGTTACAGTACATTTTGTGCAATGTGCATTCAGTAGTAAACAGTAGTTTGCGCATGCCAATTGGAAGATTTGGTTGGGACTGAGCGTAGCCATGGAGACAGAATAAACAAGCCTCTGACCTATGGAGCAGTGAACTGCAGACCATTTTATATGCAGACACTCCCTGCCTCAGAGGGAACTTCCTGCAATAAAAACGAGACAGCCAATGAGCAACAAGAGAGCTGATCATTCAAGACTCAACTTCTGTCAGTCAGTAAACTGGATGAGTTCATATACTTGATGAAGAAGTAACTTTAGAAGTTGACCATTTAAAGACACTTTCAAGTATGTTTATTTGGTTAATGATCTGAAGCATTTTGCAGTAGTCATGCTTTTGCTTGTGCTGCTAAGGGCCAGCTGGGTCAGACAGGGTGGTGACAAAACAGCATTACAAAAGCTCTCTCCAATGTGACTGTAAACCAGTTATTTTGGACTTCAGATGAATTCTCAATCCTTTATAGTTAAAGCTGATGGAAACTGCTCTGAAACCATGATCCAAGATCAGATCAGATTTTTTTTTTTGCTGTGCTAAATGAAAAAGACAGGCCATTGACTACCAGGGGCAAATTCACTGTTGCTGCTTTTAGCTGCAAAGCTCAACAATTCTGAATCCTCATTATATCTTAATGTGACCTACTATTGTGTGGGGGGGAGATTATCTGTGGATGTGCAAAGGCTGTTCCTGCTTTAGGGCACTTTTAATGCATTTAAAAATAAAATCTGATACTGATACCTTCAGACTGCTGCGCTAAATCAAAGGTGCTGGTACACAGACTCTGAAACAGAATATAATGTCATTACTTGACAGCTGTCAGAGATAACTGCTAAAGAAAGCCAAAGGACAGCACTGGTTTTTACACTGCATGGGGTTTTGCTTTGTCTCTGCCTAAAAAGGTGAAGTGACAGAAACCACTGAGCACAAGCATGACAAGAAAGAGTGCTGCTGACAAAAAAAATGAGTGGCACAGGAAAGAACAAGCTATGTTGCCATGCTGTTAATGAAAACCCAACATTTCTTAGAGCTGTTATTCAGAATAAAGATTAAAAAATTATATTCACAAAGATACTTGCACATTATTTGAGTTTATAAAGTGGTCTAAAATTATATTAATGCATATTTTTATATCTTGTTTTCTGGTCTATCAACATGTATGTGCATTTCAAATATCAAATGTCGTGAAAGGCCGTGTACCATCCCCACTTTTTGGCTCTGTTCAGTTGAGGCAACGCCGCAGTCAATTGTCAGTAAAAAAAATAAACTATGAAGCTGTTAACACATTTGAGCTGATGTGTTTATCACCTACAGCCATTTAAGACATAATTCTCCAATGCTTTTGCTTTATTTACGTCTGTGCATACTGAAGCATGCGATATATAGGATTTTTGGTTTGTATTGGATTTTTCATTCAAGTGATTTTGACCAGTATTGGACCGGTACTGTATCGGCTCTAGTTTATATATGTATCTCCGTCATGGAGAGTATATTAAGATGTGAAGATACCATGGCCCGCAAATCTCTGTGACAGCCTGTCTTCGCATATCTTGAGAGGATAAGATATACATTTTAGAACTCGTCAGGCGGTGTGAATCCGTGTTTAGATGTAGACTTAGTAGCTGCACTTACGATAAATCAAAGCCCCAACACAAACAAGCAAGATTAGTAATGTCTCTTCCCAAACTAATGCTACCATTATATATACAGCATAGCACAAATTGGCCATAACATTCTGCTCCACCCTTAATTAGAAGCACCAGGAAAATCCCCCAATATTCCAAGGTGACACCAAATGAGTTTTTTTATTGTATTGTCATGACAGCAGTATTTCAATAAAGTCAATATGTCTCAGAAAGTAGTGAAAGGGTGAAGTTGCCCAGACAAATGACATGAACCCAAATTGGTTTCTTCACCCCTACTGACTTGGGGACTGGTTTGGTAAAAAAAAGAAGAAGAAAGAAACTGATCCCAGATCATGGTTTTCACTGGCTGAGCCGTTAGCTCACCTGAAGCCAGGGCTGCAGATGGAGGAGGTCCTGGCTCTCCCCCACTCTTCTGGCTCATGGTGGGTGGGTTGGTCTGGGTGGACGATGGCTGGAGCTGGAGCTCTTTGGGTAGGAGGTCATATACTGACTCTGCCATAGAGGGTGAGCAGGAGGAGAAAAAATTAGGTTCTGAAAAACATATTTCAGTTTATTAGGAATCTAGCGAAGATTGTCAAAGTCTCCTGACAGAAATGGTGGAGCCTGACTTGTGATTTACAATCTAAAATTGTATTTGTTTTAAATAAGACAACTCTCCACACTTTCACAGATAAAAGACAAAAAAGAATTATATACAGGACTTCCCATATTATGACTTCCATACCAGACACCCAGTCATTGTAGACCTTCAAATGCATAACAGCTAAGGCACAATACTGTTTCCCATACTGTTATCCGTTTGAACTTGGGGAAGTTCAGACTCAAACATGCAACTTTACCTCAGAGCCATTCTGAATGCCCTCTTGGCCATCGGGAGAAAAAAAGGGGTCGGGGAAATCCTAATGTCTTTGAAGGAATAGAAGAACAAAGCATTTGTTTGAACTTGATTCAACAGCCCTAGACTGCAGTTAACTAAATTCACTGCAACCTTTTTTTATCACTGACCAGGCAATAGGTGTGAAGAGATTCTGACAGAATGATAACTTCAGCGAGAATATCATGGTATTGCGGTATTGTGGGTGTAAAATGTGATCTTCTAAAGCTGACTGACAGTGCACACAAACCTGGTCGTAACCAAAGTAATTAAATCATTAAAAACAGACTTGACTTTTAAATACAGTTATTAGCCCATGCCCATGACTGGCAAAACAAAATGTATTACTCCATTTTACTTCCACTCATGAAAGTATAATAACAAAACTACTTGTGTATCACACTCGAGGTGCTTCTCGTTTCCTTGTTCCCTTTTCAGAAATAAGTGGAGGCAATCCCAGAATGATACTGGAAGCAGACCTGGGTCTCATGATCGCACACTTTCTGCTCCATCTACAAAAAAGACAACAAATCACTGCACAGGGCATCTTATGATCAACTAAATTAGGCTCAAAGGGGTTTAGAGTAATAAAAACCTGCAGAGACGTCCCATGATATTTGATGAGGATTCCTGGTAGACCGTAACCAACCACTGCAGCTACACCGGCACAACACACATTTGATGGCAGATGAATACGTAGAAGTGTAGTTGCTATGAAACTGGGAGCTATCATTGGCCTGACATGGATACATCAGCTGTGCATCAGGAGCACCCAGCATGTGTAGTAGTCATCTGATATGCATCTATGACTAAGCACCGCCTGAACGGTAAAACTGACAAGACATATGATCTCTCACTTCTGTGATGACAAGAATGGTGAAAAAGTTCCCAGACAAATTTACCGCTGTTCACACAAAGAATCACACAAGGAATGACACAGAGGCAAAACTCAAACGTGGAGGCACAAGATAAATGATGGGAACAGTTCTCTCAGAAATTACAGTCAAACTTCCATCTTGAGGGAGAACCATCCTTCAGAGTGTGTTGTGCTTTGTTCATGGAGTGAAGAGAGAAGGTCTTTGTGTATGGATGTAATACGGACTGACTGACAACCCGACATGACCTCAGTCTTGACTAACACGCCTTTCACACAGGAGAGAGTGTGTATGATGTGAGTCTACTGTGTGTTCAGGCTTCCATATAAACAGGCAGTCACTTATAACCAGATGCCATCACCATTTCCCAGCTCACACTACATTTCTGATAATGGGTCATTGCGTATATATCACAACACTTACATTATTTATGATTCCTATAGAAGACAGAAAGCCGGATTATCGGGCTGGGTTTAAATATATTTATTTATTTTTGAATAACCTTTAACACGATATTTCAGCCGTCTGTGGCTCTTTGTTCCATACATTTGCCTCCAGCTCTCACCCGAGTCCCGTGTACACTTCACAATTTACAGAGCAGACACACAAATGATGCAGAAAATACATCCTCTGACGAAACGAGCCATGGTCCACCTAAGCAATTACATAAAGGGATGCTATGGGGATATAGATATTAGCAGTCATGCGCGTAAAGTGACTCTCGGTCGTTTTCAACCTCTCTTCTAATATGTTATCTTATGAAGTGATTCAACGAGAGAACGTTTATGTTCTTAAGAAATAAACATAGATAAACCTGCTGGTGCGGGAGTCTAAATAAAAATCAGAAGCCAACAATGCTAAAGTAAACAAAAAATATTTTTTATGTTGTACATTCATAGATGTAAAAGGGCACTATAACACCGTAAATGCCCCCTTTGTGGGATTTTAAATGGACTTATTTACAAAAAACTCATCTAAATCTATTGATGTAAGAAAATTAGGGGAGTGACTATGAAAAATAAACAAAAGGAAACACCACTGACTGTTCGCCTGTCACACAGTTTATTTTCACCTTTAGTATTATTATCATGCATTATAACAGACTGATCATCTTTAACAGAAAAGAGAAGAACAATAATAAGGACAGTGAATCTAACACATTTCACTGCTCGGTCATTTCACTCAGTTTGAGTATGCAAACGCATGACCTGGAGTTCATTCAGTGGTTTTGAATTTACTCATATGCCAGGCTGCTCGGGGACTGAGTGGTATGCAAAACCATGTTTAATATATAACTCACTGAGCACTTTATTGCAAACACAATGTTAATACCAGGGTAGCTCATCCGTTATATCTTCAAACAGCCTTGGTTATTTATGAGAAATAGTTGTGACATTTTGGTTCATGTTGACGTGAACGCATCACATTTCACATCCACCTTTCATGTCCACAGTTTTCACATCCCACACATCTAAGATCTGGTGTCTCCAGTCCAGGGAGGCCACTGAAGAACACTGGACTCATTGTTGTGTTCATGAAACCAGGTTCAAACGACTTTTGCTTTGCGTCAGTCTGCGTTAGCAAAGTGAATTAGCGTTACCACATGATCGCCAATAACTTTGCTGTGGTATCCTTTGTGTTAATGGTGCGGATTATGATCATAACATTATTAATAACAGCCTTCCCTGTCTATTCCACCTTTATACACACAAACCCTCACTTTTTCCTTTGTGTTTATCAGCAGCAGCATCCAAATTTGTCAAAAACTAGTACATTTCCTTCATTTGCTCTGTGTGATGAGAATGACGGTGTCTGAAGGAAGTGTGGCGCTTTCCCGTTATACAATTCTAGCACCAATTGGCTCAAGTTGACTTGACTCGGTTGTTTTGCTTTTCCATTAGTGATAGTACGTTGTACCTGGTGTATTTTTTTAGTACCTGCTCTGGCGAGGTTCCAAGCGAGCTGAGCCAAAACTTAAGTGTGATGTCAACAGACTGTCGGCCACTGACTGGTCAGAGAGTGTCGTCACTGGAAGAGTGATGAACGTAACGTCCAACAATCAAACCAAACAATGCCGAACTGTAGATCACTTGATCTCCAACATCTAACAAGCACATTTCTAAAATCTCTATATTTAACAGAGGAGTCTGGTGTTTTTATCGCAGTACTGTCTGTGTCACACAGAGTCTGCACTCCTGTCATGTTGGATGTACTGGACGATTCGGTGAACTTTTTTTTTTTGATCACCTGATTCTAATGGTTTAGTTACACCGAAAACAGCTGCTTTGCCCGACACTACTTTGTGTTACTTATAAAACCAACAAGAGTGGAGTGGAGTGAAGTAGTGCATATATAGATAAGTTGTTTGGTGTTTTAATTAAAGTTGTCCATAGATTATTTACTAAACTTTAGAAAAAGTCAGTTTTTTATATTAACCCTTCGCCTACGGGATTTGGCATGCATACTTCTCATTACTGTAACTCCTAGACCATTTGTGATATTTAGAAAATTCTAAAACTATGGACTGGCGAACTGTCCAGAGTGTGACCCACCGTTCGCCTTATTTCAGTTGAGATTAGCACAGTAACCCCACGTGACCCTCATGTGGAGGATAAAGCGGTTGAAGACGGATGGATGGAGAGAAAGCAGAGAAAGAGAGTTTTTATACTGCAATATCATGATGGAATATTGTGTTATAATTTTAAGCTCATATTGCCAACCCACTAATGAACATTTGTTTTTACTCAATTCTTTGTCTTTAAGAAATGTTTTTCTAGACACAACCCCCCCCCCCCAAAACAACTCTAAATGCTGCAGTTCATATGCCAGGCCTGTATGTGGTGCTGTCCCGCTGCTACGTAATTACACCAAATACAGAGAAGAGGACGTGGCGCAGGAGCATAAAGCTATCAGGGTTCAGGGTAAGGTTAGAGAGGTGGTGCTGTGCCATCATCATATTTTTTCCCCAAAGTTGTGTATTAGTTGTATACACTCGTTGAAGTGTGTACGGGCCCTAAAACTAGAAATCTGCACACATAAACAGTTTCATTGAAGCTGCCAGCAGTGAAACCTCAAGAAATAACAGGATCAACAAAAAAAATGAAATAAGCTCAAATTAATTTGGTTCCCAACAGAGAAAAAGTTAGAAAATAGATTTGGGTGGCGTTTGTCTCAATTTAGTTTGATAGAAGTCAGATGACATCTAAAATCAGTCATCACAGGAAAAAGCCTGCCAGGGAATGCCCGAAAAAAGTACGCTGCAACACACTGGCCAGCCACGGTGGGCGGACTGAATTTAACCTACACTTAGAACAATTAAATGACCTCATATCATAGTTACGCACGGCTCACATTACACATGCCTCAAGGCTCTGCCAAAAGGCAAGGACGCCAGTCCATTTATATTGTTTGCACCTGGCTTTGAACAGCGGATGACAGAAGAATAGACAGTTCATGAAGGCCATGATTTTGCTGTGAATTAATGTATTGCAGTGCCCAACAGTGGCCACACACACTCATGAACACACAGCAATATGTTAAAGCCAGAGTATTAATTAAAAAAATAACTAGTACTGAAAATAACTAGTACCGCGCGCGGTTCTGAACGGGTTCGAGCCGACCCACGCGGGTCGCCGTGTGCCACGGCTCCCCGCGTGCCTCGCGCTCTCACCCGTTCATTCACCGCGCGCGGTACTAGTTATTTTCAGTACTAGTTATTTTCAGTACTAGTTATTTTCAGCGGCGTCCCCGCGCATGTCGTTCCAAATTTCGAGGGGGATCAGGCGACGTATGGCAAAGTTATAGGGCACTTCCTGTTTAAAATGGCAGACTTCCTGTTCGGTCAAGTGCGTGTCCGTAAACGTGTTCAGGGAACTTCCCTTGTCTTACATATCAAGTTTTGTGCAGATCGGACAATCTTAGAGTTGACTTCCTGTTTCGGGCATTCCACTTCCTGTTGGGAGGTCATCTCTTGCAGACATGCTCAGGACAGGTCCCTGGTGTCACATGAAAGGTTTCGTGCAAATCGGACAACGTACGACAAAGTTAGAGGGCACTTCCTGTTTAAAATGACCAACTTCCTGTTCGTCTCTGGAAGCGTGTTCAGGGAAGTTCCCTTGTCTTAAATATCAAGTTTTGTTCAGATCGGACAATGTAAGACTTTACTTCCTGTTTCGGGCGTTCCACTTCCTGTAGGGAGGTGACCTTTTACGGACATGCTCAGGACAGGTCCCTGGTGTCACATATAAGGTTTCGTGCAAATCGGACAACGTACGACAAAGTTAGAGGGCACTTCCTGTTTAAAATGGCCGACTTCCTGTTCGGTCAACGGCGTCTCCGTAAACATGTTCAGGGAAGGTCCGGTAACTCACATATCTAGTTTCGTGTCAATCGGACAATGTAAGACTTTACTTCCTGTTTCGGGCGTTCCACTTCCTGTAGGGAGGTGACCTTTTACGGACATGTTGAGGAAGGGTCTGGGGTCCCACATACTAAGTTTCAAGTGGATACAACAATCCCTGTTGGAGCAGCATCAAAAACTATAAATGTAATTCTGTCTGCTGTCACCAGGGGGCGCTGTATTTGAAAATGAATATTTTCATATAGACGTGTTCAGGGCCGGACTGTCATCAATCCTTGCAAGTTTGGTTCAGATCGGACCAGGATTGGCAAAGTTGTAACAGTTTGTTTTTTTAGAATTTTCTACCACCACCAGGAGGCGCTGTTTTCAAAATGTACCGTTTCAGCTATACAGTCGTCTTCAGCAACTAACCATCATCAACTATAGCAAGTTTGGTTGGGATCAGACCTTCCATCGCGAAGTTATAAGAGTTTCATTGTCTGTTATGAAAAATTATTATTATCTCCAATTTTGGCGCCCCCTATCTCGTACGCCATACAATATTTTAAAAAGCTTTTGATAACTTTTGATGCTCAACTCGTCCACATTGATCTCACCAAGTTTGAAGGTGATCGCACAAAAGCTCTAGGAGGAGATAATTGAAATACAAGCTGTCATATTGTCTACTGTCACCAGGGGGCGCTGTTTTCGAAATTTAATATTTTCATATAGATGTCTTAAGGGCCGGACTATCATCAATCCTAGCAAGTTTGGTTCAGATCGGACCAGGATTCACGAAGTTGTAGCAGTTTGATTTTTTGTCCCAAAAATCCGACTTTGCCTCGTTGCCATGGCAACACCGTTAAACGATTTGTCGTCATATTGATCACGCATCATCTACCATGTGTTTTGACTGTTGTCACCAATTTTGAGTGCGGTACGATTATCTGTGTAAAAGTTATTCCCGAAATCGTAAAAAAACTTTTTTTTGGTGTATTTTCTTCCACCACAAGGAGGCGCTGTTTTCAAACTTCACCGTTTTTTCATAGACGTCTTCAGCCATGGCCCATCATCAATCATAGCAAGTTTGGTTCGGATCGGACCTTCCATCGCAAAGTTATAAGAGTTTTGTTTTTCTGATGCGAAACATCAGAATCATCACGAGCTTTGCCGCCCCCTATCTCGTGCGCCGTGCGACATTTGAAAAAACATTTGATACTGTGAGCTCCTCAACTGGTCCACAGGGACCTCACCAAGTTTGAAGGTGATCGCACGAAAACTCTAGGAGGAGTTAGTTCAAATACCATTGCTGCGAATTCGGCAAAATCGCCCAAAAATGGCCAATCAACCCAAGATGGCGGATTTCCTGTTGGGTTTGGATCATGGTCATAATGTAATTTTTTCTTCATCCCGACCCACTACACATGTGTACCGAATTTCGGGCATGTGCGATAATTGTGTTGGTCATGGTGAATTTGGACAGGTGGCGCCGCACTTATTGGCCCCTCCCACATTCAATTTTCGACGCACATTCCCCGAACCTTTTTCAGACGTAAATTTACACCACGATTGATGCGGTCACAAAACTCTGTGAGTTTTGGGGTATGGGAAAGGCCTCAAAAAGGCGATTTACTTTAAGGAATAATAAGAATAATAATAATAATAATAATGAAAATAACTAGTACCGCGCGCGGTTCTGAACGGGTTCGAGCCGACCCACGCGGGTCGCCGTGTGCCACGGCTCCCCGCGTGCCTCGCGCTCTCACCCGTTCATTCACCGCGCGCGGTACTAGTTATTTTCAGTACTAGTTATTTTCAGTACTAGTTATTTTCAGCGGCGTCCCCGCGCATGTCGTTCCAAATTTCGTGGGGGATCGGGCAACGTATGGCAAAGTTATAGGGCACTTCCTGTTTAAAATGGCAGACTTCCTGTTCGGTCAAGTGCGTGTCCGTAAACGTGTTCAGGGAACTTCCCTTGTCTTACATATCAAGTTTTGTGCAGATTGGATAATCTTGGAGTTTACTTCCTGTTTCGGGCATTCCACTTCCTGTTGGGAGGTCATCTCTTGCAGACATGCTCAGGACAGGTCCCTGGTGTCACATAAAATGTTTCGTGCAAATCGGACAACGTACGGCAAAGTTAGAGGGCACTTCCTGTTTAAAATGGCCAACTTCCTGTTCGTCTCCGTAAAAGTGTTCAGGGAAGTTCCCTTGTCTTACATATCAAGTTTTGTTCAGATCGGACAATGTAAGACTTTACTTCCTGTTTCGGGCGTTCCACTTCCTGTAGGGAGGTGACCTTTTACGGACATGCTCAGGACAGGTCCCTTAACTCACATATAAGGTTTTGTGCAGATCGGACAACGTACGGCAAAGTTAGAGGGCACTTCCTGTTTAAAATGGCCGACTTCCTGTTCGGTCAACGGCGTCTCCGTAAACATGTTCAGGGAAGGTCCGGTAACTCACATATCTAGTTTCGTGTCAATCGGACAATGTAAGACTTTACTTCCTGTTTCGGGCGTTCCACTTCCTGTAGGGAGGTGACCTTTTACGGACATGTTGAGGAAGGGTCTGGGGTCCCACATACTAAGTTTCAAGTGGATACAACAATCCCTGTTGGAGCAGCATCAAAAACTATAAATGTAATTCTGTCTGCTGTCACCAGGGGGCGCTGTATTTGAAAATGAATATTTTCATATAGACGTGTTCAGGGCCGGACTGTCATCAATCCTTGCAAGTTTGGTTCAGATCGGACCAGGATTGGCAAAGTTGTAACAGTTTGTTTTTTTAGAATTTTCTACCACCACCAGGAGGCGCTGTTTTCAAAATGTACCGTTTCAGCAACATAGTCGTCTTCAGCAACTAACCATCATCAACTATAGCAAGTTTGGTTGGGATCAGACCTTCCATCGCGAAGTTATAAGAGTTTCATTGTCTGTTATGAAAAATTATTATTATCTCCGATTTTGGCGCCCCCTATCTCGTACGCCATACAATATTTTAAAAAGCTTTTGATAACTTTTGATGCTCAACTCGTCCACATTGATCTCACCAAGTTTGAAGGTGATCGCACAAAAGCTCTAGGAGGAGATAATTGAAATACAAGCTGTCATATTGTCTGCTGTCACCAGGGGGCGCTGTTTTCGAAATTGAATATTTTCATATAGACGTCTTTAGGGCCGGACTATCATCAATCCTAGCAAGTTTGGTTCAGATCGGACCAGGATTCACGAAGTTGTAGCAGTTTGATTTTTTGTCCCAAAAATCCGACTTTGCGTTGTTGCCATGGCAACACCGTTAAACGATTTGTCGTCATATTGATCACGCATCATCTACCATGTGTTTTGACTGTTGTCACCAATTTTGAGTTCGGTACGGTTATCTGTGTAAAAGTTATTCCCGAAATCGTAAAAAAACTTTTTTTGTGTGTATTTTCTTTCACCACAAGGAGGCGCTGTTTTCAAACTTCACCGTTTTTTCATAGACGTCTTCAGCCATGGCCCATCATCAATGGTAGCAAGTTTGGTTCGGATCGGACCTTCCATCGCAAAGTTATAAGAGTTTTGTTTTTCTGATGCGAAACATCAGAATCATCACGAACTTTGCCGCCCCCTATCTCGTGCGCCGTGCGACATTTGAAAAAACATTTGATACCGTGAGCTCCTCAACTGGTCCACAGGGACCTCACCAAGTTTGAAGGTGATCGCACGAAAACTCTAGGAGGAGTTAGTTCAAATACCATTGCTGCGAATTCGCCAAAATCGCCAAAAAATCGCCAATCAACCCAAGATGGCGGATTTCCTGTTGGGTTTGGATCATGGTCATAATGTAATTTTTTCTTCATCCTGACCCACTACACATGTGTACCGAATTTCGTGCATGTGCGATAATTGTGTTGGTCATGGTGAATTTGGACAGGTGGCGCCGCACTTATTGGCCCCTCCCACATTCAATTTTTGACGCACATTCCCCGAACCTTTTTCAGACGTAAATTTACACCACGATTGATGCGGTCACAAAAATCTGTGAGTTTTGGGGTATGGGAAAGGCCTCAAAAAGGCGATTTACTTTAAGGAATAATAAGAATAATAATAATAATAATAATAAAAATAACTAGTACCGCGCGCGGTTCTGAACGGGTTCGAGCCGACCCACGCGGGTCGCCGTGTGCCACGGCTCCCCGCGTGCCTCGCGCTCTCACCCGTTCATTCACCGCGCGCGGTACTAGTTATTTTCAGTACTAGTTATTTTCAGTACTAGTTATTTTCAGTACTAGTTATTTTCAGCAGCGTCCCCGCGCATGTCGTTCCAAATTTCGTGGGGGATCGGGCAACGTATGACAAAGTTATAGGGCACTTCCTGTTTAAAATGGCAGACTTTCTGTTCGGTCAAGTGCGTGTCCGTAAACGTGTTCAGGGAACTTCCCTTGTCTTACATATCAAGTTTTGTGCAGATTGGATAATCTTGGAGTTTACTTCCTGTTTCGGGCATTCCACTTCCTGTTGGGAGGTCATCTCTTGCAGACATGCTCAGGACAGGTCCCTGGTGTCACATAAAATGTTTCGTGCAAATCGGACAACGTACGGCAAAGTTAGAGGGCACTTCCTGTTTAAAATGGCCAACTTCCTGTTCGTCTCCGTAAACGTGTTCAGGGAAGTTCCCTTGTCTTACATATCAAGTTTTGTTCAGATCGGACAATGTAAGACTTTACTTCCTGTTTCGGGCGTTCCACTTCCTGTAGGGAGGTGACCTTTTACGGACATGCTCAGGACAGGTCCCTTAACTCACATATAAGGTTTTGTGCAGATCGGACAACGTACGGCAAAGTTAGAGGGCACTTCCTGTTTAAAATGGCCGACTTCCTGTTCGGTCATCGGCGTCTCTGTAAACATGTTCAGGGAAGGTCCGGTAACTCACATATCTAGTTTCGTGTCAATCGGACAATGTAAGACTTTACTTCCTGTTTCGGGCATTCCACTTCCTGTAGGGAGGTGACCTTTTTACGGACATGTTGAGGAAGGGTCTGGGGTCCCACATACTAAGTTTCAAGTGGATACAACAATCCCTGTTGGAGCAGCATCAAAAACTATAAATGTAATTCTGTCTGCTGTCACCAGGGGGCGCTGTATTTGAAAATGAATATTTTCATATAGACGTGTTCAGGGCCGGACTGTCATCAATCCTTGCAAGTTTGGTTCAGATCGGACCAGGATTGGCAAAGTTGTAACAGTTTGTTTTTTTAGAATTTTCTACCACCACCAGGAGGCGCTGTTTTCAAAATGTACCGTTTCAGCAACATAGTCGTCTTCAGCAACTAACCATCATCAACTATAGCAAGTTTGGTTGGGATCAGACCTTCCATCGCAAAGTTATAAGAGTTTCATTGTCTGTTATGAAAAATTATTATTATCTCCAATTTTGGCGCCCCCTATCTCGTACGCCATACAATATTTTAAAAAGCTTTTGATAACTTTTGATGCTCAACTCGTCCACATTGATCTCACCAAGTTTGAAGGTGATCGCACAAAAGCTCTAGGAGGAGATAATTGAAATACAAGCTGTCATATTGTCTGCTGTCACCAGGGGGCGCTGTTTTCGAAATTGAATATTTTCATATAGACGTCTTTAGGGCCGGACTATCATCAATCCTAGCAAGTTTGGTTCAGATCGGACCAGGATTCACGAAGTTGTAGCAGTTTGATTTTTTGTCCCAAAAATCCGACTTTGCGTCGTTGCCATGGCAACACCGTTTAACGATTTGTCGTCATATTGATCACGCATCATCTACCATGTGTTTAGACTGTTGTCACCAATTTTGAGTTCGGTACGATTATCTGTGTAAAAGTTATTCCCGAAATCGTAAAAAAACTTTTTTTTTGTGTATTTTCTTTCACCACAAGGAGGCGCTGTTTTGAAACTTCACCGTTTTTTCATAGACGTCTTCAGCCATGGCCCATCATCAATCATAGCAAGTTTGGTTCAGATTGGACCTTCCTTCGCAAAGTTATAAGAGTTTTGTTTTTCTGATGCGAAACATCAGAATCATCACGAACTTTGCCGCCCCCTATCTCGTGCGCCGTGCGACATTTGAAAAAACTTTTGATACCGTGAGCTCCTCAACTGGTCCACAGGGACCTCACCAAGTTTGAAGGTGATCGCACGAAAACTCTAGGAGGAGATAGTTCAAATACCATTGCTGCGAATTCGCCAAAATCGCCCAAAAATCGCCAATCAACCCAAGATGGCGGACTTCCTGTAGGTTTCACGGGAAAGTCGTCATCGACTTTTTTGACCGTCCCCACCTAGTGAACGTGTGTACCAAGTTTCGTTCACGTACGTTAAACCCGACATGAGTTGACCTAATAGAAGTTTTTTGCGTGACTTTTTAGCCCCTCCCACTTCCAATTTTCCACGCATTTTCCCCGAACGACTTTCAGACGTAAATTTACACCAGGATTGATGCGGTCACAAAAATCTGTGAGTTTTGGGGTATGGGAAAGGCCTCAAAAATGCGATTTACTTTTAGGAATAATAATAATAATAATAATAATAATCTTTTGCATTTCAATAGGGTTCTTGCAACCTTGTTGCTCGAACCCTAATAATCCTTCCAGTTTCAATAGGGTTCTTGCAACCTTGTTGCTCGAACCCTAATAATCCTTCCAGTTTCAATAGGTTTCTTGCAACCTTGTTGCTCGAACCCTAATAACCTATTCACTGCACTCAAAATCACACCTTTTTCTCTGGTTACATCTACACTGAAATACACACAGACACCACCAACGTTTATATTTCCCTCAAAGTTTGGCATTTTAATCTAACTGAAACACAGTAGGTGGTTGACCGAGCTCACAATGGTGCAGTTACAGACATGAATGTGTCCGTGACATTCAAGTTATGAGGCAGCTTGTTTTTAAACGATCGTTTCAAGGAAGGACTTTCATTTTTCCTCACATATTTCAGGTGACTGGCGGTAAATGAGTCATAATGAAGGAAATGTATTTATTTATTTTTTTTAAAAAGGACACAACAAAAGTAGACTGTGGTTTCACAATGAACGTAATCATTTTTAGTCTTTCCACTGTTGCTTTGTTAAGGAACAAAAAACAATACAGATTTTCAAATGTCCATCTTTTGAATTTTTCTGCTGCCAACCTAACACAGTGAAGGCTAGATGAGTTTATGGTGTGCACACAGTAACTGCTTACGTTCAATCTCCTTGGTTAATCCACGGTGGATCATTTTGTAACTGCTCTCTACCGGAGCTGTAATGCATGACCTGTTTGTGAGTCTCACACAATGGAATCTAATCAGACACACCAACTGATGCTATGGCACAAGCTTCTCTTTTTTCCCTCTCTCCCTCACAGTGAAATCATCATCTGAGTTTTCTTTTCACATAAATGAAAAGACTTAAAACATGGAGGTGGATAAGAGACTGTGTAAACTGTGAAAGATAAAGCATTTAGGAAATATAATCTCCCTGCATGTTTACACTTGAAGTTGGAGGGAAGAAAACAGCGATGAGGTCAAACAGATAACCCCTCAGCAAGTGGCAAGGCAGCATGCATTTTTTTTCTCTCTGATGGGAGATAAGCTTATTTTCTCAAACATGTAAAAATAGCCTGAGCCTATGAATGTGTATATTTCAGTTTGAATAATCTAAATTAAGCAAGAATGTCCTTTTCTTGACAATGGATGCCCAGAACTATGCGACAGTGAATGTGAGATGCACAAAGAATATTTAAGCTATAAAAATCTGATACCCTAAATCTAAATTTTATGTAATCGTGGTTAATGGAACCCAAATTTCCTCTGTGTTGCCTGTTTCAGATTTGCTAGTCAAGACCGATCTTAAGCATTGACTAGAATATCTGGCAAACACTGAATACTTATTTCCACATTTTAAAACAGCCAGATTCCGTAGCTGAAGTCTGACATTTCACACGTGCCTTATTTTGAACCAAAAGAGCTAAATGGTGAAAAGTACAAAGGCAGGCAAAAATGCAATTTGGCCAGCTGCCCTCGCTCTCTCTCTCTCACTTGCTGCCTAATATACATGAGGACTACTCGATCTTTAATGAGCAAGTCTGCTACCTTGACCTCAATGCGAACACACACCCAATTACTGAGATATAAATAAACGGCCATCATGTGATACAGTGTGAACATATGGCAGGATCATATGAGCATCTTCAGCGTCAGAGAGCAATGCTTTCTGCTGGCTCATGAGTACATTATACATATAGAGCCAGGCAGATGTTAGACTAGCAGGTCACACAGCAGGCAGGTAAATGCTGTATTAGATATTAGTTACTAAGGAAGTCATGTTTTTGACTGTGAGCAGCATAACTGAAAAAGCTTTTGATTACATTTGCTGGGGATGTAGGCTCAGGCCCAAGGAAGAAATGATTAGAGTTTAGTGGTGATCTAGACACAGATCCAGATTTTTTGAAACGTTAACCTTGTGAGAAAGGGGAGTTTATTTACACTGTGGGGAACTGAGCAGCCTTGGCAAAGCTTTGTGCTCTCTGATTGCTTTCTATAGCCAAAGTATTTGTCAACTATTTGCAATCAAAATATAGACTCTAGTCTAGAGACTTAGACCAAGGGGCGAATGGCAATAGAGGAAGCTCTGCTGTCTGTCAACCGTACAATTAAGTTATTTTAAAAATCAAGGAATCTGTGGATTATTATCTCGATTAATCATGTAGTTGCTTGGTCCATATGATGTCTTCCCTTTAAATGATTTCCTTGTTATATGGAGCAAATAAAGCAGAAAATATTCACATTTAAGATGCAGCCCTTGCCAGCATCTTATCAAGTTGCATAAATCTGTGCATCTCAGGTTCCACAACAACTTTACGAGTTACAGTACGCTCGGCATAAGACCATAGAAATATTTCATATCATATCATTTACAGTACTATTAAGATAACTGTAAAAATACATTATAAAAGTGTTTCCATTTTAGATTAGCAAGCTGGCCTCATGTCCATAATCACCTTAAGTTGCTTTGTATTTGTAAGCCTTTAGAGCACACATTTTCTAAAAGCTTATGGAGGGATATGGAGGAAACAAATTACATAAAACATTAAATAAAACATACTCATGTTACACAAATAACATGCAGCACTAAAAAAAACTTTCAGATGTGAATGAGAATATTTCAGAAAAAAAAAAGATTGTTATAAATAATGAGTTCTGACTCATGATGAAGAAATGACTGGAAAGATGCAGACTCCCCTTGTGGCACTTCAAAATAAATCACTATGACTGAATGTTAGTGAACTTGAGAAAACTGTCTCCATTACCAATCAATGGAAAGTCCCACGGTCAATTCACTGAGATGTTCAATAATATCATATATTACTGTAAATACTATAATTATATTCCAAGAATCAAAAAGCATAAAAATGATCATAACAAGAGCTGTTCACATTTTGAAGATACACCATTTAAACATGTTTTGATTTAACCTGGAGCAGCTAGCAGACTATATTAGCCACTTATTGGCAACACCAATTGCGAGTACTGTATTGCAATACTGTATATTGTCACCAGTACACAACACAGGCCATTCAAGACTTACTCATGAATAAGAAATAGCGTGGTGTCTGACAGCACTGAGTAGATTACAAGACAAGTGTCTGCACACAGCTGTTGACATGGAGGAACTTCACTGAAACACTGACTGCTACTGAAAACCATCACACACCCACTAATCCAGCGAACCACAGCTCGATTTAACAGTCTAGCTCCTAAATGATACAGCGACACCCTCCTGATAAATCACACAACAGTTGGCTGACACGTGTCCAAATCCAATTACAATAAAAAGGATGTATTAAGGGACTTGAGGCTCCTGTGGCAGCAGCTCGTAGCCTGAAGGGGAGAATGAGCCTTGAGCTTTGTCAAATTACAGCTACATTCTTTCTGTGAGGGCAGTGATTGTGACTCAAACCCACTCATAATCCAAAACAACAATATTCAAAAGCAAAGCAACACATATGGACAACTTTTCAAACCTTCTCTCACAATATTTGCACACATCCATTCACAACTACAGGAACCGTTGTGCCACTGAACAATGTGGTGTCTGAGGAGACCTCACGGAGCTGTGCTTCGCTATTACTATGGATTTACCATAATGCTAGTTACCAATGCACCCAAAGCAGAATAACACATCCAATCACGACAGTGTGATCCCAAGTCTCGCTGCTACAATTTGCCGAGCAGCAGCGGCGTATCATGCTCTCCTATACATGTGACATGGACAGCTAGCCAGTCCATTAGTCACCAATGCAAGTGCAGCTAACTAACTAAGCTAGCTAGCAGCAGAAAAGAAGCTAAGTACAGCTAGCTACCAGCTTAACATGAGCATCCAAGTCATTCACATTTCCTCCATTCAAACCAGGACAGAGCGTGTTAGTTTCGCAGCAGAAGCCTTCCTTTAGTCACACCTTACCTTTAGAGTATAGAGATTTGGGGGAATTGAGGTCGAGATCCGAGCTAAGAAGGGATATAAAATCAGAGGGCATAGCAACGCTTCATCGAGGGGAGGGGAAGCGGACACTCTTTAGAAGAAACGAAGTCGGTGGCTCGTAGGCAATAAATATTGCGTTTTACGAGCGGAATGTTTAATGAACAACATCGAAATAGTCTAGAGGCGGCAAAACAAAACTTTGAGTAAAAAATACCCCGTCGGCTTTCACGTCTCACGTTACTGTGTGTGTTATTGCTGAGAAGACACACACATTTCGTGCTGCGTTCACGAGACCACACACCAACACACACACTTGCCTACAGTTGGTCGGCCCACCTCGTAGCCACTCCCCCTTCTGCTACCACTGCGCACGCGCTGTTGCATATGCTTAACTTCCAATAATAAGTCCATGGTTCCAGCAATCACAGAGCTAAGTATCCCATTATATCCTGCTTGATCTGCTCCTATTCTGAGCTACTGTTACCTTTCCATTATACATTGTACTGCTGATTTTGACTCTTTACAAACATTAAATTATTTAGATCCACTTATTAACTCAGATTTACTACTAAGATTTATTCTTCTAGCCCTGCTGATTTCTGTTCTGTTTTTTCAGTCAGTGTTTTCTTATCTGACTGTTTGGATTTATTCTGAAGTTTTCTCTGTTCTATGTAGGTTGTTGTCTTTTACAGTAGTGGGTGATGGTTAAGAGGGGGGCTTTGTTTTGTCCTGTAAAGCACTTTGAGTTTCATAGTTGGTATGAAAAGTGCTCTATTGATTGATCTCCCTGTTTAAAAGTGCAAAATGGTCACAAAATTGATGCAAACGGAAGCTGGATAATCCAAGAGAAGAGAAGATGGAAAGAACAAGACACAGCTGAGGTTGGTCAAGAAATAAGGAAGACATAAGGAATAAGAAGGAGGCAACATCACAGATGGCAAATGCTGTAAAACACTAAAGAAATGCAAGGGAGGCCTAGGGGCACGTTCTTATAACCTTTCTCTTATATGTTTATTTGTCTGTTGCCTTTAAAAGTGTCCTTACAGTGGTTTCTACAGTGTGAGGATAAGTTTCAACACCCCTTGTGTAAGCAAAAGTGGAAGTATCAAAATTGAAAAATCATCCTTTTCAAGGTCTAAGCCTCGAGGGACTGCCCCAGGTGGATGTCTCACATTTTGAGCTGCTCTGTTGTGACAGATGCTCTTCACAGATGATGGAATTACTGGGCTGATCCATTTCATATAAGGTCTGCACACAGTCACACTATCAGGAGGTAGCTGACTGCATTTCAGCGTGTCCTATCTGGTGGTTTATGTGCAAATACAATCACTCAAGGGTACCTGTTGTTTGGGTGGAGAACTGTATCATTGATAAGAGTTTCAGGTTTGTCCAATGGGATTCCATTTGTGTGGGAGCAGTCCACAGCTGGACATGATGTCTCATATTGTCACTACAGTGCTTGTCTGCTCCAAAAGCCTGTAGCATGTGGGAGTCTAGTTCAATGCAGTGGATTGTACTAAATCAGTTAGCAGCTGAACAAGTGTCAGCAGATTCTTTAAACTCAGCATGCAAGTGTCTCATATTTCATATTTCCAGGGAAGCCAGTTGCCGGAACGGAGAGAGATCACACTCACTATCCTTATCCTTCACTTGCTCACTTAAAACAGTAATTGAACCCCCTACACTAGCAATCAGAGGAGTAAGTCACAAAAATAGCTAAGTGTAAAGACCAGTTAAGCTTGTCATTGAGAGACAGTTGTCTCTGGTCATATACTGGAGTGGTGGCACCCATCGGTTATTTTGAAATGGAAAATATCTATGATTAGTCTGGGAGTCCTCCTGCAGAGAAAAAAAAGTGTCCTGCATGTGTGCTAGTAGGCTACTAGTTCCTGCATGAGTCTTGATTAATTAGGTTGAGGCTGAGGATGCAATATGAAATCAGAATGTGCGTCAGCGACATCAAGCCTATATAAAATATACTGTATATGTGTGTGTATATATATATATATATATATATATATATATATATACCCCCATTGGTCCCCGCGCGCTGCTCAGTGGCTGCCCACTGCTCCTACTTCTAGGAAAGTTCCTAGAAGAGGATGGGTCAATGGCAGAAAGGAATTGTCCTATGGGGATTAATTAAAGAACAAAAAGTTCCAAATAAATAAATGAATAAATTGCAACATGCAAAAATGGTAGTTAGAAAAACATATAAAAATAGCCTTTTATCACAATATGGATAATTAAATCTGGTTAACCAACATCCAGCTGTGTTATCACCAGACAACAAATATTATATATATATATATTATATATATTTAATAATTATGAATGTATGATGTGGATGTGTGTATACATATAGGTGTTTGTAAGTTTATAGAAGATTTATAGAATATAGGGGCTTCAAACCTGCACAAAATTCACAAAATTATCATTATCTGTACGTATACTGAGAAGCCCCATGTGTTTACATATCATTAAAATGTGAATACAGCCATTTTAAAAATAATGTTTTATACACATTTTATATCTTTTAATTTAGTTGTATTCCCCCGACATAACAAAGAATATAATGTATATTTCACTCCCTGTGCAATACTCAAATTATAACACAGTCTTGCTTGAGTGCACTGTTTTACTAATACATGCTGTTTATAGCTAAGCTATTGTTGTTTATGTTTTTCATATTGTTTTTGTTTCTTGCACATATTTAAAAGTATTTAATAGTCTTTATTTCCTTACCATATTTCTACTTTCTACCCGTTTGTGATTGTTGCCTGTTGTAACTTGTAAATTTCACCATGTGGGACCAATAAAGGATTATTTTATCTTATCTTAATTTGGTTAATGGGATCTTCTTTGTAGCCCTGCCTGGGATGTACTTGCAATACCTCCAATGCCCACCAGTGGGCCTTAGAATCACTGTTCATATACAGTATATACACACGTTATAATTACGTTCAATTGGTAGCTGAATTTGTTGATTTTGATAATAAAGCTATAAATATCAACGTTATAATATTATAATATATAATAAACAAAAAAACAACAACCAATTTTTTGTTGACATGTGACGTCCTACACCTGCAGGGGAGAAGTCTGAGCGCAGCACGTGTTCAGGCGGGTGTGACATCTGACCGCATGCGTCCTCGGCCTACATTTCCCAGAAGCCAACGCGGCACTCGTCACTGTGTTGTTGCGGAAGTGCCGGGTGAAACGCTGGTGTGCTGGTGATTATGTCCGCTGTCAGCTGCATTCATTAATTCCTCAGAATAGTACAAAAGCTCTGGTTTGTGTCTGTAGCTCCGCCGTTTACACGGAAACAAGTGACGCAATGGCAGCTCTGAAATACGCAGGTATGGACGATACAGACAGCGAGGACGAGTTACCGCCTGGTTGGGAAGAGAGATCTACGAAGGATGGATGGGTTTACTATGCTAAGTAAGTGTTCAACTGGCTTCACCGGAATGTCCCTAGTCGAGTTTAGCGTAAACCATATCTGTGTCCTTGTTCGGTTCAAGCCTTTCTGGATAGTTTTTGCATTTTCTTTGTCTGTGTGGATTAATGATGCTAATCTTTAGAGATTATTGTTACACATGCCATAAGGGAGAATGCTGTAGTTCTTTCTGTGGTGTGGACCGAAACCAGAAGTTCCATAGTGCCAGTGCAGGTGATGTCGTCCTGCTCAGGCTTTGACAGAATACACAATACTTATGAAGCACGTCAGCTCCACATGACTCTTTCTGTGTTTTCTAATTAAAGCAGATATCTTGTTGTCCAGCTTGATTCCCCTGCTGCACATGGGAAGTGACTTGCTATATGTCAAGATAGACATCTCAGCTCAGAAGTTTGACAGGACAAGTGCTTCTTGGTCAAACGGAAGCAGAATAATAACGTCAACAAACTTTAGGCACTGCAGCTTTAAATAATGAACTTAATATTAAATATACGATGATGGCTATAATTAGATGAAAAGTGCCTATCCAATTATTCTGTCTGTTATCTATATTCACTCTGGGTACTCCAGCTTACTCCTTCAGTATAAAGACTTCCAGTTTGGAGTTAGGTTAACTGGAGACACTCAGTTGCTTGTAGGTGTGTATTAGAGGGTGAATAGTTGGCCCTCTCATGGACTGGTGACTGGTCCAGGGTGAATCCTACTTCTTGTCCATTGCCACCTGGGATCGAGTCCAGCTCCCCGTTCAACCTGCAGAGAATAAACCATAGAAAATGGTTGGATCATCACCTCTTTGACGCAACTCTATAATACCATGTGGATCACTCACTCCAGAAGGTTTCTGATACCTTTACCCTCAGCTTGTTCCTCAGCCACTCTCTCTCAGACTCTCCATGTTGAAACATTAGCCATTTTTTATGTTTATTTATTTTGCGCAATGAAGAAAATGAATCTACATCTGCTGCGACATGAGACTAAACGACCTCTGCATTTGGGCACAAGGAAAAATTTATATATATATTGGTATCGGTACTGGTTATTGGCCCAAGCACCTCCACTATAATGGCAAAACGTCCAATATCGTGCATAATTAGTCCTCAATTATCTGGAAACCTCACTGTCTGGACCCTCTTACCTGGACACTGGACTCCTCCGTCTTCTGACTTGTGATAGCCACCACAGAAATGACCACAGTGTATAAAAATGTCATCATCAGTCAGTCATCATCTACCGCTTTATCCTCAACCAGAGGGTCGCGGGGGGTGCTGTGCCAATCTCAGCTACATCGGGCGATAGGCGGGGTACACCCTGGACAGTTCGCCAGTCCATCGCAGGGCCACACACAGATAGAGACAAACAACCATTCACTCTCACACTCACTCCTATGGTCAATTTGGAGTGTCCAATTTACCTATCCCCACATTGCATGTTTTTGGACTGTGGGAGGAAGCCGGAGTACCCGGAGAGAACCCACGCACACACGGGGAGAACATGCAAACTCCATGCAGAAAGGCCCTTGTTCCAACCGGGGCTCGAACCCGGGTCTTCTCGCTGCAAGGCGAGAGTGCTAACCACTACACCACCGTGTGGCCCTGTATAAAAATGTGCACGTCTTAAATCTGTTTAATGTCTCTGAGCGTAACAGTGATGTGGTATATTTGACCTTGTTTCTTGTTTGTTTTTATACTGTATAACATCAACTAACCAAGGCATCGCCTTTCATCACTGATGTCAGTCAATCTACATCTTCTTTAACGCACAGCTAAATCAACTTAATGTAAATAAATTGCAAATTATGTGAAATAAAAACGTTTGTCTCTGTTTTCCGTCAGCCATGATGACATGAAGACACAGTGGGAACATCCTAAGACGGGGAAGAGAAAGCGCTGTGCTGGAGGTTTGCATAATACACTTGTTTCAGTGAATTTACAAACATATATAAAGTTTTTGAATTATTTCCAAGCACCGTTTACGCTGTTATAATCTTACTTTTACCTCCTTGGGGTTGGGTAGCTGTCTTTTTAAGTGTCTTGTGTTGTGCTTTAATTTTCTTTTTTTTGGAAAGTGCTATACTAATTAGGGATTTCAACATAACTTAAGATAAAATATTCAGTGATTGTTAATAGAAAATCCTCTCTGAATCCGTCCTTCTCCACAGATTTACCGTATGGATGGGAGGAAGAGACTGATGAAAAAGGACAGATAATTTATGTCGAGTAAGTGAATTGTGTTAATTGATTCTCAACAATGGACATGTTTATTTTTAGCTTTATGGACTGTAATTATGTTTTTATTATAATAACGTCCCATTTCCTCTTGTCATTTACAGTCACATCAACAAGCGGACGACGTATTTTGATCCGCGTCAGGCATTTACAGTCGAGGATGTGGTGGTGAAGCCAAAGCGGTATGACGGAAACACGGCTGCCCTGGAGATCCTGCAAGGTCGCGACTTCTCTGACAAGGTTGTTGTCATTACTGGGGGCAACTCGGGTGTCGGTGAGTCACACAGATCAAGAACCGATTAACTTATGATTATTTGCTATTTAATCTGGTTGTATCTTGTTAAGCAAGCACACACTTCCAGAAACTGCAACAAGCAATTTAAAGTCAAGTTGACAAAGTTTATTCAATCAGAAATTGCGTTCATTCCTTTAACTACAACATGGTGGAGGGAGGCAAGCAATTTTTCATAAAAGTAGAATCAACTTTTTAAATAGATTCTACATAAGATGTGTTTCTATCACGGCGTGGTTCGGTTTGGTAGAGTATGATACGGTTTGGAACGGTAAAGCCCCGGTGGTCTGGGATGGGGAGACAACCCTCAGTCTCCCCACAACAACACATTTAACCATCACAATGACTCCAAAACTGTTCAATTAGGGTGAGAATCCTGCATAGTTTTGCTTTAAATTGTGAATGTAATAGCTGCCCCATTATTATCAGTAAAGCCAGTATGTTTCCGGAATATCTAATGACATACCACGGTCAATATAGAACCTTTAATGTCCAAAAATGATCATGAATCATCATGTGTCAAAGATAAGAAATTCACAATTGCGTGGGAGCCAATGGGAGTGCCCATAAAAAGGGGTCGGACTCCCATGAATGTAGTCAAATTGTCGTTAAAATGTGGGGGTTGTTAAAATATATCTAAAAACCAAGGGCATAGGATTGTGTATGGACATGTCCCCACCAATATTTGGAGAACCCCAGATTGTCTCTACAGTATTGGAGACAGGGCAATGTGTACGTGTGCGCACGTTCTGTGAGCGAACGGATTTTACGAGCAGTGAACGCTTCACAGCTGACGCTGTGAGTCACAGAGGAGACGAGAGAGAGAGGGAGAGAGAGAGAGAGAGCGCAGGTGATGGGCTGTTGTCACAATTCAGTTCAATTTTATTTGTATAGCACCAAATCAGCACATAAATTATCTCGAGGCACAGGGCAGAGAAACCCAGTATTTCACACAATGAGCGAACACAGAACCAGACTCAAAGTTGTGCAGCATCTGCCTCGACAGGTTGGGGTGAAAGGAAAAATGGGGGACAGAGGAGAGGTGGGGGACAGGAAGGGGGAGAGAAAGAGAAGAGTGAAGAGTTTTTGGGCTATACCTAAAGCACACAGACAAATCTATTTGCCTTTCCTTGGCTCTCTGGCCTGCACTATTTAACACAGATGTTGTTGTTGTTGTTATTATTATTATTATTATTATTATGTTAATCACAAACAATGTAGTTTTCAATATAAAGAGTATATTTTGCATTAACGAGATTAACGAGATAAACGGGCTGACAGAAACATGTTTTACAATGAAACTACAAAACTACAATATCACTCGTGAATGACAGTGACAATGACCTCGCACCCGTCTGGCTATATTTTGTGATGAATTTATCTCAGTCTCAGATGACGCCAGAACCCCACAAAGATAAGATTAAAATTTATAATTATAAAATATTTTACAATGCTTGCACTTGGGTGTGTCTCTACTCTGAGGCCACTAGGTGGTGGTGTGGTATCACGGCAGTGGATGGGTGTCTGACGAGGGCATCTCTGCTCCCTACAAGTACCAGAGCCTCCACAGGCAGACATTCATCAGCATTAGCCTCCAAAATGATACACTTAGACTCAACAAATCACTCGTTAATACCGAACACGATTGTATTGAAGTTCATTAGCTCGGGCTGAATTGGATGCCATTGTTAACTGTAATGAACGATGTCCATTTATACGCGGCAAATGCATGGCTCACTATAGAATGGTTTGGAAACAAATATAATTCCTCTTTCCTTGAGTTTAAATGAGCACAAACACTGACCATTTGTTCAGACGCACTGCTTGGTTCCGGATAGATAATGAAATCAAATAAACCCCAGAAATTTGTTATTGTCTTTTTATTCCAATTTATTTTTTTGTCCCTAGAAAAGTCATAGCAGTGTAATTGCTGTGTGCGTGTGCGTGTGCGTGTGTGTGTTACAAGATGCAGCAAAACAGCTCTGTAGACTTACAGGAGTCCTGACTTAAAAAAAAAAAGATGCTTGTGAATTTAAACTCCATTCTGACCTTCTTCTTCCTGTGTTTTCATGAGTGCACATATACACACTTTGTACTCTAATTCAAAGCATATATGTATTAATTATTAACTATTTATCTCAATTTTGTAAGTATTTGTACAGTATTAACGTATTAATACAGTAATAATGATTTCAGTTGTAGTACACTTGTATTCTCTCTGTGGAAGTTAATTTGTGCAGTGGGAAATTACACAAATAAGCAGAATAACAATCATGAACATAAATCATTGCGGTTTCCATCCAGGACACACCTAATGAAAATACCATATGCATGGTAAAAACACAGTTTAATAAATGTAAACAATAATAACTTGAACAAAAAAACCTGTGAGGCGAAGAAACCCCACAGTTCACATGGGATTCATTCAGTTGCAGGAATGCTCCGCTCCTATTAAACAAATCTAGATAGATTTTGATCTCTAAATAGTGTTTATCCTAAGTTATTTGGTTTTATTTTGAAGCTGGAGTTTTGAATTCACATTCAGTATCACCACACTTATACGAATATGAAAGTGCAAACTAATACCAGGCCACTTTTGTGATTTTACAGTCCGCTAAGGTTATAAAAACAAGAGTGACACAGGTTTAGAATTTATATTGTTACATTTGTATCAATAACAGTGATGCACAGGCCTCACTGTGTAGCCCATAGGAGGGGGGCGGGGGGCCCTGAATAAAATTCTGCTTAGGGCCACATGAAGACTTGGGCCGGCACTGGTTCCACTTACTCTCCACCTTTTTTTTTTTTTAGCTTAATTTCTTGTAAAAGATGATTCAATGGAGTCATGAAATAAGTTATCCTGTAGGATAATGACTCAAATAATGCAAACAATCAAATCTGTTGACCTTTAAATAAGAAAGTGAGTTTTAACACTGAGTACGGACTTAAATGGCTCATCATTAAGTCAAAGGGCTTCTCAATGTGACAGACGCTTGGATTCACTTAAAGATGTAACAAACATATTTCACCTTTTTTATTTTTCCAAACATATTAAGATCTGTTAAAATAACCACAAGAGGGCACAGGAGCTCCACAATCTTGCTGCTCTTGTGTGAACCCATCAGCACCTTATCTGCCTCTCATGTGCCTGTTTTTTGCTTTAGTTAAAAAATAGTGAGAAAAAAGATAACCCACGTTGAGAATTTGTTGCGATTGTGGTTTGACGATAAAAATTATTCATCTGAAAAAAGGCTTTTCTCCAAAGAATGCATCCAACGGCTGTAACACACAGTCGTTTTTATAGTGTGTGAATGCTTAATAAACCCATATTAACATAACCTTTGTTTTACTCTACCACATATTAAATATTCATCAGCCATAATTAACAGTATTCTAATAGTAATTGCTACTGCTGGTGTGCTCCTTTGACATTCCTCCAGTGAAATGTGGTTATGCCAATTGGTTGGACCCACTTAGCATTTTAATGACATCAATGGTGTTTTAATCCAAGTGTCAAGGCTATTTCCATTTGGTTCAGCGCTTATTTCATCCACAGGAAAAGTGAAATTGTTTTGTATTCGTAATGGTGGGGATATTATTTAATTAGCAAATTTACATTTCCGCTTTTTAATTTACTCCTTAATGCAGATGAACATGAAAAGCACATATATGAGTTTATTTATGCGTGAAATGTCATCGTCTTTAGTTTTGTCTCCAGCCTTGAAGCGCTGTTGCAGTATAGTGTGTGTGTGTGTGTGTGTGTGTGTGTGTGTGTGGGGAGAGGGACGCGGGACAGTAATGCGGTTTATCTTGCTGATGTGATTACACACGCTCGATTCACAACATTACTCTTCCTCCCTCTACTTTCTTTTGTAAATTAAAAACCAGTACCACTTTGAATGGTGTTTTTAATTGTGATAATGGAAATAAATGATCGCAGTTTATTGTACTCCCATCTCTCCTTCTCTCGACTTCTCTTTAAATGTTTTCTGGCTCTTAAAGACCAGTGGTCGTACACCTGTACCTCTGCATTGATTCCTAAGTGGCTGTGACCCAGGCCTGAGCCTCCTATCCATCCCCATTACACACTCCTGCTCAGCCCCTAATTCCCCTCCTTTCAACTAACTCCCAGGTTATTTACTGGCCAGGGGTCCATGGAACAGTTGTCCTTAAAGGGCCATTGTCAATATCTCAGGTCCTCGGTGGTTCCATAGACAAAATACTTGGATCATGGATCAAGTGCTCAACATTGTTTCTAAAAACAACATCCCTCCCCCACCACACACACACACACACACACCAATCCTTTAAGCTTTTAGTTTGAACCCTTTCCTAAAAATATGTGTTTTTATTGAGACCATATTTGTAATCTCATGGCACGTGCGGTGACCTTTGCCCTGTGACAACTCCTCTGGGCACTGGACATTACTGCATATATGTGTCCCCTCTGTCTGGGGAGCCGTGTCAGTCTTAGTGCCATGGTGTCAGCACAATATGTTTAATAGTGGTCAGAAATAACATACTGACCGTCTGTCTTACTCAAATAAAACACTCTATTATATTTATACTATACTATTTTTAGTTCCATTACTGTAAATATGGTCTGTGAAACATGTTCAGGCATGATTGCACTTTCTATTCCTTGATAGGAAGTCAGAAATATGGTAGTATTGATTATGGTGGATAAGCTGTAAGGATTCTCAGTATCGGTATGGGTCCAATACTGGTGTTATTAGTGTTTATTATTGTTGTTTTTTAACTTATCTTGTAGTTTTTTACAATGACAATAAATAAATTGAATTGAATTGAAAGAAAACTGTATAATGTGATCTGATCCAGAAAACCTAAATATGATGTAAAAAGATGCACAGTATACACACAGGATGACAAGTGTACAATATCTGATATCTACTTTCATTTTTACAAATAAAAAGCAGCAAGTTTTTGACATTGTTTTGAAGGAGCAGATGTGTTATCAACAGCTTTGCAGCGTAGAAGACTGATATTGGCCGATATTCAAGGTTATGTAATCGGTATTGGACGCAAAAGTGGTATTTAAACCACCTCCGCTTGTGTATGTAGCATTATTAATACATGTATGGCACCAGGTTGTGAGGACACCCTGTAGTTTGTCACTTCAGTAGTGTCTAAGTCATGGTGAGCTCATAATCAGGGCCCAGTTCAAACATGGTTGTGGTTCATCTTCACTGACGAGGGCCGATCCATTCGAGTAAAACATCTAATTGTGATTATTATTTTTTTTTAAAGATATATTGCAGCTGGTGTTTGAGCTGTAATTTAGTCAAGTCAAGCTTCAGAGAAATATTGAATGAATTTCAAAGACGATGGAGCATTACCAAATGAGATCCTGTCAAAATATTAACTAGTGCAATGATGAAAAACTTAAAAGATAGGAATATATAGTACTTTAACATTTTGTTAAAGTGGCATAGATCAGTGTTTCCCAAACTTTTTATACCCAAAGAAATATAAATTATGACCAAAAGCAAACTTGTGCATGTTTTACAGATATATTCATGTGAAGAATTTTGAATAGGTGAACCACAGCTTTATTTTACGTGTGTGATATTTAATAAATGAAAAAAAGAAGGATTTATTTGGTAAGTTGCAGCCTTTGCAAATTGTATTTTGAATTTAGAAGTGATTCCTTGCTTAGCCCTACTTCTGATTGTTCATGTGCTAATGCTGAAACAAGCGCTCCCTCTCTCTTTGAGTCACCGGGTGTTGCAGCCGCTCTGATCCTGTCACAAGTTGAATATTATCTGGATGTTTCTGGCTGTTTCCCTGTGCAGCGCTCGCCTGTAAAGCAATACCTCCAGGTGCAAAGCTCTACTCAATCTAAATGCATGTACTGAATTCCACATGGCACGAAGGGTCAATGCTGGAACAAGACGCGGAGAAGACGCAGGCGGCCCGGATGGGAAATAACAAGGATTTGTTAAAAGAGCGCTTGATAATGTTGTAGTCTTTTTATGCATCGTCTCCGCAGTGTTTTAGGACTTGGAATGTTATTCATGAAAGACTAACATTGCGCTGTGTTTTTGTTGATCCCAGTGTTGTGTTGGGAGGATTAAGTGTCAGGCCAGTGCTCTCCTCTCTCTGGATGGAGAGATCCCTAAACATATTCAGTGAGTCGCAGAGCTGGCAGAGCCTCTGTGTGCAGATTAAACCCGTAGCCTAGCTTTGTGGCTGATCATTAGATTGAGGCAGATTTGTTAAGCATAACTGCCATTAAATTGGCTGCAAAGCTCTGGTATTTACTGCACTGCTGTTTATGAATAAGGACCCCCTTAAAGACCCACGCAGCGATGCGTTCAACCCAAGTCTCTGCAAGGAGGGAAATGCATTATTCATGGCATGGAGGAATTAGATGGATAAAAAGATGATCCCGGCGAGGGTGGCATGCGGTGCCTGTGTCCCCGTGTTTGTGTGTCTCTGAGTGGCTGCATGTGGTTTAGATGACATCTGTGACACATCTGTGTTTGTATTCAAAGGTCTGATAGTATCGTGTGTGTGTGTGTGTGTGTGTGTGTGTGGATGTTCCATGTCCTGCTTTAAGAATGCTTCCTTCAGGGCTGGCCATCAAACTTAAATACTTATATGGTATCCACAGAACTTCAGGGTATCGAACATCAGTATGTGGGATTTCCAACGTGTTGTCATTCAATGTCAAATTTTGGTTCCTAAGGAGTCGATCTCATCAGCGTCAGTGAGCCGATAAGCATGCAGCGTGCTGTTTGACCAAGATCTAACTGTGCTCATGATCAGGGATGAGCTGATACTATATCAGTAGCGGGCCAATACTGTTCAAAATCACTGGATCAGATATCGTCCTAAATCCTAAAATCCTATATATCACATGTTTGACGATGCACAGACTGCAACAATTTAAATAAAAACCAGATGAGTAATTGTCGGCTGTTTATTTCTTCTTTATGGGAGAAGAATGTATGTAATACAGTTGAAGAATTGTGTTTAGATTAAAAGATCTAAAATGACTGTATCGGACTGGTATTGGTATCGGTAGATACTTGAGTTTGTGTAATCGGACACAAAAAAGTGGTATCGTGTCATCCTCCTTACTCATGATTGGCTGTCGTGAGGTGTGTAAAGAGTTAGAACCAGAGATGAAGCTCATCAAGGCTGTGTGTGTGTGTGTGTGTGTGTGTGTGTGTGTGTGTGTGTGTGTGTGTGTGTGTGTGTGTGTGTGTGTGTGTGTGTGTGTGTGTGTGTGTGTGTGTGTGTGTGTGTGTGTGTGTGTGTGTGTGTGTGTGTGTGTGTGTGTGTGTGTGTGTGTGTGTGTGTGTGTGTGTGTGTGTGTGTGTGTGTGTGTGTGTGTGTGTGTGTGTGTGTGTGTGTGTGTGCGTGTTTAAAAAGCTGATGCTTGTTTAATGAAGGAAAGTATTGTATGTCGAAAAGATCTAAAGTGCAAGGAATAAATGTGAGAGCACAAACTTGCTCCTTATTTTACTTCGAGAGGACGACTAGAGCAGCTTAAAATGAAGAATTTGACCTTTTTGTTGCAGGAGGTTTAATAAAATTGATATTTAAAAAGGATATGGATGTTCACATACACAACATTGTAAACCTATTAAAACAAACTCAAACTGGTACAGATGAAGAATTCAATTATTTAACTGATGAGGATGAAAAGGCTCCAATTATTATGATTATTTTATAATTATTGTCTTCTTACTGTGTACTGAGTATTTACATCCTCTAGGACAGACGGGCCAGAACATTGTGCGTCCGCACGGTCGGAGGAAGTTTGTTTGTTCGTATTATGCAAGCAAAATTAGATAAGAACGTATCGATGAATCCAAGATTTGTGCATCAAATGCTCGTATAAATAAATAAGAACTAAACCGTTCACATTATTTAGTAACATTACATTTGTCTTTTTCCAATATCCAATGAAGTGATTTTGACCAATATTGGACCGATACCTAGTATCCTACTGTCTCATTCCTCTGTCTCTTCTTTATCGACTTGTATCGAACGTTGCAACCAAATAAAAAAATCTTTAAAATCTTTTTTTCCACTGGGCATTTGCTTTTCCTCCATGAATGTGTTTATTAGCTGCAAAATGAGAACCAGTTACGGTTGGTTAGTCAAAATTATTCAACTTTATTAACCTCTGATGAAATTTGATACGCACACCCAAACTGGTGTAACGTGCACAGCGCATGATGCTGGAGGCCAGACGGGTTCAATAATGATTACAGCTCTAATATAATAGAACTGATGTGGTTAGAGAGAGAGGATAGAGTACACACATATATGTGTTTAAAGGCTGTAGGTAAAATAATATTGGCTAGTGGGTTATTATGTGTAGTCAAGTAGTTTATCGAGCTATGGAGTTTACTGTGTGCAGATGATGAGGGGATGAAAGTTGCATGATGAGGGAGGGATTTTGATGACGGACGTGGAAATAGTCCTAATTCTCAGGAGATACATATGTGTGTGCTTGAGTAGGCTGTGTTTATTCTTGTGTGCGCGCGCGCGTGTGTGTGTTTATCAAGTTTACTGGTCTCAGTGTGTGTGAGGGTGAGGCAGTCTGACTTCATGAGTTGCCGTTGTGAGCCCATGATGATGAGATTGTGTAGGGAGTTAGAGGTTGACACAGAGGGTCAGAGGAAGAGAGGGGGGCAGGTGCACACTGGATAGGTGCTGCATGGATGGTGCGGTGGCAGTGGGGGGGTAGGATGGAGGCAAAAGGGGAACAGGGAGGGGTAATAGAACCACTCCAGTGCTCTCACCCGGAACAGCTCAACCTTGGGCTGTAATTACTAACCATACATCCCACTTTTGGGGTGACATCTCCCTCCTCTTGGACTAATGGAGGGGAATTAGAGGGGATCTTAAAAGTCACAAAGTGTGTGTGTGTGTGTGTGTGTGTGTGTGGGGGGGGGGGGGGGCGTCGTCGCACTGCTCCTGACTTCTTTGGACAAGATCTAGGATCAGGTACACTCATCAGGGAGATTGTCAGGAGTGAGACTGTGTCTGAAATCACTCCATTCCTCTCTTATTTACTACTTTCTATATACAGTAAAAGACACTCTGTAGTTTACTTTATATTGAGCAGTAAATTGATATTTCGATGAGAGCTGCAAAGATCAGTTGATTAACTGATCCCCTTTGTTTCAGCGTCTCAAATGTGAGGATTTACGTTTACAACACTACACTGCCCAGCCAAAGGAAAGGAAAAAAGAAATCACATATTTGGTGCCAACTGTTCAAGCCTGTGACGTCAGTGTTATGATCTGGGGTTGGTCCGGTTTAGGTTCAGCAACGTTATGTGTCCAAAAAAAGAAGTCAGCTGACAACCTAAATATACTGAATGACCACGTTTTTCAGGCATATTCCAAGGTGACAATGCCAGGAGTCATCAGGCTCAAACTGTGAAAGAGCGCTTCAGGGAGCATGACTCATCATTTTCACACATGGATCGGTCACCACAGTCCAGACCTTTGGGATGGAATAGGAAAGACTTAACACAATGATCCGACTCCATCCTAAATACGTGATATCGATGTAATTTAAAACATATACACATAAATCAAAAATAAAAGGTTGGGGGAAAAAAAAAGCAAATTTGTTTGGGGACCCAAAAGAAATCTCACGTGACCCATCTGTGGGTACCGACCCCGACTTTGGGAAGCAATTTAATTGTCCCATTTTTTTTATGTCAATTTAAAATTGCAACACATGACTATTGGAAACCCTTAATATCGTATAATGAGTTATTTCTGTATGTTTGTTTTATTAAGAGATTAATTTTTCATCATAAATATGTTTATATTGTTATATTTATCATTCCATATTAAAACAAACACTTTTATTTTGAGATTATGTGAAGTATCATCATAAATATTATTATTTAGATGTCCTCTTCTCAAAAGGTTTGACTTTTTTTTCACCTGACCAGCCCCCTACTCCCGTGTCATTAGAGTTTGAGACCCCTGCCCATAGTATAGTATAGTATAGTATAGTATAATATAGTATAATATAGTAGTGAAAGCTGCAGTGTGTATAATTTCAATATAAACAAGTGTCCGTTACTGTGTGAACTCATTAAATGAGTGAAACAAAGAAGTGACGCTTCATATCCCCGTCCGGCCTCGCACTGCACTACAACTTGGGCTGAACAAGAGGGAGTTTACAGTGAGATAATGGTGAAGAAGGCTACATTAACAGATGCTCCATCCACGTTCAATACATAAACTTTGCTCTTTGTTGTGAATAAACAGAGAATAAAACGTTTTGTTTTCTTCAGTTAGACACATATCGTGATGTATCGCTGTCACAATATCATTGTATGATATTCTTGGTATCGTGGACCATGATGTTTCACATATCGTGTCATATCATGACATAATCGTGTGATTCCCACCCCTGCAAATAACAGAATTTACTTTCACATTCAGTATTCATGGCTTCTGAAAAGATAACACAACCTATTTTCATGCAGTCGAGTTAAAAAAAAGGTCATATATTAAACAGAGATGCAGTGATATGTTATGTGTTCACGGTCTGTGTTGCTTTCTCTCCGTCACAAATTCAGCTGTGGTGAACGGAGATTGAGACACGTTTACCCACAGGTCTTGTAATGATCCGAATTGACTTCTGTTTGCCCAATTGTACTGCGGAGCTTATTTTAGTTAAATGCCTCTTTGGATGCAGATCAAGAGAGAGAAGGAGCGGGCGGCTCGGTTTGCCAAATAAACACGTTTACTGACGAGGCTGGTAATGATCTCATTACACTGAGCCAATACACCTGTGTACGAGGGGGATCCGGAGAGGGGCGGCGGGCCAGGGAGGACAAACAAAGCGTGAAATCACTAAATCACACTCATTATTGGGGGATATCAGTAGGGCCAAGATCCTAATGTACCATGAAGCGCATTCACTGCTTAATGGACATTTTACACATTTTTTTTTTTATACATTTTTACACATTATACTCACACAGTAAAGCAAATTTTCAACAATAGCTGAGCCATTTACTGTATTTCTGTCACGTTATGAATCTAAGGGTTGAACAAGCGCACAAATAAAGGATTCAATTTAACTGGGCTAAACTGTCTCACATTCATCTTACACTATTTGAAAATGAATGAATAGATACATGTATCTGGACAAAGTAAAAAAAAAAGGAGTGGGAAACGTTTGAATAAAGGCAAGAATAATCAATAACATGAAGAAATAATGAGCATTTAACCAGATTATTACTCTATTGTTCGTCTTTACTTTAAACTTCAGTGTTAAACGTACATTTTGAAGGTTTTCCCTTCAGTTGTCATGGTCTTATGAACTAAATCTGGGAACAAGTAGTAAACAGATTAAAAACAGATTAAAAACAGATTACAAAGAGTGAGACAATCTACACATCCCTTCTATCATACACCCGTTCAATTTGTATGTGAATATCTGTTTGAACCTATTTAATGATGTATGTATTTTCAGTTTAAATCAACTGACTCCTGTGAGTGTAATACACTGATATTTGCTGTTACTTTACACTCTGTTCCTCTCAATTCATACTATTTTTTCCCCTCATTTGAAACCATTTTTGGATACTATCAGGTACTATTTAGTTTTTAGCTTTGAACTTAAATTGTGCAATTTGAAATGGACCAGATGTGTAGTGTGTTACTATTAAATATTAACAAATAACCTTTCTCAAACCTGCTGATTAAGCCTATCACGCTCTCTGTGTCTGTCAGTGTAGCAGTGTTTTGTTTTTCATGCCTGCGGTGACGCTCCGCGCTGCACGTGGGTTTTTACGTCACGACTGACTGAGGGAAGGTGGTTTTTCTCTCATGTGACACAAATCACATGGATTCAGATATCGTCAGATCAGATCACATATGTTGTGTTCCCATCATGGTACGTACCATTTTACTCCGGTACCCCAAGGTAAGGGTGCTGAAAAGTGGAATGGTTGGGGGTTACTTTGGTACTTTTCCTAATAGGAACACAAACAAGTAGGTATGGTACTGTACCAAACCAAAGTGCCCCACTGCAGCGTCACTCTCACTCACTGCAGAAGATCACTTCCATGTCTTCATTACTTCCAACAGCTTGTTTTTGAGCTTTGGTTCTTTACGTGTCTGCCCTGCTTGCTCCTCCTCCTCCTCTTCGTCTTATATTTACGTTTTTACCATGTTAACGTCAGTGGCTGAAAAGACGGCGGTAGACCAGAACAGCGTAACACATTAGCTTGGCCCTCCTGTGTGTTGTACAACAGCTCGTGGCGTCTACTGATTCACCAGAGCAATAGAAAGCTCCCTGTGACCCCTCGTCATGTTCCAGCATCAGTGTACATTGCTGGAACAGATTCTCTCGGTTGTACACCTGACCAGGAACTAATTTCACTGCGGCCCTCTCTGCCGGCAAACACGGGTGAGAGGGCGGGGTGTCTCTGTTACAGCGACGCCACTCTCGTTATTTCACAATTAATGTCAAGCCCTTGTTATTTTTCATTGGAAATACACGGCTCCGGTGCTGCTGCTGCTGTTGTTGCTGCCATATTCTAATTTGTTCTCCATTATGGAAAACACCAGCGTTGATTAATTCCACTTTCATGGTTTGTAGACACAACAAGTGAGAGTGAGGTGTTGTTGTTTACCAGCAGTCTTCTGCAGTGTATAAAGCCTGAAGAAAAAAAACAGAAAAGAAGCTTTTAAAGTGACATGTTTGGGGTTGTCTGTTCAGATAATCTAAATAAACTCTGTAACCTTCATCCTTAGCACTTCACATTTTTCCATTTTTATTTTTCTAACTAACACAGACTGTGTGTATGATGATATTATGACATTAGCCTGCTGCTCCACCTGCAGATTTAAAAGCACACATTTACCCCGAGAGTCGTGTCACGTTGTTTTTATTTTCATTTCCATTCCCTCTGAGTGAAATAATCTCTGCTCACAGTCCCCTCCATTACACCTAATAAGGTGTCATATAATTTAATTCCATGCTTCACTTGTCAGAAAGGGCTTCCAATCCTACTCCAATTTTGAGTTTTAATAGATATTAGTCCCTAACACTCTCCTCACAATTAGGCCTCCCAGTTTTGCTGTTAATGAAAATCAGATTAAGACATATAATCTAATTACAGTTCATATTAATCCACCCTCTGATACACTCTGCCTCTCAGAACCTCTTTGCCACAATCACTTATTGTTGCCGTCAGTTTGTCAATCAGGACTCCTCGCTGTGGAGGTGGGCGTGAAAGATTGTGCGAGCGCTCCGTGCCGTTGAACTTTTCCACCACACTTTGAAGGATAGTAAATGTCAAAGGAAATAAAAATACGGTGAAGGGAAAAAAAAGTTAATCTCATAAATTAATTCAACCTACGGGTGGAAATGACCCATTTAGACTTGTAATTTAGAAATGAACTTCTCTCCGTCTATCTTGGGTTTTTGTCAGTTTTATCGTGACTACATGATGTGGATAGAGCCATGAAGTAGTCTCACGCTGATAAATCCTCCGCGTATCTGCGGACCTCGTTTCATGGGAGAAGACGCCCCTTATCGGAGGCTCTTTGATGTTTGAAGAGATCACACCGAGGTTCAGGCTGAATGTCACGTCTGCTCGATTGTTCACGTGACGGGCGCACAATAACGAGTCATGTTATTCATCATCGTTTACCAGTTTGAAAGGAGATGCATCTCGAGAGCTCACGATCACATCCAAAAACGTTCTCCTTTAAGACGAGAACAGAACCACAATAATTCCCTCAGTTTCATCACTTCAGAGAGAAATTAATAACTCCCTCTCCTATACCATTGGGTAACTCTATGAAATAAATTATATGGAAAATTGATAGGGATTTTTTTTTTTTACTTTCACCCCCACCACCCCATTAGATTCAGCCCCTGAGAATCAAAGTTATCTTCAGAAATAAAAAACTAATCTTTGAAACATTTCTCTCATATTCATCTGTCTCTCTCTCTGTCTCAGGCTTTGAGACAGCCAGGTCTTTTGCTCTACACGGCGCCCATGTGATCCTGGCGTGTCGAAACCTGTCCCGGGCCAGTAAGGCTGTTAGCCTCATCCAGCAGGAGTGGGTGAGTGACGAGCGCGCCTTCAAGAACACACAACAACAATGTTTTTGAAGACGATCAAAAGTAGAAAATCATCCAATGAATTGGTTTTTAGTCGACGGTGAGACCTTTGTCGTGCTGCCATGATCCTGGCACAGCAAACATGTTTTAATCCATGACTGGTGCAGTAGCTGCATTTACGACATTCTTAATAGGCTTAAACAAAAAAGGGAAACACAATACATTTGTGATCCTTAGGGTGTCGCACAGTGGCAGGACTTCATTATATTAATACAATTAATCATTTCAAATCACAATCACAAAATTTCCATGTATGAGATTATCTAAACTCAAGGTCCTGTGATTTTATTACTGTTATTATTTACGCTACACCGTCAGAGATTGTTTTATGTTTTATACCATTTAAAAAAATATGTAATTCATACATGTTGGAAGCAGTTTGAATTTTGTAAGCTTCAATGAGTTATGTGGTAACATTTCATCATGTTTTAAATCTATTAACGCAGTGAATATTGAATTTAAACTTGACTTGACAAATTTAAATTTAAATCATTTGCGGTTAGATATTTTCCACAAATCAGTATCCTCAAAGTATTACGTAGTATAATTATGAAATACTTTATTTTATGTGTTCTCCTGATATGTCCGTTCTGTATATCCATATCTATTTGTTACACACCTTTGTTTCCTACATTTGAGTTTATAGTTCTACATTAACTTCCTTGTTGTCATTATGAGATACATTCCTCTATTATCCGTACACTTATTAATTGACTGAGGTTGAGAGTTCATGTTCTCAAAATCTGCATATTTACTTCTTGGGGAAAAAGGTGAAGAAACTTTCTTTGTTTCTGTTTTAGCGTCATTGGGAAAAGAAAGAGGGGGAGTAAAAGAGAGAGTTAAAGTGAGGGAGGAAAATGGAGAGAGAGAGAGAGCGAGTGAGAGAGGGCATCTGATAATTACCTGAGATTATTGCTCTAATATCGCTGCGCTTGTGACGTGTCCCCAGATTTACGAGTGTGGGAAAATAAACAAGTGAAATGTGGGTGCTGGAGCAGAAAGAATAAGCCATTAGCACTGGGTTGATTACAGAGAGCAGGACTTGAAGAGGAAGGAGAGTGAGTGCTCAGTGCAGATATGGACAGAGAGACAGAGAGAGAGAGAGAGAGAGAGAGAGGCTGAGAGGGTGGAAAAGAGGGAGAGGGAGACAAACGCCTTTGAGCGAGAGTAGATCTGCAGTGTTTCAACTCACCCAAGTCTCTAATTGAAGTACGCCCCTGGGGCTGTCAGTGCTGCTCCGCAGTGTGAAATCCAGTGTACAGATCTATTAATGTAACTGCTTTGTCTAAACGAGTGAGGAAAAGCTCTGACCCAAGTACCAGAGTTTGTAGTCAAATTGATTTTCTAAGCTTCACACCGGCCACAGCATTGTCCACCGCCGTTGTTAAATGTTTCGTTAATTAACAAGTGATCGCTGTTTGGAATTCTTTCAGAGGATTAAATGATCGGTGACCTCTCCGGCATAAATGATAATTCTCCCCTATTTGTGGTGTACACGGGCATGTGGTGGGGCAGAATGTCAGCAAATTTAATAGAGGCCGAGTTAATAGAGTTCTGTATCGTTCAAATGGAGCACAAGTAGTGAATTTGCATTCCCTAAGCTCACGCCATATTTCCTTTTCAAGGAATCCCCCCCTGTTATAGGCTAATGAATAAAAGTCACAATATCAGAATAAATCTTTGCTGCAAATTCTCCCCTCTGGCGACATTATTAATAGATTCAGGAGAAGAATAGAGAGGAGGATTAATCTTTAAGATGATGGATGGGCTCTGCTCGCCTTCCCATGCTCCTACGTTAAGGTCATTTTGATAAGAGGGTATATTTTGGGGTCCTCTGTACAAAAGGTCATCATATCTACTTCCAGGTCTCTCTCAGAGTTCCGCTCCAGCTGCCAGGAGTGGAACTGCTGTCCCGATTGCACACGACCTCTGACCTGTAACTACCTGCTTACGATTACTCTGAACTCTCTATTTCTCGGACTCTGCGCGTGTCTGTGGCTGTGTGGGCTACAGCGCTGCCGTTCACAGGAGAGAGTGATGGCTCATCCGCAGTGTGGGGCGGAGTGGTTCAGCGCAGCACCGTGCTCTGACAGTGGGTATAATGGGGAGGTCGCAGATGGATAATGGGCAGGTCAGAACGGCCACTGGCTGTTGGGAAGAGCAAGGTCAGGGTTTATCCTTCCCAGGAAAGCATACTGTGGTCTGCCAGGAACGGCCACAGAACAAACACAACCATTCACTGGACACGGAATTCCTGGAAGAAATCTCCCCTGCACGGTTACTACGACGAGTATGAGAATATGTTTGACATGGCCAAGAAATTTATCACATGAAGACAGTTTCACATCAGTGGATATGACCCATCGTTGTGATAAAATGTCACATAGAATTTTAACATTTAGAATTCTTCATAGACAGAAAACAACAAACATTTTTACTAATATTAGACAAAGCATTTAATAGCACTTATATGTTGTCCCTGAAAGTGTCTTTGTATAGTGCATAAATATTTATATTGAAATTGAAGAAAAGTATAAGGATATGTACTGTATTGTTGTTTCATTATTGTCCAGTCCTTGTTTTAGGGTTGCAAAGCAGGCATTTTCCTTAACTAATAGTTTAATTAGTTAATTAGAAATAGTTGGTTATCACTAACAATAAAGAAAGAAAGTCTTACCTTTTTTTTGTTTTTGGATTTTAAGCTTATTTTTAGCAACATATTACTCATGTGACATTCATGTAGCAAAACACTAACATGTAACGCTTGTATGACAACAAGGCTCTTTCTTGAAAAAGCCCATCATTAAAGGTCTACTATGCAACATTCAGGAGGGTTTATTGGCAGAAAGTGAATATTCTCCAAATAAGTATGTTTGTATAAGTGTAGAATTGCTCTAAAGATAAAAAATTGCCTGACTTTCGTGGTCTTAGAATAGGTTTTATGGTGCTTTTCCTCTACATGGTCCTGGCGCGACTCTGACGAGGTTCCAAGTGAGCTGAGCTGATATTACGCATGACGTCAACACCGGCCACTGATCGGTCAGAGTGCCGTCACTGGACGAGTCATGAGCAAGACGTCTGAAACAAGAATCTAACCGAACAATGTCGATCTGTAGATCAATTAAAAAGACTTTTGTGAATCTCCAACATTTAGCATGGAAATGTTTATAATCTCAATATTTCTCAGTAACAGCACTGCTGAAAGCCGCGATCGCGATCGAGTCTGTTTCGGTCACGGAGGAACAAATATTTTTAACAAACTTTTACTGATTCACTTACACTGAAAACAACTGCTTTACAAGTCACTAGTTTGCGACTAGTGTCGCGTATAAAACAAAGTCACAGCACTTTCATGCAGCTGAGCTGTGATGACTCCGCCCACGTTGAGGAGTTACTATATTGTAATAGAAAACCAAGCGAACCGTGTAGAGTCGAGCCGTCAGATGTTGATGCTGTGATACTCCGATATTATGCTAGTGTTTTTGGTGTATGTTGGTATGAGTCTTAATTACACAGCATGTGAGGACCAGAGAAATCACACACAGACGTGTCAGTTACTTAATTAATCCTTAATAAGTCAAGTTGTTAACAGCAATTAATTGATTAATGTCTCATCTGTCATTCCTAGTTTGCTTCTATATTTAGCTAATGTAGCTGTTCATTCATTCTTGCCATTATGGAGTTTGTTTGGCCCAGTGGAGCTTGTAGAAACAGTGTGTTTGCTGAACTTTTTTGTAATGAAATGAGTTTATTGCTATGTTTTCGCCATTCTGTGTTGATGATGGGGCTTTTGCTGCGTGTGTGCTGTAGGTCTAATCTGAGCAGAATGTGCTGTTTTCCTCTGCCTCTACTCGAGCTGTGAGGTGAAACTCCCTCCAGCAGGCTCATTAGGGGAGTTTAGAGTGGCAGAGAGGGGATAAACATTTACCTTATGATTGTGTTTTACAATAAGCCTGATGCTGGTTGCTTTTATAGGGTTCAAAGGCGGCTGTTTTTACAGGCTGCGATGAAGCCACAGTAAAAACCAGTGGGGGATTAAGCAGCAGATGGGTGCTGGGAGAGATGGAGGGAGAGCAGAAGGAGGTGGGAAGATGAATAAAGATAAAATGCAGAGAGTGAAGTGTGATACACATATGCTCCAAAAACACACACAGGCGGATAGATGTGGTGAAACTTTGAATAATGTACTTTGTAATTTTCCAGATTATGTGCTGTATAATAGCGTGGAGTCCTTCAGGGAGCACTGCAGTTGTTGACCTTTGCCCTCAGGGTTAACTGCACGTCATGATCCCACCAGCACCCCCTCACACCTACCTCTCCTCTATTCTGCTCACAGTACACGCGGGTTAAGTTGCTGGTTAACAACCAAAGAGCTGCCTGCGTACCAGAGATTTATTTTTCCTGATTGCCTTTAAAAATTCTGCTTATCTTTGACTCCAACGTCTCCCTCAGAGAGCTGTGTAGACTCCCAGGAGATGAAGCCCACTGCTTGGTGTGGGCCATACAAGGCCCTTGGCCCCCAAATAGAGTAGAATAGAATACACGCATGCACTCACACACACACACGTGCCATGGTCTTATTTTAAAATTTCTTTCGTTTTTTTTAATATCCAAAATGCTTATTTCCCCTACTGCCCCTCTCTACAACACATGCTAATGAGATGCTTTGTAAAGGCGTTAATTAGTGAGCTAGTCACTGATTGCTGCGCTTGTTTTTGTTGTGTGTGTTTGTGTGTGTGTGTGTGTGCCGCTGAGGAGAGTTCTGTCAGGGTCTGCTCTGGAACCAATTAGGCTAAAGCTCAGTGTCCGCTGAGGCTGCTGGGAGAAAAAAAAAAAAGCCTGCTGCTTGCAATGTCAAACAGTAGCTTTAACACGGGCCAGAGAGACGGAGTGAGACAGACAGGCCGGCCGAGAGACGATAAACAGTGGTCACTCAAAATGGCAGACAGACAGTTCCTCTGCTAGGTACGAAAATCAGACAAAGAACACACTCATCCCCTCTGCCTCACAATCCGAAAAGACTAAATCAACTGATTAATCACAGTATTTGCTGTGATTAATCACAATGAATTGCAACTTTTAATCTCAATACTGAAGCTTGTAATAACAGATTTAATGTCGTTTAAAAGCGTATTGAAGTTCAAAACACGGATCCTTCCCTGTGAACTACAGATGAACTTGTCTGCACTATAACGTGCTTTAACAGAAAAACAAATCCAGGCTAAACTAAAGCGACATCAAGGCCAATTAAAAGTATGTAGAAGAAAATGATTATCTCCTCCTGCACTCATATTATCATGGAGCTGCTCCTCCGTTTTACTCACAGTTAGTGCGTATGACTGCAGTTTCCAGTCTTTGTCAGCGGAGTGTGCTGTGACACCCAAGTAATTGACTCAATTACTCACAGACGTCCAGTGTTCTCCTTTAAAGGTGATGACCTGTGCTCTCTCAAGCGTCCTCATCTTCTTCATACAATGTGTCTATTCATGACACAATAGTGTCCTCTCGAGGTCAGAGTTTAAGATGTTTCTCCTGATGCTGTTTGAGTGATTGCTCTCAGTCCACCGTCCTCTAAAACGCTCCTCTTGTGACAGTCTTAGCGCTCGGTTACACAGTCGTATTTAGCGCCTTGCATTTTGTTAGTCTCCCACGAGTGATGCACTCCTGTAACTCAGACTGGGTCTGTCCGACAACTTTTTAAGTGAGATTTTATACCCTGAAGTCTGTGGTAGGGTGAGCGTGGAGGTGAAGAGTGGCTTCTTCTTCTTTTGGTGACATTTGTGGTCAAAGAACAACGTCGCCGCTTCAAAAATGGGCAGTGAGATTTACCAGACAATGGACCAAACCAACAAAGAAACAAAAAAGAAACACAAGTTACAAAGACTAGATATAGTAAGGATGATCACTATTTATACTTTTTTAAATAAACCAAATAGTGACAAAGAACGGATATTTAAAGGTAACCGATTCCATTTAGTTGGATTTTAAAACAAACACTTTTTTTATTAACCATGTGTATGTTAGTCAAAGGACAATTAAATGTAAAGCTTTTAAACAAGCAACAGGCAAAGAAGTGACTCAAAATGCAGAGCGGTGTCAACTAGAAATATTCAAATAAAAACAGTTATTGTCCCGTCTGCCCCTGCACTCCTTGTGTATACACATACATACACGCTCCCTCAGTCAAGTCTGATAGCGGCATACTAATAATGCTGCACCGTTTCTATTCACTAAGACCAAACAGAATCAGAATAAAAGTGCAGAAAATGTCATTAAAGTAACTGCAGTTTTACATTGTTAGCGCACTGATATATATTTATATATATACTGTATATAGTGTATGTATACACTGACTTTTGTCTGCTTATAGCCTTTGATTTACGTCACATGCATCCCAGTCTTCATACGTACAGTATGGTACAGCCGTGCAAGGTCACAAGTTGTGGTTGTGTTCCACATTTCCTCTAGAAAAACAATATCTTCCATGACCATTTTCATGACGACGCGTTCGTACATTCAGACTTTGTCTTTGTTAGTCACACTTACTCGACGTCTAACCTGAGTCAAGCTTGTTTTGAGAGGAAAGGTGGTGTGTGTGTGTGTGTGTGTGCGTGTGTGTGTATGTTGATGCATTTGTCTATTTGCCTCGTGCGTAACCTCCTGTGTCACTCTGACAGGCCTCGTGGCCCTTCTGGTCACCATGCCATGCCGTGTTCGTCCTGCTAAGACCAACAGGAAGTGACACATGTGAAATGCTGACCTGGTGGTTGTAGTCTCCTCCAGGGCCTCAGGATGCTGCTCTTTTAGTCACTCTTCCCCTCTCTTCCCTCGCTTCCTGGCATTTTCTCATATTTTCTTTAATCTTTCCCAAAAAACGGTGAAAGATTTGTGTCCCCCTCCACTCACCCGGTGATTCTGTAACACTTTTCACCCCCCTCGACTTCGTCTTTCTCCCTTAATGAGTCAGGAAATGGCAGCCTATTTCTCAGGATAGTGAGCGGGTCTGGATCACTCCTCACTGTTGCCAAGTCATAATTTTTAGGACTTATATCTTGCAGGACTTGACCTTTTTAGCTTGTGATTTCACAACCACATTAGATGTTACAACACCATGTGAATGCACACGAGCTAATTTCCTTCCTTCTTTTGCCTAAAAAACAAGGCAGCAGCTTAGGGCTGCAATTAATGATTATTTTCATAATGGAAAAATGTCTTTTATTTTCTCGATTAATCGAGTACTTGTTAAACCTTGAAATGATGATGTTCTCAAATGTCTTGTTTTGTCTACAAACCAAAAGTATAATATAGTATTAATATAATGATTTCTTTGTCATACGGACCAAAAGAGACCAGAAAATATTAACATTTAAGGAAAATCAGAGATTGTTTTAACTGTTTGACAAAACATTTACAGCGATTAATTAAGAGTAAGATAAGATAAGATAATTTAAGATAAGATAGTCCTTTATTTGTCTCGCAGTGGGGAAATTTACATAAATAATGAGCTAATAATCTCATTATTATCCTCAAGTAATAACGAGGATTCTGAGAGCTCAGGCATCCATGAAATATTATTACATATATTTCTGAATGGGGAAAATGCGATACGGACTACATTTTTGAGACTAAGTGGAAAAAGGACAGAAATATCTGAAAATCTGTTCCAAAAATGTAAAGAAGTGGAAAAATGAGAGGGATTTTTTTATGGAAAAGAGGGAAAGTGGTGTACTTGAGCATTTACAGGAAACAAGAGAACTAAACTTGGCTCAGAAACAAAAGGTTAAGAATAAAAACAAGATTAAACTTTAAGATTTAATCTAATGATGATTTATGATTTATTAAGAAACTTTAGTTTCCTTATACCGTATTGCATGTTTCTCATGCCGTATCAGAATTGGGCTTGTAACCAGGGGTTGCTGGTTTAAACACTAGGACGGTTAATCCCATCGCTCCCCGGGCACAGATAAGTGCTGTCCACTAAGTGCAGCCCGCATCGGGCTAGTGTGTGTAAAAAAGATGGTTTAAATGCAGAGGTCAAAGTCACTACCACTGATTACTTTGTGTGCAAAAAGAACTAATTCTAAATTTCTTATATTTGTTTCTTTCCATTTTTTTATCCATTGATTTCAGTTTTAGTGACCTGTTTTATTGCTGTTATTCTTAATTTAACCAGTGGACCTTTAAGCAGCTCGTTTCCAGGTTGTCCCTGAATACACTGACATTCTGCCCCTGCACCTCGTCCAGTCCTCTCTCCTCCAATCTCGGGTCCATCCACTGCATCATTGAGGGAAATGAGGCTGTTCCTTATTTTCAGGATGAGACACTGTGCAAATCGGCCTGTTTCCTCATCTATTAGCATCACACGTCCCACTCTCCAGGGAGGCCCTCTCATATCTCTCTTTATTTACTTATTTATATGTTTGCTTGCCGCACGTGTTCTGTCTGTAAACTGGGAATAAAAAGGTCCCACGTCCCCAACTAGTACGTGCTACATCAGCTTTGCCACTGGAGAGCGTGGCGGAGGATGGATGGAATGAAGGTGGAATTGCTATATGTAAATTTGATGAGGAAAAACCCCTTTCCCTCTCAAATTTGTCCGGCTCTGATTCCTCCGACAAGCAAGTGCACAAAGCTCTGGAACTACAAGAGGATTTACTGTAATATACCATTGAGGATTTCTTTACATTACACAGGTGACAGTGACAATGCAGCTTGTGGGAATACTAAAGGAGGCTTTGTGGAGTGGAGACTGTTAGACTGTAAGAGTCCAATACCTTGAGGTTTTACAGTAGTAAGCAGTTTTGTGTGTGTGTGTGTGTGTGTGTCTTTATAATACATGTCACAAGTACAGTTTATATGCACGCGAGCATGCCCGTGCATGGTCACTGCACACGCACACACCGGTCCACATGGTGTGTATTTAAATGCTTGATTATGCATTTTGCATAGCTGTGGGACATGCATCACTCTTCCCAGACTGCTAATAAAGTGACCAGGGAGATGGGGGGAACCTAAATGAATCCTAAAGTGCCAGGCTTGCATTCCTCACTCCCTCACTCTCCCTCACTGCTCTCCTTAGTTATTCCAGGCCGTCATGAAAAGCTGCGACTCTCCTCCTCCTCCTCCTCCTCCTCCTTATGTCTGTCTGCTACAGCCAGGTGCTCCGTCTCCTGAAGAGGTGTGGCCTGCTCTGCTCCTAATTGCCTGGACCACAGTGAACTATGGGCAAGCGCTCTTTGTGAAGGAACACTGTGGAGGAATAATTTTGAATAAATCACATAGTTAGCCGGGTGGTCTTTTCTGCTAAATAAGCAGTTCGGGAGCCGTCTCACACGAAGGTGTGAGCATTAGAATGACGGGTCAGTCGCCACAGGTCATGTTGGGGGAGTATTTAAATGATTTAAATGATGTCAGTGCCACTGAAGGGGACAGGTTGTGGAAGGATGTGTAAGGCAGCACCTCTTTGTTGTTTGAACCTGACAGAGTCTCATCCTTCACTCCTTCACTCTCCTCCTCTGAAGGAGGTCTCATAGCCCTGGGAAGAGGGGCTTCTTATATGATGAGAGAGGTGAGAGGTTGCTTGGATCTCCTTCACTCTTCCTCTCATTTTTCCCTCCCTGCCAGCAGAGAATGTTTTTTATTGAAGTCTGAGAAGTGCTGACCACAGAGAGACAAAGTCCAGCACACACTGTAATGTTTTAAATCAGGAGATGAGCCAATTGTAATAAGCTGCAGCCAAATAGACTCGGGCTTCGTCGACGTCTGCCAAACAAGCAAACATAGTAATGTTGAATGCAGGAACCATCTGGCAAATGGCTATAACATTTATCTAGTATTACCCCGAGCTCTTTGAACATCTTTAGCACAGTTTGAAATTAGCACAAGCTCTCAGATCCGATGATAAAGTTCATAGGAGATGCAAAAGGCTAATTAGATGTAATTCTGTGTTTGATGTCTCCATGAGATTGAAATTGTCTGATGCTGTCTCTCGTCATCTTTCATAACTCTTGTTCAGGCATGAGATGGCAACTTAATGAGTTCCCGTGTGTGTGTGTTTCATGTTTGGCGCCCTTCATATCTACAGTACGTCTCATTGTGTTTCACTTAATGGAGATGAGATAAAAGGGAGAATGGCAGGACTGTATATGTATAGTATGGAGCCTGTTGTCAGCTGGTGTTTGTGGTAAAGGACACACAACTGTCACCAGTGTGTGTGTCTACAAGTCAACTGCTGCACATGTGTAATGCCTCTTTCATGCATCGGCTTTATCCTCCACATGAGGGTCGCGGGGTCACTGGAGTTGACATAGAAAGACGGGGTCCATCGGTCCATCGCAGGACAAGCACACGGAGACGAACAACCGCTCACTCTTACATTCACACCTATGGTCGATTTAGAGTGTCCAAAACCCACACACACACTCCATAGAGAAAGGCTGTGCTGGAGCTGAAGCTGATGTTTTTGGACTGTGGGAGGAAACTGGAGAACCCGGAGAACCCCCCCCCCCCCACACACTCACACACACACACACACACACACACGGGGAGAACATTCAAACTCCCGTTGTCCTCTTTTCCATACAAAACCCTCTCATCTGCCCTCTTTCCACTCTTTTTTGATTTCCAATCATTTCCGTCCCAATGATCTTTTTCCACCTGGTCTCAAAATTTTACTTTATTGGAATTGAGAACCCAGAGAAAACCCCCACACACGGGGGAATTGGATTCAAACTGGTGACCCTCTTGCTGTGAGGAAACAGTGTTATCCACTAACCCACTGTTTGGCTGTCAATCTTTGAAGTGATCTGAATTATGAAAGAAAACATATTGAGAGCTGTCCCGAGTTGTAAAAACAAACATTCATGGCTCTTTGAATTCGAATGAGCATTGAATGATGAATGTGCGTTATAGCGTTGCTGTGAAAATGATGCAGAAATGTGCGCGGACGCAAAATAAAAGAAGACAAAGAAGGAATTAGTGTGTTCACCCGAGTCTTGCTTTCCCACCACTGCCGATCGCAGCCAGTGCCGATAAAAACCCGCGTGCATTTCCGAGTCATTTGACCCCGCGTGCTTACAGCTTTTTTTTTTGAGCAGGGAATAGAGTTTATGTCATATGTCAATGAAACACCACTCAAGTATAACAGCTCTCTCTAATGAAATGTTCTCCAATTTCCAATATCTTTTCTGTTAATTGTATATTTTCAGTGTTTTTTGCAGTATTTTGGTGTCGAATTGCAGCTGAAGCTGCAAATAATCTTTTTTGACTTTTGCCTCGACTCAGCTTTTGCTGATATGGCTGTGTCACTTGAGTCTTGTCTTGTGTTTATAGGATATCCTCTGCAGTCAGGTTTCATGGAAATGATATCAGTGAACCGCTCCAGGCATCCAAACAATCCTGCCTCAGGCACAGCTATCATTATTTTTCTGGGAAGTTGTGAGCCTGTACGTGCATGTGTGTGTTTGTGTGTGTGTGTGTATTTAAGTATGTATATATGTGTGTGTTTGTATGTGTTTTGACACAGAGTTAACACTGTTTTACAGCTTAATCAGTCTGTGTAACTGAATGCATATTTATCAGAGTGAAAATTCATGTTCAAAGAATCAGACCTCAGCCCATACATCATTATCAAACACACACACACACACACAGATCCACATTTCATTAGAGAGGCAGATTCAGGCAGCAGTAGATTAAAAACAACGTGTGTTTTTACAGGTCCATAAATCAAGCATGGTACGAGGGGGATTCATTTAGAGAACACCAGAGTTGTGGCATAGTTGCCCTCACGTGACTAATGCTTAACTGAGATACTTTGATACACTGCCTTTTTATTAGTTTCATTCTCTCCTCCCCATATCAATGATTATCTCTCGGCTCACATTTGACTTTCAGAGTAGGCTGGATGTTGTTTTCATTTTGTTTAATATTTAGATGATAAACCGATGACTAAAGGCCTTTGCACATCAACGGTCAACTGAATAAATGCAAAAGACATTTGCAAAATATTTGGACATGAATTTTGATGCACCCTCACAAATGATCCAGAAAAAGTTTTCACATTAAATCAACAATAACTCATCAATAAATATGCTTTTGGTTGGTCAGAAATGAAACTGGATAAAATCGACGCAATATTGCTCGGTGAAATTCCCGGTTTGTTTTTCATCGCCTTAGAATCAGCCTTTCATGTTCACGTCAGTCGAGCACTGAGCTTTCTGAAGGCTGCCATGTTTGTACGGGAGCCCACAGAGCCCAAACTAATCACAGCGTGTGTTTTTTTGCGTTTTGGACCAAAAGCTTACGATGCAAATAAATGAAGAACAACATCCATTTGGTATGTTACTGTCTGTTTAGGTCTGTGACATGCTTGCAAAAGTGATTAGGCCTACACAACTGTATAGCAGCATATTGTAGCTGTGGTACAGTGTATAGGATTGGTCATGTGTCTACAGAATTCTGCCAGGCAACAGTCAAAATAACAGGAATCACAACAGCATGATTTTGACAGGTTTGGTTGATCAGAAATTAGAAAATTGAGGGATACTGCAGGTCTGGAATAATCATAATAAGTCTGCTCTGGTTGTTTCCATATTTTCCAAAATATGGGCTGTATTCAGCCAAGTTCTGCGATACATGGCTAGATCTCAGTAGATGTCATACACAATGACTACAGACATAAGATATTGGAAATTGTCATTGTGTCTGTTCATTTTTGCAGAAGCATCTCCTGCCACCATGGAGTTACCTGGTGGTTGTTGTTTTCTTCTACTTTGGTTCCTCTGTCAGTTGATCAGGGTTAGGTTTGCCGCACACTGTCTAATCACTATGCTAATGGATAAAAATGAAAGTGCGTCATAGTGTTGTGCAGCAAACGACACGACTGAAGATGAAACGGATGAAACCCATCTACATTGCAGCTATTTGACGTGGGAGTGAATGCTTATTGTTTATTGCTTATTGGTATTATTTCCACTGGTTAAAAACCAGTATAAATTCAGCTTTAAATGGATTTTTTTGCCCAATGGGAATGGTCTGTGATGATGGAGATAAAGCTTTTTGTGTTTGCTTGGTAAAGCCATGTCCACATTCTTTATTCTGTTTATCCGTATGGCAGCACTGCCTGGTAGAAGCCGAGCAGGGCTGTTAATCTGTTATTGCTATTTGGGCTGCTTGTACTTTTACCAGTTTATTAATGGTGTGTGAAGCACTCCTATAAAATGTTTTGTTGATCAGTGATGTTGGGATAATAAATGCAGCACATCACACATGCACACACACACACACACTCCCTTGTCGTTTGTCATACAGCTGCTGTCTGGATGTCCTTCCTTCAAAGGTTTACCAGTGTGCTCATGTGTTTGTCTGTTTTGTGATCCTCAGTTTCCGCCGTCTCTCTGTGTGCCAGCTCTGGTCTCAGGCTAGAGAGCAGGTGTAATTTCCACCAGCACTAAAACCCCAACAAGTGGCACCAGGGGAGAGAGGAACATATTACAGGTTCAAACGGCTCTGCTCTCATGGACTACAGAGAGTTACAGGCTCTCCTGACCTGTGGCCAGGCACAGTGCCTGTGTGTATGTGTGTGTGTACGTCGAGGGAGGCTCAAAGGTGTCAGAGCTGCCTTACTGTGTTTCTTTCATAGTGTAAAGCCTTTATTATGGTCTGGACCTGTTTTTTGGAGCCGCAGGGCAACATTATTGCATGTGTTCCAGTTGAAAAACGAGCGTGTGTGTGTGTGTGTGTGTGTGTAGCTGTGCATTTACAGTACGACTTTTAGATAACCAGGTATATATAGACGCGGGTTAGAAGGTGAACAGGTTGGGTAAATATATCAAATACTCTGTAATAAAACCTGCTGTAAACCAGTGAACACAGGTTGACCTTTATCCTCCAACTCTCTCAGTCACAGCTCTATATGTAGACCACTGGGGCTCAGCTGATTAATTCTGTCAGGCCTGGATGCCTTCAAAAGAAAGTGATGTCTCACACTTTGATTAGCTTTTTGTTTGAGCAGTGCTGTCACAGTGGATCGGATTATTATTTGTTTTTTCTGTTGTTGGAAAGTTGACTTTTAATCTCTATCATAGTAAATGGAACTGGCTCCCCTAAACAGCTGCGTAGCTTAGCAACTGTATATAGACAATCCTGTCATTTGCTTTGGTGTGGTGAGTTAGCTCGTTCTTATTCCGAGCGAGTCATATACTGCCACGCTGTCACTGTCCCACAGCATCTCCTAACAGATGCACGAGGTATCACTCCGTGTCTGAAAGAGACGTTCAGATTAGAGTGTGAGCCTAACCCAGATATTTATCCTAACCCTAAACTCAACCTTCGCCCCTTCTCTGCTCTGAGTGTCTAAATGCACCATCAGTAGGTTTATATTGGAGTCGATTGAAAGCTTTGTGTGTCTCTTTTCAGATGTGTAAGGACACCTACCACCCTAAGAATTTTACAATTATATAAATTCTGAAAAAATGTTTTTAATAAAACTGCTGTAAAAAAAAAGCATCAGTATCAGCCAGGAATTGGTATCAAAGTCCAGATGGATTACACATGAATAAATGGCACACAACTGCCATTTATTGAGTTTCCACACTGGTTCCTCATGAAGAATCACAGTTTTATTATTTATTTTTTTCAAGGTGGCCACACGGTTGGTGTAGTGGTTAGCACTCTTGCCTTTGCAGCAAGACGACCTGCGTTTGCAACCCGGTCGGAACAAGGGCCTTTCTGCATGGAGTTTATTCTCCCTGTGTGTGTGTGTGTGTTTTCTCCGGGTTCTCCAGTTTCCTCCCACAGTCCAAACACCTGCAGATTTGGGGATTAGGTATATTGGACACTGTGAGATGTGAGAGTGAATAGTTGTTTGTCTCTATATGTGGCCCTGTGATGGATCCTGCCTATCGCCCTGTGTCAGCTGAGATTGGCACAGCATCCCCTGCGACCCTCATGTGGAGGATAAAGCGGTAGAAGATGGAAGGATATTTTTTCAAATTAGCAAGGCAGCTATTATAGCGAGTATAAAATGTATAGTCTGCAGTAAAAATGTAGATTTCAAATGTTCTGCTTTGACTGAAGTTGCGAGTTGAGAGGTGATGTACTTTACTTCCTCTCCATAGACTCTCTTTATAAAGTGGCACAGGTCGCTCCTTCAATACAACAGATGGGAGCTTCCACTGCTTTTCTGTGCCCCTAACAACGTTTATGTTCTAAGTGTCAGTGGACGTGGAAGGGCAAGAGACAGTTGAAGGAGCCTTACTGTGAGAAGGAGGAAAAGTAGAAAGGAAAAAACTCAATGAAATGCAGGAAACTTGGTTAAGTCTCTAAAAACAATTGATTGAGAGGAGAACACTTGCAGGAAAAGCTAGGAGTGAACGAGGTTTGACCAGCTGTACATCAAACATCTGCTGTTTCCAGCTTCTGGGAGTGTCATTCCTACAGACAACTCAAACACACACATTTGTATTTTGGGGTCACCAAATACATTTGCTGAAGTTTTTCTTGCATTTTACTTAAGAATTACACATGCATACAATTATATTTTGATTCATTTGCTTAACTGTCTGGTTTATCTATTCAAAATAATGTTAGGTGTTATGATCTGTAGCAGCAGCAGCAGGTTACTGAAATGGCAATAAAAATAGAACTGTACACTGTAAGAACTGTTGTATTTTGCACAATGGAAATGATTTATTTTTCCAAAACACGATATCAAACAACTCAACAAACACTGTTCCTTGTATTTTAACAGTAAAACTCACCAGCTGCCACTGGTGTCGTGATAAATTAGGCCAAATAAAACCCACACACATGGCAGTAAATGATGAGCTTATGTCTGTGCAAGTGTATGTGCAGACTCCATTGAGGCTGCCTCATTAAGTTTTGGTAACTAAATCCCCCACAGGTTTGAATGAATCACCAGGATGACCCACCTGGGTCACAGTAAAGGACTAGATGCGTGGAGAAGAGTTAAAATCACGAGAGAAGAAGGGAGGAGTGAGGATAGTGGTCGAAGGAAAAGGAAGTGAAGGAAGGAGTGTGGTGAGGCGGCGGGGGCGGCGTGGCGTGGCAAGGATGATCATCCATTACATCCCACAGCGGCCCAGGGGTCGGTTTCAGCAAGACTGATTCAGAGTGATCAGGTTTGGACTCCATCTCCCATAAATCCTGGCACGTGACGCTGATGGATGTGGACCATAAAGCCTCCCACCCTGACATGTGGAGAGCAACATGGAGAACCATGGGAAAAAGTGAGTGCTCCAGGTTAATGTCAACGAGGCCTGGGAGCGGAGAGGGGATGATGGAGAGAAGGAAAGATGGGGGACGGTGAGAGATCAGAGGTGTGGAGAAGGGGATTGAGAGGAGTGAGTGAGCTGAGAGCAGAATGTGAAACAGCAGAGAGTTTGTCGGAAACGCAGTAACAGGATTTACTGTGACATTGCAATAATTCAGCTGTCGCCACACTGGTTTAAACTCATGATGCTTGGAGAGCAGTGAATGTCTTTCCTGACACTCATTGTGAAATGAATGGCTTTACATTCAGCGATGATGCAACGTAGCTGTGGAACAGTTTGTTTTGATACAGTATGTATGTTTTTGTGTTTCCATGAGGAATGATACCAAATAATCAGCCCCAACGGTTCTATTTTTGGCACCCTTCCCTTAAGGTACCAGAGTAAGATGGTAGAGTACGGTCAGCTGATTGGGGCGACAGAAAAACATCACTCCAACCAGTGTTTCTTCAATGCCTACAGTCTATTTCATACAAAGCTTGACGTCTTGTTGAGACAAACTGAACAGGGTGAAAAAAAAGAGCCGCGCGATGTCTGTCGTGTTTGTCTTCTGTGCCGAGTTCGATGTTATATAAGTTGTTTTTTTGTTTGCCCAACATCTTTTCTCCTCTGTCATGTCTGGACATTGGGAAACTGAAATGCTTCCATTTAAGATGCGAGAGTATCCACAATTTTAAACTCTCTCTCCTACATAGACGCTCTCCTCTCCCTTACCACTGACACTGGAGAGGATGATGGGTAGTCACGGGGCGATGGTCTCAGTTCTCACTTCTCTCCGCTCTGCTCCACTGCGATTTGAAACAAGTGTTTCCGAACACCTTCACATCCCTACTTTATCACTCTGTCTTCTAACGGCATTTGTGTGCCTTTGTAGTGTAATTAATTATCTGTTCCTTTTTCATTTATTTTTGTTTAATGCATGACCAAGAGGAATATATCTCATTAAAAAAGCCCTGTGATCATAATAGGGCCAAATACAGGAACTGCAGACCTGGCTAGACAGGAAATGGAGACATGTACAGTGTTCTTCCTCATTAACGGAGCCCCATTTGGGCCATAAAGTACCATCCCAACGCGCTGAAGGAAAATGCCCTGATTAGAGGGGTGGAGGGGCATCGCTGCCCTAATGAAGGCTTCCCCCACAGTCATTTATGATATTGGTATGGGTGGTATGGTGACTGGGCCTGTGGGATGAGCTGACTTACAGAGAAATGGACGTGGGATAGCCGATGCAGTATATTTGTATGGACGGGAGATGAGTGGGCCCCGGGAATGCATATCCACAACTCATTTGCAGGAGTCAGTTTTACTAGGTTGCGGCTAATGGAGATGAGCTTGTGTTAAGAGCCAGGGGAGACGCTAATTTTACATAAAACCAAAAGAGGTCTGAGAGTTGTGTGTGTGTGTGTGTGGTCAGGCTGTGCTTACTTCATCCCGCAGACTTATCCAGTGGATTTTAGCCTTAGTGGCCATTTGACTTGTGTTGTCTGACACTGATGGATTGGACAATCGGCAGTTAATAATATTAATAACATCGTCAATAACATTCCATGATGATCTATTTTGTCCAGCAAGAGAAGGACAGACTTGTTGATGATGATGAACTGTTGCCCAACCTAAGTCAAAGATGATGTCAGTGTAGCTTTATTTTGGTCAAAGAAACCAACAGAAAGTGCAGAATATTTTTTGCAAACAGCCGTTTTTTATGTCACAGCTCAACAATGTTGTAAAAATCCTACTGTACCTACTGTTCCCTATTGCTCAGTGTTTGGAGCTTTTATAGTGGGACCATAATGAATTGCCTTTTTTTTCAACATGTTTGGTCGTATTCATGTCTGCGCAGCTGTATCAGCAAATTTTCCTTTGGGGATTAATAAAATATTCTAATTCTGATTCTAATTATAATTAGATTAAAATAATTTGAAACAATTTGGTATATTGCCAATAGTGTTTTCTTTTATGTTCTTGATTTATTTAGGCTCATAAGGCCACAGTCCATCATAACATTATACATAATTTTTCCACGTAACTAAGGAATTACGATTGATTTCAGTCGATCGAGATGCTTTTTCATTCTTGAATAAATTCACAAATGCTGACCATCTTTTCTTATATTTCATCTGAAACAAACGATTAAAAGTAACTTCATTTATTATTACTATGTCTATGTTAATTGATATCTGATTTATAAATAGATAGATAGAGAAATCTTAATTAGATGATTTAAGGAGACTATGATTGAGGGTAATCTACCTTTTTTTTTTTCCTTTGCATTAAGTTATGACCACTGTTGAAAGCATTAGACAGAACTAGACATTGTTAATTAAAACATTGCTTGAATTGCACACTCTTGTGTAGAAACTAGAGGTTGACCAGTGTTGTTTTTTGTCCCTTATGTCTTTTGCCCTTATATTTAGACAGATTTATTTTATCCTGCATCTGATAAAGACCACTACACCATTTTTAATAAATGATAATGTATAAACTAAATACATGAAAAAGGTCACCAAAAACAAAACCTTTTCAATGTTAAAATTACATTTTGCAACATTTACCATGTTTCTAAGAACACAAATGCATCATTTGTAATAATTTGCTGATGAAAAGATAATAATCTGATGTGACGATTATTAAAAAGAATGCAGATATTGGCCTGATTAATGGACTGGGTTTATCTCCAGTAGTAACACCTATACATAGATAATTGGATTTACATAGAATTTATGAACCTTTACCTTGTGATGGGGTACCGTGTCCTTTGGTGGCACATGAATAGCATGACATTCAAAATTTAAAAAAGTTTGAGTAGATGATGTTTATCTACTCAAACTTTTTCAAATAGGGCTGCGAATAACTATTATTTTCTTGATAGATTATTTTCTTGATTCATTGAAGGTATCACAATCAGTGGAAAAAATCTAGATCGTTTTTCCCAGACGTCAAAATGTTGTTGTTTTGTCCACAGACCAAAGATAATTGAGTTTACTGCCACATGGAAAACAAGAGCCTATTTACATTTAAGAAGCTAAAAGCTAGAACTATATTTATTTTACAAAAAAAAACTCACTCAAACTGATGAGTTGTTGATTATTTTAATAATTGATGAATCACTGCAGCTCTAATACACATACACACATATTTTAAGGTCCATTTACAGTCCAAAATAATACTTTGGCCAAGTCTTAGAATAAACTTCTCTGCCCACAGCTCCCTCCCCTCTCCCACCCTTCTAATTTCTCCCCTTTTTCTTGTCCCACCCTCCCTCTCTCCCCCCCCCCCCCCCCCCCACACCATCGCCGCAGGAACTACCTGAGGCCCTTGTGTCCACCTCATTCATCACTGGGTTTGATTCCTCTGCTTCCAGAGAGAGAAAAAAAAAAAGGAAGAGAGTTGAGGAGGAAGAGTAAAGAGTCATAACAAACCCTCCTCTGTTCTAGCGTCTTCTCTCCTACCCCTCCCTTCCTTCAGCATGTGAGGGAGAGATGAATGCAGCCAGTGGAATTAATTGCACCCCGTTACTGAAGATCAGCAAGTTTGCACTGTTGGCGTGCTGATCTGCCATATGGCTGCCCACTAGGTGAACACTTTGATTAATGTTGCCCACTCCCCACTTTTTTCCCCCCACTAATATTTGATCCTAATAACCGAAACTCGGCTCCTCATTCGGAGCATCTCTAGCTCCGCTCCTCGCTTTCCTCGCGGTTTCTCTTCCATTTGTTTCCCTCTGCTCCTCTGATCCACTGTTTTGCAGGCAAAGTTCGGTTTTCAGTTTCCTTCATTGTTGTTTTGCTGCGTGCTTCGCTCCCAGTCTTTGTGCGATGCGGTGTGGAGTTTATAGTATCAGTGAGATTAGAGTGAGGAAGAAAGGCCAGAGTGCGTCTGTGTTCCAGAGATTTGGAGCTATGGGTACATGTCCTTCGCAGTTGATTAGGCCCCTGGTGTGTTGACTGTTTCTCTATTAGCCTCCTCAGCCTCTTGCCTTCTACTACCCCAGAGGTCCTACACACACACACACACACACACACAAACAGGTACACACACTCACACATGCCATGCACACAGTCAGATAGGAAGCTGTGTTGTGGTCCGGGCAGTAACAAGGTGGTGAACAGATGCTGGAGTCACAATATCAATAGGACTGAGTGTAGGTAATAATACCTTAGCAGGGTTCAGCCACGAGACTGCGCTAACTAGAGAGGCAACTCTCAGGTGGAGCATTCACTATCTGCAAATCACACCATGCAGCTGTGTGTGTGTGTGTTTGTGGCTTCACATACTCCCATTACTTGTACGAGAAAGCCTGTTTTTACTGCAGGGGAGCAGTGGCTTAGTGTCAGTGCCATCATCAACTGCTGAGATTAAGTGTTCTCACCTAAGGTCACAAGTTCAAGTTTGTTTTCTTTCCCCTCCTGCTATAATGAGGCAGTGATGCAGAAGACTATGCAGACTACCTATGCTGGAACATCTAGTACAATCACTCGGGTGCTTTGTTTTCCCTCTGTTTTATGGCTCGTTCCTGCTGCTCGTCTATTTTGGTCTTCCTCGGCCTTGTTAAGTGCTGCCATTCTCCTGTGTTTGGATGTGGCCCAGAGGGCCCTTAGCAAGACCAGGGGCTGGGAATGAGCTGTGAACTCCCCGCCCAGGGGGTGCCCACAGTAGACTGCCAGTTCCACTAAATCTCCCTGATTACTGGTGGTGGCTGTTGTGTGATGGGGGTGTTTCCAGGGTGGCGGGCTCTCCAAAGAGGCTGATTGAGATGCAAATGGAGGCCATAACTCAGAGGTAATGCAGACCTGAGCACCCTTTGCCTCGTCCGTTCCTTCTCACCTCACTCTCTCATCGCTCCCCATTTACTCAAGCATGGGAGGAGGGACTGTTATTGTCTCAGGATAAAGTTAGATATTTATCACAGTGTAAGATGTGAATCTCTCTCTTCTAAGGCTACATCCACACCACTCAGTTTTCGTTTAAAGCAGCATAAATTCTGCTCCAGATACACCTGCCGTCCAACCCACCCCAACATTTCCCCATAAATGGAGAAGTTTGAAAATGCTGCTACCTTTGTTTTAGCTTCAAAACTCTAGGGCAGCATTTTAGTTTGATTGGGCTTTAAAACAGATGACAAAGTTACCCGCATTGGCCTCCTGATTAGTTCTTACCAGCCAAAACTGGAATATCAGCTGTGTTAACACTTGCGCTACATACATTTTACACGGTTTCGTTATAAATTCTGCCCTGGATACAACTACCCTGCTGTTTTAGAGTCCCTAAAAGGAGAATTTAAAAAAACGCTCATTATTTGGTTCAGTTTTTGTTTGAAAACTCAGCGTATTAGTCTGGACATACAGAAACTAGAGACCTTTTAAACTTCTGCCATTCATATGTGGCCTCTAAAGCCAAATATAAATTAAAAAAATGGAATGTATGTAAAGGAGTGGCTTTGTAGTGGAGAAGAGTGATCCAGTGCGTTATAAGATCCCTTTACAAATTTTACATTTACATTTTCTTCCAATCAGAAAGGGTGCCGTTTATAAGTTCCCTACATGAAATTCAGTTGCGTATTAGTGGTGCCTGCCCCACTGGTGCCCGGTAGGTGGCCTTTTGAATTTAGCCCCTGCCCTTCCAAATGTCTCTGCACGCCACTGATAACACGACGACCAGCTGGGAACAAAAAGCTCTTACTTTGGTCTCACAACAGAAATTGTTGTCCTTGCATTTCACTTTTGTTACTTCTCAGTAAGCAAACAGCTGCAGAGGAGAGAATCAGCTTCCTGTTGACTTCTGTCGCACCTGTATATGTCAACGTCTGGTTGACCTACACTACTTTTGCCATTCACACCTCATTCACTCACACTTTCATACAGCACAACTATGTGCAGTGGATTTTCCATCACCCTCTCACCCATTCACACAGTTGAGAGACGACTCGCTCTACCACCGTGCTCATGTCGCCCCCGCTCATTATTTGGTTCAGTTTTCATTTGATCACTACAGAGCGGCCGAAACATGGACCTTTGAAAATTATGACACATGTGTCCACATTCACTTCCTGTTTGTCTGCTATTGGCCACGACTCAACTATCAGCAAAGAACAAACAAACAAACAAACAAACAAACAAACAAACAAACAAAAGAAACAACTCCATCAACACGCTCAGGTTCAGTTTAACATCAGCATCATTCTCATGACAGAAGTCCTTTCTTTCCACATCCACATCACTCTGTGACGGTCAACCAGCTACGACTGCAGAGGAGAGAATCAGCTTCCTGTTGACTTCTAGGCATGTCCAGTGTACCTGCACGAAGCACATGCAGTATGATAGAGGTTTTAATGAAACCAGATGACACTAGTAAACACACCTGCTACTGTTAGCACGTATAGAGACACACCTGAAGATATAAAGAACAGATGGACACAATAAAGTGAGAGGGGACTCTGCTGGCTAGTAGAAAGGTGGAATGAACAAGGGAGGAAGAGGGGGAGGAGTAATTGCACAGTCCTTTGCTGAATTGTTCTGTGGATGCAAATTTAAATCCCTCCTATTATTTTAATAATCTGCCTTTTACTGCTTGTGCTCGGATCATTTGTTTGCAAACCAGGTTATTTGGAGAGGGAGGCTCGGGGGTAATTTCATGCTTTGGAGCATTTATATCTATAACTTAATGAGGAGAGGGCCTGTTGTTTCCTGGTAATACACTGCTAGAGGGGAGCAAACTTTTTATTCTCCGTTTAGGGTACTGTTAGAGGGCAATAATGTGAGATTACTCTGATGGAATTAAGGAGCAAACTGAGGAGAGACCTAATGCAGCTTTAGGTGATAGACCAAACTTAATACTGATGTTTCATTCAGGGTTTTTTAGGTTCATGGGGTGTACCGATGGGCTTTCCCATTTGCTCCATCACAACAAGCGTGCACAGATTTCTTTCAAATTTAAGCATTCTCAATCGCCAGCTGCTGCTTAATTGGGCTCAGTCTGTTTTTTACCCTTATGTACATTTTATTTTCCTTCTCAATTATCTTAACTTCTTGAAAATGTTTATGCCACAGAGAAAACATAGTCTTTGCATCGGTTAATAAAGTTCAGAACAAGGGATGAGTCGGTGCAGGATTTGTTTTGGCTTGAAAAAGAATGATGTGATCCCAAAATCCTAAATATCCCATATATGTTTCACTGAGTGCAGGCTGTAGAGAGAATCGTGTACCACCAGCACGTGTGTGTCATGCTGCAGGGGTCACTGGAGGTGTGTGGACTTTGTTTAAAACTCTAGTATGCAACTTTTATACACACTATACACTCCCATTAGAGTGAAACCATTGTCAAATGAGTTCACGCAATGCTGATTAAGTTTGTGTTGACATTCCCACGCTGAACACATTAGTAACGCGAGACAGCTGTGAACGGCTGGAATATGAAGGAGGGAGGAAGTGTGCATGCATACGGTGACGCAAAAGTGTGTGGAATTGTGTGGACAAAGTTAGCTCGCCATCGACTAGATCTCCCAGGTCTCGTCCAAAGCCGTCTGGCTCGCCTCCGACGAGGTAATTACAGATCCTTCTCTGTTCAGTAATATTATCTGTACATATCCTGTACATTTCATGGAAAGATTCCTGTACGTTTATTAGAGCTGCCAGAGCAGCTTGAAGGTCCGTCCCATGGAAATAATCCGACAATTCCCTGTACTGGCGCATGTATGTGACGTAAGCGTGTACGCGACGTGAGCAGATCTGAGCAGAGTTTTGCATCTTGCCAGTGTAGACGGAGACGCTACGGCGGAGCGTATTCAAGTTTTCCACTCTGGAGGGTGGTTTCAGATTTTTGCATTATTAAGCCCCAAAAACGCCGTCACCGTCTAAACGAAAGGCACTTCCGATAAAATATTGAGTCAATTTTACCCGCAAGCGTCCTCGTGTGAATGGGGCCTTAATATATTACTTTGACTCGTGTCATAGTTTGCGTCTGAATTATTTGCACTTTGGTCCCGTCCACTGTGAAAGGGCCTTTAGAACGACACGTGCTGTCACGTCAGTGTCATCAAATGTCTCTAATAACACGGGAAAAGGTTGCTAGATTTATCACTAGTTGCTTTTATGAAAAAGATTTATTGAATACTCGCTAAATAAAGCTGCAGCACGGAAACAGCTGCAAAATGTGTTCCGCCAATCGGCGTTCTTCAGCACACAGCCCCGCCCCTCTAGAATTCCTGGTAATCTGAAAGTCCCCAGTTGCAAGTACATACTTCTTTCGGGGGAAAGTTTGGGGTCGGTGGAAAATCCTGGGTAAATGAGAAAAGTTCCTGCGGTGGAAAATGAGCTTTATTTATTTATACTTTATACTTATTATACTTATTATACTTATTATACTTACTATACTTATTTTATTTTGCCACAATGAGAAAACATGACTCTGTCAACCACTGCAGAAGCTCAGTTTGTGTATGTTTCTTTGATTCACATCGATTCACTTATTCCTTGCACTCCGCGACGCTGGGTGATGTTAGCAACACTAGCAGTGATCTGGCCACAGGAGTTACACATGGGAACTTTAAATAAAGGATCAGACACTGTAATTTCGGAAATGAAGAAGTGGCATAGAGCCATCCCTGTTCAGAAGTGGCTCCTGTTTATCGTCACTCAGTCTGGTCCAGGGTCCTTTGGTCCAGCCCAATTCAATTTAACACAACTTTATTGTATTTATCTGTGAGACAAAAGGGAGACTTGCCATTTATATGGAAGTCAGCACACAGTCGTGTAAGAAGATCAGGATTGTTAATGTAGTTACGTCGCGGGGAGACGTGTGTCCATGTCTCATCGTCCACATCCTCTCCCCTCTGTCTCTTCTTCTTTCCTTCTGTCCTCCCGTCATTCCCTCACTCCTCTGTTCCCCCCTGAAGGACTCGTGTCCCGGGCAAATTGAATCAGACTGCATGAATTAAAACAATAATTCAATTTGTTTACAAGGCGTCATTTATTCTGTCAGGCCGGCGCTCCGTTGACAGTTTGCAGCTTGACCCCTGACCTTTGCTGAGGTCACATAACGTACTTATTACATTGTTCAACAAGGTTTATTTTTTTTTTCCCAAGCTATTATCTGGCGACAAGGGGCTAAAGATGCATGATGAGAATCCTATTATTCAAATGTGTGCAACACTGTGACTGAATGCAAAATCACACGACCTTATCAACAGACGCGGTCGACCAGAGATTCACAAACTTCAGACGACTAAGATTCACCAAAGTTCTGCAAGACACCCCAACAGACAAAATAGAAATTCAAATATTATTTCCCTTTTACCACAGAAAACAAAATACAGTATTGATCTCAATAAACATATCATTTAATTCATTCTATTCATTTATTTGTGTGTCTATATTGCACATTGATCAACATTAACACGTAAATATGACAGATTATAGCTATAAAATAAACATGTAAAGGGGAAAACAAGTGTCCCAGTCAACAAAAGACAGATTACTAATAATATACAATATAAGATACAGCAACGCAAACCAGGAAATAGAGAATATCAGTCTTAATGTGCTGATTTTAGTGTACAAACACATATTTCAATATATTTTCCTTTTTTTCTGCCAGAATAAACAATAATGATGCATGTTTTAATGAATTTGATACAGGAGATCATTTTCATCTTAATCTGAGGGGCCGTCCACATGGAAACGGGTTTAGGTGACGGGCGTTCTGTCCACACGGAGATGGCGTTTTAGGGGACCTGAAACGTCAAAATGTCGACCTTGCGTTGTGTTTGAAGATTGTTGTCAGTGAAAAGCAACTTAAGTCAGTCTGAAAACTAGCTCGATATCACGAGAACACGTCCTGTCTTTAGAGATTTAACACACCAGGGTGAAATAAGTGTTGAATGTAAAATATTTGAAGAAACAAAACAGATCAGTGATTGTTCCACACACAGTCATCTGCACTGAACATCCACAGTTCCTTCTTGTCTGTGACTCTGTTTGTGTGCACTGTGTGTGTGTGTGTGTGTGTGCGCAACTTGTTGGTGTGTGTGCGCTTCTCTCTGCGTGTGTGTGTGTCTGTAAAAAAGATTGTTTACAAAAAATAGATCAATTCACAACTATTTATTATTGCTGAACATGTGATAGTGCCTCTGTTTTTTTTTAATACGTCATTTTTATTTATTTATTTATTTATATATAAACCACATGCAGACTGTGTCACACTGATCTCATCAGTGTCTGCTGTCGCTCACCTTCATCTCTTCTTCCACCAGCAGAGTGCTCACACCAATTTGACCAAAATAAAAAAAACAACCATCAAACCCTTTTAAATCTAATTCAAGTAGAATACGACTCACATAGCCCTCGTCAGCCACTTGCCTTTTTCCACCTTTATTTCTCTTTGTTGAACCTTTTTAATCCACGTCGCTCTTTCTTTTTCACGTAACATTAACTCAGTATCGTTACTGTGTGATTGCAGAAAAGAAAAGAAAAGACACCGTATCTGAGGCAGCAGAAGAAAAAGGGAACAATCTCATGTATTTTCAGGCTAAACTATTGTGACAGTGGAAAATGGTAAGCAGTTTAGAATATCGCTAAACAAAAGAGCTTTTAATCAAAGTGCATACAAGACCCTGCGGAGTGTAAAACACTCCCTCATCAAAAGGCCTATTATACACTTACTCACATCAAAGGCCTCCATGTTTCTTAATTGCCAGATTCTTTTCTTACTCAATTATGTTATGTTTTATTTTTTATTTTTTCAATAACGCTGATACAAAAAGAGCTCGGGTAACCAAATCACAGAGGCTTCATTTATCATCTCTCTGCAGTGATGCGTGTCCACGCGGTGTACATGCGTGTAAAAGTTTGTTTGGCACTTGAGCAGCCCTCCGGATACCGAGACGATACCAGTCATGAGAAATGAAACATGGTCGAAATGAACAGGTTCAGATGAAGCAATCATATTATTACTGCCACACTTGAAAAGAACACATTATTTTGTACTTTTCTTTTGCTGATGTTCCCTAATAGAAAGTGGTGTAAAAGTGCACAGGATGTTGGTTGTTTTTGCCTCTAACTTTATTGTTATCCAACCAGAATATCATCAGCTTTTACGTCTGCCTGTGATGCTCAGCCCAGACGCAGAATTGAAAAATAAGAGGGGTGTAAATATGTAATTGCCAGTGCTTATTCTGAGATCTGAAATATTAGGGAGCAATGTGGATTGCATTAAAACCCTGGTTGTTCGGGGTATCGCTTACACCGAAGACGTGCGGGGGAAATGTGCACTGTCTGCGAATCTGGCGGAGATGGAGAGGGTGAGATGTGGGGGGGGGAGATGGAGAGGAAGAGACAGACAGAGAGAGAGAGAGAGAGGAGGAAGAGGAGGAGAGTGAGTTGAAAGTCTCTTAATGTCTCTCTGAGAACACGGACACATTATTTAAATCTCCATCACTTTTTAATGTAAGTCTGATCATGGAAGGAAAACGGGGGAGACGTGAGGCTGAGGCACAAATGGACACACACACACACACACACACACACACGCACGCACACTGAGCAGATTTATAATAACAACACAAACACACCTAAAATACTTTTATATCAGTTGTCATTTGCCTTGATAAAAAAATTATGAAAAAACACTCTTTCAGGACGGCTGAGGAATATTTTGTGTGTGTGTGTGTGTGTGTGTTTTGGTATATATGTGGGTGCACGTGTAAGTTTGTATGTGTGTGTGTGTTTGTGTGGAATCTGATATGTGCCTCAGGCCCCATGGCCCTGGTCTGTCTGCATCCGAAAAGCAAACGCTGCAATTATGATGACCGCCCTGTCCTTTTCATTTCCCATCTCTGTCTGTCTCTCTGTCTGTCTCTCTCTCTGTCTCGTCTGTCTCTCGGTTCTCTCTCCATCTCTCTTTCCCCATGTTCTGTCTTCATCTATCCCCCTCTCTCTGACCTGACAACAGGTTTGATTACACCTCATTCTATAATTGCAAAATGTATATTTAAAAAAAAAAAAAAAATAATTCTGCTCTAATGTTTTTCTCTGCAACAAATTGTTCAAGAGAGGTTTTATGTATTTGTGTTAATATAGTTGTGTAAAAGCTGTGATGTAAATTATACAGAAAGTGTCATTTATCTTTATAATTTCTTACACATTGTCCTATTTTTACAGTTTCTCTGCATAAGATTTTAAGATTTGATTTAATTTGCACAATAATTGCTTTTAATTTTAATTTCTGTTTTATTACAATCTTATTGGAATTGAAATATAGAAATGAGACAGAAAAGGCTTTTTCCAAAGGGCCTTTACCTGGTCAGAGGTTAAAAGAGCAGGTGCTTGAGCGCCACCTTGGGCCAATTACTGTACTGCTCTTGTATTACTATTACTACTGTGTAGTCCTCGTACTACCTCTACTCCACTACATTACATTACTGGGAAATATCATCCTTTTTTCTTTTTTTCTTTTACTTCACTAAATTTATTTGACAGTTAAAGTTAATAGTTACATTGCAGATTAAGAATTTGAAAACCTATAATGACCGTATAAAATATAATGCATCACTATACAGTAAATTAAATTACACGGCGGTATATGAAGTGCTTAAAGTCACCTCACCTCAGCCAGCGATGACATTAAAATTCTGCTTACATTTGAATTCATCAGATTTAATAATCCTTTCATATAAAATGTAATTGCTATATCTCACACTGCCATTTTTTGTCCGCATAACCGTTGCTTTTTGTTTATGTAAAGTACATATATGTAAGTGCTCATACTGAGCGTTTCCATACTGTGGCACCAAACCCAGAGAAACTAATACTTCCTCCACTAAGGCTGCTTATCTGTAATTATGCTCCCTTTTGTTCACTTTAAGTCCTCCCTCCTTCTTTGTGTTACTTTTCTCAGCGTGTTCAGTGTTTCTCTGCAAACATGGACAAGGCTGCTTGTCAAGTCTCAGTGAGTGATTAACTGATTTAAGTGTGCGCTAATTAATGCGCTTCATTAATTACCTTCATCAGTGCTGTGTTTACGAACGCGGTCCGCGCCGTAGCCTTAGCACGCCGCTGAACGGAAATGTCAGAAAGTACTTAGCCAAGGTCTGGCCTGTGTGTGTCTGTCTGTGTGTGCGTGTGTGCGTGCGTGTGCTCGTGATGTCCGCGTTAAAAGTATCCGCACGTATGTGCCTCATTCACCATGTTTCTCATCTGGAAAATCATCTCATGTCCTTCCTTCACCTTTCCCATATCTGCCCCAGCAATTGCTTGATTTGTAACTTGATTTCAGGAAAGGGAAAACCTGTAGATTATCCAGCTTTCATTAAGGGGGGAAAAACCCCGTCCGTGTCAGAGAAAGAAGAAATCAATTTAATACAGACTTAACTGGAGGAAATTGCATATTCTGCCTGTATGTGCTGAACAGGCACTTTCTCTTCCTCACCAGAGACCTGCCTCCCTATTAATTGCAGTGTGTGTCCATGTCAGTGGGTAAGTGGATGTGTGAGTGTGTGTGTGTGCGTGCACATTTGTTTGTTTGTTTGTTTGTTATGTGCAGAGCGTGTTTATGCATTTGGATGCGTGTTTTCCCGAGTGTGTGTTCAGTCTCTCGCGTGTGTGTGTGTGTGTGTGTGTGTGTGTGTGTGTGTGTGTGTGTGTATGGAGGTCAGCGCTCAGATCTGTGGTAGGACAACGAGCCAGATGTGTCTGTCTCTGTGTGTGTGTGTGTGTGTGTGTGTGTGCGTGTGTGCGTGTGTGCGTGTGTTCACCACATGTGGTATGTATTCAACATTTTTCTTTGTTGGTGTACGGTGCGTGCATAAGCACGAGCCCATGTGACTCAGCCAGGTGGAGAGGAGATTGGTTGGTATTTATGAACAAACGTCATAATTGTGACAGGATGATATACGAGCAGCACGTTCCACACTCTCCCCTCCCTCCTTTTCCCCTTTTTTCTCTTTCCCCTCTTTTTTTTTTTTTGCTAAAAATGTATATCTATGATAAAATGCAGTCTTAAAAGCTGATGACCAATTTAGTGTGGCGTGTTGTGTGGACAAGGTCACGAGAGATGCGGGTTCCTCTGAGTTCCTCCCTCCGAGGCCTGTTCTAATCTACGGAGCAAGAAGAGGGGCTCAAAGTCATTTCTCTAATTGCTTTTATAAGGTGCCCTTTTCACATGGTGTCTTCGCTGCTCATTCACTTTCACCGCCATTGCAACATCTTACGTCCGCACCTGCAGTTAAAAAAAAAAAAACAGCTATAGAATATTACTGTTGCTTTATATTAATTGAATATAGAAATAAAGCACAGTTTGTCTTGCCCCGCGCACTCTTTTACCACCGTGCTCTGTAGCAGAGTTGTTAACCGAGGTCTGCGGGGGTAAGTGTTTCATATATATGGGCGCACTTTTGATTTCTTAAGTGTTGTCCCTGCATTTTTGATCTATAAGTGGAGCCGAGGTGGCGGGGGGGCAGCGTGGGGTGAGGAGAGATGAAAACAGGGGTTAAAAAAAGAGTGAGGCGGTGAAGGCTGAGACGGATAAGGGGAGAGGGTGGGAGGGTGTACTGGGGGTGGGTGAGATTGAGCCTAGTGCATTAAGACAGTGTATTATTTGGCGGTTCCACTTGCTTGCGTCCATTAGGGGTGGCTGCTGTGCTATTAAAGGGGTCAGCGAAGTGTGTGTACCTGTGAGTGCACATGTGCCAGAATGCCCGTGTGTGTGTGTGCTTTAAGCGTTAGTAGAGTGGTCCAGTGTCTTATTGAACAGAATGGGGCTCCCCTGCTCTAATACCTCTTCATTTTATTGGATTGGATGGCCCCAAGTTCTAATTGTATTAAAGCTCCTTCCACCCCCACCCTCCCCATTCTGTCTCCATCTTTATCCACAGCAGTGACCACATGTCTTTCCCCAACACACGTGGAACACCAGGAGACACGAGGCGAACTACAGAGACCAACTACACGCGTGTTTGCACTGTGGGAACTAGGGACTGTACAGAGAACTGTGTGTGTTTCCACTGCAGGAACCAGTGACTTCATGGAAGCACAGAGTAGATTTTTATTCAGCATTTTATTTCCACACCGGCGTGTAAACTCTACTTACATCAAAGTCTCTTTGTACGCTAAAATCAGCGCGTTCACCCGGGTTAGAACATCTCTTAAACTCTACAGTGAGCAAATGATATTAGCTCACTAATGAAAGGAAGTAAGATGAGCACTGTCCTCAACTGTAAAGAGTAAGTTTTGCTAGAAACATAAATGGCTAATGAATGGCTGGAAGATGAATGCACTTCTCTGGAAATGATGCCAGAATTTCCGTCGTGTTCACCAGGTCAAACATTTTGATCCAGGTGTGAATTCCAATTAAATGTATTGTTACTGGTCAAAAACCCATTTAATTGACCGGTAGGAATGAGCTCTAAAACTCCAACAGTAGACTCACTTTCACAGAGTTTATGTCGTCTCTGTACTGCAGGACGTGTTAAATCTCCTTTGTTTACCGTCGCTGTCGTATTGACGTCTCGTTATAAACATTATCGCCTTGTAATGACCCCAATGCTAATGGCCTGATGTCTAATTTGTCCTGTAGAATTTTGTTACAGTTTTATAGTTGTTCCATTCAACAGTTTAACAACGATCCAATCAGTTTTAACCCTTGGCAGTTAGCTCTGCTGTGAACTTTGCTGTTGTCACCCTCTCAATCTCGTCTTTACTCTCCCACCACGTCAGTAACTCTACGAAACATCTGTTCACACGTCATCATGTTAATTTGTCTAATCTTCCCTGCTCTTTGTATTCTTTTTCATTCTTTGAAAAAGGTTTAAAGTTTCTGGAAGTTTTGGTTGGAAACGTGGTTTTACTTTACTTTACATTTCCCCTCCTCCTCCTCCTCCTCCTCCTCCTCCTCCTCTATAGCTTCCTCCTGGTGAAAGTCATAAAGGTCATTGTCATGTTACAGACAGCTGTTCTCTTGGGCTGACGGCTGGAGGTGGTGGTGGTGGTGGTGGTGGGGGTTTGAGAGGTGGCGGCAGGCATGGAGGGCAGAGGGATCTGATGCCTGTGTTATCGTCATGCTGACCTTGCTGGCTTCCGTCTCCAACGCGCGGTGGCTCCTCACCGGACGCGCCTTCATGTCCATGCGTGCGCAGTCACCGTCGTTTCAAGTTTTCAGGCTGCAAAGCTTGTTTACACGTCCGCTTCGTTCATAATTAGCCCTTTTGCTCTCAGCTGGAGCAATAGGTTGTGTGTAGCTGGGGGCAGTAAGCTCTGTCACCCCGAGCCGGGCTCTGTGGTGTTGCACACTCAGCGATTACTCCGGAGTTAACCAGAGAGGCTTTGCTGCCTCTCACTTTTCCTTCGCCCTTGAAGAGACGAGGAGTTGTCAGGGTCCTCATAAAAACCCTGAACGATTGCGTCCGTGCATTCTCCCTCTCTTTTTCTATCCCTTTTTTTCCTCTTCCCCTTCCAAAACCTGGCCATCTGTCTAATTGTTCACCTCCATCGCTTTAATGCTTTTTACATGCTTTTCCCCCCTCTTTCCAGGCAATAAACTTTATTTTCTTCGCAAGACTTCAATCTGCAGGGGGAGGGTAGGCGGACAGGCAGGCAGGCAGGCAGGCTGCTCACCTTCTCCCTGCTGGATTTGCTCCAGTGCCCCCCCCCCCCCCCCCATTCTTCCCCCCCATCCTCCCTCTGGTCTCCCATTACTCCATCTCTCCCCCCCCACCACCCCCCGTCTCCAGAGAAGGGGATACATGTTCGTCAAGCTGACACCTGCTCTCATCTTCTCTGCTGGTCATACAAACATTGGAGGCTTCCCTGTTGAGGAGGCCTTACACTGACCTGTTAATGATCTCACCGCTGCGCTCGCTGACCTTGTTTGGGAGCAGTGTTTCATTTTTCTCTGCATTTTACTGTAAGCTCACATTAACCCCGTAAACCTCTGTCGTCTCACATCTTACACTGCTCAAAAAACCCGTTTAATCCCGGATTTAATCTGCTTTCTGATCAGTGGGAATGTTTTAATTTGGCTTTAAATGACTTTACGTTGCATGCAGGTTTTTATCAGTTGAGTTTCCAGTCAACATTAGAACTCAAGACTTGGAGTTGTGAACACGCTCATTTCTTTTTCATCTGCTTAATTTTTGGCAGTGATGCAAATGTTTTCAATTCTAAATTTGATGCTGAGCTTTGTTGTGGTGTTGTTTTCATCTTCCTCCCACTCATCATGTCATATCTCACACAGTGGCGATGGACTGACCAACCACTGGCACTGGGAATAGCGTTAATCAGCTTTTATTTGAGCAGGTTCACCTGTGTTAAAAAAAAAAAAAAAGGATTTTCGTGTGAAAGACCAAATATTTTGCATATAACAACAAAACCTGTTATCAGTTGTGTATATACTGAGCCAAAGTGACCAGGAGCATGAATGCATATTGCACATACAAGTCATTAAATTAGACAGTTGTCTCCTCTCACCTGTGATTACTGCTGTGTGCAGATCATATAAGCAGGTACCCTGTAATCATATCTATAATAGCCATAATCAGACCTTTAATGGTTTGTAATAGCGTCCGTATAATGGTATAGAGTAGCATCAAGAGAATAATTCAGGCGTAGATAATGGTGTGATAGCACGGTTTTACCCTTGAGTCACAACACTGCATTTGTTGTATGTGTATGGGTGTGTGCGTGCGCCTGTGTATGCGTGTGTAAATACACCCCTGGGCAGTTAAGGTGTCTGTAAAATGCCTGAAGAGTCACATTTCCATCAGGAGCTGCTCTTAACCCTTTCTTGTGTTGTCTTTGTGCTCACTGCTCCGTGGAGACAGACACACAGAGCAAAGACATTCCCGTATGACGCGCACAGACAGATAGAAACAGGCTGACAGGGGAACAGCAGCAGCAGCAGGAGGAGCAGGAGGAGCCGCGGTGGAGGTGGCGGATGGCGAGCAGAACGCTGAACGCTCTTCCGGGGTGTAATGTGAGCTGACAGTGTTCCTCAGGGATGGCGGGCAGGACGACAGGGAGAGAGAGGTAGCAGCAGGAATACTGTACCTGGTGCTGCTGGAGCCAGAACTCAGCTGGGAGTCCTGGGAGAAATATCACATTCTTGAGCGACGAGTCTAATGGAGCGTTAGGCCGAACAGAACATGCGCTACCATTCACACTTTACGCTCCTGTGCTAACATTCAACAAAGTCCCGACAGATTTGACCTGAGTTATCTGTTTAGAGGGTCTGTACTGATGAATATGCAGTGAAAGGTGAGACAGGGACAGAGGAAAGAGGGGGTTTACTGCTTCTGTTACACTGAAATTACACTGAGAGCTTTAGAAACTTTGCTCCATCTTTCAATTCATACATAAAAATATGGAATTTTGTCCCAGGGCTGAAACAATTACTCGATTGATCGATTACTAACTGAATCCTCCACTACTTTGGTCATCGATTATTCGGTTTGAGTGTTTTCTAAAGAATTAACATCAATTTATGTGTTTTTCAGATTCTTAAATTGGAATATTGTCTCGGTTTCTTTGCTCCATGTGACAAAGAAATCATTAAAACTGAATCATTTTGGTTTGTGGACAAAACCAGACATTTGAGGACATCGTCATTTCCACTGATCGATATTTTTCAACATTTTCTGACATTTTATGGACCAAACGATTACTCGATTAATCGAGAAAATAACCGACGGATGACTCGATTATGAAAATAATCGTTAGTTGCAGCCCTGGTCACAAACAGTGGTGGCTGTGTTGCATTTTTTTTAATCCATTGCTGCAGATCATGCTTCTAACGTAATTTATTTGAGTTGTTTTGTGGCAAATAAGTTTCTGGGATCAATAAAGTTTCTCTAATCTAACTCTAATCTAACTGCTATGCTAATGACCGGAAATATGACATTTGTTTGTTTACTTACGTCTTTCCCATACCAATAGAAGCCAAAGCTGATAAAAAACCCTCATGCATCGCGTCAGGTCATTAAGGTTAACGCTGATTTAAAAACCTGTGTTTTAATGGCTATTTTGACCAGTATCACAGCAAAGAGGAACTACCTGCCCGGCCCTGTTCAACGGTCATGTATTTAAAACACAACAACACAATCGTGTACTGTTCTGGGAAACATATAGTAATTTATGCCGGCATGTGTTGCTGGTGAGGCCTTTGCCCTGCAGCAGAATGGTACAGCAGGATGGAGGGAATGACGAATATTTAGCCCGTCTCCCTCAGTGTGTAAATGCAGCTATGCATTCACTCTTTAAGTCATTTATCTTTCTCCGCTCCTCTTCTCTCCTCACCCTGTCTCCCAACATATGGCGTAAGATGAGCCACACACATACGCACAAACACGCGCTGAGAACACGCAGTCAAAAAAAAAGATCCAGCTCTTCAAGAGGCTTCAGACAAGATTCTAACCGTGTGTCAGCACTTTTCTCACTTCACTTTACCACACTGACTGATAGTGATAGTGAAGCTTTTGTAGAATTCCACGAATGTTGCCGAAAATCACAATTTTGCCACAGTTTCTGCAGAACATGTAAAACCCGTGATGCTCTGATAAGGACAAGCTGTTGTGTAACAATCGTACGTCTGTGTTTTCTGTCTCAACAGCAAAAAGCCAGAGTCGAAGCCATGATGTGTGATCTGGCCCGACTCTGCAGTGTCAGGGAGTTTGCCCAATCTTTCAAGGCCAAGAAACTGTAAGTATCATTTGTTTTTTTTTTTTATTATTATTCATTGGGACAAACAAATCTTACTGTAAAACATGATGGAAAATAATTGTCCCTTTAAATTTATATGATTTAACCCCGCCTCCCACATGTCTGCAGCCATCTTTCAAACAAGTCCGGGCTATTTTCTAATTGTTTGGTGAGAAGTTATTGTGTCAAACTACATTCATGGAATCAGCTGATAAAAAAAACAACAGCAAAAGTTGAAAAAAGATGAATTACTTTAGGTTTTTGCAAAATCCACCTCAGTCTATAGACATGCTACCTTCATCTGTGGCCTCTTTCTTGTTGATTAGCTTCGGTTCACTCCACCACATCCACTCGCACAGATAAATGTGTATCTTCCCGTCTATTTGCTTGACATGTTCCTCTTCCACGCTCGCCCGACACTTGCCCGCCGGTTGCAAGTCACTGGGAACCGACGTGAACCTCAACTACACTCTTGTGTCAGTGCAACAACTTGATTAATAGACGGAGGATATTTCCCACGGGGCTGTCGAACAATTAAAACAATTAAGTAATTAAACGCTTGATTTGCTGTGATTAATCACAGGTTTTTTTTTTTAAATGTAAAAGCACAGAATGAATGTAGACGTAACACAAAGGAAACATATTTAAAGTCAGATACTGTTTATTGGAACACAAATCATCCTAATTTTAAAAATAATGATAATAACTTTGGCCCCAACTTAGGAGATGTTGTTTTTACAATTAACCATTATATCATGGCGTTAATGTTTCTATATAAACATGTTATAAAGAAACATGTTCATTTTCTGAAGAGCAAAAATTCTATGTAGAGGAAGAAAAGAGAATAAAGAAAGTAAAGTGAACAGATAAGAGCAGAAAAGCCAAAAGTAATGTGAACTAAACAGCGTCCTGCATTTCAGCTGGTCACTGTGTCATTATTATGTCTGACTTGGAGTACATTGCATTTAATGGACGTCCTGATCCAACTGTTACTGATGGACACCATATGGACAAGGCCCCAGGAGTCCGTGTGTGTGTGTGTGTGTATTTGTGTCTTATTGCTTGACATTGATTAACAAACTACCAGACTTTATCACACTTATTTTGTGGTGGTCAGCTTTTACAGCATGTGTCTTGCGTATTGTGGCCGGTCACACAGTTGCTATTTTGGGGTCATGTAATCTGTCATCCATACTGTTTGCCTGCTTGTGTGTGTGTCTGTGTGTGTGTGAGGAGTAGCGTCAGGGGAGCCCCTTGGGGAGAGGCAGGGCAGTCATTGCCCGTAGCAGCCCTTAGGCAGGGTATGGCCATCCAGGACACGTGTCCTGGGTCACAGCCAAACCTCATGGTGGTTTCCCCCTCAATAGTGTTGTTCATTTTAAATCTCAAACATCCATAATGGCCCCCGTTCACATCTGGAATAAACATCCGTCCTCAGTGATGTGATTGTAGATGGATAGTGCTAAGTAGGACACTTGTCCCCGCCCTCTATTCAAATACACACTGACCTAATGACATTATAACGAAGAGTATTATGATGTCTTTAACAATCTGTACAGATGTGTCTGCTGTCAGTGTGTGTGTGTATGTACATATACTGATCTGTGTTTATGTTTGTGTGCAAGTATGAAAGAGAGAGAGAAGAGAGACGAGAGGTGCTCTATTCATGCCGCTGCCACATGAAATAATAGTTTCAACCATTCGAAAGGTAGTTCATGTTTATATAGTGGTGGTGGCTGCAAATAATTGATCTGTTTTGCAATCATTTCTGAATAGTTAAAACTGAGAGGAAATAGCCTGTATTTATAAAGCGCTTTTCTAGTCTTACTACAATTTCGCCGTTCACCCATACTTTTATACAGTGCATCTATGTGCAGCGCATTTTTCTGTCAACATGTCTATTAACATAGGGGTTTAGTGCCTTTCCCAAAGACACATCGGCATGTGGACTAGCGGAGCCGGGAATCAAACCCACAACCTTCGCGTTTAGAGATGACACGCTCTACCACTGAGCTACCATCGCCCCATGAGCTACCGTCAAAAGTGCCACAGAGGCCATTCAGAGTGAATAGAACACAAGCTGTGCACAGACTGGCCTCTGATGGACATTAATGTCTGGTGTGCGTCTAGGCTGTACGTTTTGAATTAAATGGATTTTTGAAGGTGTGAGTATTGAATTTTCACATCAATTTCAAATGTGTATCCGAATTTTGGCTAAAAAGTGACAGCCCTCGTCAGGAATCTGGCCATGACATGCTCATGCGTCCACAAACCACCTCCGAATTAATGCTGTTCATTGCAGACAGAAACACCACTGAAATGGGTAAACAGTATGTTGAGCTACAGTCTGAGGAGCAGCCAATGAGATGCATTCAAAGATCCCGGTAAAGCTCCTCACTTCTGTGGGATCTACAGTGTGTTGAGATAAGAAGAGCAGCTTCACGATGCATTTATTAAAGATTTGTTTATTTATTTTTAGCAGTCATTGATTTTTCTTTTTATAAAATGATGACTTTTTTTGTAATCTAACAAATAATCAGATAATGGATGGTTATCGGTGCTCAACCCTAATCCCAACGTGGCTTCTGTGATTGGGTCTGAGGACAGATTCAGGAGAGATTTGTACTGAGCTCGATCTGTACGTGATGATCACTAAACATGCAGGTCTGAACAGGTTCAATGAAATTCTGTATCTTGACCTCTCCGTTACCCCCTGCCCCCAGAATCACTCTCTCTGTATTTGTTTTTTTTTTGCATCCCTTTGTGTTTTTCCTTTGTCTAAACACCTCAGTTTCCTCCTCTCTCATGATGTCTCTTTCTCTGTCTGTGTCGCTCTCTCTCTCTCTCTCTCTCTCTCTCTCTCACTTTCTCTCTCCACCTCAGTATTTTGGCAAGGTTGTATTTCTTCATTAGCTGTGCTGTTAGGGGGGAGTGGGGGAGTCCCAGGGGACGTCAGAGTACATTAATTCTCATCAGAAGGCGAACAGAGCACAGTGGAGGCTGGGAGCTCTGAGCTGTGAATGGCACTGGGCAGCTGTCTGACTCTACCACCACTCTATTACCGCACGTATGTCTTCAGGCATAACACACCCGGGAGTGTACACACACACACACACACCTATGTGCATACATGCATGGACATTTCTGTGCACAGAAGCATATACACATAGTTTTGTAAACAGACAAACAGACACGCAGTCTCTCTCACACACACACACACACACACACACGCGTGCGCACAATAATGCTCCTGCAGCGTGTCATTGACAGGTGAAATGTAATCAGAATTCCTTTTTCTCCCGTCTCTCGTTTCTTACTCCCTTGCTTTTAAGTGCTTTAGTCAGTGGCTTTCACGCTGCTCTGTGTTCCATTGACCCCAATTCTGCTTTAATTGCCTGTCCTTTGAAATGAAATTACCTGGATATTGATATTGTTGAATGCGGCGCAATTTTATTGGGATGTAATTGATGTAGGACAGTGCTGACAGAGTGCTCGTAATACAGTTTCTACTGAACGGCTTGTAATTAACACATGCAATTTGTTTTCACCTGCGATTTTGTTTTTTCAAACTACATGCATGCTGTTCCCATTTCATGCATATTGTTTGTAATATGTGGCTGTTATAAATAAATGCAGGCCATAATAGAGCTTGACAGGCCCATTTTTGCCACTTTGTTAACAATTGTATTGTTAATGCAAGTCGACACATTTTTATTCTTAAAAACTTGCTTCTACGTCACTAAAACTTTATTTAACAACGTTTTCTCTTATATAGAGTGTCTTTTTGTTGTTAAAGATCCTACTAAAGTCTCTACTACTAATATATATTCTAAGATAAAACAATAATTATGGCAATACAATTTTCCTTAAAAGCAATGTCATCTAAATTCAATATATATCAATATAATATATAGTGCAAACTTACTTATTTGCTTTGTGAAATGTTAATTATTTATTATATTTTCAACTTTTCCGTTACTGTAATAACCTTTGTGACCATTTTTGTCCAGTCCTCTTTAGAGTTTGACCAATTTTTGTGGTTACCCGTCTCATGTAATTCATGTTATTCATTTATTAGTGATTAGTAATTATTATGTGGCCTTCAGTTAGCAGTTAGCATTCTTTTTTTGAAATAAAAATGTTAAATTAATATTTATTCAAGTTTATTCTGTTTAACATTGGTTCTCATTAAACAAATGTATTTTATCAGATGGGAGGAAAATGGCACATGCTTAGCTGCACTGATTTCACCCACAGAACAAAAAAACTATATTGGTCCACCTTTAAGCCAATTTACACTAGCTTAGTAACATTAGCTAACCCACTTTATATTCACACATCTCTGGTGTGTGTGTGTGTGTGTGTGAACATGGGGCCGGATGAGTGGTGTACACTTATTTACTGTATGCGTGTGTTGTCTGTGCCAGTTTTCCTGTTGCCAATAAAGTGCAGTGTTAATGACCAGTAGTGTGAGCCCAGCTCACACAGGCAATATCTTCTGCTGGCCCACATTATCATAGAGGTCAGGGGTCATACCCAGGGGGGTTATTTAAAGTAAATATATAAACTGATGTCTCCCTGTTTGGTAGTTAACACCCTCGTTTGACCAGCGCTGAGATTGCACAGTGCACACAGTGTTGTGTTAGGGCTTAATGTGGAGAGCGGGACTGTGGTGAGCAGCAATAGGCCTATTAAAGACATTCATTAGACCTGTGCTTATGAGAGAGGGACTAACTGGTGGGCAGTTGAATTAACAGGCCTTTTACATTACAAGCAGACTCACCTGAGGCCCATCTGAGCTGTGTGTGTGGGGGAAATCGCTCGGCTGGCCAGGGGAAAGTTGCTTATTGCAGTTTTTGATCGCAAATATGTGATGTTGTTTGAGTGACACAGTCTTTTTAAGCCAGTGCTGTTTTTGATTTGTAAACAGGCATTCAGACTTGTCCGTTAAAGACTAGTTTAAATCAACAACTACAAAGGTTGAAAGGTCAGGTCAAAAGTTCATGTGCAACCCCTCGCCAGCAAGAGTTTTCCTTTGCATAGCACACAGTTAATGCTCTTTACAGCCTGCATATAAAGATGGATGACTCAACTCCAAAACAAAAATGAAGCAAAAATATCCCAGTTCTATGCTCTGCCTTCTTGTGTTAATGATGCACTGATGATTGTGCAGTGGAGCTGCAGAACTGCATCAGTCTCCGCTCACCTCAGGTTTCATGTATTTCATGCATTTTCCCTCACCTCGTTAATCACAATTAATAAGAGAAACACTTCTTTTTTTAAAGATTTCAATTGTTTATGTCGTATACAAGTAGCTAATTATTGACATGAATGTAACCAATCAACAACAGAAATATGCGCCTGGTAAAATAATGAGGCTTTTGTTGACTTGTCATTTAGTCAGGCTGCAGTGATGACGCAGGGATACACAGATATTAGCAATTTAAATGACATTCATTTGAAAACGACTGAGCAGTAGCAGTAGCATCATGACTGTCGCCGTATTGTCCCTGTGCCCCGGTGAAGGTGCAGCTCACATTTTGGTTCCTCGCGCTTTGACAATGACTTATCCGAAATTAAAATGACTATTTTTGTTTGATGTGCGCCCTCTGCTGGTATAAACCGTACTTACATAGCATGCAAGATCCAGAGAAATGACAGACATCGTGTTTGAGGAATACATTCTTAATCATTAAAGTTCTTCTTTGAAAGGCAGTTACACTACTGCCTCCTTTTACCTTTACTTTCCCTTTATCTCTTAACATTAACCTTGACCTTCTTAAAGGCAAGCACACAGTATAACAGTTGATCCTTTTGTTTGGAACAGTTTTTTTTTTGGTCGTTTGGTCGTTATCCTGAACCTTTACTGCACCCAGCCACCAGGGGGCGAGTTTTGGATTTATTATTATAGAGCTCTCATATTATCCATCTATATCAGTGTTGTCCAAACTTTTTATATCGAAACCCACGTTTTAAAGCTGGCAAACAATCACGTCCTAATTCACAATAGAAATGGTTTTAAGAATTATCACAAAGATTTGTGTGTAATATACAGTTTCTGACAACTTTCTGTGTCACCTCATCACATTTTAAATGGATGAAGCAGCAGTCATTTCCGGTGTGTTTCATAATCACAACTTAATTTTATACACGCTATTTAATGCATTTTAAGCTCCTATGCTTGACCCACCTGTATGTACACATTATACACTTCACACTTTATAACACAAAGTGACATTTGCTCAGCTTTTTATTTGAGAGCAGTGTCAGAGCAATATTTCCCTCTTCTATCTACTTTTATTACATTTGAGTTCAGGTCACAAAGGCCTATTTATTTACATATGTGTTTTTCCTTTAAGCCATAAAATCACACTTCCTCTCCTGAAAAATTAAACGACGGTGCTGCTGGTGTGTGCTCTGCTGATAATGTGCTACGGTCGGCATTCTTTAAGTCGACTTGTGAGTAGGTATGTGCTCTTTAATGAACCTTGTGTGTTTGGAGGCCTGAAGGTGATCGTACAGTACACTCCTATGTAATAGCATGGGATGGCTCATTATAGCAAGGCATAACAATTCACACATTAATTTTCCAGCATCCAGTTTTTAATTAATCCAGTAGGCAGTCTTAAACACAGGGTACACAAATTGCCTTCGGCCTCATAATTAATTCTAATGGAAGAAATTAAAAATTGGTGGGGTGTGTTTGGATTGTTCGGCTGTGTTACTGTGGTTTCGAGTCGCTGGAGCGACGCTGTCACCGACAAGGATCTCTCACTGCCCTGACCAATCAGGCAATCTTCATTCAGTAGCACGCGAGCAGGGAGTGCTTCTGGCTCGCCCACACAATATCTGCAAGAATGTAAATGTTTCTTCACTGAACACTTGCTTTAGTATACACTCTCCTGTCAAAGGAGTCACATACGTGACTAGTATTTTGCTCAGTGTAAGCCTGTGGGGTCAGTGTCATGGTTCTGGTGTTGCGTCATGTGGTCAAATTTAGGTCCAACAACATTGTATGTTTGAGGTTTTTTTTCATTATTAAAACAAGATTTCTGATCGTATTAGCTTCTTAAATGTGACTATTTTCTGGTGTCTTTGCTCCATTTCTAACAAAGAAATCATTGAAACTGAATCATTTTCCAGACATTTGAGAACATGATGATTTCCAGGTTTGACAAACACTGATCAATATTTTCCAGATTTTTCTGACATTTTATGGACCAAACGATCATGAGAAAATACTCAACAGATGAATCAGTTATGAATAGAATTGTTAGCTGCAGCTCTACACCAGACTGCGGATTGAGATGCAGTCTGGAAAGGGTGTAGTCACCTCCCACTTTCAAGCGGCGTGACCAGTGGACATAGATCAAAAAACCTCTATATGTAATTGCATTGACCTAAAAGCTAAAATCAGTCCAATGATCCGAATGACGTATGCAGAGCGACATAAACATAATAGCAACGGCTATCTAGTGGTTATGGATGTCACGATTCTCCAAATCCTTCAATTTGATTTTCCATTTTAAGATCACGATTCGATTTGATTAGTGCAGATGAGTCATTTTTAGACTTGTTTAGTTTAGTCATTGGTTTTATGCCAGGTTATAACTAATTCCATTTTTTATTTACCATTTGTCTACATGGTGCAATGAATGATATAATTAGAGCTCATCCTAGATTCCACCTTTGCTTTCGAAGGTTGAGATTGTGACGTCGTTTCGATCAATATTCGATTTACAGTTGAGATTGGGACACGCCTACGAGTAATGGTGTGGGGGAGCTTCATGGAGAAAGTCGCTTAAAATGGAAGCGACCGCTGAATGGAAAGACAGCTGCTCTTAGCTGTCACCATGCCACCATGTTGGATGTATACAAAAGCTGCTCCACACCGTTTCTGTCATTTTGACTCGGCTGAGTTCATGCAGGTGAATTGTGACCCAAATCACAAAAAAGTGGATTTGTGCATAATGTATCAACTCATTTACAGTCATATCTGTAAAATTCTAATATCATATTCAATTAGTAAACAAATCATTTGTAGGAGATGTTTGGTAAAAACGTTAAAACTCCTTTGTATGCATGTTTTTGTGGGGACCCAAAACAAGCTTTGGAATCACTGTGTGGTGTAGTTGTAACAACTGTCATTTAAAAGACGGTCAATTCTCATAGTTGCCATATTGGTATGGAGCCACATCCAAGGGTCACATATGGATCGGTCACCAAAGAGTCCAGAACTTTGAATCCACTGAAAGTCTTCAACTGTTAATTGTAATAAATGTTGTGACATTGCAAAAGATGATCAAAAGATGACATGGTGAATGCGTATTGTAATCAAATCCAACAGAAATTCACAGTTGTGCCTTTTTTTTATGGCCTGGCAGAGTATTGTGACGTGTGTGTGTGTGTGTGTGTGTGTTTTCTTCGATCAGATCTTTTCAGCTCAGCCCTTCCTGAGTGGATGTGTTGGTGGGTTTGGTTTCTCAGAGCAGTCACACAGAGCCTGTATCACCAGCCATTACTTCCACAGGCTTCGTGTCATGTTGAAATGGTTGGAGATTGCTTTTCAATGTGTTGTTGCTCTTGGATGGCAGCCAGCTGTATTCAGTATCTTCACTACCTGTCGAGCCACTGGGAGTTGCACTGGAAACCTCTGTATTATATCAGCATTACTGATGCTGTGTCTCTGTAGGCCTGTTAATGTCGACCACACTCTGAAAATAGAAACGCTGTCAGCTTCTTCTCCTTTCCTCCACGTCTCTCTTAACTCATCATTTTACCTTCTTAAGCCACTAACAATCATGTTATATTTGATGCCTTCCTCCCACTGCAGGCCCTTGCACATCCTGGTGTGTAATGCAGCAGTGTGTACTCAACCCTGGAGGCTGACAGAGGACGGCCTGGAGTCCACCTTCCAGACCTGCCATCTAGGTCACTTCCTCCTCGTCCAGTGTCTGCAGGACGTGCTGCGGCGCTCAGCGCCTGCCCGTGTTGTGGTGGTGTCCTCCGAGTCTCACAGGTAAAGACAATGAGCTTGGCTTGGTGCATGACATGTGTATCACATGTTCCCAACAGAAGACAAGCAAAAATATCCTTCATTTAAGACGGGATTCAAAGTTATTATAAATGGCAGAAAGCTCTTAGTAGGAACACAAATCTCCGCCAAGGCCGCTTCATTTCTCACACTCCCCTGTCTCACTAGGTTAACAGTTCAATGTCCAGATCACTATCAAAATTGAATAATATCTTCCGTGGACCAGGACCTTTTGTTGCTCAAAAACAGAAGAAGAAACAGACAAATTACCCTCAATACAGTCATCATGACCGGCATGTGCATTTTTTTTTTAGATAGAAGACGTATCATCCTAAATTATTCCTGATAAAAGTAGTAGTTTCTCCCCCACTTTAGTAAAACTAAAGTACTTCAGGGCAGCCCATGGCCAAGTGGAAGGGATTTGGGATTGTAAGCAAAGGGGTGCCAGTTTAAATCCCAGGACAGGCTTTGATTGCCCCTGAGCAGGTTACCCAACCCCTGTTGCTCCTTGGGTGCAGATAAAGTGCTAACTCTAATTCTCTACAGCAGGGGTGTCCAAGCTACGGCCCGCGGGCCAATCACGGCCCTCGGTGTCTTTTATAAAACAGTGCATTTGTATGTAAATGTTTCTGTTAAAAAAAGGAGAAAAAAAAGCACTCTTGGACCCTGGAAATCTTCACATTATCACATTTGGCCCTCGTTAAAAAAAAAGTTTGAACGCCCCTGCTCTACAGTCTTAGGCCACCAATAGATTTGTTGTTTTAGCAATCCTATAATAATCATACAGGATCATTATTTCTCAATCTCCTTATTGGAACACATCCAGAAAAGACAGGAAACATGTATGCAGTTTTTAAACGACACATTTTTGAGAGAGAAAACCCGGCTTCTACAGGTTAAAGTGTCAAGTATTTAGTGTGATCTACCCTTACACTTGAACAATAGAGTGTGAGGCTGCAGAAACACTGGCTGACTCAAGTCACTCTTCATAATGTGTCAGTGCCTGTTTCAGAGAACCTGAACTATCCCTGTTGAAAAAGGACTTCAGCAAATTTATTGGGCAACCCAAAATAAATCTGCCATGGCCCATGGAGGGGTGGGTGGTGGTGGTGGGGTGCTGGTCCTGACCCAGTCTGTGGAAATGACAGTCTCTAATGTGCCTCTCATCACATGTAAATGCTCCGTACAAGTTGCCAAATTGCAAATAATTACCCCTGAGAGAGTGCACTCAGAGTTAAATCACATTACAGCCACACTGATGGAGTCTAAGCCATAATATCCTGAAACGACACTGTCCAATCGAACAACTCCTCAACTCCACTCATGCTGTTCAGTCGGCTACACTGGCTAGTTTTCACCACAAACTGATAGATCAGACTTAATGTGTATTGTCAAACATGACAGCCTCACTCACTGAAAACTCATTTCACTCCACACACTGTCGCTATAAATTAAACGTATCATCAACATGATGGATGGACTTATCAGCTAAAATTTACTTTGATCAAGTATCTGCTCCTTTACTGTGTGACCCTCTGACTCAGCCCCTTTCATCCCTTCTTTTCTTTTCTTTTCTTTTCTTGTGAAACAGCTCAGCTCCATATAGGCTTCTGTTTTTCCTGTCATACTGTGTCATACATGCATAGTGTCTTTCAGTGATCTGTGAGCCCAAGATCTTAGCCATGTGTTTCAGAGTCGGCGTGTGTGTCTGTCTGTCTGTATGTGTGTGTGTGTGTGTGTGTGTGTGTGTGAGACATTGATCCTGGTCTCGTTCAGTCAGACGGCCGAGCAGAGTGATTGATTGGAGCTCTGCAGAGTGACCTGAGACAAGGAGAACATACGCAGAGTTATTCTAGCAGATCAAACTGCAGCACTGTTACAGGGGCCCCCGTCGTATGAGTTATGTTTTACGGAGCCGTCGTGCATGAGAGGAGGGGGGGGGGGCGGGCAGTGGGCAGCAGAGGGGATGCTTTCGACATCCAGATTCACTTGGGGTCACGCAGCTATTACACACAGTAAGACAAGTGAGAGGAAGAGGGAGACGGGAACGTTTATTGAAGGAAAAGCATGTCATGAAGTGAGTATTGACAGAATTTGAGTGATGCGGGACTTGCCTTCACAGTAAGAACAGTGAGTTCACACAAGTTTTGATGGTGTAAAAAAACAACACTGTCGGACAAAGGGTGCACGTGGGGAAGAAGCTTATCATGATATATTTTATATATATCACAATATAAATCTAATCGATATTTCTGTAAAGCTTAAAGGTAGACCTGGGTGATATGGCATATAAATAATAATAATAATATTATATTAGCTATATCATAACTATATATAACAACAACACGTGCAGCTTTATATCCCGACATATTAAATATAAAATAAAATATCTACTGTTTATGATCTGTATTACATGCTTAAAATACAGTTGTTATTACCCTTCATTTCAGATAATACTTGGTTTATTTCTTTGGGCTTTTAATGTTAAATGAAGGATATTTGTGTTATTTTTTTAATATAATTTCACAAATTCCATTCCACAAATGTATTCCATATCATGAATATGATGATTATCTGGCCTTTAAAACCAGGGAAGGTCATCACAGATACCTCATGATGAAATGACAATATCCAAAATCTAAGACCATATTGTGTCTCATGTAGATAATAATATAATAGAATATAGAATAATAGAATAATAATAGAATAATATATAGATTTATTCCCCATCCCTACTGTGCACCAACAAAGTCACATAGTCAAATATTTGTCTTAAACAAGCCTGTGGAGACTGAAGTGTGATCCAGAACCTGGTTTTTTTGGAGCACTAAACATTCACTTCTGAAACTTTTCATGTATGTGACACAACACACATCACTTCCTGTGTGCAGCATGGGAATGTCACCGGGCGACAGGAGACGTAAACTCCTTCATACTGAGACATGCAGAGAGGGTCTCGTGCAGCTGATAGACTTGTGTCTAGTGAACGCTGCACACACTCCATCATAAATAATGCTCCATATTTATATAGAGCTGCTTTACACTACACTATTCACCATTCACACACACTTTCATGTGCAACGTGGGGTTAAATGTCTTGTCCAAAGAGCCGGGATTCAAACCTACAATCTTCAAGCTGAAAGACAACTTGCTCTACCACTGAACCATCATTGCTCTCAGTGGAAGATTCATGCACCTGTGGATTGAATTAAATCTTGCCACACTGACATTGATTGTCCTTTTTGTTGTTTTGGCCAGACAGTGTACCCTCTGCAGCTCTGTCTCTCCATGTCTGCCTCCAGGACTCATGTACTCACCTTTGCTTCTGTCGTCTGCGAGCAGCAGTGGCTTTAACCCCTTCAAAGAGGCTTTAGGTTAGAGCAGAGAGAGCCAGTTACACACCGGCACTGACTGGAAGCAGAGGAAACCGATACTATCTCATATTAAATCTTCCGTTCTGTGCACCTCATTCCAGACCTATATTACATCTTTTTAAGTTTCCTCCTTTTGGTGTTTTGTGCTATTCTCACTTTCCGCCCATTTCCTCGTTAAGTCACTTAGCCTCCCCTCACAAGCTCGCATGACCCCTGACCTCGCAGCATATTGTATTCCCTAAGCTCCTTGTCCGCTGGTAAAGTATTGACCTGTGAGGGACAGAGGTGGGAGAGATGGACACACCGGTAATGGCTGGACACTTTATCAGTTTCCACCACAGGGGCTTAACGTGGAATCGGCTCAGAACAGGTTAACTTTGTCCTAGTGCGACATCAGATCTGGTCAAACAAGGTGAGATAATATCATTAATGAAATCACCTCTGATAGATGTCATGGCAGCTCAATATCTTTATTTACAGGCAGATGTTTTCTTCCCAAAAATGGTATTTTGCAGGGTTATATACTGTAGATCACCTGATGGGCAGCTTATAGGCAAGAGAGGGAATTTGGCTTGTGACTGAAGGGTTGCTGGTTTGAGTCCCCACCAGGTCAAGGGCCGGTCTTGTTCATTGGATTGGACTTAAATGGGAGTATTGTGTGAGGAAGGTGTAAAAATCTCTGCCAAATCAAATATGCGAATCACCCACTGTTTATATCACAGTTAGGCCTCTTTCAAATGTAACTTCAGTCTAATGTGCGCAGATTAAGAAGAAGAAAAAACAAGCAGGCAATTGATTTATCATTTTGCGACTTGCTAAAGTAGTTATGAAGTTGCGGCACATGAAATGAAAAGCCTGCAGATGTTGTAATTTAGCCAAGCAAGGATGTTGCGGAAGGCGACAGTAAACAAGAGGCAGCGAGCTTGTAAAATCACAACAAGGAAACCAGGTGACATTTTGATTGGTTGTTTTCTAATGACTGGATTAATATGTAGGATGTGTTTTGCCAGTTTGGAGCCTATCGTTCTCTCTCACACACACACGCACACACACACACACACACACACACACACACACACACACACACACACACACACACACACACAGGGAGTGTAGTTTTTGCAGCCATGTATTTTAATAATATTGTGTGACTGCATAATAACATGATGACTAGTGTAATGTTTAAGGGGCCTTGTCAAACATCTGGAGTTTAACAGCTCTGTCGCAGGCAATTAAAGAACATCATGTCATGTCTTTGATTTGTATGCAGCCAGCAAAGCACATCTGTGCACACACGCACACACGTGCGCGTGCACACCCTCTGACTACTCTTAAATCCGGACTTTGTTTCAGGTTCACAGACCTGTTAGACTCGTGTGGAAAGGTCGACGTGGCCCTGCTGTCTCCACCCAAGAAGGAATACTGGTCCATGCTGGCTTATAATCGAGCCAAACTCTGCAACGTCCTCTTCAGCAATGAGCTCCACCGCCGCCTCTCGCCTCACGGCGTCACCTCCAATGCGGTGCATCCTGGGAACATGATTTACACCTCGATACACCGGAGCTGGTGGCTGATGACGGTCCTCTTCATGATGGCCAGACCTTTCACCAAGTCCATGGTAAGAGAGAAAACTCTACTCACAATAGCACACACTTGAGTATGTGGTAGCATTCAGATCCTGGTCACAAGAGATTGGTGGCGTAAGACTCTCTTTACAGTCTCTGCTTATCGAACCATTGACATGATATTTGGGTTATTTGTCTCACATGACCTTTTTCTTTTACTGATATTTGACACAGTGATTTTAACCGATGCCGACACTAAATATCGTGTCAGCTCTTCGTTGAAAAAGCATGAAACATTTCACTCAGGCCTCTACAGTAGATGTTAATCATCAGAAAGGATTGGTTAACATTTGGTAACTTCATTCCCTCACATTATGTTTTCCTACATGGACAGCAGGTCTGTGAATGCACCGCACTCTACAGTGTAACAATCTTCTCTTTCCTGACTCTATGTGTCCCTTCCGCTGTCTATATGTTTGTCTTGGCACGCTCCTGGGAGAGTGGAGAGGAAAAGGATAGAGAGGAGTTGATCTGCTGAGTGCTGAGGGCTCAGGCAGAGAGTCTGGGTTTCACAGATAGAGAGATATTCTGTGGTTTGTTTTCCTCTTCCTCCTGTCACTGTTTATTTAACTCTGGGAGCACATTCCCCTATCCTTTCACCAGGGTAGGCGATATTCCAGATCCTGTGTACAGTGACTATTAGGTTACTGTAAATGCACAGCACCGACTCAAGTCCCTTATCCTGTGCAGTCGTGTACTCGCTTGCTTTCTGTCAAATGTGTTTTTACTATATACCCGGTTCTCATCAGGAAGGATCTGTTACCAGTTATTTTCAGATGCTTTATCGTCAGTTATTAACAGGCAACTCTGTCTGACAACAGATATTCAGACCTTAAGTCCTCACAGGCTGTGTTTGAGAGAGACTCCGAGGGACCCTGTTCACACATGGTTTTACCGTCCATCCTGAGTAGTTCAGGTCCAAAAGCACCCAAAAGATCCTGAAAGCTCCCTCAGATCCAATCTCTTAAACCACATTGAGAGGGTGTTTGAGGACACATGTGGCCACATTTATGAACATGCATGAATGCAATCGTTCCTCAGGATGGATCAGAGACCGCCTCCTCGGCTCATGACCTCTGACCTGCTCCACTAATGGGTAAAAGCTTATGTGGTGTTACAACAGCGTAATACACAGCGACACCAGGTCTTAGTAGAGCTCCACCGAAGAGACCAGGTTCTGTTAGTCTTGATACAACAAAAACCTAAATCTCTTAAACAGGAGAGCCCAAACGAAAGATGCAAGCAGACACTGGGACCTGAAGTTCCTCAATGAAATATTCTTCTAGATTAACTTTGCATGATACGTGTCTGTCATTGAAGGTGCCTGTATTCACTTCATTATATACACTTATACTTGAATGATCAGTGGTCACTAGTATGTGATGTTGACTTCCTGTGCAGCATTGCTCTGCCTTTATGCCTCTTTTACATGCAGATTAAGATAATTCATTAATATTTTTTGATTATTTTATGGACCATTATATGTATATAAATATACAGTATATGTATTTTTTTTTATTTCTCTCATGTAGATGACTGAAACCCTTTAGTAAGTCAGTATTTGTAAAACCTTTAACTTTTTTCTGCTTATGAAGGTTTTTCTTGCCATTGCAGTGTAGTTGTGAAAGGTGCATTTGAACATATTTAAAATAAGAGAAGGTTCATGGATGTTGTGAAGGACGACATGAGGACAGCTGGTGTCACAGACGAGGACACATGAGGCAGATGATCCAGCTTTAAAGAAGAAGAAGAAGAAGAATTTAGGGAAAATAAAACGTCCATAGCTTTAGAAACACTCGTTCTTTGATACTTTGATAAAGTTGTCATAATGTCATAAGTTATTATATTCCAGGAAATAGATGAAAGTGAAATCTTGTCTTGTGCTCATTAAGATCTGACACACACACACACAACCAAAACAGATGATTAGACCTAAAAGATCGTGATTGACTTTTCAGTGGACAGCAGACCTCAACCCTTTAGGCTGCGCAGCCTCTTAATGTATGCTATAGTTTTACTATCACATCTTCCCATTAGCCTCTTCTCGTCGTTTATCAATTTAGTGTTTGCACTGAGGGGGAGACGTGATATGTTGAACGGCAGCGTGGCGGCGTTTTAGGGAAGCGTTGTTCTGATCCATCATGTTTGACAGACAGAAGGCCTCAGGCTGTCGTTTGACGTGAGGATGAGCGATGTGAGGATCTGCTCCTCAGCACCTTTCACAAAATGCCAAGCCGAACTCTTTCTGTCACAAAACACTTCCCTCTTTATCTCCTCTCACATTTGTCTTAGTTTCTCATCACTTGCCGTCCTGTTTCCCTCTTTAGTGTCACATGTAACTGGACCCACATTTGACATTTTTTGTTGCTGCTGTTGTTAATCAAATGAGTTGGAAGTGTGGCCCTCGAGTGGATGGAACTTCTGTATTCCTCGTGTGCGTCGAAGGGAAAGGGTGGTAACGTTTTGGATGTGAGCACACGGATGCAATTAGCAGAGCGCTTTCTCCTGCAGAATGGGGCAGTGTCTCTTTCTGCTCTTGGTTAATTAAATGTAGTGTAGATGTTAGTAAATATTAAAGGACAAAGGTAGAGCGAGTAATTAAATTCTGGTGTGCTGACACAGCGATTAGCTCAAACCCATGTCTGATAAAAGGCCACACACACACAGACACACACACACACACACAGACACACACAGACACAGACACAGACACACCCTTAAGCTGAGAGCATTTGCGCTTATTTAAATCTGGGCGCGAGATAAGGCCCCTAAAAGTGTATCCTCTTTAAAATCCCACTCCTCACTCGTTCTGCCCCCACATTAAGGGCTTAATAAAACAGTGATATTATTTCAGTTATTGGTTGCAGGGATATGAAGATGGTATCGCTTTAATTGCTTGCATACGCTTGCGGGATCCGCGGAGATTGTTCTGGGATGCAAACATAAGCAGAACGTCGACTCCAAAGAAACAATCACATCGCTCCCGTGTGTGTTCTTGCGCAAATAACCATCCTCTCATTTAAAACACAGGTTTGATTTATAGGAGCACAGGTGGAGTGATATAGAGTTGGCCTACATGAGTAAATACACACACACACACACACATGGATTCACAACACGGAGAGTACTGAAACAACCTCGAGCTACATGGGGTCCTGAATTTTTAATTTGATTTTTTGTAGAAAAGGCGTGGAAATGTGATGTCAGGCCATGCAGGGCTTTTATTGCCGTCCAGTCTTGTTCACGCCTTTCCCTCCTATTAATGATGCTTTATTCTCTCTCCTTTAATCAGCTGTAGTGGCGGTGTTGAAAAATAATTGTTTCTGAGTTGCATCACAACTCAGAAACACAGCTGATGTGACAACACATCAACTGATTTACATTTCATTTGTTGTAAAGAAATGTTTATATTCATATTTAAATTTAGAGGTTATTTTCATAATCGATTCATCTGTGGATTATTTAGTTTGGTCCATAAAATATCAGAAAACCTTAAAAAATGTTAAACGGTGTTCGTCAAACCTGGAAATGATGATGTTCTCAAATGTCTCGTTTTGTCCACAAACCAAAATGATTCACGTTGAATGATTTCTTTGTTATCCAGAGCAAAGAAATGAAGAAAATACTCACATTTAAGAAGCTTCAACAATCAGAAATCATGTTTAATCATGAAAAAACTTCAAACAATCGATTAATAATTGATTAATCGATTGTTTCAGCTCTATTTAAGTTTATACTTATGTGACAACTTATATGCATTAATGTAAAAGAATGAGGATGCAATGCATTTTATCAAGGGCTGATTCAGTTGTGATTAAACAATTAACTACAAACCAAAATGACTCAGATTTAATTATGTTTTTGTTATATGAAGCAAAGTAACTAGAGAATATTCAAAATTAAGAAGCTTAATAATCGGTTATCAAAATAGTTAACGATTAATTAGCGATAAATCACGTTAGAATCGATCATTTTAATCAAATCAAATCACAACGCTCTTATCAGCGCGCCACCTTTGTGGATTCTTTATTTTTTGTTTCCCAATTTGAAAAATGTTGTGGATTCGACTACATGGACAGAAACTTCTCTATGGGGGGGGGGGGGGCTGCGCATGGCCTGTGCACGGCCTGCGCTGCTATTGATGTAGAGAGCTGATTCCATTTTGCTGAGTTGAGAAAGGCATCTATAAAGAGCCATGACATTTTAATCAGCCAAACTATCTCTCACTAACATCGTGTTCGCCTCCCCGCGCCTTGATCTACTTATCAGAGATTGTGCGACCAGGCCTGTAACTCCTGTTTCTTTAATTCAGCGTGTTTAGAGTGGGAGTTTTCCCTGTGTCCTTTGGTGTGATTATCAGTGTTAAATGATCTGGCCTGCAGTGGTGTGTGTGTGTGTGTGTGTGCGAGAGAGAAACTAAGAGAGAGCAGAAGACAGCTGTTATCATATGTCTGCAATTTAATGCTGAGAATTTGATTGACACAGATTTGGATTTGATTCATTTGATGTTCGATGCTGAGATTTTCAGCCTGTTCCACGTCACATGTGCGAGTGTATGGTGTAAAAAGTTATAAGTTGATACACTTTGAACCAAAACTCGTCATTTCAATTATTAGTTGGGCTGTAACCTTTTGTGAAGTTGCCGTCGTCTTGTCGCGCTGTAACGCTGACCCTGTGACATTTTGTTGACTGACTGATGGCTCCCTTAAGATCAGTTTACCCTCAGGCTGCCAACAGCTGGGCTCAGCCTATACTCATCACATCTATACCTTAACTATAGGCACAGACAGTGCTGAGCTGCCTGGAGATCAGTGTGGGCAGTGGCTCAGTACCTCATCATCCACTGTAATGGATGGAGAGAGAGAGAGAGAGCGAGGAGGAGGAGGAGGAGGGGGGGGGAGTGTTATAGGCACAGGCCTAAGAGACTCTTTTGGTCCAATCAGACACTTCAGTCCACCCCCGGGGACCAGTTTCATCAGCGTTCTCGCCTCGTCCCTTGCTTCTTAGTGTTTCAGCATGATTATTTTACCCAGGATCCTGCCTCGGGCACCCGGCCACCTTTTTACATATGCACAGGCTGAACTTTTGACCAGGCGCCACCAGTCAGGGGCCGCATGAGAGGGAACGGTTGTTCATTCAGGAGTAGTGGGACTGCTCGCTCCCCCCCCCCCCCCCCTCGCTCCTGAGCCTCGCCTGCTGTGACCAGGAGCTCTCTCCTGGCTGTTAACCCCTGGAGACAGATGCTGACATGAAGACATCAGCATTACCATATAACAGACACACAGCACGGTGGTTGCTAGAGGAGGCTTGACACCACTTTTTACTGTCTTGTACCAATCCTGACATTATCGTCATATCGGTCTGATACAGATACGGTTGTACATGGTTTAAGCTGCTGAACTGTTGACGACATATTTTTGTGCGGACGCATTCACCACCTAAATATAACCAGCCATTTCAAAAGCTGTGTAACAAACATTCAGTCTGTCACAAGACAGTCTGTGCAGTGTTTATGTGATATTTAGAATGTTGGATCATATTTTACATTTTCAAGTGATTTGAGTTTTGCTCCTGTTTGAAAGTTAAAAACAAAGTTTTTTTAATTGTGTTTTAATCTTTTCTTATAGACAGAAAGCAACATGCACTCAAGTAAACAGAGAAACATTTCCCACATCTGTGTGTTCATCTAAGGGGTCAACTGATATTGGGTTTTCAGGGCCAATAACGATACCAATAATTGCACTTACAGCTTTTACACTCCAAAAGAAAAGTGAGAATTGAATTCCACAAGCTCCAAATATGAAATTTATACAAAAAATGAACGATGCGTACTGTCCTTTTATGAGCCGAGTGCAAGAAATGACGTCTCTGCCTTTTATTCTTTCTCCTCTTGTCCTCTTGTTTATATGGTTACCATTCATATGTATATGGATGGCTGCTAATCCGTTACTATCCATATGTCTATTGTTGTTGACAGCAAAGGGCTCAGTGGAAGAGACAGAGGCGCACTTTGTAATTACTAAATACTATTGGTGATGGTTAAAATTAAAACACTTATACAGTAACTGGCAAACTGCTTAATTCTGTTCCCCAATAATCCACCAGAATGATAATCAGTCAACCACTAATTGATATGTATTGAGGCCTTTAAGTAACTTCTATTACGATATATATAAATATATATATATATCTGTGTGTGTGTGTATATATATATATATATATATATATATATATATATAGATATAGATGTGTGTGTGTGTATATATCTATATATCTATATATATATATATATATATATATATATATAAAAAACAGTTTTTTAGCCCTGTCCTATTTCCAATCCAGGGATTTTAAACCGCTGTCGACCACATATTGACACTGAGTTTGAATACTGAGTATTAGAACGCAACAGCCACTGCTACCTCTGTCTTTTTTTATCAGCTTCTCAGCCACAGACAGACAGACAGAGAGACAGACAGACAGACAGACAGACGCTCTATCGGGTGTAGCACATTGTTGCAAGTGGCCGTGCTGCACACCCAGACAACCTGTGCTTACGTGTGAGTGTAGTGTACGTGGTGCTCGACCATGTGGAAAAAAAAAAAAGAGGAGCAGAGGTCCCAGTCTCCCTGCTAACCCCCCCCCCCCCCCCTTCTCCTCTGTGAGGTTAGATGAGCTGCCAGGCCCTTGTAATAGAGTCTTCTTGGATGATTAGGAGCTACACAGGGTTGGGTGGGGAGGTGGGAGGAGGAGGAGGAGGAGGAGGAGGGGTCAGCTCCAGCCTGACTGGAAACACTGTGCAGGTTTCTCCTCAGTGGTGTAGACTGAATATTGCAGCTGATATGAAGTTTACATACTCAAAGTGAACCTGTGACGAGGCACTGATTTCATCAAGAGGCCGCGATGCTCATTTTTCAATGGTTGTGAAGTTCCTGCCAGACATCCAGGCTTTCCCTGCTGAGAGAGAGAGGGAGGGAGAGAGAGAGAGAGAGAGAGTCAGTGAGAGAGATGTGTTGGTGTGGGGATGGATAAAACCATACAATCCCATTTGGCTGTATTGACGTGTGTTCCTGCCCAATTCTGTTACTGGGATTATTGTCCACAGAGATACCATTTCATTAAAACACACACACACACACACACACACACACGCTCAGTGTGGGATGGCCCGAGGCCTGGTGATGCGGTCCATTGCGCAGGGAAACTGTGTAAATGGTTTATTGTGGATGAGTTGATGTGATGGAGAGCGTGTCTGGATCAATAAAGAACCAATCAAATGCTGACAGTCTGCTACTGTATGCAGTCAGTCATTCACCACTATACAACAGGCACGAGTGGAGGAAGGAGGAAAGTCATTTTTAAGGATCAGACATGTTGAAAATGGCCGTTTAATGCCACACAATACTCCCCCTGCTGATAGTATACCTCATGTCATTCACATTAGTTTGGCCTTTAACTCTTTGTAAGATACCCGTCCTGCTCATAGACTGATATGTGTTGGTGAAGATAGGCCTAAAACCATATCCACCACTTCCAGACACCTCAGGGAAGCCATTAGGACGTCTCCCAAGCCAAGGATGTCTGAGTCTGGGCTCAGTCTGAGTTGGTGCTGGGCTAAATTACCCCAGAGCCACAGGTCAAAGTCAGCGACACCCTCACTGCCAAGGGATTCTGTCTCTAATAGAAGAGATCAGAAGAGGCCAAAGTGCCAGAAAGTGACCTGGCCAGAGAGACACGTCCCGTCTCATTCACTCTGTTACATTTAGAACTTTTAGAGCTTTTATTCCTTTGACCCTCACTGAGGAGAAGACATGGCCTATCAACCCTTTCACAACAGTCCACTTCTACTGACACACACACACACACACACAAACACACACACACACCCTCCCTCTCTTTGTTGTGACACGGAGCTGATGGACTATTTTTCAAATTGATTTCAAAAATGTACATAAGCAGCCGATCCCCTAGCCCAGATTACCTATTGATTTTTAATATGAAAAGCTCATTATATAAGCAGGAACTGCAACACAAAAAGCTAGCCAACCTTTGCATAAATCCTTTAATTGAATTTCCAGAGCCTGTGGTTCTACATTTTTTAATTAAATCCATTTCTTTTTTAAGGGTTGCTGTGTAATTTGCATGCTGTGAAGTGGGTGCTGTCCCAGATAAAGTGCCATTGATCCTTATTAAGGCTCACCTCTGGGCTCGCTGAAAACCAACCGCAGAAATTAAATGTGCTCATGGTGCATACACTTATTGCCCGCATGATAGGATTAGAGGCATTGGGTGAGAGAGGGAGTGAGATAGAGATGGAGGGAGAAGGAGTGATGGGGTAAGAGGTGTGGAGAGAAAAGGGAGGGTGGGTTATTATTAATAGTTGTTCATATTAATGTAATATTTCACCTTTCCTGCTTTGGAGTGAAACTGTGAAGTGCTTGTTAATACATCTAGCCGCGTTAGAGTGTTATTTGGGTTTCTAATCAGACACGCTGGTGTTGATTGGTCTGTCGTGGCGGGAGTCAGATCTGTTAGCACGCTGACAAGTGAGGCTGCATGTTTTCCACCTTAAAGCCACATTCTAAGGACTTAGAATAAGGTTTTTTTTCTTAGTAATTTGCTCATGTGTAAATCACTCATCACTCTCATATCTTTCATCGATCCTTACGAGGTCATGTTCTGCAATCTTTCTAAGTAGACGACATTTAACTACCTATTCAGAGATTAAATGATACTTAATTCTCTTGTTCCTATTTAGCACCAGGTTACTGTGTGTGTGTGTGTGTGTTGATGTGAAGGTGTAGGTGTGTTGTGTTTTTTCCTTTTTTCCTTTTTTCTTTTTTATCGCCGCTCCATGGTAGCTGGTAAATCAGGCCTCTCCTTCCTTGTCTTCCTGTGTGGTTATATGCAGACGGCGGAGTAAATCAATAGGGATTAACCTGTGACCTGAACCACATACTTATAGCCCAGTCCTCACTGCTCACACATCTCTCATCAGTTTCACTTAAACACTGCACCTCACTCAATAAGGCGGCACACACTAATTCATTTCAGAGATGGAGAGGCCCCATCACAGACACACACACACACACACACACACAGCAAATGCTTTGTTTTCAAATCATCATACAAGTATCTTATTTTGTCCAACAAATATCTCAAAAAGGAATCTGTCAAATCTGTGTTGGTTGCTTTTATAGAAGAATAAGAAAAAGCAGAGATTTTAGTTTGATTATCACACTGATCTTTTTCATTTAGGTCAAACTGCTTATTGATTTGTTGACATATAAGTGAAATAGTTGTAAATATTTGGTTTATCTGAATTCCAAACTGGCCTTTGTGTTTGGCCTTCTCCCTGTGTGTGGGTTTGTGTTCTCCAGGTTTCTGCCACAGTCTAAAAACATGCAACACATTCATTTGGACACTGACATTTGGTGTGAGTGATTGGTTGGTGACGGTTGTTTTCTCTATGGCCTTGTTTGGCCCACATTTGTATCAGAATCTGATCTTCCTGACCAACTGTTCACATTATATACTGCAAGTGTTCAGAGAGAGTCCATATTGACTCTTTCTCGTCTAGTCTTCCACATAGATTTCTGTAGTTACAGGCCATGCCCTGGAAAAACAAAAGAATGGACGACAGAAACCTGAGCCTGTTTCTTCTGGTTTTGAAACAATTGTGACAACTGTGTCGATCATTTAACGCACCTCCAATAACTTCCATCTCTCTGGATCTTTGTCGTTGTTGTAGTCCTTCTACACCATCTGAGAGACTGAGATGTTCAGATTGAAATGAATCAGAATCACGTTCTCCCTATAAAATCTCTGCTTTTTCTTGATGTATTATTGTTGTTATTATTATTATATACTTATTATATACACGTTGCCATTCTGTGGAAGATTACAGCATCACAGAGTGCAGAAGCTCGTCTTGTCAGAGCATCTCTGTAACCTTGGAAACTTGACCAGACAGATTCAGTTTTCTAAAGTCGAACTATAACATGACAATAAAAACAACAACAACAACGACCTGAACGAGAGTTCAGTGAGGAAATGTTTAGTTATCATGCGAGTGAACTTGAAAATGTCTGAGGAGGAAATTTCACTTCAGTTTCCAATACTTCTCTCCACATGCTCACACACACGCACACATGCACTTGTATTCTCTCCCTTTCCTTGTGTTCTTCTTGAAATATTGACACTGGCTGACTGATTGGTGTGATGTCTCTCTCTGTCTTTTGTGTACTTGTCCATATGTGTGTGTGTGTGTGTGTGTGTGTGTGTGTGTGTGTGTGTGTGTGTGTTGAGCGGTGCAGTGTCAGCAGTATGTCCTGCAAGTATTGACCCAGGCCTGTCCTCTACTCTGACTGGCTCTCGTCTCTTGTCCCTAACTTGTCATCTCTCTCTCTCTCTCTCTCGCTCTCTCTCTCTCCCTCGCTCTCTCTCTCTCTCTCTCTCTCTCTCTCTCTCTCCCCCTCCCCCCCCTCTCTCTCTGATCAATCTTTTGCCACCCTCTAATACTCTTAAACACCTCAAGAAATCTCTTGCTCTTATTCTGTTGGCTTTCATGATCTCATTCCAGTGTGAGATATACGTGCGATGTGTTATTCCGCGTCACATATTTTGCATTGAAACACATTCATCTCATCTCGTCTTATTAGGGGTGAGATTAGCCGGTGACCCCAGTAATGCACAAAGTAGTACCTGAGAGCTTAGCAATGCTTTTAACCTGCATACAGTTTGCTACAGTAATGCTCGTCACTGAGTGATGGTGGAAGGTCAAATCACACACAGTGTGTGTGTGTGTGTGTGTGTGTGTGTGGGGGGGGGGGGGTGATACACTACCATAAATACTGTATGAAGGAGGCCACATGTCTCCTTCCTTTGATTCTACAAACACACTGTTTCACTCTCCTTTGTTATCTAGATTCATTTTTCAAGTTTTGCATCAGGAAGAAAACCCATTACTTACATCGCTTTCTCTCTCATTCCGTCTTCCAGTGCATCTCTCTCTCTCTCTCTCTCTCTCTCTCTCTCTCTTTCTCTCTCTCTCTCTTCTCTGGTTCCCTCTCTCTGTTGGCCATGGAAACACGCAGCATATCTACTCATTGAGGTGTGTTAGGGTGCCGGCCAGAAACAAAAGGCTTTGATTTCCCTCATTTCATTTCATAATCCAATCAATCAGACTAAAACAGCTTGGTTCCTTTTCTGTCCTCCCCTAACCAACCATCCATACATATTTGTGCACACACACACACACACACACACACACACACACATATATATACATACATATACACATGCAGCACCTCCTGAATGAATGTGCAGCGAGTCATTCCAATAGTGGCGACCCCCCTTGGGGTTAGACCACTCTGTGTGTTATTGATTGCATTGCTGTTGCATGTTGTGCTCAATCATGTGTTCCATGCATCTAGCGCTGTCCTCTCCCACCTGGCCCATTAGATTAGGCTAATGCATTCAACCATTGATTAGTCATTACACTCAGACCTGATCAGCCAATCGCCTACCTGGTTGGATTCTACTTGACCCTTGAACCCTGGCTCTAGTGTCATCTCGCCAGGCTCTAACATTAAAAACACACACATGCAGCTCACAGCTCCGTGTGTTGCGTTGCTCTTATGGAACGTTTAGGCTCGGCCAGGTTCATTTCCCTTTTTGATATTCAATACTGATGGTGTTTTCTATGTGCTTTCTAATCACATGCAACAGAGAGCTATAGATTGTAGCATCAAGCATAGAAACGCTGTACCTGCCACGGAGCTCAAAACTGACCCTGAGTACGCCTGTTGATCGGAGCTCATTTAAGAAGTCCCTGTGCAGACGTTATGTGCGTGATGTCTTCATTTCTTTTTCCACTCACTCTGCCCCCATGGCCAGCTTTCATCATAAACCTGCACACTCTCATAATACACAGGTGCCTCAGGAAGATATGCTGCCTCTACTGGCCTCACAAGATCTCAAATGCAGAACTGTACATGATGAAGAAGAGCCAGAGCCTCAATCCTGCCCCCTCAACTCTGAACCACGCCTTCATTTTGGATGTTCATGTGCATGCGTATTGAGGTCGAGGGGTAGGGTGAAGTTTAAATGCACATTTTTTCAGGAGCACCCTTAAAATGAAAATGTTTCCCAGATGAACTTAATTCAGGAAATCTAAATGTATGTTGTCTTCCCATCCAACACCACGGAGTTTGATGGCTTCCTGAACATCAGGATGAAGACCTTTCATGAAATGTGAAAGACAGACAGACAGACAGACAGTGTTGCCAGCTTCTTCTGAGGCGAACATGGACATCTTTCTGCTTGCAGGCTGAGATTTTGTGAGTGCATACAAAGGCTTTCTAGATTTCAGCGCACAAGGCAGTCACAGTATTTCTTCTATAGTTGGTTGACGTTGTCATTCCAGTCAGGAACTTTGCGACGGTAGTCGTTTCGTGGGAATTTGGCTAAAATCTTTGCCCAAGTCAATTTTTGCACAAGGAGATGTTTCATGTTGTGAGCACTGTTTCCTCACAGCCTGAGGTTGCACTCCGGTCCAGGCTGTTCTGTGTGCAGTTTGTGGTTTTTCTCCAGGTTCTTCAGTTTCTTCCCACATGCAGAAGTTAATTGGACACTCTCAATTGACTATAGTGTGAGTAAACGGACTGGAGCCTGTCCAGGGTGTACACTTCTTTTCGCTCTATGTCAGCTGGGATTTGCACCAGCAACCTCCGTGACCCTCATAAAGCAGAGGATAAAGCAGAGGATAAAGCAGCAGACCAGGCATGTTCAGAGACAGGCCTGCGGGCCAAACCCAACCCACAGTCAGACTTTATGTTTATATGGCCCCACAACTTCCAGAGTCCAAAGTTTGGAACCTAGCCGTGACAGACAGATGCATGCACTCGCCTCTCATTTTGTTATTCTGACTCCAGATGTGAAAGAAAGGCAGAATGTTTTCATTGGTTCACTCCTGCGTGCCTTAGATTTGTAACTTTTACTCGTGTTTCAGTTAACTGAGAGAGATTCTTAGAGGTGGGACATATGTGAACAGCTGAGCCCGGTACTGGAACATATGACCTCTGGTCTGGTTTAGTCCAAGAGATGGACCAGAAGAGAATGTTTGGTCGGTCATCACACAAACAGAAGGATTCATGGCAGCACAGCAGCTTTATTTCCTAGTTGTATCCACATCTAAACGTCTAAATTAAATGAGGGACTGAAGCTGTGTGTCCTCTTGGCGAGGAGTCATTTGCTTGTTTGTCATTTCCACGTATCTTCTTGTCTTCTGGTCTGCTGGAGCTAAACCGATCCTTTTCTCTCTCAGAACAGAACCAGGTGCAAACATTACCACGGTGCGACTTGGCTGCTGCTGACAGTTCAGTCTAAGAATTGCTTGTGTTACCCCTTTAGCTGCAGTTGGAGGCAGTTAATCTGATCTCATGTTGCTCCCACTGGACCCACAAAAGGCTTTTATCTAACTTTGCTCATGTTTTAGTCTCCAGCTTCATTATGTATTCCAATCATTCAATTATATATACAGTACATATGTCTCACTCTGTGTGTGTGTGTGTGTGTGTGTGTTCTTAGATAACGCTGCATGGTTTGGTCAAACAGGACCAACTGATGGAGTCATTCACGCAGGTGAAGTGACCTTGACGTTGATGCTTAAGAAATAATACGTCTCGCTGTCCGTCCACTCCTTATTTTCTCTTCTCCGTCTTTCCCCCCCGTCTCCACAGTATTGGATCGGTCTGTGAGGAATAGCTGTTTTAGGGACAGGCTCATTGATAAGTGTGCGTCTATATGTGTGTGTGTGTGTGCAGTGAGAAGCACAGAGCTGAGTGATTGTGGATAGATATCCGTATTGGATATGAGCTGGCTACTCCGTGGCTCTGCATTAAATTTGTATTGAATTGGAAATTAATGATTGGATAATTTTATCGATGTTTCTTGTATTGAACATATAAACAAAATGTTCTTTTGAAGCATTGTGGCAGTGGAGCGCCCCGCGGGGGAGGGAGTGCTCCCAGTTGTGCTTAAGAAAGAATAAGTCCATGTTAAGTCCATAGTGTATTGAAGAAAAGGGGAGCGATCAGATCGATGGGGACTTGGCGCTTGAGACACACTTTAATTGTATTATTTTCTTTCAGACTTCTGCCCTCCCATATCCATCTCAACACAGCACTGACAGATTTCATATGTATTGCCGACAGGAAGACAGATTTGAATTTATTGAACAGCTTCAAAAAGGAATTTGTTTCGCTTTTATTACGAGACCCATATGAACCGTAAGGGGTTGTAGTTTTAGTGTAGTGTTTTCTCTCTTCCTTTCTTTTTCTGTGCATGTAAAATCAACACCTCACTGCTGCTACTCAGACGTCTTCAAAATCCAACACGTGCAACTTTCTCAAAGAGGAGACGGACTGTTTCTCTGCGTGTGATTCGGATGGGAGCAGATCAAAGACATGAGTGAAGGAAACTTGTTTAATTAAAATGAAGCGACGAAGACGGATGTTCTTTGATGCGCGTTCCAGATGCAGCGTTCTATGTTATGAAGTTATTACACAGGATTTTTGTTTAAGAGGTTCCAGGAGAGGGTGGGACAGTAGGAGGTGTTGCAGACGCAGGGAAGGGGAGAAGGAAGGAGTGAACTTGATGAAGTTTCTGATTATCCCACCTCCTCTGGCACAGGGAAGAATTACTGAATGCCATTTGGGTCAGTGCTCTTTATGGAACTACATTTATGAAATACATCTCTCCCCCTCTTTCTTTCCCTCTTGTCCCTCTCTGTATCTCCCTTCCTCCTTCCCTCTCCTCTAATTGGAGATGCAATAAAGGTGTGTGGGGTCAGTGCTTCTTCAAGGTGAGGCCGCGTGATTGTCTCACTCCAACGTTCTCCTCCAGACGCACGTGCAAACCCTCGGCGTCGTTCCCCGCAGCGCTCCAAATCTCACATTTTCTGTCGTCTCGCTCATGGGAGGCGAGGGGTAAGGAGTCTGGAATCTTCACCTGCACCTCCAACTCCTCCGATAACTCTCTTCCGATAATGTATGCCTCCATCAGTCTGGAGCTCCATGCTTCCCGCCGCAGACTCGTCTCTCGACTCAGCTCCGTGTCCTTGTGCCAGCCTGTTAAAGCCAGAGGGCACGCTGTGGGTGAATCAGACGCTGGGCTCTGCCAACACACCCAGTGGGAGAGGCCCTGCCAAAGGTGCCAAAGCCTGCAGAGAAAGAGAGTGTGAGAGACAGAGAGGAAGAAAGGGGGGGATACTGGAGGTGAAGAAGTGAATGAGAGGAAGTGAAGAAAGAAAACAACAACGCAGAGTTGTGTTGTGGAGCTTGGAGGAGAATTAAGGGTGGATATATGAAAGAGAGGAGAGAGAATGATCTTTTTTCTCTTTTAGGGGTGGGGGTGGGGGTTTGGTGAGAGCTACAAGTTCACAATGAGGTAGGATCTCTTTTGTCTGATGATCATACTAACCAGTACCACTTTGGACCAGTAGGGGTCATTATAGTTCAACTGACTGAGCAGGGAGCGAGGGAGTCAGCCGATCAGTGACAGTCGAGGCTGCGGGACAAAAAACCCACGCTTCATTTGCTCTTGAGTCACAACTCTGTTTTTTCTTCTCCTCCTCCTTCTGTTAGATCATAGTAGGATGCGTTTAATTGCCGGTGACCTCTGCATGAAGCTTTGGATCATTTATGCACAGTCCATCAGTCAGTGAAATAATAACAACAACAAATAATGCTATAAACTATCAATAAGGTTTTTTTTGTCTTACTTGTGAATGAACGTCACTCCTCCGTCTGCTTCACCTGCCACTTGAACTTGTGCTTGTAATTTAATGTCCAGGATGAAAAAGGCCTTTGCCGAGTCTTTGTTTGAAACACCGTTGTTGAGGGTGTGACTGCAGACGACGTCCTCTTCAAACACTTCTCTGAATAACAACGCTTTATTCATTGACAAAAATGGGATTCTTGTATTCATATTTAGTACAAAGGGTAATAATTGTGAGTGGAACCTGAAAGATTTGGTTGAATCTCAGCTCCATGCTTTGAAAAACTCTTGCTCTCTCTACCCTTAATTTGTTTATATAAATTAAGCATGCCACCACTGCCATTGACCTCCAGTAGATGAATATTAGATGAAGCAGCAGCCAATATGTGAATAGCTGAGTTCAGGACAGCAACGATTTTAATGGCAGCAAGCAGCCATTAACAGTATATCTGAAAATAGACGGAGGATTTTCCATAGATCATTAATGACGGGAAATCTATCCTTCTTTCTCTCCTTCCATCCTTCAATATTCATCTCTTTTCTCTTCTTATTCTATGTATTTCGGTGACGTTGCTTCTCTTTTTATATTTCACTGCTGGTTCCCACACATGTCCTATCAGAGAAACGAGGCCTTCTATTTCTAGAGCGCCCTATTAAAACACACCAGATATTTGAATAGAGCCCACTAATGTCTGTTTAGTATATAATCCACGTCCCCTCCTCCCATATTCCTTGTTATTCTAGTTTAGTGCTGCAATCAAGCAGGGCTTGCCAATAAAGTTTATTGTACGGAGCTAAGTGTCAATATCACACACACACCCAGGGCAGAGAGGTCCCTTTAATTAGAATAGGAGAGACAGGAAGCGGTGTGAGTGTCGCCGAACACCTGCATGTGTGTTTCTGCGTGTCTTTATACTGTATGTACGTTTGGATTGAACTATGAGGGAATGTTAATGCCTCTGTGTTAACTGCAGCCGTATAAGACTGACGACGTGTGCGTTAAAAAACAAACAAACAAACAAACAAACATAAACATCAAAAATTTCACTGCTTTTTATGAAGAAATCAATTCAAGCTTTACATGACTATGGAGCCTGGGTGTTTTGAATCTATGTTGACACTGAACAAACTATAATCCGAGCTATATGAAGTATTGATTAGACCCACTCCTTCTTTGTGTGGCTTTATTAAAGGTACAATTGTAAAGGTCTTTATGGTGATGGTTTAACTTGATGGGGAAACGGATGATCCACAGTCACAGTATTTGTCAGCCATTATTTATCCATGTTCTTCTTAGTCTCTGGAATATTACAGTGAAAAATGTTGAGGTCTCACGCCGCTGTTTAATTCAATGTTTTTGTACAAGCTTGGTTTTCATTTCTCTCTCTGACTCTATCTGTCTCTCCACACTCTTATCCATTTTCCTATTAGGCCACTTACAAACAGCCTGGTTAATATGTAGAATCAAATTACTGATATGAATTCTTTGATAAAAGACTATTTTAGCGAGGGCAAAATTGAAAACACCTCCCACTCCTAAACACGAAGTCCCGCGGTGGTGAAGGGCGGGCTCGCGGCCTCAATCAAACAGTAAGACACAAAAACCATTTCCCCATTACAATGCAGAGAGATTAAAGACAGATTAAAACGGAAAAAAAAAAAAGAAAGAGCCGGGGCCTCTGCTGCCAACCACTGAGCTCTGTGCACTGTGTTCTCTGACGGGGGAGAGGAGGAGATGAGGAGTTGATGAGGGGAGAGGAGAAAAAAAAAAAGGGAAGAAAGGAGAGGAAAGAAGGGAAGAGAGAGGGGTAAGTGCACGGAGCGGTGAGGGACAGCAGATGGAGGAGTAATTTGCGTGGGATGTGGTAGATGGGGGAAACATGGCCGTGTGTCAGCGCTGAGCGATGCCTCCCGTTCTGAAAGAAATCAATTTAGGGCGGGACGGGGACGCTGTGCATACAATAATTGAATATTACTGCTTACTATCTCCTTCACATGCAACTACTCGGCTCTGCACTGTGAACCGTATATATGCAGCAGTGACTCAGGCGGCAGAGCGGGAGATACGGGCCGGGGCAAGAAATATTGAAGAGGTTCAAGTACTGTACAGATAATAAGTTGATTCTCCAAATAATCACTCGGAGTTAGTACATGATCGAGAGGAGGATCTGTCTGTGTGTGTGTGTGTGTGTGTGTGTGTTGAGATTCTCTACATGCTTATGGCTCAACAACATGGGTCAAGTATCCACTTGCTATTTTTCCGACAGGTATCGCACTTTGATTTGCGATAGGATTCAGCGACAGTTCAATATTCACCGTGTAAGAGATTTAAAAGGTGATGGAGCATTACCCTGTGACACTGTCAGAACAATAAAGGACGAGTCTGTAGGTTTATGTGACATCTAGGGGTGAACCATCTAAATCACAGGGCGAAGAAGGGAACGAATAAATGCAGATATTCTTAATGAACTCCACAGATGCAAAGGTTGATAACTTAATGATAAATTATAGCTTAACTAGCAAAAATAGCACAAATAAATTGCAATTTCAATTTGAAAGGGCACAGTTTGTCCTCTCTTTGACCGTCGGTCCATCTGTCTGTCCTGTCCTGTCCTCTCTTGTCTTGTCTTGTCCTGTCTTGTCTTGTCTTGTCTTGTCTTGTCCTGTCTTGTCTTGTCCTGTCTGTCTGTGTGGATCCGGACCCTGACCTGTCAGATCTGTCAGTCGTGTCTGGGTCACATGGCATGATCAATAATCACAACTGTTAATCAATCAGCTTTTAAATAAGCATCGACCCTGCTTACAAGGTTAGCCCTTGTTTATTGGTTTACATTAAGCTAAGTAACACGATCAACCGGTCATAAGAGCAGATATGTCTTCAGACAATGCAACACACACACACACACACACACACACACACGCACGCAGACACACACACACGCAGTCACAGAGTACATTTTATGTAACCGTGCCAACAGAGGACCAGTCTGCTCTGGGAGTGTTTTTAGTGGAATGTGATTTTCTAGTTTGCATAATTTGTTTTTCCACATTATAATCACTGTCTACTAAATTGCACTGTTTGATATATTGATTTGGTTAAAAGCTCTGCAGAGGATCAGTTTGGCATCAAATGTGTTTGCAGAGGAGGAACTTGTTCTCGCTTTTTCAAACTTTTTTTCACATTTTTTTACATTTCTTTCTGATATGTTCGGTTTGTCGCTTTTCTTTTTTCTACTTCCTCCATTTGACAAAGTAAAATAGTTTATATGTAATAAATGATACTCAAATCTGCGTTTTGTGGATATAATGTTTTGGCTAAACTTAAAATTAAAGGTGCATTTTGTTGTGTGTTGCAGTTGAATATCTAAGTGTGTTAGAGAACCTATGTGTCCTTCAGTTAGTATCAAAACCCAAACGATGTTTAGTTTAGTTTTAGTTCATTGTGTGCTACTGTAACAAACACGGTGGTCCAAAATGGCAAATTCTGTAGAGCTGACCTGATATACAGTAACTATAAAAGGCTCATTCTGGGGAAATTCAATCAGGTGATTAAAAATGAATATACAGTCATTCATTTATCTTTAGTTACTGTCAAATATAAATAATTTCATCAAATACTAAGAAGTTGGTCATCAGAAGACTAAACCAAAACTGAATTTTGTCAAAACCCCAAGTTTTAAGCTCCACTTATCAAGTTTCTGAGAATGTGTAAACTGACCCAAGTAATAAGTCATAAAAAAACACAGAAAATCTGCTGTATCCAATTAATCGCTCTGCCTCTAATTAAAAACAAACAAACAAAACAAGAACCCCAGAGTAGAACAAACACATCCACCTGTGATTAAACGGCAGGGGAAGTTTCCTGTTAGTGCGACTCATGATTAGTCCAGAATTGATTGAATCCCAGTTAGTTCAATCTTTAATTTGTGTCTTATTTCCATGTGGTTCCTCTGTAAGACTGTAACACTCATTAATTCTTCACACTGTTCCATCATTTAATCACCTCTTAAACATAATCGTCATCCATATATCACAACACATGATCAGGATACATTTAATTAGGATAATTACTCATTAATCTATAGACGGAGATGCTTTTTGTGTGTGTTCAGTGTGTGTGTGTGTGTGTGTGTGTGTGAGTGTGAGCTTGGTCACAGTAATATTATTCGTCACTGTCTGATTTACTGTAGTGAGGTTGCCATAGCGCTGGCATCCACCGCATTTGTCTCAATTTCTTAATGGTAGCAGCTCCTCCACCATTGGCCGTTTCTCATTTTAATGATGGAGAAATGACTGTGTGTCTGCGCTCTCTAAGTGTGTGTTCATGCACACACATGTGTTTTCTCCTCTTCACTGGGATACACAGAGGAGGCTTGGCCACCTGGAGCCACTCCCCTTTTTAAAGACCAAACCACATCAGGAAATCTTTCTCTGCTTGAGCGGGAGCGCAGATTGATGCCGCCGCTATCGAAGTGGCTACTTTTACACTAGTTGACGCGACTGAAATTGGGTTTTCCTCCTCTGCGCCGCTCGCACACGTGACCCCGCCCCCTCCTCACACGCATGCAAACGCTGAGATGCTTCCTACAAGATCTGACAATTACAAGAGGGGCTTTTAATCAATCTGAATTGCAGCTTGGAGGGGCAAGTGATGGCAGGGGAGGAGGAAAAAAGGCTGATTACTCTCTCTCAATCTTTATCTCTCTTCCTCTATTGCCTTTTTTTCCCCCTTTCTCCCCCTCTCCTCTTCCTCACTTTTCTTTTCCATGTGGTCCATCCCCTGTGATTCCACTCACAGAGTATTTAAACAACCCCTCTCTTCCTCCTGCGCTTCATGTTTGACTATTAGCTGACACGCACACAGGGAGCATCGCTCAACTCCCCAATTTCTCCTCCACTCACCTCGCTCCCACCCCTCTGCTCTCCTCCTCCTGCTCCGTGTATAACTATTAGCAGACATGCTCTCAGGGAGTCTGATGAATATTTTAGCAGCCGCAGGGAGGGGCTCCGAACCTCCAGTCACTGTTTCTCCGCCCCCCCTCACATAACTTCACATTGTGCTTGGAGTTCTGCACAGTGACATTACACTCTGCTTAGTTTGGTTTGCCAAAGTTAAATCACACTAAGGATCACAGTAAGGAACTGCTGTATTAGACTGAAACTGCAGTACATGCAGAACAGATCAGTCTTGCAACTTTTGTAACACCTTGATGTCAAGGATTCATTAAGCCGTGATGAAGGTCATCACAGAGGATCTTCACTGATTTCCATGTTAAAAAGAAAACAATACCCAGACTTTGCTTGTAGAGTTCTGTGTGAGAGAAAGTTCGCTTTCCAAAATACACTTTCTATGTCGCACTAAATGAGGCACTTGTGTATTTTATACAGAAAACTCAGCTTTTTACAGACATTTAAGCTGTTAATCATGGAAAAAACCCAACATAATTTAGACTAATATGAGAGGCCACTGCTTATATCAGCAGTACATCACACCTGGACTTTAATCCCCAATGTAAAATTAATTTTAATTTGAAATGAAACCCTGAAGAGAAAAACTTGAAAGAAGTTATCGAACTTTTTTTCTTCATCAAATAAACGTATGTATTTCATACATAAACTAATCACAGTTAATATATATGAAAATAAACTGATGAGGTCTCTTTGGACAAACTAGTTCTACAGTGACTGTAAAAAGTCTATTAGGGAAAAAAACCCCGCCATCCCTCCATATGGTGATGTACTAAAGTAGAAAAAGGAAACATAAATGTGCCACTGCGTGTATTAAAGACACATTACATGTTTACGTTTGTGATGAATTTGATTTATTTCCTGGGAAAATCTCCTTGAGAACTTATTATTCCAAAAAAAAGGAGAAAAATGAATTGGAATAGAATAGAAGTGCTTCTTCAAGACAAGGTAACTGTTTCAAATGTGATGAAAGAGCAGTGTTACTATAATCTATGTCCTGTTTTAAAGTGACTTCTTTCTTAATAATCTTAATAAATGTTATAAAGTTTAAAACACATTGATCAGCCACAACCTTTTAAACCAGTCCCCTGTTTTACAGTCGTGGCCGATCAGTGAAACACATTTACAGTTAGTGTTTCCCTGTCGGTCACGTTCGTCTGTCTGTGCAGACGACCTCGTTCCTGAGTGGTCAGGAAATGGCTCAGAGTGTGTGATGTCATTGATACTGAACAATTGTCTCCGGCACATTTCTGTCACTATTTATGAAATAAAAAGCAACTTAACAGACTCTCACAGTAATGAGGCTACATTATCCTTCGCCTCGTTTCACTACTTCACTTCTTTTTCTTCCTTGCACACCTTCAGTGTCTTGTCTCTCTGTGTGGTACAGTAGAATGTGTGCTTGTGTGTGTTGGTGCTTGTGCAGCGTGTGTGTGTGTGTGTGTGCGTGCACTAATCTTTAGATGAGGGGCTGGTGGTTAAATCATGATGCATAGTCCAGGGCTGCTCTGGCCACTGTCATTAATCAGTACAGGGGCGGGGGACGTATCTGCTTTTTATCCATCTCTTAAATCAGTCACTGCAGCTATCGGCAGCCCACCCTCCTCTCCTCCACCCCCCGCCCCCCTCCGTCTCCTCCCCCCCTCCACCACCACCACCACCACCACCTCCCCCCACGGGCCGCTGATTGAAGTGGCATTGTTTGGGAGACAAGCGGCGCTCAATCAATAGGCAGTCTCACTAAATTACCGTTTGCATGAAAAATGAAGGGCCGCCCAACCTGACTCCATTCAGCCGAGCATGTGCCGCGCACCGACTGTGTCTCTCTGTGTGTGTGTGTGTGTGTGTGCGTGTGTGTGCAGATCAGTGCGAGAGATAAAAAAAAGAAGAAGAAAAAGGTGTGCAAGGAATGAACCATATGGGGAGAGTTGAGTGCGTCTGTATTTGTCAGGGGACAGAGAAGACAAAGTGGGCAGATAATAGAGGCGAGATGTGTGTCCCTCTGTGCTGCGGTCTTAAAATCTTTGCGAGACCACCTACAGCTGCATATGTAAAGGGATGCAGAGGAAACAGGAGCGTCGCGGGGGGGGGGGGGGGGGGGGTTCTGGTAATGTATCGATCATGGCTTGTTAAGGACCTCTGCTGTGGACTGACACCGTGACCCTCACCCTTCCCCTTCACCCTTCAACTTTACCTTTCACCCTCACCCCAGGGACTGACCCGCTCTGTCTGCTTCTTCATTTATCTTCAACCTCTCCACCGCTTTACTGCGAGGAATCCAATGATAGATCTCGATTTTTATGTGTGGGCGTGAACACAGGTAGAGATCTGCTGTCGGGGGGTGGGGGGTGTGGTGGTGGAGGGGGAAGAAGAAGGATTTTCTGGACGTGCGACGTGTATGTTTGTGTGTGGAGACTTGGACGCGGCTGCAGAGGGCTGGAGCGAGGTCTCAGCCTCTCTGCCTCTTTGTGCTCCGCCCTGACCTCGGGCTATTAATCATCTCTAGATCTGTGTTTACCCTCAGTTCATCTCTCCAGCATACAGGCACCTAGAGGGGCAATTAGAGAAGAACTGCCGCCCCAGTGCAGAGCATTGCCCTCTTCTTGTCGTCTCTTTCTCTTCCACACACACAGACACACAGACACACACACACACACACACTCACACAGAGAACCAGCTCTAATGTTTTTATTTACTTTAAAAGCATCCTGCTGTTAATACAAGTGGCATATTACAGTGCTGCCATTATATTTGTATGGGAGAGAGTTTGCGCATCTCTTTGTTCAAGTGTCTTGTGTGTGTGTGTGTGTGTGTGTGTGCGTGTGTGTGCGTCTCCCACCCCCACAGGGCATACCAAACATGCATTAGTATAAGTTGCGCAGGCCGCGACTCATCTAGCATACATATGGTAATGGATGATGTGTGTGGAACATGTCAGCCACCTCATCATGTAAAAGCCTCCGTGTACAGGAGGGAGCAGAGAGGGCTGGCAGGTAGGCATTAGGCAATATAATGGCCTCTATTTTTACACCGTGGAACGCAGTTGAAGAGGCGACGCTCATGAAGCTTTCAGAAAAGCAGACGCACAGGTGGGAGTGTGTGTGTGTGTGTGTGTGTGTGTGTGTGTGTGTGTGTCATGAGTGGGTAAGTGAGAGAATAAGACTGCTTTTCAAAATCGCCTGACTGTTGGACCCGCTTGTCTGTGCCAATGTGTCTGAGAACACATATATATACTTCACTTATTTGTGTGTGTGTTTGTGTGTGTATTTATAGCCGTGCTCACTTAAAAAAAAAAATATAAAGTCAATAATAAAACAGTCGTGTGGAGATGTGTAATCCATGCTGGGTTTATGGCTCACACTGAGAGAGGCTTTTTAATGACCCGCTCTGATCCGCTTCTCATTTGCTGAAACACTTTCTGGTCCAGCAGAAATCAGCAAAACCTTTAAAAACCTCTGTGTCCATATGAACTCAAATGCAGTCAAATGTGGCGTTGAACTCGTTCACCTTGTTCCTCTGTCCTGGTCGGACTTCTCTTTGCCAAACTGGATCCAGAGGCTCCACCTTTGACCAAGTGCACTGAGGTGAAAGGAAACTGTGTTGAAAGATAATACGAAAACAATGTTTCTCTTTTTGATGGATGACATTTAAAGTGTGTCGAGGCATCATCATCATCATCATCCTGCAGTGGCCGTGACTCAATGGTACGAGGGCACTTTAAAATGCTCTCTGCCTCACATGGAATCAAGTGGCATAACTGCACTACTATAAAGCCTTCTATCACTGTCTGTTCAAACTTTGCAAGTGACATTCTTTGAAAAATCAGTTATCAGTGCATTGACTATCTTAAATAATTATTCAACAACAATCTTTCCACCGTGAGGTTTTTTGGGTGAACTTTTTGAAGCACCTGTAGAGCGGGTCATCCTCCAACTAGAACGTCAGGGGTTTGATCTCCGGAGTGTAGATAGTGGCACCTGGAGTTACTTGAGTTTAGTTGAAGAAGTTTAACCTCTCATCCAAGTTGAAGAAGCCTCCAGGTGCCGTGAATCTACATTCTTGACGATACAATGACCTGGATGACTGAGAACCTGGCGTCTAGTCTGCGTGCCATTGTGTTCCTTGGCAAGATCCTTAACCCCAAAACGCTCCTGGTAGTCGAGCCAGAGTACAAACCATTTAACATTCCCCTGGTCATTTTTTAAAATCTATTAACGGGGCACAAGATCCAAAAAAAATCATTCTCTATAGCGACACACGTGGCCGCGACTAAGCTGCAGCCTCTGGGCTCCTGCCAAGATGGAGACTGCAGTGTTTTACCCACGGAGAAGATTCACACTGATGAGGTAACTAAAGCAACACCCTCGTCTTTGCTAGGGTTTGGCCCAATGGGCTGCACTCAATAAAAGCTTCTCCTGCTATTTATGCTTATGTGTGGGGTTTCTATTTCTGGGTTTATGTTGAGCTAAAAACAATCGCGTTAGGGTTTACATCACATTCGTCCGCATGTATTCTTGCAGAAGCATTTATTGCTTTTGAGTTACTTTTATTGCAACAGAGACTCCATGCTGCAGCGGAGTCTTTGTGTGTGTGTGTGTGTGTGTGTGTGTGTGTGTGTGTGTCGGTGTTTAGATGAGTGAAGCAACGCTCACATTTGAGGGAGAGCGTAAAGAAAGAGAGAGAGAAAGGGGATGAGAAATCTAGAATCTAGAAATCTGTCATTTGTTGATGTTAGCAGACTGTTTCTTCACAAACTACAACTTACTGCTAACGGTGGGCAAAAATCAGGAAATGATATTTACCCTGAGGTACATGGTAGCGCGTGCAACGTCACATCCTCTACATTCTCGTCAGTCTACATGCCATCGTAGGCAAGAAGGTCTTGTTTTTTAAGTCACATTATGATCTGTTCAATTATTGGCACTCAAAAGTGATCATTGCATGGCTAATCTTACAGATAACTGAAGTTTCTTTGGTTACTTTTGTGACACACTGATGTCTGAAGTTGGAGGGAGTGAACCGGGGTGTTGTGCTGAGTGGATGCAGGGCTTCTCTGGGACCAGGGAGGCAGTTAATCTCGGTGTGTATGACATGTGAGCTCAGGGTATTGTACTGTATGTTTCCCTCTCACTCAGCTGTACTTAATGTAGCCCATAAAGGCTACACAACTATAAGCTACGCCTGGCACTCAGGCCACCATTCCGCACTACACTAGCCGACTGAGCAGGATAAATGACTCCTATAAACCTGTCACACACGTACATACACACATGCTGGAGCGTGCACAGACTATAGAAAGTCATCTCCCTGGCTGAGGAGAATCTGCCTCGTCCTCTGGGCGGTTGTGCGAAGTTTCTCTCGCTATGTGCAGTGTACGGTAATAACCAGAGCTAGTGCTCGTAAAAAACCTGAGGTAAGACATATGGATGGAGAAGAAAAAAAGCCTTCTTGTTATCTGGGATCCTCATACTCAAGCGGATATTAATGGAGGCCTAGTGTTCATGTGATGGTTCCATTATGCATTTGTGCATAAGTCCCAATTGATGTGATCCCTCTCTGTTCTTTAGCCCCAGCCCGGTGTTTAATCAGAAGCCGGAGACAGGTCCAACTTCGCTAACCTCCCTCTGCATCGCACCAAAGAAGACTGATCTACATTAAGGGAGGATAAATAGCTCTTCCATGTGATGGCTAACCACGCTCTTCCTAAATGAATGCCATTTAAAATACATAAAACTGTTATTCTGCATAATACCTTATGAATATATGTGTGTGTGAGAGGTAGTGAAGTGTCTGTGGGTGTTTGTGTGGCCGGGGGAAAGATGAGGCCTGGGATATGTTGAGGTTTGTTTGCGTCTCATAGCTGCTTTTATTATTATTATGTGTCTCTGAGACTCAGAGGATTTTTTACAAAAACACCCACTAACCGTCCTGACTGAGTGTATTGTAGTGGGAGCAGAGAAGGAGCGATCAGTCTATTTATGGATCCAGCGCGGTGTTTATCAGTCACAGACCGACTCCTGGTGCCGACAGCATCATCTGGCCCCTCGTGTTGCTTTTAATGATTTTCCTGTTTAAGATGTCAGTGTCATGTTTCTCCTTTTTATTTTGCGCAGTTGTCGTGGCAACCGTGGCACAAACAGGTTTAGTGGCACCCAACTTGATTTTGATAAAAATGTAAATGCGATGTAAATCCTAATATTTATTCTCTCACTTAAAAAGGAGGAAATGAAATAGGCTAAACACATTATCTCTGTGTTTTTTTTTTCATGTCTTGCCTATTTTGGCAGCAGGCGCGGCGTTCATAAATGAACTGCACAGATAATAGTCGTCTGCACCAAATCCATTTTCATTCTTAATATTTATTCAAGCAGTTCTCGCCCATGTTTATACAATCCAGAGTATTAAAAGATTGATTCAATTTTATGTTTTGGAATAAAATGCAAACAAAAACAGATGCTTGTGTTCCCCTCCGCCCCCTCCCCAACCCGCACCGCCCCCGCCCCCCCCTCGTTCTCCGGGCTGAGGAGGTATTGTGGTTTATGTAAACCGTAGAGCTCTGAGCTCTATTCTGGGCCCGGAGCTTCCCCAGGAAGACAGAGAGAGACAGCAGAGATGGTGAAGGTAAACCGCTGTGCTATACACCAGGAATCCTGTGTAGGTGAGAGCACGAGGCTTAAAGAGGCTCGCTACAGCTGCTATTATATGACCTGATTTGAGTTACTATTATGGGTTTGTGTGTTGTGTACCAACCTACAACTCAACCTATGGGCTCCTCATACGTTATAAACTATTCCACTTAATTGAACTTGTATAAGGTAAGGTAAGGTGTCATGACTAAGGTGTGAACTACTCTAAATGATCCCTGCACACACACAGAAGAACTCCTCCACTCACCACTATCGTAGATCACTAGCTGGAAGATGAGTTGTCCTCCATCAGCTGATGAGGTTCTCTTTGCCACTCTCTCTATGCTGTTTCTTCCCTTTTATCTTATTGTTTTTATGCATCTGGCTTCTTTGTTGGTATAATAGCTTCTGCTCTATGATGTGGAATGAATGCACGCTCTGAGCTGCTGCAGGAAGTCGTTCAAGTTTCGTTAAAGCACAAACTTTGGCCAAAGAAATATAAAAAGCAAGTATATACTATACAAACATACAGACTTATGGGTAGTGTATTACATTTCAGCCAATAAACCCACCTAAATGTTACACTGCAGACCTTTAAATGATTGAATCCGTGTGAACTATTCTTTCCCTGTTGCATTGCACAGTTTTAAACCAGTAACATATGTGATTTGGGCCGTCCTTCATTTGTTAAAAAACCATAAAAGTTCAAATGAAATTGTCCAGGGATTAAACATTCTCCTCCTCACAGCATAAATCTTCTTAAGCTGTGCAAACGACGCTCACTCTGGAGCTGACCTGTGTTCCCTACACGATCAGTTAATGCCAGATTGTAAAGTGGTTGTTTGGTGTTGTCAGGTGTGTAGAGGCTGATTATTGTGAGACTTTTGACTCACAATAAACAGTGACAGCTTCTGTCCTGACACTGTTTTTCCCCCCGCTGTGTTTTCTGAGTTAAACACACTTGCATAGTTACTCTTGGTGCTGGAGCAGGCTCAGCTGCCGTCCTCTCTCCTTATGCACTGCTTTGCATAAATGCAGACATTAATTTCTGTCGAGTACAGGTGTGAAATAGGTTTGTGTTTAATTTTGCAGCGCAGTTGTTCTTAAAGTTTTGCTCGTTCCTTTTTATTATTGCATCACTGCATTGATGTAATGGAGAGTCCTCTTGCTCTCCCGGCATCATTCATAGAACACACCTGCATTTTTACTTAACTCTGCAGATGAGACTGTCCTCTGAAAGACAATATTCTGTACAGTCGCTTTATAACCAGGCATATTTAGACAAACTCATTACTGAGCGCTAATTAAATCCACGCTGTCTGTGTCCTGTATCAGTTGTGGGACGTGGATGAGGACGTCCTTCCTGAGTGCAGGGGGATGGGAGCTGGAGAAGGTGGGCTGGGTTGATTTTACATGGGTACAGATATGCAGGGGGGGGTGGGGGGGCGAGTGGTACCCAGACAAGGAGGCAGTCAAAGCATCCTTCATGTAATTTAAATGCAATTATGCATTTCCCCTCCCCTGCTCCCTGCATGGCTTACGGGGCTGCTGTGAATAACATGGGCGTATCTTCATCTCGTCCTGCCCAGGGAACTAGTGTTTCTGTCTGGGCCGGTCTGGCTCCTGCCTCGGCTCCAGTCACTCGCTCCGCTTATTATTCGACATTATTCCACTGGAGGAACAGAAAGGAAGAGAGGAGGGGAACTTTAATAGCACACCTGAATAGAGGGTGTCATATAATCAATGCATACAGGCCTGCATTACAGGCTGTCACTGAGACTCCATCACACACCAGTAGAGAGGAGGAGGAGGAGGGAGAATGGGATATTAAGTCTCGTGAAAGGAGGAATGGGTATCAGCGGCCTGGAATTAAATGGTTTGCTCCAAAAGAGATGAGGGGCCCCATTTGAGTTGGAGTTGGGACGTACGTGTTTAACACAGTGTTTGCCTCTCTCTGCCACATCTGTGCCCTTTAGGGATGTAACAATATCACATTTATATCACAATACCATAATACAGCGGTAAGAAGTTCATGGTATTTACTGCGATATCATGATTGGAGTATAACTGGTAATGCTGTCCACTCGTCTGTGGTGAATGAGATGATTAGAGGTTGCTTCAGGGCCATTTTAACGTGTTTCCACGACGTGGACACGGTTGTGTTTCCATTACATTATAGTACCTCCTCAACGTGGGCGGAGTCATCACTGCACGGCTGCATGAAACTGCCGTGACTTCGTTTTACACGACACACACAAACTAGTGACTTGTAAAGCAGTTGTTTTTAAAGTAACTGAGTCACTAGAATCAGTTACTTAAACAGATTTGTTCAGTACTTCCTTCATGACTGAGCACAGAATCCGTCTGACACAGTCAGGTTTTGGTAATTGTTGGAGATTAACCCAGGTTTTCAGGATTGTTAAGTCATTTTAACTGGTCTACAGTTCGGCATTGTTCGCTGTGATTGTTGTGTCGGACGTCTTGCTCACGTCTCACTGTGACGGCATTCTGACCAGTCAGTGACCGGCAGTCTGGCGACGTCACGCATAGTATCGCGTGGGCTAAAGGGGCTAAAAAGCAGGCTGTGGTTCAGTGGTACAGCGGGTGGTTTTCCAACCAGAAGCTCAGTGTTTGATCCCCGGTCCACTAGTCTACACACTTAACCCTAAATGGTAAATGGTCTGCATTTATTTGCCCTTTTCTTGTCTTGATGACCACTTAAAGCTGCTTTACACTACATCAGTTTTTGCCATTCACCCATTCACACCCATACACTCACACATTCATACAGCGCACCTATGCGCAGCACATTTTCTATCACACATCTTATATGCCCATTCACACACACAGCGTGGGGTTAAATGTCTTGTCTGACGACACTGGTAACCAAACACACACAACCCTCCGGTTGAAAGACGCCTCGCTCTACCACTGAGCCACTGTCGTAAATTGCCCCTCGCAGCACGTGAATGGGTACGAGAGATGTGTGACAGGAATAAAAGCTGCGTGAATGAATGGGTGAATAGCCAAACTGTAGTGTAAAGCAGCTTTGAGTGGTCTTCAACACCAGAGAAAAAGCTTTCTATACAATCTGACCGTTCACCATTTGAGGTCTTTGTAGAGAGCTGGTCAAGGTGTTTCACTGGGACGGGATTGTGAACTTGACTTTGAGTGAATAGTGTGTTTACTAACATTTCTGATTCCTTTGTTCACTATCGAAAAATGTCTTCCCCTCTGCTCTGATCCACTGTAGCTGAAACAAAACCACTAGACTACCCTGGAAGACCACTTGACCACCGCCACCGGTCCAGGATGGTATCAAGACACTTATAGCGTTCCGTCCCTGCTGCCCTGTGATCTGCTGTTAGTCTCCTCCCACTTCCTTCCTTCCCACATATGCTCGCACTGATGTATTCTATGGATTTCTCTAATCACGCACATGAAAGACCGTTTCCAGCCACAACTTTCTCAAACAGAACTTGTCCTAAGAAGTTTTTCTGTGTTTTTATGCCTGTGTGTGTATTCAACTGCTGTCGTCAGCAGACTGTAATCCCTCTGAGCCATACCAGCATATATATATGTGTGTGTGTGCGCACGTGTTTGTGTCAGTCCATTTTTTTCCTGGTTTGGAAAATGTCCGACTGCATGTTTGCGCGTGTGTGTGTGTGTGTGAGATGTTCCGCGGAATGCCCTTTGATACAGAGAGAGTTTTTAGAAATGCAATTTCCTCCCTTTCAGAATATGTGTGTATTCATGTTAGGTTTATTAGAATATGAAAGTATTGTGCCGCTGTGCCGGCATTAGCCTCTCCCTCCGTCCGCTCTCCCTCCCTTGCTCTCCCCTTGCGCTCGTTCTTTGGCCTCTGCGGTCTCTCTGGCTGCTTCATGCATTAGAGATGAGGGGCTGGAGAAGAGAGAGAGAGGGAGAGGGAGGGAGGGAGAGACCATCACCAGGGGAGACCAACAGCTTACACCAGGAAACTTGCCACTATAAACAGGATCAGCACGCCTCGCATATCAGACACTTTCAAGTCTGCGTGTGAACGTGTGTGTGTTTGTGAGAGGTGGGAGGGGATGTAGTGGTTAGGATTCGATGAGCGTGTGTTTCCAGAAGTTTTTCCAAATATGCTCCTACTTTTTCTTCCTCCTCCTCAGAGGAGCAGCGACACCTCGCCACGAACGGAGTCAAAAAGTCTTGGCCCAGTTGTGTTGGTTTGCTAATACAAATGAACCCTCTTTCTTCTGGCTCCTTTCCCTCGGACCGCCTCCCCCCCTCCTTTATTCTCTCACTTTCTGTAACTTTAGCGTGCGCTCTCGGTTCAATGAGCAGTTTCATAATACTAGAGCTAAGAGCTGAGTCTGTGTTCTGAGTTTGTCCTCCAGACAGAGGGCCCGCTTGTTCGCGTTCCTCCTCGCGTTCCCCTGGAGAGCAGATGGAGAGAAGAGGCACAAAAAAAGCAGACTCACCCCTGGGACTGGGTCTCTGTTGTGCCGTCAGCAGGATGAGGTCAGCTCTGGGATGATATTTACAGTGTCACAGTCTGGATCCGTATGAGCCCAAACCACGTCTTCCCCATCATCATAAGTGGAATCTTAATATATTATAATCAGAAACAAATGAGAAGGATTGACTCACTCTCACACTCACATCTATGGTCAATTTAGAGTGAGCAATTAACCTGTGCATGTTTTTGGACTGTGAAAGGAAACAGGAGAACCCAGGAAAAACCCACACACTCAGGGAGAACATGCAAACTTTAATAATTAACAATTCAACAATAACTTCTTCCACCAGTCATTTAAAAAAAAAGAAAAAAAGAATCAAAACAGCCTGATTTGTCAGTTTTATAATCACACCTGCTTAGACTGACATGTTTCCACATGTCTGACTGACCGGTTGTCATCTTTTTTGGCTGCACACACACACACACACACACACACACACACACACACACACACACACACACACACACACACACACACACACGCACACACACACACGCACACACACACACACAGTCCTTGCAGACATGGGCTGATGGCCAAAGTTATGACATGCAGACAGTTGTTATGCTGCTAATGCATTAAAAATGACAGGTGGTGCACAAATAGCAACACTGTAGCACGGTGCAAAGCAATTTCCTTTAAGGAAATGTGGTCTTAATTAGTTAGATACTAAAACTCCATTTGTCATATCGTTTTTTTGTGTAGTACAGTTTGTGTACGTCCACCTTTTCTGCAGAAGTCACTCTCCCTTTTTTATTTACTGACTTCTTGCAGACAGTATGGGGTGGTCCCTGCATTGCCCCCCAATCCACTGACCAGGGGCTAATGTTCACAAGGCCCCCATCCAGACAAGGGGCACTCCTCCAGCCTCTGACCCCAGCCCCCCCCCTCCCTCACCTGGGTCAGCCCGCAGAGGACAGGGCCTGGGAGAAGATTAATAACTCACTGCTGGAGCAGGTGTGTGTGTGTGTGTGTGTGTGTGTGTGTGTGTGTGTGTGTGTGTGTGTGTGTGTGTGTGTGTGTGTGTGTGTGTGTGTGTGTGTGTGTGTGTGTGTGTTTGTTTGTTTGTATGTGTGTACTGGAAATGGAAACATTTTTATTTTTATTTTGGATGACACATCACACAAATTGTTAGATGCTAATGAAACGATGTTCCAACTGCAGGCAAATACACTTTTTTGTCTCAAAGTCAGATCAGATTTGTGTATCCAGATGTAAGCAGCGCGTCTACGTGGATTGCTCTGGTACAGACGTAGGCCTACGCACATTTGTTGTGCGTCTTTAAAACACAAATGCAGGAAAAAACGGAGGTGCGTCATCTTCCTCTGAAGTCTAGGAGCAGAACGTGCAGAGTTGTCGTCGCGTGACAGAATAAAACACAGTGTGTTCTGTGCCGTCGTCACAGCAGGTTTTGCTGTGTTGAAAAAGGTCTAAAATGTAAGCGGAATTGTTTTCTCTGTTTAATTGAAAATTAAAAATTCAATATTTTTGGTCACGGATGTTGTGTCGGAGGACACAAGGACAGTTAGTGTAACAGAAGAGGACACGGGGGAGAGGACAACATGGAGGTAGATGATCCACTGTGGCCACCCGAACGGGAGACGCCGAAAGAACCTGAAAAAAAGAGAATTGAAAATTAAATATTAATACTTATTTTCTTTCATAAGTACACAATTACCTAATTGTATGAATTGTGGCTTTTCATTATGCCAGAACAAGCCTTTTACATTTATTTAAAGGAGCTGGATCAGCAATAAATACTGTACCTTTAAGAGTAATGAAAAATACACTTTAAAATCCAGTTTTTTTGTCAAGACTTTCAAAACCTATCTGAATAAAATCTGGACATGCAAAAGAAATCAAATAAAAGTGGTTTGGGATTCACTTTTAAGGAGAGTTTTACACAGAGGAGTCATTTGGTCATTTATGTATGTTTCAGGTAACAAGTACCTAAACCTTGTTTAGTGTGTGATTATGCAGACTCACACCACCTCTCTCTCTCTCTCTCTCACACACACACACACACACACACACACACACACACACGCTCTCTCTCTCTCTCTCCTGTGTGTGTGTGTGTGTGAGGAGTGCTGTTTCAGCAAGGTCTTCTGTTCATTCTCAAGGTGTCCTCCGCACCGGCTCTTTTCTGAAGGCCCTTTTAATGGATTGGCCTGATATACCTTCCAAATGGAGCACTTTGAGCGTTAATTCGCTTTCTGATAAAGATCCCCCCCCCCCCCTTTTTTTTTTTTTACCTTCACTTTCTATAAGTCTTCTCCCTGATATGAAGTACACAAGGAAGGGCAGATGAGCACAAAATCCTCTCTCTGTCAGGCCGGGTGGGAAAATGGACTGGGCTGAAAAAGAATCAATTGGATCCCCATTCATGTGTTAGTGGGGTGGAATGAGGAGAGTGTATTGTGGAGAATGGCTGGAGGTTGTCTCTCTACACCCCCCCCCCCCCCCCCCCCCCCCCCCCACACACACACACACGCTGCCTCCACAGACTGGTCCAGTGTCTGGGGGGGAAATTGGAGCCTTTCTGTCGGCTTTGTGGCGACAGCAAGGGTTATCGCCAGGATCTGGCCATTGGCAGGTATAGCTGTCAAAGCTGTCACTACCTCTGAACTCAGGAGCATGTCGGCACACATACTGTATGCACACACACACACGCACGCGCACACACGCACAGACCCAGTCGACACACACACACACACGCAAACAGTACACAAGGACAAACAAATGAAAACATGCACACAAGACATGCAAACAGCATCTAAATTATGGAAGTATGCTCTATAAGATAAGCGGTACATTTTTGGACAACCTATTACCGCTCCAAAGCTCATTCAATCGGTTAACTCTCGGCATGCCGGAGTCCCACGCTGCATTTTTTGGCTGTTCCCGAACGAGCACAATGGAGGTGGTTTGACCTGTTTGCCCACTGAAGTGTGACATTATTGTGCCGTATTTGCAGCCGGACTTGAAAACTTCTTTTGCACCAACTACAAATTAAACACCATGTCTCCACACAAGTGCTTACACGGTCAGATTCTTATGAATAACTTCCCACCCGCCTTCATTACCCGTCTCTGCAGGAAAGTACTCTGTGTCTACCGGCCCTCTGATGCAATGTGGGGAGCTGGAAGCCTCCGACTCTTCAAACAGCTTTCTCTCTCTCTCTTGCGCTCGATTATTTATTTATTTATTTATATATATATATTTATTTTTTTTGTCATTGACTGAGTGGGAGCAGCAGCGCTCTGAGCAGTTTGTGTTTCTTTGTTCATCGCTGGAAATAGAGGGTCGGCGTAAAGGCCCTTTTCTTCTCGTCTTGGCTTGTAGTTTACTTGTTTGATCAGTGCGCTGTATTGTGTTTGCAGTCTGTATGCACGTGTGTGTGTGTGTGTGTGTGTGTGTGTGTGTGTGTGTGTGTGTGTGCGTGTGAGGGAGAGAGAGAGAGAAAGAGCAGAGAGTCTAGAGTGAAAGACATAGAAGGAGGGTAAACTCATGTTTAGAGTGCTGTCCCAGTGGAAGAGGGCTCCCTGCAGTTCAGCCCAATTATGAGCCGAGAAAGTAAAGCAGCCCAAAACATATGCACAGTTTGGCTCTGGAGAGGAAAACAGAGAGAGATAGAGAGGGAGAGAGAGAGAGGAGGGAAGAGGAGGCAAAAAAGTACAGAGGCTGGACCTGGTGAACTCTAACTTGGACCATTTGCGCAAACACACTAATTATCCAGAGAAAGCACTCGGTGAGAACAAACCTCCACCAGGGGATGTTCAATTTCAGATTTCTACAAAAACATGAAGTGGACACTTTAGTCGGTAATCAGACCAATGTGACCTGTTTGTTGGTGGCTGAGTATTTCAGAAACTTGAGACTGTCACTCACAACTGTTTCTAGGGTTTACAGAGAATGGCCAATGAATGAATGAATGAATGAATGAATACAAAAGTCCAGTGAGCATTAGTTTTCTGCAAGAAAAAGCCTCGACCTCATACCAGAGGTCAAAGCAGGAAGACCAGACAGGTGCTCGATGATAGAGAGACAGCACTTACTCAAATTGTTACAACCGAGGTATGATGAACACACAAGATGAAGATGAAGAACACTCCTGCCACTTTATTAGGTACAGTGTACACTTACTGTAGTGTATATGAGAAACTATGACATCTCTAACAGAAAATGTGAAAGGAACTCCTCCTGTCTCACATTGTTTTAGAAAAGTCCTGAATCCTTACCTGGATCACTGATCTGTATGTCTCTGATAAATCTTTGAATAATGCTGCTCACAAACGTGGCTGAAAACAGTAATTAAAACACACACACACACACACACACACACACACACACACACAGATGCCGACTTGATGGAGATAACTCCTTTTCCATTTGTTTGATGTTGACGTGTGCTTTGACTCGGTCATGATCGGATTTGTTTTCTGTCCGACACACACCACCATTAGTCTCATTTGTGAAAGAGTTTATTCTGTCTTTTCTCCTCCTCCTCTCTCTCTTCCTCCCCCCCCCGCATGGCCCCGGTCCTCCCCTCTCTCCTTCCTTCAGCGAGACACTGAAAGAGCGAGACAGAGAGCTAATCCAACAGCATGTTTGATGCATTTTTAAACAGCTCTGGACTTTTTCAAGTTTCCAGCCAACAGAAGATCTCATCTGCTGTAATTTAATCAGCGGGTGGAATCACACTGCATATTTAAGCAACATTAAACATCTCCCGTTCTCCCTCTCCGGCCACTTAACTGAGAACATAGAAAAAAGGGATTTGATTTTATTTCCCGCGTATTCCCCCCATTTACACTCTTTCATCTGGCACTTAAAAGAGGCAGCGATTTGTCGAGTAATTACCATCTTTTTCTCTTTTTTTGTCAAAGGGAGAATGTTCCAGTGCTGTTACAGTGTACACAGGGTTGGAGCTGAAGAAGGACTTAACGTGCGCACGGCGCTCAGAAAGCTGCTTTTACGCTCTATATCCAATTTGTTCAAAGTATAACAAAGTTAAACCGTACTGTAAATCTAGTGTTATTTATTCTCCATTAAATGAACCGTGTCTAGAATTGCATTTACTGCACTTATCTGTAAACTGTGTGTCTATCTCTGAGCGGCGCCCTGGTGTTTGTGTGTAAATGGGTGTGCGTGTCGCACACGGGGCTTTGTTGGGGAGACTTTCCTGTTTTGCCCATCACAGCTTTTTTTCCTGCAACATAAATATATATAAAAAAATTAATATTTATCAGCAGTCCAGGGCTGTGTGCTGTGGGATAGGGAGAGTGGAGAGTAGGCTTTCTGTGTAGATGAGGGGAGGACCAGGGGAATTGATTTTTGACCAAATGTGTTTTGGATTTAATTCAGCTGCAGCATTTTTCTCCGCTGCTTTATTTGCATAGAAATCATTTGCTGTGAGTGAATTTTAGAGGACAGCCAAGTTGCAAGAAGCTACGGTCCGTCTTTGTGCGTCTGCCACTGAGTGTGTGTTTGTCTGTGTGTGCGACGCCTTGTTCAGACTTGATATAACATCCGCCGCGATGGATCCGATCACAAGTGGACATCGGCCTATTCACACCTGGCATTAAGATGCAGCGAGGATGCTCTTTCTGTAGCCTCACGTGAGTGGATCTCACATCCAAAAGGAAGATGTTGTTTCTGTTCCCGAGGACAAATATTATGTTTTTACTGAGTCTGACTTAACAGATGTGTCCACTGTCAGTGTGGTATGTCTGAAAAATGAATCAAAGCTCTACTCATACGGCTGTAACAGGAAATAAGACTTTAACTATTAGGAACAAAAAGAAATCATGCTCTGATCAGTGTTAATATTGTAGCTTTGGCTAAGTGTAAAAATACTGTCAGCAGGTCAGACAACGTCAGCTGCATCTTTCAAATCAGTCTGGAACCTTTCCGTGTCTGTGTGCGTTTCCCTCCACTATCAGAATATATATGAATGTCAGGTTGGTCCATCGTGGCAGTGCGCTCAGTCGCAGCCGCTCTGATGAAACCTACATGTGACCTCATCGTTTCGTTGTATAATGACAATAAACATCCTTTCCTTCCTTCCTTTCCTTTTCCTAATTGCAGAAATGAGCAAGTTGCTTCTCCACCCTTGCAGAAAACATGTGTTCAAGCACTAAAAATATGTACAGTTGGGTTCACACACACTCCATCCCCTCTCTCTCTCTCTCTCTCCCTCTCGCTCAACCACTCGCTCAATATGAGCACACACACACACACTCAGCTGCGTCTCTCTCGCTGGAGCACACACTCGTGCTCATGCGTAAAAAAATACCGGTGTACACCATGGTTAAAAATGTAAAAAAATACCGTGTTACACATTTAAGTAACAATTGTAAGCAAAAGAAAAGGGAGATGATAGTGTTAAGTAAAGTTCTGCAGTCGAACCCAATGCACTGCAAGTTCATTTAATAAGCAGCATTTATAAAGGTTTGTGCTGATTTATAGTGCAGTTACTCAGGATGAATGTTAACACATTCATTTTTGCATGATATTGCACTCCTGTGTTTCCCCTGTGGGCTTTAACCTGTGCGATCACACACACACACACAAGTACACGAGTGTGTGTTCACACATCAGATCCTCACAGTTCCCTTTTACACTCAGCCGTGAAGAGGAGCACTCTGATGACAGTCAATAGCTCCGACAGCAAAGCTCTGTCAATATTTAGACAGTACTATTGTGTCGTAAAATGAACCAATACACAACGGATGAGGCTCCTCACTGGATTAATGATGCTTGACTGACTGGCTGCTGCAGACACAAGTGGAGATGAAGATGTTATTTACCCCTTCCTTATACACACACACACACACACACACACACACACACACATAGTGGCTCTCCCTCGCTTTCACCCCTACCTTCATTTGGAAGCTGCTCGTGTAGTTTGGCTGTGATCAATGAGTCTATGTTCAGTTAAAGAGGAATCTGATTCCAATAGAATAACGCTGGGCTTTGTTCACTTTGCATTTGTGCTGCTCTCGACACAGTCTCGGCTTCATAGCGGTGCAGTTATGCTGCTGAGGAAATGCTGATATTGATCCCGGAGTGTTTTCAACCCCAAATCATACGGAATGCAGGTAATGGCTCGGGAGCTAAAACAATCATTTCACATTTTCTTGCCAAAGTGGTCAGAGGACATCGGTGATGAGGTGGCCTCTGATCCAGACTCACGCATGTCCTCACACTCCTGAGCGTGAGGATGCATTCAGGATGGATTGGGTCCATTTGAACCTCACTCAGTGCAGTCTATGTTTTTAATTATTAATTTTTGAATAGTTTTCATTTGGTGATGTGTCGTCTTTGGGCGTCACTACTTCATGTCTTGAGCAGCAGTTACCTGGCTGAAGAAGACGTTGTTGTTTACAGTGGGATAATGACGAAGAAAGCTACGTTAAGAGATGCTCCATCCACGTTCAATACAAAGACTTTATGTATTTTGTTCTCAATGTTAATAGAGAAATCCTGCACTTTTAGACGTTTCGTTTTCTTCAGTTCAGACAGATATTGGGACGTGTCGCTATAAGATTGTTTTGCAATATTTTGAATCATTGTATCGTGATATTGTTGGTATCGGGGACCATGTATCACACATTGTGAGGTAACTTGTCATTCCCACCCCCCTAATTATTGCATAAAGATAGTGCATACACAAAAGTAATTAAAAAAAACGTTGTAAAAAAGAATAGGTAATATAAATTCACAGAAGCTAAATATCGTCATTAAAAGCTACACTCCAGGTTAATCTGACTCACTCAGCTTCACAGCAGTGCAGTTATGCTGCTGAGGAAATGCTGATATTGATCCCAAAGTGTTTTCAAACCAAAATCATAAGGAATGCAGGTAATGGCTCGGGCACTAAAACAATCATTTCACATTTTCTCCTCAAAGTCACTCTTTGGTGTGTGTCTCCCCTCTGCTGTGGTGACGTAATGCCGGCCCTTGTGTGACTTCTTGCAAATGGGCATTAGAATCACCATACAGCCATTGACTGTAATGGAATGTGACGATTAGCGCTCTCGTGGCTTGGCTAATGGGCCTGAATCTTCTTTTGGGCCCTGTGAGAGGTGCATCATGGGACATCCTAAATGATGGCTGTAGCGCACGGTGGATGGGTGTGAAGACGGGGGCTTAAGCGTCTTCCTTGTCCTTTTAGCCTCTCCTGTCTTTTTCCTCATTTTTCATGGACGAGCGCGGATAGTTAGAGAACAAAAAAATGTCCTGTAATCCTAAATGTCAGCTCCTTCTGCCGGCTGCTGGCATCGTGCTGTTACTGGTGTGTGTTAGAAATGCAGGAAAGACTTAAGTACAAGAGGAATGAGACCGTGTGACATGAGGAAGCTCCTAGTATCTGCTCTTTGACTGCTGCTGTGCTGGAAGCTCCGTCCTTCCTTCCTCCTCTTGTCTTTTATTTCTTCTTCACATTTTCCCCACCTACAGTATATTCTTTAAAAAGCTGTAAGTGGCTGTTGACATGCGGCGGAAAAAGTTTTCAACCGTGGCACATGTGGGGTTGTGCCTCTGTCGCGTCTGCCGTTACTAAGCAACCAAGCTGCAAACTAAGCTGCTGAGATGAATTACGCATTAAATGAAGAAGAACAAAATGAAAACAAAGACAATGGATTACCAGCGCTGCTTTTTCAGCCCTGTGACGCAGATGCACATGCTGACCACGCTGCTCTGATTTGTGTCGCATTTACATTGGAACTTGGAAGTCAGACACCTCCCCGAGTTCACCGCGTTCCAGTTGAGAAGTCCCAAACATAATAGCAATACCAACAGCTGACAACATTTGTACAATCATAAAAATGTAACTTGTGTTTGACAACAACAAATATGACAGACGTGCTATGAGTGGTAAATTAGCTCAGGGTCTCTGGTGTGAGGACGGTGCAGGAAACTGAACGCACCACAGGTCTGATGTGCATCTCTGTGTAAAATCATGTATCTGTGTGTGTGCAAAAGTGCAAATGGCCCCTGACGACGTTGGTTTTGTGTGTGTTTGTCATAATCTTTGTAAAGCCGTGCAGTGCTTTGATTGCAGCTTGGCTTTACTGCGTGTTGAAGAGGAGAGTTTGGTCCCTGCTCCACCACTATCTCCCAGCTCCATACAGCAGCTTCACTGGAACAGATTAAATGAACACAATGATTCTTTAATCAGATAACCCATGCTTCGAATAGATTAACCTTCCTCACGCAGGTGCTCTTCCATCTCTCCCCTCGTCTCCAGTCCTCCTTCCTCCTCAACCAGAGAGAGAATGGAAGTCCACAAACTTTAATCTTCATTACCTGCTTTGATTTCTCTGCTAAAGGAAGAAATGCATAATTTACATCCTTTGAAGTAGCTCCACTATTACTGACAACATGTTACCTTTAATCTTAAGAGCCCTGGAACATTAAATATTTAGTCATTTACCGAACAAAGGAGGACGGAGGCGATGCCTTCCTACCACTTTGACTTTCACTGTCATGTGCACTCAATGTCCCCAGTAAGAAGCAATTAATTTTGGGGGGGAGAAACAGCTTTTTACTGAAGTTCAGGTAACTTTAAGTTGTTTTCACACTTTTACCTCGTTATTTAATCCCGTTGAAAGAAGAGAGCTTTAAAGTAAAGTGCTACCGTTAGCAGAACTGGCTGTGGGTGACCGGAAGGCTAACAAGTTAGTGCCAGTCTGACTCTCTCAATTTCTGCCTCTCTGATTTGTCACTTTTTGACTCACTCCGTTCAGTCTGTAGGAGCTACAACCTCTGGTCCTTCATGATAGTTATGTTGTCCTTTTTATTGTCTGATAAAGCTACACAGTCATGTGACACGTGTAAAAGTGTGTTACCGTCACACGGTTGGTGAAGTGGTTAGCACTTTTGTCTTTGCAGCAAGAAGACCCAGGTTCGAGACCGGGTCGGAACAAGGGTATTTCTGCATGGAATTTGCATGTTCTCCCTGTGTGTGTGTGTGTGTGGGTTCTCCGGTTTCCTCTCACAGTCCATAAACATGCAATCTGAAGATTAGGTAAATTGGACGATCAAATGTGGGAATGAATGGTTGTTTGTCCCTGTGATGGACTGGCGATCTGTCCAGTGTGTGACCCCGTCTATCGCCCTATGTCAGCTGAGATTGGCACATCGACATCAGTCATGGAAAAACCCACATGGATCAACCTCTAGAAAAAAACAACTTAACTTTTTAGAATGCAGAGAGTGTCTTTGTGCACTTTGCGTAGGAGATAGGAGTTTTATGTCAGATGCTCCCTCTTTTGATTTGCAGGCCAACTTTCTAACAAGTTGGTCAAACTCATCTCGGTCCACTCTGGACGAAAGCTTTGAACCTCCCATCGTCCATCCTGAGTCCATTTTCTATGGGTTTGCGGGACAATATACATCAATTAGGGTTAGGGTTTGGTGTAGATTTGGGCTGCAACTGACAATTATTTTCATAATCAATTAATCTTACGATTATTTTCTCAGTAAATCAAGTACCTTTGGTCCAATATAATAAAATTGGACCAAATAAAATATCAGAAAATGTTGATGTTCTCAAATGTCTTTTTTTTGTCCACAAACCTAAATGAAAGCAGGAAATATTTACTTTTAAAAAGCTTAGAAATTGGACAACTTAAAAACCCTCAAACTCCATTATCAAAATGTAATTAATCGATTAATTGTTTCAGCCCTAGTTAGGTGAATCAGCAGTAAAGCTGCTGTGAAAACACCTCCATGTTATCTCAGTAGCTCCTGGGCGTGTGTTGCTTTGTAATGACAGATGCGACAGGACGACATCCCACAAGCACCGTGGTTTAAAACACCTCTGGCTTCTTTCACACGTTTTTCACACATGTTGGGGCGCCAGAAGAGGGCTGACAGCTGATGTGTGCATGCATGCATTGTCCATATGTTTGTGCACACACACACACACAAAGGTTTGTGCAGCTATTCTTCTTAGGACACACTGACTTCCATTCATTTGGATAACCTAAACAAAAGCCTCTTCTAAACCATAAAGTGTTAATGCCTTATGCTAACCTTAACCTAGCAACGATTCAAACATTAACCAGTTCCTCAGAAATTCAGTTCTCCCTCATTAGGACCAGGTTTTGGTCTCCATGAGGACTACTGGTCCTGACGAGGTCATGTTTATGTCAGAAAAAAGGTCCTAAAAACGTAATTTATCTTTAACATCTTCATACATTACTCGGGTATTATCATGTCATTGAGTTTGACTTTCCTTAGATTTAGTAAAACATCAGTAAAAAATAATAATCAACATCTATTATTTGCCCCCAGTGGAAGTGGCTGTTGTTTCAGAACCATGGACAGCTCTGTTTTTGCATTCGTACATTTAAAAGTGAGTGGAGACGGACGGAGACACACAGATGTGCTGAGAACACTTTCTTACCCCGCAGGCTTTTCATGGCTGTCAATCAAACTCTGTGCTCAAATTCAAACGTGTCTCCGTTGTGTCAAGGGAAACAAAAGGGACGAGACAGTTGCTGTTTTCATTCATGTGCTTCTCAGTGCTGAATGGTTGTTTGTTGTAATCTGCTGAACTCTGTACATGTGACACCTACTGCAAGTCTGTCCGTCCTGGGAGAGGGATCCCTCCTCTTCCTGTACAAGAGTTTTTTCTTACTCGATATGATGATTTAAGGATAGAGGGTGTCACCTGCTCTATAAACTGCCCTTCTAGGCCAACTGACACCCCATGAAATATTCATTTCTTTATTAAGAAATGTTCACATCAATTTCTAATCTTGTTTTTATTTATTTATGGAACAGAAAGCGATTTAATTTAAGGTAAACAACAAACAAATAATTTTGTTTTGCTCATTTCTCATCGACATCGACAAAAATGAGCATTCTAACTGAGGAAAAAATGAGGACACCCTCCCCACTAATAGCTAGCGTTACTCCCTTTGGCTGAAATAACATCTACTAGTCTCTGACATGGGTCTGAATGCAGAATTCTTTCAGCTGTGAGATGTTTGAGTGATTCTTGCATGCACAGCAGCATCTCTGTGGGATTAAGAACTGAGCTTTGACTCGGCCGTTACAGGACTCTCCATTTCTTAGTTTTCAGACAGTCCTTGAGTGGATTTACTGGTATGTTTTGGGTCATTGTCGGAATTGATGGCTGATTCTATGATGGTGAGCTGGCCTGGTCCTGCTGCAGCAAAGCATCCCCAACCCATGACACTTCCACCTGCATGGCTCACAGTTGGTCTGAGGTTCTTTTCCTGTACTGCTGTATGTCCTCTTTTCTGGTGTTCAGATAATAACATTTTAGACTTATCTATCCAAAGAACATTATTCCAGAAGTCCTGGTTCTCTCTGGCTCTCTCTGGCAAACCTCAGTCTGGTCTTTATGATTCTCTTAGAGAGCAAAGGTTTCCTCCCATGCAAGTTAAACTTTCTGATTGTAGAGGCATGCACTTTCACATCAACAGTAGCAAGAGCCTGCTGTAGGTCCCGTGATGACATATTGCAGTCTGCTCTCGGGCCAGACCTGGGCATGTTACTGGTTGTTTTGGATGTCCTCCACGTGGAGACTGTTTTCTGGACAGTGGAATGGCTGATTTCAAACACCAAACTAAATGTCTGAGCTTTAAATTGAGGCAAGTTTCCTTCAAAATGCTGAGTAACGATGTACTAATCATGTGTACCTAGGCTGTACTAATTTAATCTTCTACAGAAATTGCATTTTATTTTTACATTATCTACAAGTCTTTTCTTCAATTTTAGTTGTTTAGTTATTTTACTTGAATTAAATATCCTTATGTCCAGATATGTAAAACAACAGCAACCCAGGCTTTCATTTTTCACATGACTGTATATAAATAAAAAAAAAAAAAAACCTATACCTCCTGCCCTAATTTTGCCATTTCAGAGCATTTGGTTCCTCAAAAACATCTGGTCATTTATGATTAAACGACAAAATGTCCCGACAACAAATGACTCCTAATGAACGGTGGAAGCTTTGATGGCTTCCCTCCCTCCCTCCCTCCCTCCTCCTTTGGCTGTGGAGCAGAGGCTGCCCTGCACGAGCAGTTTGTTTTCCAATTCCTCGTTGGGCTCTCTGAAGGAAAATTAGACAATTATCCAGACTCATAATGTTGTTCCACCCTCCAATCGTGCTCCTCTCCCCCTCCCGCTTCCTTCATCTCCTCCCCCTCTCCGCCTTTTATGATTAATTACTCCGTGAACATCATATGCTGGTTGAACAGAAACATAAGTGTGGGACTACGTAATTGTGTGTCTCTCTTAATGAGTGTTGATACACGCTTACAGTGGTTGCTCAATCCCTCTCTGTTGTCTTTCTCCCTCCCTCTTGTAAACACAAAACATGTGTGTTCTCAAATATGTGCGCACACACACACACACACTGGACGGGGTATAGATTAACATAGTAATAGCCACTGAGTAGCTTAGGGTTGGTGACTGATGGTGTTCTGTGGCACCTCTGTCTGCCACTTGGTCAGTTAAATGAATATCCACTCCGGTCTGAGCCGGGCTCTGAGTCTAAAGCTGCTGGTTGCAATTGTGAGCTGTTGCCCAAGGCTAAGATCTGACTAACTTCCCTTCTGTGCTGCAGCAGGCACCAGGGACGCTGCTGCGACTCAAGTCATTAAGACATAGACCCTCCCCCTCTTTCTCTCATCGTCTTTTCCTTCTTCACTTCTTCCCACCACTCTTTCTCTCTCTCACTCCTTCAAACATCTCCAGGAGGGCCTGCAGGAATAGAAATGCTCTATTGATCAGAATAAACAGTGGAATAATCTTTAGTAATCAGCCCGGGCCTCCGACTTTATTAACAATTGATGTGGTTGGAGTGGAGATCAAGAGACGCGTGGCCAAGATGGACTGCTGTGTATGTTTATGTGTGTAGTGTGAGCAAGCTGAGGTATTGTGTGTGTGAGTGCGTGTGTGTTTTCTGTTTCTTTCATTCACACAGTTCATCTCTATCTATAGGGTCCTGTCTGTTTGCCCCATACATTATTAAACATCTGCTCTCCTGGAGCCGGCCATGCACTCTTTGCCTTTTGAAATACAGAATGCACACATACAGTGCTGTATGCTCACATGGAAATCCACCGTTTGAAGTATCCATTCACACAGGAGGCTGATAAGCAACTTACATGCAACACAAGTGTAGAAACAGGACCAAACAGTATCCTGTCGGGGAACTTCAAGCTGCACTGGCGTAGTAACTTTGGCTGATTTCTGTTGTTGTTGTTGATGTTATTATTCAGCCTCTGTTTGGTTTTTGTGAACAGAAATGGTGTAACTTTATTTGTGTGCTGTGTCTTTCATCTGAAAGCTCAGGCTCTGTCAAGCAATACTATCAGGCCTGAGGGAGTGTGTGAAGCACTGGGTGGGCGGGGGCTGGAAGCAGTGTCTGTAGACTTCACTTACAACTTCCGCTCAAATACAAGCCAGAGTACAACAGGGGTGTTGACCCGCAGTCCTCAGAAACAGCGGGAAAGCCGTTGTCAGAGGAAATGAGGAATGAGGAAAACCACTGTTTGACCGAGCGAGGAGCAACGTATGAGAAAACATCAGACCGGATTTTTTCGAATGGCCAGAACTGAAAAACAGAAGTGAGGGTGATATGGACCTGGCTCCACCGCTCCACTGCTTGTGTTCACTGTGAGTTCCTACGACAGTGAGGATAGTTGATCTGGTTTATTTAAAACCAGAAAGGAGACTGAGCATGTAGTCAGTCCTCTTCTGAAACTTATTGTGGACTCTTTGTGTTTTCAGTCCTGCTCCAACCTGTTTGCTGTTGCCTCCTTTCTGTCCTGACATAACACAAATCACTTCCTGTGTGCAGTATATCCACTGCACAGTGAGTCATGTGGAGCTGATAGACTTATCAGTGCTGTATGAACTCATGTGACTGTGGTTTGAATGTTTTTTTTCATATTGAAAAGTTACATACTGCTGTTTTAAAGTCAGCCTGTTTGGACCTCTTCTTTTAGTGTTGCACTTGAACTTTACTTATCAGAATCAAGCTTTTTTGTCATTGTTTTGCTCACAGCACATCACATATTATTGTCTCATTGTTAAGTGTGTGTGTGTGTGTGCGGGCCTGTGTGCAATCACCCCTGGGCAGGGCATTTTTTCTCCTTTCAATACGACATTGATTTCCTGTATGACTTCATCAGACTAATACCCGCTTTTCCTCCATGCACACTCACGCGCTCTCGTTCCCCCCCCCCCTCTCTCTTGTCTCACTTACCCACACACATGCACACACACACGCACTCATAGAGATGCCCATGCCAGCGTTTCCTCGCAGCAATCAGTCAGGGCAGCTTGTCTGTGGATCAATGGCCTCTATGAACAGACTTCAACACTGGAAATGGAAAATGGACCATTCAGAAAAGCTGAACATAATATAATGAGCAGTTAGTCTGTCACGAGAGAGGGAGAGGGAGAGAGAGAGAGGGAGAGAGAGCACCGTGAAGAAAACTTGACACATCTGGATTTTCTCATTGCATTATGAATCCTCATGAGACATTACTTGTGTTGCTCTGCTCCTGTTTGTATTTTCTCTGCGTGATATCAAAAAAGCCCACATAATCTCTGTAGATATTTCACTGCACAGTTCTTTTAACAAGACAGATTCCCCCTAAAATAACACATGACACCACTGAGCTATAAAGCATTGAAGGGTACTGGAGAGAAAAGACGCCGCATACCCATAAACAGTCGTCGTCAGTCTACAGAGATGGTAACAAAGGGAAGCGATTGTCACCAGATCTGGTTTAAAAAAAGCTAGATAGCCTGTTTATTCATACACCTATCCTCCCAACACACACACAGGCTGTTATACACTGGATGCATGTGCGGCACGTTATGGCTGTGGTGCGTCTCTCTTTTCATTAAGGCACAAAATTGAGACCGCCACGTGGCTCTTTTCGGGAATAGACCCCTTGCCTATTTTTCATGTGAGCCAATGCGTCTCTCTGTGGAAATATACACTGAACATTATCTCTCGGTGTCTGTCGCATATGACACAACTCCTGATTCCATTCATTGTTGATCAGCACCGTTCAGATGCTTTACACCAATAAGTCCTGGTATTTAGTTGAGTCAAAGTATTTAAGAATGTTTTACTGTATGTAAAACATAGCAGAAGCTGCACGGAGCGTTACTAACTTGAAGCTGAACACTTGGTTCCTCACACAGCTAACAGCTTAGCTAACATTTAAGTCTGTTAAGTCTCTAAAACTCACAGCACTTCCACTCTCTGCTTTTTAGCTCGTGTCCTCCATTGTCACAGCAATTTTTCTGATTAACCATGAGAGCATTCAAAATGGATCCAAGGCCAAGCTGCACTCAGAGCGCCCTCTGCTGGTTCACATGTAATGACTTCAGCCAGTTTGATGCACTTCTAGGCTGTAGAACAGGTTTTTAAGGTTGAAATTAGAGCTGAAACAATTACTCGATGAATCAGTTTGAAGTTGTTGTTTTTTCATGATTAAAACAAGATTTCTGATTGTTTCCGCTCCTTAAATGTGAATATTTTCTGGTTTCTTTGCTTCAGATAACAAAGAAATCATGAAAACTGAATCAATGATCATTTCCGGGTTTGACAAACACAAACAAAACAACAATAACAACAATAACGTTTTCTGATATATTATGGATCAAACAATTACTCGATTAATTGAGAAAATAATCGACAGATTAATCGATGATGAAAATAATCCAAAAGGATATTTATATTTTGCATAAAAAGTGTGACCCCCGAACACACACACACACACACAGAGTAATACTTTTCCACTTTGATAGCACAGCCCCATACTCTCCGTGTGATAATACAGTCAGTGATCCCTATCAGCGCTACATGAAGTGTCAGACAGAAAAGAGAAGGGGAGTGGGAGATTGGACACAGAGAAGAAGCTAGTTATCCTCACGCGAACATGCAGATTACAGCCCTGCTGGGTTCACTACATGTAATTGAAGTGCGGCGCTTATCTGTGGATTCAGTGGAGAGTATAACTTCCCCAACATGGCACGGTGTTATGAATAGGAGGAATATGTAAAAAAAACAACTTTAAGATGAGGTTAAAATGCTCAAGCAGTGTTGTGCAGGAATGTGTGTGTGTGTGTGTGTGGAGGACAAGTATGTCCATTCCAGTGTGTGTGTGCTCAGGGATGCAGTGTGTCCTGCGTTACCTGACAGTGATACAAGGATGAGTGTAAGCTGGAGGAGCTCAGGAGAAGGAAGCTGATGGTGTCAGATGTCAGGAATCATGGAAGAACGGGATACCTGGTATTTTTGGCTCCCCGGGGCTCAGGGAGACAGGATACTGCAGTGTCCTGGCATTATCACAGTGTTTGTTTCAAGCCCTCACATTATTGTAGCAGGCATGGAGGGAACACTTGTAGGATCAGACACAAAAGCCCCTTCAGGAATAACCCTTTGTTTCTGTGCCGCTCTGATCCCTGTTTGTACACAGTGTTTTCTCCCACAGTCACTGACACCTTCCTTCGCCCTTTATATCTGTCTTTTTTCTCACTCCGACTGACTCTTTGTCAGCAGGTATACATCAGTCTCCTGTCTCTTAAATAAACAAGAGTCAAAGATCTGAAAAGAAATAATCCTGAACGTTGTCTTTGACTGGAAGCAAACAGGAAGCATCTGCTTGGAAATACCTGTAAGTCTGTGTGTGAGCAAAATGCAGAGCAGGACAGAGGACTTCAATGTTCTTTGGTGAAGAAATATAACTAACAAGCAAATTTAAAAAGTACATACTGTATACTAGCATATTTATGATGGTATATATGATATATATGATGAGTGATGTGTAGACATCACTTAAATATAGTTGGAAGGACTAATGGCTTGTTTCCACCTGCTCGCCTCATCTCGCCTCGGCACACTTAAGTTGCGTTTCCATTAGCGATAGTACCTGGTCCTATTTTTAGTACCTGCGCTGGTGAGGTTCCAAGCGACGTGTGACGTCATCAGACTGCCGGCCACTGATTGGTCAGAGTGCCGCAGGAAGAGACGTCCGACACAAGACCAACCTAAGCTGTGCCGTGCCGTGCTGTGCCGTGAAAAAGGGTCATAAATGATCTCAGACTGATAAAATTTGCATTATAGCATAAACTTAAACTATGAAAAAAAATATGTAGAATATATCATCAACTGTGACAAATCATTTTTGTTGTAACTCTGAGTTTGTGTAAAAATATAGTTAGTAAGCACAAGTTATAGTAAGTATTATTTCAGCAAATGCACTACTTTTTACAACTGGTAAAATATTCTTGTGCACAGTGAATACATAAGTGGCAAACTTCGGTCTTAAATTTCAATATTTCTTAATGAATTCTGTTAAATTGACCAATTATCAGGAGGCAAAGACACTGGACGGATCAGAACAGTTCCAACAACATTCTCGTACATACACAGATGTTTTCATTTTGACAAAGAAATCTGCTGGAGCTGGAAAAGTCACAAGAAAACAGGCCATGTCTGATTCTTCATTTAAAACACTGGGACGCATGGTTGGTTTTACATTAAAAGATACGTCTGATTACACACTGCAGCAGAATCTGATCCACATTTCCACACCACGGATGAGGAATCATCATCACGTCAGTGCCACAGAATAACAAATTTGAAATACATCTGAAAAGTGCCTTTAAAAACCTGATTTAGGATCAAAATGGGAAAAAGCACTTTTATGTTCAGTGAATCTAAATCTAAGTTGTGTCCTTGTTATTCCTCTATATATTGGAAACTATACAAGATGCTCGAAAATATCGTTGGAGCTGCTTGTGATCAGTTTTTTTTATTTTATACCCACCAAGGTAGTAAAAGTGTTGATTTGACTAGAAAAATAAATACAAATCTTAATGTTTTCTTGACCAGCAGTTGATACGAGAATGACAGTCCTTTACTATTCATGTTTTATATCACTGTAGAGTTTTATATTTCCATTTTAGGGTTGTAGGGTTGTTCAGCCGACACCGTCCCCGGTGCCGACATGTCTTCCGTCTGCTGCGTATTTTTCTTGGGTGGAGATAAATCAGACCTGTGTCCTGCTGAGTCTCGACAGATATCCTATAGTTATTGTAGACTATTTGACCTGGCGGTGCAGTGTGAGCACAGTGTACATTGGCCCTTTATGATACTGTCTGTGTTTCTGGCTATAAGTTCAGGCTGTAAAAGTTTATCCCCTTTATGTACTTTAACAGCCTTTAATATCAGCTCGTAAACTAGCACCAAACAGGCCACGGAGGCCATCTCTCCCTCTCCCTCTCCCTTAGATAGATGACACACTGATGAACGCTCTGCCAATTAACAGCTCTGCGTCTCCAACACTTGACTGCCTCAACTGGGAGGAAGCAGGGGGAGGGCGGGGGAGGGCGGGGGTTTCAAGTGTGGGTTTGGAAACATGTGAAACACTTGACTGTGAGCTGTGGCAACACATACACAGAAACACATGAAGTTTTTTTTTTTCCCTCTGAGGTAAAACTACTCTGTCTGTCTGTGTGTGTGTGTGTGTGTGTGTGTGTGTGTGTGTGTAATCTGTGCTGCCTCTGTCTCCTGCCTGGCTGTGACGCAGAGGGAGGATGTGATGGAAATCTCCCTCTATTTAAAATCCACCGCTGGCACATCAAAGCCTGCTGCTGCTGCTGCTGCTGCTGCTGCTGCTGCTGCTGCTGCTGCTGCTGCTGCTGCTGCTGCTGGAATAACAGAAATAATTAGACACAAACTCCTCATTTACATAAAAATGTTAATTAATCTCCTCTCTGTTAGCCCAGTCAGGCTGAGTTGGCCCCATGTTGTGTGTGTTCTGAGTGTGTGGAGACTCTCTTTGGTCAGTTATGAATGAGGAGTGGAAGGCGTTCACTGACGCTCTCGGCGCCTCCTCTTTATCTGCCTCCATGAATAATCTGACTAACAGGCCTCCTCCTACTTTTCCCTGTCCAGCGTGTTTGTTCATATTCCCTCCTCCTGTTTGAACAACTTCATCTTGCAGAGACAAGACTTTTAAAGGGATTACACAAGTCCTTACACACTTTATTTCAAACTGGCAATGCGATATGAAGGCTACACTCGGTTGTGCTGTAATTCTTTTTTAATTTAGCTGGTTTTCATGGGCATTTGCAATTCTTGTGGCCACATTTAAGGAATGTCTTGACGGGGAAACTTGGCTCAAACATTCATTTGAACTCCGGGATGAAGATATTTGATTTCGGTGACCTCACAACCTAAATGTCAGGGGTTCAATCCCTGGCTGCTCTAGTCTAAATGCTGATGTGCGAGATGCTTAACCCCCCAAATAGCTTGTGGCTGTGCCAGCAGCATGCGAATGGCTTTGACACTGGGTATGTGTGAGTGAAAAAGTGCTGCATGTGTGTTTTTGAGTTGTCAACAAGAGTAGAAAAGCCTCATATAAATACATGTATTATCTAATGGACGCATGTTCACGTGGACACGCAGAAGAACCTGAAACTGATGTTCTGTAAAAGAGCCTTTCTTTGTAGAAGCAAGGTTTATGGATTCAATTGTTAGTATTAGGTCTTCATCAACACAACCTAAATGCCAATTTTTGTAAATGATAGTGTTTTAGAGTAAAATAAATGATGGAATATTTGATTGACAGCTTGAACACTCCAACAGGTGACAAGGTCAAGGTGTTGTCACCTGACCTTGGGGATTAAGTCACTGCAGAATTGTGCTGCAGGGAGCTACGGTGGCCTTTGCACACCACAAATGATGTAAATGCTTAATTAGAACTCTCCACTTCTCCACTTGTATCAGGTTTATGAAGGTGGAGCTGCTCTTTTCTGTCATCTTTGGCTTGAAAATGCCATCAGCACACTTGTCTGTGCTGCCTGTAGAAACATGTAGAAGCCTAAAGTACATATAAAAGGCTTAGTCTAAGTTTTCATTTTATTTTTTAATGCGTTTACACTTTTTACAAATATATTATATGCTAATGGCTGGTCAGTAAATCTTCCTCCATTTTATTATAATGTTTTTGTTTTCATCCAGACGTTTTGTGATAAAACATTACTTTAGTTTGCCTATAGCCATGAGTAAATAAGTAAGTTTATTTTAGTGAACTTTTACATGAAATGTGTTCTTGAATACAGTTTTACAACAGTAAAAAATAAAAAAGGTTTCAGTTCGTCTGAAGTCATAACTGTGTCAGTTGAAGCTCTGTCTTTAGTACAGTGTGTCTGTAAAGGTGACCTCCTCTTCCTCCTCCTCCTCCTCGTCGTTTCATGTCTGTCTGCTAAACCTGAGACAACACTCTGACTGGAGAGTACAGACACATCACGTTGAGCCTGATTATAACAAGCACTTAAATCTGCTTCTGCACACTGGCCCCCTAACACCAGGGTTTTATTAGAACAAGCATTTACATCAGCTCCGACACTGGCCTTATTACATCTAAGATCTCTTACATCATTTAAGAGATGAGCTCTTGCACAAATCTTCACTCGCCATGTCGGGGCTTATGAGCGTCTTTCACTTTCACTGTTCATGAGACTGATCTCGGGGAAGCTCTCGTGAAATCATCAGAAAAATGTAAATGTCTAATGTGTATTAAAAAATAATAGAAAGAGAAAAAACCTCTTGGTGTTCATGTTGTGATTCTGTGGCATAAAATGTATATTTAAATATGTGCCACAACTGGCTGAAATGCAATAATATACTTTTATTTTTACACATAGAACTAGAAGGATTATAAATGAACACTAATAAAAACATGAATGCTCCTTTCTCCTAAAATAGGCCTGCATATAATTAAGCACGTTAGACACACGTTAAAAAAAGCCAAATTCAAACTTTTTGTGTTTTTTTTGTTTCGTGTTACTTTTCTTTCTCTTCTTCGACTCATCAGCCTCTTCTTCCTCCTTTCATCCGTGTTTTGTTTTTCTTTCTTCATACATTTTAAGGCACATGTCAGATGTCATAGTCCTCAGAAACATGATAAATAAGTTCATGTGTTTATTGTTTATTTTATACATAAAGTGTATTAAAAAACCACATACAGTATGGGGTTATGGTGGCTCAGTGGTAGAGCGTGTTGTCTTGTGGGTTTGATTCCTTGTGTCCTCGGGCAAAGACGTTTAACCCCATGCTGCTCCTGATGGCTGTGCTGATGGTGTGCGAGTGGGTATGAAAGATGTGTGAATGGCAAAAACTGTAGCGTAAAGCAGGTTTTGAGTGGTCACCAAGACTAGAAATGTACCATATTGTAAAAGTTCATTATATCCACTGATTTAACTTTTAGTTTTTTGGTTTGTTTTTGAGATAACAGGAAGTGTTCCTTTACGCCAAAACTGGTTAACAAGGTAAAGGAAAATCTGTTGTCTAAAAAAAAAAAAAAATAAGTTGAAATGTACCATATAAATACAAACCATTTTCCATGTCAGCCATCCCAAAAATAAATAAATAAATACTAATAATAACATTAATAATAGTAACATTATCTCTGTCATGTATTGGACATTGGCCCATGTAAAAATACCAACCCTCTGTGTGAAAATGTGCAAATAATCCATGATTTATCAGTTATTGGTTCACCATTTAGTGGCCTCTGGTATAATTGATACACTAACTTGATTCCTTTTCTATAGAAACATCCATCCATCCATCTTCTACCGCTTTATCCTCCACATGAGTGTCACGGGGGGGGGGCTGACGTAGGGCGGAGTTCACCCTGGACAGATCGCCAGTCCAACGCAGAGACAAACAACGATCCCTAAAAAAACACAGAAAACAAAATGTAATAGTTGAAGTTGAGGACATAGAGAGTATGAAACTACTCTGTGTGTCTGTCTATCCTCTCCTTTCCCATTTGATCATAACTGAGCCTTTATTGTGTCCTCCCATCATTTTTGCTCCAGTGATAAAAACCCATACAGAGAAAGTCCAAGGAACAAAAGTGATGGTGTGTGCAGTGACTTTTACTCTGCGCCTCATCTGTTCTTTAAACTCTGAATTGCTCTTGTCTGTGCTTCCACTCAGCTGCCAATACAGACATTTTGCTTTGTGAAACAACCCTATCCCGTTCCTAAAGCTCCTGCAAGTCTCTAAGCACTTCAGTATGACTCTCCAGTAGCTCTATCGACTGGCTCTCTGCTCCTCCAGGTCCAGTCTCGCCTTCTCCTTTCATTTACACACCCAGCGCGCCGCGGCCCTGCTCCGGGGAGAGCTGCTGAAACAAGACTTCATCAATTCCACATGAAACACCAACATTTCCTCCCATTACACCAAAGCACTGCTCCCGCTCACTCTCCGCGATCTCTCTCTGCTCTGCTCTCGCTGTGTGTAATGAGGAATGGGACTGCGTGTGTGTGTGTGTGTGCGCGTTTATGTGATTGTGTGTAATGAGGAATGGGAGTGTGTGAGTCTATGGCGGAGGCAGAGAGAGTTGGGGCAGTGCTGAGGGGATTGGTCCAGGGAGCAGGTGTGTTTGTTTGATGTCTTCCTGCAAATAGAGAGAGAGAGAGAGAGAGAGGGAGAGGGAGAGGGAGGGAAGAGGGAGGGCAGGTGGGAGAGAGATTTTCTGCGAAGACTTTCTCCCCTCTAACCCCATCTCTCTCCTGCCTCCCACACCTCCTGCACACACAGAGAACTCATTTTCTCATTTTCTCTTCCTCTCCAGGCATTTAAAGATCCTCACTCATAACATCTCAAATTCAAATTCAGATTTGTTTTATTGACTCCCACGAATGAATGCTGCATTTACAGAGCATGCAGTGTAGTTTACTTTGTGTGTCCAATAAATCACTGACCTTCATACACAGAGAACTTCTGTGACTGTGACTGTGACAATTATCCTCTTCTAAACGTAAAGTTGCTCATGAGATGAGATCTGTCACACACCTGGTGTCAAACTATTATTATATTGTTAAAAACACAAGATAAATGTTATGTTATTTGTGACGGACTGGGTTAAAATGCCTTAAAACCTTGAAGTTTCAGTGACGTCCATTAGTGACACTGCAGTGTGTAATAAAAACTCACTCGTCCCTTTGTCAGTGCATCAGCAAAACAATCATTCTTCTCTGCTTGTGTAGTAAACCTCTGCTTGCATAACTTAATACGCATGGTGGTGTAATATCTTATTGTATTATATTATTATAAAAAGGCTTATTCTAAGGATATAAAAACCCAACCATTTCTTATATTAAAGTGCATGTGCAGAGCTTGTGGTGCTACAGTGTTTTTGAGTTATTTCTCAGCTGCATTAGGTTCTAAATGAGATTTATACTCCAAATATTTGCCTTAATCTAGATTACACAGCAAAAGGGTTCAGCTGTTATTAACGAGCAGGCTGTGGAGTCGCTGCTCGCCTCAGTTTGTGGTCATTGATGGTGACGAGAAACTCCGTCTCCCTGTTGTTTGTGCTGTGCTAAACATAATTGAGGACTGCTGAAGCGATCTCCCTGTGTCTCACTCTTGTTCTCTTCTAAATGCGTCATAATCATAGCTGCTGCACCGGCGATGGGTTTTTCTTATTCCTCTGATGTGGAGCCGGTCGACCCAGAGCACGAATGGCAGGAAGCTTCGTTTCCAAATGAACAGTCCAGCGTCGCGGTGACTCAAAGTCAGAAGTGTACTATCTGATTACGTTTGAATGTGGAGAAAAAACGGGAATCATCTCGCCAGGCTCGGCCACAGGAAGGAGAGGATGAGAAGGAAGACACTGATACTGGGGGAGTAATGGGCAGCTGGGGGAGGAGGGGGGGCGGGGGGGCGGGGGCTGGCAGTGGGGGTTTCCTGTTTGTTTAATATCTTTATCTTAATCTCTGCCCTCGGGACACAAAGGCGAATTCATCCAGAAAACTGGATTATCTCACTTAGATGAGTCAAACACACACGGCTCTGCTCTCTCTGTGTGTGTGTGTGTGTGTGTGTGTGTGTGTGTGTGTGTGTGTGTGTGTGTGTGTGTGTGTGTGTGTGAAAGAGAGTGGGTTTTTTCTCACTGCTTTCTTTAAAGATACCTAAATTTTTACACTTGAGTTTATATCAACTTCAAATATGAGAACATAGTTTGTTGAAAATAGTCATTGGTATTACATCTTTGATACCACACACAAGTCTTTAAACAGATGTCGGGATTAACTCACTAACTCATTAACTCATTAACTCACCACTTTTTCAGCTGTTGATGACTGAAATTTGAAATCTGCATCGTGTCAGAAAGCAAGTCCACCTCTAAACCTCATTGAACAAGTAAAGTTTTATCACAGCAGCATCAAATTGAACTTGTACAAATAATGAATAATTGGCTAATTCTTTTTAATAACAAGCGACTGATTTTCACATTGACTGACAACAAGGCTTTTTTTTTAAAAAAAGAACATGACTGTGTCACTAACCAGGATGTGTTGGTTTAAGTGTTTCTTTATACCTTTCAATATTGACCTCTTCCACATTGGCAGTAGGTGAAGTTGTGACAGAAGTCTGTAACGGCTGCTTGTTGTTCTATAAGTAGTTTGAATTGCAGCTCAGTGACTGAAGACGGCCATGTAACTTCAGGGATTATCATCTGGAGTTTGAATTGATGTCCGTCCCTCCCTCTCCTTCTAAACCAACGACTGCAGCTCTGCTTGTGAGATTCCTGAACAGTGAGTGTTCCGCCACTGAGTTGAAAGTGTTTACTACCCCCTAATGGGGGGGGGGGGGGGGGGGGGGGGGGGGGGGGGGAGGCTGAGCTCTTCTTTCATGTACTAACTCATCCTTTAGTTATTAGGTCTCATGTCCAAACTAACAAAACACAAACCACTGCCACTCCCGCAGGATTACACTGAGCTTGACATTACATTCATTACGTGTGTGCTTTACATAGATATGTGTGTGTCCCCATGTGTGTTTAAGCACTAAATCATTCATATTTCCCCTTGCTTTAACTTTAATTGGCCCTCTTTCCACATTTGCCACGATGCCACCCCCTGCCCTCATTCTTCCTCTCTGCTGCTTCCCATCTACCCCCCACCCTCACCACCCGACTCTGCTCTCAACTTGACCCTAATTGATTGTAATGAGCACAAGCTTTTATACCCTCCTCCCAGTATCCCATCTTACTGTTTCGTTTACTGTGTGTGTCTGTGTCTCTGTGTGTGTGTGTGTGTGTGTGTGGGGCAGTGAAGGAAACATGAATTCCTTCTGTGTCTGTGTGAGTTTTGTGTAGCTGTAGCAGTGTGTATTGGTAAGGATGTGCCTGGTTGTGTATAAGAGGCTCCAGTGTTGTGCGATTAATAGCGTGCTACTTTTGGAGGGGTCTGGTTCTCTTGTTGTTGTTGTATTGTTTTTTTCATGTACCAGTTTGTAGTAGAGACTGCTGCTGCCATGAGAGCTGAGTTGGGGCGTACGTTATTCATTTCCATGTCCACTGTGGTCCTTACTGACTTACTGCCCCTGACGGAGCAAAGCCCATCACCAACACTCTTAATCTGGACTATCGTCTCTGCCTCTCTCCAGCTGGTTCCCTGTTTTTTTTTTTTTTTCAGTTCCACTTCAGTGTCTCATCTTCAGAGCATGGCATGTGATCAAAGGCGCTGGTTTACTGCTTGTGTGTCCAATTCAGCTGTGTTTGCTCCTCAGGATCTGCTCTCCGACTGTCTCTGGTCCCGCCCCTTTGCCACAGCTCACAGCTGATGTTAAATATGCACATCAGACAGGTGTTAACTAGAGGTCAGTATTTTGTGACCGTGTGGACTAAAAATTACTAATTAATGACTAAATTAATAATTCCGCTGGTATTAACAAATGTACAAACCATCGCGCAAGGAATATACGTTCTTACATTTTGACGAGAAGTCGCTGCCATCATGCAACGGTGGATCGATGCAGACCCTTGTCTTAGTGTGAATGGGATGGCAGCCATGCATGTGCATGCCTATATGAGCAGCAGCAGTGTAGTGCAGACGTGGAACACGACACGTGTGACCCAGGGTTTATGCTGAGAACTTGCAGCAGTTGTCAGATTTGGCCAACTGACATGATAAAAGTGACGGCGGGGGAGTTTCAGACACTGACCGTCCAACAAGCGCTGACTTCAGTCGTTTGTGTTTTCTTTATTATTAATATTGTGTTGCATTTATGGACGAGCAGTTGGATCTGACTTGCACAACAGCAGCTGTCAGTGAATCAGAGCCGTGTGTGTGTCGGAGCCTGTGTTGAAATCGATGTTTTCACAGACTCGGTGTCAGGATGTGAAATTGTCAGGCAAAGTGAGGTACCTGTCAGACAAGCCCACACTTCTTCAACAGGGGATTCAGACTGACAGCTTTCCACAACCCAGTCATGTTTTAAGTTCATCTTTGTGGTCCTTCACCTCACCTCTTGCCTCTGACTTGTCGTCTCCTGGTTCTCTCTTGGCTGAGTTTTATAAAATAGATTCAAACTCACTCATCCAAATCACTCCATAAGTCCAACAGAGGCCTCCAAGACTCTCCCTGTGTTACACATTCACATACCATCTGTCCATCTCCTCTGTGTTGCACCTGTTGGCAATTTCTATAGTGCTGCTAATGAATGACCCCCGACATGATGTCACCATGCTAATTCATAACAATTGCCATTTTTCTGTGCTTTGAAATGCCACTATGATTAAACACTGTGTCAAGGCCAAATATCAATCCAAACCTTCATAATCAGCACTAAAGGGATTGAGCAATAAATAGCCTAACGGAACTCCCATGTGCAGTATACATGCACACGCACAGACACTATAGCGTTAGGACTGGGTTGTAGAGTTATGGGAGTGTTTTAACGGTGTAACGTTTGAGCTTTAACACCCAGGAGATGACAGAGTGCAGGGTCATTTACAGTGGGGGGCCCCTCGTGCTCGGCTCATGCCACACTATTTACATCCGTAACAATGTACTCACATTTACTCACTTACAAGATCAATAGCTTCCCAGTGTGGCATGCATGGATGGCCCAATACCACATCAAGAGGCAGAGAGCGATATTACAACTTCGAATTCCTACTGATACTGATGTAGTGCTCCATTCCATTTACGTTGGGACTTGTCGGAAGTGTATCTCGGGCTCGCCAGTCAATGGTCTACATGGTGTTTTGCACATACAGTATAATATAATATAATAAACAGTACCGTGTGTGTACGACTTATTTACTGTGAAACAAATATGATAGACGTGCTATTAAAGTAGAATCTTGGAATCCCATGTCAGGGTTGGTGAGGTTGCACCAAGTTTCTGAGTACAAATGGAGCGCACCATCGGTTTGATGCAGTCTTTGACCACTTTTAAGCAATTTAGCTGTTGCCAACTATTTTAATAATGGATTTTAATCGATTAGTTGTTGCAGCCCTAAATAATACATTTGTGCTGAAAGATCAGCTGTAACCAAATGTGATTCTTTAACGATTTTGACTCATCTCAAACTCGATAAACCTCGCTAATCCGTACCATATACGAGTGATATGAAGTGTAGGCCATTGCTTGGTTGAACTGCTGCTGCCAGCTCAAAATAATAATCATCAACTCCATCTGCAGCCCCCCCCCCCACCACCTCCTTCAAAGTACACGCAGAGACACCCTACACATAAATTGTTAGTTTGACTGATGTTAGTGTGGTATTTACATTTAAGTCCAGTGATCATCAGGGTGTCAAATGACAGGTCGATACGGCTGAGAGCTTTCAGCCTCAGTCTCAGCCACACATTGATCCATTGACTTATGGATTAATGGGAACACTGATGATAGCTCACAGAGAATGTGGTAATGACAAAACAGCACAAGCACACACACACACACACTCACAATCCCAGGCAGGTTTAGAGTGACCTCTAAGCTTCTAAGGTAAGTCAGTAGAGTCAGGGAGGACATGAGTGCTTCTGAGTCGTGGTATGAGACAGTCTGACATAGTCTGACATTGACCTGTCTGTCAGATGTCCCATCCAAAAATCTATCAGGAAGTGACTCCTGTCAAAAGAAGAACACTTAAATTTCCCCTGATACACTGGAGTAAAGTTCTATTACTTTGATGCGTAGGTTAAGCATTTCTATTATAACACATCGTTAATTTAATACCGTGTAAAAATCAACACTGTGTCAGGTTCTCTCCATTAAAGTTGTAGCACAAGTTTTTTTTTGAGTTGACTGAAGGATGGAGCGTCTTGGAGGCGGCTGACGGGTACCACACCTGTGTCTGTCATCTTTGTCGCAACACCTGCTAATGTTGCTCAAGCTGTGGCGACAGGATTTCTTCCATGTCTGCTGTTGTTTGTGCACTTGGTATGACCTTGACCGTTGGATGCTTGTTGGGTTTGTGCTTCATTGCAATGCAATGCAATAACATGATGTGATTTGATTTGAATAGTTACATAGCATGATTCGATTGGCTGGTGCTCACATTGCAATGGACCCACAATGCATTCCTTGCTGCATTCATTTGATGTTTTAAGTCCAAGTTACATGTCCGACAACTCCAACGTAACTCACAGAACACAATTCTTAACATAAAGTCCTAGAGTTAGGACGGCAAGTTCATCTGAATCGAATCACGTCAAATCTTTTCACATTAAAAAGTGTATTTCCTGACTCATCTCTCAATACGTATGCGGCTAATATTGGGGAGAGATGCACACCCCTAATATTAATATAAATATGTACCGTGCAGTATGTTTCAGCTCGGCCTGACGAGAGGTGGCCGAGATCAATAAATGTGAACATATTCTGTGCATTTGTAACATCCGCTGTGACAAACCCACACGCTTCACTTCACATGCACTGAAATACACACGTGTGCGTGGACACTCGCAGAGACACACACACACACACACACACACACACACGGTCAGTCAGCGACCCTTCCCCCTGTCTTCACCTGTCTGTGGAAGTAAACACATGCATTTAAATCAGTTGTGGGGTGCCGTGGTAACAAAGACAAATGATGTTGTATGTAATATTTTTCTATTAACATAAAGTAATATAAAGTGAAGGGCAGCGGTGTATGGAGGGAGTTAGGGGCTAATGTCCCGTATCAGATGTGGACAATGTCAAGGCTGCATACTGAACAGTCTGTGTCCTTCTCTCCTGCTGTGTGTGTGTGTGTGTGTGTCCTGCTCTTTCAGGGGGCTAGAGGGTAGTGACACACTGAGCTGCCAAAGCTCATATTATTCCCACTGCCTTATTAACCCCTCTGCCCTCACCTCTCTCTCCGCACTCTCTCAGATGAGTTGAATGTGTAACCCGAGCTCCTCCTCAGCCACCTCTTGTTTTCCTGTCACAGTCAGCAACACATACATAACATTTGTCAGTAAATAAGGTGTCAAAGTTTCTCCCTCGCTCCAACTCGCTCTCTTTTTGTGCAGATTTCCCCTCTCACTGCACGTCAGGGTTTTTTTACACAGTGTAACAAGTGTTGGAGATTTCATAAAACCATTTATTTCTTGTCAGAATTAAGGAATAATCAACAGAGAGAGCAGCCAGTAAATGAAAAGAATGTGTATATGTATATATATATGTATATATATATGTATATATATATATATATATATCCTTCTTTATCTGTACTTAAATAGCGCTTTACAGTACAGTTTTGCCCTTTACCCATTCACAGCCGTTCACACAGCACATTGATATGCAGTGCATTTGCTTTGACACATCTGTCATACCCATTCACGCACTGCCCTGCTCAGCCAACAGGAGCGACTCAGGGGTTAAGTGTCTTGCCCAGGAACTCATGGCCACTGTAGACGAGCAGAGCTGAGAATCCAACCCACACCTGAAGACTTGCTTTACCACTGAACCAGAGATGATGTCTCAGATGGTGACATCAGTGATATACACACTGATTAATGGGAAACTATCTAATCTAATAATCACTTCTTCTTCTTGTGGACCTTATTGAAATACAAGGAATTATTCTTCCTTGTTATTGTTATTGTTATTTTTCCCTTGAATGAATCATGTTTTTGAGGCCTTCGCTCAATCCTGTTGGAAATTTACGTCTGAGAGTGGTTCGGCGAATGTGCGTCAAAAATTGGAAGTGGGAGGGGCTAACAGAAATGGGAAAACCCCCCCCCAAAAAAAACGCTTTCATCAGGTGATTTTTTTAATTAATTAATTGTGTAATTATTTTCTTACTCTTTGCTAATAAGGAAACTCCAAACTTGCACTTGTCACCTTTTAACTAGGATGAAATGATCCGTCCTCAGAGTGAGCGGAGGAAGCATGTTGTCAGTTTGTCTGCAACTAATGATTATGGAGGTGATCAGTTAATCTGAACAATACTTGATTCATGGATTTGTCGTTTAGTCCATAAAATGTGTAAAATGGTGTAAAATGACGACGTCCTCAAATGTTTTGTCGACAAACCATCGATATTCACTTTACTGTCGTAGAAAAAACAGATAATATTAACAGTTAACCTTAATCACAGGACTTATTATGGCAATTAATTTGTTGAACAATTGATTTGTGGATTTGTGCTGTGTGTGTGTGTGTGTGTGCGTGTGTGTGTGTGTGTTGAACCAGCGTGTGATCTAAGATGAATGTATCCCACATTTAGAGTGACAGAATGACAGCCCCAGTTTTTTCTGATCTAATATTCATATATTCTGCATCTGTATTACTCGCTCACTTACTAACTCTAGCTGCTGGTGAGTTTCCACTTGTATGTTTTGAAGCCTGTGTGGTTGTATATTTGTGTGTTTCCTTCTTCCATTATTATCCTCCTTAGGCTGTGTGATCGACAGGAATTTAAAGCAGGTCCAGTTGAGCCTGTTGGCTGTATGGATCAGATCCACTGTAATCTACTGTAAGACACTGCTATCTCTGAGAGGCTCCCAGAATGCCAACTCAGCCCTTATTCCCACACACACACACACACACACGTAGCACTAACACAGGGGGATTTCAGGGGAAGTGAGTGAATAGTTTGAGGTCACCAGCTAGATTCCAGTCGCAGGATGCTGTGTCAGCGGGAACAGCAGTTAGGATGTGATCAGAGCAGCCTTCACTGTCCTTAACTCCACTGTCTGTGCCACACACACTTACAAATACATGTACAAAGGGAAGTCATGTGGCGCACACACTACAATATGTTGTCTCTGGAAGGCTCGGTACCATTTTCTGTGCCTATGCCAGTATCCGTGTCAGTTAAGCGCTGTTAAAGGGTAACTAACCCCCTTCTCCTGAGTCTAAGTCCACCCAATGTCTGATTTAAAAAAAAAAAAAAAATGCCACGAAATGGGCTGAGTGACAGAGAGGATGGGGGAGGGAGAGTGGGGAGCAGTCCAGGGGGCAGTGGTCTGGTAGTGAGATCTGACACTTCCTGTGTCAGGAGTGTGGGACAACACTTGTACCAGTAAAACAAGCTTGGACTAAGAAAACCAATGACTGGTGTTTGACCAGGGAGGCAGTATATATTTATACAGATGTATCATTTCAGTACTTTACAATAAACTGTTCAGATTTATTTGCACCTGGATCAGCAAATAACATTACTCCATACCCATACACACTGGTTTACACCTGGAAAAAAGTGGTACAACATCTGTAATATATATAATAATATATAATACATATATATATATATATATATATATTTATATATATATATATATCACTGATATCAGCTCCTCCCTAGTGTTGTCCATAGGACTGTCACTTTTTCCAAGTGTCATGTTTGAATGAATATTAAGTGACGTGCTATTCCTTCAAAGATATTTGGATCCCACAATCCTTGCAAACACAATGTTGATATTTAATGTTATAAATGTATTGTTACCGCTCTAACTAGAACTAGAAACCGAGTACTGCATGGCTACATTTAAAAAAAAAAAAATAATCCATGTGCACTCACAAAATAGAACAAAGCGTCTAAGAGATCAAAAGACATGTATTGCAAACGAACAAAAGTAAAAATAATGTTGATGCCAGCATCTGATAAGAGATTTATTTTATTCTGCTGCACGTGAATCTTTGTTAGCACCCACTGCCTGTCCGTGTTAGGTTCTAGTTCATTTTCCTGTGCATTTGTTATGTATATCTTTGTACACAGCCTGGTTGCAGGTCATCCCACTCTGACCAGAAATACTTCCACACAATGCTTTTCAGATGCTTTGGTGGATTGAATGCCACACTTTGCTCACAGCTCCTGGTCTAATGCACTTCTAGGCTGTTATTGTTTGAACTTGAATGAGTTTTTAAGCTTCAAGTTTAAACTCCCCTTAAGTTTGATCGGGTTTCCACATTTCCGATAAAGAGTAACAGACGCATTGCCCACATGTTCTTTTTACTTGCTTTACTGTTGCTGACCTTTTCCACATGGATGCAGGATAAATATGAATCTGATTTCTGCTTAACAGTACGAATGCTCTATCAGTGAGTGGGAGGCAGTGTCAGAAATAGAGTGATATTTGTTCTAGGGCCTCCCTTGCCTTTGTTGAGCAGTCGTGTCTGGATCAAACATGAATATTCATTCATCAGACTGAGGGGATGTTAGTACAGGAAAGGAAAAATGTCTAGAGGGCTCATTCTTTATCGTTCTCCCTCTCTGTATCACGCACACACACACACACACACACACTCGCTCGCTCTCTCTCCTCACATCTAATACTTCAAGGACGGCAGTTAATTTAAGATCTATAATAAATGATTAATTCAATATAAATGAATATTTCAAGCTTCCTATTAAATGACTTTGTATCTGTTTAGCATTACACTGTTTCTGGATTGTGAAAGTATGTTCTCTCAAAGAGACAAAACTGTTGCTGTTACTACACTCTTTCATCCTCCGAGATGCCTCATGCAAGATGTGTTTTTTCCCTTTGATGTGTTTCACAATTTAACTAATGTTATTTCTGCCATCGTCCTCCAGCAGATGCACAGTGTGTGTGTCTGCGCGCGCGTGTGTGTGTGTGTGTGAGTGTGTGAGAGAGAGTTTTCTCCACTGACTGTTGGTGTTAGGAGATAAGAGTAGAGGAAAGTCTCCTTTCTTCCTCTTTCAGGACCATTACCTTTCATTCCAATCACAGAGGAGAGCCCAGGGGATGATGCTGCTGAGGAGGAGGAGGAGGAGGTGGGGGGGAGGAGGTGGTGTGTATGACTTGTCCTGCATGATGCATATAAGAAGAGCGGGGGAGTAACACAGGTGCCTGGTGCTATGTATACCATGTTATGGGGGGGCAGTGTACTTGTCACAGTGTTGTGTTTATTTATTCTTTATGGACACATTAATGACTCTATTTAGTATTTGTTTCCAGTGGTTAGTTTGAACTAAATTAGTGTATCACAGGACATAAACCTTTTAGCTGCTCTTTACTTCACATGTGGGTTCAGATTGATCCTTATTATATTATCATTATTATAAGCCTACATTGGTTTCACTCTTTTGAAAAGTAGTAAAGTATGTAAAGTCTTTAAATGAACCCTGTTGTTTGTTTTCTTTTCTTTAGGATTTACTTCAACCATAAAATGCTTGGTTGGTTGGTAGCGATGTTTAATGGCAGGGCTTCTGGACACTTCTTTCTTGATTCTCCTCTCCTCCTCCTAACTTCTCCTTCCTTTCTGTCTTCTTTAAAAGTCTATTTTGTCTTTTAATCACTGGTATATGTTTTAGTTGTTTCTTTTTACCGTGATAGTGACAGATGCACCGACTGTGGTTTTACGCACTACCTTCTATTAAGCTTAAGTGGACGTCACCAATGCAGAATACTTGTGGAGTACATGAAATCAAAGTGTTTCATTACACAAGAAACTGAAACTTGTCTAGTCTTTTCAGTGGCATGTCTCTCTCTCTCTCTGTGTGTGTGTGTGTGTGTGTGTGTTGGTTCTGACATCAGTGATGTGTGGCCATGAATCAGCCAGGTGACAACAATGAAGGCTGATTTGCTAAAAGGACAGGAGCATCAGAGTAGAACTTGACCACACATCATTCACACAGATGAGAGAGAGACAAAGGACTGTTAGGACAAGTTGTCTTTGTCTCCATGTCAACATGTCCTTTGAATGTCCGGCTCTCACAGTGTTCAAACACCTGCATTCTAGTGTAGGACACACATCTGTACATGCGTGTATAGACATGTGTAGAGAGAAAGCCTGCAGATGCAGTGCAGTTCCTCCTGTTCTCCGTCCACCTGCTGAGCTGATCAGGGATGTACGGCTGCATTCATGTATGCGTTATCAATATGCCCTTGTGCTGTAAGTATCTTAATCAATAGCCATATGATTATCCATGTAGGGAAGGTATAAATGATTTAAAACAGGACAAGGGTGACGGATGTTTGCTTTTCAGATTGAAGTTACTGTCAATAATGAATGCATGTGATTAATCTGTCAGCAACTTCACACGTGGTGACGGGTGAGAACGGGGTAATCCTGGTCGCACGCGTGTGTGTGTGTGTGTTGGTTACGTCTTTAGGACTTTTCTCTTCTATCATCTTGAACCAGTCTGGTACTTTACCATACACTGTCTTGTGTTAAAGCCGTGGACATAAGAGTCCAGTGGGTAAAAAGTATGGTGAGACAACAGACGGCTACAAACAGAGGACTCTTTTTCTCACTGCTGTGTCTCAGTGGCCTTCACAGCTGTTTTCACTGTCCCACACTTTCTTAAGTTTCACCCTTCTGTTTTGCTGCTTTATGTAAATGCGTCGTAAATTATTTATATATATATAAATACACATATATATATGTATATATACATGTGTATATATACATGCATATATAGTATTTAGTCTCCCTAGGCTTTACGCTACAATTTCCCGTTCACTCACACATTCATACGCCACATCTATGTGCAGCCCTTTTTCTACCACACATCTGTCCATGGGAATCAAACCCTCGACCTTCCAGTTGAGAGGTGATCTCTCTCATTCATCGCATGGGTTTATCAGGGCAGAACCGTTCATTTGCACAGTAAGCTTTCACATCCAAACGTGCAGTGCAAGATGACGGCCGCCATCAAGCAAGATCATTTCCTGGAGAACCTCCGGAAAGCAGTTGTTATTTGAAAATGATTCTACACGTCTACAAACATATTCATTGTTTGCTCAGTGTGACACACTGGACCTTTAAGTACAAAGCCTTCTTCCCCCTCTTCCTCTTACCTTCCTAACTTACCAAAGTCAAAGAGTAAAATGGTGGAAAACGATTCAAGGATCACATGCCCCCCCATGTTTCTATATCCTCCTTGCACACTGTCTCCGTCTGTGTCTGTGTATAGGCGGTTGAAGCCGTATCTTGCCTGCTATCATTTCCTGAATGACCTCTGCTTTCAGCCTATGATGGATTATATTGCGCTCATAGACATTAATTTTCCTGAACCAGGCAAAAAAGCTTTACTCACAGGAAGAGCATGTTGGTACAAGGGTAATTCCATAAAACAACAACTAAGATGCAGCAGAGAGTTGGTGGTAACAGCAACAACAGCAACAACAGCAACAATAACAATAACAAGAAGCCTGGGAGACTTTACACACCTCCCTCCTTCATCTCACTTTCTCTAACTCTCTCTCTTTAAGTCTTTCACTCCGAGGTATAATCAAGTGTTTGCTTGTCTCAGTAGTTAGGAGCTGGTATTTACATGTGTGTGTGTGTGTGTTCAGGTAAGCTGCAGCTGCTGTCTCTGTGGTGCTGTCTTCTCATTAAGGCAGGTAATGAGCTCAGTCACATCCACCTCTGCAGGTCACCTCACAGGAGAGAGAGAAACAGAGCCGGGGAGAGGATTAGAAACAACAGAGGAGGTGTAAGAGAGAAGTGGCACGCCGTGTGTGCATGTGGGAGTAAAGGGAGATGTCTTAATCATGTCACCTGCCTGCCGTTCCACTCGGCTGCAGCACCTTTGGGCTTCTCCCTGTTTACGCTGCTCTGGGTAAAGACTGGAGAAGGATGATGGAGAGAAAGAGGAGCTGTGGGGAATCGGGACGCAGCAGAAAGAGCCGGAGAGGTGGGGAGGAGGTACGGCGACAGAAATAGGTTAGTGGAAAGAGAAGGGAGACAAGGGTTAAAAACAAGCAGGAGACTGGAAGGAGAGGGAAGTGTTAAAGGAGGAGTGGGGAACAGAGAGGGAGTGTGTCTTCCCAGGAGTGAGCAGGCTGTCTTGTCGAGTAGTTCATCATTGTGTCCCCGGTGACTGTGTCTGTGGCCTGGCCCCGCTGTAGCTATAATAAGACATAAATAAGGAACAGGACTGCTTTATCTACACTGTGGCCCCCATCTCTTTCTCTCTGTTTTCCCTCTCATCTCCTCGTGCCACTGCAGATGTCGACTTGTGCTTTTAAGAAGTGTTTTCCCACCATATTCACCCCGTCGTCAATATCTGATGACCCGCGGTAGTGATGAATCTGGAACACACACACACACACACACACACTCACAGACGTCCCCACTTCATTACCACAAACAACACGTCCATCGTCTCTGTGCGCTCGCATGTGACGATCAGGTTCATTCTCCAGGTGCCAAAGGTCACAGTCATGTGATTATATTAGAGTGAATCAGTAAGGCCATTTTCTTACGTATTGTATGTTGCAAAAGCAGTTTGAGTTCAGATGTAAGTTTTTAAGTAAACCTTCAGAACAACATTTACTTGAGGAAAGGAGTTGAGCTTTGTAACCAGAGGGTTGCTGGTTCAAGTCCTGGGACGGGTCAAGAGCTGGGGTGTCCCTGAGCAAGGCACCCAATCCCACTGCTCCTGCCCTCTGCTTGTGTGTGTGTGTGTGTGTTCACTTCTGGTGTGTGGTAAGGATGGGTTAAATAGCTTGGAAATGCCATCAAACATAATGACTAGACTCTGATGCAAGGATGAGAACTTGTATGTGTGTGAACTAAAGCAAAATGATTCAACTGCAGCTTTTGTCATTTGTTTCAATCAATGATTTTGATTTGAAAACAATCAATTGTTCAATCCTCATTGATTGTTTGTAGACAGATTTACTTTTACTTTAGGTAAACTACATATGTTTAAAACTGATCACATGACACATTACCTGTATAATTCCCACTGAAGTTGTCAGTAGACATTTTCCTATCTTGTTAGTTTATTATATTTTCATTGTAAAGCAAACCTATAGAACATGTGAACAAATTCCACAGCATGTTCTGTTGTTTTTGAGAACTTGTTGTTGTTGTTGTAGTTAATACTTGATTGCACTCGCTGGCCTTTAAAACCATTTCCTGGACAAATGCTTCTGTGCTGGTTAACCTGTTTTTCATTGGAGCCTGAATAGCTTTCTTGGCTTCAGTTTATGGGGCTCAAGGATCAAGGTTGCGGGTTTGATTCCTGGCTCCACTAGTCTACATGCTGATGTGTCCTTGGGCAGCGTGTGATATGAAAAATGTGTGTAAAGCAGCTTTGAGTGGTCATCAAGTAGAAAAACCATAATAACTGAGACAAACGCTACTATGCTGGTTAATCGGAGTAGTTTTTTGATATGCTGGATTAAATAAACGTGCCGTCAACAAGGATTTCTCCAGAGAAGCCAAAGGGAAGGAAAGGCTTAAGTAAAGGGAGAGGTCTAAAGCACAGTAGCTGCTGTGACCTGGATCTGATGTCATGCCTTCAGCTCTCAACAGTACTGTATATCACCATATTCTTCTTCTTCGGTGTTATATGGCAGTTGGCATCCGTAATGTAATGCAGTTTTCTTTCCTTTCCTTTCCTCCCTCCTCCTGATCTCATGTTTGCCTCCTGTATATCATATTTTCTCTTCTGTGTTATTTTTGCTTCATCCATTTCTCTTTTCTTTCTATGTTTAGTTGTTTATTTTTATGTAACCTCTACTGTTTTCCTAAGTCAATGCTGTTTTGTCTCTACTGTATGTACTGTGTGTGTGTGTGTGTGTGTGTGTGTGTGTGTGTTGATGAAGGTGCTATATCAAGCCCAGTTATTAATGTGTGTGTTTATTAGCTGGATGTGCGGCTTCATTGGGGATTTGGATCTCAGTTGATGTCTCACTTTTGCTTACACAACTTAACGCTGCTTGACTCTGTGTCAGGCATTCCTGTGTGTGTGTGTGTGTGTGTGTGAGGGAGAGTGGAGAGAGAGAGAGAGTCAGAACCTGGAAGAGAGCGAAAGAGAGACCCCAGGAGAATGAGGGTTTTTGCAGGGTTTTGGTTGTCCCTGCATCATTACCCCGGCTGCAGACAAAGCCTACTTATGTCCCTCTTTTCCTTCCCCATCCATACCCTCACTCACTCACTCACTCACTCTCTCACACACACACACACACGTTTGTTGTACTGTATGTGTCAACAGAGGTTGAGAGAGTCCTGCGCAGGGGGAGAAAAAAAACCCAGATAAAATACGAGAGAGGAGGGTGAAGGAGGGGATGCAGAGAAAGGAGAATAGATTTATGAAATGAAGCATTCCAAACAGCACTATCTGCCTGCTGTGAGAAACGCCTTTCATAAATCACCACATAGCAGCAGAAAATAGAGCATTTGCTAAGGTTCTTGTCTATGTGTGTGTGTGCGTGCATGTGTGTGTGTGTCTTTGTGCAGAGTAGGAGAATCCTTTATTCCTGTCACTGGTCTCAGTGTAAAATATAGTTGAGGGTAGTCTTGCTGGTGATGTATATACACAAGTCTGTGTGTGTGTGTGTGTGTGTGTGTGTGCACGCGCACATGCACATCAGTGTCAATACAAGTGTGCGCAGTCAGGTGCAGCCGGTGTGTGCGGTTGTGTTTGTTAGATACTGCCCTCCCACAGGGTATCTTTACACAGAGCATGATATAAAAAGAGACAGATAGGGTTAGAGAAGGAAAACAGAAAAAGAAAAGGAGAGAGAGGGAGAGCTGAGTACAGTAGCTCAGGGGGATCTCTGTCTGGGTCAGAGACAGAGGAGTCAGAGGCAGAGGGAGAGAGAGGGAGAGAGGGAGGGAGTGAAGGAGGAGAAAGGCAGTGAGAGAAAAAGGGGCAACGTGCTGAGAAAAGAGTTTTTCCTCAGGTGAGTTGTTCTCTAAGTGAACGCTGATCTGCCCCGATCCTGTCACAGGGAAGAACGCCGGGTCGACTGCACTGAGAATACAAACAGCACCTTACTCAGTGTACACACACAAACACACACACATGGTCATGAGTGCATACTCCGTGCAGCATCTTTCACAGCGACTCACATTCAACAGTGGAGCCAGTGAACTATTCACCCAGCTGTTGAACACATTGAAAGCTTATTAAGTGTCTTTTCCAAACCATAGAAAGGCCAAGGATGTAATTTGCCAGTCACACACTAGTCTCACAGTCTGGCTCTTTAACACATCTAGTGCTCATCTAGCATCCTTAAGTCCTCAGAAGGAGACAATTAGTGCTCACAGACAAGGCCGCTGCAGTCAATGGACGAGGAATGGCAACGTGGGGAGAGACGATTTAGCACAGGGATGCTTTGCTTTGTGAGGAGGGAAGACGGAGAGGGAAAAAGGTGAAGAGGGAGAGACGGACAGATCGACTGAGAATGGCCTTTTTTAGATTCTCCAAGAAGCTGGAGGAGAAAGACTTTTATGCGTTTGAGAGTAAAAGCCAATCTGATAAAAGGAAGCGAGAGCATGTTCAGATGCAGACTAATTTTATGAACCTCTTTTATTGATTTCTAGTGAGAGGGTAAAGAGGAGTAAGTGATTTGAAGGAGCATGTGAAGAAGGAGGGATCCTGCTCATGTATGTGGTTGAAAACACAGGTAATGATTTTGTCATTAAACCCCAGGCCTGGTCTGTGTCCTGTAAAACACCACGCACCTTACATTCATTTTAAATTTAAATGAGAAAAACAGGCCTGCATTTTAGATACGACAAGATATTTGAACACGATCTCTTCTACTTTAGATTGTTCCCATGGTAACACTTTATGGTTTAATTTGGCTGAGTCTGAGCTGATTGTAAACTGCAATCGAATCAATCTTTACTGAATATCTCCCCTCACTTCCTGTCATCTCTCATTTTAAAATATATTTGGAAATGTGTCCAAAAAAGCAGTTACTACATCAGTTAAGCTTATTTTATAATAAGTAATGTAATCTGACTGCCTTCAAATGTTAATGTTTATTAAGTGTTCAAGTAACTTGAAAAAAAACCCAAAATAATAAAATAGTACAAGATAATATTACTTCATCTTATTTTAATGTAGAATTACTATTTAAAAAATGTTGTTATTTGAAGTAAACAATACTGCGTCTGTGTATTACACACTACTTCATAAGTTCAGCTATCAAATCCTGGGTTAGGTCCAGGTCTGGGGTCCCCCTGAGCAAAGTATCCCCAGTCAAGTGCTGCCCACTGCTTGTGCAGTGTGTAATAAGGATGGGTTAAATGCAGAAGCAAAGATTAACTATCACTGATTTAGAGCTGCAACTAACGATTATTTTCATAATCGATTAATCTGTCCATTATTTTCTCGATGAATCGATGTCAGAAAATGTTAAAATGTCAGAAAACCTTAAAAAATGTTGATCGGTGTTCGTCAAACCGGAAAAATGATGATGTTCTCAAATGTTTTGTTTTGTCCACAAACCAAACTGATTCACTTTTAATGATTTCTTTGTTATCCAGAGCAAAGAAATGAAGAAAATACTCACATTTAAGAAGCTTAAACAATCGGAAATCTTGTTTTAATCATGAAAAAATTCATCGATTATCAAAATAGTAGCCGAATAATTTAGTAATCGATTCATTGTTTCAGCTCTACACTGATTTGCACACACTGTTGTGTGTGCAAATAAAACATATTATTCTAAAAAAAGCAACATAAAAGGTTACATTTGAACTCACATTTCTAGTAAATTTTGGGTCACCAGGAAAATGTAACATGACATGTTAACACTGACATCTGCAGTGTAACTAAGTGCCAGGACTTTGGTTTGAGGGCAGTAAAGTAGCATGCAGCTGAATTAAAGGGGTGGGCATTTAATTGCGGCCCACAGATGGCCTCATACATCTCTGGATCATTTAAAGGGGCGGTGGGCTGAGTAATGTGTGTGACACGGCACTGTGTTTTATAAGAGAGACCCTATTACGCAGACTGCTCTATAAAGAGACGAATCAGAGGGGGAGAGGTGTGGTTAAATGCCTGGGGTGTAATTGTAGTGTGACACCGTCCGTTTAAACCCTGTCGTCCCAAACACTGTCTTTGTTTACATGGAGATTTATTAAAGAGATTAAAGTCATTTTTTTCCCCTCAGCGAGGACAGAGCTGTGTCATTTAGTGAAAACACCAATAAAATTGTGTGAAATTGAATTAGTAAAGCCACAAAGAAAAAGAGAAAAGTCCACAGTTCACTGGCTTGCCATGCTCTATTATCCGTCTGAGACAAAGAAGAAAAGAAGAAGAAAGACAAATGAGTGGGGAGCTTATGAAAAAGGCGGCATTTGAACAGGGAATCTCAAGTTAATAAATGAAAAAAAAAAGAAGGTGTAGGAGAAGATGAGTCCAGGGGTGGAGGGATATGGAGATGGTTAGAGAGAAATGAAGTGAGGGATATGTAAAGGAGTGTGTGATTGTGGTGGGAACCCAGCTGTTATCTCCCTGGGGGTCGAAACAGCTGCCACACATTGTAATAACACTCTTGCTTTGTTCTCTGTACATCCTCTTTTAAGCATCACTTTTCATGTTTTCCCTCTTGGGTTCAACCTCCTTTAGTTTTTTCTGCCCTTTACTCTTTTTCCTTCTTCCACACCCCTCCCTTTTATGGAGATATGGAAGAGAGAGAGAGAGAGAGAGAGAGAGAGAGAGAGAGAGAGAGAGGAGAGCAGTAGTGATGGGAAGAATTGATGAAGGAAAGAGAAAAGAGGAATGGGAAGCAGGAGGGAAGGCCTTTTCATGTGTCTGTATCCTCTGGTCTGCATAGTCCAGATTACATTCCCCTTTCCTTGGCTCGACAGCTTTTCCAATTTCTCCCAACCGAGGGAAGACAGGTTGAGAAGAAGCAGCTGGTTAACTGCATTAACTCATTTTAGCCTCCTCAAAATGTCTGGTACCCTAATCCTCCCTGTTGACATGGCAGGACGAGGGAGTGTGCTGCTGGTTGATAGGGACGTCCTCCTGCCGCTCCTGAAGACACTTGCCCTCCCATCTTTCTCTCATCATACACGCCCTCTTTCTTCTTTTCCTTCAGAATTAAGCGGCTCCGAGTCGCAGAATCCAAACTGACAATTTGTAAATTTAGCTTTAAGCTTTTGACTCTTTAGCTCAAGCAAAACACAGTGAGACAAGGGCAGAAATTGGATTGGAGTTTATGAAGAGGAGAAGGAAAAGGAGGCTGCGGGACATACACACACACACACACACACACACACACAATCTGACTTACATTCATTTCCCTACTCTAACCTTAACCATAACTACTACTAGCCTAAACCTTAACCTGAAATTAACTGAACCATAACCTCATTCTAACCAGACAACATGCCCTCACCTGAAATTGTAATCATTTACATAATGGCGACTTGCTTTTTGACCCCGTAAGGGAGACAAGTCTCTATAATGTGATGAAGGTCCCCACAACATAAGTAATACCTGGAGCACACACACACACACACACACACAAAGAGGACAAGGTAAAGGTGTAGGTGCAGCTTGGATAGAGACAGGTAGAAGTTAGATAGGCATGTTCATACACTACAATGTAAGACTTTGGTGTTGGGGGATGGAGAGCATTGTTGGATACTGTGGAGATCTAGAGGGATAGAGGCGGATCAGTGGTGGAAAAGGAGGAGGGGTTAAGAGAAGAGTGATTATGGTGGGTCTGGGCTGCCAGGCCTGATAAATGACTAATCAGGAGAACAGGGCCTTAGGTCCCTCACAGGACCACTACTACCAGCTTATCACATGCACTGGTTGCAGACTCACGCACACACACACACACACACACACTTGACTCTCACAAACACCCTGCACTCATGCAGTTATACACACTCGGAGACAAAAGGCGAGCAGTAAGAGAAAAGAGAGGAAGGGATAGGGTGAATCTATAGCTACCTCTCCTGGAGCAGCGCTCTGCTCAGAGAGCAGTTATAGATCGGCCTCTGCCTCCTCCTCACGCCTGTCTCACCTCTCTGACTCCTTGCTCCAGGTCTAATAGTCTGCCGAGGCCGGGACAAAGAGCAGGTCACATAACCGCCAAAGTGAGGTTCTGTTACACATTCGATACACTCACTGTTTCAGCACGATGGCTCACTCGTTTTCTATTATGAAGAGTCGTCTGTAATTTGGTGTTGAAACGTTTGGGTTTCAATAAATGTTGTGGCTGCTAATGCGCTACAGAAACAAACGTCCGATAGCAATACCACAACCTTGAGTATGTACCGATATCAGTCTGATCCACATTTCTTTTCCCCATTTACTGTAAATAAACAAAAAAACTAAGCTGTGTCACATTTGTGCTGATGTATTTACCATCCAGTCATAAGCAGTGGTTTCTAAAACTTAAACTGTGCTCATATGAAGGAATATAAATACATATAAAACAATACCTAAAATAAGTCCACACACACACACACACACACACGATGTGGCTGATTTGCGTCACATGCATAAAGTATTCCATTTTTCTTTTTCCAATATCAGATTCAATGACTGTACCAGTATCAGACCAACAGAATACTGAGTAGTGCTTGAGCTCATCCTTATACAGAAGACGGACAGCACGGAACATTTTTGGAAATAATACAGTTAGTCCGGCTAGTTAAACCTAATCTGGCTGAATTCCAAGCTTATATTGAAGAGGGGGATTGAGAAAAAAGCAGGAGGAAGAATTATTGCGAGGAGGGAGTTGGTGATGGTGTATAGGACGTCTCACTGTGCCACGCTCCATTGACTTGGCCTCCATTCTTCAGCGGCCATGTGATCCCGGCGCGATGTTGCTAATCGTGGCACTAGGAGGTCGAGAGCAAGTGCGAGGGTGAGACAAGGGAGGGGGGGGGGGTGGCGCAGGGCAGATGGCAAGAGGTGGAGAGGGAGGATGGTGGAAGACAGAGCAGAAAGGTAGCAGGAAGAGGGGGTGAGGTAAAGAGAGGAGAGGGAAGACATGGAAGAATAGCGGCAGCAGAAGTGGAGGATGGGCCTGCGGTCTCTGTGGGATTGCTTGCAAGGACGGCCAAGTTGGTTTCTCCGTCCCCTTGTACCTTTATGTCCCCGCATGTCCCTTTATGTTCAGCCACGTCCCTGGATGCAAAGTCACTTGCGCAGCCAGATTCACCTCTGTAGCCTATATACCTGAATGAGCAAACAGTGTCTTTACTCCTGTGGCTGCTGTTGAACTGGCGATATGTCTGTGCGTGTGTGTGTGTGTGTGTGTGTGTGTATGTTTGTGCGCTGAAAGTTAGACATTAACCTACACAGGCAAGGATTGTCTGCCTCCCTTTGGGGCTCAAGGGCGTATACTGCACATTAGTCCTCATAAGTGTTCATTTGTTTCATACTGTTCCCTTTGTGTGAGCTTTCAAGGTGTCTTATGTGTTGCCTTTGTTGATTTTGAAATAATTAAACGTAACTTTTTTTGTTATCATTGACGCCTGCAGTCGCTCTGTGCAGGATCCTCACTGTGATGGTTAAATGGCTTGTTGCAGGGAGATTGGGGGCTGTCTCCACTCCCCCTACTGTCTGTTTGCGGAAAGCCTCGCAAGATCAGGGTCCTCGACCCAGAGTCTCAAGAAACACAAATTGCTTCAAGGCACTAAACACACACACATGCACACACGCACACACCCTAGCCATGCACCGGCTATAAGATCAATGCTGCGAAAGCGTTGTTTTGGATGTCCATCCAGAAAAGAAGAGAGAGAACCATTGTCATAGGAAGTGAGGAAAACAAAACAACATCGGAGCTACTTTTTTCAAATGGCGAGAATTGATAACACAGAAACATGCAAAATGGGTTCTGACTGGCATGGACATGGCTCCAGGGCTTGTGTTTGCTCTGTTGAAAACAAATACACATGGCCAGAGAGGGGAAGAGAGGTCGTGTCGTAGAAATATCTACCCTGAAAAACCAGACATTACATTTCCTCTTTAACTGTGGATTCACACGTATGTGCCGTGACAGTGGGCTGACCCGATGCTTGGTGGTGCCGTGTCTGTCGTGGCAGATGACGTAGCAAGAGTTGCCAATGTTGCTACAGCGATGTCTGCCATTGTCGGGTCCATTTTGTCCACCTAAAAACATCAGCAACTCGTACAACAACCTCTTACAAGAGCGCCGATTGGGCTGTGTAGAGTTTGAGCTAAGTGAGATTTGATTGAACCAACCAGGTATGGCTTTTCCAAGCATTTTGAGTGACTGTGTTGAAGAAAATGGTGAAAAATGTCCCATAGAACATGAATGAAGAGGTCAAATATAGGTCAATTCATTCCCTTGGCAAACCGTGAAAAAATCAAATGATGTGCACAATCAGCAAACACGTTCACACCTTCTATAATTTTCCTTCTTTTTCTTATTATTTCTTATTATTTTGTGCTCTTGGACATGAAAGACACGTCCACTTAAAAAGGTATGCACTGAGATGTTTTCAGTGGGTGTATTTGTGTTCACACAGGCCCGTGACCTTCACACTGTGTTCCACAGTACAGATAAAGATGAAACTCTACCAGTCTAATTCATATTTCACACCCAATATGTATCCATGCCATTCCCGGGGCAGTAGTCATAACATGGGAAGTGTTGCTTAAGCCTTCCCTGCTCTTTGACTGTCACTCCTGGGTAACTCAAGCTGTGTTGAAGCCTGGCGATGCCTACTTCCCCCTGACTCTCTTGTCTCCACCAATCCCGACCAGCAGCCCCATGATGCCCTGTGATGTGCTTCCTGCAGATGCCAGTGTCTATGGCGATAAGGCCTCACAGATGAACAATCTGATTGAATTAGCAGGCCCTTTGAACAAGCTCTGACTGGCTATTTGCCGGCGGGATGCAAATGAGATCCTTAAGAGGAAGGCAGAGCCTTGAACCTCATTGGGACTGGCAGTATGGACGACGGTGGCACAGAGGCAGGAAGGAGGGGTAGAACGTAGCCTCTGAAAGCTCAATTGTGTAAAGTTAAGAGGTAAAAGTATGTCACTGGCAATCCTCTTTTCTTTTAGCCTCTTCCCTCCTCCTTTTCTCTCCCAGTCTTCATGGTGCCACTGTCTTCCCCGGCTGCTCAGCCTTCTGGCTGCTTGGATTTGGTCATTTGTGTCTGTTTCACCACTGTGTTAAACTTCCTCTGACAGTCACTTAACCTCTGGGCCTGGCAGCAGCCACTGTTAAGATTCTTGACCCAAACAGACTGAGGCGCAGCATCGTAAACACAATTGTGAGGAATTGTGATTATTTAAGACTGAGACAAAACTGAGGCCCAACACACCAATACCAAAGTGTGATTAAAAAATGCTTAAAGTGTAGAGCTGAAACAATTACTCGATTCATCGATTACTAAATAACTATTTTGCTAATCCATTCATAGGTTTGAAGCTTTTTCATGATTCAAACAAGATTTCTGATTGTTTTAGCTTCTTCCATGTGAATAGTTTAAAAAGAAGTCATTAAAAGTGAATCATTTTTGTGGAGTTTGTGGACAAAACAATATTCAAGAACATCATCATTAATTGTAATTATTAGGCCTGGAAAGAATGGTAACTTTATTTACTGGTTAATCTGTTATTCTTCTATCAATGAATAATTTAGTCTTTTAAAGGGTAAGAAGTGAAAGTCCAAAAGTAATGTGATCAAGTGACAGGGACGTAAACTCTGAGATAATCGTCAAGTCTTCACATTTAAAAAGCTGGAGTCAGAGTTTATTTTTTCATGATAAATTACATAAAGATGGTGTTTTATAATCATTTAAAAACAGGCACGTCAATGTTTGTGAGACACAACGAAGACAAAAGAGGTTCAAGGCCAAGAGAAAGACAATGTCAGAGCCTCGGGTCTAATAACTGGACTGAAAACTGCTCCTCTTGTGTGTAACATATCAACTCTGCTTTAGGGTCCCTCAGGTATAGTACTGTGTGTATTAAATGTTTGAGAGTTACTGTACAGTAGGGGCTTGGAGGAATCTTTTACTATTTTATGTGAACACATACACACTCACTCGAGCTCACTCACACATGCTATATGACCTCATGCTGCCAACAGAGGAAGAAAGTCAGTTAGGGGCTGTAAGTCATGCTAGATAAATCCTGCTTTTGTTCCAGAGAGACAAGGTTGTTTTGGGTGTGGAGGGATGGAGGACTGAATGGATGGAGTGGTGCCTGTGCAATTTTAAGAGCAGGTCCCACTGTTAAAGGCTTTGTAGGCAACGTGGCCCATAGCTCACCCCCCACCCCCCCACCCCTCCTCTCCCCTGGGGGGTTTTATCTGCCCATTTCCTCCTCTCTTGCCGGGCCCTCAGGACGCCTTAATGGCGCCATGTTCCCTGTCAGTTAGATATTTAAATGGAAACCGACCATGAAACTATGGCTGCTCAGGGCTGGCTCGCTGTGCCACGTCCTTGCTTGTAGTATCAGAGTCAAATGCAGAGGCCCAAACCCCAGCCTGAAGCTCCAGACCAGCCTGGGGAGGGGGAGGCAGCCTCCATCTGCAAGTTTAATATCCCCCATCAGGTTTTAAACCTGTTTACTTTGCAGATTTGATCAAGGATACTGATGCAAATGGAGGTAAAGGCTCCTTGCTCTGGAAGTCTTCTGTCCAGCGCTTCATTGATTCATGCTAAAAGGGTTCAAGCATCATTCTTAATCACTCACTTGACTCAATTGATATTGTCCTAAACACAAAAGAATATTGGTTTCTGGTGGTTGTTCCTGTTTCTGTGGCTGTTGTTGCATCACTGTTGTGTTTCTGCACAGTTCTAATAATCACTGTGACAATTGACAGCTGCAGGTGGTCTTACCAACCCTCAGTAGACAACATAATTTAACCCAGTAATAAATCTCTGTGCCCAGTTGGCCATTTTAGCTGTTTGGCACAGGGCACTGTAAATTCACCCTAATTAGATCTTCCCTCTCCTCCTCCCACTCTCTTCCCCCGTATTCCCTCTCTCTTCTGACTCCCCCTCCCTCTCTCCCCCCCCCCCCCCCCCCGTCTCCTCCTCTGCTCATTGGTACATATGCTCATACACCTGGCCTGCATCGTTACCTGTTTACAAATGACCAGGCTGGTTCTGCTGGCTTCAGCATCCACTCCACCACGCGGTACTGAATCTCTGCAGCTCTCTCACCTCCCCTGTGTCATAATTAGACCTCAGAGCTCATGTTTGCTTAATATCATAATCCAGTACACCTGCATTTCTCTGTCTCTGCTTGCTTAGGTGTAACACCCCCCCCCCCCCCCCAACCCTGACCTCATGCAGTTAGACTTTAAGAACGGATGTTTCCACGCACTGTTAGTGAGTGTACATATGTATTTTGTTTCTGCGTCCCCCCCCCCCCACCAACGTAGAAGCACTGAAATACCAACACTGCTCCTTTTTGCAATTCCTCTAAATGGTATGAGTGCTCAGCATGCACGTGTGTGTGTATGTGTGTGTCAGGGATGTCAGTGTCAGGGCTAATGGTCTCTAGCAGGGGCGCGAGCCTGAAGATTTATGCCACAAATTAGTCAAATGTGATCAAACAGCAACCCAGTTAATCATGCAGGACCCACGTTTGTCCCTGCTTTATCTAAAGGCATAATTATAGACACCCATTGCTGTGACAGGCCAACAGCAGGCCCCTGTGGAGTGATATTGTGGAGGGGGCCGCCATGCAGTGTTGTCACGGTGATGAATGTCTTAGGGGTACGGGAAGTGTTTTAAACATGTATATACTTAACACCCCCTTGTGAATGCAGTGAGTGAAGGCACGGCCCCTGCAGAACAGGTCTAACTGTTAGATAAGGACCAGAGCCTGACATAAATATGACGCTCCTTGTGCACAGGCAGGAATGTGGCACCTTTATTCTGCCTTGACGTTTCTTTATAAAAGGTAAAGCAGGGCATTGAACTGGGGGAGGTCATAGGTAGCTAAAGTAAATTTAAAGATATTTGAAATAAAAAAAAGACTTAGGTAAAAGGGAAAGTACTGATTCAACTTCTTAAAAGTACAGGCTCTGAAAGTGACATAAAGATATTATATGTAACATTTCTGCATTAAAATATCTAAAAATAACGAGACATATAGTAGGTTACATCGTTTTGTCAAAATGTTTCCAGCACTTCTGAAATGCATAGAAATCTGTTTTTAATGTATCATTTCCTTCATTTTTTAATGAGGTCATCTACTTAGCGGAGCAGCTGCGATGTTTTACATAGGAATTGCATTTGAAAATATCCCATAAATAATAATATTATTAAAAATATATTATTAACAATATACAAGGATCAGGAGTGGCACAAAGACACTAAATAAGAATCATTTTCTTCACATACATTACAACTAAAGTAACAAGTGTAGTCTGAGAATGTAATTATTAGGAAGTGTAGATGTTTGTGATCAAATTTAAGCAGTAAAAAGTAAAAAAAAGTAATCTGCACATTTAAAAAGAGCAGCCTCTATAAAAAATAAGTACAATAAGGAAAAGACGTACAGATACCAGTACATTTTTGTTAAAACAGAGAAGTTTAAAAACACTGCTAACTCGATTTTAGTTTAACTAATTCCGGGGTTGTGTTATAGTCTGGACGAGCAAAAACATTTGAAAGACTTTTTATGTTTTGTTCTGGTTCTTATCAACTCTTAGGACTCTTATGAGTTCACACAATGTTGATTCAGCCTATCAGCTCGACATGACTGAGCAGGTGGTGAGACAGAAGAAGCACACAGCACGAGTAAAGCAAGACAGCATCATATAGTTGAGTCAGTTTGATGCTGGGAAGCACCCATGACAAGTTTTTAGAAGTGGATTCGACTGATAAATACAAACCTGGATGTTCAGTAGGATCATGGTTTTGGCGTCTTGAGAGAGAGAGAGAGAGAGGATGAACCACCTCATCAGTGGTCACGTTCCATTGTTGTTGTCTGTCGTTACTGATACAGTAGAGAGAGCTGACTTTCTGTTGACTGTGGCGCCTGAATGGTCATGTAATTAAACATATTAGTATGTATAGATATTACTTCTGTCATTTCAAATGCATTTTCAAATGAATACCTAGTAGTGTGTATGTAGCCATACTCACAGGGTCAAACTGAAGTCTGTGTGGACAACTGGAATCAAGGAACTGTCATGTTTGTGAGTGTGAAACATGAGCATGCTTTGGCAGCTCTTTTACTGTGGTGGGATTAAGCAAAGCTTTCTTTGATTTAATTTTTTTGAAATGTCTTCAGTGTGTGAATGAATCATGCCCCCCCTTCCCTTCCCTTCCCTTCCCTTCCCTTCCCTCCCTCACAATTTGAATCACTTCAGCCATTAAAAACAAGCGGCGCCATAAATCCAATTCATCACATGACTCCCAATTCATTATGTTTTAAGTGTTGACTGCTTAAAGTGAGCTCTATCACTCATCCCGCCCCTTTTCCAGCCACCTCCTCTGCAGCCTTGCACAACTTGCAATGTAGGAGTGGGACTCATCTTGCAGTATTCTGTTATTCCAGACCATTACCATGTGCCAAGCTGGGAAAGAGATCCAGTGATGTGTGCTGCAGTTTGTGATTGGAGTGGATCCTCTCCCTCTCTCTCTCCCTCTCTCCCTCTCTCCCTCTGACAGCCATTTTAAACACTCGTTTATGCAGCGCTTTTAATATCAATAAGAGAAGCAGGCAGGCAGGCGGACAGGCAGCAGTTTCTTATGCACACACACACACACACACACACACACACACAGAGTGACACACACGGCCTGGCTGGAAATCAGCAGCCTCCATCTCCCTGGTATGACAGGGTGTGGTAATTATGTCGCTGTGAGAGTGTGTGCTGTTTGCTGGGTGAAAAATGATAATGGGGTGATTTTTAAGTGCCATATCTCCCGCACGGGTAATGAAAAGTACTTTTAATCCAGTTCGGAGGAACGGAGGGGTGGAGGAGAGGAGTGGCTGGGGAGGGAGCGAAAGCAGAGGGGACTGTTGTGAGGGGAGGAGAGGAGGAGGAGTGGAGGAATAAGAGGGTGCGCTCAGGGTGGAGGGATGCTGATAGAGGGAGCTGGAGGAAAGGAGAGATGGGGGAGTTCTGTATGGAGATGAGAGGACGAAACAAGGAGCGAGGAGAAGGTTTCAAGGCAATGCAGTGGATGAAGTGTGTGCGTGTGTGTGTGTGTGTGTGTGTGCGCCACACCAGGGGAATGTTAAGCCTTGGCATGAAGCTTGAGCTCAGCAATTAGAATAATTAAGAGGGACTGACAAGTCTCTTTCCCTTCCCTTCTCTTACTCTTCCCAGTTCTACCCCTCTCTCTCTCCCTCTCCCTCTGATTCCTGTGCCAGCTGTAAATGTGGAATATGTCAGACAACATTATGTCAGTTATGTCAGGTTAACACACACATGCGTTTGTTAGATGTCTGCGAGTGCCAGGTGTGTGAGTGTGAGTGAAAGGGGGAAGAAAAAAAGGAAATCCCGGCAACTTTGTCAGTTTTCATTTCTCTCTCCCAAAAGTGTGTGCTCATGATAAAGTTTGCATTAACACAAGCCGTATACTGTACATCTAACCCGTGTGAGGAATCTATAGACGCTGCTCTGTCAAACACAGTGCACTAATATCACCCTGGAGTCAGGATTGCCTAAAGGGCTTATCACGATCACGCGTAAAGGCTGGAAGAATAGGTGTGTTGCTATAGCACAGTGTATGTGTGTGTGTGTGTGTGTGTGTGTGTGTGTGTGTGTGTGTGTGTGTGTGAGAGAGTGAAGAAGAGAGAGTTCACTAATGACTTCACGGCCCATTAGCGCCTTTGCTTGATATGTCACACTTCATTATGTACTTAGATCAGCGGTGCATGAACTTGGAGAGGAGTGTGTGAGCATGTATGAAGCATGTTTGCGCTGGGGAGTGTGTTTCTTTTCCAACTTTTACCATATATATAGTTGAACAGCAGGTGCTGCTGCTCTGTTTTTTGGGACCGTTATTTATGTATTTATTTAGTTATTTAGTTATTAAGTTGTTTTTTTTTACATGATTATAAAAGGAAATTAAACTGCCTAAAGTATATGACTCTGTGCCTTCATTATACAAAGAGTCTACAGGAACTTATGCTCGCATAACCTACATTTGGACGGTAATTTTACATCACATTAATTTTATTCAGTAAAGGCTCTTTCACCTTAAAATTATTCCAGAATAATTTTAGGATAAAGTTTATTGTTTCTCTGTCCCAAGCTTGGCTCTGGATCCAGCGTGTGATTTTCGCTGCTACATAATCTGTATGCAGGACACCTGGGAGCAAAAAGAAAAAGAAAAAAGTCCCTGTCTAAGCAGATACATTTCTATCTGTTTAAATCTGCTTAACATTTTATAATGGGGGGGGGGGGGGCTGATATATGGAGAGTTTATTTGTCTTCATAATTTACAAGATCTCTTGTGTGTGATTCATAGATCAATTACTCAACGAGCCACCACTATCCAAACATGTATTCTGTTGTTTAAGCATGTCTTTGTATATAAATCCATCATAAAATCCTCAGTGTAAACCATTTGTTTGCACATTTGCACATGCGTATCAGTGTTAATATGCACATGCTTGCTCATACGCCCATGTAGTGTATGTGATATGTTTTAATTCATGGCAAACAGACAGCAGTGCGGCTGGGAAGGTTAGTTTTATCAGAGTGTGTTTATCTTAATTCCCCTCCGTCTCTTTTAGTCCTACCATCCATTATCTGTCTGAGGAGGCAGCGTGCTCTCCTGGGCCCTGCACACAAACATACACAGTTACCTTGGCGCTTCAAATATGATGATACGACTGTATGAGAGCGTGTATATATTGCTCACGGCGTGTGACTAACTGCCTGTGTCTTTGTCAGTTCTGTATGCATTGTTGCCTTGGCTCATGGAGAAGATGATGTTTTCATAGCGGTCCACTGTGACCTTGGCAGTGTAAACGGGTTGGTAATGTAATCATGGGCAGAGCAGAGAGGACGAGCTCTGACAAGGAACCATAAACAGGCTAATGGATGCATGCCATGCTAACATGACACATCTCACATGTCACACACCACGGCATATGCCACCATGGCACACACACACACACACACACTACTTTGAGGTCATATGTAACAAAAAGGGGGCAATTTACCAACGACAAAGGTCCTGAGAGAACCAGTCACATGCTGACAGCGTTCAGGAAGATTGTCCACACAAGGCTGGGCCCAAGTATCCATTTGGTGATATATATCGTCGTCCTTCCATGTGCAACACGATAACCGCTATGCCAGGGCAAGTATCGATATTTGAATGAACAAATGAATGCGCTCTAAAGTTAACAGTCCCGGCCAGTTTCACTTGAATGAGGGAGGGAAACTTAGGCGGACGTTAGAGCTGTTTTTACAGCGGGATAATGGTGGGGAAAGCTACATGAAGAGATGCTCCAAACACGTTCAAGACTTTGTTTTATGCACTTTGTTCTCAATGTTGTGAATAAATAGAGAAATCCTTTTTCATTTTTCACAGACATTTAGTTTTTTTTTCAGTTGGACAGATAATGTGACGTTTCGCTGTATGATTGTCTTACAATATATTGATTATCACAGAATTGTTGTATCGTGATATTATTGGTATACAATACGATATTGTATTGTATAGGGAGGTACCCTGTGATTCCCACCCCTGGCACACACCTGGTCTTAATATGTCCTGGATGTGTCTCTGGTGACCACATGAGATCAGTGACTATACAGATGTGTCCATTGTGTGTGTGTGTGTGTGTGTGTGTGTGTATGGGTCTGATTGATAGAGTGTGTCTGAAATTGTTATCCTTCCAGCAGGTTCTGGTCCAGCCAGCATGACCATGTGGGCCCTATAGGGGTTATTCTTGGGCTGGAAATACAGATCCCAAGTGGGTTTGTTTGTGGGTTCCAGGGGTGGCTCCACCCATGTTTGCTCACATAGGCTTTCCAAAGTGGGCAAACGTGGGTGGGGCCACCATGGAAACCACAGATAAACCCGCCTGGGACCCATATTGGGTCCCACTGATTTCTGAGGATCTGTTTGAGTGACTGTCAGCCACAAGATCTCCTTCCACCCCCGTTTCTCAATTTGATGAAATGATCCATTATAGGAGGAGTCCCGTTTGAAACTTCATTTATTTCACAAAGTTAAAGCCACTGCACCTCTGGGAACACTCAGTAATGAAATTGTTTAATACCTTTACCAATTTAAAGCTGTGTTTAACAGTGTGTTTAAATCTTGTGTCGTAAAGCGAGTACGACTAAAAACCCCCAAAAGAAGACATCCATTCAGCAGTTTGACACGAATGCTTCTTGTCCCCGCCCACTCCTGCTCTGCTGCTGCTGTATACACACTCATGCTCCCTCACTCAGCTCTGATGACACAGCATACAAATACAGTTACATCATTTCTGCTCATGAAGACCAGACAGGCAGAGTGATAACATTTGCCAAAAGTTATGCATTGCAGCTTAAAGATTAAGTCTACAATACAACCAAATGTAAACAATAAGAAAATGATTACTGTTGGATGCCACTGCACATACTGTAAGAGAGGGCGTCAACACATAAATATGAGATATTCAAATATTTTCATACACACACTACATTACCTCCTGTGTGGAGAATGACAGGCTCCTACAGGGGTACGACCTTCTCCTCATGCTGTTTGTCTTTAGGGTCACGTCCTGCCCTCTAACTTCTGATCCCTGACCTTTGACCTTAGTCTGTCAGGCACCAGACACCAGCACCAAGCTGACAGCTCCCAAAGCCCACTGACCTCGAAAGCAGTGAGACAGAGACAGAGAGAGAGAGAGAGAGACAGACCAGTGAGCGCTGACCTCTCGTGGGGTCAAGAAGAGAGAGACGGAGAAGAAAAAAACACACACACACACACAGATCGCTTTAATGAAATATGAAAAGCAAAGTGAGAGGAAATGAAAAAAAAAGAAAGGGATCTGATGATTTAGGGGAGGGAGGGGAGGAGGTGAGGAATGGGATAGGCGAACAAACATCGGTGAACCTGGCTACAGTGGAGGTCACGCTCTGCCTGAGGAGACAGGTGCCTCAAGATTAGCCTCCACATTAATGGCCTTTGCTTACTCACACACACACACACACACAGGCTCATACATGGCACAAGCCAGAGTGAGAGAACCATTATACCACAGGGACGTGGAACTAGTGAGAACATAGCTCTCACTCTCATATCCTATTTATACATCCTTTCCTGTACATTACAATCCTATTTAGCTCGCCCTGCTTCCTACACAATCCTATTTATGGACTCCCCCCCCCCCCCCCCCCCCACTCTACTCTAGAATCCTATTTGTATGCCCTCTCCTCCCGTATGCAGGTGCCATCTATCCTAAAGGCTGCCCACTGGGTGCGTGAGCTGTGGTTCAGGTGTGTGTGTGTGTGTGTGTGTGTTCATCAGTGATTTGTGTGTTAATGTATCACTGAAATTGGAGTGTTCCACCCTGGGATAAGAGAAACATTGCTGTGGGACTTTTGTGTTTTCAAACATCAGTCAGTCGTTGTGCAGCTAACTAAGATGCTGTCTCGTTCTCTAAAGGCTTGAAAAAGCTGTGTAAGATTTCAAATGTGAAGGTGGTTGAAGTTCTAAACGAAAGTTCACCTGCCACCTTAAAGCAGAACTTTGCAGGTCCGGTCGTTCCCCCTACACTATCTTTACGACTCCACCATAAACAGTCATCCGCGGTCTCCCTGCCCCTCTCCTGGCCGTGTGCATTTGGTTTCAGCTTAGCTTAATACCTGGTGAGGGTGTGTTGAGACCTGACACTTCCATCATGTGACACACACAATGACTCCACAGCTGTTCAAGTTGGTAAAAATGTGAGTGAACTCAACTTAACTTGTGAAAGTATAGCAGCTGTTTAAACCAAGCACGCTCACAGTAACTAGCAGAGTTCATTTCAGTGAAACCACATTAAATAAACAATTGTCAATGTTGAATTAAGGTTGCCATTGTTTTCCACATGTACTCTTCTTATAATTATTCTCTTGACAAACTGCTGAATGATCAGTAGAAGTCACTCCTGAGTCTTGTTCTGGGCTTTTCTTAGCACAAAAACCCAGATTAGCGACCCAGATTCTGCATGTGTGCGTGGGTTTTCTCGTGTTCTCTGGATCCTCTCACAGTGCAAACACATGCAGAGGTTAAATGGACGCTCTTAATTGACCGGTAGGTGTGAGTGTGAGAGTGAATGCTTGTTTGTCTCTATGTGACCCTGTGATGGACTGGCGACCTGTCCGGGCTGTGACCGACCGCCTTTCACCCTGTGTCAGCTGGGATTGGCACCAGCGACCCCACGACCCTCAGTGCTAGATGATGAAGGAATGAATGAATGTGTTTAATGTCCAAAAGAAGCTACACATTTCTTTCACTTAATGAGGGTATGATTTTGACAGTGATAAATCAGTGACAAAACAGGCCATCCTGCTCAAGATGAGTTAAGGTGAAAGCCGAGTTGCTTTGCCCTCCACCACAACCTCTGCTATCTGATGTAACACCGCGCACATCCCTGTCTCTGCATTCATAAATTGTCCACGAGTAAAGAAGAGTGTGTCTGTGTCTTCTGTCCCGTCCTATCTCCACCTGTCCCAGTGACAGGCCTCTTATCCTCCATTAGTGTATTTAAACAGGACAAAGTGCCTGTCCATATCACAGATCTGTCTCTACCTGACTCCCCTGCCTGTCACTCACCCGGCGATATGAAAGCATCCTCATTCTGTTTGAAGGCGGGAGATGAAACGAGAACAGCAGTCAGGGACCCGGCTGGCCTGACAGACTGGATTAGAGTATCCGATCCCAGGAAAAGAGGTACGAGGGAGGAGAGAGAAGGGCAAGGATGTTCCTGCCTAACTGGATTAGAGGAGGAGGTGAAGTAAAGGTATATGTAGAGCAAGGGTCTGTGTCTGTCTTCATTAGGGGGAGGATGCTGGAGCAATGTGGGCGTGGAGACTCCGGTGCTTGTCCGTATTAGCACGGGTGCTGATTAGCTTTCCACTCATATTTAAGTTTGCTCGTCATTACCTGTGTCTCTCAGACACTGGTCATGATGACGCAACAACATCCTCAACACCGACTCCTCCTGATGAAATGAGAGGAAAACAGTCAGGTCACCAAAGCATGACGTTAAACAGCTCAGTGTATGTGGGGGGAGGAAATCATTCACCGTATACTGCAATGACACCAGTGTGATTGACAGCTGGTGAAGTCCAAGCGGAACCTAGTTGCAGGTGATGTCTCTGAACTTCCTGTTTATTGAACATGGCGCTTGCTAAATTGCGACTTTGGAGGCCTCAGAACGGGAGTTTCAGATTCTTATGGGTGACGTCAAGATCTGTTGCTACTTGGACAAATTACAATATTATTGCAGTAAAAATCACAATAGGTTTATTGTGCGGAATTTCCGTTTTCAGAATATTCGTAATTGTTGATATTTTACTTGAGTGTCTTGAAAATGCTGTCTGGCTCGCTAAAAGGCAGTCCTAGTGATTTATTTCTTATTTCATCTCATTATCTTATTAAGATTCTCTTGTTTCCCTTTTTTTTTTTAAATATAAGTAGTTATTTGTTACTTACTTACTATTTATTTTTAAACCTAAGTCATGTATTTTTGTAACTGTAGTAACATATTTTTGTAACACTTTTTGACAATGTTAGTATATTTTTGTGTAAAATTGTAAAAATCTGAAAGTCCATAATTGTGTCTTTTAGATACAAAGTAAATGGACACATAAATGGACGTATGGCTCTGCCCATTTTACACTTATTGCAATAACATTGTGAATTGCTGTTATATTAGTCAAATGTTTATAATGTCATCCATAGCTTACTTTGTATACAGCGCTGTACTGTAGTTCCAGTGATATTGATGCATAGCGCTCAGTATTTCAAACAAATGATATATGACGTCTCCCATTTGGCAGACATTTTTATCCAAAGCCACCACTGGAGTGAAATAGTGTGAGTGAGCTGAATTTATTAATCATTCAATTAACTAAATGTTCCGTCTTGGTATGGTTCAGATGAATGGACTGTCAGTCTTTAATGCAATCTAATTCTCTGCACACCTCAGGAGAGATGCTGAGAATTTAACTGCTCTGCAACTCTTTAATTTCTCTCACCCTCTTACTGCCTTTCACCTGCATTACTCATTCCCTGGTACACTTTTGTCATATTCATTTGTATTATTTCTCTGCATGTTCTCTGTGGTAGCGATCGTTGGAGTTGTCCTGCAGCCTTGTAGCTTTATCTCTCCTCTCCTTCCTCCTTCAGCCCTCAGATAGAGTCTTCCTCTGTGTCTTTGGAGCCGCCTGGTAAAGACAGTCAGGGCAGTCGATCGTATCAGACTATCAGGCCAGTTCAACCATAAATTACCTGCAGCTAACAAAGCATGCTGCTGTAACTATTACACAGGCAGTCAAAGTCACCCCGGTCCACATGGCTGGGCGGCACTCTCTCTACCCCTCTCTCTCTATCTCTCTACCCCTCTCTCTCTATCTCTCTACCCCTCTCTCTCTCCCTCTCTCCCTCTCTCTCTCCCTCTCTCACAGAATGATTGCAGACCAGAGAGAGTAAAGTGTTTGTGAGGCCCCTGGCCCACTCTGAGACTTTTACTATTTACCAGATACGACTTCAAAAAAGACGTTGTAATGCAACAATTACAGACACAGAATGACTTCTGTCCACGGTGTGATAAATGTTGTTACATTGGAAGAAGACGTGGAAACATTTGGTGGTTTGTTAAACAATGAAGAATTGAATCAGGAAGAGGAATGTTTTGTTTTTTTTAAATAGAAAAAAGGAATCAGATCTTACATACATTATTTTTTTGTGTAGCGTTTTCTCCTTTCTTGACACAGGGAAACCAAAAGGCTTCTACACGTCAGATTTAAAAGCCACTAGTGTGTAGAATTAGAGACACTTATGTCCTTGTGCTATCATGGAAGTGACATCCCTAAATAATATGGCAGTAGCAAATAAAACATAAAGAACATACACTTGATTCTGATATCTGCCTCCTGACTGATTGTGTGTAGATAATGTTTCACTCAGTCACACGTTGACACACACAAATGTGCTTTTACTAAAAACAACCACTTATTTTAAAGTAGTTGGAGAAAAAAACTAATGTATGAAGATAAAAAAAAAGAATTCATATTTAAGTGTTCATTTTACATTCATTTGATTTATTGTTACAGGTTGACAGGATGGGAATACGTGCTTGGATGAACCATTTTGATCAGCCATGAAATAATTGAATGCCTAACCATTGAGATGGTGTAGTCGTGGGATGTGGGACGGTGTGTGACTGTGACAGCACGACATCCTTAAGTAAAAATATCACAGTATAATGACTGCAGCTCTAAAATGTCACCTCCTTCAGCCGTCACAGCATCCAAAACAGCCATTCCTGCACTCTGTTTTTGACGAGTCATTAAACGCGGCTCATACTTAAGGCACGGAATGACAGCAAATTTGATCCGTTTTGATTTTGTGACTTTTTAATAACACGGCGTACCTTATAGCTGGTTACTGGCCCATGTTTAAAATGGCGTTGGAAAGTACTGAGAAACTTCTCAGCTTGTGATTTAAAGGCATTTTCATTGCGCTTGTGTTGTGTTATGTTGAAGTGTTTGTTGTGCACAGACAGAGCCGAGCTGTATGTGCAGCTCTGTGTTATTGGCTAATTGAGAGCGTGTTTTGTGCTGCAGTCGTGCCCTCGAGGTTAGTGTTTGCACACCCACACAGTAGCAGGACAAATGAGAATACACCCCGCCATCTGCCCAAGAGAGACACTCACTTGCCCTCTCCTTGTCCCTCTACCCTTGGCCCCCCCCCACCCGTGCCTTTTACTCTTTTCGTCGCATTTTTATTCCTTCCTTCAAGCTCCCACCTCTCTTTCACCCTCGCACACCTCTCCCCCTCCGTCCCCTCTCCCATCTTCCCACAGTTTGATCCAGCCCTCTTCATTTCTGCCACTCTTGTTTCCTCCGTGCTGTTCTCTCTCCTCTTCCTCCACCAAGTCAGTGTGAGGTGTGTTTGTGTCGTGTCACTGGGGTTCAGGCTGTCGTGTTACGGTGTTACCGTTCCCCCGTTCTGAGCGTTCAGTCGGCGCGATCCATAGGGGCTGACACCGAAGGTGACCCCCGGTCGGTAACCTTGGAGACCAACTTTATTAAAATGAATTTGAGTAGAGGGGCCGTCCTGACAGCAGCATAATTACATCGCAGAGCATCAGCACTAATTTATGCAGCCCGCATTCAACCGGTCAGGAGTGCCGAGATGGGGTCAGCGTGCGCACACACACACGTGGATATACACACACACACACACACACACACACACACACACATTTACGGTAGCATAATGGAACACACTCTCACGTTGACTCAAAAAAGACACAAACAACTGGATCAGCATACCAATAAAAATACATTTAGTGTCTTCTTACACACACTGACCCCGTCCCTCTGCTGTGTCTTGACTGTTTGAGGTCAGACCGTGTTTGAATGTGAGACATGTGTGCATGTGTGTCAGTGTATTTATCCGTGTTCTGTGGACGGGAGCTGGACAAAAATGAAGCAGGAACATCACATACTGGTGGGAAATGTCCAATTCTAATACAGCGTGTTTGATCTTAGGAATCAAATAAAAAGGAAAAAAAAATTGGGAAAACTAGAGGGAACCAATTTAAATTGAAAGTCCATTAATAATTTCTTTTGTTTTCTGCTTTGACACAAATTACCTTGATAAAAGGTCACATCTCCAAGCCTGCAAGTTTTCTTTTGTACAGTTTAATTATCATCACGTAAGATTCAAAGTTTTCCCAATCCTAACAGAGTGTGCATCTAATAAATCTTCGTCAATCATCTATATCCCATATTCAAATGTCATTATTGAACAGACAAACTTCTGCATCTGACCGAAAACGACAACAGTGACTAAGTATTGTGTTGTGCTTGACAGCTTTTCACTCAGCGCATGACAAACATTTGGGATTTCAATCACTCTGTGCTCATATATTGATCGGGAAGTTCCTCTCTGTCTGTTAAGATCCATTTTTGAGAGAAAAACAGCTCCGATAATGTGTCGCTGATTTGCGACCTGGCTGTGACAGAACCTGCTCAGCCGTCCTGTCCTTGATCTAAACTCAGCTTCTGCTCGCATGCTGGGAGTTTTCACTTCACACGTCAGGGCTGCTCTCCCTCCTGAAGAGATAATATACCAAGAGATGGGCTGAGACGTGAGGCTGGCATGAGAGGAGAGGAAGAAGGGGTCAGAGGAAGAGTAAAAAAGAAGGTGAGGAGGGAGGTGGAGGGATGGACGTGGATATAAGTCACAGCTTCAGTCACCACGTTGGAGCCGTTGTGACCAAGGGCACACTAATCTATCCCATTAGCAGATCTCTCTAACCCTCTCATAATGTTACTGCTAGCTGCTCTCCTGTGACGTGTTCCTGGTTTGTGTGTGTGTGTGTGTGTGTGAGACAGTGGATGTGAATGAGACAGAATGCTTTTGAACTGTGTGTGTGTGTGTGTGTGTGTGTGTGTGTGTGTGTGTGTGTGTGTGTGTGTGTGTGTGTGTGTGTGTGTGTGTGTGTGTGTGTGTGTGTGTGTGTGTGTGTGTGTGTGTGTGTGTGTGTGTGTGTGTGTGTGTGTGTGTGTGTGTGTGTGTGTGCTTGTGTGTGTGTGTGTGTGCGCGTAATGGCAGTTCAGCTAGTTGCTCTCCTGTGAAAATGACACATTCCTGCCAAATTAATATCATTACTTTCAGAGTTTAATGGGCCAGTGCTGCCTTCTTATTTAAAACAGAACATCCCTCTCTCGACCTCCACCAAGAGGGAAAAGGGGTGGGGGAATAGGAAAGGAAAAGCCTCCTTTTTTTTGCTCTACCAGGGCCACAAAGAGGAAGACGTCCATGTTGAGAAGGTTCAGTTAGCTTAATAGAGGCTAATCAAACACTCACAGCCACATGTGAGGTTCCAACGTGTTTGTCCATTTACTTAACATCGGCTATACTCCAACCTTATGAAGGCTGCTTGTACAGCTCTAACTCTATCATACATGGGTGCAGAGGTAGAAAGAGTAAAAGTACCACTATTGTGAAAGAATTTTACTTAAATACAAGTAAAAGCACTGGTTTAAAAATGTACTCAAGTTAAAGGAAGAAAGTTGCTTGTTTAAGAATTTACTCAGAGGTTAATTTTTTACACAGTTCTTTCTTGTGCCGTGCAAAGAAGGACAAGGGGACACAAATCTGACATTTTAATTAAAGGCAAACCTTTACAATTAATTAATAATTAAAGTGCTGACAAAATAAAACATGTAAACACATAATGTATCAGTCAAAATGGGTCAAAGGTCACAAATGCTTTAACTTTCTCACTCACTAAGGGAGCTTAATTAGTGCCAATTCCATCCTCACCTGTCCTCTTCATTCACCTGTCCTCATCGTTCACCTGTCCTCATCATTCACCTGTCCTCTTCATTCACCTGTCCTCATCGTTCACCTGTCCTTATCATTCACCTGTCCTCATCATTCACCTGTCCTCATCATTCACCTGTCTTTATCATTCACCTTTCCTCATCATTCACCTGTCCTTATCATTCACCTGTCCTTATCATTCACCTGTCCTCATCATTCACCTGTCCTCATCATTCACCTGTCCTTATCATTCACTTGTCCTTACCATTCAAACGTCCTAATCATTCACCTGTCCTTATCATTCACCTGTCCTCACCATTCACCTGTCCTCATCATTCACCTGTCCTCATCGTTCACCTGTCCTCATCATTCACCTGTCCTCATCATTCACCTGTCCTTATCATTCACTTGTCCTTACCATTCACTTGTCCTTACCATTCAAACGTCCTCATTGTTCACATGTCCTCGTCATTCACTTGTCCTCATCATTCAAGATGAGATTCAAGAATCAAACAATGCCACACTGTAGATGAGTTAAAAAGACTTAGAAATCCTGAAAACATGTGCTAATCTCCAACATTTAGCAAGGACATAAATCTTAATATACAGAGCTGCACATACATCTAAAATCTTAATATTTTAATGATATTTTAATTCTGTGTCTGACGGAGTTTGTGCTCCGATCATGCAGGAAGTGCTGAACTAATCTTTTCAATGAACTGATTCAGTACACCAAAAACAACTGCTTTGCTCGTCACTAGTTTGTGTCGCGTATATCATGACATTTTTATGCAGCCCAAGTTGAGGAGGTACTATGAAGTAATGGAAAAGGACGTGCCTGAAACCGAGTCGAGTCGAGTTGTACTAGAACTGGTTCTTGAAACCTTTTGTATTCTCAGTTATTGTTACGGCTGTGTTCATGTACGTAACATTAAATAAAAACATCATTTTTAGCGTCATTTTTTGGTGTGTTTAGAGGCTCCTGTCTTTTTCTGCCAGCATTTGCCAGCTTGTGTTTCACTGTACGCCTTTCTGGTCACTGCTTTTCCTTTTCTGCTACCTTAGAGTTGGAGTGTGTGTATAGTATGAGCAGTCTGTTACTGTGTCATTCTTCAGTTGGAGTCAGCACTGTGATAATGAGTTCATTTGGAAATACACTCTGCAGGCTGTCTGTGCGTGTGTGGGCGTGTGCACGGCAGTGTTTGCACACTCTGTATCAACGTGAAGTATAACCATTGTGCACTACATTATATGTGTGTGTGTGTGTGTAATACTTGGGATGTGTGTGCACCTGTGTGTGTGTGTGTGTGTGTGTGTGAATATGTCAGATTGCCGCAGGAGACCAATTAGCTGGTGCATCAGTGAGGAGGTGAGCATACACACACCTGTGTGTGGCCCTATTACACCAGCTCATCACACATTCACATACCAACACACAGACAGCATTGCTTTTCTTATAATAGAAACATAGTGACACTTACAGTACATGGACCATATGGAATAATGACTCCGTGGTGCCAACCTGTCAGACGTGAGTCACCAGCGAGCGTTATTTCAACCTGGTATTACTAACTTAACCAACTTTTGTGAATTATGGGATATCTTGCTGCTGCTGAATGGTTGTCGTAAGTAATATGTACTTTCCATTTGAGCTTTCTTTGCTCCAACTGCACGACTTTTGGATTCACACACAGTGGCTGGGATCAGAGCGATTCAGTCCAAACTTTGAGGTGTTGTGAACTGACTCAATCAGGTGATAGCGGAAAAAAGCAATAAAGCAGCCGGGACCCTTCATGTATAATTCAGATCTTTTATGGTAGGCTATGCACCCATATGGGCATGCGAAAAGAAGACTAAGGCCATTTCCAGACAGAGAAAGGCCCTTTTAAAAGCTTATCCCTGTGCCAGAGTCCTGCTCATTTTACTGCTTCTCTTTAATGAATAGGTGTCCAATAAGGCCTTTTATTGTCTTAGCATATGTTGCTTTTATTAGGGGAAAATAATTAGGTTGTGCGGATCACTTCGAAAGTCCTCTCACAAGATAAAAATGAGATAGTTTCACAGTCGTTGCGCAAGTCCTTCTGACTCCCCATCGTTTTCCCCTTGGATGCCTTGTGTCCTAGCTCCCTCATCTCCTCTTCTTCTTCTTCCCCTGCTCCTTCTCCTTGTCCCTCCACTCATTGTTATCCCTCCTCCTCCTCTTCCTCCTGTCCTTTGCATTCCCTGTACCTCATTCCCCACTTGCTCTTCCATTGTTCCTCCTGAACATGTGGGCATTAAATGTGTGCAGGGATGTTGCATTTGGCTCCACATTTACACACACACACACACACACACACACACAGATGAACAATCAGAGTGTGACAGGAGGCTTTTGATGACTGACACTTGGCTGATCTTATCTGGTGCAGCAGAGTAAAGGAGAGGCCGCAGAGAAAGAAGGGGGGGGGTCGTGTCGTTGCTTTGCCTGTGGTGCTTTGTGTTGATGACTGCTTTGGCCCCTGTTTTGACCTGGTATTAACATCCATCCTCAGTGATCCCGTCGCTTGCATATGGCCTGAATGACTCCTCACACCCTGCATGCGTCTCCAGTGGTCACATGGATCAGATCTAGCATCTGTACATGTGACTGAAACATCAAATAAGTTTTGGCCATTAGACAAAAAGAAACCGTGTTAATATTGTGGTGTAGGCGGCTGTGAATATATTAACATATGAGGGCTGATTACTAAAAAAATAAAAACTGAAAGTACTGCGGATCAGACAATGTCAATATGTCTCCGTCAATGTGACTACACAATGTCCTCAAACCACCTCCAAATGTGACGCTGCATCCATGGATGCTTTTGGAGTGTTCAGACTCAGTGGGATCTGCTCATGGTGGATCACGCAGCACAGATGTTGATACCAAGTCTGAATGGGGTCAAAGTTCACCTCTCTGCGCTTTTCTTCTTATTCAACACGACTCATCTGTGATTGTGGTCTACAGAGAAAGTGATCCATTGACTCACCTCTTATGACCTTAGTCGCAACACCATGCATAGCCATTCCTGTAAGTGATGAGGCTCGGGGGGTGGGCCGTCGGGGGTCGCTGCCGGAAAAGCAGGGGTTAAGGAAGGAGCGGGGTTAAGGTGGACAGACAGAGAGGCAGAGATTGCACAGGCATTAGGAGGTAAGAAGGGAGGGAGACTGGCCCTTCCATCCTGTCCTTAATGCCCCTCTGGGGAGCTCGCTGCCCGTGTGAGTATTAGCCACCAGCAGGTGGGCTAATGTAGTGTATGAAATAGAGTTAAGTACATACAGATGACCAGACATAGACTAATCACCTGCGTGATTCATGATAAAGGAAAGTGATTACTCTTTTTAGATGTAAACAAGGTGGCAGTCAGATTACGGACACGACTCTAACGCCATTTTCTCTCTTGATGTCACAGCTACGCCCTGCACACATCTGTCATTCACACGGGGGTAGGAGTTTGCCTTTAAAGATCATAAAACGTACTTTAAAATACTCGATATACTCAGAACTCCTCAGTATGAAGCCAGACAATAAAGCTTTGTTGAAAATATAGGAAGAAGAATGGATGGATGGATTCAGGGAACTGGATGGAGTGCTTTTGCTTTGAAACAGGAACAGGACGTGTGTGTGACATATAAGACAGATGTAGATGCTGAAACTGAGGTGAAAGATACTACTGTGCTACTGTGTATTTTTGCTGAAAGATGCTCAGCTCATGGTTAAAAAAGGTCTATTCTTAAAAATGGTGGCTCATCAGCATCTGGTCATAACATGTGACCAAATGACATACACAGTCAAGGCACAGATGTGTCATGTATAGAGCTGCAACAATTATTTTTTCGATGAATCGTTTGGTCCATAAAATATCAGAAAACCTTAAAAAATGTTGAGCGGTGTTCGTCAAACCTGGAGATGATTATGTTCTCAAATGTCTTATTTTGTCCACAAACCAAAATGATTCACTTTTAATGATTTCTTTGTTAACCGGAGCAAATAAATCACATTTAAGAAGCTTAAACAATCGGAAATCTTGTTTTAATCATGAAAAAAGCTTTGAACCGATTAATTAATTTAGTAACCGATTAATAATCGATGAATTGTTTCAGCTGTAGTCAAGTGTGTTACTCATGTTGGACATGATGCTGTTGATTTCAGAAATGATGGATACAAATATTGCCCTGGTATAGATACTAGATAAATGTGTTTTATTGTGCACCCCAGTCCCTGACCTTTCAGGTCTATGACACAGAACTACAATCTGTGTAAGTTCAGCAATAGCGGTGCGGTGTGAACACCCAGTTCAGCTTTTTTCCTGCATTGTCAGATGCAGAATAATCTGTTCCCCTCACACTATTGTTTTATTAAATCATTTCATCCTGTTAAGATGATAAAGCTCACATCACAGTGACTTACGTTTGCCTCACGTGACCTGTCAGCTCACCTCAGTCAGGGTGACAGAGGTCAGAGGGGTGAGTGTCACAGGGTTGCTTTCTGAAGTGTGCGCTGAGGTGTTTGAGCTGCTAATCTCCTCTGCTCTTGGTTGAGTGGTCAAGCTCAATGGAGGGACAGCTTGTTTATCTGAGGCCACTGCGTTAGCCAGGATTCCCTCTACAGCTGGGCCAGGCACGCTCAGCAGAGCTGTCGGCTCGCAGAGCTGTCGGCTCGCAGAGGTAAGCACAGCTGAGGGAGAACTGACACACACACACACACACAGCATTCTTCTACTGAGGACACTGAGGACATAATGCATTCCCTAGCCCCTTACCTTAACCTTAACTATCACAACTTAGTACCTAACCCTAACCCTTAACCTGAGCCTAACCTAAACACAATTCTAACCCTGAGTGTGAAAAAAAAAAAAAATGTCCTCACTTTCCCAAAAAATATTTTAGGTCCTCACAAAGACGCACATACAAGAACACACACACACACAAAGAACAGCACTACACGGAGAATCTTATGATTTCAATGATTATTTATTAAATGTAAAATATCTTTAGCACAGATTAAAAATCAGACACCTCCAACTATTTAAACATCACAGGTTGAAAAAAAAAAAAAAAACATTCCTGAAACAGAATCACAATCCCACAATCCCTTTGGAGTCCCACTTTCAGGATAGCTATAGTCCACGAGGCTGTGCAGAGGGTTGAGGCAAAAAAAACAAACCCAAAACCAAAAAAACACTCTCCTCCTGTTCCCTTTATTCAGCGTACAACCCAGGAAGTACATGTTGTAGAAAATGCTTTTTTTTTTTAACCTTTAGAACGCATGTACTGTACGTTAGCAGCTGCAGGTCGGATTTATAAAAGTCTCTATTTTACACGTTTGTTCTCCTAAAAATCTGACTGTATTGGCAGGAAATGATCAGCATTTCTCCACGGTCGACTGCATGTTCAGCGGGAGTTCACATGACGAGCGTGGACATAATGCGTCAATGATCTGTGGCTCACGCCCGCAAACTAAACGTCTGTGAATAGCTTTATCGAGTGAGTGTCGCTGCTGAAATGGAGCGCCATCACAGGGTCGGCTGGTGAACTCTGTCTGTCTCTCTGTCTGTCTCTCTGTCTGTCTGTCTGTCTGTCTCCTCTCTGCTCTGCCTCAACCCTCGCTGCTGTACAAATGCCACACTGACGACAACTGACACAGATGGTGAGCAGAAACACAGGACAGGCAAAGGAAGAGAACCACCCACAGGAGTAAGAAAGAAAGGAAGACTTTATACACACACTGTCCAAGAGAGAATATTGCCTGACAATATTATCAACTCAATTATTTTTTATATTATTATTATTTTAACATTTTCTGTTTTTCCACTTTTTTAAATGATTGTTTTTTTTTTCTTTTTTCTTTTCTTTTAGCACATGCCATATGAGAATTTGGGGATTATAAAAGTACCTGAAAGAATTGCTAGGTCTTCAGCATGCATAGCTGTTTCTATTTACAGGGTTTCATATGTACAGGGACGGGCCAAAAACAGACTGCTCTACAGTACTGGGTTTATTTACATCCAAGTCAGAGGGAGAGGGTCAGTGTCATAACTACAGATGTGTGTGTGGGGGTGGGGGGGGGCGGGGGGGGGCGGGGTCACATGCATAGAGGGTCAGAGAAATGCTTTACACGGCTGAGTACAACTCGGACGAGGAAGACGTGGAACAGAACACGGCAAAGTAACATCACTGTGAATTCAACACCATCACATCTCCCCCCATGTTGCCTGTTTTGCTTTTGAATACGCTTGATTTTCCAACAACTGATTATTGCATAACACTATACAAGGATGTATATAGTATCTATTGCAAGGTCATGAGGTCCTCAGGTTATGAGTCAACACAGAGATTGGAAGACTTGGATCTGATCCCGTAGCAGTTCCAGAGCCATAGGAGTGGAGTACAGGCCTATCAGCTTATTGCAGGGTGTTTTTGTGTTTATACAAATAAAAGTCAATTCTGATCTCACTCAACACCTGCTCCTTTGGTTTGTCATATGGCTGAAATGATCTTTACGGTTGGATTGTTTAGCATAAAGGATCATTTTAAATGAGTGCGCCCTCATCTGTCCCATCTTCTCCCCTCCCCAGATCAGTGTGGTGGTAGCAGAGCTGTTCTAAAGTAAAGTCTGAAGTCATTCATAAGAAAGTTCTGCTCAAGTCACCCTCACTGTGCTGTGTAATGACTTAGCCATTGTTCTAGTTTATTTCTGAGCTCAGAACACATTTGGAGAAAAGAAAAGAAAAGAAGAAGGATATAAATGTGTAGCTACAAATGCTTGAAGTCATTCTTCTCTGGAGAATAGAATGAAATGTGTGAGCAGCTTTCTGACCAAGCCACTTGCACAGCAATAGGCAAGGAAAGGCACACACTCACACACTGAATCACCATGATTAAAGGTCCAGTGTGTAACATTTAGTCATCAGAAATGAAAGATACTCCCTTTAAGTACATTTGTAAAGGTGTATAACCCCTTCAAAATAAAACATTGTTCGATTTTTGTTGCCTTAGTATAAGCCTGTTATATGTGCTTTAGGCAAGGGCCTTTCTTTAAGGAAGCCATCTACAGAAGCCTGAAAGGACAGAAACGTCAGAGTGTGCGCTTACACATAAACACATAAGACTAAGAAGAAGGACATCTTTTCTGGTATATAGAGGCCACCGTAGTTCTGCACTCTCTCCAACACTGTAATTACACACTGGACCTTTAAATAAACAAATAGCGTACAACATGGCAATTACGTCTCATGGGTGAGTCCAAGTCCAGTCGTTACTTCAGTCCAGTCAAAGTCCACAGCTCTGGGTAACCGAGAAGAACAACTCTTAAACATCACAGATGTTTTTTTCTTTTTGTTTCCTCTGAAAACTGTACACAGGGTGATGATTCACATGTAGATGTAGAAGAAGAAGAAGAAGAAGAAACACAACGGCTACATTTACAGATACAAGCTACAGTTTCACAAACGGCTGATTCACCAGAGATGGTTTGGTCTATTATTATTTAACTTATATGTAGATTGTGTATGTGTATGCTTTTGTGTCTTTGTGTAATGTAAGTGCATCAAGGTTGTTGAGCATCTTCCTCTTTATAACTCACCCCCCCCCCCCATCTCCAAACACACAGTGATAGATGGCTGTGGTGGGTGGTTGAGCATGTTAATGTCTAATCTCATCAGCTTTATCTTCTACTCGGGTCGCAAGGTCAAGTGGTGAGGGTGGGGGGGCGGGGGGGCTAAACAGCAGTGAGATAGCATGTTGCTGGACACACAGGACGGATGGTGCAAGTTTGTGTTGTGTACTGATACAAATTATTTAAAGCTGCAGTGCGTGACTTTTGGGGATGGTTGTGTTGTTGTTGTTGTTGTTGTTGTTGTTGTTGTTGTTGTTATTGTTATTCTGCCTTAGTTTGGTCTTTGTGAGCAGAAAGGACATAACATTATTAACATGCTACTTCCTGCATCAGAAAATTGCTCTGCTCTGTCAAGCAATACTATCAGACCTGACCGAGGGAGCGTTTGTGTGTATACGGCAGCAGCGCAGAGGCGGGCGGGGACAAGAAGTGTTGATCTTGTCAAACTGCGGAACAACTGGGTTTGTCGAGCAGAAGAATTCACTTTTCGTGATTCTCTGTTTACAGCTGTGTGGACACAGAGAGAGTCTTTCAGATCTGATGGGTTGAATCAGTACTGTGTGAACTTATGTTGACAGTGGTTTCAATTTAAGACACATTTGTTGTTTTTTATTTAAAAGTGATGCACTAGAGTTCTAACTGCATTTAAGGGGTAAAAAAAAACCCTGGACATCCTGTATGTGACTGGACACAAACAAACTGCTCTGAAAGTCAGCCAAGTTCAGTGTGGCGTGGGTGAGTCAGAGCCCACGGCACTGACATCTTCAGTGGACTTTAAAAGGCGTTTGGCTTTCAGACGACCAGCTCAATCAGATGCCCTAAGCGAGGCAGATGAGTTAAACTGAGCGCGTGTGAACCTGCAACGTGGAGACACTGCCTGGCATTTGTCTGTCTTTGATACGGCGGGGATGTGATGTGGATGAAGTTATCGCCCCACTGGCAGGTGAGACAGACAGCGGCGCACAGAGAGATGCTGCCTTTTCATCTGCTGTTTACCAGCCGCTCTCATCACGCTGCACTTCAAACATCCTCAATCTGCTGCTGCTGCCACGTTACACACCAGGGCTCCTCCTGGTGGAAGTTTACTTAGAGCTTAGTGAGGGTTCTCTGTGTGTGTGTGTGTGTGTGTTTAACAGATGATGAGAAAATCATTTCTTTGAATCCGATTTGTGTGTGTGTGTGTGTGTGTTTTTGTTCATTGCATTTGCATTTCTGTGCACTTGAATGTGAAAGTCTAAGCGCTTCAGACGTTAATGGATCGCTCCACTTCATGTGTATTGGTTTTACAGCTGCTTTACGAAGCTGCTCAAACACTTGGCATGTCATGTGGATCCATTATGCATGTGTGTGTGTGTGTGTGTGTGTGTGTGTGTCGCCCATGTTTGACTGCTGCGTGTGAGGAGGTTGTCTCAGTGTGAGCCAGTGCTCCGAGCTGAACATTAGTCCACAGTCGTCACATCAGTGTTCCCTCTCTCTCCCCCTCCCCTCCCCTCCCCTCCCCTCCTCCTCCTCCTCCCTTCTCATTGGGAGATAAAGAGGCGCAAACATTTCATGTGTCCGTACAGAAGTCATCTGCAGCCTCAGAGTTTGCAGGGAAGCTGTCACAGCAGCTTTTAGCCGGAGCGGCAACATGAAAGATCCGTCTTTGAGCGGCGGGGTTGTGTGTAATTCTCTCAGACGTGCTTATTCTGCTGCTTTCATTTTCAAATGTCACAGAAATCTCTCTCTCTCTCTCTCACTAATTACTGAGTGACGGGGCAGAGTGTAAACTTAGCAGGTCGAGTTCAAATTCACTTTCTTTTCTTCTTGTTTCTTGGCTTTAGACGACATGAAACATGAGTCTTTTCAGGGTTGAGACTCGACTTAACTTCGAATAACTGAGAAGAGCTGGAGGGAAACACTGGTGTGTTTTTAGAGACAATTACCAGTTTTGAAATGATCCAATTAACAAATTGCAATTTATTTGATTTTTAATTCATTATTCATTTTGGCCCAACTATTAGAAACAAGTCATATCTTTAAATACTCGTCCTTGCGTTAGAATAGAGACGTTGAGACTTTGTTCTCACGTGGGAAATGCATCCACTGTATTTCAAATTTATAACACTAAAGTATATGTCAGAAAAAAATTTTATTTTACCCAAATCATCCAGCCGTTTGTGAGTGTGTGTGTGTGTGTGTGTGTGTGTATGAAAATATCCCTTAACTATAACCAACAGACGATTAATTCAAACACAGAAATCCAGATTTTTCTGGTAACTTATTCTGAACTCATATGCACATCATGTGAAAACATACTGTAACTCTGTACTCAGGCGTCCACGCAGGAGCTGGTGTCATCGCCGTGTCCGTGTTCTCACCTTTTATTTCAAATCTCACTTATCTGTAGCGATCACATGGTCCCATAGAGCCAGAGGTCCTGTACACACGGGTTGAGATAAATAAATAAATATATGTATATATAAATATATGTACAGTCAGGGGTATCTGCTGCTCCCATGGTCATCGTAGGCTTTCAGGGGGAGGAGAGAGAACAAAGCATGGAGTCTTTTCTTTTCTTTTCTTCTTGTCCTGGAGACGCTCTGCCCGGCTGTCACCTCTCTGCCTGCACGTGTGTTTTATTTCTGACAGAGGACGCAGGGACGTGGTCGCAGATGCAGTGTTTGTGATTGATCCTCGTGTCTGTGTGTCAGGACACGAGCGCTTCATAATCTGTCTCGTTTGTGTCTTCTTCATCTTCTTCTTCTTGTGTCTCTGTTACAGCAACAAGGAGCAGCCACCACGGTGTACTGCGCTGTCGCCCCGGAGCTGGAGGGATTAGGAGGCATGTACTTCAACAACTGCTTCCGTTGCATGCCGTCCGCACAGGCCCAGGACCAGACCTGCGCTGCCAGTCTGTGGGCGCTGAGTGAGCGGCTGGTTGCAGAGGGGTCAGTGGGTGTACAGGCCCTCTGATGGACGAGAGGAGGAGGAGGAGGAGGAGGAGGAGGAGGAGGACGACTAGCCAAACAGGAATCATAGAGATAAGATGGTGGGTCTTGATGATGTCCAGTTAGATATAAACTAAAAGATAACTGCACTATACAAGAGCTGCCAACCACAGAAAAGTCCATCACGTCACTACAGGGGCTAAAATACTCTACATACACACGACAGGAATGTGGTTTTTTTTTGTGTTTTTTTTTTTTTTTTTTTAATTAATAGACACTCTATTCAAAAAAAGGGTCAAAGAAGTGTTGAGCTCTGCTGTGGGTCTTTACAGTGAGGGGACAGGAGAGGGATTTGGGACTCTGTCTCCGACTCTCTCTGCGTCTTCTGCTGTTTCTTATTTCAAAGAGTAAAAGTTTATAAAAGCAAATGATCCGTTGTACTAATACAGGATTGGCTAATTAGCATACACTCTAAAGTGTTTGCATCTGATTCCAGCAATAATGCACCATATGGGAAACACTGTGTTTCCAGCTGATGTTTGTTCACTTTCCTCTTATCAAGCTTTATATGTAGATGTTGATGTTTCCTATTAAGTTCCAGAGGGAACTGGTTAATCATTGTGCTAAATCTTTTTTTTTTCCTTTTTTATTGGTGTTGGGGGCGGGGCATAGAAGAAATAAGGAGTAATGGGCATGTGGTACTAATGGATATATAAACACACTAGAAGTATGATTCCTATGTACAATATTCTGCAATAGTTTCATTTCTTATCAATCTCCCTATTTGTTGACTGTACATTATTTACAACATCCTGATTCTGATTTGTGGGCGTGTGCTGAAGGGGTGTGGACATCATATCTTTTGTCTTTTGTTTAGTTTTTCTGCTGAGTCTCAATTACAATTTGGAGGTATTATGGGGTGATCTGGGTCCGATTGAATATTAAACACCGGAGGTGGAGATTCATATTTCCAGAGGCCGTGATCGTTAATTTCTGTTTCTTCTCTCGTCGTTTGTATTAGAGTCTGTTGTCTTTTTTTCTTTTCTTTAAAATCATCGTGGTTTTAATAGTGAACTCTCTGGCTTTGGCTTCGTTGTGTTCTGGTCGCTGTGAAGCCGCTGTCGTTGGGAAGCTTTTTGAGACATTGTGCTTTATGGCAGTCTGGGTGCCGTAGGTTGCTCTGGAAACATCAGCGTTCCAGTGTCAGGATTTCTGTAAAGACACAAACAAAAGAGGAAAACGTGTTAATAAAATTCTGTTAATCAACAACATGTCTGGAATGATTTCCACCACAGGAAGTGAAACGTATGTTTGTGTATGTGGAGGCTAACTGATGTTCCTCCTTCCATCTGATAAAATACAAAAGTGAAATAATAACAAATGACACACACATTATTTTAACATTTATTTACTTACACTTTATAACTCCAGTCTGCATTTTGTCTACTGTGCAATGTATATATATGTATATATATATATATATATATATATATATATATATATATATATATATATATATATACATATATATACATATATATACACACACATCAACCAGGTCAGCAAAGAAACATTGGCAAATGGCAAATTAAAATAAATACATTTTAAAGTATACATATCAGGTGTCTGAGAACAAAAATGTGTGCAAAAGTTACTAAGTTTTAATGATAAAAATGTTTTTTTTCAATCAATTAATAATTTTCTGTTGCCAATAATTAAAGAAAAATTGCAGTAAAGTTTAAAGCCTTTTTGTATTTAAACAGCCAGATTATTCATTTCATTTTACTGAAAGAATAAAGTGTGATATTTGTACAACTTGACAATTATATATATAAATAAATAAATATTAATAAAAATAAAACAGATATTCCCACTGTAAAGTGAGATTATCAGACGTGATAATGTATTCTGTGAGTGTTTGTGTGCTGTAGTTTTTGAACACGTTGTGTCTTTACACAGCTGTGACCCATAGCGCTGTCCTGCCGTCCTCCTATTATCTGAACTGTAGCCACAGTACAGGTGTCTTATCATAGTCCTTTCACAGCTCAGGACATATAGAAAACACGCACACACACACACACACACACACACACGGTTGAGCTGCTCAATGAATCAGGAAAATCTCAATATAAGAGCATTATCTAAATAAAAGCACTGCATTTATTTGATTTAGATAAACATTTGTGAACATTTGGATGAAATCCTGCTGCACTGCAGGAATTCACTGGCACAAACATCATCTTCCTTTGCAGATGATAATTAATAAAATAAAATTCCAAATGATCGTGATTTCATAGATTGCTTTCATTAAAATGACATGATACCACGCAGAAATGATCAGTCGTACCAGTGAGGAGTCGTGTTAAAATCACAGTATCTGTCAAAATACGATCGTATTTTGTGCAGCTATCACATGGACGGGGATCCATTGAGAAAAATAAGAAAAGTAGTTAATAAAAAACAAACCTAGATTTGAATGAGACACAGGAAATGTGACACTCATGTGAATTTGGACGCTTGTTAATCAATTAAAGAGCATATTTTCACCATGTGTGTGTTTTCAGTCTGCGGGCTGCTGAGTCTTCTCTCTCTCTCTCTCCGTCCATGTGTTTCCCTCTCAGTGTTGAGCATGTCTGCTGTTTGCTCTCTCTCTGTCTCTCCCCCTCTCTCTCCCTCTCCCTCTCTCTGTCCCTCCCTCCCTCCCTCCCTCCCTCTGTCTTGCTGTGTTTTTTTTCCCCCCTTCAGAATATGGACTGCACTTACATTGAGCTTCTCTTTCTTAAATGGACACAGTCATTTACAGTTTGGCCTCTCCTTCACTCACTCACTCATTCATTCATTCATTCATTTCCACACACATTTGAACAGGAGGAGCCAAGTATTGAAATGTCAACTCAGCAAACGAGTGGCCAGTTTCAGTTTCAGCCGCTGTGTTCGCCTCACGTCTAAATGAACCACTGCTGAATGTCCTGCCTCTTGTGTCTGACTCCTGCATGCAGTCACACGCCACCTCTGCTGGAATATAGTTTTATTCTAAGCCAATCCAGAGCAGATTATCATTTTTATAACCTTACATCCTGCTTCTCATGATCCACTCATTCCACAGCTTTTATTATTTATTGTCCTCAAATCAAGAATAAAGAAATATTCTCCACTCTTGTCTACACTTGTGATTTAATAAATGATAAATAGTTGATAATCGATAAATGTGATTCATTTCAAACGTATAACTTTGTAAAAAAAAAAAGAAAATGCCACTGATTAACTGTGGCAGCTGAGCTTTGAAGAAGGAAGGAGAGGGAGCCATTTCGTGCCTCCACACCCACAGTGATGAAGTTCATAAAATCTCACTTTAAAGAGTTGACCATCACGAGTGCAACATCTGTATGTGAGATGCCAAACTCTTACTTTGGCTATTGGTCGTTGTCGAGGAGAATGGACTGAGAGAAATCCTTTCTTAAACTCTGTCCTCTCGGCACCATATCTGAAGAAGACCAAGACACTTAAGAGACTGCGCAGGTCATCACTCTTTCAGGAGAACACTGGACGTCGTCGTCTGTGAGTAATGACGATAACTTGTGCACTTTGCTGTTAAAGACTGGAAACTGCAGTCTTTTGCATGAACTGTGAGTCAAACAGTAACTAAAGAGCAGCGCCATTAAAAATATGAGAAACACAGGAAATTATGTTCTTGATTGGCCTCGATGTCCCTTTAGTTTGGCCTGTTAGACGATCTACTGTATCTGAATTTACACACGCTTCCTTTGTGTTAAAGGTCCGTTTTGTAACATTTAAGCGTAAAGGAATGTTTGTATGAGTGTATAATCCCTTTAAAATAACACTTTTGGTGTTCATAGCCTTAGACTTTGGCTTTATTTGTACTTAAGGCACAAACAGATGAACCAGGCCGACCATGCATTTAGTGTTTTGATTCAGACACGACCACAGTGACATCTTCTCTGGTCTGTGAAGGCCACCGTAGGCCACCGTAGTTCGTCCATACACTCTACCTTCATTCTGTAGTTTTACATTTAACTGTTTAAGGTCTGATTAATTGTGACAGAAAGTTCTGTGATTGATTACCTAATTTTAACTAATGACGTTTTACACAAAGAGCACACAACTACGTTCATGACGTAGTGAATTCTGGGAAGCAAAGCTACAGCTCGCAGGACGACACATCGATAAATGTGGAGTCATAGGAAACACACAACATCAGAGGAATCCCTCGACTAACAGGGCCAGATGCACAACACAAAGGAGATTCTTCACGACAACAAACAACCAGACGTCTCGTCTGTGCTGGACACTGCAGTGGACAATCCATGTGTGTGTGTGTGTGTGTGTGTGTGTGAGAGTGAAGAGGGAGGGTCCTGCCTGGCTTTCCTACAGAGTCCTATCGATCAGGCCGTATCGGAATCATCTGATAGCTAATCAATGAGCTACACTTCCTCTCAGTGAGCAGGGAGGAGAGGGAAACACAGGCTCTCACAGGAGGAGGAGGAGGAGGAGGAGGAGGAGGAGGAGGAGGAGGACCTTGATCCTTTGACCTCACACTTTTCGCTTTGTCCGCTCACACACACATTTTCTCCCTCTGTCTCTCATCACGTCTCTTTCTCTCCGTCTTCTAATAACAGAACAAGAGCGTGGAATAAGCGAATAACCAAGAAACATCACCGTGTTGTTTTAATCAGTCGGATTTATTATCGACTTCACCGAGTTTATTTCAATTTGGGCAGTAATTGTTTACGGCTCACCATTTCATTTTCCATTATTGTTTTTATTTCTTCTGGTGATTAATTTCACCTCTCAAAGAATAATTATGAGAGGATTGATTTGATTACGCCTTTGTTCTGCTCCTATTGGCTCCATTGACTGAGGGAATGCCATGTTGCCATTTCGAGTGGATATATTTAATGATCACAATCAATGTTAAAGCTCTCTCTAGACTCAACTAACTCAATAAATATCTGCCAGGAGGAAATTTACCATCTAACTACAGCAGGCAATAAAGTCCTGCTTCCTGGTCTCCTCCCTTCTCTGCACTCTTTCTCCATCTCCCTCTCCGCGATGACGTTGTGATTAAAACCGCTGATCAATTTTCATCAAGTGCTATTGTAGAGTCGATGAAAATATTATTTCATTTCAATATCTCCACATGTGCTTTGCTTGCAGGCTGCTTTTGCTGGACGCTGAGATTATATGTTTTTAATCGCTTTAGGCAAAGAAGTCGTTCCCCCCGGGGTCCGTTTGTACGTTTTAATTTAAAAATCTGCTTGCCACAATTTTTATTTATGCATTTAAGTCTTATTTTGCCGATGATAAAAGTCTGAGATTCTGGAAATCTGACTCGCAGGATGACAAAGCCACGCACTGAGTGAGTTTCTATTGACCTGTTTTTATTCACATTTTCCCGAGGAAAAACTGAAATATTGCACAAAGGTTTGAAATGAACAGCTTCCTAAATTAAATTGCAGCCAAATAAGATATGGGATTTAAAACCTTTGGGGGTTATAATGTCCTTTTAGTACAGACCTTAATTACCCTAAAATATTCTGTCAACCGTCCTTGTTTTTTGTTTTCAGCTCAGTTACTGACATTTTGAAGTACTACTCTTAAAAGAAAACATTCTTGAAGGCCCAGTGTGTGACATACATAAGGGTTTACTTTAAATATCGCTTTAAATAAAGTAAACTCTGCTTTTGTTGCCTTAAATGAAGCCTCTTCTATATACTGTAGGCAAAGGCCTTGCTTTACAGAAGCTGTTTCAGCCTGAACAGACGCTTATTATGCAAATGAGGAAGAATGGCTCCGCCCACATCGATCTGATGAAGAAACCAACCAAAACATATGGCGTGCAAAGGCCACTAGAGTTCCCTCATGTACTTGTGAAGAAGTCGTGTTGTTTGTTGCATTCTGCAGTGTCACCACTAGATGTCAACATTTATTACACACTGGACCTTTAAGTAAAAGGAGAAAGACAGATTTTAACAACTTAAAATAGTGGAGCTGTATTTATGAGTAAATGTGTAACTCTGCAGCAGCTCTGTGATGAAGTGTGTTGTGTACATATGTGAAGTCGCAGCAGCAGCAGCAGCAGCAGCAGTGAAACAGTCGGCCGTTGCCGTGTGGCACGACATTAAAGCGCCGCGCCGCTCAGAACCGCACTTCAGACGCGCTGTGGCAGATCTGTGCGGCAGGAAGTGAAGCATTTGAAATAGTTTTCTCTTTGCAAACGATGAAAGTCGTGCGGCAGGAAGATGGCGTCGGCACCAATGTTGGCACATGCATCAAACCAGACGCGTCGCTCCATTTCAGTCTGTTTGCAAAGCTTTTTACGAAAAGCACAAAAAAAAAATCTTAGAAGCAACGTTGATAACATTTGGATCCAGATAGCAGTTATTCAGCGAGCCTGTTCACTATCAAATGCACTTATTTCCCCCTGCAGATCTGCCTGTGCAATCTATAACTTTCTCTGTTTTTATTGAAGTCTCAACACGACACCTTTGAGGAAATCCTCCCAGCCCCAAATCCCCAGCGTGTCCTCACCGCTAGACAGCATGACCTTGTAAACCCTGAGTTATTTTACTCACCCATTGTGTGAAGATAGAAAGAAAAGAGAGCGAGGGATGGGGGAGGAGAAGAGAGGGAGGGCTAGGTGGTGTGGTAGAGGGTAAAAAAGAGCTCCTGCCTGTCACAGCTTTCAAACACAAAGAAAAATGAGCACTTGGGCTGAAGTACAATTATTAGCCCCTGTCCACAGATTCATCACACTATAGAGAGGGAGGGAGGGAGGGAGGGAGGGGGAGGAGGGGGAGATAGAGGGAAGAGCCGAGTGAGTAGAGGAGTGGAGGAAGGTAGAGAAGGAGCTGTAGGTGTGAGCAGAGTCATATAGAATGAGGAGAGAAAAGGAACTGGAGAAATAGAAAATAGTTAGTGTGAGAGTGAGCCTGGTGACATTTCATATATTTCTAATCATTTCAGACAAAAGGAAAATGTATCAATCACTTCCTCCAAACAATTCAAACAATAATAACAATACTCATAAAAATCTGCTCGACAGATTTGAAATAGCTGAGTTTTTTTTCCTTCTGTCTGTTTCTGCAAACATTATTGATTTATATAAAAGAGAAATAAATACACCTGAACACAATCAAATAAAAATAGAAAAATGTAATCTTGAAATATCGCACAAAAGTTTTTAAGTTGGAGATGAAACATTTGGTGGTTTGTGAATTTCACTGCGCTGGAAAAACGAGAGGAGGGAGGTGAGGAAAAGAAAGGGATTGAGGAGAAGAAGAGCGCGGGAGTGGTGCTGAGTGAGAGTGGTTTTCCAGAGACTGGGTCAGATTTTTTTTCACCAAAACGCATGTTTGCTGGTGGCTAGTTGTTAGCATGTCTAGCACCATTCTTTAGCCTTGGTTCTAAACAATAGCTTCAAAATCTAAATGATTGTAAGCTAACACAGTGTAAACACAGTGTAAAGACATTGTAAACACAGTGTAAAGACATTGTAAACATAGTGTAAACACATTGTAAACATAGTGTAAACACAGTGTAAACACAGTGTAAACACATTGTAAACACAGTGTAAACACAGTGTGAAGACATTGTAAACATAGGGTACCACACAGCGTAAACACATTGTAAACACATTGTAAACACATTGTAAACAGTGTAAACACATTGTAAACACAGTGTAAACACATTGTAAACACAGTGTAAACACAGTGTAAACACAGTGTAAACACAGTGTAAACACATTGTAAACACAGTGTAAACACAGTGTAAACACAGTGTAAACTCTGACTCCTTGTCAGTTCAAAGATGTACTGGCCTTGATTTCACTTGTATTATTTGCTGGCCAAAGCTGGAAAGTGTGGAACAGAGAGTCTGGGTTGATCTGCTTATTATAGTCTAACTTTGGAAGCTTTGATTTACAGTTTCAGTCAGACAAACATGTTTAAAGTGTATTTTAAAACTCCAGTATTAGTCAGACTAGGGGACAGACGGCGATGCAGTGGCTAGCACTGTTGCCTCACAGTGAGCGGGTCAATGGTTGGAATCCCGGTTCGACCAAATTTGCGCGTTCACGTTCTAAATTTGTGTGAATGTGAGAGTGAATGGTTGTTTCTCACGTCATGTAAACACTGAGAGCAAGCCAGGTGAAGGTGAAGCAGAGAGAGAGAGAGAGAGAGGGGAAATAAAAGAGTGAGGAAAGAGAAAGAGGTAAAAGGAGGTAAAATGAAATAAGAGGATTTGTCAGGCCAGTGGTTGGTGGCAGTAATAAAGCCTGCTAATCTGAGGGAGAACGCTTGGCTGCTCACACACCGACTCTCCTGACGCCCCACTTTAGCACCGGGCCAAGCCAAGGTCACACACACACACGCACACACACACACACACACACACACGTGTTGTCAGTGTGTCCCATCTCATTTTTTGTGTGAATAACTTGCATACTGCCATCAGCCTGTTCTTCCTCTTCCTCTTCTCCCCTCTCTCTCTCTCTCTCTGTGTGTGAGTGTCTCGCTGTCTCCACCAAACAAGCCCCTCAGCCATGTTGATTTTGAAATCTCATTTTTCTCCGTTTCTTAACTGGCTCCGCCGTGTGAATCAATACCTATCAAAACCATTACATAAACACATCTGTCACCAGCAGATAGTAGTAGAGTGGGGATGTGATGTGTCTAGTTAAGGCCACCGTAGGGCAAAAGGAGATACCGTGTGTGTGTGTGTGTGTGTGTGTGTGTTATTGGAGGACAGCAAGTGTCATTTTGTGTGACCAGGTGTGTCGGGCAGAGTGAAAGGTTGTTATTGAGCCGCGGTAAATGACGCATAACCTGGTGCACCGCTTACTTAGCCCCAGACCTCGTCTCACTCCGTCTCCTTTTTTGTTGTATGTTGTTGAGTGTGTGTGTGTGTGTTTGTGTGTGTGCGTGTGTTTGTGTGTGTGTGTGTGTTTGTGTGTGTGTGTGTGTGTGTGTTATGTCATCATTTGTTTGTATGAGATCCTGTAGACAACAAATCTGGATTAAAGGCCGAAGTGTGAGGACTCAAACATGTCGGGATGAAAACGTTAGGATATCACATTTTAGCACACAACTATATGTTTTTATTGTCGTTATTAAGTTTTAAAAAATGTTTTAATATTTGCATTTACTTTTTTTATTCTTATTTTTTAAAGTACAAATGTGTTGGTTAACTTTATTAACCTTTCGTTTATCATTTATTATAGTAAACTTTGAATGGAATCATGATTTTCACTAATATATTCATACAGCACTGTCCTTTTGTAAATAAATGAAAGAAAATGTCTCAATGCAAGTAGTTATAGAGACAAAAGGATTGTTCTAAATAAAACAATGTATACGTATATAAAAAAACAAGTGAATACTATTATGAAGAGGGAATTTTAACAGAACACATTTACTCTATGTTAGATCCCCCCGTGCATCTCAATTCACTTTCACTTTACTTCAGACACATAGATGATAAAATAATTGTAAGAATTTAAATAAAATACACAACAACAACAACAGTGAGATAAACAGTCCAACATGATTATATCTCAGTTATAGAGACATCTGCTCCAATGTCTGTTGGCCCAATGAAGGCGATTATGATTACAGATACAGTTTATATTAATATGTGTTCTAACAGGGAGAGTAAAGAGAACAAGGCAGGAGATGGAGAAAAAAAAAGATTGATGGGGAAAAAGATGGAGGGAAGAGGTTAAGTGTGAAGAAATGTCTGCCTCATCTAACTGGGAGCATTTGAAGCTAATAAGATTGAGTGTTCTTAAATTAAAAATGACTGCCTGGAGGTTGTATGGCTCTGCCAACGAACTGAGTCACATTTTATGTCCGTGTCTGTAAAGACATCCAGGAATTCAATAAACCATATTAAAGGTACAGTGTGTAAAATGTAGCTACATTTATTGGCGACGTTGCATGTTGCAGATGAATCTCCCTCGTCTCACTCTTCTCTTCCAAGTGTGTCGGAGAATCTGTGTGGCCTTCAGTTGGCAACAAAACTCAAAAGATGTTTAGTTTGTCCACTGTGGGCTACTGTAAAGACACGGTTAATCCCTAATGCTGGCCTCCATAGATGCTGACCCAGCTCCTGGTACGCCAAATGTTGTGTATCCTAGTATCATCAGCAGTAATATTCTGTGTGTTACTGTTAATATTATTACTTTACAATAGTGAGTCCTGTACAATGTATACAACAGTTTTTTATTCTTACGGTCTCTCCGTCTCCACAGCAGATGAGCCGCATTTTTGATTTGGCAGAGATTTTTATGGTGGATGCCCTGAGTGATGCGCGTTGGCCGTACGCGCCAAAGTGTGCAGAAGTATACCAGGAGCTTAAAGAGACGCATGGTGTGAATATGAATGAATGAATTTGCAGAAACCATGCAGTAAAAGTTGTGAAAGACTGGTCCATGTTTGCAGACCTGCAATTTTCAGACCGATACTGATCACAATCACTGGATCAGAAAAACATGAAATCAGATATTAAATTTCACATGAACGCTTCACTTTAAAAAATACTGTAAAAATGTGGACAGTCTGATCCATGGGAGCAGAATATTTGTCATACAATTTAAAATGGCTGGTTAACAGCTGATTAAATAAAAAGACGACTGTATCCGACTGATACTGGCATCAGAATCCATATCTGTATCAAATAAGAAAAAGTGTTATTGAGCCAGTTTGACTTCTACATTTAAGCATTAAGCAGACACTTTTATCCAAAGCGATTTACAAGAGAGGAATAAGCTACAGAATAAGCTACATTTTCTTCTAATAAAGTCTATTCAGTTCAAAATAATCTTGTCGTAAATCACATTCTGATTGCATTGACCCATAATATAATAATATAAGAATATAGCAGATCAAACATCATAGCAGAACAGTAACAACAGGGTCATCTTATGGTATTACAATCTTATTACTTTTCAGCTTGGTAATAGAAATGTTAATAGTGTAGTAATGGGGAGATAACAGTAGTTAGTTAGTGGTGACTAACTATATTTACCATGTCATAAAGAAAATTCATCCTTCCTTATGTCCCACATCTCTTATTACCAAGATTTTACTTCATGAATTACCGTAATAATATGATAGTATTGCCATAATATCACTTCCTTATCACAGTATCACAGAATGATTCTTATATTGTTACTCTATTGTCACTTAACGTATTACTTTGGATACCATGTAATGAATAATATTATTCATTTTTAAACGAATAATAATTTATGCCTCTTGCTGAGTAACTAACCCATCACTGGTCGTGAGTGACATGTGTTTATTTTTGTGACAGCAGGCTTCAGCTGTGATTGACTGTGTGACGCACATTTCCGTGTCACACTGAAATAGCACAATAACGTGCGACGCAGATAATCACCTCGTTGAGAAACGTTCCGGCCTCTCTCCACTCACAATTACTATTGTGTGTTTGATCACATAACCACTATCCAACACTGCTCTTAATGGGCTTATTGGCAGTGGACCAGTACCTGCTTGTAAATACGCCTGATGTGGTATGACGCTCGTAAATTAGGCTGATATATGCAAACACGGTCAAAATCATAACAATATCTAAATGTGTGGGCAGAGGTGAGGCGGGTGACAGGCGCAGATTTATGCTGCTCCCAGTCCACCAGCCTCATCACTCACTCCGCTATCTTCAACTCTTTTTTTTTATTTGTTTAATTTCGAAATGCGATTGCTTCACCACTCCCGCTCCTGCTGATAAATGCAAAGGATCATGGGTAGCGGAGGCCAAGATTAATTCACATCATTTTTCAATCGGATCAGGAAAGGGAAGTGCTAAGAGCTCTGGGTGAATATTAAGAGCCGCGTCTGTTACAGCAGCACGTTTTTCCTCTTTGGCTTTGTGTTTATGACAAAAGCCTTTTAACCAAATAAGACATGAAACCAAAAAACAAGCAGCAGTGCTAAAGTCTGATGACCTCATGCTTCATCTGCATCATGTTTTCATTACAATGGTTTCACTCTTCTGATGTGTTTTCATTTAGTTTTTTACTTCTATGAGTTTGTTCTGCAGCTGTAAAGGAAATTCAACATTTTTATAGATGTAGTTTGTAACATTTAAATATAAATGAATGTCTCTTACACTCAAACCATCATCTCCACATGACCCTCTCTCTGTGTTAGCAGTTTTGTTATCAGAGAGTGACGTATTTAAGGTCCAGGCAGAAGAAGGGCCTGTGATACATTTCCTAAGTGGATAAAAATAAATCTGGACATTTATTCACAATCACGGCTTCTCTTGAAAGCGATCATGTGATATTGAGAATTCATGCTCCGCCAACAGCCGATGTGCCTGCACGTTCAATCACAGCTGCTGCTGTTTCCTTCAACAAGCGGCTCCAATTAAGTTTCCTCAATGAAGACTGGAGAATGCTTTGTTTTGGTAGTTGCTCAGAAATCCACAGGGGGGGCAGTAGAGGTTCCATGTTGGAGCGTTAACCCTTTAACACCAAGCGCATCGCAGACGACACATTTTGCATTACTGCAGTTACGCAGCGATTTGTGCCATCGGAGAAATTCCAGCCGTTTGTGAAAGCTGAGAAGTTGCACGTCAAAGCCAACATGTGGTTATTACGGTAATATCACTCAAACTGTTGCAGGAAGGAGAGAGTTGGAAAAAACGTTTGTACATAGTTTCCACTTTTTGGCCTGTTTTTCAAACAAATGTTATTTTAAATATGTTTTATACTGTTTTTATATTATTTTATATCATTGTTTCAAATTTAACACACACAATCTGGTGTTTCTGTACAACTACAGTGTTTTTTTCTAAATAAACCTTCATGTTTTTCTTCATTTTAAATTGTTAATACATTACGGACATTTTGAGGCTTAGGTGATAAAGGGTTAAATAACTGGACAGTAAAATGTAAAAGTTGAGTAATCCATCAGCCAAATCATTTTGGATAATGTTTAATAATCATCGTCTGTTGATTATTACTTATCTAACTATGTTTGTTGTCAGAAACTTGATAAATACTATTTTTCCTCAAGATTATCTGACAATAAAGCTCTTCATGCATTCATTCATTCATTCAATAAGTTCTCCGATGACCCGTTTCATGTATTTATGGCAAATGGTAAATGATGCGTATTTAATTTGAATTTGCTGACCACTCACACTTTACACAGTGCATCTACAGTATAGGCAGCACTTTTCTATTAACATTGTATTAATATATTTAATAAATAGTTCAAAGACTATTTTTTATTAAGTTTTACTTTAGTTCAAGTCAAGCAATTGTGTGTATCATTTATTATTATTCTGTTATTAAGTGTTCAGATGTAGAAAAAGTCATAAACATCAGCTGCACTCATTTGCAAAGGTTGCTATCAGCCATAGGAAAACCCATATGAGTCAACCTCTAGTGAAATACATCATTTGCTCATGAAATAAAAGATAGGAAGCAATAAATGATGTTAAACAGCAGTAATTTTAATTAGCAATAATAAAAACTCAAGTATAGAAATAAGGTGGTAAAAGCCTAATTAACCCATTGTCTGAAACTGTCGATACTTCCTAAAACAACAGCGACAGCTTTTGTCAAACACTGAATTATTAGATTGAAAAGTGTGTGTTCACTAGATTAAACTATGTGTGTGTGTGTGTGTGTTATAAATGTAAGGAGAGGAGTCACCTCTCAAAAACATTCACATACGAGATTAATTACAAGTACCACAAATCACTGTGCAATTAATTAACTCATCCTTAGTAATGAGCGTGTGTGTGTGTGTGTGTGTGTGTGTGTGTCACACACAGACAGCCTCTCCATCTCTCCACCTCTCGCCCTGTCCCCTCTCTAATTGCTTCCCTCTCTATTAAAATGCAGTCTGCTGTGACATCACTCAGCCCTCTGTTAGAGCAGGCCAGGGCACCACACGCACACACACACACACACACACACACACACACGCGCGCGCACAAACACTTTATTTTATCACGTGTGGATTTTAGAGAGGATTTAGAATCCTGAGTGAAAACAGGAGAGATTTTGTCTCAGTGAAAGTGAGACAGGAGTTAAGTGAAGCTTAAATTAGAGACAATCATGTCTCTAATTGTTTAATCTGTGGTGCCACATCTCACACCTCTGTGTGTGTGTGTGTGTGTGTGTGTGTGTGTGTGTATGTTGCTGATTACTGTGTGTCAGCTATGCATAGGATAGTTGTTGTTTTTTTTATTATCACATTTTACATATTGATTTTAAATATTCCCTTGTTGTACTTTTTAATCATTTGGCTGATTTTGCTCATCCCATTATTGTTACTTCTGCTATCTTCTATGAATATTATGATCAGAAACAGTCAAATGTCCACGACAAGGTAAAGACTCAAGTGAGTAAAAATAAAAAATAGAGAAATTGAACATAATATATGTCAAATTGTGTTTCTGACCCGATGTCAAATGTCTTCTAGCAGTTTTAAAAGTGCTTTAAAATGTATTATTGTTTCACATGCACATACACCAATATTAAAAGTATTGGGTAGAGAAGTAGAAAAACCCAGTGAATAGGATCAAGCCTCTTTCCAATTCATAGATGAGAAACATCACAAGTCCACTGGTTTATCGTCAGTGAGTGCGGTGACGATTAAAACTGCAGTCTAACGTCCCCTCCCTGCTCTCTTCCTCTCATTCTCTCTCTCAGAGCTAATCTGATTGGTGCATAAATCATGCTGACATCAGCATGGGTGGAAGTATGCCTGCTTACACACACACACACACACACAGAGAGAGAGCAGCGACGTGCTCCATGGTGATCATGAGGACAGTGGATAACAGATCTCTCTTTTATCATTCCCTGACTTTCCCTGACATTTAAAAAGCCATTAACACCAGTGAAATTCACCCTCGTGTACATTTCATATGGAAGCGTGCACACGCGCGCACACACACACACACACACACACATGCATGTACATGCTTCCTTGCCACTCACTAACAGGGTGTTACGCTCTCACGTGTGCAGGAATGATCTCAATGATAACAAAAGCCAAATGACACGGACAGAGAGCAGTGAATTATCCCATAATAAGCTTTTCACGCCTCCTTTTCTGTAACATCAAGACCCTGGTCAGACCTGGTACCGATATCCATCCTGAGTGATCCCATCACGTGCAGATCGTGCTAAGTAGGTACGGATTTCAATGCCAATGTGTCACAAAAAAACACGTTGGGAGGTGGTTTGAGGACACATGGACACATGGACACGTGGACACATGGACATGTTCTTTAGCATGCATGGACGCAGACGTCATCTGAAATGCTCCAGTTTTTACTCTAATTAACACTCGTCTTGGTTTATTTTGTGGAATATCGACACAGGTTGTCATGCACTTTATTTTTCAACTGTGTAAAACCTTATTTCATGTTACAGCAGCATAAGTAGAGCTTTGATTCACTCGAGCTGCTCTCATCAACTCTCTCTCTGTCACACACACACACACACACACACGTTGACATCAGACGCATCTATACAGTCATCATTTTTTCCTCGCGACAGCTCATGACGTCAGTGTCTCAGCCAAATCCAATCACATGTGGTCACAGGAGACGCCTTTTAATTCCGGCTGTGAGATCAGAACACTGAGGATGGATGTCGGTACAAGGTCTGAATAAAAAAAAAGATCACGACACACTTCTGCAGTATTTGAATAGCGGTGAGTCACATTATTGATCCTCTGCTGTAATCAGTGATTGCTTTGATCAGAATGCAGTCCTCTCCCCCTCTGAGCGAGCGGCTCGCCATGGTGACAAATGTACAGTAAATGGCTGTTGTCTTGGTGTGACTGCCTACGTTAATGGTAATTATCCCACAGTTCAGCCGCATCTACATGGTTATACTGTAAACGCTAGCAGCATAATGGTATTTACTGCTGAGCACTGTATTAATTTATGGCCCATTATTGTAAAGCCCATCGTTACACTGTGAGGGAGCATTTATTGTAATCGGAGGAGTGATAGAGAATGGAAACATTGCTAATGTATGTACGTAATGTAGTCACGCAGTCTGCCTGACAAAACTGCGCAGGAGCTAATGCAGCTAATGACATACGGCCCGACTCTTTGTAGTTAGCATTTATTAGCAGCGAGCAAGAAGCCTGTGTGTGTGTGTGTGTGTGTGTGTGTGTGTGTGTGTGTGTGAAGCGCGCTCAGCTGTGATACAATGGTCACTCCAACATTTAATCTGCACGACGTTAACATGAAAGTGAAACTGCGTGTGTGTGTGTGTGTGTGTGCAGTATGAGTCACGACTGGCAGTGATGTACAGCAGATTGAGATTAAAGCTCAGTCATATAATATAATACATGTTATTGTAATTGTGCAGATGGCAGAGGCATTTTTGGTGATTATTGATTGGACCTTTTTGAACTCCTCTAAAAACAGGCTCTAAACCTTTCAGCACCTGCGGGGAATACAACAGACATGAATTACTGTGGCTTTGTTACTCTGCTTTGATCACAGTTCAGTTTATCCCGATCCACAATGGCTACTCTCTCTCTCTCTCTCTCTCGCTGGGGTCCGCATTTAATAAGGAATACAATACAATAAATCCACAATACTATATCACAATACTATTAAAACAAATGGAGGATGAAGACAAAATAATACAGAAAATAAAATATAATAAGAAAAGAAAAATAATGTCATCACTGACTCGTACAATGAGACAAAAATCATTCTACGACATCTACGACATATCTGCCCTTTACTGAGTATTTATTTTTTCAACTTTTGACTTTTAATCTCTACACTGGAACATAAACATCTGTCTCCTGTCGAAACATGCTCATTAATTAAGTTATAATGCATGTGAGGGGAATTACTGAAGAAAACATTCCTATTTTGTGGCCTAGAACTATATAAATATGAATATGAATATTGTGTTACACTGTAAAAAACGCAATATATTTATGCTTTTTACTGTAATACTTACAACTGTAGTGCATCTTTTTTATGTGCATGCTACTGTGTTCCTCAGTAAAGCAGTGTTTGTATCTTAGATCATGGCCACATTCCCGTGCTGCACACAGGAAGTGAAACACAGACAGTCGGAGGCAAAGGCAACATTGTTGTTGTGAACAGGTTGGTATATGACTGAAAACACAACTCAGTGCCCACAAAATGTTTCAGAAGTGAATTCTACTGTGGAAACAAAAGCTGTTTGTGGGATGGAAGCTTTTTGTCCCCGCCCTCCCCTGCTGTGCTGCTGTATACACACAAATGCTCCCTCAGTCAGGTCTTGTTTGATAAAGGCTGTTTTCAGATGAAGAACACATCATAGAAATAATGTGTTATTGTCTCTGTTCACAAAGAAAAAAAAAGAGGAAGAATAATGACGTAAAAGAAACTGCAGCTTTAAGTGCATTTCATAATCTGTACTTTTACTTGAGTAAAGAAGTTAAATCAGTTCATCTACTTTGTTTTTTGTTACACTTTGTACTTTTGCCACCTCTGGCATAAAGAGACGTTTAGAAGACAGAAGACAGGTTTGCATTTGGAAAGTCGTGAGATGAGAGGAAATGTCAGAGGGAGCTTAAGGGGAAGGCTGACTCTTGGTTTAAGTATAGTGAGGGTCATGGGTGTGAAATAACGGCCATATTCTGAGATAAAAGGGAGAAAAATGACCGTGAGTGTGGGGGTGAAATTTAGAGATCTAATGACTGAAAGGTCCAAAGCCACTCCGTCTCTGGAGCAGTGTTTGTAATTTCCACTCTGTGTTTGTGTACGCTGTTTTTTTTAAGTTTAGGGTTACTCAGGCTCGGAGACTATGTTGCAAACACTGAATTCTGGGTAAATACTTCACTGAGTGCAGGAGGAGGAGGACGAGGAGGAGGAGGAGGTGGTGCTGGAGGAGCGAAGGATCTGAACAAAGAGAGTTCCATTCTCTCTATCATGTGTGAAGGTCTGCTCAGCTGAAGATACAGCGCTGAGAGTTTGACTCACTCGCTCTTAACTGCACTTTTAATGCTGCAGGCCAAACAGCCTGAGACTCCAGATAGTATACGTGTGGACTTACTGTTTTCATCGTGAGCCACGAAGTTTGCCTTTAATTCACGTCTCTGCTATAAGAGTTTCCCCCTGATACGTGGCGGCGTTTATCTTCCCTCATGAACATAATGAGCTCAAAGACTGAAGTCGCTGCCTCACAGTGAGCGTTGCGTTCTTTATCGCTCCTTCTCCACTTGAGCTCGCTTTTGTCTATCATCCTGCTCTGTGCATCATTTAGTATGCAGTGCAGTGTGAGGCGGTGTAGCGTCTAGTCTCTGTGTTGTGCCTCGCTGCAGAGGAGTGTAATGCACAGGGTCTCGCCCCGTGTCCATCACTCTGCTGCGAGTCAGGCCGTCAGCCAGACAACCTCCCACCAGAGAGAGAGACAGAGAGGGAGACAGAGAGAGAGACATGAATGGTGGGATTTTGGAGAGATGTGGAGGAACACTGCTGTGACTCAACGCACAGGTGCTGTGTGTCAAAAGAGCGACTTAGATGTTGTTTAGTGAAAGAAAGAGAGACAGAAAGAGAAGTGTAGTGTTACCATAATCATGAATGGTTATGAGCACGATGGAGAGAGAGAGAGCGAGAGAGAGAGCACATTGAGACAGACAGAATGAGTTATAGACCCGGAGAGGGAGCGAGAGCTTTCACACATGGAGACAGCCGGATGATTTAGGGCCAAAGGACACGGTGACAAGCTCGGCTGTGAAAGGTGATGGAGCTAAAGAGAGAATGCTAACAGATTCCCCTGCAACACATACAGTCAGTACACACAGCATCGACGGCATCTGCGCCGCCTCGCTCTTATCTTCTCCACACGAGCATGAGTTATGAAGACAAGAGCATCAGTGCAGCACTTCCAAGAGACGCTTGCACACGGGAGCAGTAAGCACGTGTTTATCTTGTGTATGAAGATGAAATGGTGATGTGTGCACACACACACACACACACACACACACACAGTGAGGAAAGAAAGTTGACAGAAAATGTCTCACTGCTGCGAAAACACTTTACAGTTGGAAACTTTTTCTTTCTTAATGTAACAGGAAAGGTATTCTCAAGTTAAATGGTTCAAGATGTAGAGACCAAGAAGGAGGTTCAGTGTTATTAAGGAATCATCAAAGTTCTCATTTATTGACGACAAATTGCAGTTTTGGTTTGTACTTCAAAGTTGGAAGACTTACAAAAAGACTATTTCGTTTTTTTTGTGTCCTGCACACAAAGTGCCCAACCCTCACGGGTTTATAAGACACCATCACATAGTACATTACAATCAAAATACAAATGATTATCATTTATATTATTATATAAATTATTATACAGCTCCATCTTTGAACAAAATATTCCTTCTTCTTTCCCAGGCTTTACCAAGGAAAACAAGATTCCCTTTTTAAAGCACAACTGAAGTTTTATATAAAGACGTTTCTACATGATGAATATACATGACAGATAATGTGTTAAAGTTAAAGGAGCGCCCCCTGAAGTTAGAAGAATCAACTGCAGTATTCAATCAGGCTTTGAATGTGTGCTTAAATTAAAAATAAAGAGTAATCATGTACGTTTTCTCCTGGTGAGTTTACACGAGTCACGATTCATTCAGAGTGTATTGGTAAGCAGACTGCAGGTATTTGTATGGCAGCACGGTCGTGTCCATATTTGGGCAGTGTGAGGCGGTCACTAATCCACCTGACCTTCTGGCTCATTTGCATGCACCACCTCCTCCTTTGACGGAGAGATGCCATGACCTTTATTAGCTAATTAAGAAACATAACAGAAATAAACCTGACAGAATGGCACACACACACACACACACACACACACACACACACACACACAGAGAGTAAGGATGTGGAGACAAAGGAGCAGAGAGGAGAGCGAATAGAAAAGAAGAAATGTGGCGTACATGCAGACACACAAAACAAACTGTGTGCACATTCTCCGTTTTCCCAGCCCATTGCAAATGCATGTGTTTCTTGATCGTTACATTTGCCAGCAGGCATTGGAGCATTATAGTATTATAGAAGTAGTTCCTCTTAATCACATGCTGTGCTCCTTTAAATCTCTGTGTGCTGGAATAAGAGAAGTAAATCTCTCTGACTCTGCTGTCTGCTGCCACTTAAGGGTCCTCGCTCTCTTGTTCTCTCCTCCGTCTCCCACTAAGAACTCGTAATAACCAGCTACAGCCCTCAGGCTACAGGGGGACATGTATGTGTGTGTGTGTGTGTGTGTGTGTGTGTTCACTCACACCACAGACAGACAGACAGACAAACAGACACACAAGAGTGTGTGAACTACACACACAAACATTTTCAAAGTTGCAGTGACTTTGCCCCATTACACACACACACACACACACACACACACACACACACAAACACACACTTTAGGGCTGTTATCTCCCCACACCTTCCACAGTGTTCACTGTCAGTTAATCTGAACAATAATCTGCCGAGTGGGCAGATTATATCATCTGACAAACACCACACTGATGTTTGTAGGATTATGCTTATAATATTAATATAAATAAATGAATGTAACTTCACTCCTACTCAGGGCAGCTAAATGCTAACATGTGGGGGTTGAGACAATAAACAATATTGTACATTGTTTTATATATATATATATATATATATGTATATACACTTTTGAGTAATATTACAACATTAGTCATATTAGTTACTGGTTTCCTTTGTACATACAGTACAGTTGTATGTGTGGAGACCCACAAATACAAGTCTAGAAAATCAAAAATATAATATCATAAAATAGGAAGCATATTTTAACAATTATTGTAATACTTATAATCCCAATTATTTAGGCCAGGATAATTGTTACTCCATTACTAAAACATGGGCTGTAGTAGTAGTTTCCTTTGTGTTTCTGTAATTTGTAAAATGTTGAGAGATTAGAGTAATAAAATGATCACAAACATCATGTGTTAATGTCAACAGCAGCAGCAGCAGCAGCAGCAGCAGCAGCCGTCGTCTGTTTCCACGACGTCTTCAGGAGGAAATCAGCGAGACAAACAGACAGGAAGTGAGAGTCTGTGTGATGTGGACATTTGAGGGAAGCACAAGTGGACAGAGACTGACTGACAGACGGCTGTGACTGCTCAGTGCTACGGCGTCAGTCTGTCTGTGTCACCATGACAGGTCGACGACAGTGGGGAACCCTGATCTCACACACACACACACTGACAGACAGACAGACAGACAGACACAAAGACAGTCCTGACTCGTGTCCACAGCAGATCACAGTCTCCACACTGCCCTCCTGTCTCTGTCACCTCTGTACATGTGCAGTGCATACACAGGGAAAGTGTTCTGCTGTGTGGATATTATGGTCTACATTGGCTCAGAACTGAAAGTGAAAGCTGGGATACTTGTTCTTGTTTTGAAGAAATCAAAAACTAATCTGTTTAAATTTGATTTTTTTTTTCCCTGAGCGGGGGACACCAGAGAATTCACTTTGTCTGTAAGTGACTGATTCCTCATTTTTGGAACATGATTGTGCCAGAGGTGTGCAGTGAAATCAATTCAAGAAAGCAGCAACAACATGTCGTGCAGTCTGATGTCCATAATGTCACAGAGAGAGAAGGAGCTCATACACTGCTACTTTCCCTTTGGAAATTTGTATGAAAAAAAGAGAAAAAAGTTATAAATGAAACTTTAGCTTATCTTTGAAGCCTGACAACAACCTTTTTATTAGACACATGATGTCAAATCTCAAACAAACCATCAGCGTTATTGACTTTTTGAGAAGTGTTTCCAATGTGACCATCAAAGCCGTGCATATCAATCATCAGACAAAGAGAAGTGCTTTGAACACACCGACTATAACGTATTCTGTTTTTCCTCTTCCTTTCACATCAGCAGAGTTTTTCAACTTCCTACAGTGTCGGCACGTTGCATTTACGGACAGGAGTGTAGATATGAGTCTCCAGATTGTTTTCAGTGATTGTGGGGTTTCAATCGACATCAAAGCAGTGAAGAAGAGAACACAGCACTGCTGACCTGCTTTTCCCAACAGTTGAGACAACAAAGGTAAAGAGTGGGCAGATGAAGGAGAGGCAGAGGGCAATGAAAGGTCAACATGGTTTATTGTTCACTCATAAATATTGGGTTTCTTCTCAGTGGTTTGTGTGCGTATGTTAACACGGTGTTCAGTCATTGACTCACACGTACATTTGCCAGAGTTACTAATGTTGCTGAAACAATGGCGAGGTGATGACATCCTGACGGGACAGAGAAGCAGCCGCAGTGAGAGGTTTCTGTCCCCCACACCCTAACTATGTTGCAACTAACGGTGCAATATTTATTTATTTAGTTTCCACTTTTTACTGTTTATCTCCTTTTTTTGTTTTATACTTGTGTGTGTTTTTATCTCTCTATCTTGTGTGAGTACTTGGCATATTTGTAAAAAGTGATGTGATTGGCCACTGCTTGAATACAACTTTTGCCGCATGCACCACAAGTAAACAATGCAACACACACGGCTTCATTCAAAATGAATGAATAATTAAGTCTTAAAGGTCCAGTGTACAGTAATTAGTGACATCTACTGGTTAAACTGTATTGATTAAAACAGAGGACTCCTCTTTTCAACAAGCACGTCAGGGAACTGTCATATACAGTATCATAAATAATGGATGATGCTCTTTTTAATTAGTGCCTGCTGCTGCAAGGTGTGCTAGGACTTTTCTAAGCGTTTTGAGTAACCATGGCAACAAAAATCGCGAATAATTTCCACATACACATGAATGGGAAACGGTCGAAAGAAGGAGCAAAAACCAAGCCCACTTTGGAGCATCACAGTGTCGTCATATTTTAACGTAGAAACATGATTGTAACTTTAAACAAGTCACAAGACTTGGGACTTTTCTCATCTAAGTCAACATTTTGATACATATTACAGTTTTTATACAATCACAGTTTAAGTTTTGTACTATTTTTTTTTTTGCGTTTTCAGATTTTATAATGAGTGTGTATTGCGTGAGTCGGCGTTGAGCTACAGTGACACACTCTGCTGAGATCCAGAAAAATAATCACAAAAATCTCTAAACAAACTCTTCTCATGTCCACAATTTCCAACCTACACGGACAATGTTTACATCAAAACGTTGCTATGGTTGTCGTCTAGCCCTGTGTGATGTTTTCATATGACTTGCAGTTTTTATTAAAATCACCAAAAAGCGCAGAGAGTCAAAGCTCTCATTCACTCCCATGTTAAAAGTCTGCTTTGGAGTTTTGGAAAAATCAAGACGAGGGTGATTTTAAAACTGTGATTTCTCTGTCAATTCACACGCGTTTCTCACGCATTTAAATGTGGGAGCTGCTGAAACCCTCCACAAATCAAAAATGTTATCTCTATCATCAACCGTTCTTGAAATATGACAACTTTAAAACATGTTTTAAACGTTTCTCAGAGGTTTGGGAGAAGCACACTTAACTATGACATTTTTGTCAAATTTTGGACGCCTTACTAAACTATGCCATTTTTGTCAAATTTTGGACGACATACTAAACTATTACATTTTGCTGTAAGACCTGAGTGTCTTGGTGGCGTAGAGGTTAGTTGGTCTCACCTGCAAGACTGTGCTACGTTCAATCTTAGGTCTGAGATGTTTCTGTGTGGACAACATACTGAACTATGACATTTTGGACGGCATACTAAACTAGGACATTTTTGTGACTTTTTGGACGGCATACTACACTATGACATTTTTGTGACTTTTTGGACGACATACTAAACTATGACATTTTTGTGACTTTTTGGACGACATACTAAACTATGACATTTTTGTCAAAGTTTGGACGACGTACTAGACTACGACATTTTTGTCACATTTTGGACGACATACTGAACTATGACATTTTACCTTAAGACCAGAGTGGCATGGTGGCGTAGTGGTTAGTTGGTCTCACCTATACTACTGTTGCAAAAATGTGATGGGTTCAATCCCAGGTCTGAGATGTTTCTGTGTGTACAACATATTAAACTGTGACATTTTGGACGACATACTGAATTATGACTTTTGTCAAAGTTTGGACGACATACTAAACTACGACATTTTTGTCAAAGTTTGGACGACGTACTCAACTATGACATTTTTGTGAATTTTTGGACGCCATACTAAACTATGACATTTTTGTGATTTTTTGGACGCCATACTAAACTATGACATTTTTGTGATTTTTTGGACGCCATACTAAACTATGACATTTTTGTCAAATTTTGGACGCCATACTAAACTATGACTTTTGTCAAAGTTTGGACGACATACTAAACTATGACATTTGTCAAAGTTTGGACGACATACCAAACTATGACATTTTTGTGATTTTTTGGACGCCATACTAAACTATGACATTTTTGTCAAATTTTGGACGCCATACTAAACTATGACTTTTGTCAAAGTTTGGACGACATACTAAACTATGACATTTTTGTCAAATTTTGGACGCCATACTAAACTATGACTTTTGTCAAAGTTTGGACGACATACTAAACTATGACATTTTTGTGACTTTTTGGACGCCATACTAAACTATGACATTTTTGTGACTTTTTGGACGACATACTAAACTATGACATTTTTGTCAAAGTTTGGACGACGTACTAGACTACGACATTTTTGTCACATTTTGGACGACTTACTGAACTATGACATTTTACCTTAAGACCGGAGTGGCATGGTGGCGTAGTGGTTAGTTGGTCTCACCTATACTACTGTTGCAAAAATGTGATGGGTTCAATCCCAGGTCTGAGATGTTTCTGTGTGTACAACATATTAAACTGTGACATTTTGGACGACATACTGAATTATGACTTTTGTCAAAGTTTGGACGACATACTAAACTACGACATTTTTGTCAAAGTTTGGACGACGTACTAAACTATGACATTTTTGTGAATTTTTGGACGCCATACTAAACTATGACATTTTTGTGATTTTTTGGACGCCATACTAAACTATGACATTTTTGTGATTTTTTGGACGCCATACTAAACTATGACATTTTTGTGATTTTTTGGACGCCATACTAAACTATGACATTTTTGTGATTTTTTGGACGCCATACTAAACTATGACATTTTTGTCAAATTTTGGACGACATACTAAACTATGACTTTTGTCAAAGTTTGGACGACATACTAAACTATGACATTTGTCAAAGTTTGGACGACATACCAAACTATGACATTTTTGTGATTTTTTGGACGCCATACTAAACTATGACATTTTTGTCAAATTTTGGACGCCATACTAAACTATGACTTTTGTCAAAGTTTGGACGACATACTAAACTATGACATTTTTGTCAAATTTTGGACGCCATACTAAACTATGACTTTTGTCAAAGTTTGGACGACATACTAAACTATGACATTTTTGTGACTTTTTGGACGCCATACTAAACTACGACATTTTTGTGACTTTTTGGACGCCATACTAAACTACGACATTTTTGTGACTTTTTGGACGCCATACTAAACTATGACATTTTTGTCAAATTTTGGATGACATACTAAACTATGACATTTTTGTGACTTTTTGGACGACATACTAAACTTTGACATTTTTGTCACATTTTGGATGACATACTAAACTATGACATTTTTGTGACTGTTTGGATGACATACTAAACTATGACATTTTTGTCAAATTTTGGATGACATACTAAACTATGACATTTTTGTGACTTTTTGGACGACATACTAAACTTTGACATTTTTGTCACATTTTGGATGACATACTAAACTATGACATTTTTGTGACTTTTTGGACGACATACTAAACTATGACATTTTTGTGACTGTTTGGACGACATACTAAACTATGACATTTTTGTCAAATTTTGGATGACATACTAAACTATGACATTTTTGTGACTTTTTGGATGACATACTAAACTTTGACATTTTTGTCACATTTTGGACGACATACTAAACTATGACATTTTTGTGACTGTTTGGATGACATACTAAACTATGACATTTTTGTGACTGTTTGGACGACGTACTAAACTATGACATTTTTGTGACTTTTTGGACGACTTACTAAACTACGACATTTTTGTCAAATTTGGGACGACATACTAAACTACGACATTTATGTGACTTTTTGGATGACATACTAAACTACGACATTTTTGTGACTTTTTGGACAACATACTAAACTACGACAATTTTGTCAAATTTTGGACGACATACTAAACTATGCCATTTTTGTGACTTTTTGGACGACATACTAAAGTACGACATTTTTGTCAAATTTTGGACGACATACTAAACTATGACATTTTTTGTGACTTTTTGGACGACATACTAAACTATGACATTTTTGTGACTTTTTGGACGACATACTAAACTACGACATTTTTGTCAAATTTGGGACGACATACTAAATTTTTGTGACTTTTTGGACGACATACATTTTACTTTAAGACCTGACTAACTATATACAAAAATGTCATAGTTTAACAGTTTTGAGAAAAAACCCACACATCCTATATCAAAACGTGCGGTTTGATCGAGAATGGCGGGCTATTACTTTTCTAAGCGTTTCGAGCAACCATGGTGATAAAATTTGCGAATAATTTCCACATACACATGAATGGGAGACGATCGACGAAATGATCACAACCCAGCCCAGTTTGGATCCTCACAGCTTAAAGGCGACATAGAATGCTTGTATCACAAATATATGTTAGTTATGGAGGTCTACTTACATATATTAACTTGTTTTCATGATTAAAAACCTCCTAATCGCTGCAAACAAGCCGATCAAAATATCTCCTCGCTGACGCTCTCGTCAGCCGCGCTGTTTCAGACCAAACAGTTGCTGTGATTGGCCAGCCAACGAGAGCTTTCCTACTGTCCTGTGATTGGCCAGGTACCTGGAAGTGACGTAATAGATAGGCCAGCACTCAGATACACAGCTCCCCCTCTGGCACGGTGGATGCTCTGCATCTCAGCAGCTACAACGAGACTAGTTCTTCTTCTTCTTCTGCGGTTGAATGTACGCAACCGGATGTGCTCAGACTAGTGCCCGCACCGGGAGGCGCTACGGTGGTGAGGATTTCTGATGACGACATCAAATTAAGGAAGTGTCGATCCGCTTCGCAGAGCCCAGGAAAACAATACAACACTATTTTCTCAGCAGTGGCTGAACTGTTTGTTCTGAAACTTTAGGGTTTCATAAACGAGGTAATGACGCAGATACACACACAAACGCAGCGTTAATTGGAGCTTCCGGTCTATGTCACCTTCAAGAGGCAGTCTCTTTAAAAGGGTGATTCCACCAAAATACCACTTAGTCTAATATTTCAAATTTTAAAGGTTCAATCCACCCAAATGTTACTCCTTTACGAGCACAAGTCCTGCACCCGACGACATCGGCAGCAAGATGGCTGCTGTTCTTGCTGGAAACATGGTGGTGCAAGGTGGCGACATCAGTAAAGTGAGTCCCTCACCGAAAGTACGAGCAAAAAGCTGATTTAGGTGATTATATACTTATACATATATACAGAAACAAGTTTGGCAATTGCCAGTTGAAATCAAAAGGCTCTCGATTGCATTGATCCATGGGGAGCGTGGGTCCCTACAGGGGCACACGCTGGCCCCCTGTATGGTTTTATTTTCCGACGCGTCTGTTTATGACACAGTGTGACATTGATACTGTATGATACTCTCCTTCTGTGTCCCAGTGTGTCTGTCTGTGTGGGCTCCCTCTGGCTCTCTGTTTGTTTATATTTGCCACTCCGCCTCTGTGGTGTGATGGCTGAAGCAGTGATTTTTATCCTCCCAACATTCCAGTAAATACTCAGACACAAAAAAAAAGAGGAAAAAAAAAAGAAAAAAGCGATGCATTCTGAGGAGCTTCAGGCCAGGGCAATCAATCAGAGAGAAAACAACACAGAGATCAGGCTGTTTCTGCTCCATAAAACAGCCTTCAGAACAACAGCAGCCATTCAGTGTCTGGGATGTAGAATTAATACTCGTGCTGCATTTTTCCACCATCCTCGCTCTCAATCACTATATCAAAAACTGTCACAAATCTTTACGGCATCATTTGTTGTCGGCACAAGTTGAGTGTTTTCCGAGTAATCCTGGTGGTGGATGAAAGGCAATGAATCTGTAACAACTCCCAACCAACACTGGCTCTTGAATCCTGAACCTGTGTAATGCAATGAAAGTCAGCAGAGTGTTTTCTTTGCTTACAGGCTATAGGATCAGGGATAATGTTGTATAAATATTTGATGGTTTCCTAGCAGGGCCTTATATATATATATATATCTATATATATATATATATATATAGATATATATATGGCTGAGAGAGAGTGCAGCATTAAGCTTGATGATCAAGGAGAACTTCAAGACATGCTTTCAAAAACACAGAAACAG